>NC_091061.1:68410897-69630897 GCF_000393655.2 Nicotiana sylvestris | reverse complement strand
TCGAGTATATAAAGAATCATGACGGCCTTATAGGCATGTACTTCATATGTATAAGTTTGTATTCCGTCATGCTTTACTCTAGTTCATTTACCTATGATAGAATGATATGAAAGATACGTTATGTTAGTACTCGGTTGAGTAAGGTACCGGGTGCCTGTCGCGGCCCATCGGTTTGGGTCGTGACAAGTGCCCTGTTCAGCCCTGTGGGTCTCAAAACTGGCCCCCTCTTGTATGCTCGTAGATGGCCGAGGGATAACCTCAACCTCAGGCGATTCGTGGGCCTTGCTCAAATCTTTCTTCGAGGCCGAGTCTTGACAATCGCCTCCAGCTTGGAAGTCTTGGCGGCCTCGACCGGCTTCCTTGCTCGAATCACTAACGCCGAGTCATCGCCCTCATCTTCCTCTTCTTCTTCCCCCAGATGGTGGACCGACTCTATAGTTAGAGGAATGACATTTCTCCTGCGTCTTCGAGCTGGAGCCTTTTTAGGTTGGGGGTCCTCGAACTCCGAGACCCTCTTCCTCTTGTTATCTTTCCCCGACTTCAGAATCGGGGACTCGATCTTCTCCCCAAGTGGGGCCGGCTATCACACCCTAACCTCGGGAGGCGCGACCGGCGCTCAATCGAGTGAACCCAACTGAGCAAGCCTTTTAGACACATTCTATTTAACTCACTATGATCAAGAAACCATGCTTTCATTTAAATTAGACAGTAGGAAAGATCGTACATGAAATATTGCTAGTTCATTTTATATTACAATCCTCAAACCATAGTTAAGTTTCCAAAATTTCATACAGTTACAGTTTAGAGGAAACAAGAGCTTAGAATTACAATATAGTCTAGTGACCCATCCAATACCCGTACAAAACCCACACAACACGTCTACGGAGCCTCTAAGGATACAAAAAATAGTTATGATAATGCCGACAACAAGACCTCGGCTACACCTCAAAAGTGGAAATTTTATAACAAAAGGTGTACATCATAACCCCTGAAGGAAAAGGGGCTCACCAAGACTTCTGAGAGGAGGATGCTCCGCTACCTGCGATCAGCACTGTCTGCTATGGAACCACCTACATCCATTCAAAAGATGTAGTGCCCCCGACAAAAGGGACGTTAGTACCACAGAATAGTACTAGTATGTATTTCTAAACACCATCTTATTAGAAATAACAACCATACAAAAATAAAGAAATCATATTGACTAACAAAAGCATTGACAATCACCACATCATCCAATAAAAGAAATCACATAGCTTTCACATAATTTCCATAACTTTAGGTTGGGGCATTCCATATTGTTGCATCATCATTCACAATACCACCACCTTCTTGCGCGGAGTTCGATCACGGCCCGATCGGCTAAGCTGCCTCATTTGAGACATATACCTCAATCACTATTTCATTCTCACTTTCCGATTTCAATATCAACACAATACCACCATGTATATAGCATGACATCCGATCACGGCCCGATCGGCTAGGCCGTCTTACCAAGACGTTATCCTTTTCCATTAATCATCTCACTTCAATTTTTATTTCATATATATCAGTTCATAGGTACTTGGGGCCACAGTTATCACATCATACTTGGCACTTGGCCACATTTCACTATTCAAACTCTTTTCCCCCAGGTTTTACATCGTTTCCACTTTCAACATTAACTTTGCAATTTGAGATAATAGGCACATACAAGAGCAATTCAAGTTGTAAGTATAGAAAGAAATTCACATAGTTTGGCACAACAATCTTAATTTAAGCTTGACTTCAAATCTAGGCATTTTAGTACATAGCTCACATTCTTCACACATTCTTAATTCACCAAGAATAGCATATGGTGCACATTGAAACACACCTTCCACATATAATCTTGCAACATCATTTCATTTGAAGTAACAAGTACTACATTTATAAATTTTCAGACTTACACATTTATATGGATGCCATGAGAGCTCAATTTCTAAGAAGAGGGGGTTTTAGCCATACATACCTCAATAGAGCTTTCCTTAAATTCTTACAATAATTCCGAAACTCCTAGCAACTTCGATCTATTTTATGAGAATTACAAATTGAACCAAGAATTAGAGACATGATTAAGATTCTAGCTCATTTGAGTATATATCAAGCACTAAGTGTGCAGTGTGGTTTTTGGACCCTTATGTGAGAGATTTTTATCATCTTATACCTCAATTGCTATCTTTTTAACTCACAATCTTCCCATACCCTACTATCATTTATGCATGCAAGATAATCAATCCTTATACCCATGAACCCACTTGTTAATCACTTATTTTAATAGAAATTTTGAAATCATAGATTAGGGCACAAGTTCTTACCTCTTTGTATACGGTGAATCCGGGGGCCCGATTTTCCCCGTCATTAGGTCGTCTCGTGGTCATGCTTCTGTTGATACCCAATTTTTCCCTGTATATTTTTAGTATGCAAAATACTCTCAAAATAGCATGTATGTGCATATATAAGTATGTCCCAAGGTTTTATTATTTTTCTCTTAATTTTTAAAGATTTTAAAATCAATTCATTGCCCTATTTTATCAAGAAAAACACAGTAATTATCCCCAAAATTATCATTTTGGGTGATTCATTTATTGGATCTCATATTTATATTAAAATATAGCTAGCATAATTTTTTCATATTTTTACAATTTATTTAGTATTTTTAAAACTAAATTGCATATAATTGCAATATTGGCCTCTTTTAAGATTTAATTGTAATTATATTTATAAAATCGACTCCAGTATTTTTAATTTGATAATTATGTATTATTAATCATTTTAGTACCTTTAATTTATTTCCAAAAATTATATTACTATTGTTTATAAAATAAATAAGGGAAAATAGTTATTTAAATGTTAGCCCATTTGCATTTCAATTTTAGCCATATTTGACACCCCAATTAAACCCAATTTCAAATCCAATTATCCAGCCCAAATCCTAAATCTACTCGACCCACGACCCTTTAAAATAACCCACCCGGATTCCCCTTCAATCCAGGCCGTTGATCAAAATGATCAACGACCACCCTTAACCCTTTCCTTTTTTAACCTGACCTAAACCCTAAACCTAATCATTTCCATTCTGTAGCTGCCCTTGAATCCCTCCTTTCTCCCAGTTCTCTCTCAAGCTCCCCTCAAACCCTAGCCGCCTCCCTCCGCTTCCACCCTAAAATCACCGGAATCCATGGCTTCCAAGGCCACTAAAGTCCTATACCGACCTCCTATAACTCCTACACGCCTGGTTACTATAGTTGCAAGGCCTCACCCTGAAGAAGCTTGGCCCAAACTTTGTTCGATTCGAGTTCTATGGCCGTCTCCGACCTTGCTCCGGCCAGCCACGGCTATTCGAGCCTGATCTCGACTTCTCCTGCTTAGATCAATGACTTTCCAAGCCTTTCTCACCATCTGGGTTCTTCTAAAACCCTAACTTTTGAGGTTCTTCTGATTTCTTTAGATCTGACCTAGATCCCTGTTTTCGCTAAACTTTCAAATGCTTTCTCAAAGTTTCTTTCAAAACTCTTCTTTCAAAACCTTTATCTTTTCCGATTTAGGGCTTTGGCAAGTTATTTAGAAGTTTCTCTAATCTTTAGCATGTTCTACTATGTTTCTTATGTTGTTCTTCTACTATGTTTCTTATGTTGATTCTTCTACTGTGTTTTAAAGTCTTAAGTTCTTTTTTAGGGTTTCTGACTTTATTTTCTTTGTTGATATTTTTGCCTGATTCTCTTGTCTTTCATCTCTACACTCGATTGATGGCAAAAACCCTAAGATTTGGGGTTCATTCGAGTTCTAATATTATTTGCTATATGACTTGTTTGTTCCTCATCTCTGAACTTGTTTGGTTTCAAAACCCTAATTTCTTTGGACCTATTTGAGTTTCTGAAGTTGTTTCATTTGTTGCTCGACTGAATTTCAAAATCTTTTGTTTCTTTATATGATTCTGAATCCCTGCTAAACTCTTCTAAGGTCTTTCTACTGGACCCTTTGCATGCTATTTGATACTCTCTCCCTTCTCCATTACTGAGTTACTGAAACTGACCTATGTGACTACCATGTTCCTATAGTCCACTACTTACTGATTTTGCAATTGCATGACACTTTTCTTTGTCCTAAATTCAGCCTCGCATGCCTAATACTTGTGTGCTCTTTATATATGCTAAGCTTTCCCTCTAAAATGACTTTCAATTTTTGACTAATTTCAAACCTCCTCGTGTAAGTCTGATTGATTCTTTCCTTGTTTTACTAATTTCCCTATTTCTTGGTTTGATTTGAAAACTTTCCTTAGCTTTTCTGACTTGGTTTATTCATGAACCAGTAATTTCGAATCTCTGACTCCTTCATTTACTATGTACTGATTGATTCTTACCTTATTTGTTTAACCGTGTATTTCAAAGATCCTTCCCTTAATTAAACTCCTATGTATTTACCCCTAATTGTCTACTTTGCACAAGATGCTTATTTGATCTCTTTCTTGAAATGATTTCTGTTCATTACCGTTTAAGTTTGAACTCCTTAATTAAAGGAAGTTCTTCTACTGATTGATTTTAATTGGTACATGGTTATTCTCTTGCCTTATTCTCTGCCTGTTTTCAAACTATAAATACCATGCTCTTTCATTGACACAAAGACATGAACACTCTTAGTTTTCTGAACTCACACTCACATTCAAAAAGCACTCTCTCTCTTGTTACTTGTACTGTGGCCTGTTTTATTTCAAGTACTGCTAATGCTGTATTTTGCTTCTTTGAAACTGGTATGTCTTGATTAATGTTTTCAGCAACCACAACAATGTGTTTATATAATACCTTCACTTGCATGTCTGCCTATTGCTTATGTTTAGTTTGGAATTTACTTCAGCATGCTGTAATTTCCTTCCTATTATGAATCCCAAACCCCCTACCCTAATGTGTTTGATGCTAATGGTTTGTTTGGGGCATGACAATATTAAGTATTATTGTCTATGGCTCAAACTTGATTCCCCTGGAATCATAACCTCCATGTTACTATCATATGTTGTGTATTCTTGTTGATTTGTAAGCATAACAACACTCTGTATTGCTGTGCATGCCCAGAATTAGCTAAATGTCTAAGCACGTGGACTCTTTGCAACTTCCCTATTCCCCTGAACCCCTTTTGTGTGCTTGTTTGTAGTTGTTTCCCTCTCCTTCACCCCTTTAGAACTCTGTTCCTCACTTGCACTCTCTCTTAGACTTTAAGTTTTGCCCCCTCTTGTGAGCCTTGCCTTGGGACCCCTTGAGCTCCCTATGAACTTGGACACTTGAGGGCTGACCCTTCCATACTACACTTATCCCCATTCTGATAATGCAATTTGGGTATGAGCATTGCTCGGAGTCCCATTGAGGCTCTTAGGGAACTTTGACACACTCAGATTGGAGAAAGGCTTTGGATCAATGGTCTTTGAGTTGGGTCTATCATATAACTCAGAGAGGAAGTCAGAATCAGGCTTCCTCTAGTTGTACTTTTTTTTACTTTTCCTAATGTAATTTTATTTATTCTGGTTTGTAATAATTTGTAATAAACATTTGGGGCTGGTTAGTGAAAAAGGGTGGGTAACTATGTATGCAAAGGGTAGAAATCATGACTATAGGACTACTATATTCCTGCATATTCAACCTCATATAGAAACCATGTCTATAGGATTCTGCATATTCAAACTTCACTTAGAAATCATGTCTATAAGATTCTGCATATTTAACTTCACTTAGAAATCATGGCCATAGGATTTTGCATATTCAAACTTCACTTAGAAATCATGTCTATAGGATTCTGCATATTTAACTTCACTTAGAAATCATGTCTATATGATTCTGCATATTTAACTTCACTTAGAAATCATGCCTATAGGATTTTACATATTCAAACTTCACTTAGAAATCATGTCTATAAGGCTTCTGCATTTCGACGCTACGTCTACAAGGTCTTAAAATCAATAACGCCTAGAAAGCATGCCTATAGGAGTTTCTAATAAAAAATTTGATTCACCTCACTCAGTATTAGATATAAAACCAGTAGTAATGGCTGCTATCGTTTGCTGAACTTGTAATCAATTCATTTAAATTCTGCCTCTCTCTTTCAATAATCTGAGTCCCTCACTTAGCAAGTTTAACGAGTATGCATTCAAACAGTTCATTTCGAGCCTTACTATTTCATTGCTTTCTGAATCCAGTAGATACCATGCTTATAGGATCCTTGTCCAACACTTAGGCAAGCCCTAGGGTAATAAATATAAACTGAATATGCTTTTGTTAGTAATTACAACCAGCAGGCAGGCCTGATTCGGACTTCTTATCTGAGTTATGTGATAAGCTGAAACTGTCTCAATAATTTCCTCTCACTCATCTTTAATACCTTTTAAATCAGACCTAAACAGTATGTGTAAGTCATGCTAATTACGTGCTTCTTTGTTTAAGGAGGTATATCTGAGCCTCTGCTTGTTATATGCTTTCCCCAATTTGCAATACGTGTTTTGTATGTCGTCTTAGAGTTTTTTCCTTTGAAAATACAAATAAGCCTAATATCCCTCCCTTTTAGGATTAGTAGTCTTAAATGCCTCCAGGACTGATAGGATTGGGACAGGTAATAACATGCTATAAGTAAACGAGACCAATTCGTGCTTTAAATATCTTAACAGGGTGGGAAGGGTAGATATGGATACGATGAGCTCGCGATAATGTCACGTGTAGCCCCTTATTGAGGAGTGATTACCGGACATTGTGTGGGGTGATCCATATTGTTAATAAACCTAAGACCCTTTTCCCTTATTTCTTTATTTTTTTTATTATTCCAACTCCTTCTTTAAAAAAAATCAGCTTTCTTTGCTCTTCCAAACTTTGTTTATTTGCAAACCATTATATGAAACCCCTTCTTATTTGAGCGCTATTTGTCTACATGTTAATTGCACCCCAAATTTACAATAATTGTCTAGCCGGGAACCACACTAGTGGATTCTGAGGGGTGCCTAACACCTTCCCCTTGGAATAATTTCAAGCCCTTACTCTAATCTCTGGTTATTCAAAATCAAACTCTTTTGGTGTTCTAATGCACCCTAATCATTAGGTAGCGACTCTTCAAACACAAACCCAATTCCCAAAAGGAATGAGTTGTCCCTCCAAATGTCATAAATCCGATTTCGCTCTAGAAAAAGGGGGCGCGACAGCGTGGCGACTCTGCTGGGGATTTTTAGACTTTTACCATTTCAGACTATTATTGTGAATTTATGCTTCTTTATGTGCAATTATTTGTTTATTTCTTTCAAGCATTCAATTTTCTTTTCGATTGCAAAACCGACTTGTCTTTTTCTTTCCTTTATTACTTTCCTTTACTGCTTTCCTTTATTACCGCTTTAAATTATGAAAAACTGTTGTATTTACTGCTTTCCTAACGTGAAAATACGTGACAACCTACTTTAATTGTTGCATAATCATGCTCAACATCATATTCCACTCGTGCCAAACAAATACCATAGCAACACTTATAATGAGTGGTTGCGCTCTTCCGATATTATCACCCCCTAAATCCAAAAAGGCGTATTTGCGGTAAAACCAGTCGATAAATGGTGTAGTCGACGGTTCTGTACCTTTCCCCCTTGAGTTGTTCGCTCAAGTGTACCAGTCTAAAACCCCATAAAACCTTACTCTGTTTAAACTGTGCATGTATCATGGTTAAACCTAGCCGAGTCAGTTATGTTTTCTGCATAATGACTATTTAAGATAGCCTTGTCCAAAGTCCACTAGGTTTCCCCAAAATCCAAACGGACACTACCAAGTTCTGTGCATTAATTTGGAGAACTAAATGTTTTTATGCTAATTGTTGATGTTAAATAGGCGAGTCTAGCGGGGGTAAGGGCCTAACCTTGTTTGTATGGTTAGCACGCCCCCACTCTTACTAGACTGGTGAAGGAGTCTTCCATCAAATGACCAAATCAATGAGTGGAAAGAGAGGGCCGCCAGAGCTAGCAAAAAGTTGGAATATTTGGAATACAGTCTGCTAAAATTAGAAGGAAAAGTGAGGAAGAGAGTCACCAACTGCCAGAACACTGAGGGAAACAAAGGAGAACACCTAGCCAAGGCATTTTTACTGGTGAACCTACACGAACTGGAGGATTTGATCAACGAGAGCATTCAACCTGAGGAAGGTCCTTCTGGGACCAAATAGATAAGGGTTTTCTTTGCTTATAAAATGTAAAAGGCCAATGGTCATTAGTGACATTTATTTCCTGTTTGTTTAGTATTTGAGATTCGTCTTATTTTCTATCAATAAAATAAGGCATTTAGCATTCTAAGTTATCCAAATCAATTTGTTGCTAGGCCTACCTCGGGCACAAAGAGGTCCCCAAAAGAGGACACGATTTACATTCTTGCACTATGTGTTTAAATATCGCAACATTTTCTTATAATCCTCACTAACTTGTTACCTTTTTGTTTATTTATTCTCCTCCCCAAAGGTTAGTTCGTGCACTCTGGAAACATCATCTTATTCCACGAGATCTAGGGGCCCTCCACCCACCCCTCCTCTTAGTCTTGTCAAAAACAAGAACAAAGGAAAAATGGAAGATTCGAACAACTCCAGAAAGGAGAACTCAACTGAACGGGTAGAGGTCGCTCATGGTCATGGTACTCTGGTTCATAAGGAAAATGCATCCCAGCTTGAACAAAAGCTGCTGAAGTTCCAAAAAGAACTTGATCAGGTTCGGAATCTGGCGAATCTGTCATTTTTCCTCACCACTCCTGATGTCAATTTCCCAAATGCTCAGAACCCCACACCTCCACAAAATATCCCAAAGCCACAAAACCATCCCGCTCCTCACCACCACTGCAACACCTGCCATACTTCCAACAATACTCCACTACTCGTCCCAGAACCCTTGAACTCCACAAATGACCACTTTCACGCCCATCACAACACCCCCATCTATGATGAGACCATGCCACACTCCTCTGATGATAAAGACTTGCTCATCAGGAACCTGACTGAAGAACTTAAGACACCGACTAGCCGAATTCAAGGCGTCGAAGGAAGCAAGGGAATTGAGGGGCTGAACTATGAGGATCTTTGCATATAGCCCGATGTCGAATTGCCTGAGGGGTACAAACCTCCAAAGTTTGAGATGCTTGATGGTACAGGTGATCCGAGGGTCCATTTGAGAGCATACTGTGACAAGCTAGTCGGAGTAGGGAAAGATGAAAGGATCCGCATGAAGCTTTTCATGAGGAGTCTGAAAGGAGATGCTCTGTCTTGGTACATTAGCCAAGACCTGAAGAAATGGTCAAACTGGGTGAGTATGGCATCCGATTTCATAGACAGGTTCAGGTTCAACACATAAAATGCGCCAGATGTGTTCTACATTAAGAACCTAAAGAATAAGCCCACAGAAACATACCGCGAGTATGCTACTCACTGGAGATCCGAAGCTGCTAAAGTCAGACCTGCCATAGAGGAAGAACAGATGAACAAATTTTTCTCCGGGCTTAGGACCTGCAGTATTACGAGCGGCTAGTGTTGATTGAAAGCCATAAATTTTCTGACATCATCAAGCTGGGTGAGAGGATCGAAAAGGGCATCAAAAGCGGTATGGTCACGAACTTTGAGGCCTTGCAAGCTACAAACAAGGCCTTACAGTCTGGTGGTGCATCCAAGAAAAGGGATGTAGGGGCTGTAATGGTTGCACAGAGAACCAAATCTCCCATCAAATACTAAACATACCTGATGCCTCCACTCACATATCAGCCTACACCAAATTACCAAGCACCCTCACCCTCTTACCAAACTCCATCACCCACTTATCAATCACCTCCGCCCCTACATATCAGCCTACTTCACCCAGATACTCCCAACC
Organism: Nicotiana sylvestris; assembly: GCF_000393655.2. NCBI lineage: Eukaryota > Viridiplantae > Streptophyta > Magnoliopsida > Solanales > Solanaceae > Nicotiana > Nicotiana sylvestris. The sequence goes on along the minus strand of NC_091061.1, from coordinate 69,621,029 downwards.
CACACATGTTTACCAAGCATACAATGCTCAACCATCCCACTATCAATCACCCCCCACACGTCAAAACTTCCCTAGACCTCGACCAAATTTTGACCGCATACCTCCTAAACAGTATACAACCATTGCCGAACCCATTGACCAGTTGTACGAGAGACTCAAACCTTCTAGTTATGTCACCCCTATCCCTGCTATAACTTCTGAAAACCCTTCTCAGTGGGTTAATCCAAACAAATCCTGTGCATACCATTCCAACATGAAGGGACACACCATCGACAAATGTCTTTCTCTGAAAGACATGATCCAGGATTTGATTGACAACAAGATTATTGTGGCAAATGAACCCGCTATAAATGTCCGCAATAACCCTCTGCTAGACCATAAGGGTAGAGACATGTGCATGATTGAAATAGAGGATGATTGGGATCCCGAGGGGTCAATTGGGTTGATCATAGAAGGTGATGATCCAAAGAAACCAATAGTTACTCTTAATGCAATCATAGTCCAGATTCAGCCATCTGAGGACTCTGAGGTAAACATGTCTGTGCCACTTGAGTTCGAAGCAACTGCAAAGACACCAACACCAATTGAGGTCAAATTCGTGACTCCAGCAAATGCACCTCCACCATTTGAAGTTGCAGTTTTACCTCCCAAAGCACATGCTTCTTTCGGAGTGAAAATGTCCATGTCGATCCCAATGGCAATGTACACCATGACACCATTCCATTCCAAGGCTATACCATGGGACTATACATCCGGGGAAAGAAGAAAAGGCAAGGGTAGGACTGAGGAAAATGTTGTCGCACAGGGTATGCCAAGAACTGGTAGTGTTTATACCCCTGAACATCTAGCCGAGTCAAGTAAGCAGGCCTCCCATCGGCCGCCCATCATTAAAACGGGTCCAGATGATCTTTGGAGAAAGATACATGCCAAGGAATACTCGGTCATCGACCAGTTGAACAAAACACCGACGCAAATCTCCATATTTGCTTTGCTAAAAAACTCAGAGGCACACAAGAATACTCTGTTGAGGGTGCTGAGTGAAGCCTACGTACCCAGCAACATTACTGGTGGAGAAATGGCTAACATGGTCGGACAGGTATTGGAGAGTCACAAAATTACTTTTCATGAGGATGAGCATCTGCCTGAAGGGTTGGGGCACAACAAAGCACTGCACATCACTGTACAATGCGAGGATTACTTTATCACCAGGATCCTGATTGATGGGGGTTCCAGCCTCAACATTTGTCCACTGGTAACGCTCAAGAAGTTGGGTAAGGGACTGCACGAGATAAAGGATGGAGCCATCAACGTGAAATCCTTTGACGGTTCCCAAAGGTCCACTATTAGGGAAATTAGTCTGTGTTTGCAGATGGGTCAACTTGGTTCGATGTCGATTTCCAAGTGATAGATGTGCCGACATCTTACAATGTACTGTTGGGATGACCATGGATCCATGCCGCTGGGGCTGTAGCATCAACACTACATTAGGCAGTAAAGTTTGAATGGAACCACCAGGAAGTGATCATTCACGGTGATGGTAGCAACCCCATATACAGTCGCCATACCATTTCGTCAATCGAAGGGAGAAAGAAGCTAGGTGGAGAGACTTACCATCACATTGAATGAGTGAATGCTGTTGACAAATACAAATGGTAGGACAATAAGATCGAGAGTATACTGAATTGGTGTGGGTACGAACCTGGCAAAGGGCTCGGCAAAAATCTCCAAGGAATCGCTAAGCCTATAAAACTCAAGAAACATGGCACCATTTTCGGTTTGGAATATGAGTACACCTGGGAGGAATTCAATAGCTGGTCGCTACCATGGCGTGGTCCTTACTATTTGCTGGAGCAGCCTATACCACATTTGGAGTGGACTTTCCAACCGGCCGATATTATTTATGGGCCAGAGGAAGAGGAAGCATTGGCAGCAATGAAGAATTTGTTCTTAGAAGACAGTGATATGGACTGTTGTATCATTCTCGAGGAGGAGGGAGAGGAAGGCCCTTCCATACAAGCCATAAGCAAAGGGGCCCGCCTTAATAATTGGACCATCAAGACAACCAGATCCCGACGAGCCTCGGGGTAGCAAGGCTAAAACAAGTACTATTTTGATTTACTAAAAGATTGTTATTTTCTCTCTCGCATGTTTTCAATTCCCGCAATAAGATCTTCAATGTTCAAAACAATTATGCAACTTATCAAAGCATTCTGACTTTTCTTATGAATCAACACTTATTACTATTGTTTTCTCTCATTTATTTACTTATACAACAATACTATTACTTATCTTGGTGAACCAATGGCTGTGACATGCAACAAGACAACGTAACAAACGGACACAGATTTAAAGGAAGATGAAATACTAGAAGAGGTTGTTATGGAAGTTGAGAATTTTGAGAACAGACCTAAGTCCAACCTGGACGAGATCAAGAATTTTAACTTGGGAGATGCAGGGAACGTCAAAGAAACGAGAATTAGTGTCCACTTATCGCCACCAGAAAAGAAGGAATACACAGAATTTCTAAGGGAATATGAAGACATATTCGCTTGGTCGTATGATAACATGACTGGTCTGAGTACATCTATTGTGGCTCACAAACTGCCAACCGATCCAACATGTCCGCCGGTAAAGCAAAAGCTCAGAAAGTTTAAGCTGACATGAATCTGAAAATCAAGGAAGAAGTCACTAAGCAAGTCAAAGCCAAGGTTCTCAGGGTAGTATAATACCCAAATTGGTTAGCCAACATTATGCCAGTACCAAAGAAGGACGGAAAGGTCAGAGTCTGTGTCGACTACCAGGATCTCAACTGGGCCAGTCCGAAAGACGACTTCCCCTTGCCAAACATACACATCCTGATCGACAATTACGCCAAGCATGAATTGCAGTCATTTGTGGATTGTTTTGTTGGGTATTATCAGATCTAGATGGATGAAGAAGATGCTGAGAAAAAGGCTTTCATTATGCCGTAGGGAATGTACTATTATAAGATGATGCCGTTCGGCCTGAAGAATGTAGGGGCCACCTACATGAGAGTCATGAATACCGTCTTCCACGATATGATACACAAGGAGATAGAGGTGTATGTAGATGATGTTATTATCAAGTCCAAGAAAGCTACAAACCACATGGAAGATTTGAGGAAGTTTTCAACAGATTATGGAGGTACAACCTGAAACTGAATCCCGCAAAGTGTGCATTTTAGGGTTCCTGCCGGAAAACTATTTGGGTTTATTGTGAGTTGCTGAGGTATAGAACTGGATCCATCAAATATCAAAGCTATTCAAGAATTTCCACTGCCACAGAATAAGAAGGACGTGATGAGTTTCTTGGGGAGACTTAACTATATTAGTCGGTTCATAACACAATCTACAATTATCTGTGACCCGATCTTTAAGATGTTGAAGAAGGACGCCGCTACCGAATGGACTGATGATTGACAAAAAGCTTTCGACAGAATCAAGGAATACTTGTCAACACCACCAGTCTTAGTTCCGCCTGAGCCAGGTAGACCCTTATTACTCTACCTTGCAGTATTGGATGGAGCATTCGGTTGTGTTCTGGGGTATCATGATGAAACGCAGAGGAAGGAGTAGGCCATTTATTACCTTAGTAAGAAGTTCACCCCGTACGAGGCCCGGTTTTCTCTTTTAGAGCGTACCTGCTGTGCTTTGACTTGGGTAGCTCAAAAGTTGAGGCACTACTTCTGTGCCTATACCACATATCTCATATCAAGGATGGATCCTTTAAAGTACATCTTCCAAAAGCCCATGCCCACTAGCAAGTTAGCCAAGTGGCAAATCCTGTTGAGTGAATTCGACATTGTCTACGTGACTCAGAAAGCAATCAAGGGTCAGGCATTGGCAGATCACCTTGTTGAAAATCCCATAGATGGAGAATACGAACCCCTGAAAATGTATTTTCCTGACGAAGAGGTGTCATTCATAGGAGAAGACATTGTGGAATCCTATGATGGTTGGAGATTATTTTTGATGGAGTAGCAAATTTCAAAGGAGTTGGCATAGGAGCAGTCCTAGTATCAGAAACCGGTCAGCATTATCCGGTGTCCGCCAAACTCAGGTTTCTGTGCACCAACAATATGGCCGAGTACGAAGCCTGCATCTTAGGGCTCAAAATGGCTATTGACATGAACATTCAAGAGTTGCTAGTGATCGGAGATTCAGACCTACTTATACATCAGGTCCGAGAAGAATGGGCAACCAAGAACTCCAAGATACTCCAGTATTTGCATTATGCACAGGAATTGAGAAAGAGGTTCATAAAGACAGAATTCCAACATGTTCCCAGGGTCCAGAATGAATTCGCCGATGAATTGGCTACCCTATCATCCATGATACAACATCTAGACAAGAGCTTCATTGATCCCATTCCGGTAAATATCCATGATCAGCCAGCTTATTGTGCTCATGTTGAGGAAGAAGCAGACGGAAAACCTTGGTTTCGTGATATCAAGGAATATTTGATGAAAGGAGAATGCCCATAACTTGCAAATGCTACTCAGAAACGTACCCTTTGGAGGTTGTCCAACAATTTCTTTCATAGCATAGGAATCCTGTATAGGAGGACTCCTGATTTGGGGTTACTAGGGTGTGTCGACGCAAATGAAGCATCCAGGCTACTAGAGGAAAGTCACGCAGGGACCTACGGTCCGCATATGAATGGCTTCGTCTTAGCAAAGAAGATACTCCGAGCTGATTACTTTTGGATGACTATAGAAACAGACTGCATCTAGTATGTCCGGAAATGCCACCGCTGCCAAATACATGCAGACATGATAAAGGTACCTCCAAATGAGCTTAATACAACGAGCTCACCATGGCCCTTCGCCGCTTGGGAAATGGATGTTATCGGACCAATCGAACCTGCCGCTACCAACGAGCACAAGTTTGTCCTAGTAGCAATTGACTATTTCACCAAATGGGTCGAAAAAGAATCTTACAGAGCAGTAACAAAGAAAGTTATGGCAGACTTTGTTCGCGACCGCATCGTTTGTCGATTCGGGATTCTGGAGTCAATCATCACTGATAATGTTTACATCCTCAATAGTGACTTGATGAAAGCCATGTGTGAAACCTTCATGATCAGACACAAGAATTCTACAGCCTACAGACCTTAGATGAACGGAGCAGTAAAAGCCACCAATAAGAATATCAAGAAGATATTGAGGAAAATGATAGAGAAGCATAAACAGTGGCACGAGAAGTTATCATTTGCTTTACTGGGATATCGCACCACATTCTGCACATCAACCGGTGCAACCCCCTATATGCTGGTTTACGGTACAGAGGCAGTCATTCCCGCCGAAGTGGAAATTCCCTCCCTAAGGATCATACAAGAAATTGAGCTCAGCGATGCAGAGTGGGTGAAGAGTCGTTACGAGCAGATGACTCTTATCGATGGAAAGAGAATGAATACGGTTTGCTATGGTCAACTTTATCAGAACAGAATTTCCAAAGCTTTCAACAAAAGAGTCAAGCTGAGACAGTTCACACAAGGGCAGCTAGTGTTAAAGAAATTTTTTCCGCATCAAGATGAGCCAAGGGGAAATTCTCTCCCAACTGGCAGGGTCCATACATGGTTCACCGGGTTCTGACAAGAGGAGCCCTGATACTCGCAAAAATGGACGGAGAAGTCTGGCCGAAGCCGATCAATTCAGATGTAGTCAAGCGTTACTATGTGTAATCTTTATGCTTTCCTCATATGATGTAATTTGAACTACGCCTGACCTGATTCCCATTTAAGAGGGGATACCTAGACAGCCCTATGGGTTCGGTCACAATTCAATAAAACTTTTATTTCCCCCGCAGTTGGAAACTGGGGTAGAATTTTGAGGAGGACCCTCAAAATTCTAAAGTTAATTTTAGCCAATCATCACTAGCAGCAGTCGAAAGCATCAATCCATTAAACTGGGGCAGAATTTTGAGGAGAACCCTCAAAATTCTGTAACAAAAAGGGTTGCAATGTCTTGAACCACGTCGCAGTCGTTGGTTCATAATTATGTATTTATGTATGCCTTTACTAAATCATGCATGTCTATTTCCAAAATTGCCTTGCTTACCAACGCTACCCCAATGATACGTACAGTATCACCAGATCAACGCCGAGCAGGTCAAGAAGAGCCAGCGGGGATACAAACTAACCTCCCCCCTTTACAAAACTCACGATTTTTCTTTGGATGCATGCGCTTGAGTTGCAAAATCATCAAATATACTATACACTCACGAGACTCACGTTGCTCAGAAATACAACTCTCAGAACCGTTGCACTGCTGCTATCCGCACGCAGTGTCCCCAGCAGACACAATGTCCCCAGCAGACACAGTATCCCCAGCAGTCGCAATATCGCAATCCGCTATCAGCTAAGAAAATTCTATTATTATTTGCCTTTTTACTTCTTGCATAAGACTACCATTCTGCCTTCCGAGACTAAGCTCTGTCTCCATCTACATTCTTGCATTGCATAAGGCTACCATTCTGCCTTTCGTGACTAAGCTCTGTCTCCATCTGCATTCTTGCATTGCATAAGGCTACCATTCTGCCTTTCGAGGTTAATCTCTACCTCCATTTTCATTGGCTGAAAGATCGCCACCTTATTTATATTCGCATCGGCTGAAAGATCGCCACCTTATTTACATTTACATCGGCTAAACGATCGCCACCTTATTTACATTTGCATTGGCTGAAAGATCGCCACCTTATTTACGTTTGCATAGGCTGAAAGATCGCCACCTTATTTACATGTGCACGGCAGAAAGTTCGCCACCTTATTTACATTTGCATTGGCTGAAATATCGCCACCTACTGCATTGTATAGGCTGAAAGATCGCCAGACACTGCATCTCATGGGCTGAAAGATCGCCAAATTATCTGAAGGCGTCATTGTTCGGAGGCACCATTCTCATAGCCCGAGAACACCATTTCATGGCCTAAGGACCCTTTTTATCTTTTGCATATCTTTATTCAAAGGCATCATAGTTCGGAGGCATCATTCTCATAACCCAAGAGCATCATTTCATGGCCTGCGAATCCTTTATTATACGCTTCATGGCCCAGGACGTCATGGTTTAAGGACGTCATCCTAACCGTCCAAAGACAACTTTCATGGTCCAACGAGAATTTGCATTATGTTTAAATTTACGCACAATATATGCTTGTATCGCTTACTTGCAGGTAAACCAGCGAGTAATGGATGTCTCGTCAGGAGCGATCCCACTCCAGTTCTCGCAACCCTGTCAGGTTTCAAACCATTCACCACAACCTGAATATTGCGTCCGTTCTTGAAAAGTCTCCATCGACAAATTCCGCCGACGGATCCCGAACAACATACGGCCCCTGTAAAACCAGGGATATGTAGGCAGATCAGAAACCAAATTACGGCCTAAGTCTCCTCGAACCATTTCGTTCGATCAAAATTGACCATCATATCTTTACCCGACAACTCTTTCATCCTTCCCGGGTAAAGAGGGGCAACTGTTGATACCCAATTTTTTCTTGTATATTTTTAATATGCAAAATACTCTCAAAATATCATGTATGCGCATATATAAGTATGTCCTAAGGTTTTATTATTTTTCTCTTAATTTTTAAAGATTTTTAAATCAATTTATAGCCCTATTTTATCAAGAAAAACCCAGTAATTGTCCCCAAAATTATCATTTTGGGTGGTTCATTTATTGGATTCTCATATTTATATTACAATATAGCTAGCATAATTTTTTCATATTTTTACAATTTATTTAGTATTTTTAAAGCTAAATTGCATATAATTGCAATATTAGCCTCTTTCAAGATTTAATTGTAATTATATTTATAAAATTGACTCCGGTATTTTTAATTTGATAATTATGTATTATTAATTATTTTAGTACCTTTAATTCATTTACAGAAATTATTTTACTATTTTTTATAAAATAAATAAGGGAAAATGGCTATTTAAATGTTAGCCCATTTGCATTTCAATTTAGCCAGATTTGACACCCCAATTAAACCCAATTTCAAATCCAATTATCCAGCCCAAATCCTAAATCTACCCGACCCACGACCCTTTAAAATAACCCACCCGGATTCCCCTTCAATCCAGGCCGTTGATCAAAATGATCAACGACCACCCTTAACCCTTTCCTTTTTTAACCTGACCTAAACCCTAAACCTAATCATTTCCCTTTTGTAGCTGCCCTTGAATTCCTCCTTTCTCCCCGTTCTCTCTCAAGCTCCCCTCAAACCCTAGCCGCCTCCCTCCGCCTCCACCCTAAAATCACCGGAATCCATGGCTTCCAAGGCCACTAAAGTCCTATACCGGCCTCCTATAACTCCTACACGCCTGGTTACTATAGTTTCAAGGCCTTACCCTAAAGAAGCTTGGCCCAGACTTTGTTCGATTCAAGTTCTATGGCCGTCTCTGACCTTGCTCCGTCCAGCCACGACTATTCGAGCCTGATCTCGACTTCTCCTACTTAGATCAATGATTTTCCAAGCCTTTCTCACCATCTGGGTTCTTCTGAAACCCTAACTTTTGAGGTTCTTCTGATTTCTTTAGATCTGTTCTAGATCCCTATTTTCGCTAAACTTTCAAATGCTTTCTCAAAGTTTCTTTCAAAACTCTTCTTTCAAAACCTTTATCTTTTCCGATTTAGGGTTTTGGCAAGTTATTTAGAAGTTTCTCTAATCTTTAGCATGTTCTACTGTGTTTCTTATGTTGTTCTTCTACTATGTTTCTTATGTTGATTCTTCTACTATGTTTTAAAGTCTTAAGTTCTTTTTAGGGGTTCTGACTTTATTTTCTTTGTTGATATTTTTGCCTGATTCTCTTGTCTTTCATCTCTACACTCGATTGATGCCAAAAACCCTAAGATTTGGGGTTCATTCGAGTTCTGATATTATTTGCTATATGACTTGTTTGTTCCTCATCTCTGAACTTGTTTGGTTTCAAAACCCTAATTTGTTTGGACCTATTTGAGTTTCTGAAGTTGTTTCATTTATTGCTCGACTGAATTTCAAAATCTTTTGTTTCTATATATGATTCTGAATCCCTGCTAAACTCTTCTAAGGTCTTTCTACTGGACCCTTTGCATGCTATTTGATACTCTCTCCCTTCTCCATTGCTGAGTTACTGAAACTGACCTATGTGACTACCATGTTCTTATAGTCCATTACTTACTGATTTTGCAATTGCATAACACTTTTCTTTGTCCTAAATTTAGCCTCGCATGCCTAATACTTGTGTGCTATTTATATATGCTGAGCTTCCCCTCCAAAATGACTTTCAATTTTTGACTAATTTCAGACCTCCTCGTGTAAGTCTGATTGATTCTTTCCTTGTTTTACTAATTTCCCTTTTTCTTAGTTTGATTTGAAAACTTTCCTTAGCCTTTCTGACTTGGTTTATTCATGAGCCAGTAATTTCGAATATCTGACTCCTTGATTTACTATGTACTGATTGATTCTTACCTTATTTGTTTAGCCGTGTATTTCAAAGATCCTTCTATTAATTAAACTCCTATGCATTTACCCCTAATTGTCTACTTTGCACAAGATGCTTATTTGATCTCTTTCCTTAAATGATTTCTGTTCATTACCGTTTAAGTTTGAACTCCTTAATTAAAGGAAGTTCTTCTACAGATTGATTTTAATTGGTACATGGTTATTCTCTTGCCTTATTCTCTGCCTGTTTTCAAACTATAAATACCATGCTCTTTCATTGACACAAAGAAACGAACACTCTTAGTTTTCTGAACTCACACTCACATTCAAAAAGCTCTCTCTCTCTTGTTACATGTACTATGGCCTGTTTTCTTTCAAGTACTGCTACTGCTGTATTTTGCTTCTTTGAAACTGGTATGTCTTGATTAAAGTTTTAAGCAACCACAATAATGTGTTTATTTAATACCTTAACTTGCATGTCTGCCTATTGCTTATGTTTAGTTCGGAATTTACTTCAGCATGCTGTAATTTCCTTCCTATTATGAATCCCAAACCCCCTACCCTAATGTGTTTGATGCTAATGGTTTGTTTGAGGCATGACAATATTAAGTATTATTGTCTATGGCTCAAACTTGATTCCCCTGGAATCATAACCTCCATGTCACTATCATATGTTGTGTATTCTTGTTGATTTGTAAGCATAACAACACTCTCTATTACTGTGCATGCCCAGAATTAGCTAAATGTCTAAGCACATGGACTCTTTGCAACTTCCCTATTCCCCTGAACCCCTTTTGTGTACTTGTTTGTAGTTGTTTCCCTCTCTTTCACCCCTTTAGAACTCTGCTCCTCACATGTACTCTCTCTTAGACTTTAAGTTCCGCCCCCCCTCTTGTGAGTCTTGCCTTGGGACCCTTTGATCTCCCTCTGAACTTGGACACTTGAGGAATGACCCTTCCACACTGCACTTATCCCCATTCTGATAATGCAATTTGGGTGTGGGCATTGCCCGGAGTCCCATTGAGGCTCTTAGGGAAATTTGACACACTTAGATTGGAGAAAGGCTTTGGATCAATGGTCTTTGAGTTGGGTCTATCATGTAACTCATAGAGGAAGTCAGAATCAGGCTTCCTCTAGTTGTACTTTTTTTTACTTTTCCTGATGTAATTTTATTTATTCTGGTTTGTAATAATTTGCAATAAACATTTGGGGCTGGTTAGTGAAAAAGGATGGGTAACTATGTATGCAAAGGGTAGAAATCATGACTATAGGACTACTATATTCCTGCATATTCAACCTCATATAGAAACCATGTCTATAGGATTTTACATATTCAAACTTCACTTAGAAATCATGTCTATAGGATTCTGCATATTTAACTTCACTTAGAAATCATGGCCATAGGATTTTGCATATTCAAACTTCACTTAGAAATCATGTCTATAGGATTCTGCATATTTAACTTCACTTGGAAATCATGTCTATAGGATTCTGCATATTTAACTTCACTTAGAAATCATGCCTATAGTATTTTTCATATTCAAACTTCACTTATAAATCATGTCTATAAGCCTTCTGCATTTCGACGCTACGTCTACAAGGTCTTAAAATCAATAACGCCTAGAAAGCATGCCTATAGGAGTTTCTAATAAAAAATTTGATTCACCTCACTCAGTATTAGATATAAAACCAGTAGTAATGGCTGCTATTGTTTGCTGAACTTGCAATCAATTCATTTAAATTCTGCCTCTCTCTTTCAATAATCTGAGTCCCTCACTTAGCAAGTTTAATGAGTATGCATTCAAACAGTTCATTTCGAGCCTTACTGTTTCATTGCTTTCTAAATCCAATAGATACCATGCTTATAGGATCCTTGTCCAACACTTAGGCAAGCCCTAGGGTAATAAATATAAACTGAATCTGCTTTTGTTAATAATTACAACTAGTAGGCAGGCTTGATTCAGACTTCTTATCTGAGTTATGTGATAAGCTGAAACTGTCTCAACAATTTCCTCTCACTCATCTTTAATACCTTTTAAATCAGACCTAAATAATATGTGTAAGTCATGCTAATTACGTGCTTCTTTATTTAAGGAGGTATATCTGAGCCTCTGCTTGTTATATGCTTTCCCCAATTTGCAATACGTGTTTTGTATGTCGCCTTAGAGTTTTTTCTTTTGAAAATACAAATAAGCCTAATATCCCTCCCTTTTAGGAGTAGTAGTCCTAAATGCCTCCGAGACTGATAGGATTGGGATGGGTAATAGCATGCAATAAGTAAACGAGACCAATTCGCGCTTTAAATACCTTAACGGAGTGGGAAGGGTAGATATGGATACGATGAGCTCACGATAATGTCACGTGTAGCCCCTCATTGAGGAGTGATTACCGGACATTGTGTGGGGTGATCCATATTGTTACTAAACCTAGGACCCCTTTCCTTTATTTCTTTATTTCTTTTATCATTCCAACTCCTTCTTTAAAAAAAATTAGCTTTCTTTGCTTTTCCAAACTTTGTTTATTTGCAAACCAATATATGAAACCCCCTCTTATTTGAGCCCTATTTGTCTACATGTTAATTTCACTCCAAATTCACAATAATTGTCTGGCCAGGAACCACAGTAGTGGATTCTGAGGGGTGCCCAACACCTTCCCCTTGGAATAATTTTAAGCCCTTACCCTAATCTCTGGTTATTCAAAATCAAACTCTTTTGGTGTCCTAATGCACCCTAATCATTAGGTGGCGACTCTTCAAACGCAAACCCAATTCCCAAAAGGAATGAGTTGTCCCTCCAAATGTCATAAATCCAATTTTGCTCTAGAAAAAGGGGGCGCGACAACTCCTCAAGGCTCGAAACCAAGGTCGAGACCCACCCTCGGGGGTCGTCATGTACCGACCTTGGAGGGCATTACGTACTAATGGCTATAGTATGCGAGAGGAGAATTCCCAAGGCACACTGCTAAACCTGACAAAGCTAACCTATACGGGGCCTGTCCCAAGGTGTCACGTCCAGCCATCCCGTCTCCATGCCTTTACAGTTAATGCATTTTGTACTATAATGGGATTCCCTTCCTATATAAGGGGGATCCCCATCACTTTGTAACTCTCGGCTACTGTTGCTCCAACTACTCTACACAAGATCAATAATAATTCTCTCTCTCTTTTCTCTCTAACCTACTCGCCCGAGGCTACTCTTTCCATTTATTGCTTTCATACTTATTCTTCATTTATTGCTTGATATTGGCCATAAAGAGCCTTCTTTAATTATATCTTAACTATTATCCCTTTCTTGGTTACCCCCGATAGCTCGAGATCGAGCCCGTTATCGACCTCTAGGCCTTTCATCGATCAGTCCGAAGCCCGGGTAGCAAGCCCCTCGGTTTGATTACTACCGCGTTTTAACTTGTATTTTGTCATTAAACTTCATACGCCTAGCATCAACTACTCTAACAACTAGCATAAAAATAGATCACGTATTTTTAGAGTCCCATTTAAAAATTTAATTGTTATTACCATTTTCACGGTAAACAGTTTGACGCCCACTGTGGGGCTAAAAATAATAGTGATTATTTTCTTGCTGGTTTCGTTACACAACGCAAGTTATCTTTCATGCTTTTTCTTGCCCAAGATCTTCGATTTTAGGGCCGAGCGCCTAGCTCAGGGAGCAAAAGGGGGAACCAGAACCTTGAAAACCACAAAGAGAAGGACACGACTGTTGCAGATGTCAGCACACCACCGAACTCAACCCGGTCGGAAGGGAATGTTTTCCAACATGACATCCACATGATTATTGGGGGAGCCGACGTTCCCCAAGGACCCATGTTCAAATGAACGAGAACGTCCACTATGGAAGAAGGACTGTACCGAAACCACGTGCCCAAAGACACCCTCATATTCAGCGAGGAGGACCTCGAGGCCATGATAGAACAGTACAACGACGCGCCGGTGATCTCATTTCTTTTAAACAATATCAGGATAAAGCGCGTGCTCGTGGATCCAGGCAGCTCGGCCAAAATAATTAGATCAGAGGTAGTAGAACAGTTGGGGCTGCTCAATCAAGTCATTCCCGTCCCGCAAATCCTCCACGACTTCAACATGACCGATGAAGTAACGAAAGAAGAGATCACCCTCCTGATCGACACATCCAGCGCGATTCAGAACATCGAGTTCCAGGTCATCGGCGGCGACATGAGGTACAATGAATTACTCGGCAGGCCTTGGATACACAGCATGAGGGCAGTACCCTCAACCTTGCATCAGGTGATTAGGTTTCCCATGAAGGATGGCATTACAACCATACATGGAGAGCAGCGGGCAGCGAAAGAAATGTTCGTGGTCCATCATAAGGAGCCAATACCCATATGCCCGATCTCGGACGAGGATAGAAACATACAGGCCCCCGAGGACGACGAGGAAAATTTCTTCGCCCCTCGAACCTTTGTCGCCCTCGAAGAATCGGATGCGACTAAAATCGACAGTCGAAGAGCTGGAGCATACCATTTTAATCGAGCACCTTCCGGATCGTAAGGTATACCTGGGAACAGGGTTGACCCCCAAACTCAGGAGAGGGTTTATTCAATTTCTTAGTAATAATATCGATTGTTTTGCCTGGTCCCACCTTGATATGAGAGGAATTCCACCAAAAATAACCTCCCACAGGCTGAGCGTTGATCCCAAATTCAAACCCGTAAAGTAGAAGAGAAGACCATAGTCTGAGGTAAAACATTCCTTCATCAAAGAAGAGGTAGCAAAACTTCTTAAAATCGGATCCATTAGAGAGGTAAAATACCCCGAATGGCTGACCAACGTAGTAGTAGTGCCCAAAAAAGGGAACAAGCTAAGAATGTGCGTAGATTATAAAGACTTGAATAAGGCGTGTGTTGCGCTCCCTTTTTCCTCCGCGAAAATCGGGTTTATGACATTTTGGTATGGGACAACTTACTCCTTTTGGGAAAGGGGGTTTGCGATTTTGAAGATTTGCCACCTAACGATTTTAAGGTGAGTTAGGCCACCTATAGGGTTGATTTATAACTACATTTGGTAACTAGAGATAGGGTAAGGGCTTGAAATTATCCTAAGGGGAAGGTGTTAGGCACCCCTCAGGATCCACTAGTGTGGTTCCTAGCTAAACAATTTTTTGTGAATTTGTACAAGTAACAAATAAACAAGTATGACTCAAATAGTAGGGGATTTAAATTTAAATACACAGGTGTTTGAAATCAATTAGTGAAAAGCGAAATTTTGAAAAGAATTACAATCTACGTAGGCTTATGAATGTAAAGAGGGGTGTCCTAGGTTTTTTTATAATGGATCTCATCAATGCAATATTCGGTATAACATTCCTCAAAGAGGGGCTACACGTGGTATTAACGCACCAGTCATCATATCCATATCTACCCTTTCCCGCCCCGTGAAGGTATCTAAAGCGAGGGTTGGTCTCGACCCCTATTGCATGCTGTTACCCGTCCCTTCCTATCAGTCCAGGAGGAATTTAGGAGTCCTATCCTATAAGAAGGAGGTTCTAGGCAGACCCTCAAGTTTAAAGGCAAAATACTAAGGCGACATACAATGACAAGTAGGACTTCAATTAAGGGGAGCAGGGAAGACAAACGAAAGGCTCAAATATACCTCCATATGTAATGTACATAGAAAACATGACTCATACACAATTAAAGTCTGAATTTAAATCCTATGCATGGTATCTAAGTGATAACAACAGAACCAGATTTATTATATGACTCAGAAAAGAAGTCCGAATCAGGCTTGCCTACTGATTTTAACAGTTGATAATTAAACACTAATCACAGGACGATTTTGGTTTTATTTAAAGTTATTACCTAAGGCTTGCCTAGGCATAAAATAGTATTCAGTAGTTATTTAGAATTATTAAAATAATGTGGAAATTATTTTACCCTAAGAACATGTTGTTCTAGTTGATACGAATGTAGAGATTATTACCAGTTATATTCAGAAAAAAACATCGCAAGGTGAAATTAATACTTTATTACCTTTTCATAAATCGGTAATTAACTAGGAGTTTTAAACAAAATGCAAACAGGATACTAGAACATGATATCTAATATGGGCATGCAGATGGCAGGATTGTTAAAAAACAGAATCCCTAAGGCATGATTTCTAAATGCACTCAAGAGTTGAAGAATTATTGAAGTAAGACTTCTGAAAGTATAAGAGTAACAACTTTTATGCCAATGTTGTTATCGTCCTAGGAGCAGGATTTCTAAGTGATAGGCATAAAACATGGATTAGCAAGAAACATGGGACCTAAGAGCATGATTTCTAATGCATGTATGAACCCTAAGCATGGTTTCTATTGCGCAATTAGGAATGTAACCCTAATAACATGTTTTCTACACTTGACAACCATAGCATGCATATTTACCTCATCCTTTTTCACTAGCCAACCCCAATACTTGTTTACAACAGGTTCAGACCAACATCAAAATAAATTACATAAGTAGCAATGAAAAATAAGAAGTTACACTATAGGAAGCCTAATTAGGACTTCCTCTCTGAGTTATATAATCAATAACCAAAAGTGACAGGATGGTTTCATAGCTTTTCCTCATATCTAGGTGTGTCAGAGTTCCCTAAGGACCTCAAGGGATCTCGAGCAGTCCTTACACCCAGATTTCATAGCCAAGACAGAGTAAGTGCAGTGTGGAAAGGCCAGCTTTCATGTGTCCAAGTTCAGAGGGAACTCAAGAGTCCCAAGGCAAGGCTCACACAAAAGGCTCACACAAGTCCATTTTGAAAGCAATCAATAACAGAAATGGTTGAAAGCAGTTGTATTAGTAAGACAGAGTTCAAACACTTCAGGGTAAGACCACACACAGCAAATGGATGAATTCAGTAACCACACATGGGGTAAAAGGGGATTTGGGTATACATATATATTGACTACAGACACCTGACCTCAGCAGGAGTATTAGGACTGGTAGGTACATGTTAGAGATAGTTGGACACTGGCATAATCACAAACCAGTCATGAAACACATAGAAAAAGGATAGGGGATTTGGGATTCATAAAATGGTAAGTGCATAGTAGGTAAAAGAATACAATCGTATATGCATGAATTTAAAGGGAGGGGAATCATATCAGCATGCTTAGATACAAACTTCACAACAAGACCACAAGTAAAAGCAGGGCCAGAAATAAAAGAAACTAAAGCAGGAATAGAAACCTATTGTTGTTGAGGCTTTAAATTAAACTAGGACATACCAGTGAAGATAGAGGTAAACAAAATGAAGGAAACAAGATTTACAGATGATTAGCCTTGGCTTGCAGCCAACCAATAGTAGTAGAATAACACAAATTTTTTCTTTAACTAAGAGAGAGGTTTTTTGAAAGCCAAGTCTGGTGTCTTGTTAATGAAAGACTTAGGGTATTTATAGCTTTGAAAATAGGTAGAAATAAGGTAACAAGTAAAGGTTTAGCACAATTATGGAAGTAATCACAATTAGAATCCAATTAATATAAGTACTCCCCTTTAATCAAGGAATTACAGCTTAAACGGATACCAACAGGGATAATTAAGGAAAGAAAATCAGTTTGAGAAAGATTGGTTTTTACCAAATAAGGGGTAGTAAAAGTATAGGGCATATGATTGAGTATAAGTACATAATATATTAATTTGAGGAAAGGATTCAGCAAGAATGAAGCACCACAGCAAAAAGGGAATGAAATCAATCAACTTAAACAAACGAGTAAAATTTTAGGGGTTTATAAGAAAACCTTGCAATCAAACCGTAATTTAAGGAAATCAGGATCAATCAAGAGAGAGTCATGATTCTGCACTTCGACATATAAATAGAGAAGAATGCACAGGCGTATCAGACATGCAAGGTCAGCCACATCGATAAAAAGAAGTAAGAGATGAACAAACTAGATGAACACAATCATACAGAAGTGACACGAGTAGGATAAGGACCAAAAAGAACCCACTCGAAGCATGGTAGTCAACATAAACTTAACAAAGTCAAGTAATCATGGCTACACATAGAACCAGAGTGAAGAAACTAATCTAAACACAACAATAGGTAAAGAAGGTCAGGCCAACACACAGAAACAAGTAAAGAAAACCTTTAAGACTCACAGTAACAAGTGAAGAAAATCTTTAAGAAATTAGGGCTTTTAGCAGAGTTGAGTTAAAAGCGGTAAGAACTTAGAATCAGTCAAGATAAACAAAGAAAAGGGTCTAATTATAAAGAAATCGATCGAATCAAATAAACAAAGACAGTTCCAGAACCCCGGATAAAACAAAAATAATTAGGGTTTCCAATCGTGATGAATCAGGTAGAAGAAAAACATAAATAAACCGTTTAAACATAGTAAAATCATATGATAGTACTAAAAATCAAAGGAGAAGTCATAAAAAGAGGGGTTAAGAAACCCTAGTCTTGAAGACGAAAATGCACTTTAAAAAAATCGGGAAAAACCTTTGAGGAAAACACCAAAAGCCCATGATATACACAGATCTAAAAGAAAATCGGAAAATCTTTAGAGTTAGGGTTTCAGAGAACCTAGAGAAGGTGAGAAAACCTTAAAATGTTACCGGTTGTAGCCGGAAGAGTCATAGATCTTACTCGAACGGCCATGGATGACCGAAAAATGGCATGAGAAACTATGGGAGACGGGTGAACCGCTGCTGGTTCACTTAAAGGCCTCAAAATGATGACACACGTTCAAGAGGGAGCCATAAGGCTAGTAGGTGGCGAGAACACCATGGATTCCGGCAGGGAGATGGCCGGAGAAGGTGGATAAGGTACATCAGAGAGGATGGAAGAAAAGAAGGTTCTAGAGAGAATTAGAGATAGAGAGAGGGAGATGAAAGACCGGTTGAGAGAGAATGAGAGGGGAAAGATGAGAGACCGGTTGAGAGAGAATGAGAGGGGACATGAGAGATGGGGGGGGGGTAGTCTTTAGGGTTTAATATGGTAAGAGTGAATCCGGACCGTTGATCAAAATTGATCAACGGCCAGGATTAACTCAGGCCTGGGCTGGGTATGGTTTGGGTCTGGGCTTGGGTCCGGTGGGTTTTTTAATTGGGTTGGGGGTCTGTGGGTTTAGGCTAGAATTGAAAGCCAATTTTGGTTATAAGTTAAATAGCCAGTTTTTCCCTATTTAATTTGTAGAAAATAGTAGATAATGTTTAAAAATAATTTAAAAATACTAAAATGATTTATAATACATAATTAGCGATTTTAAAAATATAGGATCCAATTTTATGCATATAAAGCATAATTAAATCTTAAAAGGGCTAATATTATAATTATGTGCAATTTAACTTTAAAAATGCTAAATGTAATGATAAAAATATGTAAAACTTTCCTTAGCCATATTTTGGCATAAATATAGAAATCCAATAGATGAACTATCAAAACAATAATTTTGGAAATAATTGTTGGGGATTTTACAGATAAAAATGGAGAAAATAAATCAATTTAAACCTTTAAAATCATGGAAAAAAATAATAAAACCCTTGGACATGCTTATATATCCATATATATGCTATTTTTAATGTATTTTGCATATTAAAATATATAAGAAAAAATTGGGTATCAACAGCTGCCCTTCTTTACCCGGAAAGAATGAAAGAGTTTTCGGGTAAAGAAATGATGGCCAATTTTGACCTAGCGAAAAGGTTTGAAGAGGTTAGGCCGCACCCTGGCTTCTGAGCTGCCTATATATCCCTGGTTACATAGGAATCAGGTCGTATGTAGTTCATGATTCACCCGCGGAGTATGCCGATGAAGACATTTCAAGGACGGACGCAATATCCAAGGCCGGGTAAGTGAAAGGTTTACGTGAATGGTTAGGTTTGATATGGCTGCGGGAACTGGAGCGGGATCGCTCCTATCGGGATGGCTGTTGCTCGTCGGTTTACCTGCAATTAGAAATAATACAAGCATATACTATGCATAAATTTAATCATGATGCAAATTCCCGTTGGACCATGAATGTTGTCTTCGGGCGGTGGGAATGATGTCCTTAGACCATGATGTCTTGGGCCATGAAGCGTATGATAAAGGATTCACAGACCATGAAATGATGTTCTCGGGCTATGTGGATGGTACCTTCGAACCATGATGCATTTGAATGATGATATGCAAAAGATTGAGAGGGATTCTTAGGCCATGACATGGTGTTCTCAGGCTATGAAGATGGTGCCTTAGAACGATGACACCTTTGGATGAGTTGGCGATATTTCAGCTTATGAAGGATGCAGTAGTATGATGCGGACAAGACAAAACTTAGTCTTGCAAATTGAAGGGCAGAGCTTAGCCCGTAAGAGAAGCGAGATAAATAGTGATTTGGGATAGTGCTGAGTTTCGACAAAAATTGGAGGCAGAGCTTAGCCTCGGAAGGCAAAATGGTAGCCTTATGCAGATTGGAAGGCAGAATAATAGCCTTATGCAATGCAGATGTAGGTGGAGGTAGAGCTTAATCTCGGAAGGCAGAATGGTAGCCTTATGCCAATTAGAAGGCAGAATAGTAGCCTTATGCAATGCAGATGGAGGTAAAGCTTAACCTCGGAAGGCAGAATAGTAGCCTTATGCAGATTGAAATGCAGAATAGTAGCCTTATGCAATGCAGATGCATATGGAGACAACGTTTAGTTTCGGAAGGCAGAATGGTAAACTTATGCAAATTGGAAGGCAAAATAGTAGCCTTATGCAATGCAAATGCACATGGAGACAACGTTTGGTCTCGGAACGCAGAAAGGTAGCCTTATACAATGAAGATGCAGATGGGGACATCATTTAGTC
The DNA here is from genome assembly GCF_000393655.2 of Nicotiana sylvestris. NCBI lineage: Eukaryota > Viridiplantae > Streptophyta > Magnoliopsida > Solanales > Solanaceae > Nicotiana > Nicotiana sylvestris. The sequence continues at coordinate 69,600,800 of NC_091061.1, read as the reverse complement.
TCGTAAGGCAGAATGGTAGCCATATGTAATGCAGATGCAAATGGAGACAACGTTTAGTCTCGGAAGGTAGAAAGGTAGCCTTATGCAATGAAGATGCAGCGGAGACAATGTTTAGTCTCAGAAGGCAGAATGGTAGCTTTATGCAATGCAGATACAGGGGGAGACAACGTTTAGTCTCAGAAGGCAAAATAGTAGCCTTATGCAAGAAATGAAATAACAAATGACATTGGAGTTTTCTTAGCTGAGAGCAGATTGCAACGTTGTGATTAATGGGAGCATTGTGACTACAGAGCATTACTGGTGTGTGCTGACAGTGAATGTTGACAAATGCAACGGTTCTGAGAATCGTATTTTTTGAACAATGTTTGTTCCATCGGCATAGAGTATGTTTAATGATTTTGCAATCCTAGTGCCTGCATCCAAAGAAAAATCATGAGTTTTGCAAGGGGGAAGGTTAGTTCGTATCCCCGCTAGCTTTGCTTGACTCATCCGGCTTTGATCTGGTGATATCTTCTGTATCATTGGGGTAGTGTTGCTAAACAAATCAGTTTCAATAATAAACATGCATGATTTTGTAAAAGTATGACATAAATGTATAATTAAAAATAGCTTTCAGATGAACCGACAACTTGATGCAATTCAGGACATTGCAACCTCTCCTGCTACAGAATTTTGAGGGTTCTCCTCAAAATTATGCCCCGGTTTGATGGGTTGACATTTCTGACTGTTGCTCGTGCAGCGATTGGCTGAAATTACTTCGGAATTTTGAGGGTCCTCCTCAAAATTCTGCCCCAGTTTCCAATTACGGGGGAAATGAAATTATTATTGAATTGTGACCGAACCGATAGGGCTGCCTACGTTTCCCCTCTTAAACGAGAATTAGGTCGGGCGTTGTTCAGTTTACATCATATAAGGAAAGCGTAAGGATTACACATAGTAACGCTTGACTGCATCTGAATTGATCGGCTTTGGCCAGACTTCTCCGTCCATCTCTGCAAGTATGAGGGCTCCTCTTGTCGAAAGCCGGTGAACCATGTATGGACCCTACCAGTTGGGAGAGAACTTCCCTTTGGCTTCATCTTGATGCGGAAAATTTTTCTGTAACACCAGCTGCCCCGGTGTGAACTGTCTTGGCTTGACTCTTTTGTTGAAGGCTCTGGACATTCTGTTATGATAGAGTTGACCATGGCATACTGCATTCATTCTCTTTCCATCTATAAAGGCTAGTTTCTCATAACGACTTTTCACCCACTCTGCGTCATTAAGCTCAACTTCTTGTATGATCCATAGGGAATGAATTTCTACCTCAACGGGAATGACAGCCTCTGTACCGTAAACCAACATATAGGAGGTTGCCCCGGTTGATGTGCGGACTATGGCGCAATACCCCAGTTGAGCAAATGATAACTTCTCGTGCCACTATTTATGCTTCTCTATCATTTTTCTCAATATCTTCTTGATATTTTTGTTGGCGGCTTCTACAGCTCCATTCATCTGAGGTCTGTAGGATGTGGTATTTTTGTGTTTGAGCTTGAAGGTTTCGCACATAGCTTTCATCAAGTTGCTATTGGGGTTGGTGCCATTATCAATAATGATTGACTCTGGAATTCTGAATCGACAAACAATGCGGTTGCGGACAAAGTCTGCCACGACTTTCTTAGTCACTGTTCTGTAAGATGTTGCTTCGACCCATTTGGCTACTAGGATGAACCTGTGTCCGTTGGAAGCGGCAGGCTCGATTGGTCCAATAACATCCATTCTCCAGGCGGCGAATGGCCACGGTGAGCTTGTTGTGTGAAGCTCGCTTGGAGGTACCTTTATCATGTCTGCATGTATCTGACAGCGGTGGCATTTCCAGACATACTAGATGCAGTCCGTTTACATAGTCATCCAAAAGTAACTAGCCCGGAGTATCTTCTTTGATAAGACAAAACCGTTCATATGTGGACCGCAAGTCCCGGCATGAATTTTCTCTAGCAGCCTGGATGCTTTCTTTGCTTCGACACATCTTAATAGTCCCAAATCAGGAGTCCTTCTATACAGGATTCCTTCGCTATGAAAGAAGTTGTTGGACAATCTCTAAAGTGTGAGTTTCTGAGTAGGATTAGCAAGCTTTGGGTACTCTCCTTTTGCTAAATATTCCTTGATATAATGAAACCAAGGTTTTCCGTCGGCTTACTCTTTGACATGGGCACAGTAAGCTGGCTGATTATGGATTTTCAATGGAATGGGATTAATGAAATTCTTGTCTGGATGTTGTATCATAGATGATAGGGTAGCCAATGCATCGGCGAACTCATTCTGGATTCTGGGGACATGCTGGAATTCTGTCTTCGTGAACCTCTATCTCAATTCCTGTACATGATGCAGATATGGGAGTATCTTGGAGTTCTTGGTTGTCCATTCTTCTCGTACCTGATGTATAAGCAAGTCTGAATCTCCAATCACTAGCAGCTCTTGAACGTTCATGTAAATGACCATTTTGAGTCCTAAGATGCAGGCCTCATACTCGACCATATTGTTAGTGCAGAGGAATCTGAGTTTGGCAGACACCGAATAATGCTGACCGGTTTCTGATATTAGGACTACTCCTATGCTAACTCCTTTGAAGTTTGCTGCTCCATCGAAGAACATTCTCCAACCGTCAAAGGATTTTGCAATGTCTTCTCCTATGAATGATACCTCTTCATCAAGAAAATACGTTTTTAGGGGTTCGTATCCTCCATCCACGGGGTTTTCAGCAAGGTGGTCTGCCAGTGCATGTCCCTTGACCACTTTCTGAGTTACATAAACAATGTAGAACTCACTCAACAGGATTTGCCACTTGGCTAGCTTGCCGGTGGGCATGGGCTTCTGAAAGATGTACTTCAAAGGATCCATCCTTGATATGAGATATGTAGTATAGACGCATAAGTAATGTCTCAGCTTCTGCGCTACCCAAGTCAAAGCATAACAGGTGCGTTCAAATAGAGAATACCAGGCCTCGTACGGGGTGAACTTCTTTCTAAGATAATAGATGGCTTGCTCCTTCCTCCCTGTTTCATCATGCTGCCCCAGAACGCAGCCGAAAGCCCCATCCAACACTACGAGTTAGAGTAATAAGGGTATACCTGGCTCGGGCGGGACTAAGACTGGTGGTGTTGATAGGTGCTCCTTGATTTTGTCGAAGGCCTTTTGGCAGTCATTAGTCCATTTGGTGGCGGCGTCCTTCTTCATCATCTTAAAGATTGGCTCATAGATAACTGTAGACTGTGCTATGAATCGGCTGATGTAGTTAAGCCTTCCCAAGAAACTCATCACATCCTTCTTGTTCTTTGGAGGTGGCAGTTCCTGAATAGCTCTGACTTTCGGTGGATCCAGTTCTATTCCTCGATGACTCACAATAAACCCAAGCAATTTCCCAGCAGGAACCCCAAATGCGCACTTTGCGGGGTTTAGTTTCAGGTTGTATCTCCGCAGTCTATTGAAGAACTTCCTCAGATCTTCCATATGGTCAGTGGCCTTCTTGGATTTGATAATAACATCATCCACATATACCTCTATCTTCTTGTGTGTCATATCAAGGAAGATGGTAGTCATGGCCCTTACATAGGTGGCCCCTACATTCTTCAGGCCGAATGGCATCATCTTGTAACAATACACTCCCCACGACATAATGAAAGCCATTTTCTCAGCATCTTCCTCATCCATCTAGATTTGATGATAACCAGCGAAGCAATCTACGAATGACTGTAGCTCATGGCAATTGTCTATCAAGATATGTATATTTGGCAAAGAGAAGTCATCTTTCAGACTGGCCCGGTTGAGATTCGGGTAGTCGACATAGACTCTGACCTTCCCATCCTTCTTTGGTACTGGCACAATGTTGGCTAACCATGTCGGGTATTCTACTACCCTGAGAACCTTAGCTTTGATCTGCTTGTTGACTTCTTTCTTGATTTTTAAACTCATATCAGGCTTGAACTTTCTGAGCTTTTGCTTTACCGGTGGACATATTGGATTGGTTGGCAGTTTGTGAGCCACAATGGACATAGTTAGGACAGTCATGTCATCATACGACCGGGCGATTATGTCCTCATACTCTTTTAGAAAGTCTGTATATTCTTTCTTTTCTAATGGCGATAGGTGAATGCTGATTCATGTTTCTTTGACGTTTTCTGCATCCTCAGGTTGACAATCACTACAAAAAAACTAGAATTAGCTACGAACGTCGTCGCTAATCTGTCGCTAAATCGCCCGTAGCTAGCAATATTTCTTGATAATCCGTCGCTAATCCATTGCTAAGTGAGATTAGCGACGGATTGTACTGTTTAGCTACAGAATTTATTCGTCGCTAAAACCAGATTTTTTAGTAGTGAATTTCGGTCTCGTCCAGGTTGGACTTAGGTCTGTTCTCAAAATTCTCAACTTCTTTGACAATCTCGTCAGGTATGTCATCTTCCTCTGAATCTATGTCCGTTTGTTGTGTTGTCTCATTGCATGTCACAGTCATTTGTTCATCAAGATAAGTAATATTAATGTTGTATAGGCAAAGAAAGGAGAGATAACAATAAATATTAATTCATAAGAAAAATCAAACATGCTTTTGATAGATTGAATAACTATTTTGAACACCGAGGATCTTATTGCGGGAATTGAAAAGTGCAAAAAGAAAATTATTTAGTAAAAACAGTGAATAATGCTTGTTTTAGCCTTGCTACCCCGAGGCTCGTCGGGCTTTGGTTGTCCTGACGGTCCAATTCTTGAGATGTGCCCCTCTACTTACAGCCTGTATGAAAGGACCTTCCTACTCCTCCTCCTCGAGAATAACACAACAGTCCATATCATTGTTCTCTAGAAACAAGTTCTTCACTGCTGCAAGTGCTTCTTCTTCATCCGACCCATAAATAATGTCGGCATATTGGAAGGTCTGCTCCGGATGCGGTATTGGCTGCTCTAGCGGATAGTATGGACTGCTCCATGATGGCGACTTGTTATTGAATTCTTCCCAGGTGTATTCATTTCCCAAACCGAAGGTAGTGCCATGTTTCTTAAGTTTTATGGGTTTAGAGATTCCTTGGGGGTTCTTGCCGGGACCTTTGCCAGGTTCGTACTTACTCCAAACTCAGTATACTCTCAATTTTGCTATCCCACCATTTATCTTTGTCGATAGTGTAAGGCCCCGGAAAATTTTGCTAGGTAATCTACGATTTTGTGATGCCACATACTAATTATAATATTTTATGTGCTATTAACATGGAGGGCATCAATTGGATTTGGTAAACAAGTGTATGAGTCATATATTAAGTAAGGTGAGGTCCAAGGAGAGGCCTAAGTGTAAGCCAAATGGGAAAAATTTCATAATAGGCTAAGATTCCAAATGAGTTTGCACAAGTCCACACTTTGAACAAGCACATCTAAATATGTATAAGATTTTATGTGGTTAATAACCTATCATATGAAAGGTCATTGTTTCTAGTTTCCAATGCTTCAAACTGTTCGTCATTTGGACATTCCTACACAAAGTTATGATCAAATTACCAAAGGCTGAAAAAATACGATCCTGTGTCGAATCTGCGATCGCAAATCTGTCGCATTTTCGACTTTGCGGTCGCAGATTTATCGCAAATTGGGACAGTGTTGCCCAGTTTTGGCACCTATTTTGCAGTGCATTATGCGGCCGACATTCTTGTTTCGCGGTCCATTCTGCGATTGCAGACCCGACGTCGGAGGCTTATTTATCCTATTTTTATAACCCGACCCCTTTTTAATATATAGGCTTTGGGGTTCATTTTGGGGTCATTTTCTACTTATTTTAGAGAGAGATGAGAGCATATAGAGAGATAAAGGAGGGGCCTAACTTCATAATCATCCATATCTTGCTCAAGTCTTCAAGAATCAAGGAAGATAACCATAGATTGTCCTCCATCCGAGTAAGTCCTACTTCCAAAACTTCATGCAATAGGGTAAAGGTTCAAATATGTTGTGGGGGTCAGAAATAGGCCATGCATGTGGGACTAAGTTTTAGTATGTGATGTTAAAGAACTAATATGGGTAGTTCATGTTAAAATTGGTGAGGGAGGAAGGAATTACCATTTCTAAACCTTGTAGTCTACTTCACATGCTAGGTGTTTGATGAAACTCCTAAGAGAGTTACACCATAGATAATCTTCCTAATTATTAATCGATTTCCGCTATCTCGTTATAGATTGTTATTGCTAGAGTTGTTGGTGTATTGTAGAGATTTAAGGAAAGCTCCACTGAGGTATGTATGGCTAAAACCCAATCTCTTAGAAATTGAGCTTCCATGGTGCCCGTGTAAATATTGTAAGTTCGAAACGTGATTGATACAATACTTGTTATGTTACGTGGATTATTATTATGAAAATGTATGTGGTAGGTACTTCTTCATGTGTTTAATGTGTTATTCTTTGTATATGGAGGATGTGTGGAGAACATGGTCTATGTGCTAATTCCTAAATGCCATGCCAAGGTTACTTTGGGACTAATATGCCAAACTTGACGAATTCCTCTCTATGCTTATGATTTAAATTGCCTTCGTATGCGCCTATGATCTTAAGTGGCAAAGTAAATGTTGAAAATGGGAACAATGTGAAACGTGAATTATGGAATATGAATCATGTATTGAAATGCATAGACCTTAAATTTAGATTGAAGTTGCATTGTTGTTCCATCTACGTGAAGTCTTATCTATGTTTATGATTTAAACTGCTATTGTGTGCACCTACTGTCCTAAGTGGCAAAGATAATGTTGAATATGGAAACGATGTAAAAATGTGGCCTAGTGCCACGAATAATATGATAAGTTGTGGCCCCAAGTGACTATGAAATGAGATATGTGAAACGAATTAATTAATGTAATGGGAACAATGCCTTGGAAAGGCGGCCTAGTCGATCGGGCCGAGATCGGACTCCGCTCAAGATAGTGGTGGTATTGTGAATGAATTCCGGAAAGGAGGAAAATGAGTTTGTGATTGAAGTATATGTCTCAAATGAGGCAACCTAGCCAATCGGGTCGAGATCGGACTCCGCTCGAGATAGCGATGGTATTGTGAAAAAATGATGAATAGTGTGAAATGCCCCAAACTAAAAGCTATGGGAAAATGATGTGAACGTTATATAATTCTTTTATTTGTTAATGTGGTGATCGTTTGAAGTTTTGAGTTATACTTGTGATTTCTTATTCTTGTATGAAAGTTCTTTCTAATCAGATGGTGTTTAGTTATACATACTAGTGCTATTCGATGACACTAACGTCCCTTTTGCCGGCGGCTCTACGTCTTTAAAGGGATGTAGGAATTTCTATAGTAGGCAGTGTTGGTCGCAGCTAGTGCCACATCATCTTTTCAGCTGACTTGGTGAGCCCACTTCGTTTCGGGGTCTTGTTTCATCTATTTATCATGTACTTTGTATTTGAGGTATAGCCGGAGCCTTGTTACCGGCATTTCCATATTACATTACTCTTCAGTTGTGTTTAGAGTCTCCGTAGATAGGTTGTGGTTAGTGTCAGGTATTGGAATTAAAGTAGAAATATTGATGTTGGCAAAGACTTATAAAACTTGTAGTATTTTGATAATTAAGATTTAAGCTGCTAATGGAAATGAAATGGAAGTTGTTAATGAAATACTTACTAAGTATGATTATTGGAGTCCATCTCCTATTTATTCATGAATTAGTTTGGGTAGAATGAAACCTAACAGTCTTGCTCAGTCGGGTTTACTCGGTTGAGCGCCAGTCGCACTCCTCGGATTTTGGGGCGTGACAAACTTGGTATCAGAGCCTAAGGTTTTAAAGTGTCCTAGGATATCTCAGAGCCATGTCTAGTAGAGTCCTTCTTATCGGTGTGTAGTCGACCACATCTATAAGTTGGAGGCTATTCGGACATTTAGGAATTTCACCCTTCTTTGATACTCCAGATGGTGCAGTAGAGCTCAAGATAGGGAGCTAATTTCCATTCTATGTCTTAATCTCAAGATGAGTAATTCATGATTTTGGAAGCAGAAAGGAGGGAATGCCCCCACCATTGAATATGAGGGAGATTGCCCTAGCGTTTGTTAGGAGAATGTATCGAGCCATGGAGGGATTGGTAGAACTTGTTGCAAAGGGGAGTACCCTTGTTCCTATTAATATCTCTGCACCACCAGATCATGTAGTATATCAGTATGTTACCTACGTATGTTAGGGATGTGGAGTCGAGAGGTATCGATTAAGCTATATGCCCTATCAACCTAAAGTTATCAAGTGAGTCAAATTAAAAATTTCTACTCGTTATATATGTGTATCCATATTGAAGAATTCTCATAAACATGGTCTTAACAAGGTGTTGAATAACAAAACATTTCATGTATCTACTCTTTGAACGAGATGTATTATTCGTGAATCCACTCTATTACAAATCCTCTTATTTACATTCTTGTGGAATTAAGTTCTATAATTGTGTCCTTGAATGGAGTTATGACTCTAGGATTAATACTTCCGACTTGCTTTTCCTAAATTCTTAACAAGGCACTATACCTGATGAATCTCTTACAGAATATTTTATTGAAATGGACAATATATGCCCACTTGTGCCTATGCATGCACCGTCATAAAGTTTACCTATGTGGTGTCGAGTTCCATGCAAAGCATCCCAGCGTTGCGATCCTTCTCGAGTCACTCTTTTACTCAGTTGTGTATATGGCTTATATGGTTTGAACAGTCAATCTACTCTCTTGTAAATATCATCATGAAAGTTTCTCACTGTCTTGTAACATAAGAGCATACCTTAATACCTCACATGAGTGCATGTCAATTGAAATGGTCACTGTATGCATAAAGTCTCTCTAAAAATTGAGATCCTCACATCCCCGTCATAGGAAGATCTTGTGTTGCCATAACTTTTGTGTCCACTTGGGACATCCCGCAGTAAGTATCTCACTTTGTCCTAGTATTGTGGTTGCTCGTGACATTGTCGTATATTGCAGTTGGGAGTTAATATAGCAGAAGCATGTCCAGCTTATAACAAATGTTTATTTTCTCTTTACACCTCCACAACATGTGTTAATTGTGTTCTTTAGTTAGTGAATTCATTGTTCTAGTTTCCCCACACTTGTTCGATAACCATGAGAGAACATATCCTTCTATGAGTCATTGTAACACTTCCTTTCTCGTAAGGACCCTTACTAGGCTCTCCGTCAAGACCAAGCACACCTTCGGGGGTTATTATAACACAATGCCTGTTTCTTATGTTTTTTTGTCTTTCATTAGTATCTAGGTAGTTCTCAAGTCAAAATCCATGAAGAACTCATTATGAAAATCTGCAAACCCTCCATGATTATTCTATACTATCTCATTGGGTTCCCACTTCACTTCAAGTTCATCAAGGGTTGATAGCATGCGACAACTGCTGATATTGAATGATCTCCTTTCGACAATGGATTATCTACACATGTGCCAGTCCAATGATCTGCTTATCAGTCTAACTCTCGCCTTTTGGTTTTGGTTTGACCAAGGATCAATACACCTAGTAACACATTCGTAAGCCAAAGCTCCTCTCTCAGTCAAGTCTTGTAGCATCTCCCAATTTGGCTGGTAATAGTTGGTTGTGTAGAAGTGTGTTGTAGTGCTTCCTTGTGAAGTAGAGTTGCTAAACATGATTGGATTTTTTTGAATTCTGGAGCTATACGTCATGTGACTACATACAGAGATCTTTTTTAAAAAATGTAGCTTCTCGTAATCGCTTTATATTACCACCATTCCTAGTGGTTAAAATGTAAAGGTTACTTCCATAAGGCTCTTTCACTTTCTTTTCATTTGTCTTGCATCGCGTGTTGCTTACCCGTAATCTTCAATGCGATATTATCTCAATGTCTCGACTAGTTATCCAACTATATGATCTGATTTAATTAACCTTACTTTTATGTACTCTACAAGCACCCTGAGAGTGGAAAAATTTCCCTTTTTCTATAGACTTCTAATGTCTTCAACTCTGATTAAGCTTGTCGATTCCAAGCGGTGCTCTTAGTTGTGCTGACTTACCATCTATTTTCATCTGATAACTCTCATTGTAAAAAAACTCATTTTATGTTTTATGGCATCAAAGAGGAAGTCTTATAGCATCAAGGGTGGGGACATATTCTTTTTGTTAGAATAAATAAATAATGCTGGTATTCCTTGTAGATGTTCTTCTAACAATCATTTACCTGCTTTGCTTGTCCCTGTGACTAGATAACCTAGGTTACTTTTCCCCGATAAATGCATTAAGACGTCTCATTCTTTCAAACATATCCATGTGGGCACTTTGAGGCCTTGTTCTATACCAACTCGTAATGATTTTAAGTGCCTTCATGCCATTGATTGACAATTTTCTAGGGCTACGTGGGCTTGTCTCATGGGTTCCAAAAGTAATGATTTACCCTAAGTTCAAGCTTATACTGCCGTGATTTCAAACCAAAGTGCGTCCCCTTTTCAAAAAGTCTTAAATGGGCCGGAATAGATAGGTTACGTGGCCTTCTGCTCACTTGACTTCTAGAATAATTGACTATATCATTGCCATGTGAGGGAAGTTTTGCTACCCTTGGAATTGTATTCCACCTCCTTGGGTGGATAGGAGTGTCATTTGTATTTCTCCCCGGAGCATCATATTAACCTTTAGAACACCTCTAACCAATACATGATTTCATCCCAACATCTAGATGTCCTAGCTATGTGGTTTTACTCATGAAAGGGTGAGATTAGATGCCTTCATATTTTTGCACATATCATGAGCATATTGATTTGGAAGAAAAGTTGTCGTATCTTTAGTTCTCTCATATAGGATTAATTGTCAGGGAGGGTTAAGCTGTTTGAATTATGATAATCTCATAAGTGTTTAACTTCATTTTCATCCTCATGGGCTTATGGCATAGATTCCTTATGTCAGCTAACGTTAGAAGTGTAATTCCACTTCATGTATTTTGAATCCCATATCGCATTCAAGGTGCCAGAGTGTAAATTGATTTTCCTTACACTCTAGGAGACGACTAGGTCATGTACTTGAGTATTCCTTCTTAATGATTCCTATTGCCAATGTACTACTTACCCCTATGCCTCATTTGTGTAATAATTGATGTCGTCACAGTGATTAACCATGTCAGCATTGTTAGTTGTAAATTTCATGTCCCTTAGCATATAACCTCAGAAAGTACTCTACTCAGCGCATTAATGAATTCCTAGATAACTCCAGCCCAATTTTGAACACTGTGTTCCTCATTGCATTAAATTTATTAGGTATTGAAGGTCCAAACATGTCAAATGGGGATCATCCCCGTGTGATCACATATGTTTGATAGGTAGTTTTATGGCCAGTTTATATAGCAAATCTTAGAGTAATCGTCGAAGGTCATCTAAGGTTTAACATGAGTGTTCGAGTAGAGATTTAGAATTCAGGAGGTTGAACTGGTTATTCTCAAAATTTCCCATGTAGATGTTATGTGAATTGATGATGAAGGGTATGTAAGCGCATTTCCCATTGGGTCGCACTAGGAGTATGATGTTTCCCCATAGTTGTTCCTCATGAATTTGTGTTTTCATATGTCTATGTCTAAGAAGGTAGATGGAGATCATTTGTGTATCATCCTGGTGTAAATTATTGAAGGTGAATGTTAATGGATAGTTAGCTTATGCAAGGTATCTAGTTGTCATCCTTGTTAGATAAGTTTAGTGGTTGGGATTGCTTCTGTGATTGTGTTATGGCAAAGCTTGTGAGTCGAGGAGGCCACCTTGAAGGCCGAAAGTATCGTGGAAGGAAAATATTTTCGCTTGATTGTATATCAAAAAACTTTGACTTGAAATGTACCTTATAGGTGTTATGATTTACAAATGTGCAGTCCATGTCCAGGTATCATCGTGATAATGTAGTGCTTGTAATGTTGAGGTTCGTGTTATTGATATATATATTGTGGTGATTTATCGAGTTGTGGATGTATTTTTCGGATAGTTTTGGTAGTTCCCTGACAGGTGGATAGTCCTAGTTACAAAGGAGACTCTATTGGAATTTCTGAAAAATTTGGGAGTTAGTCAAAATTTAGGGACTTGAGGTAGGTTAGAAAAGAGATATGTGATGTTAAAGTGTTTGGGGCGGACTCTACTCCTCATTTGAGGATGAATAATCCTAAGGGGGGATGATGTAAGGCCCCGGAAAATTTTGCTAGGTAATCTACGATTTCGTGATGCAACGTAGGCTAATTATAATATTTTATGTGCTATTAACATGGTGGGAATCAATTAGATTTGGTAAACAAGTGAATGAGTCATATATTAAGTAAGGTGGATCCAAGGAGAGGCCTAAGTGTAAGCCAAATGGGAAATATTTCATAATAGGCTAAGATTCCAAATGAGTTTGCACAAGTCCACACTTTGAACAAGCACATCTAAATATGTATAAGGTTTTATATAGTTAATAACCTATCATATGAGTCTTTGAGTCTAGTTTCCAATGCTTCAAACCGTTTGTCATTTGGACATTCCTACACAAAGTTATGATCAAATTACCAAAGGCTGGAAAAATACGATCCTGTGTCGTATCTGCGATCGCAAATCTGTCGCATTTTCAAATTTGCAGTCGCAGATCTGTCGCAAATTGGGATAGTGTTGCCCAGTTTTGGGAACCTATTTTGCGGTTCATTATGCGGCCCTCATTCTTGTTTTGCGGTCCATTCTGCGATCGCAGACCCAACGTCGGAGGCTTATTTATCCTATTTATAACCCGACCCCATTTTAATATATTGGCTTTGGGGTTCATTTTGGGGTCATTTTCTACTGATTTTAGAGAGAGATGAGAGCATTTAGAGAGATATAGGAGGGGCCTAACTTCATAATCATCCAAATCTTGCTCAAGTCTTCAAGAATCAAGGAAGATAACCATAGATTGTCCTCCATCCGGGTAAGTCCTACTTCCAAAACTTCATGCAATAGGTTAAAGGTTCAAATATGTTATGGGGGTTAGAAATAGGCCATGAATGTGGGACTAAGTTGTTGTATGTGATGTTAAAGAACTAATATGGGTAGTTCATGTTAAAATTGGTTGAGGGAGGAAGGAATTACCATTTCTAAACCTTGTAGTCTACTTCACATGCTAGGTGTTTGATGAAACTCCTAAGAGAGTTACACCATAGATAATCTTCATAATTATTAATCGATTTCCGCTATCTCCTTATAGATTGTTATTGCTAGAGGTGTTGGTGTATTGTAGAGACTTAAGAAAAGCTCCATTGAGGTATGTATGGCTAAAACCCCGTCTCTTAGCAATTGAGCTTCCATGGTGCCCGTGTAAATGTTGTAAGTTCGAAACGTGATTGATACAGTACTTGTTATGTTAAGTGGATTATTATTGTGAAAATGTGGTAGGTACTTCTTCATGTGTTTAATGTATTATTCTTTGTATTTGGAGGATGTGTGGAGAACATAGTCTATGTGCTAATGCCTAAATGCCATGCCAAGGTTACTTTGGGACTAATATGCCAAACTTGACGAATTCCTCTCTATGCTTATGATTTAAATTGCCTTCGTATGCGCCTATGATCTTAAGTGGCACAGTAAATGCTGAAAATGGGAACAATGTAAAGCGTGAATTATGGAATATGAATCATGTTTTGAAATGCATAGACCTTAAATTTAGATTGAAGTTGCATTGTTGTGCCATCACGTGAAGTCTTATCTATGCTTATGATTTAAACTGCTCTTGTATGCACCTACTGTCCTAAGTGGCAAAGCTAATGTTGAATATGGAAACGATGTAAAAATGTGGCCTAGTGCCACGGATAATGTGATAAATTGTGGCCCCAAGTGCCTATGAAATGATATTTGTGAAACGAAGTAATTAATTCGATGGGAACAATGCCTTGGAAAGGCGGCCTAGCCTATCTGGCCGCGATCGGACTCCGCTCAAGATAGCGGTGGTACTGTGAATAAATTCCGAAAAAGAAGGAAAATGAGATTGTGATTGAAGTATATGTCTCAAATGAGGTGACCTAGCCGATCGGGTCGAGATCGGACTCCCCTCAAGATAGCGGTGGTATTGTGAACAAATGATGAATAATGTGAAATGCCCCAAATTAAAAAGCTATGGGAAAATGATGTGAAAGTTGTATGATTCTTTTATTTGATAATGTGGTGATCATTTGAAGTTTTGAGTTGTACTTGTGATTTCTTATTCTTGTATGAAAGTTCTTTCTAAGCAGATGGTGTTTAGTTATACATTCTCGTGCTATTCGATGGCACTAACATCCCTTTTGCCTGGGGCACTACGTCTTTAAATGGATGTAGGTGTTTGTATAGTAGGTAGTGGTTGTCCTAGCTAGTGCCGCATCATCCTTTAAGCTGACTTGGTGAGCCTACTTTGTTTCGGGGTCCTGTTTCATCTTTTCATCATGTACTTTGTATTTGAGGTATAGTCGGAGCCTTGTTACCGGCATTTCCATATTACATTACTCTTCAGTTGTGTTTAGAGGCTCCGTAGATAGGTTGTGGGTAGTGTCAGGTATTGGAATTAAAGTAGAAATATTGATGTTGGCAAAGACTTATAAAACTTGTAGTATTTTGATAATTAAGATTTAAGCTGCTAATGGAAATGAAATAGAAGTTGTTAATGAAATACTTATTAAGTTTGATTAATGGAGTCCATCTCCTATTCATTCATGAATTAGTTTGGTTAGAATGAAACCTAACAGAATTGCTCAGTTGGGTTTACTCGGTTGAGTGCCGGTCGCACTCCTCGGGATTTGGGGCGTGACAGATAGCATTGACCCGCTCAATATGGTGGTAAGTTTCTCCACCCAGCTTCCTTCTTCCCTCGACTGCCGAAATGGTCTGGCGACTAGGGTTGCTACCATCGCCGTGAATGATTATTTCCTGGTAATTCCATTCGAACTTCACTGCCTGATGCAGCGTTAATGCAACGGCCCCAGTAGTATGAATCCATGGTCGTCCCAGCAGCAAGTTGTAAGACGCTGGTACATCTATCACCTAGAAATCGACCTCGAACCAGGTCGGTCACATCTGCAAGCATAGAATAATCTCACCAATGGTGGACCTCTGAGAACCATCGAAGGCTTTCACATTGATTGCTCCATCCTTTATCTCATGCAACCCTTTACCCAACTTCTTGAGTGTTACCAACGGACAAATGTTAAGACTGGAACCTCCATCGATTAGGATTCTAGTGATGAAATAATATTCACATTGCACGGTGATGTGCAGTGCCTTGTTGTGCCCCAGCCCTTCAGGTGGCAACTCGTCTTCATGAAAGGTGATCTTATGGCTTTCCAGGACTTGTCCTACCATATTATCCATTTCCTTGCTAGTGATGTTACTTGGTACGTATGCTTCATTTAGCACCTTTAACAAAGCATTCTTATGCGACTCAGAATTTTTCAGCAAGGAGAGAATGGATATTTGTGCTGGCGTCTTGTTCAACTGGTCGATGACATATTCCTTGGCCTATATTTTCCTTCAAAGGTCGTCCGGACCTATCTCAATGAGGGGTGGCCGATTAAAGGCCTGTTTACTTGACTCAGCCAGATGTTCAGGAGTATAGACTCTACCAGTTCTTGTCATACCATGTGTTGCAACAGTTTCTTCAACCCTGACCTTACCTTTCCTTCTCGCCTCGGCTGTATAGTCCCAGGGTACATCATTTGTATAGAATGGTGACATGGTTGACATCGCCATTGGGATCGGCGCGGCTATCCTCATTCGAGTGGAACATGTGCGTTGGGTGGCAAGAATACAACCTCAAATGGTGCGGGTGCATTTGCCGAAAACATGAATTCAATCTCAATTGGTACCGATGTCTTTGCGGATGGTGCTGCTTCAAACTCAAAAGGTACAGACATATTCATCTCAGCGTCCTCAGATGGTTGGATATGGACTATGATTGGATTGAGAGTAATTGTTGGTTTCTTTGGGTTATTACCTTCCACGATCAATCCGATTGATCCATCGGGATCCCAGTCATCCTCTACTTCAATCATGTGGATACCTCCACCCTTATGGTCTAGCAGAGGGTTGTTGCGGACGTTTGGAGTGGGTTCCTTTGCCACAATGATCTTGTAATCAATCAAAGACTATATCTTGTCTTTCAAGGAGCGGCATTCATCGATGGTGTACCCTTTCATGCCGGAGTGGTATGCACATGACTTATTTGGGTTAACCCACTAAGAAGGATTCTCGGGGGTTGCAGCAGTAATGGGGGGTGACATAACCAGCAGCTTTGAGCCTCTCATACAGCTGGTCGATGGATTCAGCGATGGTTGTATATTGCTTTGGAGGTTTGCGATCAAAATTAGGTCGGGGTCTAGGGAAATTTTGGCGGGCAATGGGTAATTGATAATGGGATGGTTGAGCATTATAAGTTTGGTAGACATGAGCGGGTTGGGAGTATCTGGGTGAAGTAGGTTGATGTGTACGATGTGGAGATGACTAATAAGTTGGTGGCAGAGCTTGGTATGAGGGTGAGAGTGCCTGGTAATTTGGGGTTGGCTGATATGTGAGTGTAGGTGTTGGGTAAGCTTGGTATTTAAGGGGAGACTTGGTCCTTTGTACAACCATCACGACCCTTACGTCCCTTTTCTTGGACATACCACCGGATTGTAAAGCCTTATTTGTAGCTTGCTAGGCTTCGAAGTTTGTAACCATATCACTTTTAATACCTTCTTTGATTCTTTCACCTAGTTTGATAATGTCGGAGAACTTGTGGTTCTCAATCATCATCAGTCGTACATAGTACTGCGGGTCTTGAGCTCGGACAAAGAACTTGTTCATTTGCTCTTCTTCGAAGGCTATCTGACCTTAGCAGCTTTGGACCTCCAGCGAGTAGCATACTCGTGAAATGTCTCCGTGGGCTTCTTCTTCAAATTTTGTATATAGAACACATCTGGTGCATTCTCTGTATTAAACCTGAATCTGTCCATAAAGTCAGACGCCATGCCTACCCAGCTTGACCACTTTCTGGGATCTTGGCTGATGTACCAAGACAACACATCTCCTTTCAAACTCCTCATGAACAACTTCATGCAGATCCTTTCATTCTTCCCTACTCCAACCAGCTTGTCGCAATATGTTCTTAGATGGACCCTTAGATCACCCGTACCATCAAACATTTCGAACTTAGGAGGTTTGTACCCCTCAGGCAGTGCGACATCAGGCTGTATGCAAAGATTCTCATAGTTCAGCCCATCGATTCCTTTGCTTCCGGCTGGTCAGTTTCTTAAGTTCCTCGGCCAAGTTCCTATTAAGCACATCCTTTTCATCAGACTCATGTGTGCATGAGATAGGTTGGGTGGAGTGTGGTATGGTCTCCACGTAGATAGGAGTGTTATGTTGGCCTGGTGTATGGGTGTGGAAATAGTCGTTTGTGGAGTTCTGAGGTTCTGGAATGAGTAGTAGAGTGTTTTTTGGGCTATGACAGGTGTTACATTGGTTCTTTGGTGGAGCAATGTGATGGTGAGGAGCGGGATGATTCTGTTGTTTTGGGATATTTTGAGGAGGTGTAGGGTTTTGAGTGTTGGGGAAGTTGATATCTGGTGTGCTGAGGGAAAATGACAGGCTTGCCAGAATCCGAACCTGATCGAGTTCTTCCTGGAATTTCAACAGTTTCTGTTCAAGTTGTGACACATTTTTGTTAGGAACCCAAATAACCTGGCCATCAGTGGCCTCTACCCGTTCAGCCGTGTTCTCCTTCCTTATGTTGTTTAAGTCTTCCATATTGCCTTTATTCTTGCCTTTAATAAGACTAAGATGGGGAGTGGGTGGAGGGCCCTTGGATCTTGTGAAATAAGATGATGATGCTAGAGTGCACGAACTAACCTTTGGGGAAGGGAATAATAAAACAAAAATAAAAACAAAAGGTAACCAAGTCAGTGGAGATTATAAGAAGTATTGCAATATTTAAATACATAGTGCGGGAATGTAAAGCGTGTCCTAATTTGGGAACCTCTTTGTGCTAAATTGATTTGGAGAACTTAGAATGCTAAATGCCTCATTTTATTGATAGAAATAGACGAATCCCAAAATGACACTAAATAAACAAGAAATAAAATGTCACGACCAAAACTGATGGGCCGTGACAAAAGAGGTATCAGAGCAGTTATGTCCTAGGGAGTCTACAATCCGTGTCTAGTAGAGTCTTGTTTATGGGTGTGTCGTGCACTACACTTATAAATAGGAGGCTACAGGACATTTAGGACTATCACTCTTTCTTCTTACTCTAGATCGTGTGATAGAGCTCACTTATAAGAACTCAAATTCCAATTTTTTTTTATTATTCGTAATAAAACGATACATACATCTGGAAAGAAGGATTGGAAAGAGAGATAGTTGTGGAAAAGCTGAGTCAGAGGAATTGGATTTTTGTGTAATGCCTACAATAAGTAAATGTGAGATTTTTAGCAGATCATGAGTATATTGAAAGGTGTAAGCTTCCTGATAAGAAGCCTTAGGGCAAGAATATCTACCCACCTTTATGGTGAAATACAATAAGAGATTCATAAGATATCTACAAGTTTCAACAAGTAAAGGAAGCAAGGTAAAAGAGGGTACGAGGTACCCAGCTAATGAAGATCATCTTTATTTACCATTCAGGAAGAGAGATATAAGCATTTTGAGTTACATTCAATAGTAACAGAGGTATGTACAATTGGCCTCACCAATCTAAGTTATGCTTTATGGTAACTAACAAATATGGTTTAAGAGAAGGACATAACATCAGGATCCGGCTGGGTTTAGAGTAACCCAAAATGGTTGATGAATTGTTTGCATTAGTTAACATTGCCGAAGGATATTATAAATATGCTAATAGATCTCTTTATGAGACACCTAGATGGTGCACTCTAAAATAGTGCAGCCAGATATGAGTACTATAAAGACATGCACTATAAGCCTTGAAGGGATAAATATTACCTTAGTGTGGCTCATATCCCTAGTAAAGCGAGAACGTTAAGCAACTTGAAGAGCTACTAGATAGGGCAAAGGAAAGCTAAAAGCGAAAGAATGTCGTATTGAAGTTTTCACAAGCAAAGGGATATGCAGAAATATAAGCAGAATAATGAGAAGAGAGATAAGGAAGCATTATGAATAAGGTGTGATACATAGATGAAAACGGTAGAGTGTTACAGAACCTATAGTCAAATGAAGGAAGAAACGAAAGGTGATGTGCCTTAAAACAACAAAAAAGTATAGGCCATAAGGTTATATCCTCATTGCGAGAAATAAGTTCGTAACTCCAATGCGACTACTAGAGGGGAGAGTTAATCCCCAGAGTAATAGAAATCAGTATGGACTGGTAAACAAGATATACTAAATATGAATTAGGAACTGAGTGATTTGATAATAGTCAACATCATGAGAATTTTAGATTGCGTTCCAACAATAATATAATGGACAACAGAAGAAGATCCATGACAAATTGAGAGGATGGTTATTCAGGAAAATGCTTCCCTAAAGCAAGCAATGTGAGCATAGTTAAGCTCAAGAGACTGTATGTTCCAATTACGCTAAGTGACACCCTCGAGCGTAAGGGAATTTGTCATCTTTGGTACAGAAGTATTGCCGCGAGGCGAGTAAGGATCATTGATGTTGAGAAAAGACGCCAAAGATGAAGAGGTAAAACATCTATAGGTAGATCCTCGTGGCTTCAGCTTTTGGTACACCCCTAAAGGGGGAATATGGAGTGATGTGGCATTAAGTCAGAATTAAGTGGTTCTAGTGACTATGGAATGGTAAAGGAAGAATGCGATAAATGAAAGAGGAATGAGATGGCGCTTATCCAAATCTTACAGATACGCTACGATTCAAGAATATTGTGCAAGCATGACGTCAAGGAGAGGAAGTAAAGGTTCCTGTCCGAGATGTTATTAATAAATAAGGAGCCAGTACGAGACATAAGTTAAGACAAAGGAAATAACCCAAGAAAGATTACAAGGAATATTGATATGAGAATGGGCCAACGAGTAGTTAGTAATTGGTTAGGAAGATCCCGATTATGGCTAAATAGGAAGTTACAGACGAGTCATCAGATCATGTAAGATAAACATAGTAGAACCCAACATGGAGAGTTCAACATCGAAGAATATCATTATAATACTTGAGATATATATTCAAACAAGAGTCGGGGTAGTTAAAGATACCGTATGAGTGTTATGGGGATAAAAGAAAGTGCCAATAGGAAGGCAGTCAAAATATCAGTTCAGAAGCAACCATACAAGCACAAGGGCATGAAAGTAAGCAACTACGGATGATTATAGGCAAGTAAGGACATCAAAAAGGTCTGTAATAAGCTCACAGCTTTACGAGAGTCAAGGGTTCTCCCTAAGTACTACAACGAAAGAGTAGCTGAGGAAATAAGAAAGAAGGCTTCAATCTAAGCACAACGACCTAAAGAGGAAATGGTCGTATAACAACAATCTCGCAACAACATTGTAAGCATTCCATAGGAAAGTGGCACCTACCGTGGTTAATAAACGGGAAGTAAGAATTCAAAGTAATATTCAAACTCATATGAGTTGTATGAAAACTTTGGCAAGTGTGGGCACTAAGATAAGCTAAGTATGGACGCAATAAGGGGCAGAAAGACCAGGAAAAGTAATTGCACACGTTTACAGAAAGCTGAGATGGAACGAAAGGAATTATTCAATCATCCTGAGTTACTACGTTATGGATAAACTCAAGAATTTAGAGCATTATCCAGGCAGCGTATTGGTTGATAATCATACAACCATAAATGACTCCGATATATGTTAAAAGAAAGAATTGAGCCCAGGGCATAGACAAAGGATTTAATTGTTAGAAGATTGCACCATGGATATTCCATAACGCCCATGAAAGGCTAAGGTAATAACTGATACCATGAGCTGATCTGAAGGAAGAGGAAACTAAAGAATTACATCACCCAAGTAAATCCAGAGTCTGGTTATTGGACCTAGAAAAATTATAGAAGTTGTGCTTGAGAACATGACAGAATCACTCTTAATATCAGGTGTTCAAGAGAAATAACACAACAACCATAATCTATAATGGCTCTACAAGGAAGCCAGTTAGAAGAAGTACCAGCCTCATAAGAAGTTAGTACGAAACTCCCATCGGATAATGTATGTAGCGGAGGTGTGAGTATTATAATAGAGCTTCGAAGTGAATTATACCTATGTGGAGGGAAGGTCATGAAAGAGATAGAAGATACGATGCAAAATCCTAAGGTAAGTAAGGTAATGGTGAACAACGTACGAGATACTCAAAGGCAGAAGATCGTAAATAATCCATACTTCGGATAGAAGTCTATAAGAACGACGATTCAATATCCAGGAAGGATAGCAGCGGCGTCAGTAGCATATCTTCCAGCCTATGGTCTAGGCATCGAAAAGCCTGATTATGAGAGTAAAGGATAGTTAGAGACGATGTGATGTCTCGCTTGATGTATCAGAACAACATAAGGAAATATATGGTGCAAGCAAGTTGAAGGAAGGCCGTGGATAGAATAAATTGATATATATAGGTCCCAGGCTAAAGTATAGTAGAGCGACAAAGTTTTAACAAAACATGAGTAGGATGAGGAAAGGCAAGTGAAAAGGTGATGAGAATGGACTAGTCCTTGGGATTAAGTCCATGGAAACAAAGAGATAATGGTTTCTCTAAGTTATTGAAAGTTCAGTATAACCTGAATGAACTCAAATGAGTCTAAGATTAATAGCATTTAGAAGGAATGAAATGCTGACCTGGTAATAAAATGATGATATAATTGTGACAGATAAAGGATGACGTTTGGGCCTTCGTTTGAATAATGATTTGAAAAAAAAGAAGGAGAAAAGATTTCGCTGGCGGCACGAAATTAGGATACCCCCATAAGGTGAATCACATTGAGACACTATGAAATACGATTACGGGAATCACTTCAAATATTTCTCAATGCACCGTAAGCCCTAGCGGCAAAGTATTACGTAAGAAGTTTCAAGTTATCAGTGGTATATTATAGATCAATATTGAAGTGAATCAACAATGGATGGAGAAAAGTCACAAAGTATGACATGAGATTAGGCCATGATTCTTAAGACGAAAGGTAATGAAGGGGCATTAAAGGACTGAGGTTTATTCCTAAAGGGTATGCAACAAAAGTAACTGGGAACTTGGTAAGAATACCTCAGTAAAGGTAGATTGAAGCAAAAATTATGGTATAGTATAACCCATGTAAATGCAGTAAAGTCATGTGAATGGGTAACCAGATCTATGAAATAATATATGGCCATATTCGCAAGTTCTACAAAGTATCGAGCAAAGGACTTCAGTATACCTATAGAGGCCCAGAGAGGCATCCTATTAAGCCTTGTATATACAAAGTAAGGCCTATAGATTGACTAAAAGATAAAAGGAAAAAGGAAAGATGAATCGCATAAGTGCACCTACAAAGCCAGGGTCATATAGGCTGCATGACAGGAGGTAACAGAAGCTGCAAGATTAGGAATATTTTGACTACAGGTCATGATATGAGCAAAAAGACTAAAGGGGGGAATACCCTAGACTTTGGAATTATTCACAGAACAATTACCTAGATGGCAAGGCGAGTACTAAAGTATTCAAAAGACATAAGTTATGAAAATAATAAGTGCATTAGTCAATATTCGAGGACGAATGTTCAAAAGGGGGGATGATGTTACACCACATGTTTTCATACATGAAAGTACGCCACAAGTAAATTGATATAAGATCGAAAATGAGATGTTACATCCCGCATTTTCGTACATGGAAGTTTCATCGTAAGTTAATTGACATAAGTTTGGAAATGAAATTTATTTTGGGATTATAAGTATCACGGTATTTAAACAAATGATAAGTAAATTCGTGAAGGTGAGAGGGTAATCAAATTGAAAAAAATGAGTTTCGTCGAAGTTTGGCATTTTTTGATAAAATATGGCCCGAGCTAAAATACCCAGTATTTATGGACTAGTACCATATAAGGTACCACATGACCATGATAGTAAGGTGTGTAAAGTGTATTAAAAGTAAGTATCATTTTAAGTAATTGGAGATAATTCTTAATTATGTGAATATTTGGGTAATTGTGAATTTTTGGTGGAAAATTAACTATGTAATTAGGAAAATGAGTGGATAAAATTTGGATAAGATTCAATACCACCAAACGTGGTAGCCAACAAGATCTATATGGGTGACTCTTGAATTAAAGTGCAACATGGCACATTTGGATGATTAATTGGGGCCTACCATTTTTGAAGAACTAAATTTTAAAGTCCTAAGCTTCATATTCTATAACATCAGAGAACTTATTTGGAACTCCATAACGTGAGCTTCCTTTCAAATAATGTGAGCTTCATTTCAAATAACGTGAGCTTTCCATATTAGCAACATGAATTATTCAAGCAATTCCTACAAGTTTTCGACAGAACTTATTGCAACCAAACAATGACAACGAGAATTATTAGAACATTAGCAACATCTAAGGAGTATGGTGCAACATTTTTCAAGATATCATACGAATTTTTCCCTACTCCAGGTATGTTAAGGATATCCCTTCTTTCTTTTGGCATGATCCATACGATACGAACGAAATGTGCAAATGCACAAATTCCATGAATGACTCTATACATAGAAGTATTAGAGATATCTATGTTCTTAAATTTCCGTGTATCATAATATTTTATCATCTGTTCTTGGGTCTCAGAAAAATATGAAAGTTGAAAAGAGTTTACTATATGATATTACTCAAAGGCAAAATGGTCTTATGAAGCTCCGAGTACTTTTCATGCATTGCATTCATGTGCATTGACCCATGACCAGATGGCGTTATATACGCGTATATATGTAAATATATGTATATGGTATATGGGAACAGGTTACGACATTATATACGCACCACCACCCGATCAGCTGGTATATGATGATGATGTTGCCCACACTGACTGAAATATGATTCAAACGACATTATATACGCTTATATATATGTACTTAAACGGCGTTATATACGCTATATATGTACTCAAACGGTGTTATATACACATATATATATATATGTATGTACTCAAACGGCGTTATATACGTGTATATATGTATGTATATATATGTATATGGGATATGGGAAAGGTTATGGCATTATATACGCACTACCACCTGATCAGCTGGTATACGATGATGATTTTGCCCACAGTGGCCGATATGATATGATGGGATGCCATCAAAGGCTGATGATGTTATGAAACATGTACCTATGCATGACATGACATTCATACGCATATGCATGATGCTAAAAGTAATTCATGATTTACAAAGTTATTCAGACTTACAGGTTGAGTTATGTACTCTATATTTCTTCCATGTCTCTTATGTATTTATTTATGTGCCTTGCATAATCAGTACATTATTCGTACTGATGTCCCTTTTGCCTGGGGACGCTGCGTTTCATGCCCACAGGTCCCGATAGACAGGTCGAGAGCCCTCCAAGTAGGCTATCAGCTCAGTGGAAGATGTTGGTGCACTCTATTTACTTCGGAGTTGCTCGTTTGGTTAGTATGATTTAGACATGTATTGTTTTGTATGGTGGGACTCTGTCCCAACCTTTATGACATTTATGTATTCTTAGAGGCTTGTAGACATATGTCGTGTACGTGAAAGATTGTACAACCTTGTCGGCCGATGTTTTGAGTTTATAAATAATCATGTTGGCCTATTAGGCCTGTATGTCATGTGTATATGATAATGTAATAAGAAAGATATGTTACATTGGTACTAGGTTGAGTAAGGTACTGGGTGCCCGTCGCGGCCCATCGGTTTGGGTCGTGACATAAAAGTCACTAATGGTCATTGGCCTTATTACATCCATAAAGCGAAAAAGGTAAACTCCTATCTACTTGGTCCTAGAAGGACCTTCCTAGACTCGGCATCTCTGGCTCCTTTGAATAGCTTACCCAATTCACGAAGTCCCAGCAACTGGTATGCTCTGGCTAGATGTCCACCTTCGCTCCCTTCAGCCTTTTGACAGTCTTCAATCCTCTTGAGAAATTTCCCTTCCAGTTCTACTATGCCTCGCTCCAAGTATCCTAGCTTTTTGTTGGCACTGATAGCCATGTCTTTCCATTCCTCAATCAGCTTCTGGTTGGACTCTTGTATCTTGCGGTGTTCGCTCTCACATTCATGGATCCTTTTGCGCAGCTGGTTGTACTTGACTTGCGCCTCAGCTTTTTTATCTATAATTATGTGACCTCGAACAAACCCTGGATAGCCTAGACCATCCCAATTGTCTTCCAACCAACCTGAATAGAAAGGGGTACAACTGACATGATATTTGTCTGGCTCGATGGTGTCTTTCCCCATTACGATCTTGCAGTGCCACATGTGTTGGGCTTGGCACTTGTGGGGACTATCATCATTTTGTAAGTTAGCTCGAAGATGGCTCATCTTGTTGACCCTGGGTATGACTTGCTTCCTACCTGCTTGCCTCATAACTCGAAGAGGGACGTAAGGGTATGTTCCTCTTAGACCAATAAGTATTAGGGGAAAGGTGCATCTCTGGATTGGGCGATGAACTCCTCTGTCGGAAACCACTAGAACATCCACTGAACATGTTCTTCAATCAGGTTATCAAAGAGCTCAATCCATCCTTTGGCATTCTCAGGCTGAGCGAACATGTCGGGGATGTAATTCATTCGCTTTGGATGTTGGAAAACGATGTGGTCATCCCAGGCTCTTCGCTGAATTTCTTGTCGGTATTCACCCTTTTGGAGATGTTCCATGAGCCAAAGCTGAAGTATTAGATTGCTGCCTTTGAAGTGTTTCGCCCCTCCTTGACACTTCTCTAAGGCTCGGTATATGTCTGCAATGATCATGGGTACAATATTGAATGTATGCTTACCAATCCCCTCCATTAGGGTCTTGGTTACCATAGCTAGCCTAGTATGGATTCTCCCTTTCTTCATCAGAAACATGATTAGACCCAGGAAGCAAAACATGAAGACGAAAACCCTACGATGAATATGTCCCAAGGACGTGATGGCAATCTTGTCATGGTAGGTACGATAGGATTTGTTGTGACCGTACCTTTCATACAGGTAGTCAAAAGGGATGTACGATTCCTTTAGGCATACCAATTCTGCATTCTTTTTCAAACCCATCATTTTAAGGAAACCCTTGCCTGTGCGGTTCTTAGGCATTAGCAAACTCGGAGTTTCACACACTAGACCAGCCAGTCCTCCTATCTCATCTAACAAAGGCATCATCTCGATATTCCCAAAGCGGAACACGGCCCTTTCACAATCCCAAAATAAGGTAGCAGTTTCTATTATCATGTTGTTAGGCTGGACCTCCAGGAGGGATGGTAGATTACCCAGATATTTTCTGACGAGGGTTTTGTCACTAGAATGTAAATCTTTCCACCAACTTAGCAATCTTGGGTGGATGTTGGTGACCATACCGAATCTGGGGACTTCGTGCCTCATATTTCTGCAAGACAGACAAGGTTAGGTCCTTACCCCCACCAGAGTCGACTATTTAATATCAACAATTAGCATGAAGCATTTAGTTCTCCAAATAAATGCACAGAACGTGATGATGTCCATTTGGGTTTAGGGAAACCCAGTGGACCTTTGGACAAGGCTATTTTAAAGGATCATTATGTGGACAACATAATTGACCCGGCTAGATTTGACCATGATGCATGCACAATTTAAATAGAGTAAGGTTTCTATGGGGTTTTAGACTGGTACCCTTGAGCGGACAACTCAAGGGGGGAAGGCACGAAACTATCGACTGCACCGCTGATCGACTAGTTTTACCGCAAATAAGCCTTTCCGAATTTAGGGGGTAATGATATAGGAAGAGCGCAACCACTCATCAAGCGTTGCTATAGTATTTGTTTGTCACGAGTGGAGTATGATGTTGAGCATGATTATGCAATAATTAAAAGCATGTTGACATGTATTTGCACGTTAAGAAAGCGATACAACAGTTTCATAATTTAAAGCAGTTATAAAGGAAGGAAACAAGAAAGATATGTCAGTTTTTCTTTTGAAAAAGAAATTAAACGCTTAAAGGAATTAAACAAATAATTGCACATAGGGAGGGTCCAAATTCACAGAAAAAGGGTATGAAATGGTAAAAGCCTAGATATCGCCAGCAGAGTTGCCATGCTGTCGCGCCCCCTTTTTCCTCTGCGAAAATCGGCTTTATGACATTTTGGTATTGGACAACTCACTCCTTTTGGTAAAGGGGTTTGCGGTTTTGAAGAGTCGCCACCTAACGATTTTAAGGTGTGTTAGGGCACCTATAAGGTTTATTTATAACTACGTTTGGTAACCAGAGATAGGATAAGGGCTTGAAATTATCCTAAGGGGAAGGTGTTAGGCACCCCTCTGGATCCACTAGTGTGGTTCCCGGCCATACAGTTTTTGCGAATTTGTACAAGTAACAAATAAACAAGTATGGCTCAAATAGTAGGGGATTTAAATTTAAATACACAGGTGTTGGAAAACAATTAGTGAAAAGCGAAATTTTGAAAAGAATTACAATCTAAGCAGGCTTATGAATGTAAAGAGGGGTGTCCTAGGTTTGTTTATAATATGGATCACATCAATGCAATACCCGGTATGACACTCCTCAAAGAGGGGATACACGTGGTATTAACGCACCAATCATCATATCCATATCTACCCTTTCCCGCCCTTTGAAGGTAACTAAAGTGAGGGTTGGTTTCGACCCCTATTGCATGCTGTTACCCATCTCTTCCTATCAGTCACCAAGGAATTTAGGACTCCTATCCTATAAGAAGGAGGTTCTAGGCAGACCCTCAGGTTTAAAGGTAAAATACTAAGGCGACATATAATGACAAGTAGGACTTCAATTAAGGGGAGCGGGGAAGACAAACAAAAGCTCAAATATACCTCCACAGGTAATGTACATAGACAGTATAACTCATACACAATTAAAGTCTCAATTTAAATCCTATGCATGGTATCTAAGCGATTACAACAGAACCAGATTTATTATATGACTTAGAAAAGAATTCCGAATTTGGCTTGCCTACTGATTTTAACAGTTGATAATTAAATAATAATCGCAGAGACGGTTCTGGTTTTATTTAAAGTTATTACCTAAGGCTTGCCTAGGCATAAAATAGTATTCAGCAGTTATTCAGAATTATTAAAACAGTGTGGAAATTATTTTACCCTAAGAGCATGCTGTTCTAGTTGATACGAATGCAGAGATTATTACTAGTTATATTCAGAAAAAACATCGCAAGGTGAAATTGATACTTTATTACCTTTTCATGAATCGGTAATTAACTACGCATTTTAAACAAAATGCAAACAGGATCCTAGAACATGATATCTAATATGCACATGTGGATGGCAGGATTGTTAAAAAACAGAATCCCTAAGGCATGATTTCTAAATGCACTCAAGAGTTGCAGAATTATTAAACTAAGACTTTTGAAAGTACAAGAGTAACAACTTTTATGCTAATGTTGTTATCGTCCTAGGAGCAGGATTTCTAAGTGATAGGCATAAAACATGGATTTGCAAGAAACATGGGACCTAAGAGCATGATGTCTAATGCATGTATGAATCCTAAGCATGGTTTCTATTGCGCAATTAGGAATGTAACCCTAATAACTTGTTTTCTACCCTTGACAACTATAGCATACATATTTACCCCACCCCTTTTCACTATCCAACCTCAATACTTGTTTACAACAGGTTATTACAGACCAACATCGAAATGAATTACATAAGTAGCAATGAAAAATAAGAAGTTACACTATAGGAAGCCTGATTAGGACTTCCTCTCTAAGTTATATAATCAATCACCTCAAGTGCCAAGATGGTTTCATAGCTTTTCCTCACATCTAGGTGTGTCAGAGTTCCCTAAGGACCTCAAGGGATCCCGGACAGTGCTCACACCCAGATTTCTTAGCCAAGACAGAGTAAGTGCAGTGTGGAAAGGCCAGCTTTCATGTGTCTAAGTTCATAGGGAACTCAAGAGTCCCATGGCAAGACTCACACAAAAGGGGAAACACCTAGTGTTCTAAGAGTATAGTGAAAGTGCAGGACACATGTTTGAAAGGAGTTTGTTTAAAAACTAGACTAACAAGTCAATTTTGAAAGCAATCAATAACAGAAATGGTTGAAAGCAGTTGTATTAGTAAGACAGAGTTCAAACACTTCAGGGTATGACCACACACAATAAGTGGATGAATTTAGTAATCACACATGGGGTAAAAGGGGATTTGGGTATACATATATATTGACTACAGACACCTGACCTCAGCAGGAGTATTAGGACTGGTAGGGAAATGCTTAGAGATAGTTGGACACGGGCATAATCACAAACCAATCATGAAACACATAGAGAAGGGATAGGGGATTTGGGATTCATAAAATGGTAAGTGCACAGTAGGTAAAATAATAAAATCGTATAGGCATGAATTTAGAAGGAGAGGAATCATATCAGCATGCTAAGATACAAACTTCACAACAAGACCACAAGTAAAAGCAGGCCAGAAATAAAAGAAACTGAAGCAGGAATAGAAACATGTTGCTGTTGAGGCTTTAAATTAAACTAGGACATACCAGTGAAGATAGAGGTAAACAAAATGAAGGAACCAAAGTTTATAGATGATTAGCCTTGGCTTGCAGCCGGCTAATAGTAGTAGAATAACATAAATTTTTTCTTTAAGTAAGAGAGGGGTTTTTTGAAAGCCAAGTCTGGTGTCTTGTTAATGAAAGACTTAGGGTATTTATAGCTTCGAAAAATAGGTAGAAAATAAGGTAACAAGTAAAGATTTAGCAAAATTATAGAAATAATCACAATTAGAATCCAATTAATACAAGTACTCACCTTTAATCAAGGAATTACAGCATAAACAGATACCAATAGAGATATTAAGGAAAGAAAATCAGTTTGAGAAAGACTGGTTGTTACCAAATAAGGGGTAGTAAAAGTACAGGGCATATGGTTGAGTCTAAGTACAGAATATATTAATTTGAGGAAAGGATTCAGCAAGAATGAAGCATCACAGAAAATAAGGGAATGGAATCAATCAACTTAAACAAACGAGTAAAATTTTAGGGGTTTATAAGAAAACCTTGCAATCAAACCGTATTTTAAGGAAATCAGGATCAATAAAGAGGGAGTCATGATTCTGCACTTCGACATATAAATAGAGAAGAATGCATAGGCGTATCAGACATGCAAGGTCAGCCATATCGATAAAAAGAAGCAAGAGATGAACAAACTAGATGAACACAATCATACAGAAGTGACACGAGTAGGCTAAAGACCAAAAAGAACCCACTCGAAGCATGGTAATCAACAAAAACTTAACAAAGTCAAGTAGTCATGGCTACACATAGAACCAGAGTGAATAAACCAATCCATCAACAGGTAAAGAAGGTCGGGCCAACACACAGAAACAAGTAAAGCAAACCTTTAAGACTCACAGTAACAAGTGAAGAAAATCTTTAAGAAATTAGGGCTTTTAGCAGAGTTGAGTTAAAAGCGGTAAGAACTTAGAATCGGTCAAGATATACAAAGAAAAAGGTCTAATCATAAAGAAATCGATCGAATCAAATAAACAAAGACAGTTCCAGAACCACGGATAAAACCAAAATAATTAGGGTTTTCAATCACAATGAATCAGGTAGAAGAAAAACAAAAATAAACCGTTTAAACATAGTAAAATCATATGTTAGTACTAAAAGTCAAAGGAGAAGTCATAAAAAGAGGAGTTAAGAAACCCTAGCCTTGAAGACGAAAAGTTGCTTTAAAAACAATCGGGAAAAACCTTTGAGGAAAACACCAAAAGCCCATGATATACACAAATCTAAGACAGATCTAAAAGAAAATCAAAAAATCTTTAGAGTTAGGGTTTCGGAGAACCCAGAGAAGGTGAGAAAACCTTAAAATGTTACCGGTTTTAGCCGAAAGAGTCATAGATCTTACTCGAACGGCCATGGATGGCCGGAAAATGGCATGAGAAACCATGGGAGGTGAGTGAACCGCTTCTGGTTCACTTGAAGTCCTCAAAACAATGACACACGTTCAAGAGGGAGCCATAAGGCTAGTAGGTGGCGAGAACACCATGGATTCCAGCAGGGAGATGGTCGGAGAAGGTGGATAAGGTACATCGGAGAGGATGGGAGAAAAGAAGGTTCTAAAGAGAACCAGATATAGAGAGAGGGAGATGAGAGACCGGTTGAGAGAGAATGAGCGGGGGGGGGGGGGAGTCTTTAGGGTTTAATATGGTAAGAGTGAATCTGGACCGTTGATCAATTTTGATCAACGACCAGGATTAAGTCAGGCCTGGGCCAGTTATGGTTTGGGTTTGGGTTTGGGTCTGGTGGGTTTTTAACTGGGTTGGGGGTCTGTGGGTTTATGCTAGAATTGAAAGCCAATTTTGGCTATAAGTTAAATAGCCAGGTTTTCCTTATTTAATTTATAGAAAATAGTAGATAATTTCTAAAAATAATTTTAAAATGCTCAAATGATTTATAATACATAATTAGCAATTTTAAAAATACAAGATCCAATTTTATGCATATAAAACACTATTAAATCTTAAAAGGGCTAATATTGCAATTATGTGCAATTTAGCTTTAAAATACTAAATGTAATGATAAAAATATGTAAAAATTATCTTAGCCATATTTTAGCATAAATATAGAAATCAAATAGATGAACTATCAAAACAATAATTTTGGAAATAATTGTTGGGGATGTTATGGCTAAAAAGGGAGAAAATAATCAATTTAAACCTTTAAAATCATGGAAAAAAATAATAAAACCCTTGGACATGCCTATATATGCATATATATGCTATTTTGAAGGTATTTTGCATATTAAAATATATAGGGAAAAATTGGGTATCAACAGCGTGCCCCAAAGATTCCTTCCCATTGCCTAATATCGATCATCTGATCGATGCTACAGTCGGCCACAAGACCCTCACTTTTCTCGATGCCTACTCAGAGTATAATCAAATCTAGATGAACCCCGAGGACATGGAAAAAACCTCATTCATCAAAACGTATGGTACATATTGCTATAACGTAATGCCCTTTGGGCTAAAAAATGCAGGGGCAACGTACCAACGCCTAGTTAATAAAATGTTCGAGCATCAAGTAGGTAAATCAATGGAGTTATATATTGATGATATGCTAGTCAAGTCCTTGCGCAAAGAGGACCATTTGACCTATTTGCAGGAAACATTCAACATCCTCAGAAGCTACAACATAAAGCTCAACCCCAAGAAGTGTGCCTTCGGAGTGGGTTCAGGCAAATTCCTGGGTTTCAAGGTTTCAAACAGGGGGATTAAGCTCAATCCCGTCAAAATAAAAGCCATCGAAGAGATCATGGTGGTGAACAATGTAAAAGCCGTCCAATGGCTAACAGAGCGAATAATGGCCCTAGGCAGATTCATAACAAGGTCATCAGACAGAAGTCACCATTTCTTCTCTCTACTCAAAAGAAAGAGCAACTTCAAATGGACTGCAGAATGCCAACGCGCCCTAGAAACCCTAGCCTAACCTTGGGGGATGCCGAAACCCGGTATTCCTATCTAGAAAAATTGGCTCTCGCGCTGATAAGCACCTCGCGTAAGCTGAAGCCATATTTTTAGTGTCACCGTATCTGCGTTCTGTCAACGTACCCCCTCCGGAGCATACTGCATAAACCCGAGTTATCGGGTCGATTGGCCAAATGTGCCATTGAACTAGGAGGGTATGATATCGAGTATCAACCTCGAATGACCATCAATTCCCGAATCCTAGCGGACTTCGTGGCCGATTTCTTTCCATCCCTCGTACTCGAGGTAGAGAAGGAACTTTTATTGAAATCAGGCACGTCCTACGGGGTACGGACCCTGTTCATAGACGATGCCACAAACATAAGAGGATTCGGGCTCGGTATAGTCCTAAAGCCACCCGTTGGCGGCATAATCAGACAATCCATAAAAACCACGAAATTGACTAACAATGAAGCCGAGTATGAGGCTGTAATTGCAGGTTTAGAATTTTCCAAAAGTTTGGGGGCCGAGACTGTCGAGGCAAAATGTGATTCGCTCCTCGTATTGAACCAAGTGAACGGGAGCTACGAAGTTCGAGAGGATAGGATGCAGAGGTATTTGGACAAAATCCAAGTCGCATAACGTTGCTTCAAAGAATGGACCTTAGTCCATGTACCCTGAGAGCAGAACAGCGAGGTCGATTCCCTCGCAAATCTGGGATCTACTACTGAGGAAGAAGACCTACTCCCCGGAGCTGTTGTCCAACTGTTTAAATCAGTGGTCGAGGAAGGTCACGCAGAGATTAACTCCACCAGTCTGACATGGGATTGGAGAAATAAATATATTGTTTATCTAAAAGACGGGAAGCTGCCCGCAGATCCAAAAGAATTGAGGGCCCTACAAACCAAAGCAGCCTAGTTCTCGCTCGACGAAAATGGGACTCTGTACATGAAAACTTTCTATGGCCCCTTTGCGGTATGCTTGGGACCAGGAAACACAAATTATGTACTCCGAGAGATCCACAAGGGCACCTGCGGTAATCATTCTAGGGCCGATTCCTTGGTCTAAAAGGTGATCAAAGCGGGATACTATTGGGACAGCATGGAAAAAGACGCCAGAGAATTCGTCCGAAAATATGACAAGTGCCAGAGGTTCGATCCCATGATCCACCAACCCAACGAGCAACTACATTCTGTTTTATCACCATGGCCATTCATGAAATAGGGAATGGAGATTGTCGGCCCTTTGCCGACGGCACCAGGTAAGGCTAGATTCATTCTATTATGACTAATTACTTTTCAAAATGAGTGGAAGCACAGGCCTTCGAGTAAATAAGAGAGAAGGAAGTCATCAATTTCATATGGGATCACATCATATGTCAGTTCTGTCTTTCTTCATTCAAGTAAGAAAAAGATGGGACGCTCGCAGACCTGTATGGAAGGAAGAGAATTATTAGAACTCTCGTCCGCCCCTCTCTTTACCCTCTGTAGCTGAACTTTCTTACTTATGCGATGAGGAGCTTACTTAGTATTGAAATCGAGTTGGCAGAAAGTACCGAAAGTCGGCCGCCCGCCCTATCATCCCGTGTCTCAACCAGAGAATCAGTTTATTCGTGAAAAGATGGGACGGGAGTTGCCCGAATCAAATACGAAACAACATATTTGGAGATTATTAGCGCTTTGAAACTTAACTTCTACGCAGGGATCTGATTTGACCGGTCTAGAAAAGGATCTATTTATTTGACTGAACCTAGTTCACGAGAAAGTTCAACGCCTTACCATCTATGTGAAAACGGCCAGGCCGAATCCACGAATAAAACCATCATTCAGAGCATAAAAAAGAAACCGGAGAGCGCCAAGGGAAAATGGAGAGAAATGCTGCCCGAGCTGCTATAGGCATATCGAACAACTTCAAAATCAAGCACCGGGGAAACACCTTTCTCTCTAGTGTACGGAGCCGAGGCATTGATACCAGTAGAAGTTGGGGAACCGAGCACCAGATTCCAGCACACTAATGAGTGCTCGAACAATGAGGCCATGACAACGGCCCTCGAGCTATTCGATGAAAGGCGGGAAACCTTGCTGATTCGGATGGCTGCCCAAAAGCAAAAAATCCAAAGATACTATAACAGATGAACAAATATCCGATATTTCGTGATTGGGTACTTAGTCCTTAGGAAGGTTACTCTCAACACCCGAAACCCCAATGAAGGAAAGCCGGGCCAGAATTGGGAAGGACCATACTGTGTCCTCGGGATAGTTGTCAAGGGATCCTATAAGCTTGGCACCATGGAAGGCAAAAAACTTCCGAGCAACTGGAATGTATCAATGCTTAAGCGGTATTACTGCTAGGGCACCCGATCAGAGAATCCTGCAAAGATCCTCGGGCAAACGTTGCATTCTTTTCCTTCGACCGAGTTTTTTATCCCGAAATTGGTTTTTTCCAGCAAGTATTTTAACGAGGAAACATCCACGCGCCACCTAAGAAGGACTAAACAAACCTATCGGGTTTTCTTCGCAATCAACCCTGTACCGGGAAACGACAAACATGGTTCCAATAGGAAATGATGTACCGGGCCAAACGGTCGATCGAACCATGTTCGCATAAGCCAAGCTTATGGCAACACAAAGACATGTATTTACGCCAAGCAATCAAAGAATATCTTTCGCCAAAAGCATCTCGAACTCCAAAAAAAATCCAGCATGCTCACGGTTAGGGTCCCTCCATCGAGTACATCCCGAAATAATCGAAGACTTAGCATCAACAATTTGGCTCCCACATGACCTCAGGGTCGGAACTCCATGTTTATAAGGCCCCAACAAGTCAATTCCGAGCTTATGAGTAACGACCTTCGAGCCTAAGAAAACTCGATGACTTAGAGACTGTCGTCAATCGCCATTCACTAATAAACCCAAGGCCGTAAGACCCCGAACGGGCAAACTTGGTCTAGCCAAATCTATTTTACACAACAACAAAAAAACTGTAAGACCTCAACAGGCATGAAAAAACTGTAAGAACTCAACATGCATGAACTACTCTAACAATTAGCATAAAAATAGTTCACGTATTTTTAGAGTCCCATTTAAAAATTTAATTGTTGTTACAATTTTCACGATAAACAGTTTGGCGCCCGCCGTGGGGATAAAAATAATAGTGATCATTTTCTTGCTAGTTTCATTACACAAATACAAGTTATCTTTCACGTTTTTCTTGTTCAATATCTTTGATTTCAGGTCAAAATGTCTGGCTCAGTAAATAGAGTCGAGAACAACAACCTCGAAAACCATGGGGAAAATAGTGTGGCTATCCCGGCTATCGGCGCGCCACCATAGAATCCCGATAATGCGCCCGGATCGATTCTAGCGGACGCGGATTCATAGGACGCACAATAGGTCGACGAAACCTCGTACACCGACATGAGCATATGGCATGGCGACCGACAGGAAGCCCAAAAAACCCCAGCCCGGGAAGAACAGGAAGTTAGTCTTCATGTTATTTTAGAAATGTTGCATGCACAACAGTTGGCCATCGCTCAGTTACAAAGCCACCCGAAGACCGCCAGCACAACAACGTAGGAAACAGCTCCCCCCGCCGAACAAGTACCCGAGAGATCGAGCAATAACGGATCGGTAGCTGATCCCACCATTGTGAAAATGCTGGAGGACCTCACCAAAAGGATCGAGTCGGGCGAGAAAATGATAGCAGCCAATGATAAGAAGGTCGAAACCTACAACTCTAGGGTCGACCAGATCTCGGGTGCAACCCCGGTCCTCAAGGATGTGGATTCGAAGAAGTTCATACAAAAGGCTGTGCCCTGAGGAAGCGGCCCCAAAGCCCATTCCAAAGAAGTTCAGAATGCTGGAACTCCCTAAATACAATGGGACCATCGACACTAATGAGCATGTCACTGCCTATACCTGTGCGGTAAAAGGCAATGATATAAAGAGTGACGAGATCGAGTCTATATTGCTAAATTTTTTTTGGGAAACACTCTCGAAGGGGGCCATGATGTGGTATCACAACTTGGCTCCTAATTCCCTAGATTCATTCGCCATGCTAGCAGACTCCTTCGTAAAGGCACATGCCGGAGCCATTAAGGTGGCGACAAGGAAGTCCGACGTTTTCAAAATCAAGCAAAGAGAAAACGAGATGCTGCGGGAATTCGTGTCTCTCTTTCAGATGGAACGTATGGAGCTACCGCCAGTCTCTCATGACTGGGCAGTGCAGGCCTTCACCCAAGGCCTGAACGAACGAAGTTCGGTGGCTTCGAAACAGCTAATATAGAACCTGATCGAGTATCCATCCATGACCTGGTCGGACGTCCACAATCGGTACCAGTCGAAGATCAGGGCCGAGTATGACCAGTTGGGAGCCCCTTCAGGCTCAGTATACCCAAGCAGGCTCTTGGCAAAGAAGCTGAAACCAAACAAAGAAAGGTATCAGCCATACCTCGAGGATTGGAGGAACGCCCTGAGGGGCAACCTACCTCACAAAAATCGGAGAGTGGATCGAGGACAGGACCCTCGAGGGCTCATCAACAAAACCAGGTTCGATCGAAAGGTAGTGCCAACGGGTGCGCCCCACCTATCAGAATACAACTTCAACATCAATGTATCAGACATCGTGTTTGCCATCAGTAAAATCAGAAACGCCAAGTGGCCCAAACCTATACAGTCAGATCCTTCGCAAAGGAATTATAACTTAGTATGAAAGTTTCATAGCACATACGGCCACAAGACCAAGGATTGTCATTAGCTATGGGAAGAGGTAGCTCGGCTACTTAACAAAGGACATCTTCGGGAATTCCTCAGCGATCGAGCCAAAAATCAGTTCCGAGAAATGGAGGGAACCAAGAAGAATGAGGCAAACGAGCCACAACATGTCATCCACATGATCATTGGGGGTATCGATGCCCCGCAGGAACCCGTAATGAGAAGAACAAAAATATCCATCACCAAAGAAAAGCAGACTTGGGGATATATCCCTGAAGACGCCCTCACGTTCAGCATAGAGGACACCGAGACCCTGTCTTAACCCCACAACGACGCACTGGTAATCTCCTTCCTTGTGAATTCTTTACAAATAAAACGTGTACTCGTGGATCTAGGTAGCTCGGCTAAAATTGTCAGGTCGAGGGTGATAGATCAGCTTAGATTGCTCAACCAAATTGTGCCTGCCACTTAGGTCCTCAACGGATTCAACATGGCAAGTGTAACAACAAAAGGAGAAATCATCCTCCCAGTTACCATGGCCGACATGACCCAAGACACCAAATTCCATATCATCGAAGGAGACATGAGGTGCAATGCCTTATTCGAGCGACCGTGGACACACTGCATGAGAGCAGTGACATCCACCCTTCACCAGATGATAAAATTCCCAACAAATGACGGAATTAAAACCGTCTATGGGGAACAACACACGGCAAGGGAAATGTTTGCAATACACGATGTGGTACCAACATTCATGCCTCCGCCCCCGAATAAACCAAAGGGAGAATCGAGCCTCACCCTCGGTCAAACTTGACAAAATGATGTGAAGAACCATACAACTTCTTCGCCCCAGACAATTGAAACAGATCGTCCCTCACGATTGTAACGAATCAATCCCGAGGTGTCGCCAGCATATCTCACTTTAAGGTACGACCATCTCCCTTTTTGTTTCGAATTTAGTACTAACCCTTATGCAGGCACTCAATCGGATTAGTCAGAACGCTAACACAGCCTGAAGACCTTGAGGATTTAAAAACACACCCGTTGCACTCTTTTCCTTCGACCGAGTTTTTGTCCCAAAAGAAGGGTTTTACTGGCAAGGTTTTTAACGAGGCAACGTCTGCGAGCTGCCTAAGGAAAAACTCCGCAAATGCTCAAAACGTCTTTTGCAGACAACTTTGAACGATGAGGAGCATTCCCCCAGATAACTACCCGCTCGAAAAGGTCTTGAAACGCCAAATGGGATTCATATAGGAAAGTAATGTACCGGGCCAAACGGTCGAACGAACCATGTCCATATAGCCAGGCTCCCATCGGCAAATACATGTACTATTGTACCGAGCAATCAAAGAATACCTTTTGTCAAAAACACCTTTGCAAAGTAAGGTAGCAATTCCTTCGCCAGAAACGTCCTGAATACTTGGGGACTGACGCCAGAAATTCAACACTCAAACGGCCTCCGGGTCGAAACTATGAAATCACTTAACCTTCAGGCAAGGCAACGCAGAAATTGCCAAACATCACCAACCTCAAAGGTACCTTGAGTACTAGGAGACTGTCGCCAGTCACCATGAATTTAAAAACCCGAGGACGTAAGACCTTGAGCGAGCAAGCTCGGTCTGGCAAAGGTCTATGCAACACAACAACATGTATTTATGTCAAGCAACCAAAGAGTATCTTTCACCAAAAGCATCTCGTACTCTGAAAGAAAGTTCAGCATGCTCTAGGCAGAGATCCCTCTACCAAGTACGTCCCGAAATACTCGGAGACTTAGCGTCAACAAATTTGGCACCCACATAACCTTAGGGCCGGAACTCCGGACTCATAAGGATCCAATAAGGCAATTTCAAGCTCACAAATAATGGCCTTCAAGCCTAAACAAACTCGATGACTCGGAGACTGTCGTCAAATCGCTATATACTGAAAAACCCAAAGTCGTAAGATCCAGATCTATCTTACATAGCAACAAAAACTATAAGACCTTAACAGGCATGACAAACTGTAAGACCTCAACAGGCATGGCAAATTGTAAGACCTCAACAGGCATGAAACTCAATCCCAAAGTTTAGGCTATATGTCGCATTTGTAAGACTTCCGAAAGGGCATACCCTCGATGTAGATGCCTAAACTATTACTCTGGATCAAAAATGGCTCCGGCCAAACATATATGACTACGGTCAAAATGGCTGCACCAGCCAAATTAACGTGACTAAGGGACGCCCGACCGTCGCTAACAAAATCGCAGGCCATTACTTCGAATCTACATTGAAAAGAACCGGTTAAAACAGGTTACCCTCAACAGATAAACGAGCTTCGACCATGTCATCTCCAAATCACAAGGCTTTGAGCTACTCAGCCTACGAGCTAAACCTTCTAAGGTGCTCGAACATCGCCGTTAACGACTTGAAATCGAGGTTCTTCCCAAACCGACGACGGGTCAGGCAAAATTATTTCAAAAAGACCTTAACGAGAGGAAAACAAAGCCTACAATATGCCCATGGAAAAAAGTGTAAGAGTCATTATCGCCAGCCAAATGAGCCTCAGGGACGCACACTAAAAGGTCTCAACGACCAAAAGTGTAAAAGCCACTGTTGCCAGCTAAAGAAAATTGAAAACTTGAGTATTAAAATGACCTCGAGTCGTAACCCTATTCGAAGACCAGATCCAAAATAGTTAACTATACATGCCTAAGGGCACATCGTAAGAGCCATCATTGCCAGCTTCACGAGCCTCAGGGCTGCATATCTAAAAGGTCGCTTCGACCCAAGGCATATGAAAGCCATTTTCATCCGCCCATGCAGGCACAAAAACTTAAGGGTCAATTAAATCTCGAGTCACAACACGACTCAGAGAATGAACCCAAAATAGTTAAAATGCAAATGCCCAAGGACTAGGCGGAAAAACCATTTTTTATCCGCCATGCAGGCACAAAAAACTTAACGGCCAATTGAGCCCGAGTCGCAACACGACTCGAAGACTAAACCCAAAATAGTTAAAATGCAAATGCCCAAGGGCAAGGCATAAGAGTCATTATCGTCCGCCCGTGCAGGCACAAGAGATTGAAGGTCAGGTAAGTTCGAATCAATGCCTGACTTGGAGACTCAGCCCGAAATAGCTGGGCAAAGCAAAAGAGCTATAACGCCAGCTTGCACTAAAGGCCGCGTCTACCGAGCGTACAAAAGCCTCCAGGCTTGCCTAATGAGCTCTGGACCGTACTACGAATTTAAGGGTCCACGCCAAACTCTGAAACCAACCCACCTGGTCAAAAAAATGCCGAAAGAGGTACAAAGGAGATAAAGCTTCAAGTTTTCTTTTTTCCAAGCG
Source organism: Nicotiana sylvestris (assembly GCF_000393655.2). Classification (NCBI taxonomy): domain Eukaryota; kingdom Viridiplantae; phylum Streptophyta; class Magnoliopsida; order Solanales; family Solanaceae; genus Nicotiana; species Nicotiana sylvestris. The sequence continues at coordinate 69,560,255 of NC_091061.1, read as the reverse complement.
CAAAAGACGCCTCTCTATTTACAAACTTGCTTTGCGAATATCAAATGCAAAATGATGAAGTCTACGCTCTGCTCCAGAAGGCTATGGCCTATCATCCCTAGTTTCACTCTCCGTGACATCGGCAAAAAGTTACCGAGCATCATGCTCCTCCGCCCTCGCTCGAGCCAAACTCCTCTGAGAGAACTAAGCCCCTGGCGCCAATCTCTTCGAGTACCTCTCTTCGTGATCTGCAATGAACACATTCCTCGATCATTTTTTCACGATCGAGGTCCCACTTCAACTTGGCTTGGGCATCAGTAGCGTCCTTCAAATGAATCGCCATCTCCTGATCAGCCTTAGTCCGACTCAATGCAGCTTCAGCCCAAGCATTGATTATCTCAGCCCTGACCTTCAAGAGATCGAACTCGAGCTTTGCGATCATATCCACTTAAACTAAAATGTTGTCATGAGCTAGGAGGAGTTGGACCTCGAAGGCGGGAACTTTAGCCAAGGCACCCTTCTCCTCTAAAGCTTGAGCTTGCACCTGAGCCCTCAGTTCATCACAAGCATTCCTAACTAGGACGGTTTCACCCCTAAGGTACTCTAGAGCCTCCGTCGTTTTCTACAACTAAGATAGGCAAAAGGATTAACCTTAAGGGTCAAAAGGGAGAAACGCGTACTACGAAAGGTTACCTGTTCCATCAAATAGCTCTCGTAATTCAAGCTTCGGCATGCCTCATATCGCCAGTGCATCAACTCAACCTCTTTCTCCTCATTGAGGAGCCTTAGGGACTCACCCTCACCCAAAGCTTTCCGAAGCCTAGCCCCATGACGGAGCAGCTCAGACCTGAGCCTATCAAAGGCCTGTAGAAGAAAAACTCGATAAGTAAAGGAAGATGCAAAATGCATAAGAACTATGCCAAAACTCACCGCGGAATGAAGCCGGCGACCTTCCTCGAAGCCGAGCACACTCCTATTGGTTCTGCCCCTACATCCGGGAAGAACCAACCTCGGTCGAGGCATAATCACTCGAAGGATCCATCATTCCGGAACCAAAGACTTCGGGAACATCAGGCTCGGGCGATGATCTCTCCTCGAAGACATAGGCCTGTTTAGCCCCACTAAAAGCTCCATCGCACTATGAGTGCAAATCCCGTTTATCGCTGCCGTCCCTTAGCTCGGAGGCTAATGACTCCTCCCCCTCTCCGGAGGGACACAACCTCACCCCAAGGAACCGCCCAATACCTGCAATTGCAAAGCCAGTACAGAAGAAAGAGGAAAATGTCATCTCAAACACACGAAGACCAAGGTAAAAGCAACATACACGCACACCTTGGTGTTTCGCTTCCTATCTACCCCGGGACACAGCTCGCCACCTATGCTCGTCACAAGTCGAATGGGTCGCCAACCTCTGAACCCAGCCAGGCAAATCGGGAACTTTGCCCGGTGACCATGAAGTTGCTGCAGAAAAGGAGGAAACACAATTACTCAACTGATTTTCACTATAAGCAACTCTAAGAAAGCACAAGACACCCTACCCACGCGTGTAATTCCATCCCTCGGGAAATGACATGAGCTCTATGGGGATAATGTCAGTCATCCGAACCCAAAAAAATCGACTGACCCACTCCTGATCCTCATCTTTCATCATCAACAACAAAAGGCGTGGACAAACGGCACCGCAGGGTCAGCAGGCATCGATGGTGGAAGGGTCAATACAGCCTGATGAGGTGACTAAGCGTGAATCCAAGCCCGACCTTCTCCGCAAAAAATTTCATCATCAGCACCACTCACCAAAATGACGGATGTATCTGAGCTAAAGTAACCCGATATTTAAGACAAAAATAAAGCACGACCCTATCAAGGGGGCTAAGTGTGAATGGGTATAAATATACATTCAGGAATCCATAAGCAGAGTCCGTAATACTCTCATCCGGGGAAAGCACCTACAACGCTGCCCCCTTACCCCATCTGTAATGTCTCCTCACAATCTCCAGATGTTCCTCTCTTATCGAAGATACGGTCTTCAGAATAAGCTCCTGTGGATCCTGAGCACTAGGAGTGGAACTCTCCCCTCCTTGCCTGGACGGCCCTGAAGTAGTTGTCATGGCTTTGGTAAAATTGGCAAACTGAAGCAGGGGCCTACACCAACACCTTTGTGCTTAAGGAAACAAAGGACCCAATGCCAAGGTGGAAGGATAACTATCTAAAATAATGAGACCTTCCAAAGAAGCAAGAGCCACCCCTCATATATGTGGAAAGCAGCAACGATTCACCTATCCAGGGTAAGCCCCGGCAGGCCAACGACCTCGATACAAATCCCGGGGTGGTACCCGACCCTAGAGTCCTCCATCGACAAGAAGTTAGGCTTCAAGGAGCCAACTGCATCATCTCCAAGTACCGAGGTGGTTCCCGACCTCGAGGACCTCTATCAAAAAGAAGTCAGGCTTCAGAAAGCCTTCAGCGCCATCATAGAGCTTGAGGCGGTATCCGATCTCGTTGTTTTCCTTTCTAAAAAGAAAAAATAAGCACTTCAAGATCCACCCACGAGGTCTCGACCGCAGAAAATTTCCTAAATACGAATAGCCCCTTCCTCAGAATCCTGCCTACAACACCTCAAAAGGTTAACAACGCCAAGATCAAAGTAAATGCTCCGAGCGCCCGAAGTCAACTTTTGCTTCGGTGCTCTATCTCCATGGGGATCAAGGGCCCCGATGATCCAGGTTTATCGGATCGCTTCGGGCTTGATTTTGAGAACAACGATGGGCTCGGAAAGGAGCCATTTCTATCGAACAAAAGCCAAAAAAATATCGGAAATCATCAATAGAGGCATACATTCAAAATCTCCGTGAATGAACAAGAGTATATGAGAACACGATAAAAATCAAAGGTAGAAGCAAAGGAAAACATTCAAAAGCCTCGGAGTACACAAGAGCATACAATGATAGGGCAAGTATCAAAAACAGGAATCAAGGAAGTATATCTATATTCATGAATATTCATGTGCAACGGCCCTCAAGAGGCCCTCTCATATGATTACAAAAGCCTATAGAGGACCTATACACAAAAACAGAGTAGCAGGAGGATGTACATATGATGAAAGCCCAAGAACCCAGTCCATCCTCGAAGGTCCATCTTCGGTATCAGCATCCACGAGCGCCGCCCCCTCAATCTCGCATCCTTGAAGCCAATTCCTTGGGCCACCATCTCCTCTAGGTTCCCAGCTCAATCCTGCAGAAGGGCTTCACCGAGGGAAAGATGAAGAAGAGGAAAAGGAGGGGATGCAGAAGAGGCAGACAAAAGAGACTTAGCCCGCCGAAGCTAAAGGTTGAAGATTCAGCGGGCCCCAGCCTCAATAACCGGGGGTGCTACCTTATCCCTTGGGAAAGGAAAACCCCAAGGGATGAAGTGCCACACAAGGCCTAAGTAGGAGAGTGAGCAGCGATGCGTAGTCCGAATGACTGTCTACTAAAGGGGAGAATCAATTCCCCGTCTATCCTCGTCTCGGAACAATAGGGACAGAGGCAATAGACGCAATAACAACCGCAGCAGCAACGAAACAGCGCAATCAAGCTCCAACAAAAGGCCATGACACAACTTATCGAAGCAATGCCAAATGACCTTGAGGCCACAAACACCAAACATGATGTTCAAAGATAAAAGAAAATGATAAGAAGAAATGGATGAATGAGCAGATGAAGGTACTTGGAAAAACAACACTAGAGCACCTCCATTTATAAGGGGTAACGACACAGTCATCAAGGCTTTGGAAGACTGACCAGCGGACACAATTACTGCATTCTTAAAGAGCCGAACCAACGGCAGTACTATCACCTTAGAGAACGGGAATCGATAGTGCATTAAATGATGTAAAATACACAAGTTCGTGGGACATCCTGGTTGTCGCAAAAGCTCGTGCCACAGGTTGCATCATTGGTATGATGTCACCGCGAGAAGCTCGTAGAGTCTGGTGTTAAAATCACTTCCCATTGCTTCGTTCTGGAAAACACAGAGTCTATCTGTATGCGAAAAAATTAGAGGGCTTAATTTCTTGCTACCAAGCCACTTTGGGAGAATACCTCGAGACCCCGAGGATGTGGAGTTGCGACCAAGTCCCCTCCCTCGAGGCTCGTCGAGGCCTGACTCAAATAAGACGATGATCGAGGCTGGAACAAAAAGGGGAATTCCCAAGGCACGCGGCTAAGTCTGATAGTGTCGGCCTATTCAAAGCCTGTGTCGAGGCATCACGTCTAGCCGTCCCATCTCCATGCTTTTATAATTAATGTATGTTGTACTATGAACGGTTTCTCCTCCTATATAAAGGGAACCCTCACCACCTTGTGGATGGCTGATGTTGCTCCAACTATTCTCCATAAGATCAATAATATCTCTCTCTCTTTTCTCTCTAACTCATCTGCCCGAGGCTACTCTTAGCATCTATTGCTTTCATACTTGTTCTTCATTTATTGCTTGATATTGGCCATAAATAGCCTTCTTTAATTATATTCTAACGGTTATCCTTTCCCTAGTTACCCCTAATAGCTCGAGCTCAAGCCGGATATCGACCCCGAGGCCCTTCATCGATTAGTCCGAAGCCTGGGCAGCAAGCCCCTCAGTTTGATTACTGCCCTGTTTTAGCTTGTATCTCTTCGTTAAACTTCATACTCTTAACATCAACTACTCTAGTAACTAGCATAAAAATAGATCACGTATTTTTAGAGTCCTATTTACAAATTTAATTGTTGTTACCATTTTCACGATAAACAGTTTGGCGCCCACCGTGGGGCTAAAATTAATAGTGATCATTTTCTTGCTAGTTTCATTGCACAAACACAAGTTATCTTTCACGTTTTTCTTGTTCAATATCTTTGATTTCAGGTTAAAATGTCTGGCTCAGTAAATAGAGTCGAGAACAACAACCTCGAAAACCACGGGGAAAATGGTGTGGCTGTCCCGGCTGTCGGCGCGCAACTATAGAATCCCGATAACGCGCTCGGACCAATTCTAGTGGACGCGGATTCATAGGACGTACAACAGGTCGACGAAACCTCGCACACCGACAGGAGCATATGGTATGGCGACCGACAGGAAGCCCAAAAAACCCCAGCCCGTGAAGAATAGGAAGTTAGTCTTCATATTATTTTTGAAATGTTGCAGACACAATAGTTGGCCATCGCTTAGTTACAAAGCCATCTGAAGACTCCCAGCACAGCAGCGCAGGAAACAGCTCCCCCCGCCGAACAAGTACCCGAGAGATCGAGCAATAACGGATCGGTAGCCGATCCCGCCATCATGAAAATGCTGGAGGACCTCACCAAAACGATCGAGTCGGGCGAGAAAATGATAGCAGTCAACGATAAGAAGGTTGAAACCTACAACTCTAGGGTTGACCAGATCTCGGGTGCATCCCCGGTCCTCAAGGACGTGGATTCGAAGAAGTTCATACAAAGGTCGTTCCCTGATGAAGCGTCCCCAAAGCCCATTCTAAAGAAATTCAGAATGTCGGAACTCCCTAAATACAACGGGACCATCGACCCTAATGATCACGTCACTGTCGATACCTATGCGGTAAAAGGCAACGATATAAAGAGTGATGAGATCGAGTCTGTATTGCTAAAAAAATTCTGGGAAACACTCTCGAAGGGGGCCATGATGTGGTATCACAACTTGTCTTCTAATTCCATAGATTCATTCTCCATGCTAGCATACTCCCTCGTAAAGGCACATGCCGGAGCCATTAAGGTGGAGACAAGGAAGTCTGACGTTTTCAAAATCAAGCAAAGAGAAAATGAGATGATGCAGGAATTCGTGTCTCTCTTTCAGATGGAACGTATGGAGCTACCTCCAGTCTCCGACGACTGGTAGTGCAGGCCTTCACCCAAGGCCTGAACAAACGAAGCTCGGTGGCTTCGAAACAACTAATACAGAACCTGATCGAGTATCCAGTCGTGACCTGGTCGCACGTCCACAATCGGTACCAGTCGAAGATAAGTGCCGAGGATGACCAGTTGAGAGCCCCTTCGGGCTCAGTATACCCAAGTAGTCTCTTGGCAAAGGAGCCGAAACCAAACAAAGAAAGGTATCAGCCATACCTCGAGGATAGGAGGAACTCCCCAAGGGGCAACCTACCTCGCAATAATCGGAGAGTGGATCGAGGATAGGACCCTCAAGGGCTCATCAACAAAGCCAGGTTTGATTGAAACGTAGTGCCAACGGGTGCGCCCTACCTATCAGAATACAACTTCAACGTCGATGTATCAGACATCGTGTTCTCTATCAGTAAAATCAGAGACTCCAAGTGGCCCAAAACTTATACAGTCAGATGCTTCGCAAAGGAATTATAACTTGGTATGCGAGTTTCACAGCACGTACGACCACAAGACCGAGGATTGTCATTAGTTACGGGAAGAGGTAGCTCGACTACTTAACAAAGGACATCTTCGGGAATTCCTCAGCGATCAAGCCAAAAATCAGTTTCGAGAAAGGGAGGCAACCAAGAAGAATGAGGCAAACAAGCCGCAACATGTCATCCACATGATCATGGGGGGCGTCGATGCCCCGCAGGAACCCATAATGAGAAGAACAAAAATATCCATCACCAAAGAAAAGCAGACTTGGGGATATATCCCCGAAGACGCCCTCACGTTTAGCAAAGATGACACCAAGACCCTATCTCAACCCCACAACAACGCACTGGTAATCTCCTTCCTTGTGAATTCTTTTCAAATAAAACATGTACTCGTTGATCTAGGTAGCTCGGCTAATATTGCTAGGTCGAGGGTGATAGATTAGCTCAGATTGCTCAACCAAATCGTGCCTGCCACTCAGGTCCTCAACGGATTCAACATGGCAATTGAAACAACAAAAGGAGAAATCATCCTCCCAGTTACCATGGCCGGCATGACCCAAGACACTAAATTCCATGTCATCGAAGGAGACATGAGGTACAACGCCTTATTCAGGCGACCGTAGGCACACTGCATGAGAGCAGTGCCATCCACCCTTCACCAGATGATAAAATTCCCAACAAAGGACGGAATTAAAACCGTCTACGGGGAACAACACACGGTGAGGGAAATGTTTGCAATACACGATGTGGTACCAACATTCATGCCTCCACCCCCGAATAAACAAAAGGGCAAATCGGGCCTCACCCTCAGTCGAACTTGACAAAACGAAGTGAAGAACCATACCGCGTCTTCGCCTCAGGCAATTGAAACAGATTGACCCTCACGATTGTAACGAATCAATCCCGAGGCATCGCCAGCATATCTCACTTCAAGGTACGGCCATCTCTCTTTTTGTTTCGAATTTAGTACTAACCCTTATACAGGCACTTAATCGGATTAGTCAGAATGCTAACACTGCCCGAAGACCTTGAGGCTTTAAAAACATACCTGTTGCACTCTTTTCCTTCGACCGAGTTTTTGTACAAAAAGAAGGGTTTTACCGGCAAGGTTTTTAATGAGGCAACGTCTACGAGCTGCCTAAGGAAAAACTCTGCAAATGCTCAAAACCTCTTTTGCAGACAACTTTGAACGATGAGGAGCATTCCCCCAAATAACTACCTGCTCAAAAAGGTCTTGAAACGCCAAATGGGGTTCATATAGGAAAGTAATGTACCAGGCCAAACGGTCGAACGAACCATGTCCATATAGCCAGGCTCCCATCGGCAAATACATGTACTATTGTACCGAGCAATCAAAGAATACCTTTTGTCAAATACACCTTCGTAAAGGTAGCAATTCCTTGGCCAGAAACGTCCCGAATACTCAGGGAATGATGCCAGCAATTCAACACTCAAACGGCCTCCGGGCCAAAACTCTGAAATCGCAAAACCTTCAGGCAAGGCAATGAGGAAATCGCCAAACATCACCAACATCAAAGGTACCTTGAGTACTAGGAGACTGTCGCCAGTCGCCACGCACTTAAAACCCCGAGGTCATAAGACCTTGAGCAAGCAAGCTCGGTCTAGCAAAGGTCTATGCAACACAACAACACGTATTTATGTCAAGAACCAAAGAGTATCTTTCACCAAAAGCATCTCGTACTACGAAAGAAAGTTCAGCATTCTCGAGGCAGAGATCCCTCCAACAAGTACGTCCTGAAATACTCGGAGACTTAGCGTCAACAAATTTGGCACCCGCATGACCTCAGGGCAGAAACTCCGGACTCATAAGTCTCCAACAAGGCAATTTCAAACTCACGAATAACGGCCTTCGAGCCTAAACAAACTCGATGACTCGGAGACTGTTGTCAAATTGCCATATACTGGAAAACCCGAGGTCGTAAGACCCAGATCTGCTTTACGTAGCAACAAAAACTGTAAGACCTTAACAGGCATGACAAACTGTAAGACCTCAACAGGAATGAAACTCAATCCCAAAGTTTAGGCTATGTGTCGCATTTGTAAGACTCCTGAAAAGGCATACCCTCGATGTAGACGCCTAAACTATTACTCTTGATAAAAAATGGCTTCGGCCAAACATATATGACTACGGACAAAATGGCTGCACCAGCCAAATTAACGTGACTCGGGGACGCCCGACCGTCACTAACAAAATCGCATGCCATTACTTTAAATCTACTTTAAAAAGAACCGATTAAAACAGGTTACCCTCAACAGGCAAACGAGGTTCGACCATGTCAGCTCCAAATCACAAGGCTTTGAGCTACTCAGCCTACGAGCTAAACCTTCTGAAGTGCTCAAACATCGCCGCTAACGACTTGAAATCGAGGTTCTTCCCAAACCGACGACGGGTCAAGCAAAATTATTTCAAAGAGACCTTAACGAGAGGAAAATAAAGCCTACAATATGCCCATGGGCAAACGTGTAAGAGCCATTGTCTCCAGCCAAATGAGCCTCAGGGCCGCACACTAAAAGGTCTCATCGACCAAAAGTGTAAGAGCCACTGTTGCCAGCTAAAAAAAATTGAAAACTTGAGGATTAAAATGAGCTCGAGTCGTAACCCGATTTGGAGACCGGATCCAAAATAGTTAACTATACATACCTAAGGGCACAACGTAAGAGCCACCATCGCCAGCTTCATGAGCCTCAAGGTCGCATATCTAAAAGGTCGCTTCGACCCAAGGCATATGAAATCCATTTTCATCCGCCCATGCAGGCACAAAAACTTGAAGGTCAATTAAAGCTCGAGTCACAACACGACTCAGAGAATGAACCCAAAATAGTTAAAATGCAAATGCCTAAGGACTAGGCGGAAAATCCATTTTTTATCTGCCATATAGGCACAAAACAATTGAGGGCCAATTGAGCCCGAGTCGCAACACGACTCGGAGACTAAACCCAAAATATTTAAAATGCAAATGCCCAAGGGCAAGGCACAAGAGCCATTATCGTCCGCCCGTGCAGGCACAAGAGATTGAAGATTAGGTAAGCTCGATTCAACGCCTGACTCGGAGACTCAGCCCGAAACAGTTGGGCAAAGCAAAAGAGCTATAACGACAGCTTGTACTAAAGACCGCATCTACCGAGCATACAAAAGCCTTCGGGCCTGCCTAATGAGCTCCGGACCGTACTACGAATCTAAGGGTCCCCGCCAAACTCCGAAACCAGCCCACCTAGTCAAAAGCAATGCGGAAAGAGGTACAAAGGAGATAAAGCATCAATTTTTCTTTTTTCCAAGCGCAAAAGGTGTGCTCTCTATTTACAAACTTGCTCTACGAATATCAAATACAAAATGACAAAGTCTACGCTCCGCTCCAGAAGGCTATGGCCTATCATCCTGAGTTTCTCTCTCCGTGACATCGGCGAGAAGTGACCGAGCATCATGCTCCTCCGCCCTCGCTCGAGCCAAACTCCTTCGAGAGAACAAAACCCCTAGTGCCAATCACTTCTGTAAGCATGTGATTTTTGCTTCACGGGAATTACTCCAAAAAGAAAAAATAAGAAACTCAAAAATATATGCGTAAGTGTTTTGTCATTGAGTGATTTTTATTTAATGTTAAAATTGTGTGTTAATTACTATAGGTGATAACCAATATGGTGTAATTGTATTTAATTTTTGCAATTTATTTAGGAGTTTTAGTTTAATTTTGTTAATTGAAGAAAAAAGCTGTGGAAAATCAGATTGGGCCCCAAAATGAGGCCCAAAATCAAAACAAAGATCCAGTCCAAACCAGGCCTGCCCAGGCACGACCCCAAAACGACGCCGTATGGGCCATCTGATCTGAGCCATCCGTCCAGGCCAATCCAACGGCCCAGGATCCCTTTCAGTAACCCGTTTCCAAACCCGACCCAGTAACCAGTTCGAACCGACCCCCAACCAAGGCCAAACGGTGTCGTTATGTATTAAGTGAAAGATCCTGGCCATCAATCTCGACTTATCCAATGGCCAGGATCTAATTGCCCGTTACATATATAAGCCTAGCCCTTTACCCAGCCCCCTATACGAACACCCCCCCTTCCATCGTCCCCAAACACGAACCCAGACCTCCCATTAGGAACCCTAGCCGCCCCATTTCCCCTCACCATTAATCCCGGCGGCATGGACGCCGGTGACCCCCACCTTAACACCATAGGACCGCCTCACCACCCTGAATATAGATCTGTTGTCCTTTTGCTTCGAATCAGTCCCTAGGTTCTCGAATCTTCATTTGAAGATTCGAGCAGGACTTCGATTTACACCGATCTACCCCAGATTCAAACTAGATACTCCCCTGACATACCTCGTGACCAAACCATGCTTGGTTTGGTCCGAATCCACCCACAAATCCCAAAAAACCAAATCTGGAAAAGTTAAACCCTAGAACATAAAGATTTCGTGGGGTCTGTTTGAATTTAGACAAGTTTGGGGTATAATGAACCCTAATCGAAGTGTTCTTGGTCGAGAACACCTCGGTTAGGATTTGTTCGACTTCAAACGGGCAAATCAAGTCGGGCCTAGGGTCAGCTATGTTTGAGGCTTTTCAGGTTTGCTCATTTGTCCCTGTTGTTGTCCATTTTTAGTTTAATTTGTTGGCATGTTTGGTTTGTTTGTATGGTCCTGGGATTTCTGTTATCAGTTTGTCTCCCCATCTATACAAGACCTTATGTTTAGTTTATTCTATTATGTTAAGTTCATGTGGTAGTGTGCTTATTTCAATTCAGTTGGTATTCGTCAAACCAATAATGCCCGTTTGTTTTCCTGTATCGTTGCAAATTGCCAAGAACGTTGTTACACTTTGTTTTGTGTTGTTTTGTTTGGTTGATTTTTTGTCCTGTATCACAATTAGTACAGTCGAGTTCATTTTACGTCACTGATTAGTTCAGCTGTTTGAATGATAACAATTTGATTTGTTTCCTGCTGAAACTTTGTTTGAGTCAAATTAGAAACTGAGTGTTGTCTATGTTTGTTTGGTTTGAATCAGCAACATTTATAGTTTAGTTTGTGATTTCAGTTCAGTTTGAGTTCTGAATTGATAGCATGTGCACCATAGTGCTTTAATAATTAGAGCAAATGGGACAGCATGGGCTGTCAGGCCATTGGCAGCCTGCCCAAACCTTTGTTTAGTTTAATAAGTGGATTAAAAGGGGCTGTCAGGGAATATCAAGGAAGGTTTCTACTTTTAAAAATGAGTGGAAAAACAGCAGAAAAGGGGGGGAGGGGGTTCTGAGTTGTCCAACAGACTGTAAAGTGCTGATGTTAGGCTATAAAAGAGGCAGACCTTCCATTAGAAAGGGGGGGATTTTTAGTCTGGAGAGAGGTTTTGTGAGTTAGAAAAACTGAAAGAAAAAAATAGAAAGAAATTTTCAGAACACTGTAACTAAACACTGTCCAAAACTGCATAAGAAATTAAGTTGGTTAAGCTGTCTTGGCCAAGTCAGTTGTTCTAACTGGGGCTGTTACTATTCCATTAGGAGATTCTGTTTGTTTTCTGCTGGGATTACTACTATTCTGAGCTTCTATATGTTGTGGATTGAGTCTTGGTCTCACTGATTATCGAAGCTGTGTTGGTTGTTTGCTGAGCTTTTGTGGTTATTGAATTTTTGTTGCTATTGCATCAAATATTCTGGTTTTCTCGACTGTCTCACTACTCTGTTTCTGGGATTGATTGTTTGGTGCTCGACCACTGTGGGTTTCGTCGTTTGAAACTGCTGTTGGTTGTCTGTGGACTATTGGCGACATTGTTGTTGATTGTTGTGGCTGTGTTGTTGCTGTTTGGTTGCCTGCTGTTGATACTTTTTCTCTTCCCCTTCTTATTGTCCTAACATCCAGGTACACATTCTAAATTCACTAATGTAATGATGAGTTTGGAGCTGAATAAGGGCACAAGGAGTGTTGTAGTCTAAACATTAGCATGGTTACCTTTATTTTGCTGCTTGTAGTTTAGAATATTTGTGTGTTCAACATGTAAAGTCTGGCTTTCAAACTATGTAATAAAACAGTTTTCAGTCCATAAGGAGTTTAGTCTGGTAATCTATTGTTGTATATAAATCAGAAAGAAGCTAGCTGGATAGTAATGATACTCGGCCAACAATGGTTTCACATAGGGTCTGTTGAAATGAAATGCAGTAATCGCATTAGCTTCACCTTAACTCATCAGTTGGTAATGCATAATTCGAATGCACTAGGCAATCTGGGTTATAGCAAAAAGGAAAAATCGTGTAGTCAAACATGTAGTAATATCACATTAAGTTAGATAGGTTCGTTTCAGTTGCTTCGTTTTCAAGTATCAAGCATGTAAGGAATAATTAACTGAACCTCATACGTATGCCCGTCAATGAATAAGGCCGAATATGTCTAATCTCTTCGCCTAAAATAATCCGCTTCGATATTATTGTGCGTTAATCTCATGTTTCAATTTTTCTTGAATAATAGAATAGAGAACAAAAGAAATCTCTCTTTGTACGAACACTGCTGCAATTCCTTGTTTGTGTCAGTCGTAAACCAATAACTAATAAGTTACGCCTTTTCAGCATGTAATTAATCGAGGTATTTTCTTTTGTTTTTTTTTAGAGACAAAACTTAATAGGAAAATGTAGCTGCTATAGGATATCCTTTTAAAATAAAGACGAGATGAGCCTCGACAAATAAGAACGCACAAGCTGCGGGGCCCTCTAAATGTATATATATTAAAACACTTAGAATTCGGGACAGGCCGTTTAGCGAATTTTACGGCCTTCCCCAAAATAACAATACGCTAGTTGCGTTAGGCACGCCTTTAATAATTTATCTTCCTAAACTCGGGTGCACATTTATGTGACTCAAATCCCAATCTCAACAGAGTTGAAACGTAGCTCTAACCACGGGTATATTGATTGTGACGTGGGTCGAGATGTGTTTCCCCGATGTTGCAATTCTTGATAAAAATAACAGTAAATGATAAGAGCGGTTAAAAGATAAAATTTGCACATAAGTTCATATTTGTATAAAAATCAGATAATCAAGCCAAATATAACAGTTGAGCGACCGTGCTAGAACCACGAAACTCGGGAATGCCTAACACCTTCTCCCGGGTTAACAGAATTCCTTATCCGGATTTCTGGTACGCAGACTGTAATATGGAGTCATTCTTTTCCTCGATTCGGGATTAAAATTGGTGACTTGGGACACCCTATATCTCCCAAGTGGCGACTCTGAAATAAATAAATAAATCCCGTTTCGATTGTCCTTTAATTGGAAAAACTCCCTTGTCCCTCGCGGGTATGGAAAAAGGAGGTGTGACAACTTCGAGTACCTCTCTTCGTGATCTGCAATGAACATATTCCTCGATCCTTTTTTCACGATCGAGGGCCCACTTAAACTCGATTTGGGCATCAGTGGTGTCCTTCAAATGAATCGCCATCTCCTGATCAGCCTTAGTCCAACTCAATGCAGCTTCAGCCCGAGCATCGATTAGCTCATCCCTGACCTTCGATATATCGGACTCGAGCTTCGCAATCATATCCACTTAAACTGAAACGTTGTCATGAACCAAGAGGAGTTGGGCCTCGAAGGCGGGAACTTTAGCCAAGGCACCCTTCTCCTCTAAAGCTTGAGCCTGCACCTGAGACCTCAGTTCATCACAAGCATTCCTAACTCGGCCGACTTCGCCCCTAAGGTACTCTAGAGCCTCCGTATTTTTCTACAACTAAGATAGGCAAAAGGATTAACCTTAAGGGTCAAAAGGGAGAAATGCATACTACGAAAGGTTACCTGCTCCATCAAATAGCTCTCGTAATTCGAGCTCTGGTACGCTTCATATCGCCAGTGCATCAACTCAACCTCCGTCTCCTCACTGAAGAGCCTAAGGGACTCACCCTCACCCAGAGCTTTCCGAAGCCTAGCCCCACGACGGAGCAACACAGACCTGAGCCTATCTAAGGCCTGTAGAAGAAAAACTTGATAAGTAAAGGAAGATGCGAAATGCATAAGAACTACGCCAAAACTCACCGCGGAGTGAAGCCGGCGGACTTCCTCGAAGGCCGAGCACACTTCTGTTGGTCCTGCCCCTCCGGCCCTAGAAGAACCAACCTCGGTCGAGGCATAATCACTCAAAGGAGCCATCATTTTGGAACTAAAGACTTCGGGAACATTAGGCTCGGGCGATGATCTCTCCTCGAAGGCACGGGCCCGTTAGCCCCACTAAAAGCTCCATCGCACTATGAGTGCAAATCTCGTTTATCACCGTCGTCCCTTATCTCGGAGGCCGATGACTCCTCCCCCTCTCCGGAGGGACACAACCTCGCCCCAAGGAACTGCCCAATACCTGCAATTGCAAAGCCAGTACAGAAGAAAGAGGAAAATGTCATCTCAAACACACGAAGACCAAGGTAAAAGCAGCATATGCGCACACCTTGGTGTTTCGCTTCCCATCTGCCCCGGACACAGCTCGCCACCTATGCTCGTCATAAGTCGAATGGGTCGCCAACCTCCGAACCCAGTCGGACAAATAGGGAACTTTGCCTGATGACCATGAAGTTGCTGCAGAAAGGGAGGAAACACAATTACTCAACTGATTTTCACTATAAGCAAGTCTAAGAAAGCACAAGACACCCCACCCACGCGCGTAATTCCATCCCTCGGGAAATGGCATGAGCTCCATGGGGATAATGTCAGCCGTCCAAACCCGGAAAAATCGACTGACCCACTCCTGATCCTCATCTTCCTCATCATCAACAACAAAAGGCGTGGGCGAACGGCACCGCAGGGTTAGCAGGCCTCGATGGTGGAAGGGCCGGTACAGCCTGATGAGGTGACTAAGCATGAATTCAAGCCCGGCCTTCTCCGATCTTGTTGTTTTCCTTTCTAAAAAGAAAAAATAAGCACTTCAAGCTCCGCCCACGAGGTCTCGACCGTAGAAAATTTCCTAAATACGAATAGCCCCTTCCTCAGAATCCTGCCTACAACACCTCAAAAGGTTAACTACGCCAAGCTCAAAGTAAAAGCTCCGAGCTCCCGAAGTCGACTTTTGCTTCGGTGCTCTATCTCCATGCGGCTCAAGGGCCCCGATGATCTAGGTTTATCGGATCACTTCAGGCTTGATTCCGAAAATAGCGATGAGCTCGGAAAGGAGCCATTTCTGTCGAACAAAAGCCAAAAAAATATCGACAATCGTCAATAGAGGCATACATTCAAAATCTCCGTGAACGAACAAGAGTATACGAGAACACGATAAAAATCAAAGGCAGAATAAAAGGAAAACATTCAAAAGCCTCGGAGTACACAGGAGCATACAATGATAGGGCAAGTATCAAAAACAAGAATCAAGGAAGTATCTCTATATTCATGAATATTCCTGTACAACGGCCCTCAAGAGGCCCTCTCATATGATTACAAAAGCCTACAGAGGACCTCTACACAAAAACGGAGAAGCAGGAGGATGTACATATGATGAAAGCCCAAGAACCTAGTCCATCCTCGAAGGTCCATCTCCGGTATCAGCATCCTCGAGCGTCGCCCCCTCGAGCTCGCATCCTTGAAGCCAATTCCTTGGGACACCATCTCCTCTAGGTTCCCAGCTCAATCCCGGGGAAGGGCTTCGCCGAGGGAAAAGATGAAGAAGAGGAAAAGGAGGGGATGCAGAGGAGGCAGAGAAAAGAGACTTAGCCTGCCGAAGCCAAAGGTTGAAGATTCGGCGGGCCCCAGCCTCAATCACCGGGGGTGCCACCTTATCCCTTGGGAAAGGAAAAACCCATGGGATGAAGTGCCACACAAGGCCTAGGTAGGAGAGTGATCCGCGGTACGTAGTCCGAATGACTATCTACAAAAGGGGAGAATCAATTCCCCGTCTATCGTCGTCTCGGACCAATGGGGACAGCGGCAGCAGACGCAATAACAACCGTAGCAGCAACGGAACTGCATAATCGAGCTACGGCAAAATGCCATGACACAACTTATCGAAGCAATGCCAAACGACCTTGAGGCCACAAACACCAAACACGATGTTCAAAGATAATAGAAGATGATAAGAAGAAATAGATGAATGAGCAGATGAAGGTACTTGGATAAAAAAAACAACACCAGAACACCTCCATTTATAAGGGGTAACGACACAGTCATTTGGAAGACTGACCGGCAGACGCAATTACTGCATTCTTGAAGAGCCAAACCGACGTCAGTACTATCACCTTATAGAATGGGAATCGATAGTGCATTAAATAATGTAAAATACACAAGTCCGTGGGACATCCTGGTTGTCTCAAAAGCTCGTGCCACAGGTTGCATCATTGGTATGACGTCACCGCGAGAAGCTCATAGATTTTGGTGTTAAAATTACTTCCCATCGCTTCATTCTAGGAAACATGGAGACTATCTGTATGCGGTAAAATTAGAGGGCTTAATTTTTTGCTACCAAGCCACTTCGGGAGAATACCTCGAGACCCCGAGGAAGTGGAGTTGTGATCGAGTCCCCTACCTTGAGGCTCGTCGAGGCCTGACTCAAAGAAGACGAAGATCGAGGTTAGAACAAAAAGGGGAATTCCTAAGGCACTCGGCTAAGTCTGACAGTGCCGGTCTACCCAAAGCCTGTGTCGAGGCATCACGTCTAGCCGTCTCATCTCCATGCTTTTATAATTAATGTATGTTGTACTATGAACGGTTTCTCCTCCTATATAAAGGGAACCCTCACCACCTTGTGGATGGCTGATGTTGCTCTAACTATTCTCCACAAGATCAATAATATCTCACTCTTTTTTTTATCTAACTCATCTGCCCGAGGCTACTCTTAGCATCAATTGCTTTCATACTTGTTCTTCATTTATTGCTTGATATTGGCCATAAAGAGCCTTATTTAATTATATTCTAACTGTTATCCCTTCCCCGGTTACCCCCGATAGCTCGAGCTCGAGCCGGATATCGACCCCGATGCCCTTCATCGATCAGTCGAAAGCCTGGGCAGCAAGCCCCTCGGTTTGATTACTGCCCCGTTTTAGCTTGTATCTCTTCGTTAAACTTCATACTCTTAGCATCAACTGCTCTAACAACTAGCATAAAAATAGATCACGTATTTTTAGAGTCCCATTTACAAATTTAATTGTTGTTACCATTTTCACGGTAAACAACCTTACTACATGCATAAAACTCAATCCCGAAGTTTAGGCTATATGTCGCATTTGTAAGACTCCCGAAAGAGCATACCCTCGATATAGACGTGTAAACTACCACACTCGAGACCAAAAATGGCTCCGGCCAAACACAAATGACTACGGTCAAAATGGCGGCATCTGCCAAATTAACGCAACTCGAGGACACCCGACTGTCACTAACAAAATCACAGGCCATTACTTCGAATCTACTTCGAAAAGAACCGGTTAAAACAGGCTAGCCTCGATAGGCAAACGAGCTTCGACCATGTCAGCTCCAAATTGCAAAGGCTTCGAGCTACTCAGCCTACGAGCTAAACCTTCTGAGGTGCTCGAACATCGCCGCTAACAACTTGAAATTGAGGTTCTTTCCGAATCGACGATGGGTCAGGCAAAAACATTTCAAAAAGTCCTTAATGAAAAGAAACAAAGCCTACATACATGCCTAAGGGCAAGAGCGTAAGAGCCATTGTCGCCAGCCAAACAAGCCTTAGGGCCACACACTAAACGGTCACAATGACCAAAAACGTAAATGCCACTGTCGCCAGCTTAAAAATCTGAAAGCTTGAGGGTCAAAGTTAGCTCGAGTCATAACCCGATTTGGAGACCGGATCCAAAATAGTTAACTATACATGCCTAAGGGAAAGAGCATAAGAGCCATCGCCGCCAGCTTTATGAGCCTCAGGGCCACATACATAAAAGGTCGCTTCGACCCAAGGCATAAGTGCCATTGTCGCCAGCCCATGCAACTATAAAACTTGAGGGTCGATTGAGCTCGAGTCGAAGCCCGACTCGGAGACTGAACCCAAAACAGTTGAGCAAAAGTATAAGAGCTCTGATGGCCATTTACATTAAAGGTCGCATCGACCAAGCGCATGAAAGCCCCCGAGCTTGCCTAACGAGCCATAGGGCCATATCGCAGGTCTAAGATTTCTTGACAATTCTTGTTAAATTTCGGGCAAAGAGGGGAATAGAGAAAGCAAAGCCACGAGATTCACTTTATACATATGCCAGTATGAAAATACTATATACAAACAGGAAGATTAACATAAAAATCGACAGTAAAATCAACAAAGATCCTAATCTATTGCCAAGCCGGCATCCTCAATGGCTCCCCAAGGGTTGCACCCAGGCAATTACGAGTCCCCCGATGGCCCCTTCTAAACGGCATCTTCTCTCCCCGGGGATTCACCCCCATTTTTAGCACCACAAGAGATGCCTTCTGACGCGCCCTGAATGGTCTGCTTTAACGAAACTGGCCAGGCACGATCCGCAGCTCGAGGTAAAGTCGGCCTAGCCCCCTCAAACACTTTCTCAATGCAAAAATCTGCAACAACAGCTCCCACTCCCCCTCCCCCCCATCCCATGCAAGGATACAAGCGCCTCGACCTTGGCTTTGATCCAAAATAATGTAGCCACCAGTTCGGAATGGATACCCTTGTACTTGTCACTATCCTCCTTCTCATCCTAGAGCTGACGCTCGATCAAGGTTACCTTCCCCTAGAGGCTGTCCTTCTCGGAAGCCATTTCGTTTATGTACCGACTAAGCTTGGAAATTTCAGTATCTCTGGCCCAAAGCTCCCCTCTCATTAGGGCGTTCTCTTTCTGAAACTGCACAAATTAGGTCCAAGAAGATAAAAGTGGTGGAATATCACAAGGGCTCGAATAATAGTAAAAACGGGGGATGAGTAACCTGCTCAGTAAGATAGGCTTTCTCGCGCTTGTGGAGGCTCACCTCATCCTGATACTGGGTGAAAGCATGCTCACAAAGCACTTTAGCCTGAAGCCACGTAAAAAGACAAGTTAGGAAAACGAAGACCGGAATACCCCGGAGCGGCAGACAAGGTTAGCAAAAATTACATGCTCGCAAATTCTGCCCATCTCGCAGAAAATGAATGGAGCATCAACCTCGGGACCTCCCTTGAGAATGGTCGGCGACCTCTCGAGTGCATCTCCACCTTTGACTAGTGCTTCTGCTTCAGAAGTCTCTTCACGCGGGACGTCTTAAACTTCGTGAGACGGTGGGATCTCTCCCTGAGGAGAATCCACAAAAACCAAAGGGTTAATAGGATCAGCCAAAATCTCCGTCCCTTGTTCACCCTGGACCCCAGATCCAGGCCCTTCCGAACCGCCTACCAAGGGCGTCCCATCTCGGGAAGAATTCCGGCCATCTGCCAACTTGGGGGTAGTGCTCGATACTCCATCCATTGCCTCACCACCATAAAGCTAGGCCACAGCAACATCAGACTCCGGTCCGGGAGCATGCATCCCCACAGCCCGAGGGTGGGATGAGTCTATACGCTCTTCGGGGGCCATTGAGAAGCTGCTTTCTCCCTCACCTTCAGCTTGAGGATTTCCCATTGTCTCGAAGGTCTGAACTGCTGGGTCAACCTTGGAATCATCCGCCTTAACCCTTTTGAGCTCTGAAAGCCCAACCGGAAGACTCTCCTGACTTTCCTTCTTCTCGCCAAGCACCAAGGCGTCCCCTCCAACAGGCGGCGCCTCCTTCATCAAAGGGATTTCCCCAAGACCTACATAAATGCAGATGTTAAATGCAAAGGATGAAGAACGCTACTAACAGCGATCTACGTCAAAGTATGAGGATGCAATAAGGCTCGGGGCTCACCATGGTCCTTGGCTTCCCACCGATCTCGGAATAAATCTCGCCACACTCATTCAGTATATGGGAAAATCGAGTATAAGTGGCCAACCCAACCTTGGAGATCCGACACCGCACCAGGGTAGATCGCTACGGCTGAAAAGGTAGGAGAAGCAGAGTTAGATGCTAGAAGAGATATCACCAAAAAGAAGCGAAGACAACACATTTACTTACGCCCAACATTCCACTTCTTAGGGAACGGTAGCTTTTCCACTGGAATCAAGTCAAACGTCTTCACTCGGGCGAATCGGCTTACCCATCCCTCGTTCTCGAGTTACTCGGTGCAGGCAAAAAGGGATCTTCACAAGCATGGTATCCCCCCAGCGACAGTCATCCCTCACTCTCCTGACATCCGTTATCGAGCTAATATACTGAGTTACAAACGCACGACACCCTGGCCTCGAGGAAGGTCTCTCGACCTTGAAATCGGAGGTCATCGCAAATGATCCTAGGCTGCATTCATCAGCACAAGGAGGAGTAGCCGATTCGCCTTGAGAGAAAAGCAAAGAGGATGAACTCACGACCTCCTGGGAAGCAGAAGTGGAAATTTTTTCCATCCTTGGGAGATTCTGAAGGAAGAAAAAGAGTTGCGTTCCTGAAAGAGAACAAGAACAAAGGAAGAACAAATCTGATTAGGGGTTTTTTGGCACAAGATTTGGTATATAAAGAAAGAGGGAAGTATTTATAAAAGTATAGTGTGCACATTGAAGGAAGCCAAAAGGCAGCCAACCGCCGCAGTCAATACGGAAACCTGCAGGAACAACATGCGTATTGCATCTTGGCACCTCGTAGCCGTCACCGATTGCAAGAACATCGAAGGAAGCAAAAGTTCAGGATCATTTCTTATCGTTTCTAAACGCTTTCACTCTAAGAAACGCGGAGACTATCTGTATACGGTGAATCCAAGGGCCCAATTTTCCCCGTCGTTAGGTCGTCTTACGGTCATGCTCCTCAAAGCTCGAAACCAAGGTCCAGAGCCACCCTCAGGGGTCATCATGTACCGGCCCCGGAGGGCATTACATACTAACAGCTATAGTATGCGAGAGGGGAATTCCCAAGGCACACGGCTAAACCTAACAAAGCTGACCTATCTGCGGCCTGTCCCAAGGTGTCACATCCAGTCGTCCCATCTCCATGCCTTTACAGTTAATACATTTTGTAATATAACGGGATTCCCTTCCTATATAAGGGGGATCCCCATTACTTTGTAACTCTCGGCTGCTGTTGCTCCAACTACTCTACACAAGATCAATAATAATTCTCTCTCTCTTTTCTCTCTAACCTACTCGCTCAAGGCTACTATTTCCATTTATTGCTTTCATACTTGTTCTTCGTTTATTGCTTGATATTTGCCATAAAGAACCTTCTTTAATTATATCTTAACTATTATCCCCTTCCCGGTTACCCCCGATAGCTCGAGCTCGAGCTGGGTAACGACCTCGAGGCCTTTCATCGATCAGTCCGAAGCCCGGGTAGCAAGCCCCTCAGTTTGATTAATGCCCAGTTTTAACTTGTATTTCATCATTAAACTTCATACACCTAACATCAACTACTCTAACAACTAGCATAAAAATAGATCACGTATTTTTAGAATCCCATTTACAAATTTAAATATTATTACCATTTTCACGGTAAACACTCTTAGGATGAAGGCCTAGCAAATTTTACTTGAAAGTCTTCAAAGATTTGGGCAAGGATTGTAGTGACTTGGTGAGAGTTAGTTTCTCCCTTTAGAACTCCGCCTCTCACTCTAATTGCAGTAGAATAGCATAAAATGGGTCTAATGGGGTGTTTTTAACGGAAAGGGGTCGGGTTTTAAAAGTTAGAAAATAGGATCCCCGACACAATCTGCGGTCGCATATGCGATCGCATAATTGATATGCGGCCCGCAAAAGGGACTGCAAAATGGCCCTCAAAACTTAAACATTCTACTCGGGTATGCGACAAGAATGTGGTCTGCATACTTGTTCTGTGGTCGCATAATGCACCGCAGAACTGCCCATCGCAAAATTCCAAGAAGATTATGCGATGACTATGCAGCCCGCATATTGATTAGGCAATCGCATCATTGGTCTCATAGTTGGCTTCAAAACTAACCAGCATACTGTCTCACTCTACGGTGACTATGTGGTCTACATAGCTATTATGCGACTGCATAATGGACCGTAGAAACATGCTTTTTAGAAAAACATTATTCCTTAACTTTTTAATGTACAGATCAATCAAAAGGTCTGAACCGCTCGCCGCGAAGAATTTTACAAATTCCTAACACATATTCCTAACTTGGAACTATGAGATTTTGGGTTTTTGAGTAAAACTTTCACCATCTGCCCCTTGCACCAGCCTCATATTAGTGCCTTACACCAGCTCATATTAGCTACATCTCCGAGTCCTGCTTACAAGGGAGTCAAGAATAAATAAAGAGAAACATTATATAGAAAGGCATCAAAAGCGTACAGGATAAGCTTACCATGATTCTTGGCTTCCCATCTGCCCCTTGCCAAGTCATGCCAGCAGCGCTCAGCATGAGAGGAAGTCGAGCCCATCTGTCGAGGCCATCTTTCGAACCTAGTCTTCAAAGTTGGGGACCGCGTGAGGCATCCAGGCAACCGCTGTATAATAGATGAAAGTATTACATAAAGCAAAAAATAGAGTACGAAGACTAATGGGTAATACATTACTTACGATCGGGGTTCCACTTCTCAGGGAACGACAGTTTCTCCTCTTGGATAAGGTCGCAGGTCATTACTTGCATGAACCGGCTCAGCCAACCCCGATCCTTATCCTTATCGATGCTCGCGGACAAGGCCTTCGTCGCTCGGCATTGGAGCTTGATCAACCCTCAAAAAAGCTGAGGTTGATATAGCCGTATGAGGTGGCTGAGAGTGAATTCTAATCCCTCGGCCTTGCTGAAAAAGAAGTGGAACATGATCACTATGCGCCAAAATGAGGGTTAAACTTTGCCGAGGGTGACCTGGCACCTCATGCAAAAGTCGACAATGACTGGGTCGAGAGGACCCGATGTGAAGGGGTAAGTGTAGACTCTTAGAAACCCCTCCACATGGGTGGTAGTGCTCTCTTCAGGAGCATGGATTTGTACCACGACCTCGGCCCCCCAGTTATAGGCTCTCTTTACACCCTTGAGATGGCTCGCCGTTATTGACCAGATGTATCTCGACACGTGTTCACATCGGCCACGGGTCGATAGAGGGTTCTCGAATTTGATGTCGGATTTTAAGACACAAAGGCCGGGAACATACTCGTGAGGGAGCAGTTCCACCGGCGTTTTGTCAATGGCCGGTCGGAAAGAAGAGGAAGAAGCTTTCTTCTTTTGTGGGACGGTCTTGGATGTTTTCGCCATTGATTCAGGTAGATATAAGCGGAAAGAGGTGAAATTTGGTGTTTTTGGTACTAACTAAGTTGACTCAATATGTGGTGAAAGAGAAGAGATGAAGAGAGTAAGAAAACTCAGAAAAATTGGCGGAGGTGAAAGTAAAATTTTAATTCAACCAAAGAGCCTGTATTTATAGGTTCACGACGACAGTTTGGTGGTGCTAGTGTCCGACCGACCACTAGCAAGCATTAATGGTTTGGGGAACTATACCGACAGGATGTTTCAGTCACCTCAATCGCTTACGTCACGGGGATGACATCACTATTGGGGTCTCCAGAAAATCGAGGCTCAAGTTATTTCTTATCATTTTACTCTAAGAAACAAGGGGACTATTTGTATACAGTAGAAATCGAAACTACCCAATTTCATTCTTTGGTCGAGATAGGAATGTCACGTCAAAGAGCTAGGATGTCGAGTCCGGATCGAGGTCAACATCGATTGTAGCCAGGAAGAGGCAGACTTCGAGTGGGATCGGCATAGCTTGATAACGGAAAAGGCGAGGCATCCGTGATTGGTCAAGGATTGTGGCGTGAATCTTTGAACGAATCAATCTACAACAGTTAATTAGATGTTAATATGGTTTCCTACTATAATTAGAAGTGTACCTTATTTAGGACTTATAAAGAGGGATCCCATTAATTTGTAACCATCATTATTCATTGATAAAAATTTATAAACTCATTACTTTCTTGCTATTTCCTTTATTGTTCATCAAAGTTGCTTTATCATTTATTATCCCACCTCGAGGTTATCCCGAGTCGAGGTCGAGACCTGGCTAGCATACTGGTTTGATTTATTTTATTCTCCAATTTATTCATTTATTTTCTTACTTATCAATTGGTATTGGATGAAATCACATATCCTTAAAACTACAATTTAAGTTTAATTGTTATCCAAATTTGAGGGTAAATAAAGTCTACCGGGACATAATACGGAATTCTAGCATACGCACATACACTCGTCACTTCATACGTTCATAGCTCCCATTACACGTAGCACATAACAAATATAGCACCTACAGTGTTATTTTCCCCTCACAATGTTAGACAGGAGACTTGCCTCGCTCCGAAATCTGAAACCTTGCTCCAGCGCCTCTCTACCACCCAACCTAAAACCAAACAAACCGAAACTAGTTAAACAACGTGCAAACCAGTAAATACATGCTCAAATAGACGTAATTCTAACAATAATAAATAATTCCCAACCCAACACAAAAATTCAACAAGTCAACCTCAATGGGCCACGCGCCCGAATTTTGAATTTTTTGAAGATAAGTCAAATATATAATTTATTCTCAATTCCATGCCCAATTTCCTGGTCAAAACTCAAAAACATCATTTCTATGTTTTCTTCAAATATCCCACAATTTTTATCAATTTTCATGTTAAAATCCATATATAATACTATATTTAGCTCACAATGAGTAGGAATCACTTACCTTTTCACGGATAATGAAAAGCCCCTTCAACATTTCCCCAAATCGCTTCAACAAGAGAGAACTAAAATAAAATGAGTTCACCCCAGAGCTCACTGATATAAGCATCTTCCAGGACAATCATCGCATTCGTGAGAAACTAGCCGCATTCGTGCAGGCCTTCCCGTCCACTGCTTCACGTTTGCGAGCAACCCCTTGCGTTCACAATGACCAAAAATCCTCATCCATGAACCCCTCTTCTGCGTTCGCAATACCCTTTCCATGTTCGCGAATGTCATTCTACCTAGTCCTTAATTCTTCGCACTCGTGTTCCCCGTGTCGCGTTCGCGTAGACAAAAATCACTCCCCCCTCCCCCCAGTTCCTTCTCCATGTTTGTGGATCCCCTGTCGCAATTTCCATGCACAAAGTAGAAGCCCATAATTTGTTCATTGCAAACACATGACTCCTTCTGCATTTGCGAAGCACAACACCAATAGCAAAAACATACCAACTTGGTCTGATACCACCCTGAATCACACCCGAGGCACATAGGACCCCCTCCAATTATACCAACTAGTCCCCATACCTTATCCAAACTTATCCAATGGCTAAAAATGCCAGGAATCACATCAAAACCACGTATCGATGATCAAAATTCTTCCTTGAACTTCCAAACCTGCAAACTTTGCCGAACGCATTCGAATCACACTTAGACAGTTCGGATCACAACCAAACTTGACACACAAATTTTAACCAACTAAGATAACCTATCCAAGGTCCTGGAACACCTCCTGATTTCATAATACCAAAGTCCACTCAAAGTCAAACTTTGCAAATTCAAAATGGGAATGCATAAAAATGGGGCTTGGCCCTACCACTCTGACCTCCACCTCTCTGTTGTCGTCTAACTAGCTAGCCTCCACCTCCAATGGCCTAACCACCATCTCTAGCTACCTGACCCCTCCTCTAGCTGGCTATGCGAGCGGTGGAGCACCCGGTGTAGGATTCATGGAACGAGTACCCTTCTGCGGTCTGCTGCTCATTAATCTAGGACAATACCTTCTAATGTTACCCAGACCTCTACACTCAAAGCACTCTCTCGGCTGTTGTGGCTGCTGAAACTGAGGTTGACCCTGGCGGCCCAGATAACCACTATGATATCTCTAAATTGGTAGTGGACTGTAGGCTAGCATCTCAGAACGAGACCCATAAGAACCACTGCTGTCAAAGCACCATATGCTACCTGACGCACCGACTGAATTGTCCTGTGAGGATGGCTGCTACCAAATGAACCTCTACATCCAGACGAGGCACCACTGGAACCACCAAAATGACGAGGTCTCTTCTCAGATATTGTGTCTCTACCCTTACCATGAATCATCTCGATCCATATAGCAATCTCTAAAGCCCTCTAGAAATAAATACCATCCCTCGTCTCCTTAGCCATATTTAGCATGATACCAAAAGTAAGTCCATCAATGAATCTCCTCACCCTCTATCTATTAGTAGGAATAAATATAGTTGCATGGGTAGGTCCACAAATCTTGTTTCGTACTAGGTAACAGTCATGCTACCCTATTGGAGGCGCTCGAAGTACATGCGATACTCCTCTCTCGGAGCAAAAGGAATGAACTTCTCCAAAAATATAAAGGCTGCAAAAACTGATCCCATGTGAGCGATAGTGAACCTGCTGGTTTGCCTCACTCATATTCCTTCTACCAGCTCTTGGCAGAACTGATAATCTGAAACACTACAAAGTCAACTCCATTGGACTTTACAATATCCATGTTGTGCAATTGTGGTGACCCGATAGGTCATCTTTAGCTTTAGCCTTCATTTTTGTGTTCTAAGACTTTGAATAGCTTCGTTTATCCTTCCTCGACTTGTGTGCATAGTCTGTGTCCTTCTTCCAAAAAGTTTTATGAGAAAATTGATGAAAATGTGAAATCGTTCTTTAAAACTAATTTGAGTTGACTACGGTCAATATTTATGTAAATAGACCCAGATCAGTGTTTTGACGATCTCGGTGGGTTTGTATCGTGATTTGGGACTTGGGCATATGCTCATAATCAAATTCGAAAGTCCCTAACTTGATTTAATGTAATTTTTTAAAACTAGAAGTTTAAAGTTTTAAAGAATTTCTAAGTTTGACTATATGTTGCTACCGGGTTCGGATTACTATTTTGGAACTTGGTGTAGTTTCATTTCAGTATTTGTGACTTCTGAGCAACATTTGAAGCAAAACTGAGTTGATTTGATGTGATTCAGACGTCCGGTTGAAAAATTGAAAGTTCCTAAGTTTCTTTGAAAAATATTATTTATTTTGGTGTATGATTCATAGTTCTAGGTGTTATTTTGGTGTTTTGATCATGTGAGCATGTTCGTCTGATGTTATTACACTGGTGTGCATGTTTGGTTTGTAGCCCGAGGAGATCATGTGAGTTTCAGATAAGCTACGGAGTGGTTTTAGACTTAGAACAATAGCTGATTCATTTTGTTTCTGGTGTTACCTGTAGATCTCACAATTGCGAGGTCTAGCTCGCAAATGTGAGCCTCGCTTTTGCGAAGAATACTTTGCATTTAGGAGCATGAGTTGGTTGGGTTGGACTTGCAATTGCGAGAAAATTGTTAGCATTTGTGAACTTGTTGCTTCCGATTTTGCGAAGGCAGAGTCAATTGCGACTCAATGTGTACTGGGGTACCTTCGCATATGCAAAGGAATGGTCCGCATTTGCAAGTGGCATGAACTCGCATTTGCAACCAAAATATCTCATTTGCGATGACTGATCTTCTGAGAAGGGTTCTCATTTTGTGACCTCATTCTCGTATTTGCGATGTTCGCAATTGCGAACAAGATATAGCAATTGTGACATCCGCAACTGGTAAAGAGGGGAAAACGGGATTTAGATCATTTCATTCAAACTCTCAACCCTAAACACCTTAGAGGCAATTTTCCCAAGAGATTTTCTTCTTAAATTCATCGGTAAGTGACTTTAATCTACTTCTTTTTAATTACCCATTACATTACATAAGTTTTCAACATTAAATCGAGGATTTTCATGGTAGAAATAAGAGATTTGGGTAGAATTAGGGATTTTTGTAAATTTTGGATTTAGACCTTGAATTGAGGTTGGATTTCAAAACAAATTACATAATGGGGCTCGCGGGTGAATAATTATTCGGGTTTTGGTCTATATTTCAATTTTGACCAAGCGAGCCCGGGATTGACTTTTGTTGACTTTTTCAAAAATGATCTAAATTGAACCTATTTCATTTATGGGTAATTCCTAAAGCTTATTTTGAATTGTTTGGTCAATAATTTGCTAGATTTTATTAGTTTGGAGTCTTGTCCAAAAGGCAAGCCCATGGTTGAGCTTTGAGTTGATTTCAAAGTGAGGTGAGTGTTTGGTCTAGCCTATATTTGAGGGAATTAGGGCCTCTTGGATTACATGCTATGTGAATTATGTATTTGTGTGCCTAATGTGGATGGGCTTCATGAGTTGATTCTTGAGGAGGCCCATAGTTCCTGGTATTCTATTCATTGGGGCGCCGCCAAGATCTATCATGTCTTGCGGCAACATTATTGGTGGAGGAGAATGAAGAAGGATATAGTTGCATATGTAGCTCGGTGTCTAAATTGTCAGCAAGTGAAGTACGAGCATCAGAGGCCTGGTTGTTTGCTTCAAAGGCTAGAGATCCCTGAGTGAAAGTGGGAGCGTATCACTATTGATTTTGTTGTTGGACTCCCACGGGCTCAAAAAGAGCTCGATGCGGTATGGGTCATTCTGGATAGGTTGACCAAGTCGGCAGATTTCATTCCTGTTGCAGTTACTTATTCTTATGAATGTTAGCTGATATCTACATCTGTGAGATCATCCATCTTCATGGTGTGCCCGTGTCTATCATTTTTGATTGAGGTACGCAGTTCACCTCGCACTTCTAGAGGGTCATACAACATGAGTTAGGAACGTGGGTTGAGTTGAGCACAACATTTCATCCCCAGATGGAGGGATAGTCTGAGCGCACTATTCAGATATTGGAGGATATGCTTCGCGCTTGCGTATAGGATTTCGGGGATTATTGGGATCAGTTCTTGCCGCTTGCAGAATTTACCTACAACATCTACCAAACTAGCATTCAGATGGCTCCCAGTGAGGCATTATACGGGAGGTGGTATCATTCGCCACTTGGATGGTTTGAGCCCGGGGAGGCTCGGTTGTTGAGTACTAATTTTGTTCAAAATTCCGTAGATAAGGTCAAGATTATTTAGGATCGACTTGGTACAACTCAGTCTACGCAGAAGAGTTATGTTGTCCATAGAGTTCGTGATGTTGCATTTATGGTTGGATAGAGGGTATTGCTCCGGGTTTCACCTATGAAGGGTGTGATGAGGTTCAGAAAGAAGGGGAAGTTGAGCCTTGGGTATATCAGACACTTTTCGAGTCTTGAGAGAGTGGGTGAGGTGGCTTACATGCTAGCATTGCCACCTGATTTGTCAGCAATTCATCCGGTACTCCATGTCTACATGCTTCAAAAGTATTACGGTGATCCATCCCATGTGTTAGATTTTAGCTCAGTCCAATTGGACAAGAATTTGACTTATGAGAAGGACCCGGTAGATATTTTAACTTGGGAAAACCGGCAGTTAAGGTCTAAGAGTTATCCTTTAGTTCGAGTTTAGTGGAGAGGTCAGCCGATCGAGGCAGCCACATGGGAGTCCTATTAAAACATGA
Organism: Nicotiana sylvestris; assembly: GCF_000393655.2. Taxonomy (NCBI): domain Eukaryota; kingdom Viridiplantae; phylum Streptophyta; class Magnoliopsida; order Solanales; family Solanaceae; genus Nicotiana; species Nicotiana sylvestris. The sequence goes on along the minus strand of NC_091061.1, from coordinate 69,530,569 downwards.
GAAGTCGATATCCATACCTTTTCACCAGTCCAGGTAACTTTTTATGTCCATTCAAGGAAGAATGTTTGTATTAGAGGTGGAAAATGTGATGGCCCAATAGGTCATCTTCAGTTTTAGCCTTCATTTTTGTGTTCCAAGACTTAGAATAGCTCCCTGTAGCCTTCCTCAACTTGCGTGCACAGTCTGTGTCCTTTTTTCGGAAAGTTTTTATGAGAAAATGGATGGAAATATGAAATCATGCTTTAAAACTCATTTAAGTTGAGTACGATCAACATTTGGTTTAAATGGACTCGGATTAGTGTTTTAACGATCCTGGTGTGCCAGTATCGTGATTTGGGACTTGGGCATATGCCAAAAATTGAATTCGTAAGCCCCTACTTTATTTAATGTAATTTGTCAAAAAGTAAATGTTTAAAGGTTTAATGAATTCCTATGTTTGTCCTAGGTTGACTTTGTTACTAACGGGTTCGGATTACGGTTCTGGAATATGGTGTAGGTTCATTTCAGTATTTATGACCTGTCTGCAAATTTTTGTGCAAAATGGAGTTGATTTGATATGATTCAGACATCCAGTTGAAAAATTAAAAGTTCTTAAGTTTCCTTGAAAAATTTCATTATTTTGGTGTCTGATTCATAGTTCTAGATGTTATTTTGGTGTTTTGATCATGCGAGCAAGTTCGTATGATGTTATTACATTTGTGTGCATGTTTGGTTTGGAACCCGAGGGGCTCGGGTGAGTTTCGGATAGGTTACATAGTGGTTTTGGACTTAGAAGAATAGCTGATGCATTTTGTTTCTAGTGTTACCTGCAGATCTCGCAATTGCTAAGGTCTGGCTCGCAAATGCGAGCCTTGCTTTTGCGAAGAATATTTCCTATTTGAGATCATGGGTTGGCTAGTGTGGACTCGGAATTGGGAGGAAATTGTTCGCATTTGCGAACTTGTTGCTGCCATTTTTGCAAAGGCTGAGTCACAATTGTGACTCTGTGTCTACTGGGTTACTTTCACATATGCGAAGGAATGGTCCGCATTTGTGAGTGGCATGGGTTCGAATTTGCGACCAAAATATCATATTTGTGATAGTTGATCTTCTGAGAAGGGTTCGCATTTGCGACCTCATTCTCGCATTTGTGATGTTCACAATTGCGATATCTGCAGTTGGTAAAAGTGGGGAAAATGGGATTTTGCTCATTTCATTCAAACTCTCAACCCTAAACACCCTAGAGGCGATTTTCCAAGAGATTTTCTTCCTAAATTCATTGGCAAGTGACTTTAATCTACTTCTTTTAAATTACCCATTACATTTCATAAGTTTTCAACCTCAAATCTAGGATTTTCATGGTAGAAATAAGGGATTTGGGTAGAATTAGGGATTTTTGTAAATTTGGAATTTAGACCTCGAATTGAGGTCGGATTTTGAAACAAATTACATAACCGCGCTCGGGAGTGAATGGGTATTTTGGTTTTGGTCCGAATTTGATTTTGACCAGGCGAGCCCGGGGTTGACTTTTGTTGACTTTTTCAAAAATGATCAAAATTGAACCTCTTTCATTCGTGGGTAGTTCCTAAAGCTTATTTTGAATCATTTGGCAATAATTTACTGGATTTTGTTGGTTTGGAGAATTTTCCAAAAGGCAAGGCCATAGTTGAGCTTTGAATTGATTGTAGAGTGAGGTAAGTGTTGGGTCTAACCTTGATTTGAGGGAATTAGGGACCCTTGGATTACATGTTATGTGAATTATGTGTGAAATGGCATATATGCGAGATGACGAGTGTATGTGCACTGTTACATTATTTGTTTCCCTACTTTCATTGCTTCATAGTATATCTTGTTTCATGCCTTAATTACTACATGCTTATTTAATTTCCATGCCATAATTTCTACTTGCCATTTAGTATTCCTTGTATTAAGTTGTCCAACCCCTCCATAATTCCATGCTTATTTACTACTTGTCTCTATTTGCTTCCCTTACATATCACAATTGTCTTATGCCTTGTTTGCCTTATAGTTCCATATTAATTGTTGCCCTCATTGATGTAGTTTCACTTGAATGCATTATTAAAATGTAGATACCATTAAGTTGGTAAAGCTAAGACATCTGAGTAGTCCGAGTCTCTTCGGTTATCATGTTATTCTTTATTGCTCGTACATTTGTTCTCTTGACGTATGATTTCTCATAAATCTTGATTATTAAGTTGTTATTTTTAGCTGATCTTGTTTGGGGAGCGGGTTGTACGCCGCAACGGAAATTGAAAGGAAATGAATTGAATTGGAAGAATAAGGACGGACTATGATGTTGACAGATGATTATATTGTGGGATCAGATCACGCGCTGCAAAGGATTATTTAAATTTTATATTGTGGAATCAGGTTGCACGTCGCAACATGATGATAAAGGTTAGTTGGATTAGCCTCGGTTGTTGAGATGGGCTATATCGGGGTCGGAATGGAATTTTGGAAGTTGGAGTAGGTTTATGGTGTCATTTCTGACTTGTGTGCAAAATTTGAGGTCATTCGATTGTGATTTGATAGGTTTCGGCATCGTTCGTGGAATTTGGAAGTTTAGAAGTTCTTAGGCTTGAATCTGAGGGTAATTCGTATTTTTGATGTTGTTCAAGGTGATTTGGTGATTGGACTAAGTTCGTATGATGTTATGGGACTTAGTTATATGTTTGGTTAAGGTCCTGAGGGCCTCGGGTTTATTTCAGGTGGTTAACGGAACAAGATTAAAGTTTAAAGGATTGCTGAAGTGATCTAGTTCTGGTGTTTTCACACCTACGGTGGGGAGACCGCAGGTGCAGACCACAGAAGTGAAGAGGATGCTCGCAGGTGCGGGAAAGAGTGGCCTGGACTGATAGCGTAGGTACAAGATTAGGAGCGCGCCTGTGAGACCACAAATGCAAAAGTGGAGCGCAGATGCGGAATATCTCTTGGGAAGGAAGAATCGTAGAAGCGGGCAGGGCCTGCAAGTGTGATTGTTTGACCGCAAATGTGGACTTTGGGCGAGTAAGTGAGATCCACACCTGCGATGAGGATTCCACAGGTGCAGCATCGCAGAAGCGGGATGTGGACCGCATATGCGATTCCACTGGGCAGAAAGTATATAAAGGAGACTTCGCGGATTTTGATTCATTTCTACCATTTTCAAGTCAGTTTTTGGAGCTTTTGGAGTGATTTTTGAAGGGAGATTCAAAGGGGTTTTCAGTGAGATAAGTTGGTTGAGCTCTAGTACTCCTATCTATGGTGTTTTCTCATTGTTTTATCAATTAATTAGTGGAAATAGGGGTGAAAATGAGGGGTTATGGATTGGGATTTTGGAGTGTTTGATTTGAGGATTTGAGGGACCAAATGGAGTCGGATTTTTATGAATTTCGTATGTATGGACTCGTGAGTGAATGGGCTTTCCAGTTTTGTAATTTTTGTCGAATTCCGAGACGTGGTCCCGGGGGCTGGGTTTGAGTGAATTTCGGGATTTGTGTCCAATTAAGTAATTTTTCTTGTGGAATTGGTTCCTTGGCCTATATTAATGGCATTGTATTGCTTTTGACTAGATTCGGGATGTTTGGAGGCCGATTCGAGAGGCAAGGGCGTCGCAGAGTAGGTTTTTTGCTTGGTTTGAGGTAACTAACACTTCCAAACTTGATTCCGAGGATTCGAAACTTCGAACTATGTGTTATGTGATTAGTATTGAGGTGACGCACATGCCAAGTGATGGGCGTGTGGGCGTGCACCATGAGAATCGGGACCTGGTTATTCCATGGCACTGTTTAGTGACTCTTTCTTGCTTATATCCATGTTTCAATCATGTGATTAAGTAAATGAGCTGTAAATCATGATAGATATCACGTTAGGGCTTTACACCGATACTGTCCGAACCCAAGTGGTCGTTTCTGGCTATCATCTCACTATTTTCATTGATATTCTATACTCAGCCTTATTCATGCATTTCATATCATGTCTCATCTCAGTTGTTATTTATTGTCACATCATATCATTGTTCCGGGCTAGTTTCATGTCATTGTGAGCCTGTGTTAAGACTGGAGAGTGATGACTGAGTAATGCCGAGAGCCTGATTATGAGTGACAGTTATGGGATCGGGCTACACGGCACAACGGTTATTTTGATAATTATGATAGCGTTTGGGCTATAGAAGCCCCTCTGGAGTCTGTAACACACCACTAGTGTGCGCAGTTGATATTATTAAGGGATGGATCTTCCCTGGACATGGATCTGGTCTGAAGCATTTAGACCTGGAGATGGATCTTCTCTATAGGGATGGAATGGCCTTCCTCGGTACTGAGTAACTATTGTCGGTGATGTGTATATATTCCGGGATGGATCTTCCCCGGGCCGGATGGACATATACAGTAACGAATGGTTGAGCACTTGAGAGTGGAGGTACATGGTACATTTTCATACATTCTATGCATTAGCACGTAGAGATTAGCTGAGCTTTATACTTCACATATTCCAGATCTGTATTTACTTTACTGCTTGAGCTAAATACTTGAATTGAAAGCATACCTACTTTTCTGCACAGTTTATTTCTGTTACCTATTGAGGTTAAGTTTGTCACTACCTATCAGTCCATAGTTTGGACTTGTTACTTACTAAGTTGGTGTACTCATGTTACCTATGCACCTTGTGTGTAGATCCAGGTATCTCTGGCCATGGTAGCGGTTGTTGATTTAATTAGTAGCGGATCATCGGAGATATCAAGGTAGCTGTCTGGCGATCATTGTCCTGCTCTTCTCTCTCTTATCTTCCTTTAGTCATTTAGTTATTTTCCCAAACTATGCTAGTCTCGATATTGTCAGACAAATTTTAGTAGATGCTCATAACTAGTGAAACCTCGATGTCGGGCTTTCTTTTCTGCACTTTTGTTTTGATTTGAACTACTTTATGAAGGTTTATTAAATAGCATTGGAATTATCTTTAAAATGAAAATATCATTTTGTTTGATAATGTGTCGGCTTGTCTAGTACTAAGATAGGCGACATCACGACTGGGTTAGTTTTTGGGTCGTGACAAGTTGGTATCAGAGCCTAGGTTACATAGGTCTCACGAGTCATGAGTGGGTTTAGTAGAGTCTTGCGAATCGGTACGAAGATGTCTGTAATTATCTTCGAGTGGTTGTAGAACCCTTAGGAAACTTCACATTCTTGAAGTCTTATCGTGCGAATCTGTTGATACTGGTAACTAAACATCTGTTATTCCATTTGCTCACAAATGGTGAGGACACGTACTACCGGCCAGGATGGACAGCCACCAGTACTACCAGTTGGGGCTGCGAGAGGTCGAGGTCACAGTCAAAGCCATGGTAGGGGCATGGGTATAGCCCACACAGCAGCTAGGGCAGCACCTATAGATCTACCAGCCGCCCTAGTTCATGATCAAGTCCCAATTGTGGATGCACCAACGGGACCAACTCAGGCACCGGCTGTGCCTATTTTTATCCCAGGTCTTCAGGAGGCCTTAGCTTAGATTCTGACCGTGTGCAACAGTCTTGCACAGGCGGTCTCTGTTACTACTACAGCAACTACTTCCCAGGACAAGGGAGGCACTCAGACTCCCACCGCCCGTACACCCGAGCAGGTAGTTTAGGGACTTCAGACACCGGGGGCACCACCAGTCTAGCCGGTTGCACCTGCTCAGGATTATTTGGTTCTAGTCACCCCCGATGACGATCAATGTAGATTGGAGAGATTTGGTAGACTTTAGCCTCTGATTTTCAATGGTGTGCAGAGGGCGAGAAACCCAGGGTTTCTTGGATAAGTGTCAGAGGACTCTCCATACAGTGGGTATTCTGGAGACCAGTGGGGTCTCATTCACTACCTTTCAGTTCTTTGGAGCTGCCTTTACTTGGTGGGAGACTTATGAGAGGCGTAGGCCTGTTTGTGCAATGCCCCTTTCTTGGCAGCAGTTCTCCGTTCTCTTCCTAGAGAACTATGTGCCGCAGTACTGCAAAGAGGAGCTGCGCAGACAGTTTGAGCAGTTGCATCAAGATGATATGACTATGATGCAGTATGAGATGAGGTTTTCTAAGATATCCCGTCATGCTTTTTAGTTTGTTCCTACAGATAGGGAGAGGATCAGGAGATTCATTGATGGCCTCACATATCAGGTATGTATTCTTATGACCAGAGAGAGGGTGTCTGGTGCTTCTTTTGAGGAGGTGGTTGACATTGCTCGAGAGATAGAGTCGGTTCTCTGCCATGAGTGAGTTGAGAGGGAGGCCAAGAGGTCTTGGGGATCCGGTAATTTAGGTGGTGTTCCTTCTCGAGGTCAGCTTCACCATGTTAGGGGTCGTCCCTTCAGTCATGCTTAGACGGCCCGTCTAGGTCACCGTGGTGGATCATCTGGCCATGGTCCACATAGTTTATATCAGGGCCATTCATCTCTCAATGCCATTCCAGCTTAGAGTTTGTCTCATGCACCATCATCTCAGAGCTCATCTATGCCTGGTTCTTCTAGTGGGCATCCCAGTGCTCGGGGCTCCCTTTAGTCCCCACCGCCATTCTCAGGGAGAGGTTGCTTTGAGTGTGGAGATTTGGGTCATATCAAGAGATTATATCCCCTCCCCCTTAGGGGAGATTCATCCCAGCAGAGGAGTCAGCCTTCGGCTTCAGCACCAGTTACTTTCTACCCACCCACCCAGCTCGGGGTGGAGGTCAGTCAGCTAGGGGTCGCCCTAGAGGGGGAGGCTGACAAGGTGGCGGTCAGGCCCGTTTCTATGCACTCCCTACTAGAGTGGATGCTATTGCTTTAGATGCTGTGATCACATGTATTATCTTAGTTTGCCACTGGGATGCCTCTGTATTATTTGATCTTGGTTCCACTTTTTCATATGTGTCATCATAGTTTGCTCATTATTTGGATACGCCCCGCGAGTCTCTTGTTTCATCTGTTCATGTATCTACTCCCGTGGGCGATACTATTATTGTGGACCACGTATATCGGTCTTGTGTGGTGACTGTTGGGGGCTTGGAGACCCGAGAAGGCATTTTGCTTCTTACTATTATTGATTTTCATGTGATATTGGGCATGGATTGGTTGTCTCTGTGTCATGCTATTATGGACTGCCATGCTAAGATGGTGACGTTGTCTATGCCAGGAGTGCCACGGATTGAGTGGCAAGGTTCATCGAATTATGTTTCCAGTAGAGTAATTTCATTCTTGAAGGCCCAGCGGATGGTTGGGAAGGGTTGTCTCTCTTATTTAGCCTTTGTGAGGGATGTTAGTGCAGAGACTCCTACTATTGATTCAGTTCCAGTGGTGAGAGATTTTTCGGATGCGTTTCATGCAGACCTGGCGGGCATGCCACCGGACAAGGATATTGACTTCGGTATTGATTTGGTGCCGGGCACTCAGCCTATTTCTATTCCTTCATATCGTATGGCACCGGCGGAGTTAAAGGGATTGAAAGAGCAGCTTCAGGAACTCCTTGATAAGGGATTTATTCGGCCTAGTGTGTCACCTTGGGGTACACCAGTTGTATTTGTGAAGAAGAAAAAGGATGGCACTATAAGAATGTGCATTGACTACAAGCAGTTGAACAAAGTCACAATCATGAAAAAGTATCCTTTGCCTCGTATTGATGATTTATTTGACCAGTTTCAAAGAGCGAGGGTGTTCTTCAAGATTGATCTCAGATCAGGGTATCACCAGTCGAAGATCAGGGACTCATACATTCTTAAGACAACTTTTAGGACCCGATATGGTCATTATGAGTTCTATGTGATGTCTTTTCGGCTGACCAATGCCCCAACAGCGTTCATGCATTTCATGAAAAATGTGTTTCGGCTTTATCTTGACTTGTTTGTTATTGTATTCATTGATGATATCCTGGTGTACTCTCGTAGCTAGGAGGAGCACGCTGAGCATTTGAGAGTTGTATTCAAGCGGTTGAGGGAGTAGAAGCTTTATGTTAAGTTCTCCAAGTGTGAGTTTTGGCTCAGTTTAGTGATGTTCTTGGGTTACGTGGTGTCCAGTGAGGGTATTCAGGTTTATCCGAAGAAGATAAAGGTGGTTCAGAGTTGGCCTAGATCGTCCTCATCCATAGAGATTCGTAGCTTTCTTATTTTGGCTGGTTATTACCATTGATTCGTTCAGGGATTTTCATCTATTGAATCACCCTTGACCAAATTGACCCAAAAGGGTGCTCCTTTCAGGTGGTCGGATGAGTATGAAGCGAGCTTTCGGAAGCTCAATATCACTTGACCACGGCTCCAGTGTTAGTTCTACCATCAGCTTCAGGTTCTTATATAATATATTGTGATGCTTCTTGGGTCGGCATTGGGTGTTTGTTGATGTAGGAGGGTAGAGTGATTGCTTATGCTTCTCATCATTTGAAGTCCCGTGAGAAGAACTACCCTGTTCATGATTTGGAGTGGGCTTCCATTGTTCATGCATTGAAGATTTGGAGGCACTATCTCTATGGTATATCTTGTTAGGTGTTTGTTGATCATCGTAGACTCCAGCACTTGTTCAAATAGAAGGATCTCAATTTGAGGCAGCGGAGATAGTTGGAGCTGCTAAAGGACTATGATATTACTATTTTATATCCTCCAGGAAAGGCCAATGTTGTGGCTGATGCCTTGAGTAGAAAGGCAGTAAGTGTGGGTAGTTTTGCGTTCCATCCTGTTGGTGAGAGACCTCTTGCAGTTGATGTTTAGGCCTTGGCCAATCGGTTTGTGAGGTTGGATATTTCGGAGCCCAGTCGGGTACTAGTTTGTATGGTTTCTCGGTCTTCCTTGTTTGATCGTATTAGAGAGCGCCAGTATGATGATCCTCATTTGTTTGTCCTCAAGGACAACGCCAGAGATGTGACTATTGGTGATGACGGGGTATTGAGGATGCAGGGCCGGATATGCGTGCCCAATGTAGATGGGCTTTGGGAGTTGATTTTTGAGGAGACCCATAGTTCGCAGTATTCCATCCATCCAGGTGCCGCAAAGTTGTATCAGGATTTGAGGCAGCACTATTGGCAGAGGAGAATGAAGAAAGATATAGTTAATTTTGTAGCTAGGTGTCTCAACTGTCAGCATGTGAAATATGATCATTAGAGACCGGGTGGCTTGCTTCAGCAGATAGAGATTCCATAATGGAAGTGGGAGCGGAGCACCATGGATTTTGTAGTTGGACTCCCACGGATTTGAGAAAGTTCGATGTTATTTGGGTGATTGTGTATTGGCTGACCAAGTCCACGCACTTCATTCATGTGTGTACTACCTATTCTTCAGAGCGGTTGGCTGAGATTTACATTAGAGAGATTGTTCGCCTTCATGGAGTGCAAGTTTCCATCATTTTAGATAGAGGCACACAGTTTACATCACATTTTTGGAGAGCTGTGCAGCGAGAGTTAGGCACTTAGGTGGAGTTGAGCACGGCATTTCATCCTCAGATGGACGGGCAATCTGATCCCACTATTCAGATATTGGATGACATGTTACGCGCGTGTGTTGTTGATTTTGGGGGTTTATGGGACCAGTTTCTACCGCTCCTGGAATTTGCTTACAACAATAATTATCAGTCGAGTATTCAGATAGCTCCGTATGAGGCTTTATATGGGAGACGGTGTAGATCTCCAGTAGGTTGGTTTGAGCCGGGAGAGGCTAGGCTTTTGGGTACAGACTTAGTACAGGATGCTTTGGACAAGGTAAAGGTGATTTAGGAGTGCCTTCGTACAGCGCGGTCAAAGAAAAAGATGCTGACAGAAAGGTTCGTCATGTGTCTTATATGGTTGGGGAGAAGGTTCTACTGAAGGTTTCACCCATGAAGGGTGTTATGAGATTTGGGAAGAAGATCAAGCAGAGCCCTCGGTTCATTGGGCCTTTTGAGGTGTTTCGGAGGATTGGGGAGGTAGCTTATAAGCTTGCTTTGCCACCTAGCTTGTCGGGTGTGTATCCAGTATTTCATGTTTCTATGCTCTGGAAGTATATCAGTGATCCGTATCTTGTTTTGGATTTCAGCACGGTTCAATTAGATGGTTATTTGACATATGATGTGGAGCCAGTGCCTATTTTATAGTGGCAGGTCCGAAAGTTGAGATCAAAGGATATAGCTTAAGTGAAAGTGCAGTGGAGAGGTCAACCCGTAGAGGAGGCTACTTGGGAGACCGAGCGGGAGATGCGTAACAGATATCCACACCTATTTGAGGCTTCCCGTATTTTTCTAGACCCGCTCGAGGACAAACATTTGTTTAAGAGGGGGAGGATGTAACGATCCGGATGATCGTTTCGAGAGTTATAGCCCCATTTTACCTGTTTCCTTATTCTTTTGAGTTCCTCAGCTGTATTTGGAATTACCGGGTTAGTTGGTTCGGATCCAGAGTGGTTTTGGAGTAAAGTGAGACACTCAGTCACTTATTTGAAAGCTTAAGTTGGAAAAGTTGACCGGATATTGACTTATACGTAAACGACCTCGGATTTCAATTTTGAAGGTCCTGTTAGCTACACCAGGTGATTTTTGGACGTAGGAGCGTGTCCGAAATGTGATTTGTAGGTCCGTGGTAGAATTAGGCATGAATTGGCGAAAGTTGGAATTTTGGCCGATAGTGGAAATTTTGATATCGAGGTCGGAATGGAATTTCGGAAATTGGAGTAGGTTCGTAGTGTCATTTCTGACTTGTGTGCAAAATTTGAGATCATTCAGGTGTGCTTTGATTAGTGTCAGCATCGTTCATGAAATTTGGAAATTTAGAAGTGCTTAGGCTTGAATCTTAGGGTAATTTGTGTTTTTGATGTTGTTCGAGGTGATTAGGCTAAGTACGTATGATGTTATGGGACGTATTGGTGTGTTTGGTTGAGGTCCTGAGGGCCTCGGGTTGATTTCGGGTGATTAACGGAACAAGATTAAAGTTTGAAGGATTGCTTAAGTGGTCTGGTTCTGGTGTTTTCGCACCTGCGGTGGGGAGACCGCAGGTGCGGACCGTGGAAGCAAAGAGGATGCTCGCAGGTGCGAGCAAGTGTGTCCTAGACTGGAAGTGTAGGTGCGAGATTAGGAGCGCACCTGCGAGACCGCAAATGCAAAAGTGGAGCACATATGCAGAAGTGGAGCGCAGATGCGGAATATCGCCTGTCACACCTCCTTTTAGCGCGCCCCGCCCCGGAGGGTAAATGCGCGAGGGAGTTTTTCCAATTTAAGTGACAATATTCGAAATGGGATTATTTATTTAATTCAGAGTCGCCACTTGGGAAAGGTTTGGCTTTTGGTGTCCCAAGTCACCGGTTTATCTTGAATCCCAAATCGAGGAAATTTTCGACTTTTCCAAATGAAGTCTGCGAACCAGAAATTCTAAGTAAGGAATTCTGTTGACCCGAGGGAAGGTGTTAGGCACCCTCGAATCCCGTGGTTCTAGCACGGTCGCTTAAATTGTTATAATGGCTAAATATCTGATTTAATTACATGTTGTGACTTATGTGTTTTATTAAGACAAACCGCTTTTATTATTATCATTTATTTTTATAGAATTGCAACGTCGTGAAAATGTATCTCGAACCACGTCGCAATCAATGCACCCGTAGTTGTTAACACATTTCGACTCCGTTGAGATTTGGATTCGGGTCACATCAATGTGCACCCGAGTTTAAGAATGTAATTTAATTAAGCCGTGCCTAAAGGGCCTAACGCGTTATTATCTTTGGGAAAGGCCATGAAATTTACTAAACGGCCTGTCCTGAATTCTACATATTTATTATGTTAGTTATTGCGGGCCCCGCAATTTGCATTTTTATTTGGCGAGGCTCGTCTCTATTTTAAAAGATATCCTAAAGTGGCTACATTTCTAATGCGTTTGTCTCTAAAAATGGAAGAAAAAGATACATGCTAATTTAATTATATGTTTTGGCCTAATCCGGATCCTTATCAATTTCTGATTAATTATTTACAAAGTGGAGAGAACATTATACTTCACGAAAAATGCCTTAATTTGACAAAGAGACTACATACGAGCTGACGAAATGCTAAACTTGCATCCAAACATTTCTTGAATTGAATTTAACTAGACTTATTTAGGCTAGGTTAAGGGAATTAACTGCTAGGCATTATTACTAATAGGGATTCGAACGTGCTTCTATATACTGCCTAGCGGGTCCTAATAAAAGAACTAAAATAAAACAGAACATCATTATGTAAAATGGAAGTATTCTATCGTATCCATATCATTATAGCTAACAGGAATCTGGTCAGTCGCTATGTCAATTATCCGTACATTCTGTGTACTGTACAATTACATACCTCGTAACAACAAACAACTATAAACTAAGACGCAAGAGACTAGAACTCAGTTAAGTATCAACTAATCTTTTCCTGCTATTGAAATTACAAACTAATCAATTATATAAAAAGAAATCAATATACCATGAGTATTACAACAGACATTTAAACTTCTCCAACTCTTTTCATTTCATGCTTTCAAACTGTTACAGTTACACCAATATGGGACTCGAAATGTATACCTGGATACTGAAATGCAAAGAAGAAGTGAGAGCAGAAGAGTCAGCAGCAGCAGCACAAGAATGGTAGTAACAACAAAGCGATACAGTAGCAATGACAATCCCAGACCAAACAGACCAAAGCAGTAAACCAATGGTACAGTACTCAATGTTGATCTTTTCAAAACTCAAAGGAAAATCCTAAAATCTGATAGAAACAAAACAAACTGGATGTTGGATTTCAGACACGAAAGGATGAGGAAAAGTAATGTTTCCAGTCGAACAAGAATTTCTTTTCTAAATCCCCCTCCTGATTTCTAAAAAAAAACTCTCTTTCTCACTCAGAAACTGATTCTGTTTTTTCTCAGCTTCCCTTTTTTGTATCTCTATATCTGAAATTTAGTGTCAACTTTCAGTTCCCCCCCCCCAATTTGTCTCTGTGTCTCTGTGTGTATCTATCTATTTCTCCCTTTTTCCCTTTTATTATCCAAAAAATCTCCTCCGGCACTGATGGAAGTTCTCCCTTTTATAAACCTAAAATCAGCCCTTTAACAGCCTATTAGACAGTCAGAACACCCCTCCCATGTGCTATCTTCTTTTCAGTTTCCACTTACTATTTAAATAAAAACACAACCCATGATATTCCCTGGCAATTTTACCTTTTGAGTAAGGTTTATTATTTCTGAAACTAAAGAAGAATATGGGCAGCAGAATGTAATCTGACAGCATATGCTGTCAAACTATTTTAATTCAAAAAGGGCCTTTATGCACATGTTGTGCACAAGCGCACATGCTATCAATTCAGATTGCAATTACAGACCAAACCTTAGATTTCTGAAATAAATTAAACAACTATAAGTAGCTAAACTCAGTTCCTAATTGATTCAGGTAATGCTTAATAGAAGCAGGTCAATTGGTTATTGTTCGGACAACTGAAACTAATTGATGACATATGTCGACTCGACTATACTAATTACAACATGTTCAATCAAAACCAAGGATTAGAATCGAACAGTGTTGCACCAAGGGTTCAAATTGCACTGGCAACACAGAGGTTAACTTGGGGATTGATTAATCAAACAATTTCAATTCAGTCGATTATGCAGTTTTACATACACACACATTATCGGTGAATGAGGAAACATTTGACCAAATACAGAGGGGTACAGGCAAGGTGGACAATCAACAGTTGATAAAAATTCAAAGACACAAATTACACAAAACATTTGGCCATACGAACAGACCTTTAAACCACACACGTACTGAATAAAGGAGAAGGAGAACAAACTCACCTTAAATCCCGAAAAATCAAAAAGTCTTAGCTTGGATTCGAACAGACCCTTCTCAAGGTTGAACGGACTTTAATCGAAGTGTTTCTCAAAGGAGAAACACTTCAATTAAAGTCCATTAGACCCTAATCTCTTGGTTTAAACAGGCACGGAACAGGCACGAGGTTTAAACCTAATCTCTTGGTTTAAACAGGCACGGAACAGACCCTTGGTTTAGCTTGGATTAGACCCTAATCTCTTGGTTTAAACAGGCACGGAACAGACCCTTGGTTTAGCTTGGATTAGACCCTAATCTCTTGGTTTAAACAGGCACGGAACAGGCACGAGGTTTAAACCTAATCTCTTGGTTTAAACAGGCACGGAACAGACCCTTGGTTTAGCTTGGATTAGACCCTAATCTCTTGGTTTAAACAGGCACGGAACAGGCACGAGGAAACCTAGGGTTCTAAAATCAGACCTGGGATTCGTGTTTCCCTGGTTAGATTCGGACCAAACCAAACATGGTTTGGTCACGAGGGAGGTTCGGGGACTGTCTGGTGCGAAGCTAGGGTAGATCGGGGTAGGTCAGGTTCCGACTCGAATCTTCAAATGAAGATTCGAGAAGGTGGGAGGGGATTCGAAATGTGTAGTTGGTGGATTTGGGTTCAGGACGGTGAGGAGCATCTATGGTGTTAAGGAGGGGGTCACCGGCATCCATGCCGCCGGCTTTCATGGTGAAGGTATACAGGGGCGGCTAGGGTTTCGTGGGGAAGGGGATGAGGACGAAGGCTAGGGTCTTGGATAGGGGGGGCAGGGTATGGTAGGAGGCTTATATATGGAATGGGTGGATTGATCTCAGCCGTTGGATGAGGCACGATGAAGGGCCAGGATCCTTCAACTAACGGGAAACGGTGTCGTTTTAGACCTAAGGGGGTTGGGTCGGTCCGGGCGGAATGGATCGGGTTTGTTCATGGGTTAATAGGGAAGTGATCTTGGCTGTTGATCAATCTGAGATCAACGGCCTAGACCAAGCTAGGTCACTACGACGTCGTTTGGATGCCCTGGGTGTCAGCTGGTGTGGACCGGGTTACACATGGGGTTTTGGGTTTGAGTTTGGGCCTCGAATTTAAAATGAAAATGAGCCCAAACTGATTTTCAACCCAATTCTGCATTCTCTTTTATTATTATTTTTTAGTTTAAAACAAAACTTAAGTAAATCAAATTAAAATTAAATAAACACTTAATACAATTATTTGCACACATATATTAAAATATTTAAAGCAGGTAAAATCAAACAAAACAACAATCACGGACAAAGATGCCTATTTATGATTTTTCTCTTTAATAACCGGGTTACGGTTCAAACTATGCATGACACATACATTTTTTGTATTTTGTTTTAATAAAAATAAAAATGGGCAAAAAATCATAAATAATTAACAAAGTGCCACGTAAAATCCAAAAATTGTACAGCAGGACCATTTGTTATTATTTTTTATTTCTTTTGGAGCGATTGTTGCGTAAGACAAAAATCACGTGCTCACCTCGCCAGGGAAGGAAGAATCGTAGAAGCGGGCAGGGCCCGCAGGGGCGGACTCGCAGGTGCAATTGTTTGTCCGAAGATGCAGACTTTGAGTGATTAATTGAGATCCGCACCTGTTATGAGGATTCCGCAGGTGCGGTGTCGCAGAAGCGGGATATGGACCACAGGTGCGGTTCCACTGGGCAGAAAGTATATAAAGGAGACTTCGCGAATTTTGGTTCATTTCCACCATTTTCAAGTCGGTGTTTTGAGCTTTTGGAGTGATTTTGAAGGGAGATTCAAGGGGTTTTCAGTAAGGTAAGTTGCTTGAGCTTTAGTACTCCTATCTATGGTGTTTTCCCGTTGTTTTATCAATGAATTAGTGGAATTAGGGGTGAAAATGAGGGGTTAGGGCTTGGAATTTTGGAGAGTTTGATTTGAGGGACCAAATGGAGTCGGATTTTGATGAATTTCGTATGTATAGACTCGTGAGTGAATGGGCTTTCTAGTTTTGTGATTTTTGTCGGATTCTGAGACGTGGGCTTGGGGGCCGGGTTTGAGTGAATTTCGGGATTTACGTCCACTAAAGTAATTTTCTTGTGGAATTGGTTCCTTGGCCTATAATGATTGCATTGTATTGCTCTTTACTAGATTCGGGACGTTTGGAGGCCAATTCGAGAGGCAAGGGTGTCGCGGAGTAGGATTTTGGATTGGTTTGAGGTAACGCTTCCAAACTTGGTTATGAGAGTTCGAACCCCGAACTATGTGTTATGTGATTAGTATTGAGGTGACGCACATACCAAGTGATGAGTGTGCGGGCGTGCACCGTGAGAATCAGGGCCTCGTTCATTCCATGGCAACGTTAAGTGACTCTTTCTTTCCGATATCCGTGTTTCCATCATGTGATTAAGTAAATGAGCTATAAATCATGCTAGATATCATGTTAGGGCTTTACGCTGATACTGTTGGGACCCGAGTGGTCGTTTTTTGTTGTCATCTCACTAGTTTTACTGATATTTTGTACTCAGTCTTATTCATGCATTTCATAGCATGTCTCAACCTCAGTTGTTATTTATTGGCACATCATATCATTGTTCCGGGCTAGTTTCATGGCATTGTGAGCCCGTGTGTGAGATTGGAGAGTGATGACTGTGTGAGGCCGACAGCCTGATTATGAGTGATAATTATGGGATCGGACTGCATGCCGCAACGGTTATGTTGATGATTATGATAGCGCTTGGGCTGTAGGAGCCCCTCCGGAGTCTGTAACACTCCTAGTGAGCGCAACTGATATTATTGAGGGATGGATCTTCCCTGGACATGGATCTTGTCCGAAGCATTTATACCTGGAGATGGATCTTCTCCATAGGGCTGGAATGGCCTTCCTCGGTATTGAATGATTGTGGTCAGTGATGTGTATAGATTCTGGGATGGGTCTTCCCTGGGACGGATAGCCATATACAGTACCGAGTGGTTGAGCACTTGAGAGTGGAGGTACATGGTACATTTTCATGCATTCTATGCATTGGCACATAGAAATTAGCTGATATTTATACTTCAAATTGTCCAGATTTGTATTTACTTTACTGCTTGAGCTGAATGCTTGAATTGAAAGCATGCCTACTTTTCTACACAGTTTATTTATGTTACGTGTTGAGGTTAAGTTTCTCACTACCTATCAATCCATAATTTGGACTTCTTACTTACTGAGTTGGTGTACTCATGTTACCCCCTGCACCTTATGTGTAGATCCAGGTTTCTCTGGCCATGGTAGCGGTTGTTGATTTACTAAGTTGTAGATCATCGGAGATAGCGAGGTAGCTGTCTGGCGATCGTAATCCTGCTCTTCTCCCTCTTATCTTCCTTTAGTTGTATTTAGTTATTTTCCCAGACTATGCTAGTCTCAAAATTGTTAGACAAATTGTAGTAGATGCTCATGACTAGTGACACCCCGATGTCGGGTTTTCTTTTCCGCACTTTTGTTTTGATTTGAACTCATTTATGAAGGTTTTATATTAAATAGCTTTGGAATTATCTTTGAAATGAAAATATCGTTTTGTTTTGATAATGTGTCGGCTTGCCTAGTACCACGATATGCGCCATCACGACAGGGTTAGTTATTAGGTCGTGACACCTCATAATGCGCAAATAGCGGACTAGGGCATCCTGAAGTATGGGAATTGCAAAGAATCTCGTCCGGACCTGAGCGAGTCCAGCTAGTGCGGTCTGAATAGGGATCTACTCCTCATGATCGATCAGAGGCTCATCAATGGGTGTTGATGCATGTGCTCTAGGCTGAGCTCTGCCTCTGCATCGACCCCTACCTCGGCCCCTATCCCTGGTAGTGGCTACAATAGGGGGCTCTGGCTCATGCCCGACTATAGATGTTGTGCGTGTTCTCACTATTTGTGAGTGTAAAAAAAATAGAATGGAACTTCAGTATACAATAAAATTGCACGATAGAGAAAGAAAGAAGTGAAATTTTCCTAAAGTCTTATAGCCTCTAAAAGATAAGTACATACGTCTCCGTACCGATCCTCGTGAGACCTAAGCAACCTAGTGCTCTGATCTCAACCTTGGGGCCGCAATAGCGGCTAACATCTACTTGCTAGGTAAGCCAACATTAGATAACTACTTAACTAGTTTTAACAATTTAGGCAGAGAAATCATGATAAACTCGGAAATGAACCAAAGTATTTATATAAATAACACGGTACTAGATCTACTCCTAGATATCCAGAGTCACAAGTACATGAGCAATTAGAACACTACAAATATGGTCTGAAATAAGGTACAATTGTTTGAAATGAAATAAATGGTAAAACATGATATAAGGAGACTTCAAGGACTGCAAACGCCAGCAGCTCTACCTCAAGTCTCCGAAAGCAGCTGAATATATGCAGTCTCGCTACGCGCAGCTGGAACCAACACCGAGATCTGCACAAGAAGTGTAGAAGTTTAGGATAAGTACAATCGACCCCATGTACTCTGTAAGTACCGAGCCTAACCTCGACGAAGTAATGACGAGGCTATGGCAAGTAACTCACAATAAACCTGTACGAAATAATAATAATAATAACAGAAAAATAGGAATAGAAATAAATTGGTAAACTCATACAACAGACCCGGAGGTCAACTTTCAGAGGGACCCAGAATAATATAATCTCAAACCTCGTATCACAATATCAAGAATAAACTCTACAACCGCAACACAACTACAACATATCAAATCTATTAAGCTTGCAACCGGATCCCAATAATTAACACGATACCATGATCCGATATCTATTATCATACCATATCATCATCTGTCCATATCATTTTATGTCCTTATCTCTATATATCATATCATTTCCTGTTCTACTGCGGCGTGGAACCGCTCCCCAATATCAATTCATTTCAATACTATTGTGGCGCGCAACCCGATCCCCCAGTATCAAATTATTAACATAAATAACTCAACACCAATATTTACGTAATATCAACACAAAAGAGGATGAAACGTACGGAACATTATGGAACCACCAATACAATGGATAATATCTAACACCTCGAAATTCCAAACCGTATCGATTTATCAATACAAGAATAGCTAAATGGCTCACCTAAGCGAAATAACATAATAGAGTGCATCTAGTAATATAAAGACAATAAAATTAGGTAAAACATGTGACAATGAGAATGTACAATTAAGACAAGTAGGAACAAGTAGCAGGTAAGTAGATTATTGAGTGAGAAATGAACAAATCAAGCAAGCAAAAATTAACAAGTAAAGCACATACGTCAAGTAGGAAAATGCAACAATTAAAGCATATATCAAGAGATAACACGGAATAAATGAAGACATGGAAATGTGAAGAGGGAGTCGCATCTGTGCCATCTGGACCTCCCATGTCCTCTTCACAATTGCGATGTTGGTGCTCGCAATTGCGACTACTGCAGCAGCAGCACTCCAGTAACCTATAACAAGCTCAAAACCATCCTGAAACACATCTGAAACTCACTCAAACCTTTGAGACACCAAATCAATATATATACAAGTTTAAGAATATCATACGAACTCACTCGAGCGATTAAAATACCAAAATAATACCTAGAACCACGAACCAGATATCAAAATGCATGAAATTCAAAACAAAACTGTCATGACCCCAAACACCCCGATCGTGATGGCGCCTATCACAGTATTAGGCTAGCCAAAACAACACGAACAATATGAAGATCCTTTTTAAAATTCATTTTTCTAAACAGACTAAGTCTCAAATCTTTCATTTGTAAAGTATCAAAAAAATACGCGAAAACAAGTACGTAAATACATCAACACAGTCCAAATCTAGTATCACTAGTCATGAGCCACTAAGTACAACTCAACATTGTCTGCTTAATACAAAATAAGTCTGAAATATAAAGTACTAGGATAGGAAGGAGAAAGGTAGGGCTGCGAACGTCGTGCAGCTACCTTGCTAACTCCGGAAATACGCAGAAGATGCTGAAAGCTCTCACTCTGATGCTCAAGCACCTGGATCTGCACACAAGGTGCAGGGAGTAACGTGAGTACGCCAACTCAGTAAGTAATAAAGTCTGAGTGCAGCGACGAGCATTTAAGATTATATGCATGCATAATCAGGAATCTCAACAGAAATATCAAGGTCAAAATCTACAGTTCAATAACGATATACCTCGTAAAAACTCCAGTTTTAATGAAAATTCTTTAAAGTATTTATTCAATATTTTTCAATAGAGGCTCAGTATAAAAGAAGAGTGAAAACAAAAAATGTCATAATCAAGCCCCTCGGGCAAAACAGTGTGAGAAAAATACAAAAATATCCCTAAGGGTCGAAACAGTTCGGCACAAAGGCCCCAAACATGGCATTCAGCCCAAGTTAACAGATTCATAACTAAAACAAATGGATATCATATACAGTATATCAAAATATGCAACTATACAGTCGCTACGGGACAGACCAAGTCACAATCCCTACGGATGCACGCCCACGCGCCCGTCACCTAGCATGTGTGTCACCTCATGTATCAAAACAATACGAAATTTCAGGGTTTCATACCCTCGGATCTAGATTTACAATCGTTACTTACCTCAAACAGGATTAAATCCTACTCCACGACGCCCTTACCTCTTGACTCGACCTCAACTCGCGTTGAATCTATCTAAAATCAGAATCATAACATCAATATATGCTAAAGGAACTAAACCCATGTGAAAATAATCAAATTGCATCAAAAATCCTGAAATGGCCAAATCCGACCCCTGAGCCCACGTCTCGGAATCCGATAAAAATCACATCAATAAAAATCCTTATCCTCCCACGAGTGCATACATATCAAGAACATCAAAATCGGACTTCAAATGGCCCCTCAAATCCCCAATTTTACCTCTCCAATTTCAAGCTCTAACTTCCCAATTTTTCACCCTTAATCTCATAAATTTCATGCTTAAACAACTGAAAATCAACATATAATCGAGTTTTAGATTTAAGAAACTCACCTCAATGAAACTCCCTTGATTCCCTCTTCAAAACACTCTAAAAAGCTTCAACTCCGAATAAAAATGGTGGAAAACAACACAAATTTCGCGAAGGCGGGTTTATATAGTTTCTGCCCAGGCATTACCGCATCTGCAAACAAATTAACGCATCTGCAGATTTTTACTTAAAACCACTCGTCCCCGCAGGTGTGCCTCAACTCCCGCTTCTGCGTTTCCCAACCGCATCTACGGCCTTTCCTCGCTTCTACGGTCTTCGCACATGCGGTCCCCTAACCGCAAGTGCGGTTATGACGAACCAGCAGCTTCAGCTGCATTCTCTAACTTCCAAACTTTTCGATAACCATTCGGAATCATCCCGAGGCCCCTGGGACCTCATCCAAAAATACGAACATGTCACATATCACTATTCAAACTTATGTCAATCTTCGGAACACTCAAAATAACATCGAATCATCAAAACACCCTCGGATTCAAGCCTAAGGTTTCCAAAACTACCGAATTCCAAAAATGACCAGAAAGCCTATCAAATCACCTCCGAATGACCTGAAAATTTGCACACACGTCACAAATGACATAACGGGCCTACTCCAATTTCCAAAATTTCATTCCGATCCCGATATCGAAATTTTCACCACCAACCGGAAAACGCCAAAATTCCAATTTAGCGAATTCAAACCTAAATCTAACACGGACCTCCAAATTATATTCCGATCACGCTTCTAAGTCCTAAATCACCTCACGAAGCTATCCGAACCATAAAAACCATGTTCCGAGATCATTTACTCACAAGTCAACTTCCGGTTGACTTTTCCAACTAAAACTTTCCAAAAAGAGACTAAGTGTCTCATTCCTCTCCAAAACCACTCCGAACCCGAATCAACCAACCCGATACCATATAATACGACTGAACAACACACAAAGAAGCAGAAATGGGGGAACCAGAGCGGTAACTCATGAAACGACCGGCCAGGTCGTTACAAAAACTCAAGAATCTCTAGTATCACGACCAAACGTCTGAATCCTATCAAACTAACTCCAAATTACATCAAATTTTGCAGACAAGTTCCAAATAGCAAAGAGCATATTCCAAGCCCCAAATAAAAATCCGAACCCGATAACCATAAAGTTAACCTAAGGTAAAACCTAGGGAATTTCCAAACATTCAAATTGTTAACTTTCGATAAAACAAGCCATATCAATCTAGGGACCTCCAAATTAAATTCCAGGAATATGCCCAAGTCTAAAATCCCAATGCAAAGCTATCGGAATCGTCAAAACACCGATCCGGGATTGTTTACACGAAATATTGGTTGTAGTCAACTCAAGTGCCATTTTAAGTCAAAAATCACTTTTTCTTCAAATTTTCACGTAAAAGCTTTCCGGAAAACAACACGAACTACGCACACAAATCAAGAAATATCAAATGAAGCTAGTAGAGGTCTCGAAACATAAAAATAAAGGCTAGTGCTCAAACGACCTATCGGATCGTCACAGTATCCAACATCAATAACTTAGGCAACTAGTATCTCAACCATGTTTAGACAAGATACTTATCTCAAATAAGCTAATTTATTAATCCAAAAATGCCTTCTCACGTGAAGCGCCCTTGAACGGCTCGAATCTAGCCAAAAATAACCCAATTAAATCAAATAAAGCCATAGGAAACAACCCAAACAATAAAACTTCGATCTTTATATAAATACACAAAGTCAACACGAGCTCACATCTCGAAACCTAACCAATCTCGCAAATTTCAGTTACGTATTCCAATACGAGTCCAAATATATAAGTCCCACCCTAATCTGACTTCAAATCCCAGATAATCACTCTAAAAAATCTAGCATAAAAACTCCCATTTTTTCCCTTCAAATCCAAGTTCCAAGTGTACAAAACAAAGGGGAATCAAGATATAACATCATAATCAAGTAAAGATTACTTGCACTCCAAAGTATGGTGAAAAATTCTCCAAAAATCGCCTCTTGCCGAGCTCCAAATCCCCAAATAATGAAAAATAAGCTAACCCTTTGACATAATAAACTGCCAAACGATCTCCGCATCTGCGAGCCCACGTGTGGTGTCAAAACTGTGCATTTGCGCCCTTCACTCAGGCGACCAAACCTCGCAAGTGCGGTACTTTTTCACAAAAGCAGCCTCTGCATCTGTGGACCTTCATCGTAGACGCATCCCTCGCAAAAGTGACCTCAGAAACCCATCCGAAAAACAATCGAGCACTCTAGGACCCCGTCCAACCATACGAACAAGTCTTAATACTTCATTTAAACCTATCCAAAGGCTCAAAATACCGATAGTTACACAAAAACCGTGAATCACCGATCAAAATCAATCTCTAAATTCATAAACTTCCTACTTCAAATCAAGCGTCTGATTCAAGCCTAACCAATCCGAAATGAACCCAAACTCTGCATACAAGTTTCAAATAATAAAATGGACTTATACCAATTTCCGGAACAACAATCCAAACACGTTATCATCAAAGTCAACTCCCGGTCAAATATATGCTTAAGTCCAAAATCGTCGCACAACCCTATTATAACCAACAAAATGAGGTCCTTTACACAAAAGTCAAACCTTGGTCAACTCTTACAACTTAAGCTTCCAAAATGAAACTAAGTGTCTCAACTCTCTCCATAACCTTCCCGAAACCAATCTCAACCATCCTCGCAGATCACCAAACATCAAATACACATACGAAAAACATAAAGTAGGGAACATGGCTTAAATACACAAAGTAACCGGCCGGGTACACTAAATCTTCTACTATATATATACGAATATATGATCTATTTAAAACTTTATAAATATTGAATAAATAATTTTTATAATAAATACTATATTCAGATCAAACCCAAATTTAATAGTATATATCCCAACTAACACATGCAAAACTTTAAAATTGTATTCTTCTTGCGACCCTCCACCACCAAACACTGCCACTTCTTCAACGGGAAAAAAGGGAAAAAGATAGTGTCCAGTTTCGATAGTAGTGATGTGAATTGTCGAAAGAAGAGCAAGAGGGCTACACAATGTTTATTTAATGGTCAATGTAGAAAAGTCAATAATATGATCTGATATTAGGTGGCAAATATTGAAAGGTTGAACCACAAGTTGGCAAGTGACGATACAAATCGGCCGTCTCATTGGACAAGTTTATAAAATTCCATCCTCATTGACCTCACTTCTTAACCGGTAATTTTCTTTTTATTTTATGTTTGGGAAGATATGAGGAGAATGTCAAACTTGTGATAAGTCTCACTAAAATTAAAACCTGTTATTGTACGAAGTTCAATCCTAATCCAGCTCTTTGGTTGTCATGGACATGGATTTAGAGATGGAAGAATACTTGCCTTTTACTAGACAAAAGACCAAGATTTTGGGGTATTATCACTTTTAGTACGCGTCAGAAACTACTTATATTCGGTAGCCGAAAAAGTGTATAAAATTTGTATAATTTTTATATATAACATACATAATGTAAATATATATATATATATATATATATTTGACTATTATTTTGAGACCGGCTATACAATATCATTTTCACAAGATTATCTTTTGTTAGCCAACTTATCTGAACTGTGCATCTTATTAAATTGAATTTAATTTTACACAATCGATGAATTTTAATTTGTAATCGCATACTTGTTATTGCTTTTACAAATTACAATTTAATGCATATTAAGAGATTTATCTATAATTACTTAATAAATTATCTGGTTATGTAAATAATTTTTACATGTTCAGGACCTTAAGTTGTTGGACTAATGAACCATCATCCACAAAGCTTTCAGGAGATCAAGGACATAAAAATTTCTAAACTATTTTTTGTAATGAGAAAAGCCACCCAACTTTCTTAAGTACCAAAAGAAAGTCACTAACAACTGTTTTAACTAATTGACCCAATTTTATCTAAGTAACATATAAACTGTCTTCGTTGTTTCTTCCTAGCTTAGTGACTTTCTGTGAAAAGTAAGCAAAATTGAGTAATTTTTTCGTTAAAAAATAAATAATCTAAGGACTATAATATTTAGATAAAGTTAGATTGATTTTTCGATTACGAAAAATAATATAATTACTTTGGGGCAATAAAAAAAAAAGTTGAGTTGTTATCCATCAAAATTTATAACTCCTGTCATATTGCATACATACTTCAGTTATGACTTAAGGTAAAATAAGTAAGTTAATATCACTACTAAAAAATTGGCTAAATTCGTCCAGGAAAATCGATCGAAATCGGTCGAAAATTGAAAAAAATCGACCGATTTCAGATTGTTTTTAATTAGTCGAAAAAATGATGGTCGCTAACGTATTGCGACCAAAATCATTCGAAATTTTCCGACCGAAAATGGTCGGTTTATTCAAAGCGTTGACTGACTGTTAAACAGTATTTACCGACCGAAATTGGTCGGTATTAATTAAAAAAATTTATTTAATTTTCAAATACCGACCGAAGTCGGTCGGAATTTTAAATAAATAATAATTCTATTTAAATATATAATTATTTGTAAATTATAATAAATTGTTAATTTATTTAAATAAATAAATTTAAATTCAAAATTTCCGACCGAATTCGGCCGGAAGTTTCAAAAATCTGGAGATTTCATTTGAAATTTCTGACCGAATTCGGTCAGAAATTTTGAATTTCGGGCAAAAAAATGATATTTCCGACCGATTTCGGTAGGTTTTCTAGGTAAAAACTAGGCAGAATATGCCTGCTTTTAAGCTACACCACCTGCCAATTACAACCAATATCCATCATATAATGGCAGCATTATATTGCTGTCATTCAACCATAATTAATCAACAACAACAACAATTAACTAACAACAACAACAACAATTATCTAACAACAACAATAATAATTAACCAACAACACTAATAACAACCATAACAACAACGCTAATAACACCAACAACGCCAACCACAACAACAACTATACAAATGTTCAGTAACAAAATAATATCAACAATACAATCATCATTCAAAACTAGTCCCAACTAAATATTGACAAGTTCAATACGTTGTTTAGCAATACACACCATTCAATGAGTGTTTTATATTGCATCATCTCCATCTTCACTACTAGAACCTTCATCGTTTGTATGGTTCGAATGATCACGACGAAAAGGATTAGCACATGGGAAAGGCTCACGAGACCGGGGAAGTATGACCAGGTCTTGGTTAAATATTGACCACTCTTTCCCTTGTCAAAAATATTTTCTTTGAATTTTGCGGCCAATTTACTTAATTTCCAACCGATTTCGATCGGTTTTTTTCCGACCGATTTCGGTCGGTAATCTGTGGACGAATTTTGACAGTTTTCTAGTAGTATATCCTAAAATCCCCCTTAACTATCAACTTTTTGCGTGTTTTCTATTTAATTATTGGATGTGCCCAAAACCGCCTCCCCTCCCCCCCCCCAACTATTATCCCCCATCGTAATAAAGCCCTCTTCCTGCTTACCTAGCATAATGCGTGTGATATGCCTAAAAGCTCTAAACGATTATAAAAATTGGCCACTTGACATAATATAACGGCTAATTAGCCTTAAACTTTTTATAAACTGTTTTTTCTTTTATTTTCTCCTCATTTCCCTTATATTTCACTTTTCCTCCTTGTGAAGTTACCAAATTAGAGGTTAATTAATTATTAGGACTAATGTGGAAATAGTGAGACTTGGGGGTGTCAGCTGGAGTAATAACCAACTTAGTCTATAAAATGACTAAGTCGGTTATTACTGTGCTTAACAGAAATAAGAGCATTGTAGCTCGCTCTTCTTCTTCCTTCTATGAAATCAAAAAGAATGAAGGCTGAACTGTTCTTACATGTTATAATTCAGTTGAAGTTCGATCGATTCAATACAAATTAACATGGTATCAGAGCGGTTATCGATCAATTAGTGTTGTTATCTTACAAATCTGAAAACAGTCAATTTCAGAGCTTGAGAAGGTGCAATAATGGCGGACGATGAAGTTGAGAAGCTCCCTCACAATCATACACTGTATCTAATGGATTCAGATTCACCGGTAACAACTCTAATAGCTCTCAAACTCATAGGGCCAGAAAATTATGCCTTGTGGAGTAGATCTTGAGAGTAGCTCTCCTTGGGAAGAACAAATTAGGTTTTGTGGATGGAACTTGTCAGAAAACTTCGTACAAAGGAGAATTGGCAGTGCAATGGGAGAGATGTAACGTCGTGGTCGTCTCATGGCTCAGCAGCACTGTAGCGGCAAAATTGGTATCGAGCATCATGTATGCTTCAAGTGCGAGGAAGATCTGGGATGAGTTCAAGGAAAGGTTTGACAAAGATGATCTAATTAGAATTTATTAAATTTTTGCTGACATTGCGGCTCTCAAGCAAGGTACAGATTCTGTGATCTCTTATTTCTCAAAACTGAAAGACTTATGGAATGAGTTAGATATCCTAGCACCTTTACCCTCATATGATTGTTAGGAATCACGTATGTATGTAGATCACCTGATGAGACAAAGACTTTTATAGTTTTTAATGGGATTAAATGAGAGTTACAGTCATGTGAGGAGTGCAATGTTACTAAAAAGCAAGTTCTTACTGTGAATCAAGCCTATGATGTTGTAGTGCAAGAAGAAAGTCAGAGGGAATTAGGAGTGGTTGAAACAAATAGGGAGCCAATGATTGTGTTAGCAGGCAAAGGTTATGAAAGGGAAGAAAATAGGTATGATCTGTGAACACTGTGGATACAAAGGGCATTTGAAGGAGAATTGCTAAAAAATAGTTGGATACCCTGCAGATTTCAAAAGTAAGAAAAAAAGTTAGTTTCCTACAAAAACATATGATAACAATGCTAGTGGAGATAAAGAAGTAACAATGAATGAACAGTCACAAGGAAACTACATGACTGAAGATCAGTACAAGCACTTGGTGAGCCTGATGACAAAATCATCCATGGAAGGAAACTCCAACAATTCATCAAGCTCAGCAAATATGACAGGTATAAAGTCACTGCTATCTAATGCAAGATCATATGATTGGATAGTAGACTCAGGAGCATCACACCATATCACCTTTTGTAAAGAAGTTTTAGAAAAATTAAGGAGAATCAATAAGGTAAATAATAGAGGAGTTCAAATACCCACAGGAGGCAGATCAGAAAGAGTACACACAGGTGATGCAACAATACTAGGAGGGCAGAAGATTAGAAATGTCCTACATGTACCTGACTTCAAATTCAACCTCATTTCAGTGTCTAGGTTGACCAGAGATTTGTGTTGTTCAGCCTGCTTCTACCCTGGTTTTTGTGCGTTTTAGGGGCTCTACAATGGTAGGGTATTAGGGATTGGTAGAGAAGATGAAGGCTTGTACATAATCAAGAGTGAAGAATATGACATAGTAGTTGGATCAGTCAAGAAGGAAGAAATAAGTGCAGAACTGTGGCATCAAATGATGGGACATGCTTTTATAGGATCATTGCAATGCATGTCAGATCTGAAGAATAAAGTGAATAAAGATGTGCAGATGTTCTGTGAGATTGGACCATTGGCTAAGCAAAGTAGACTAAGTTTTCCTACTAGTAGTCACCAATCTGACCATATTTTTCAGCTTATACATGTAGATGTCTGGGGACCATACAAAACTGCAACTTATGATAAGAAACAATACTTTGTAACCATAGTAGATGACTATAGCAGATACACTTGGATTTGTTTGCTACATTCTAAATGTGAAGTAATGGTGGTACTGAAGGATTTCTTTTCTCTTGTGAAGAATCAGTTTAATTCTTCAATAAAAATGTTGAGATCTGACAATGGTAGAGAGTTTTTCAATAAAAACTGCAATGAATTACTTGCATCCTTGGGAATAGTACATCAGAGTAGTTGCCCCTACACTCCACAACAAAATGGAGTGGTGGAGAGGAAACATAGACACATATTGGAGGTATCAAGATCATTGAAATTTCAAAGTAGCATACCTGCTAGATTTTGGGGGGACTGTGTGAAAACTGCAGTCTACTTAATCAATAAGCTGCCCACAATAGTATTGAGTGGAAAATTACATTATGAAAAACTTTATGGGAAAACACCAAAGATAGATCACCTCAGAGTATTTGGATGTTTGTGTTATGCTAGCACATTGCCAAGAGGGGACAAATTTGCAGCAAGAGCTTTGAAATCAGTGTTCATTGGATACTCTGAAGTACAGAAATGATATAAGCTATATGACCTGGAGTCCAATAAGTTCTTGGTGAGCAGGGATGTAAGTTTCAGAGAGGACGTATTCCCTTTTAAGACCTTACCTTGTCAGCCTGAAAACTTGTTCCTTCTTGATACTGATCTACCAACAGTCACAAAAGATCAACCTACTTCAACACCTATAGTTGATAATGATCTGGGAATAGAAATTGAAGCTGAGATAGACACTTACACTCCTCATGTGCCACCAAATATGTCACTGAATAAGATAGCAAATGACATGGAGATACAGAATTTAGATGAGAGGGATGGACAAAGTACCTCACAATAACAACAGTAGCAAGAAATACAGCAGGAAAGAGTAACAGTAAGAACATGCAGAGGAGTTACCTAGGAAAGTGCCATCAATTGTGCAGCAACCTACAGAGACCAGGAAGTCTATAAGAACATCAAGACCAGCAGTGTGGTTCAAGGATTATGTGACTACTTGCAAACCAAGAGGAGACTGTCTCTATTCAGTTTCAAACTGTGTAAGCTATGATCACCTTTCAGAACACTACCAATGTTATCTAAGTTCAATCTCGGCCCAAGTAGAACCAAGAAGTTTCCAGGAAGTAACACAAGATGATAGGTGGATAGAGGCAATGCAACATGAAATTCAGGCACTAAAAGAAAACAAAACATGGGAGGTAGTAGATCTCCCTCCAGGGAAGCAGACTATTGGCTTAAAGTGGGTTTACAAAATCAAACACAAAGCTAATGGTGAAGTGGAGAGGTTCAAAGCCAGGCTGGTGGCAAAAGGATATACACAACAGGAAGATTTGGACTATCATGAGACTTTTTCACCTGTTTCCAAGATGGTAACAGTCAGAACTGTGATCAATCTAGCAGTTTCTAAAGGCTGGACTTTCTCTCAAATGGATGTTAATAATGCCTTCTTACAAGGTGATTTATATGAGGAGGTGTACATGGCCTTGCCTCAAGGATTCCATAGGCAGGGGAGTCCAAGGTTTGTAGGCTACTTAAGTCCCTTTATGGCCTCAAACAGGCATCAAGGCAGTGGAATATCAAGTTGACTGATGCACTGATAGGTGAAGGATACTTGCAAAGTGCCTATGATAATTCCCTATTCACAAAAAAGACATATGTAGACCTAGTAATCATCCTTGTGCATGCGGATGATTTACTGATTACTAGCAGCAACACTACATTGGTGGAAGAGGCAAAGGCAACCCTGCACAAGCATTTCAAGCTGAAAGATTTAGGTGAGCTAAGATACTTCCTAGGAATTGAGCTCATGAGATCATACAAGGGAATTGTGCTTAATCAAAGGAAGTATGCACTTAAACTAATCTCAGAAGTGGGGTTGAGTGGTGCAAAACCAGCTAGTTCACCATTAGAACAGAATCTCAAGTTGACAACTGTTGAGTATGACAAGCATGCAGAGGTTAAGAGAGATGAAGAGCTGCAGGACATTGTAAGCTATCAGAAACTAATAGGAAAACTGATCTACCTCACCATTACAAAACTAGATATTTGTTTTGTTGTTCAAGTTTTAAGCCAGTTTATGCAAAATCCAAAACAATCACCTTTGGATGCTGCATTGAGAGTAGTTAGATACATAAAGGGATCACTAGGAATGGGATTGCTATTAAAGAAAGGAGAAATAGAAGAAATCACAGCTTATTGTGATGCAGATTGGGCAGCTTGCCCAAATACAAGAAGGTCAGTGACTGGTTATGTAATAAAACTGGGAGAATCACTGATCTCATGGAAGTCAAAAAAGCAGCCAACTGTAAGCAGGAGTTCTGCTGAAGTAGAATATAGAAGTATGGCAGCAGTAACTTCAGAGTTGGTCTGGCTAGTGGGCTTATTGAAGGAGCTGGGATTGACTGTATGCTGCATTGTGATAGCAAAACAGCTATGCAAATTGCAGCCAATCCAGTCTACCATGGGAAAACAAAACACATAGAGATTGACTGCCACTTTGTGAGAGAAAAAATCAAAGAGGGATTGATTGAACCTCAATATGTTTCTACTAAGGAGCAGCTCGCAATTGTGATGACTAAAGAGTTAGGAGCTGAACATCATAGGGTCCTAATATCCAAGCTAGGATTGTTCAATGTTTTTCACCCTCCAGCTTGATGGGGAGTGTGAAGTTACTAAATTAGAGGTTAATTACTTATTAGGACTAATGTGGAAATAGTGAGACTTGGGGGTGTCAGTTGGAGTAATAACTAACTTAGTCTATAAAATGACTAAGTCGGTTATTACTGTGCTTAACAGAAATAAGAGCATTGTAGCTCGTTTTCCTTTTCCTTCTATGAAATCAAAAAGATTGAAGGCTGAATTGTTCTTGCTTGTTACAATTCAGTTGAAGTTCGATCGATTCAGTACAAATTAACAGTCCTCATTTTCTCACTTTACTTCTTTTTTCATTTTCCTTCTTCATTTCTGCATCTGGTCCCCTCTGAAATTGTCCCTATATTATTATTCCTGAATTGAGTATTTAATTTTCTCTTTTGTCCTATCTCGTTTTATATGAAAGAAGGAACACACATTCAATACATTATAGAAAGTGGGGTTGCATGTATTTCTGGATGTGGGCATGCATCTTTGAGAACTTCAACAACAAATGCTAATCTAGTAAGATGCTTTTTCGGATGCAAATATTATATGGTAATTGTCTTTAAAATTATTATGTATTATATTAGATTTTCTGCCCAAGATTTTAATTTATTGTAATTGTCTTGTGTAATTTCTCAGGCTATTGATTGGGTGGCGTGTGGTTTTTTTTCTCCAGTGTTACGATCCGGAATTCTATGGACAACAAAAATAATCATCAATTTACCGAAAAGCCCTATTTTTTATATGAAAGAAATTAAATCAAAACCAAAATTTTGCAACTGAGAGTTCAATTTATACAGAAGCCGAACCTGTGTGTCGATATCTTCTTCAACAGCTTGGAATTTTGGTCTTTTCCCTTCAACAATCTTCAGCCAACAAATACCCAATAAATCCTAGATTTTTAATCAAACTCGAAATTCTTGTATTTCCCTGCAAAAATCCCAAGCAGCAGCAAAAATATAAAGAGAAATCGAGAGTTAATGGAGAAGAAACAAGATGAGATCCATGATTAATGGAGGAAATCACTATCTTGAAGTCTCCATAGAGAAAAGGGATTCTTACAATTGACCGCCAATCTTTTACCCTAGCTCCCCTTTGTTTAATTTTAACAATGTGTTTTTTTTTATTTTATAAAATTTCATTAAAATTTAAACTCAATAACTAATCCAGTTTTTAGATTAATTATCGACATGAAATGCTACGTGGGAGGTTCTTAAAATTAATAAAGAGTGTGTACATCACGCACCTGAAAGAAAGCAAGGAGGGGGCTTTATTATAAAGGGGATAATAGTTAGGAGGGTGTTCGGAGGGTTTTGACCACACTCAATAATTTAAGTAAGAAACTCAGGAAAAATTTATAGTTCAAAGGGATTTTAGGAAATTAACTGAATAAGTAATGGTCACCGTGACCACTGTATGTAGACATCTTTAATTCATACTTTATTTGTGCAAAGCGTAAAGTGAATTCCATGAAATGAGCTTCCAATTTTGAAGTTACCTGGAAATACAAGAGCCAGCCACCTTGCAACAGTGTAACATGTGCTATGACATTAAACAAATTTTACTTATGGTCGATTATTATTAAAACATGTTGAAGAAATCAACAAAAGAATTAACCTTTAATACTTGGAAACACTATCACAGATCACGGCTCGCATTTAAAGATAAATAAAGATTATCTGCAATCTGCTCCTAATAAAATTGCAAAAATGGAAAGCAAATTGTATTAATTAACCGAGAGCAAAGTTGCCGGCTCGCTTGGTCATTACCATTTTCTTTATTTTTGTTGTTTTATTGTATGATTTGATGAAAGCTAAAACTTAACCCAACCAAACATTTTAGCCATATCTAATTAAGTATGAATATCGAAAATGTATCTCTTCCAAAAACCAGTGGCTGATTCAGAATACAATTTATGGGTTCACATGAATCCAATAACTTTTGTTCAAACTATGTATATATATTTTAAGAGATTCACCATATATCTATAAATATATATAAATATAAAACTGGGAATTATCTAGGTGATGTGGCACATTTATCTACCCAACAATTATAATTATCTTCTTCTTTTTTTGGCATTTTAACTGTCGTTCTCATTCAATTATTACTTTTAAAATATCTAAAATTCTGTATTAAATAATGAACAAGCGTTACTTTTACTGGGGATTCTATAACGTTACCTCAAAGCCCGATAAAAGAGCCATCCCTTGGACCTCTTTTCTTCATTACACTACTTTCCTCCCAAATAGAAGACTGCAAACACAACAAGCCAAATTGGAGCGACTGGTAGCAATTGGAGTCCTAAAGAATCCGCGAATAGTTCATGACTTTGCAGTTTTTTTTTTTTTTGGTTTCTAGATTGTCCTAACTGTTTTTACTCAATCTTATTGTTATTTATTTTTGGAACAATTTGAGAGAATGCTATGACTGCTGTAAATATTGAAACTCACATAAAGCATAATTGGTTGAAAATTTTGGGATATACTATTTTAGATATATTATTGTGTTTTATTTTTTATGAAATAATTGTTTATTTAATTTGTTCTATTCAATAAAGTACTATTTTAAATAGATCATTTGTTACATGTGTGTCCTTTAGTTATGTAGTAAACAATTTAGTGTATATAGTCTTAGCTTATGCATAGAAGATTAAATTATCGGCTCTCATAATTAATTAACTATGTTCACAATCGAAGATATTATTGTACAAAATACCTTGATGATTGTAGCACAAGATTATAGTATAATTTATCTTGATTATATGAGTGGTTTTACTCCGACTTCTTGTGTTAGTTTATAAATATTTAATTGTCAGCTCAGTTAATATTGTATAGTAACATAAAATCGTAGAAACTTATAAATTTCAAATCCTGAATCCGCCTCTACCAAAAACCAATTATAGTCGAGGTAAAAAAAAGGGCTGAAAAATGATGAACAGTTATAGTCAATAGTAATTCACTTATCTTCTATCGGAAAAATAAATGGACAATAATGCTGATCTTATTAGACAAGGTTAAAAGAATAAAAAGAAAAGAGTTTATAGTACTATATCCTCATCTATCATCAAGTGGTGCGACGGAAAGAAATAAACTCCTGATAAGAAACACTTCCTTCTTTAACGGGTCCTACACGATGCGAATATCAATTGGTCGAGCAAATGGGTTTGGGACCTATATGGTTTAAAGGTATATCCTGATCTTGTTAAAGACGCGTTTGCTGGCCGCCGGTGACTTGGAGCCGGCAAAGAGGACAAGAGTTGTGGAGGGAAAGCCAGTTTGTAAGGCAATTAGAATGGAAAACATGGCTGCAGGATACTTGTTTGCCACCAACACTTGATTCGAAGCCTTCCATGCACACTGTACAAACACTATCAACAACTTCAACGGTTGGCATTTCGTCAACAATTTGGGCAAAATAAACACTCATCGTTTCTTTCCTTTTAGTGTCATTACAGAGAGAAGTTGTAGGCTCCGGCATCGTCAAAGCCATGTCGAGATCGAAAAGTTGATCCAACACCATCGTGCTTGATATTTTTCTTCTGTAATGCCTACTTTGTTAGTATGCTACTTTGTATTTGATACTTCACGGAATAGCTCTTAGACCAATATATATATATATATATATATATATATATATATATATATATATATATATATATATATTGGTCTAAGATCTCGTGTGGTTTCCTGGATACAGTTGGTGGTGTTCGAAGAAGCAACCTATCTTCTCTTTTCTCTTTTATTTTTGATATACATTTACAAAATATATATAATAGCGTCCTCCAAAATTCATGTGGTGTTATTTGATTGGATGCGTGTATTAAAAAAGAAAGACTTTTGAGACTTGTAATATAGAAAAGGTCATAGACATTTGTGTGATTAAATTATCTCATTAAGGATAAATGAAAATTTTAAAATTAATTTATTTTTAATAAAGAAGAAGATATTTTTTTAGGGAAAGACTAAAAAGAAAAATATGAAATAGACGGGAGGAATATTTTCGTAGCTTTTGCACATAAGAATTATAAAATTTCGTAAAAAAAGTGAATTTTTTCAAGTGAAAATGGCATTTGAAAGCTAGAGCTGTGTTTGGACATGAGTACGGTTTTTTTTTTTTTTTAATTTTTGTGAATGATTTGAAATGAAAATTTTGGAAAACAATCTTTTGAAGTTTTGCAAATTTTTGAAAAATTCGAAATTCATCTTCAAGTGAATATTGAAAACTTCATGGCAAAACGCTGATTTCGAAATTTTTTTTACAAAAAAAGAAAACTTTTGTATGGCCAAACGGCCCAAATTTATTTCCTCCGTTTTCAAAAGAACATGATTTAAAATACAAGAATGCATTAGTCTGTTTCATATCAATTTGAACATCGGTTCCTTAATATTTTATCTTAATTTACATATATATACTTTGTAGTTAAAATAAAAATAGCAATATAAACTACAAGTTTTAATAATAAAAATACTAGTATTAAGAACATTACAAACGTAGTTAGAGAGTTGTTTTTCCCAAATCGAAGAACTTTTATTGAAAGCTGGAAATTAAGTAGAGTTATTAATTACAACATGGAATTGACCTTCTTTATGCTCAACATCATTATGTGAGGCTCAAGTACTCCCATATCTTGTTAGGGCGTGCAATACTTTATCACCTGCCCGGTAAATATGAAAGAAAAAGTATTATGAATCGCAAATGGAAATAATTTCAACTAACTACAAAATCTCCACCGTAAATAGTGGCAAATTGGCCGATTATCATGATTTATACTCCTTAATTTTGTATAACAATTACATAAACATTCTAAAATAGTTCATATTTATGGCCTCCGATTAATTTAATTATTATAACTGAATATCATTAATGTTTATCCGTAAAACAATACAGTTGAATTTTATCTTATACAATTAGTAACAAGCTCATTGAGGGATTGACCTATATCTTAGAGAATCTTTTGTTTTCCTTGTTATTTTTCTATTATTATAGTAAGTAATAAGAAATTAAAGAGACGGAAAAACAAAAGAAATAAAATCTGACTCTTAAAGCAATTTCACTAGAGACCAATGTTTTAAAAGGTGGAGGCATAAGGTAAGGTGTTTTAATTAACGTGGAGAGTTTTGTAAGCTCCGAGACATGGAATGTAAGTGATCACAAACCCCAAATAATAAAATATAAAATGGTAGTTATAATAATAATAATAATCCAACGCGAGTCGGGGTCGAACCTCGAGGAGTTTAGTATGGGTATTATGGTAAACACTTAAGTGAGCAACTTGAAGTAACTCAATTTATCTTTCAAACAAAGGTGGGTATTAATTTCACTAATTAAAGTAATAAGATTTGTGACTAAGCTAGCAAACAAGTACTCCCTCTATTCCAATACGTTTATGTGAATCCTATTTCCTTTTTGGTCTGTTCCAAAAAGAATGACACCTTTCTAAATTTGGTAACAGTTTAGCTTAAACTTACAATTCTACTCTCAATGAGAAGCTTTTATAACCACACAAATACTCTAGGCTTCTTTTTGACTTGTTTAGGACCACAAATTTCAGAAGTCTTCATTTTTTGTTAAACTCCGTGCTCAGTCAAACAGGTTCACATAAATTGGAACGGAGGGAATAATAATCAAAATATTTTTGAAGTTTTATCAAATAGAGAAAGGCCTAGGGTTGTAATATTAACATAGGTGTAAACCTAATGGGTAATATCAATTTATGCTTGCTTGATAGATTAGGGTTGTTATGACTCTCAATACTCAAGTACTCACTCTCTTGGTTAAGGAGTGATTATGCCTAATTCAACTTTCTCAAGTCCAATAGGTAGCTATAAGTACAATAGAATATACATCCAAGTTAGATTATCCCTATCTCTAGTTCAAATCTGTTGATTAAACTAATCAATAACTCAACTAGTTCAATTTCTTGTTAGCCAAGTTTTCCTAGACTAAGTTCCTCTTTCTCAAATAAGAACAAGGTCATAAAGGCATCAACTAATGTTTGCAACCATCAATTCTAATTTTAAAGCATAAACAAATCTAAATAACATTAACCCATAAGATTTACACACTAGGGTTGGATCACAACCTTGGATAAAAGTCAAGCTACTCATATTAAGAGTCGTGAAAAGATGAAAATAAAAAAAATCAAAGATATAAAACCTGAATTAAATAAAAGAGTAGATGATTTTCTCAAATTGTACCTCAAACATGCTCCAAATAGCTAAATATAACTGACTCGTAGTTGCTACATTTAAAGGATGCCCTTAAAAGTCATAAAGTTCTATTTATAGAACTCCCGAAATCTCTAATAAAAATGCCCTTTGGAGGGTTTGTGGCTGCACATCAACTTTTGTGGTATCTACATTGCTAGATTGACATTGCTTGGTTTTAGTAGGAGAAGTTATACGGGTGTACTTTAATTTCTGCGCACCGTATTTGAGGATCAAACTTATTCAGTTGCTCCTTCTCTGATCTTTCATGCTTGTCAGTGCAAACCTATTTTGCTTACCAAGTGAGGCCATATATTTTGTTCTGTGGACCGCACTTCTGCCAAAACTTTGTGAAGCTTTAGTTCTTCCTCTACGGCCGCATC
Organism: Nicotiana sylvestris; assembly: GCF_000393655.2. Lineage (NCBI taxonomy): Eukaryota > Viridiplantae > Streptophyta > Magnoliopsida > Solanales > Solanaceae > Nicotiana > Nicotiana sylvestris. The sequence continues at coordinate 69,492,936 of NC_091061.1, read as the reverse complement.
CCTTCTTTTGTGTACCGCACTTGGTTTTCTGGCCACATGTGTAATTCTACGGACCACACTTTTCCTCTTTATCGAATTTTGCTAGAACATCTACCCTTTGAGTCATTTTACTTCATTAAACTTATATTTTCAAGCACACCTGCAATTCAACCATTTTTATAAGATTAGGAGATAAAAATCAGTACTTCGAACTAAAACTATAGCAAGAAGGTATTAATGAGTGGTTAACATCCATACTTATCAGCAAGCCCCATGAATCTTTAAAAGTTTTACTTTATAAAATAATAAAATAGTATAATAACCATAATATATAAAGTACATTAAAGTTTAAGTAAACTAAAAAGGATTAAAATAACTCATAAAAAAATATCTAGAATTTTTAATAAATATAAACAATTCAATACTGTAAAAGTTACTATGAGATAAAAATCAACTATTCTTATCTTTGAAATAATACTATGAGATAAAATCAACTATTCTTATCTTTCAAACAATCAAAAATTTATAATTTCATAAATATATTATCAAACCACACAATTTGTTTCTCTAAAAGTTAATAATAAATAAATTTCATCAGTATTGTAATTTAATATATTACTCTTATGAGTAAATATAACATTATTTTGAAATAGCAAAATAGTATAAATAAATAATTTTGAGAGATATAAAACTAAGATATGAAGACCTATAGTACGTGAAAATATAAATTTTGACTATCTATTCACAAGAAATATTCTCAATTACTAAATATGTACTACTATGACTCATTATTTGGAGTTATTGTCAATCTTCATATTTTGCTGTAATGACCCTATCGGTTGTTTTGAGTATTTTAGCCCCATTTTCCTTATTTGATGATCTACTTATGTGTATTTTTGGTTATGTGACTTGTCGGGGTGGTTGGTTTGGTTTTGAGGAAATTTTGGAGTGAATTGGGACACTTAGTCCCAATATTGGAAGCTTAAGTTGTAAGAGTTGACGTAGTTTGATTTTTTTTGTAAAAGACTCCAGACCGGAGTTTTGATAGTTCCAATAGCTTTGTATGATGATTTTGGACTTAGGGATATATCCGTATGTGGATTTGGAGGTTTGTAGGTTGGTTTGTTGCTTTTTGAAAAAAGTTAAAAAATTGAGGGTTTGAAAAGTTGATAGGCTTGACTAAGAGTTAACTTTGTGGATATCGGGTTCGGGAGTTGGAATATGTCCGTTGTTTCATTTGAGACTTTTATGCAAAATTTGAGGTCATTCTGAGGTGTTTAGGCATGTTCGGCGTATGTTTTGAATTTGGAAAGTTCATTAATTTTCTTAGGCTTGAATTGAGGTGTGATTCGTAGTTTTGATGTCGGTGTGATTTGAGGCCTCGAGTAGGTCTGTGTTATATTTTGGGATTGGATGGAGTGACTAGACGGGGTCCCGGGTATGTTTCATCTGGGTTTTAGACCATTTTCTTCAAGTTTGGTATTGCTGATTCTGAGTTTCTGGTTTCCTTCTTCGTGACTGTGAAGAAGCTGTCACGATTGCGGAAGGTATTTTGTTGACAATGGTGGTTTCTCATCGCGTTCGCGATGCTTTAGGAGGCAGTGGTCATTGCGATCGCGAGAGTTTGGATGCGTTTGCGTTTAAAGGGAGTCCAGCTGGGGGTGTCAGGCTACTAGCCTACACGATCGCGAGAGGATGGCCACGTTTGCGAAGGCTCAGAGGTGGAGAGCATCGCGTTCACAAAGAACTATTTTTTGGTAGTGTTTGGTTGTGCTTCGCGATCGCGAAGTTAGTCCTGCGATCGCGATGGTTATGCCTAGGTAGACCATAAGTACTCTATTTTCGAGGTTTTAGTCATTTTCACATATTTTGAATTGTAGAGCTCGGATTTGGGTAATTTTGGAGGAGATTTTCACGATATGAATTGGGGTAAGTATTTTTTACTTAGATTTATTCACTATTTATGATTCCAACCTTGATTTAGCATTAATAATTGGTGAATTAAAGTAAATAAATTGGGGATTTTAGTAAAATCTTTTCTAAAGCATAAATAGATGATTCGAGGGCCGATTTGAGGCCAGATTTGGATGAAAAATACATATTTGGACTCTTATCAAATAGGTGTTAGGAATTTGTGAGTGGTCAGGTTCCAGGTGCAGCACGAGGTTGATTTTTATTTTGGTTAAATATCTTAGCTTTATCATTTTAAATCATTTCATATGGCTTTTATTGATGATATTAAGTTATTTTGGCTAGATTCGAGCCGTTCGGATGTTGATTTAAGCGGGAAGGGCTTATTAGAGGATTGATTTGGATTGCTTAATGTAAGTATCTTACCTAAACTTGGTTGATGCACTAATTGCTTGAGCTATTTGTGATAGCTACATGCTATGGGTGGCGCATTTATGTGGGGTTGAGCACATATGCATGCACAAGGTATTTATTCATGCTCGGAGTAGTGCTTAGGCAATGATATGCCTTGAGTTGATTGATAAGCTTCATGCTGTGACTTTTCTCCTATTTTTACCCCTTTTTGCGAGCTATTTGTACCATGTTTGAGGTTACATGGAGGTTAATCTCGTGATTGATCCTGATAAATTGCTACTTTCGTGATATAATTATCTGATTGAGCTGTGATAGCACACTTTGCGTATGCCTACACCATGGCATGTCACTTATATCGTTCGAAGAGTATGAAATTTGATATTCATTGATGATGTACATGTATTCTTGTATATCTGCTTTCTGTGTGATATGGATTTGACTGGTAGCCCGTGACCATGCCAGACGGATTGTGGTATTAAGCCTGTGACCATGCCGGGTGGATTATGATATTGAGCCTGTGACCACGCCAGACAGATTGTGATTATTGGCACATGAGTTGTCCATACGGTTGATATTATTAGCACATGAGTTGTCCATGCGGATTTAAATATTGATATTATTGGCATGTGAATTATCCGTCCAGCACGTGAGTTGTCCATGCGGTTGATATTATTGGCACGTGAGATTGTCCCTGCAACATTTGGATATGGATCTATCCCCCTAGGGTCACCCATTCGTGTTCCTTCTTGGTGGTGTACATGCGGCTATTGAGAAAAACTAATCAGTGGTGGTACTATTATGGAAATTCTATGGAAAAGCTAGCATGTATTTGATTTGGTTATTTCATTTCATCTTTACTTGCAACTTCCTTGACTACTATCTGTTTTATTTTATTTGCATATTTTCTTCATATGCTGGATATTGACTGAGCATAATATGTTAAGTAATTTTGTTGCACCATGGTGGTTCTTTTGTGATTCATGACTCGATCATATTATTGTTCTGTACTTGTTGGATTCTATGAACTGTACGTACAAGTGATTAGCGAGTATCATTTATAATTCTTGCTTCTATTATCTCGCCGAGGTTAGTTATGATACTTGTTGAGTATATAAGGTCGGTTGTACTCATACTACACTCTGCCCTTAATTGTGCAGATCTCGGTGTCGGACGAAGTTGTGGCTAGATGTGAGTGTTTTGGAGACACGAGGTGGAGCTGCATCCCAACTGTTGTGTTGGCATCTCTTTTCCTTTTTGTACTGTTATTACCATTCTAGATTTGTAGTTTTGGCTAGAGCTCATGACACTGCATTACCAGTTTTGGGGAGTTACTGTATTTCGACACAGTTATTCATATTATTAGCATTAGACTTGTACTAGTTTATTGCTATTTCTGTTATTACGGTATGTCATTGTCATGTTAGCTTGCCTAGCAAGTGTGTTAAGAGCCATCACAACTGGTTTGCAGTTTTGAGTCGTGACAAGCTGATATCTGAGCCCTAGGTTCATAGGTTCTACAGGTCATGAGCAAATTTAGTAGAGTCTTGCGGATTGATAAGGAGACGTCTGAATATTCGAGAGGCTACCGAACTATTAGGGAAACTTCATTTTCTTGCATTCTTGTCGTGCAGATTCTTTATTTAAGAAGTTTTAACCTTTACACTTCAATTCTTTCACAAATGGTGAGAAATGTTCAGCCGGATCAGGTCGACAAGCACTAGTACAACCAGGCAGGGTCACGAGAGGCCGGGGTTGAGGTTGAGGCCGAGGTGGGGCTCGTACTACAACTAGAGCAGCACTTGTGGAGCTACCAGCTGTCACACCTCCTTTTTCCGGCTCCGTGAGGGTGCAAGGAGTTTTTTCCAATTAAAGGACAATCGAAACGGGATTTATTTATTTATTTCAGAGTCGCCACTTGGGAGATTTAGGGTGTCCCAAGTCACCAATTTTAATCCCGAATCGAGGAAAAGAATGACTCCATATTACAGTCTGCGTACCAGAAATCCGGATAAGGAATTCTGTTAACCCGGGAGAAGGTGTTAGGCATTCCCGAGTTCCGTGGTTCTAGCACGGTCGCTCAACTGTCATATTCGGCTTATTTATCTGATTTTAATACAATTATGAACCGATGTGCCAATTTTAACTTTTTACCACTTTATTATTATTATTTTTAAAAGAATGTGAACATCGCTTAAAACACGTCTTTGGACTGCGTCACATGAAATGCACCCACAATCCGGAACACATTTTACTTGATGTTTTGGGATTTGGATTTGGGTCGCATGAAATGCACACCCAAGCTTAAGAAAGTAAACTATTAAACACGCGCCTAAAGAGACTATCGCGTTATTATTTTGGGAAGGCCGTGAAATTCGCTAAACGGCCCTCCCGAACTCTAAGTAATTAACACATATATTTTTGTGAGGGCCCCGCAATCTGTGTGTTTTATTTGGCGAGGCTCGTCTCGTTTTATTTAAAAGGATAAACCTATAGTGACTACATTTCTTCTATTACGTTCGTCTCTAAGAATAAAAGGAAATCCCTCAATTAATTACATGCTGAAAAAGTCGAACTTATTAGTTATTAGTTTACGGCTAATGCAAATGGAAAATTGAAATCGAGTTTGTACAAAGAGAGATTGCTTCCGTTCTATATTCTATTATTTATAACACTGGAACATGAGATTTATGCACAATAATATCAAAACAGATTACTTGTTCTTTGATTAATTTAAACTAATATTATTAGATGAAGAAGTTATGCAACCTCGTTACTCATTAATCAGTCAACTAAATTTTTATACAAAGAAAGGAAAATTATATTCAAACACAAATCTAAACAGGAGGAATTCAACAGGAACAAAGCCTGATTAATATTTCATTTTGCTTCAAGCCGAGAGTGTACAACTGTGTACCTGGAAATGGCAGTACAAGAACAAAAGAAGGAGGAGTCAGCAGCAGCAATAACACAGCAACAGAATCCCACAGCAAATAACAGCAACAAAACCAGCAATAACCAGTGTAACAATGGTCAGAACCAAACTGGAAAAAAAACCCCGGAAAGCCTAACTGAAAATCAGTAACACTAAACGCAATCCACAGAGGCAGTAACAAAGTTCTGATTTTAGTAGTAAAGAAAAGGACCTCACTTTCAGTTTTTAGCTCTCAAAGACTGATTTTTAGTTCTGAAAAATTAGCCTATTTCTCCCTTTTAAGTTCTGAAAATTTTTCCTCTCTGAATTTTTTCCAGTCCCCTTCTCTATATCAACTCCTCCTATTTATAGGCTAGAACTAAACATTATTTATTCAAAGTTTTCACTTTCAACATGTATATTCCCTCTCATGTGCATCTATACACTTTTATCATTAATCCCATGCTTATTTTCTGATTTTCTACCCTTAAAGATACCAGACAGGGTGTATTCTGCACTACTAATTCCCTTTTCATTAAATAATTCCTTAATTTAATTATTCACTGAATATTCAACTAGTAGACTACTAACACTAAACATTTTAAATCTTTTAAACACCCAAAAATACCGCTGAAAATCCCCTATTATTATTGCCTTGCCCTCACCCTTAGCAATATGTATTTAAACCTCTCTGATTTACAACTACACCAAATCACTACACAGCTACAACCAATCCTTAAGTCAAATTCACACAAATGATTCAAGCATCAAAACAGACCAACGAAGTGATTCATGCTGTATTCATCCAAATAAAGCAGTCATAAACTAATTATTCGACGAAATTGTTCAAATCGAATGTAGCTTATAACACACACTCAAACAAACAGAAGAAAAATCTTGACCAAATAAAAAGGTCTTGAAGAAGAAGGAGAACTAATGAACAAAACAAAATTACAAAATAACACTTTAAACAAAGAATCAATAATCCGAAAAATAAAATGAACAAAACAAGATTACAAACAACACTTAGAACCAAAAACCATAACAGAAAAGTAGATAAAATGAACTAAATAATCTTAAAAAAAAATCTGATACTTGAACGAACCCAAGTCGAAACTCGGATTTGAACTATTGGAGGTCGAACGGACTGTGGTGGATTAGCATGGAGGGACGAGGGTGGTCGCCGGTTTCAGGCAGTCATGGTCGTTGTTTGGGGTGGTATTGACGACAGGAAACAAGGGAGAAGGTTGTTGATGTGACTGTTCCCGGTTGACGAAGCAGCAGCAGAAGCAACGCACGAATGGTTTGGTGTCCGTTGCTTTCTCTGTCCGGCAGCTATGGAGGTTCGACGGTGGGAGTTCAGGCTGGTTATGGAGAGGTTTTGAGGGGGGTGACGATGAGGAAGCAAGTGGCGAGATCGTTTGGACAGAAAGAAGAAAAAGCAATGGCCCCCTCCAGAAGTCCTGGACTGTTTTCTTTTTTTCGTCATTTCAAACGAAGAAAAAGGTCCACAGTCCTTCCCATTTTTTGGTTTTAAAAGTTTTTTTCTCCCTTTTTTTCACGTTCTCTCTCCTCTCTTTTTTCCAAAATTTTTCAGCCCTCTTCTCCTTCCAAAAGTTTTTTGCTTTTTCAAACTTTTCTTCTAAAATTTCTCAATCCCCCCCCCTCTCTTCACGTTTTGTCCCCCCCTTTTCAAAAATTTCAGCCTTTTAAAATTTTCCTCCCCCATGTGTTTTGTCCTTATTCAAAGGACATGGACCCCATGTGTGTAGGGGTCCAAGACATGTGTCCCCCATGCGCGGTGGGGTTCCCCGTGTGTGGTGTTCCGTCCGTGTTCCCCACGCGTGTCCCCCACGTGTAGTGGGCTCGGATTATTATGGGCTAAGTCCGAAAATTAGGCCTAAAAACGGGTAGTCTGAACCCAAATATTATTCTTTTGCCCGGACCCGAGAATAAAACACGATGTTATTCAATTAATCCTATGCAAGCAAAATAACTACAAAAATAAGACTAACTTTTAAAACAAAACTATTTCTTTCTTTTTTTTTAGTATTTTTTCAAGATTAAAATAGCTACAAAGCATAAATAAAACTATTTTTTTCATTTTCGTTTTTATATAAAAATAAAATATAAAGTACTATTTTTTTGTATTTTTTAAGATTAAAATGGCTACAAAACGTTAATAACTCTTTTTTTTTGTAATTTTCGAAATTATACAACGATAAAAATATAAAGTACTATTTCTATATTTTTTAAGTTTAAAATGACTACAAAACATTAATAAAACTACATTTTTATAATTTTTGAAATTATATAAAGTATAAAAAATAAGGTACTATTTTTTGTATTTTTTCAAGTTTATGAGAAATACATAAGCTAAAATTTACATATATATTTTTTGTAATTGACGAAATAAGGTAAAATAGTCAAAATAGCTATATTAGACTCAATTCAAATATTAACGTTTTGTAGCCCTCTTTTTTCTTTCTTTTTATTTTTATTTTTGATAAAACTAAAATTCTAAATTGATCTACAAACTAAATTAACTCCAAAAATACTAATTAAACTCCTAACAAAAATTATCATACACAATTAAACACCAATTAAAACAAAATTGCATAATTTGACATTAAATGCTAACAATGCAAAATATTCCTATTTTTGTGACTTTCATTTTTTGTAAAACAAACTTAATTAAATACTAAATGAAAATGTGATATATTTTATATTTTTATTAATTAAAACAAATAAACACGCACTCATAAAAATACAAATAATTATACAAAAATACTACAAAAATAACAAAAATTGCACACAAAGGAAAATTGTTTTATTTTGAATTTTTGGGAATAATTCTTTCGTAGGGCAAAAATCACGTGCTTACAGCTGCCCCTCTTTGCCCGAAAACACGAAGGGTTTTCTTGCAAAGATAAAGTGAGCGATTTTTGCCCATCTGAGTACTCCGTGTGAAGCATTTTTTTTTTGAAAAAGATTTAACCGAACCTTTGCTTCAAAAGTTTCCTACATATCCCTGGCTAAAGGGGAATCAGGTTAATGTAGTTCGGGAAGTTTTGGTAGCTGGGACTACCGTGGGACTACAATGTTACTGCTGTTGCATGCTATTACCACTGCTTACCGATCTCCTTGTTACACCGTGCTTAAAAGAAAACAAGAAGCTAGGCTAGACTGCAACTTGTTCTTGTTGCCTTGCTTTCTTGTCGGCTTGTGTTTCCTCCGGTGCTTTTCTTCCGTGAATTTGGGGATGACACTGGCCCTTTGCTTTTTTGAATACCAGTTTTCATCATTTTGTTCGGTCCGCTGGGGACATGGCTTTCTTCATTAAGCTTTTCGGTGGTTCCTCTGGAGATACGGCTCTCTTCATCAGATTTGTTATGTTGCGCATAATTTAATGTTCACAGGCCGCTTCTTTCAAGACGCGTCTTTTCTTTCTTTTGACTCATGTGCTTGAACTTGTGTTGGGACCTCTTGTTGCAACCTTCTGCTTTCTGGTGCTGGAGATTTTTATTGTTTCCTGCTAGGGATTCCTGTTGTAACCTTCTACCTTCCGGTGGGTTACTGATTTCAAGATCTGTAGTATAAGACTCAAAAGTATTCCTCTCGTTATACAGGTGGGTGCCTGAATGCAAAAATATGAAATGTATGCCCACATTATACTGGTGGGCGACCTAGAACAGAAATGAAAAGACAGAAATGTATTCCCGCATTATACTGGTGGGCGACCTAGAACAGAAATGAAAAGACAGAAATGTATTCCCACATTATACTGGTGGGCGACCTAGAATAGAAATGAAAAGACAGAAATGTATTCCCGCATTATACTGGTGGGCGACCTAGAACATGAAATGAAAAGACAGAAATGTATTCCCACATTATACTGGTGGGCGACCTAGAACAGAAATGTATTCCCGCATTATACTGGTGGGCGACCTAGAACAGAAATGTATTCCAGCATTATACTGGTGGGCGACCTAGAACAAAAATATATTCCCTCATTATACTGGTGGGCGACCTAGAACAAAAATGTATTCCCGCATTATACTGGTGGACGACCTAGAACATGAATGTATTCCCGCATTATACTGGTGGGCGACCTAGAACAGAAATGAAAAGACAGAAATGTATTCCCGCATTATACTGGTGGGCGACCTAGAACAGAAATGTATTCCCACATTATACTGGTGGGCGACCTAGGACAGAAATGAAAAGACAGAAATGTATTCCCGCATTATACTGGTGGGCGACCTAGAACAGAAATATATTCCCGCATTATACTGGTGGGCGACCTAGAACAGAAATGAAAAGACAGAAATGTATTCCCGCATTATACTGGTGGGCGCCTATTTAAACTAGGACATGAAAATATTCCTCTTATTATATAGGTGGACGCCTAATTAAACTAGGACATGAAAATATTCCTCTCATTATACAGGTGGGCGCCTATTTAAACTAGGACATGAAAATATTCCTCTCGTTATACAGATGGGCGCTTATTTAACTAAGACATAAAAATATTCCTCTTATTATACAGGTGGGCGCCTATTTAAACTAAGACATAAAAATATTCCTCTCGTTATACAGGTGGGCGCCTATTTAAACTAAGACATAAAAATATTCCTCTCGTTATACAGGTGGGCGCCTATTTAAACTAAGACATAAAAATATTCCTCTCGTTATACAGGTGGACGCCTATTTAAACTAAGACATAGTTCCTCTCGTTATACAGGTGGGCGCCTATTTAAACTAAGACATATAAATATTCCTCTCGTTATACAGGTGGGCGCCTATTTAAACTAAGACATAAAAATATTACTCTTATTATACAGGTGGACGCCTATTTAAACTAAGACATAAAAATATTCCTCTCGTTATGCAGGTGGGCGCCTATTTAAACTAAGACATAAAAATATTCCTCTCGTTATACAGGTGGGCGCCTATTTAACTAAGACATAAAAATATTCCTCTTATTATACAGGTGGACGCCTATTTAAACTAAGACATAAAAATATTCCTCTCGTTATATAGGTGGGCGCCTATTTAAACTAAGACATAAAAATATTCCTCTCGTTATACAGGTGGGCGCCTATTTAACTAAGACATAAAAATATTCCTCTTATTATACAGGTGGGCGCCTATTTAAACTAAGACATAAAAATATTCCTCTCGTTATACAGGTGGACGCCTATTTAAACTAAGACATAAAAATATTCCTCTCGTTATAAAGGTGGACGCCTATTTAAACTAAGACATAAAAATATTCCTCTCGTTATGCAGGTGAGCGCCTATTTAAACTAAGACATAAAAATATTCCTCTCGTTATACAGGTGGGCGCCTACCTTCAAACAAACAACTTTTAAAATAAAATGCCATTCCTATGGGTAAAACAAACTTAAGAGGAAATGCCTCTCCTATTTGTAAAAACAAACTTAGGAGGAAATGCATCTCCTATGGGTAAAAATAAACTTAGGAGGAAATGCATCTCCTATGGGTAAAAACAAACTTAGGAGGAAATGCATCTCCTATGGGTAAAAACAAACTTAGGAAGTGCGTCTCCTAGGGGTAAAAACAAACTTAGGAGGAAATGCATCTCCTATGGGTAAAAATAAACTTAGGAGGAAATGCATCTCCTATGGGTAAAAACAAACTTAGGAGGAAATGCATCTCCTATGGGTAAAAACAAACTTAGGAAGTGCGTCTCCTAGGGGTAAAAACGAACTTAGGAGGAAATGCATCTCCTACGGGTAAAAACAAACTTAGGAAGTGCGTCTCCTATGCGTGAACCATTTCCTTATTCCTGAATTATTTACTTACCTGTGTTGTCTTCCCTCGATTTTGTTGGGGATGAATTTTCCTTTTCTTCCTTACCCACTCTGGGTTGTCCGACCCTCTGGAAACTTGGTCGAAACTCTGTCGAGGATGCTTCTACATCTCGATGATCCGCTGGGGATAACACTGCTAAGGATAACTCTGCTGAGTAAATATGTTATCTTACTCCTTCCAAAATTACTTCCTTTTAAGTAGGATGTTTCATTCCTCTGCAAACTACTTCCCCTTTTTTTTTATTTTTTTTTATTTTTTTTTGCATAGCTTCTTCCTTCGAAGACTAACTCCCTTAAGACTCATTTTTCCTTTCCCCGAAAGGAACCGCTGAGGATACCAATTTTCACCAAACTTGTGTTGGACTCCTCGAAACTGCTGGGGATAACACTGTCGGGGAATTATTTACTTACATGTTTGGGGATAGAATGTTATCAGCTGGGAATAACGCTGTCGAGGATAACACTACAGGGGGATTCTGATTCCTTCAGAACTAGTGCTTTACTCTTCGGAAGGCTGTTGGGAATGATGCTGGCCTCTTGCTTTTCTGAGCTCAAGTTTCATCCCTTTGTTGGGGAACAACTTCCTCCATTGAAACTTATTATGTTGGGGGCAACACTGGTTCTAAGACCACTTCCCTTGAGACTGGCGTTATCTTTATTCTTCCCCGAATGGGTACCTGACTTCCAGAAAATTTTCTAAATGGAAGGAAAATTTTCTGCCCCAGTTTGATAATATCCCTTGTGGCATGCATTTCTGGCATCAATGCCATTTCCTTTACCTGTTTCAAATCAAACAAAATTTGTTAGTTTAAAACATGGTGGTTGGTTATGATACTCCTACTGGGATGGCTTTTTCCCTTTCTCCTTCCTTGCTCTGCGTTCCACAACTTGTTGGGGATGATATTATTTGCTGGGGATAATCCCTTCCTGCTGGGGATATTCCTCTTCTTTTGTGGCATAGCTTGGAAACTGGCATTTTCCCGACCTTTTAGTCTAGTATGAATTTCCCAAATCATGCTCACTGCTTTCCTTGCTTTGTTCACGGGCCTTGGCCTTGAGGTTTATAACCTTTGATTTCGGCAAGGGTATCCCTCTTGACACTCGTCAATCCTTTTGTCAATTCCCTTTTGCTAGGGATATCTTTCTTGACACTGGCCTCACGCTTGTTCCTTGCTGACTATACCACTTGGATGTACTAGCCAGATCTCATCTTGCATAATTGTAAAGCTGATGGCATATTTTGAAGTCAATTCTCACTTGTTCTGACCAAACAGACTCTACTGGGGTATTTTTCTGTGAAAGAAAAAGATAAAAGGGAACAAAATAAAAAGACAAAGGAAAAAGATGACTCTTTAACAAAATAAACTATAAATAAAACCTATCAAACGCCGATACCGACTCTAATGGTCGTGACATGCACATGTGGCCTATCCTCCGCCGTCAATCGTCTTTCAAGATCTTCACTTGGAGATTCCCCATCTGATTCTTAATCTTATTCGACTTGTAGTGCCCGAAGGGTTTTCACTATCAAGCCTCTCTCATTTTTTTTTCTCAACTTTCATCGCCTTATGGTGTCCGTGAAGATTTTCACCGATAAGACTCTCTCATTTGTATCACTTTCCAGCTGGGGATTTGGAGTGTTGCCGATATGACTCTCTCTGCTGGGGAATAGAGTCCTTTCTGCTGTGGATCAGAGTGTTATGTTCATGGGTAAGACTCTCATTTATCTGACTTGACATCTTTTGAAGACTGATCAGAAGGTCTTTATTTGGACCGTAATGTGGGTTTTTGGATAGGCTAGAAATAAAGGGTTTTAAAGGCTCAAAAAAAAATCAATTTGGGGTTCAAAATTACAACCTTCGGAACCGGCTTTCTTTACATCAAGCACAACCTTTGCCCCAGTTTCTTGCTTGGGGATTTTTATTTTTTGCTTTACACTATGTTACACTATGCACATTATGCACGCTATGACCGAGCCGTGAGGCGCCTACGTATCCTTTTTGAGGAATCAGGTCAAACGTAGTTCCCAATTCCTCTTTTTTCATTTGACTTTCTTTTTTTCTTTGTTATCATTTTTCTTTTCTTTTCTCTTTTTTTTTGGTTTTGTTGTTTTTTCTTTTTTCTTTTTTTTTCTTTTGTTTACCTGCCATACTTGCGTTTTCTAGTCGTTGCTAATGATTCCGAACGAGGGGTACGAAAGAAAAATAAATAAGGCTCAAAAAGGGTTAACGAAGGATAAAGTGTTTAGGTAGCAGAACAAAATGCATTCGTCATTCCAGTCTTCAAAACATGCCAAGTGCAAACAACATAATTTAAACTAAGATTTGTAGCCTCTTCTGATGGTGCTGGACTTGACAATTATATTCACATTTGCTTTTCCATTTGTCATTTCTAAAGCACCGTTGGGCGACACTCTCATTCTCATTATTACGAACGACCCTCATGCCAATTTGGCGAATCTTGCTTCTAACGGTTTTCTTTGTGTTTAACTTGCCCTAGTTTCGCATGACTCGAGCTCCGAATAATCTAAAATCGTCTTTATTTCCTTTAAATGTTCTGATCACCTTTCCGGGGTTTTATGATTAACCTTTAAGATTAGGCCCAAACTGTGTGCACATGTCATGTCACTAGAATCGGCATTGAACAAAATGATAAAAGGACTAAACAAAAGATGACTAGAAATAATAAAAGACCAGATTTTGCATTAGATTACCGGTGAAATGGTTTGAATAACAAAACAAAACAAACCAGAACAAAATCCAAAAAACAAACTGGACAAAACTTAAACAAACCGTTATGACAAATGGAAAGATTAGAAAGTTTGACACAACCCTAAGAATAATCCGGTCAACAGAAATAACAACAAAATAAACCATCAAAAACTTCTCTTTTGATAACCAAGGAACGAAGCGCCCTCCCAATTATTAAACCTGGCATCTTAGCCACTGAGCTTTGCGTCAATACTGCCAACACCATTACCAGCTTCAACATCATCAACCTTGGTCAGCGAGCTCTCAAGAGGATTCGCATGCTCCATGTCACTGTCATTGATCACAATTGCCCCTCCCTGAATCATTCTTTCTATTTCTTTTTTCAAGGAAAGACAGTCTTCAATGTTGTGTCCTCTGACATTGGAGTGGTATGCGCATCGTGCTGCCGGATCAAAGTTCCTTGCACGTGGATTTGGAGTACATGCGGGGAGTGGCTCAATCAAACCAGCATGCCTTAGCCTTTCAAACAGACTGGCATAAGATACTCCGATAGGGGTGAGAGCCTTTCCTCGTTTCAGCAACCTCTCGTTCCTAAATGCTTGATTGGGCCGGAAACCTGATCCAGGGGGCTTCCGGTAGGCTTGTGAGGGTGGATAGGCCTTCTGTGGAGCTGGGTATTTGGACAGTGAAGTCCGTCCTTGGGAATCTCGTGGAGAATAGTAGCATTGGGGAGGGGAGTAGTGTTGATGAGTGATGGAGCTACTCGGGTAGGTGGGAAAGCTGCCATAAGTGGGTTGGGATGGAGAGTATGGGGGATCTTCCGTTATGGTGTTGGGTGCTTGGGAAATGACAGAGTTCAAGAGCCTTGGTGGTGGAGGGGGCGGTGTTTTCCCAGTTATCCATGCCTGATACATGTCTGCCACATGTTGTCTCAGCATTTTCACTTCTTCTACCAACCCATTGTTCCGTTCGACCAATTGTTGTCGGTCATCAGTACCGACCCACTATGTTCTGAGGTTCTGTGTCATTTGCTTTGCAGGGAGGAGTTACCACAACCAAACACTTTTCTATATATGAACACAACAAAGGGAAGTCATCACTTTAGTGTTAGGGCATTTGACAGACAATCATATATCAGAGATGCAATGCACCTAAGCAGTTAAACCATTCTATCAGAGATGTGATGCACTCGCGCTTTCCTTTATTTTTCTTTCTTTTTTTTTTCTTTTTCAGTGGTGGTCGAATCTTATGGAGATTGCGTACGTATCATGACCCCGCATGAATCAGACCTTGCGTAGCTCAGACCAATAAAAGATAAACAATACTAAACATTTTTTTTCAATTTTCATATTAAAACAAACTTGGTTTCAAAGGTTTGAAGATGACCTACAAACTCGAAAATCAGACAACCCACATATTCTAATTAAAAGATTTACAAACTCCAAAAACAAATGGCCAGCTTCCTTTCTCCGTTTGACAAATGCAACCGAACGGTTATTTTTGCAAACGTGGCCCCTTCCCAATTTCTTATGAATTTTGAGGCCGGAGAGGATTATTTTATGACACTTTACAAACTTGTCCGTTCTTTTACGAAAATAGCCTTTCGACAACTGAAAGATACTCTAAGGCTATTTCAGCAAGAAAGGTTTAAGACGCGGCCGAACTGGCTCGGCTTATTTTTGATTGAAAGTCCAAACGGTATTCACCTGACCGCTGACTTTTTTTTTTAATTACAATAAAAACCTGGTGTTGCAAACACGGCCCTTTAGCGCCTCGGGGACGAAGATTTTTAAGGCTGTGTGGGTCAACTGGACCAAAAATCCTAAACATGACCCAAAAGGTGGCTGTTTATGCAGAGTCAGCCTTCCGGCGTCCCTTTCGGGAACATTCGGCTATGTTTTGACAAAACAACATCACCTGACTTATTTATGACTCTTTTTATCGTTTTTCAAATTAGAAAACACAATATTGCAAATCTTAAAAAAATGACCCAAATCTTAAAAAAATGACCCAAAGGTGGCTGTTTATGCAAAGTCAGCCTTCCGGCGTCCCTTTACGGGAACATTCAGCTATGTTTTGATAAAACAGCGTCACCCGACTTCTTTATGACAGAATTAAAATTCTGACAGGTTTTTTATTTATTTATTTGTTTTTGGCTATTTTAGCAAAAGGTGGGGTTGGACCCGATGAGGGTTGCCTACGTATCTCACATCCGGTGAGAATCAAACCCGCGTAGTTCGGGTGAATTAACCGCACTATTTTAAAATATGATTCTTTTTTTATTTTTATTTTTGACATTTCATAAGCAAAAATATAAAAAAAACTACTTTTTTTAAAACAAGACCCTTTTTTTTTAACAGACAACCTATTTTCCAATTTAAAAAAAAATCTTTTTTTAAAAAAAAAAATATAACAGCCTATTTTTCGAACAAAAAAAAAACAACTCTTTTTCTTTTTTTTTTCTTTGCTTTTTTTTCTTTTTTCTTTTAGTAAAACAAACCAAAGAATAAAACCCTTTTTTTTATTTTCCAAGGTTCCGACAGTACTTGGGCATTGTTTTTTTTTTCAAAACCATTAGTTAACTCTCCAACTGCTATTTTTCTCTTTTTCTTAATTTTCTAACATTCCGGAAATTCAAAAAAAAAAACGGTCAACATCCAGGCCAGAGTAAATAAATGCACAGAAAACAATTAGGATGCATCAGGATGGTCTTTTCGTTTCAGGTTGCTAGCCCTAGACGGACCCAACCCCTGTGTTGAGTCCCCTAAGTCAAAATGCACATGAAGCAAACAAGCGTTCCTACTAGGGATCTGGCATGAGGCTGAGTTATTTCTAGGTTCAAAACCTGGGTGTTTGTTCTAGACCTGGCTTACCCGAGCGGACAACTCGAGCCGAGGAGGAGGCGGCAGTCCGGGAATACAGAAGCTTCACCGGCTTTGCGACTTATCCAAACCTCGTTCTAAATTGGGACTTGACACTAGAGAGAAAAGAAGTCGTACACCGTACACCCTTCTTCACAATTCAGAAGACTCAGAGAGGAGATGGGTTTCGGCACAGCTTATATACAGTTCACAAAATATCAAAGCAGTAAAAGCAGTTAGTTAGCACAGTATGCACAGATCATGTAACAAAATTTGATAAAGCTTAATACAACAATTATTCCAAGCTCGAATTCTGAACCCTGAACCAGTGGTTCTGGGTTGAGTCCCCAACAGAGTCGCCAGAGCTGTCACACCTCCTTTTTCCGCCCCCGCGAGGGTGCAAGGAGTTTTTTCCAATTAAAGGACAATCGAAATGAGATTTATTTATTTATTTCAGAGTCGCCACTTGGGAGATTTAGGGTGTCCCAAGTCACCAATTTTAATCCCGAATCGAGGAAAAGAATGACTCCATATTACAGTCTGCGTACCAGAAATCCGGATAAGGAATTCTGTTAACCCGGGAGAAGGTGTTAGGCATTCCCGAGTTCCGTGGTTCTAGCACGGTCGCTTTCATATTCGGCTTATTTATCTGATTTTAATACAATTATGAACCGATGTGCCAATTTTAACTTTTTACCACTTTATTATTATTATTTTTAAAAGAATGTGAACATCGCTTAAAACACGTCTTTGGACTGCGTCACATGAAATGCACCCACAATCCGGAACACATTTTACTTGATGTTTTGGGATTTGGATTTGGGTCGCATGAAATGCGCACCCAAGCTTAAGAAAGTAAACTATTAAACACGCGCCTAAAGAGACTATCGCGTTATTATTTTGGGAAGGCCGTAAAATTCGCTAAACGGACCTCCCGAACTCTAAGTAATTAACACATATATTTTTGTGAGGGCCCCGCAATCTGTGTGTTTTATTTGGCGAGGCCCGTCTCGTTTTATTTAAAAGGATAAACCTATAGTGACTACATTTCTTCTATTAAGTTCATCTCTAAAAATAAAAGGAAATCCCTCAATTAATTACATGCTGAAAAAGTCGAACTTATTAGTTATTAGTTTACGGCTAATGCAAATGGAAAATTGCAATCGAGTTTGTACAAAGAGAGATTGCTTCCGTTCTATATTCTATTATTTAATAACACTGGAACATGAGATTTACGCACAATAATATCAAAACAGATTACTTGTTCTTTGATTAATTTAAACTAACATTATTAGATGAAGAAGTTATGCAACCTCGTTACTCATTAATCAGTCAACTACATTTTTATACAAAGATAGGAAAATTATATTCAAACACAAATCTAAACAGGAGGAATTCAACAGGAACAAAGCCTGATTAATATTTCATTTCGCTTCAAGCCGAGAGTGTACAACTGTATACCTGGAAATGGCAGTACAAGAACAAAAGAAGGAGGAGTCAGCAGCAGCAACAACACAGCAACAGAATCCCACAGCAAATAACAGCAACAAAACCAGCAATAACCAATGTAACAATGGTCAGAACCAAACTGGAAAAAAAAACCCCGGAAAGCCTAACTGAAAATCAGTAACACTAAACGCAGTCCACAGAGGCAGTAACAAAGTTCTGATTTCAGTAGTAAAGAAAAGGACCTCACTTTCAGTTTTTAGCTCTCAAAGACTGATTTTTAGTTCTGAAAAATTAGCCTATTTCTCCTTTTAAAGTTCTGAAAATTTTTCCTCTCTGAATTTTTTCCAGTCCCCTTCTCTATATCAACTCCTCCTATTTATAGGCTAGAACTAAACATTATTTATTCAAAGTTTTCACTTTCAGCATGTATATTCCCTCTCATGTGCATCTATACACTTTTATCATTAATCCCATGCTTATTTTCTGATTTTCTACCCTTAAAGATACCAGACAGGGTGTATTCTGCACTACTAATTCCCTTTTCATTAAATAATTCCTTAATTTAATTATTCACTGAATATTCAACTAGCAGACTACTAACACTAAACATTTTAAATCTTTTAAACACCCAAAAATACCGCTGAAAATCCCCTATTATTATTGCCTTGCCTTCACTCTTAGCAATATGTATTTAAACCTCTCTGATTTACAACTACACCAAATCACTACACAACTACAACCAATCCTTAAGTCAAATTCACATAAATGATTCAAGCATCAAAACAGACCAACGAAGTGATTCATGCTGTATTCATCCAAATAAAGCAGTCATAAACTAACTATTCGACGAAGTTGTTCAAATCGAATGTAGCTTATAACGCACACTCAAACAAACAGAAGAAAAAACTTGACCAAATAAAAAGGTCTTGAAGAAGAAGGAGAACTAATGAACAAAACAAAATTACAAAATAACACTTTAAACAAAGAATCAATAATCCGAAAAATAAAATGAACAAAACAAGATTACAAACAACACTTAGAACCAAAAACCATAACGAAGAAAGAAGTCCTGGACAGAAACGATGAGGAAGCAAGTGGCGAGATCGTTTGGACAGAAAGAAGAAAAAGCAATTGCCCCCTCCAGAAGTCCTGGACTGTTTCCTTTTGTTCGTCATTTCAAACGAAGAAAAAGGTCCACAGTCCTTCCCATTTCTTGGTTTTAAAAGTTTTTTCTCCCTTTCTTTCACGTTCTCTCTCCTCTCTTTTTTCCAAAAATTTTCAGCCCTCTTCTCCTTCCAAAAGTTTTTTGCTTTTTCAAACTTTTCTTCTAAAATTTCTCAATCCCCCCCTCTCTTCACGTTTTGTCCCCCCCTTTTCAAAAATTTCAGCCTTTAAAAATTTTCCTCCCCCATGTGTTTTGTCCTTGTTCAAAGGACATGGACCCCATGTGTGTAGGGGTCCAAGACATGTGTCCCCCATGCGCGGTGGGGTTCCCCGTGTGTGGTGTTCCGTCCGTGTTCCCCACGCGTGTCCCCCACGTGTGGTGGGCTCGGATTATTATGGGCTAAGTCCGAAAATTAGGCCTAAAAACGGGTAGTTTGAACCCAAATATTATTCTTTTGCCCGGACCCGAGAATAAAACACGATGTTATTCAATTAATCCTATGCAAGCAAAATAACTACAAAAATAAGACTAACTTTTAAAACAAAACTATTTCTTTCTTTTTTTTTAGTGTTTTTTCAAGATTAAAATAGTTACAAAGCATAAATAAAACTATTTTTGTCATTTTCGTTTTTATATAAAGATAAAATATAAAGTACTATTTTTTTTGTATTTTTCAAGATTAAAATGGCTACAAAACGTTAATAACTCTTTTTTTTGTAATTTTCGAAATTATACAACGATAAAAATATAAAGTACTATTTCTATATTTTTTAAGTTTAAAATGACTACAAAACATTAATAAAACTTCATTTTTTATAATTTTCGAAATTATATAAAGTATAAAAAATAAGGTACTATTTTTTGTATTTTTTCAAGTTTATGAGAAATACATAAGCTAAAATTTACATATATATTTTTTGTAATTGACGAAATAAGGTAAAATAGTCAAAATAGCTATATTAGACTCAATTCAAATATTAATGTTTTGTAGCCCTCTTTTTTTCTTTCTTTTTATTTTTATTTTTGATAAAACTAAAATTCTAAATTGAGCTACAAACTAAATTAACTCCAAAAGTACTAATTAAACTCCTAACAAAAATTATCATACACAATTAAACACCAATTAAAACAAAATTGCATAATTTGACATTAAATGCTAACAATGCAAAATATTCCTATTTTTGTGACTTTCATTTTTTGTAAAACAAACTTAATTAAATACTAAATGAAAATGTGATATATTTTATATTTTTATTAATTAAAACAAATAAACATGCACTCATAAAAATACAAATAATTATACAAAAATACCACAAAAATAACAAAAATTACACACAAAGAAAAATTGTTTTATTTTGAATTTTTGGGAGTAATTCTTTCATAGGGCAAAAATCACGTGCTTACACCAGTTGCTCCAGTTGAGGAGCAGGTTTAGATAATATTGATGTGATTTTCTAAAATCGTATGTATTGAGTAATTCGGAATCTACATGTAACGCACGTGCCGAAGAACTCTCTCTCTATATATATATATTAAAAGCTAGCTACACATATTATAGGTTAATTTAGTCTACTTTGTAAAAATTTAATGCACTAATAATACCCAAAACTTAAATTATTATTTTTTGAATATTGATAATAAAGTATGCGCCGCCTATAATGATTTTTATTTTGAAGTACCACTTGCAACACTGATATTGTAGTGATAGTCAGATTCAAAGTTTGCGGAGTGGGTCGTCATCCATTTCATGTCTTTTGCTCTACTTGCCAGTGAGTGTGTAGAAGGGAATGAGTCTTGCATGAATAATTCAAATATGGTATGGTACTACTAAGAAATCTAATACACTATATTAATTTAAATTGATCCTGTAATTAATTGATTAAACTTATCCATTTTCCAGTTTCTTCGCCACCAAGTGATAATAATAAAAGTTTTAGATGCCAATTTAATAATTTAATCCAATTATCTATTAGGTTGTGCTGTCGATTATTTTTTATTCTTTCTTTGTTGACAAAGCTAACACGTGAGAGTTTAGACTTTTGAAAAACAGAAAGCTTGATCATGGTTGTTGGCGCCACAAGGATGGCCACCACATTTGATCATGGAACTGTTTTATTTTTAGATAATCTCTCTTCTAATAGAATATTATGTAGTCGTACTTTATAATTCTTATTGTAGAACCAAAGATGGACTCTTGGGTTGTGCATACGGTCAAGATCGAATGCCTTCGATACATGTATTCAAGAGGTCGTCCGAAGTCCGAGTCCGGGGAGGTCGAGTTCGAGACCAGCTGACCAGACTTGATCTCAAAGACAGAGTGCAAAACCCGAAGATGGGAGTTCGAGAAATACCGGGGCCAAGTCTGCTCGACCCCCGAAATAGTACCGTTATGGATTTGTACCAGAATGATTGTACGATTCCGTACTAGGCGGTTAGACAGCTGTACCAAGAATATTCCTTACTGTAAATAGAAATATTCCTTTTTTAGGGTTCCCCTATTATATAAAGGGGACCCCAATCATTTCTAACATCATCTAATCATTTAGCAAAGAATATATTCTCTGCCTTTTGCCTATTGTTCATCAGAATTGTCCTTTAGCTTTATTGTTCTTACTTCGCTTTTCCTACTCAATTGTTTTTACTGCCCTAAGCCACCTCGAGGTTACTAAGCTCGAGGTCACTGCTGCTAAGTAACATTGGTTTGATTCACTTCTATCTTTCATTTCTACTTCATATCTGTTGATTATTAATTGGCATTGAACTAAATCACATATCTTTAAAATTACTAATCAAATTTAATTGTTACTCGTATTTTTGAGGTAAATAGTTTGGCGCCCACCATAGGGCTAAAGATAATAATGATTATTTTTTTACTAATTCTCGTTACACACGTTGCTTTTACACTTTGTCTTGTCAAGAATTTTGATTCTCAAGATGAAACATGTCTAGCTCACAAAACGCACCCATTCATAGCAACGAAGGTCTTGAAGAAAACAGCAACGCATGAGTCAGTGTACCATCGATAAACCTAGGGGAAGTGCTGAATGTGGAACCTATTGATGTTAGTTCACATATCCCTTTGAATGCAGATCCAGGCACGGACCCTAAAGGAGATATATGCAGGGAAGCCCGGCCCGGTTTCCAAAGAACACAAGGAATGGAAGAAGGGGGAGTCAGCCTCCAAGTGATGTTCGAGATGCTGCAAGCTTAGCAAATCGCCATCGCCCAACTTCAGAGTCAGAATAGAACTCCAAACACAGCCAAACCAGTAAACACTCGGCGTACTGAACCAGCGTTAGAAAAGCCTGATGAAAGTGGCTCGAGGACTGAACCAACGATTATGAGAATGCTTGAGGAACTAACGAAGAGGGTCAAGTCCAGAGAAAAGAAAATTGAAGACAGTGATAAGAAGGTGGAAACTTATAACTCCCGGGTAGACCAGATACCGAGACACCTCCAGTTTTGAAAGGTCTAGATGCCAAAAAGTACATACAAAAACCATTCCCCCTGAGCGCGGCTCTGATGCCCATTCCCAAGAAATTTTGCATTCCCAATATACCCAAATATAACGGGACACCAGACCTTAACGAGCATATAACTTCATACATTTGTGGGATTAAAGGAAATGACTTGAATGACGATGAAATCGAGTCAGTTTTGTTGAAACAATTCGGGAAAACACTATCAAAGGGAGCCATGATTTGGTATCACGACTTAGCTCCTAACACTGTTGATTCATTTTCTATGCTAGTAGATGCCTTTATGAAAGCACACGTTAAGGCCACGAGAAAATTGAACGTCTTCAAAATAAAGCAAAGGAAAGACGAGATGCTAATGGAGTTCGTGTCCTAGTTTCAGATGGAAAGAATGGATTTACCACCGATCTCCGATGACTAGGTAGTGTAGGAATTTACGAGCTCGATCGCCTCTCAACAGTTAAAGCAGAACTTGATCGAAAATCCAGCTGTGACATGGTCAGATGTGCACAATCGTTATCAATCAAAGACCAGGGTCAAGGACAACCAGTTGGGAGCCCCCTCGGGTTCAGTTCATTCTAACAGATTCGCAGCCAAGCCCCCGAGGGACACAGACCGAGAATCGAGACCAAACAAGGAAAGGCAACAACTAGCTAACAGCTTGGGAGAAGAAGTCATCGAGGCCAAGTGCGATTCTTTATTGGTGGTAAACCAAGTGAACAAAAGTTTTCAGGTTCGAGAGGATAGAATGCAGCGGTACTGGGACAAGCTGCAGGTAACTTTACACCGCTTCAAGGAGTAGACTCTTGATCATGTGCCTCGGGAACAAAATAGTGAGGTCGATGCACTTGCTAATCTAGGATCCTCAGTCGAAGAAGATGACATCGTCCCGGGGACTGTCATCATATTATTGAGGTCCGTGGTTGAAGAGGGTCATGCCGAGATAAATTCAACGAGTTTAACATAGGACTGGAGGAACAAGTTTATCGACTATTTGAAAAGTGGAAAACTCCCATCGGACCACAAAGAATCGAGGGCCTTACGAACCAAGGTTGCTAGGTTTGCATTAGATAAAGATGGAACATTGTACCAAAGAACATTCGATGGACCATTGGCGTTATGCTTGGGTCCAGGGGATACCGATTATGTTCTACGAGAAATCCACGAAGGCACTTGTGGGAACCATTTCGGTGCCGAGTCTTTGGTCCAAAAAATTATCAGAGCAAGTTACTGCTGGGATAGCATGGAAAATGATACTAAGGAATTTGTCAAAAAATGTGATAAGTGTCAACGATTTGCACCGTTGATCCATCAGACTGGAGAACAACTCCATTCAGTCCTATCCCTGTGGCCTTTCATGAAATGGAGGATGGACATAGTTGGACGCTTACTAATGGCCCCAGGTAAAGCTAAGTTTATTTTATTTATGACTGATTATTTTTCTAAGTGGGTGGAAGCACAGGCCTTCGAGAGGTCTGGGAAAAGGAAGTTATTGACTTTATCTGGGACCACATCATATGCCGATTCGGGATACCTGCCGAGATCGTATATGACAATGGAAAACAATTCATCGGTATCAAGGTAAGGGAGTTCTCAGAAGCATATAAGATAAAGAGGATTTTATCAAAACCGTACCATCTGACTGGAAACGGGCAGGCCGAGTCAACAAACAAAACTATTATTCAAAATCTGAAGAAACGGTTAGACGATGCAAAGGGAAAATGGAGAGAAGTTTTACCCAAGGTCCTTTGGGCATATCAGACAACATCGAAGTCTAGTACGGGGGCCACCCCGTTTTCTCTAGTATATGGTTTCGAGGCCCTCATCCTTGTCGAGGTCGGGGAACCCACCACCAAATCTTGACATGCAATCGGAGGAGTTAAACCACGAGGCCATGAATGCTAGGCTCGAGTTGTTAGACGAAAAGCAAGAAGCAACGCTTGTTCGGATGGCCGCGCAGAAGCAAAGGATCGAAAGATATATAATAGAAGAACCAACCTTCGACATTTTAGAATCGAGAACTTAGTCCTATGGAAAGTCACCCTCAATACTCGAGACCCAAATGAATGGAAACTAGGCCCGAATTTGGAAGGACCATACCGAGTCCTCGAAGTTATCGGTAAAGGATCTTACAAACTTACACAATGGAAGGTCAACAACTGCCAAACAATTGGAACATATCATTGCTCAAACGATACTACTGCTACGGTATGACTTCACCCTTTTTGTCCATTTGAGTTTAAAACTAACTCGTTACAGATTTTTGGTTGAAGCTATCGAAGGCATACGATCTCAAAGGCATCATTTTTTACACGAAGACCTTAGGTTTTAAAGCATGCGTTACACTCTTTTTCCCTTAGATCGGATTTTGTCCCAAATGGGTTTTACCGGTAAGGTTTTTAACAAAGCAACAACTATGTGCTACCTAAGGAGAACTCAATAGTATCCAAGGATTCTTTTCAATCAACCTCCAATACTGGGGGCATCACCCTCGGAGGTTATATTTTTGAGAAAAATACTTCATGCCTAAGAGGGCCTCGATAGGAGAACTTTGTAATAGGACAAACGGTCAAATGAACAGTGTCCATATAGAATAGTCGAGCCCCGACGGCAAAACATGTATGCATGTATCAATAATTTGAAGAAGCAGTTTGGTTATTTCAAAAAGACTTTGTAACTCAAAGAAGTTTACTATCATACGAGCTTTACACTTACAACCCTACAGGAAGTGTCTCAAGAGCCAAAACACAAATACACCCCCAAATACTTGGGGACTGTCATTGACAGTCAGCACATCCGATTCATCGAAAAATCGAACCTATAAGACCTCAAAGAGGCGGCCCCTCGAAACAAAGGCCAAGGCCAATATACTCAGGGATTAACTTTTCGAACAAGTTAGAAAAGCTATCGGGAAACAAGTCCAAGTGACATACCCGAAGGCTACGACCATATCGTCATATAAAGGCTACGGCCAAAATAATGCGGCTCGAAGATGTCCAACTTCCGCCATAAATTAAAGGTCTTCAAACATTGAAAAACCGATTAAATTAGGCTACCCTCGGCAAAAGCAAAATATAAAGGGCTTCGATAAATTCAGCCCTCAAATAATTGAAAGGGCTTCGATAAATTCATCTCTCGAATAATCCAAAGGGTTTGATAACATCAGCCTTGGGATAAACCTCAAGAGGTATTCAATTATGTCTACACAAACAAATTACTAATAAGGTCTCGATACGTCGAACCTTCGAAAATCCCAAACGGATACAAAAAATACATGCTAAGGCATACAAAAATTTCCACTAAGCCTTTTAGTCGAAAAGAAGGGAAAAATTATAGCCATTCTAGAGGCCGAAACGGACCAACTTAAAGATCCTAAGGGCCTATATATAAGAGCCTAAGGTCCAGCTTAAAAGAGCTTAAGGGCAAAAGCACATAAGAGTCTGAGACCTCGTTCTCACTCAACTCGGACCCAAGAGTCCCATTGTTCCGAGCTCGCATCAAATTGATTTAAGCTTAGCTCGGGGATTATCTAAAACCTTAAGGGGTATTATATCGAGCAATAAAAACCTAAGGGTTTATTAGGTTCTGAGTCTGAATCGATACTCGAGCCGATTATTTGAATTATCAAAATCTTCCACAAATGAGAACAAAATAAAATTCAACACAAGTCGGGGATAGAACCAAATGGTACTTTATATTCATAAGGGCAGTTTTACAAAACATATTTACAACTCCCACAAGGGGCCCTTGCACAAAAATGAAAACCTAATCTATTTTCGGGGTCACACCCCCGGGAGCGTCATCTTCAGGAACTGCACCTTTAGCAACTCTATCTTTGGGAGCCTCCTCTTCCTCGGGAACATCTTCTTCACCTTATTCGTCCCCGAAGCCACTCGCTACATCCACATCATCAGAAGAGACCAGAAACCTGGCATCGGTTTCTTGCGCCTTTGCCTTGGCTATCTCCTCGGCAAGGTCGAACCCTCAGGCATGGATTTCTTCGAGAGTCTCCATCCGGGCCTGGCACTTCACCAAATCATTGATCCATTTTTACCGGTTGGAGGCCTCAGTCAAGTCATCTTGAACGATCTGGCATGCCTTAAGTATACAACAATGGATTTATCGGCCGCAACCTTCGTCTTCTCAGTTTCAGCCTTAGCCTGTACAGCTTCGGCCCGGGCTCTAGCTAGCTCTGCCTCTAACTCCTCAATTTTCTTGGCCTGGGCCAGACCCTTCACTTTAATGTCTTGGAGTTGAGTTTCAGCTGAGGCCAGTTGGGCTGTGACGCCTTTCTTATCGGCAGCAAGCTGATCCATGCTCTCCTTCCATCGATGACAATCAGCTTTGACTTGATCAACCTCGCCTCGAAGCTGCCCAATCATCTCCAGCTTTTGCTACAGCTGAGATATCGAAGATTTAGCCTCCGAAGTAGGGCCAAGAACTTCGTACTCTGTTAAAATCACAATTACCTACTAGTCTAGCTCGGACTCATTTTTTTGAGCTTTGGATAATTCAGCCCGGAGATCCTTAAGCTCCTCTTCCTTTTTGCTATAGAGGAGCCTCGGGGCCTTCTCTTAGCTGGAAACTTTCCTAAGCTCGGCCTCACATTGGCTCAACTCAGCTCTAAACTTGACGATGGCCTATACATGAAATGAAGATATATCAGTCAAAGGAAAAGGAGGAAAGAGAAAATTACAATAATAAAGGTGAATATTTACTTGAGAGAGGAGATGTTGAGCCTCTTCAAAGATGGTGAATGCATCATTGAGGTCAGTGGCATCCTCGAACCCAGCAAAACAACCCTGAAAGTGATCTTCCTCGAGGACCTTGCTCGGATCGGGCATACGCAGAGTGTTAGCTTCTTCGATTGCCCCCGGAATAAGTTGGCAAAGAAAGGGAATGACCTATTGTCGCGGCCCCGAGCTCTTCACTCGGGGCGTTCTCATTGGCTTCAGGGGTCTCCACGTTTTCCCCCTCGGGTACATTTGTTGAACGGGGAGGAACGATCTCAACCTCTACAGGGGCCTTGCCCTCATTTTCTTTGGGGTTCCCTCACCATGGGATGAGGTTTCTAGTTAGGAGGGCTTGGCGGCCTCGATTGGTTTCCTGGTTTGTGGCACCAACGCCAACTCTTCGCCATCATTTTCTTCATTCGGGGAATCATGGGCCGAATTAGCGCCCGAGTGGGCAAATCTTTTCCGCAGCCTTCGAGCAGGGGTTTTCTTGTCTTGAGGGTCTTCAAGCTTCGAAACCCTTTTTCTTTTGTTGTCCTTCTCAAACTTCGGGATTGAAAACTTGGTCCCTTCCCTGGGCGTTGCCGGCCTCATCTCGGATACATCTCCGAGGCCTACACAAGTAAACGTGAATAAGTTGACGCCACCAACATATGAAAAGTATTTGAAACTTGGGAAAAACACTTACTATAATTTTTGGCCTCTCACTGGCCCTTTGATAATTCGTGCCATTTGCGCTCATCATACGAGGATGTCGCTGCCAACTTTCAGACCCAATTTTCGAGATCAGGAACAACAAGGGGTATCCAAGCAACAACTGCAAAAAATATAAAAGTATTATTATGGGATATGGAAATGGAGTATATATATAGATATTAGGAAGAAGGACTCCACTTACGATTGTAATTCCATTTCTCTAGGAACAACATTTTTGTTCCGGGGAATGACATCTGAAGCCTTTACTATGACAAACCAGCTCATCCAACCCCGATCCTTTACTTCGTCGCTGCTGGCGAAGAAGGTTTTCTTTGTGCGATGTTGTAGCTTGACAAGCCCTCGAAATAGCTAGTGCCGGTACAACCGAATCAGGTGGTTGAGGGTGAATTCCAACCCCTCAACCTTTTCGGAAAAATAGCACAACATGATTATGATGCGCCAAAAAGAGGGGTGAATCTAGCCAAGGGTGATTTCATACATTTTGGAGAAATCAATCACCACCAGATCAAGGGGATCCAGTGTGAAGGGGTAAGTGTAAACACTTAAAAACTCCTCCATGTGGGTAGTAATGCTTTCCTTGGGGCTCGGAATCTGAATCACGACCTCATCTCCCCAGCCACAGTCTTTCTTCACGTCCTTAAGGTGCTTCTTCGGTATCAAGCTGAGATATCAAGATGCATGCTCGCATCAGCCTGGGACGTCGGGGGGATTTTCAATACTAAAGTCCTTTTTAATTATACAATGGCCAGAGGTGAATTCCTCAAGAGTTGGCGGCGCCATCGATTTGGCCGATTGGGAAGTAGAAGAAGATGATGCCTTTTCCTTTTGAGGGACTATTATAGAAGTTTTCGCCATGGTTTTGGGTTACAAAAGACGGCAAGGCCTGGTTGTTACCGGTACTAAGAAGACGGTAGTAGCAGAAAATAAAGAGAACAGATTAAGAGAGAGAGGTATGGAGTAGGTACAAAGATGCTTGAAAATTGAAGTAAAGCTTTCTTAAAGGTAGGACCTTATATTTATAGATGGTCGGCGACGGTTCAACAACGCTAGCAGCCGACCAACACTGGCGTGCATTTAATATTTTGGGGAAGCGAACCGACAGGACATTTCAGTCACTTCAAGTGCCTACCTCACGAGAGTGACATCATCGTTATAGACTCCGAAGGATTAAGGTTCAAATCATTTCTTATCATCTTATTCTAAGAAACACGAGTACTATTTGTATACGGTCGAGATAGAATGCCTTCGATCCATGTATTCATAAGATCGTCCGAAGTCCGAGTCCGGGCGAGGTCAAGTTCGAGACCGGCTGACTAGACTTGAGCTTAAATACAGAGTGCAATACCCGGGGATGGGAGTTCGAGGAATACAAGGGCCAAGTATGCTCGACCCAAAATAGTATCGTCATGGATTTGTACCAGAATGAGCTAGATTTCTGCCACGTCCCCAAAGTCATGGCGCAAATCCCGAAATAGGATTGTATGATTTCGTACTAGGCAGTTATACAGATGTACCAAGAATATTCCTTACTGTAAAGAGAAATATTCCTTATTTAGGGTTCCCCAATTATATAAACGGGACCCCAATCATTTGTAACATCATCTAATCATTGAGCAAAGAATATACTCTCTACTTTTAGCCTACCGTCCATCAGAATTGTCCTTTAGCTTTATTGTTCTTACTTTGCTTTTCTTACTCAATTGTTCTTACTGGCCTTAGCCATCTTGAGGTCACTAAGCTCGACGTCAATGCTGCTAAGTAACATTGATTTGATTTACTTCTATCTTTCATTTCTACTTCATATCTCTTGATTATTAATTGGTATTGAACTAAATAACATAGCTTTAAAACCACTAATCAAATTTAATTGTTACTCGTATTTTCGAGATAAACAAGTTGAAAAGTTTGAAGTCAACTTTTATGCAAAGTTGGCAAGTTATTTTTGCCGAGTTGTTCTTTAAGCAATGTTTTCTTAGGGGTGTCAATGGTTTGATTTAACCGGCAATTTTATAAAATTTGTACAAAACTAATTTTTCAGTTATTTTATTTTGTATAACAAAAATTAGACTTTTTTAAACCGTTACAATCATCTCGATTTTTCTTCGGTTTGGCTTGGTTCGGTTAATTTTTGGTATTTTTCTCAAAATATCACAGAAAAGTCGCTAATAAAAGTTAGAATACGATAAGATACGTACTTACTTAGGACTTCGGTAAAACTCCCTAAATATTTTTGCAGTATAAAAAACAATGAATCAAGGGAATATGAAAGACAGAAAGAATAGAGATTGTTCTACTATATTGTAAAGGAAAGTTAAGTAAAGGCAAAAATAGATCACACGAGTTGAAAAACATTAATCAAGATCGGACCCAAGAATAAAGTTTATTGAAAGATTAAGTATCCAATTAGAAAAATGGTATAATATATAATTACTCCATTGGATTTATAACACATTACCTAATGCACCCTTTCGCTTTACAGGGGTCCTATGACCCCCTTATATGTATATTTTTAGTGAAATTATTAACTCCTTTTGAGCTTACATGGCACTTGTTGTGTAATGCACTTGATGCCTAAGCATGAAAAGCTCCAAAATGGCATTTTTTCTTTTCGTTTTTTATATCTCTTGTTTTCTTTTACCTGTTACTTTATACCCTTTTAACCATCTTCATACATCTATATGCAACTTCCACCAAACTCCCCTCCTTTCCTTTTCTTTTATTTTCTTTACCTTTTCAATTTTGTCTTGTTTGTTCTCTGCCTTTGTTTCAAGAAATATTTGGATTTTTTTTGGCCACACAAATTTATCGATGAGACTGGAGTCACCAAATCAATTGTTGTCCTTGGAATATACACAAAATTCTGGGCCTTCTAACATTTTGGCAAATTTCATGGCCTCTTTCTAGACTTCCTTTGCCAATGCTTGGAGATTGAGAGTGAAAGCTTATAAATAAATATTAAATAGATGCAGACATATACAGAATCAAATAAGGAAAAAGAACAATTATATTCGTTTTCACATACTTAAGGGTTTTGAGGATATTGGGCTTTGGATAAAAGGTGGCCGAAAAATGACAGAACAATAGCGGTAATGGGGGTGATTTTTGAACTTTTAGATTTTGTGGCGGCTTTTCAAATCTTCAGAATTTGATTTAGTTATTTGTTTTATGATTATTTTACTTTTGAAGTTCTATTCTGGTGGGGATTTAATGGTGTTTGGTGGTATCTGCAATGAAGGTGGTAGCTATGGCAATGGTGATGGTGACTACAGAGAAGGCGACGCTGGTAGTGAAAAAAGGAATAGTTGATGGAGAAAAAGAAAAAGAAAAAATCAAAAAATAAAAAGAAAAAAAATTCAAATAAAATTGACGTGGCGTCAAATGATTGGTGTGTATGTTCACATTTATTTTTGTGAAGCTGATGCTTGTCTGAAAAAAGGGTATTTACATCATTTAAAACGATTATAAGGACTCATAGCCCCCCTCCCCCCCACCCTCACAAATTGAAATGGTGCATCAGGTAATGTGCTACAACCCCAATGGGGTAATTATGCATTATCCTTAGAAAAATCTAAATCATACAAGAGGAATGATATCCAATACCTTATGGTTTGCTACTCAAGATCGATGGAATACCTGTGGTTTGCAACTCAAGATACAAGGTATAACTAATTTAGTTTCATTAGGAGTAGCATAATAGATTAAGACTTGAGACATTTTCATTTTATTTACTTGTTGGCTTGTAAATGTTTCTATAATTACGTCAAAGGAAAAAAATAATATTTTATTATTTTTAAATTTAATATATAAAATATGTCCGGATTTGGACTTAGGCATATGTCCGGATTTGAATTTGGAGGTTCATAGGTTGATTTAGTATATTTGGCGAAAGTTGAAGGTTTGGAAGGATCATAGGATTGATTGGGAGTTGACTTTCATGATATCAGGTTGGGATTGAAGTTCTAAGAGTTAGAATAGGTTCGTTGTGCCATTTGGGACTTGCATGAGAAATTTGAGGTCATTCCGAGTTTGTTTGATACCAGTGAATTGGGACACTTAGTGTTGATACTCCTACTATTGAGGGAATTCCTAGATGTGTTTTCTATAGACTTGCTGTGTATGCCACCCGACAAGGATATTGATTTTGATTGTTATTTGGTGTCGGGCACTCATCCCATCTCTATTCCACCGTATTGAATAGTACTAGTAGAGTTGAAGGAATAATTTCATCAGTTGCTTGATAAGGGTTTTATCAGGCCTAGTGTATCACCATGGAATGCACCATTACCATTTGTGAAAAAGAAAGATAGTTCTATGAAGATGTGCATCGACTACAAGCAATTGAACAAGATTACTATAAAAAATAAGTACCCACTACCACATATTGATTGTAACGACCCGACTGGTCGTTTTGAGCTTTAGCGCGTTGTTCGGCAGTTTGAGGCCTTGAGTAACTTCACTTCACGTACTATGACTTGTACATGTGATAAGAATTGAATTTCGGGAAGTTTGGTGTTGATTTGGAAAGAAAATTCTAATTTCGAAAGCTTTAAGTTAGAAGAATTAACTAAGGTTTGACTTTTGAGTAAATGACATCGGAATCGGGATTTGAAAGTTCCAACAGGTTCGTATGATAATTTTGGACTTGGGCGTACATTCGGATTGAGTTTTGGATGATACGGGAGCGTTTCAACGCCTATTGTGGAAAGTTGGCATTTTGGAAGAATTTCATAAATTTGGGTTGAAGTGTATTTTAATGTTATCGATGTCCGTTTGGAATTCCGAGCCTGGGAATAGCTTCGTATGGTGATTCTTGTCTTATGAGCACAGCCGGATGTGGATTTGGAGGTCTGTAGGTCATTTGGAAAAAGTTAGAAGTTGGAGGTTTTTGGAAGTTTGACCGGGAGTGGACTTTTTGATATCGGGTTTGGATTCTGATTTTGGAAGTTGGAGTAAGTCCGTAATATTAAATGTGACTTGTGTGCAAAATTTGAGGTCAATCGGACGTGATTTCATAAGATATGGAAGTGAGAAGTTCAATGGTTCATTAGGCTTGAATCGATGTGCAATTCATAGTTTTCATGTTAATTGGTATGATTTGAGGCCTCGATCAGGTCCGTGTTATGTTATGGAGCAGGTCAGTGTGATTGGACGGGGTCCCGAGGACCTCGGGTGTGTTTTGGATGTGTTTGGGTTGTATTGCGCTCTTATTTGATGTTTTAACATCATTTCTTTGGATATAAAGGATAACATATTGATAAAACAACCTTTGATTTGTGATTGAACTGAACCATTAGATCCGTATCGTAATTACGGATTCATAGCAGCAAGAATCATCGAATTCCGATGTCGTTTGAGAGAGTTATGTCCATTTCTGTGTCGGGAAAGATTGCTCTCCGCGAATGCGAGGGAGGTCCCGTGATAGCGAAGAAGGAAATTTGGGTTGACCGATCAACGCGAAGAATTG
The DNA here is from genome assembly GCF_000393655.2 of Nicotiana sylvestris. NCBI lineage: Eukaryota > Viridiplantae > Streptophyta > Magnoliopsida > Solanales > Solanaceae > Nicotiana > Nicotiana sylvestris. The sequence continues at coordinate 69,459,308 of NC_091061.1, read as the reverse complement.
CTCTTCGCAAACGCGAAAAAGAAAAATTGCCCGGACAATGTTTTAAATCGAGAATTTTAGTATTTTGGGCATATCATAAGTTCTAGAGCTCCGTTTCAGGTGATATTTGTGGTGTTGTTCTCGTTTCAATATTTTTTCTTTTGGTTATTATTTTTATCCGTATTTGGATTGTAGAAAGTGGCATTTTATGCCCCAAAGTTAAGAAATAGTAAATCCTTGATTTGATGGTCGATTCATGGACAAAATTAGATAAGTTTTTGGATATAGACCATATGAGTTATAGGTAAAATTTATTTTCAATAATTTTCAGAATCCTGGCACGTAGGCCTGAGGGTTGACTTTATTGACATTTTGAGCGGAGTTGGGAATTCTTATAAATTGATTTATTATGAGTATTAGAGTATATTTTTATTGTTTTCACATTGCTTGACTATTTTTGAGCGACGAGCACCGGTTTGAGGTGTTAGAGCGGCGTTGGAGCCGGTTATTGAATTACAGAGCGAGGTAAGTCTCCTGTTTAACTATGTGAGGGGGAAATTGCCCCCTAGGTGTTGTAATTGATATGTATTACTTGTTGTAGGGGCACACACGAGGTGATGAGAGTCCATACATAGCTACATTCATATTATTGTCTGGGTAGACTCAGGTTCATGCCATGCTATAACTGTACTATTTGGGTTATCTCTTGCTTATTAAATTCTTTTACTTTGCATTACTACTTGAGACTAGATGGACGTAAAGTGATAGACTTGCTATTGTAGAGATTTGACGAGTTTCATAATTAGCTGCTGAATAATTGTACTCCTCTTACAAATTTCTCCCATGTTAAGCGATCTCATTTAAAGGTTTCCTCAAAGCTCCTTATAACTCACATGTTCTTTTGTGAGTGGGGTCAAGGACCCATTAAAGCTTCTTATTCTAATGGTATTGAGCCGTTTGCCTCGGTAGGATAGATACATCTATGGTTCGTGCCATTCGACCCTCGACAGGCACAAATTATGATAGGATCGGGCCGTTTGCCTCGACAGGATTATGTACCACACTCTTATGGGAGCGGACCGTTCGCCTCGGTAGCATAATAGATTTATCTATGGTTCATGCCGTTTGACCCTTGGTAGTGCACAAATTATGATTGGATCAGGTCGTACGCCTTGACATTTCTATAAAATACTCTCATGGAAATTGTGCATAATATCTGACAAGAAGTTAGTGTATCTATGAGTCTTCCTGATTTGAATTATGACAACCTATCTGGTGAGGTCTGTTATATATATATATATATATATATATATATGCTCTGGCTGAGGAGGTAATTACTAATTGTGAGCTTGAGTCTATTGTAGAGAGGATGACCATATCACGTATTTACACTTGTTTAATTCGTTTATTTGCTCTACCCCATAACTGTTTACTTCTTACTGTATCTGTCTTATTGGACCACTAGTAAGTGTTGATGTTGACCCCTCGTCACTACTTCTCTATGGTTAGGCTAGATACTTTCTGGGTACACGTTGATTTAGCATTCATGCTACACTTGCTGCACATTTTTGTGCATGTACATATGTCTGGTGATCTTTTGGGCGCTGAGGCGCAGCTATTGCAGGGACTTACCATGAGCTGCATTTCATGTTACGATCCGCAGTCTGCACAGTCTCCATCATAGTTATTTGTATTCTCTTGTCTAGTTTGTATCTCAGACAGATGTTGTATTCTATTTTATTTCCTAGTTGATGCTCATACACTCGTGAAACCGGATTTTGGGGGTGCTTATGGGTTGTCCTTTATTGTAGTTGTGAAAATATTATCAGTAACCCTGTAAATTCTATTTTTTACTATTTAATTGATGAAAATTATGATTTTAGAAATACTAAAATGAGTAATTAAGTTAAACATTCACTGTTGGCTTGCCTGACGGTGATGTTAGGCGACATCACGACCTCTAGTAGATTTTGGGTCGTGACAGCTTGGTATTAGAGCCAGGTTCATTTAGGTCTCATGGGTCATGAGTTAGTCTAGTAGAGTCTTGCGGATTGGTATGGAGACATCTGTACGTATCTTCAAGATGCTACCTGACTGATAGGAGCACTTCCCTTTCTTGATTCCTCATCGTGCGATTTGATTCCTTTGAAGCTTATGCCTTTATATCCTTCTTACATATTTGTATACGATGTTCAATGCTCGTATCAATTGGGCATCGAGGAGTTATAGTGGTACTACAGATATGGGTAGGATGTTTCTCCCTGCGCATTCGAGCAAGTCATTATCGTCTGCTTGCAAAAGGATGTTCTGTCATTTCATCTAAGTATCTGTGTTTTCAATAGTTTCGAGGCTGCGCGCAGATTGCTATGATGTTCAGACATTGTTATCGCACCGTGTTGGTATAATGGTAGGGTTCTTGTTTGTGTGTCGAGGCAGTGAATGACTTGAAAGGAGGTTATTCTCAGTGCATGATTTAGAGGTTCAACATTTTATTTCCAGCAGAGGAAAGGCAATCAGACTATGAATGTTCAGGTTTGGGATAATGGAGTAACGAGACTTGGTATTTTCGAGCATGGTGGAATTCTCAATTGCGATGTGGTGTCATCGTCCTTATTGAACACGTTAAGGTTCACCAATGTTATAGTCTTCATCAATTTGCCTTCGGGGTAGGGTAGTGTGAAATGGTGCCGGAGAAGTGGTTGTCAGAGATAGCAGAGTGTAGCAATTTTGGAATCTAATAGGTATTTCTAATGTTGATGGCTTGAGAAGGATGATCGTCTAGGAGGCTTGGAGTTGGTGGCAATTTATTAGCTCAAGTGTTACAGAGATGGATTTGGATTTGAGGTAACGATTGGGTAGCAGAGGACGTTGAAGGACATGTGGGAGGTGTTTTGCAGTGGTTGAATTGCTAAAAGGCCAAGTATGAAAAGCAGAAGTCGAGGAGTTACTTAAAGGAGAGGATTTAACCAAAGTGAGGCAGTGGTAGAGTAACATATGGGTTCTGTGGTAGGATGGCCACACACCTTGAGGAAAGTTTGGATCCGTTTGGGAATTCATAGTGGGTAGTGACTAGGTCCACGGATTTTATTTGGATGCAACATGACTTCCAGTTTGGAATGTATTGTTGGACTTCAGCTGCTGTCAATGGGGAAAAAGAAATCTCGGTGGGTCCCGGGGTTATGTAATTGTAGCTTCAAGCTAAGTGGGAGAGCCCCACCGTCTAAGATTGGATTGCGTGGTTGTCTACTTGTGCGGTTTCTTGTTATCGATGTATTGGTGGGTTATTACGACTAAGGAAAGAAAACATCATTAGTAATTTGAGCAAATGATTTGAGGAATGTGTGCTATATTTGGCCTTATCGATTCATGTGCAGGTTTTGGAAAGACTCAAAGTTTATGCTTCATGTGGATGTGATGTACAAAGAAAGGAATTCAACAGGTTGCTTCTTTGAGAGGGTGTTCATGTGCTAACAGGGCCTTGGAGTTTGATTATATTCGGGAACAAGTCAGAGTGGGTGACTCTCAACGACGATCCTAGTGGGTTCAAAAATTAAGGTTCGGTACCTGAGGATTTCGAGTACATGGTATGGTTAAGTATCGAGATTTTGAAGTGGATTATGAAAGGGACTTGGATTGTTCTATGTTATTATCAGTCTGCAGTGCAGCATTGGGAGAAATGGGAGAAAATAACTTCGGATTTGTAGAGGAATTATCAGAATGAGTGTACTAGTTGAAGATACGAATATGCACATGTTTACCGTGAAAATGGTAACAACAATTAAATTTGTAAATGGGATTCTAAAAATACGTGATATATTTTTATGCTAGTTGTTAGAGCGGTTGATGCTAAGAGTATGAAGTTTAACGGAGAGATACAAGCTAAAACGGGGCAGTAATCAAACCCAGGGGACTTGCTGCCCGAGCTTCGGACTGGTCGATGAAGGACCTCGAGGGCGATATCTGACTCAATCTCGAGCTATCGGGGTAACCGAGAAAGGAGATAACAGTTAAGGTATGATCAAACTAGGCTCTTTATGGCCTATGCCAAGCAACAAATGAAGAACAAGTATGAAATTAATAAATGCTAAAGTGGCCTCGAGCGAGTAAGTTATCTAGAAGAAAGCGAGAGAGATATTATTGAGATTGTTTAGAGTAGTTGGAGTTCTATCCGCCCTTTACAAAGTAGTGTGGGTTCTTCATATATAGGAGGGGAATCCGGTTATGGTAGAGCATACATTGTAAGGCATGGAGATAGGACGACTAGATGTGATGCCTCAGCATAGGATCTAGGTAGGCCGGCTCTGTCAGACTTAGCCGTGTGCCTTGGGAACTTCCCCTTCTACTCTAGCCTCGACCTTTGTCTTCCTTGAGTTGGGCCTCGACGAGCCCAGAGGGAGGGGACTCGGTTGCAACTCCACGTCCTCGGGATCTCGAGGTATTCTTCCGAAGTGGCTTGATAGCGAGAAATTAAGTCCTCTAATTTCACCGCATACAGCACACAAGGAGGATATGAGATAGTTCTTGGGTTTGAGACAACATGGTCTCATGAAATGGGGTCACTAAGGATGATGCAGATTGAGTTCGTCATATTTTGAATAGAGCTATTATTTTTTCTTAAGCAAGTCCAGAGTAAATTACAATAAGTTGGTTCAGTTAGCAATGGTTTACTCGGCATGATGGTGGCAATGATCAATTCCCTCAGCGTGTTAATTTATACAAGTGATTTGTGGCAGTACATGCGAGGCTTGACGACCGTCGTAATTTGATTTGTTTTGGAGGCATTCGATTATTATGGCATGTTACATGTAGATGGATCCCGAAAGAGTTATGGTGGTTTAGTCCAGAACTTGAGGTTGGTGTTTTTTGCGGTTATGGGAATTCAGTCGCGTGTTGCAATGGTTCTCCTAAAATGAGTTAAGTAAAAGGTTTCTATATGATAAAGTGTTTATTTCACTAGTAGTTCAAGGGTTATGGTAAATACGTGTATTATCGCATAGCGACATGATGGATGCAGTGAGTGGCATTTCGCGGTTCGGTGTTGGCAAGAATGTCACGAGCTCGGAGGAAGGAATTCAGACGTTTAGAGTAAGCTAGTATTTTCTTTAGTGTCACCTGAGAATGGTGTCCTGTGTAAGAGGCTTAGTGTGCTGATTTGTGGATTCTTGATTTGCTTTACAACATTAGTATGGCCGGTGGTATAGATGTGCAAACTTGTTGCATAGTGCGAAAGGTCATGGGAGCATATCCCATTGGAAGATTGTATAAGTGTGACATGTAGTCACTTGATTGATTAAATATTGAAACCAAGTATGGAGATTGCGGTACTATCGCTAATGTGAGAATTTATGCCCGAAGGGCGCTCTATTCATTTATTCGTAGAATGTGGAAGTTTGTTCTGGATTTGACGGCTGTTATTGTATGTCATGGGGAAAAGGTTATTGTGGATCCTTGAAAGGTTATAATCCTAGTACGGTTCCATCATAATCAACTTGATGTCCGTGGATGGATCTATATGTGAATGTGTGCTCTATATCAGGCCGGATGTGTTCATTTCAGCATAGCATTGCTTACAGAGAAGTCTTCGGCCTTTGGATGTTATTTCTATCGTAAGCTATTTCATGTAGTCTGTATTGTGCTATGTGGGTTGTGAGACGGTTCGATTATTCGCACACGTATTGAGATCTCATGTAGTTTGTGGTGTTGTGAGAGCAGGATAACTCTCGAGATGCAAGTCATTTATTGCACCTTAGTCGTGCTTGAGTTTTGTAATGTATGGAGCTATCTATCTCCCTAGGGATGATATTATACACTTGGCATGCTTATGGTCGACATTCGGGTATTTCGTAGGTATGAGCATTCTGGCTCGGTAGGTATTTCCTTATAGATTATTATGTTAGGATAGAGTGGCATGCCGCCATGGGTATGTTGTTTGGATTGGGTGTCACGCCGCCACAGGTATCATGGTTGGATCGGGTTGCACGCCACAAAGGTATCATGTGTGGATCAAGTTGCACACAGTAATAGTGTGATGTTGAGTACAGTTCCCTATATCTATTCTTGTGTGTTTTGTTTCTCATTTCATGAGGAAGGTTCAAAACATCTTTTCAGTTGTTTAATTAGTTAAGTGGGTTGAGTAGTTCTTTCCAGAGTTCATATGTCCTTATGTATTTGTTTACCTTGAAAATGATAATAACAATTATATTTGATTTGTAGTTCTAAAAATACGTGATTTATGTTAATACTAGTTGTTATATGAATAATGCTAAGTGGAAACGAGCAAGAAATGATAAGCAAATCAGTGTGGTTGTAAGATTGAGGCCTCGAGCTCGTTGATGTAGGACCTCGAGGGAGGCCTTTAATGGATGATAATGAACAATAAATGAATAAGTAATAAATTTGTAGAGTAATTGTTCAGCACGTTTAGGCAAGAAAAGCAGAGAATGTTCTATTGTATTCAATATTCACGTGTGATACAAAATGACTAGGGTCCCCTTTATATAGGAGGGGGGAATCCCAACATAGTATATGCCTAAAAATGACGAGGAAATGCTATTGGTATAGCTGTGTAATGACCTAGTATGGATTTGTACTATTCATGCAGACCTGGTCAGCTCTAACCACGTGTACTTGGGAGCTTTCCCACCTTTCCATGAAGATCATCGATTGGTACTGCTTCGAGATTGACCATAGTGAACCTTCGATGTGCTCCCTCGAGGGACTCACCTCGAGGTCACACTTCGCATTCTGCTTCGAGCTTCTCGGGGTTGAGCGTGGAGTTCCACAGTAGGCCCAAAGTCGAACTCCCCAATTTTGGCCTTATACAGATAGTCCCCAAATTTCTTAGAATGAAATGATAAGAAATGATCTTGAATTCTTGCCTCTTCGATACTCCCATTGACATTAGCCACGTGAGATCATTAAATGGCGTGAAAAAAAACATTGTACAGAGGTCTTGTCAAACACGGTTCTCGAAAAGCCCACAAACCGCTATTGGCCGCCCTTTCAACTCTTCCAACACACTTAGATGACTCTTATAAATATTCCAATTCCCCATCTTGTAAACCTTTACAATATCTTCAAGTCTTCTAATCTTTGTTAATAGTTTCATGTCTTCATCCTACTTCTGTGTTCACTTTTTCGTCAGCTTACTTTGAAACTTTGCTGTAACCTTGGCAAAAATTTCTAAGACAGTACCTCAAAAAGAGGAAGCCCCTTATTCGTCACGCTCGACCGAGAGTAAAAAGATAGCGCCTCCTCGTATTGAAGAGTGTATTCCTGGGCCCTTCGATACATCCTTCGATTTCAAAATTGAAAAACCTTCTTCGGTATCGGGCCGATGCGAGTCCATGTCTCGGTACATTAGTCTTATAGCCGACATAAAGAAAGTGAAAATAGATTGTCTTGGGGAGAGGCAGTACAAGTAGAGATCCCTTCATCGGAAGAGGATATAACCACACACAGAGCTGGTTTCCTTAGCAAATATATGCTTCCCTTTACCTTAGGTCCTGTAGATTCTTCTTCTCCACCGATAGTCCTGGTGATCCTCGATTTTTTCCAATAGTATCGAGTGAAGGTTGGTCAAATTTATCCCTCTTTTTGTAGAATCGTCTATTTGATTAGATATTTCTTGAACATGGTCAGGGGGATGAATTTCACCCTCGATCATCTGATTAGATTGTATAGCCCTCGTCTCTATCGACGGGGCCTAGTCAAACTGCGGTGTAGATCTACCAAAGCATTTTTTGCCAGCATTGATGAAGATAAAGACCGGGGGTGGATGAGCCGCTTTGTTCGAGTTACGACTTCGGATCTCATTCCTGCCGAGAAGATGCCATTCTCTAAGGAATGGACTATGAGACATAAGTGTCGTTACACCGAACATGTTTTATAATCTAAATGTCCCATTTTCCTCTTTCGAACTAATTCCTTTCTTGTTTGAATGGATTTTCTTCCGGATACATGGCCACCGTGTGGTTCCCCGATGCGGTCAAGTACCTCCAGGGCTGGGTTAAACTCTTAGACTCTGCCTCCTCATATGAGAAGCGTGTTTGGCATGATTTGGCCAAAACTCGATGGGAGGCCAAAAATCATGGTACGCTCTCACCCCTGTCACTTCTAAATTCCTTATAAATAGATTTCTTGGTGGTGTGTTTGCCATTTTAAGCTTGTGCAGGCCTCGGAGAAGCCGTTTCAATTAGACCGCTTCCTTCTAGTGAAGAGGAGACCCAAAGACCCGCCAAAGATAGAAAGAGAAAGAAGTAGACGCTGGTGGAGTCCCCGAAACCAAAGAAAGCTAATGCTCGAAAGCCTAGGGCCGATGCAACAGTCCTAACTCTGGAAGCTGCTGAAAGTCTTCGTGCTGAAGATGAAGACGACGATGGTTTCCCTCTGGTACATAAGGCAAGACGATGCGCTGATGCTTCGAAGGTTGTCGGGCAGAAGATTGTCGAGTCTGAGGTGGCCGATGCAGTCCCACCTCGTATTCAGGAGACCATAGAGGAGGGTTTGGATGCAGTACCCGAGCTGACCACTGGACATGAGACAACTTCTGTCGATGAGCACTTGGCTGGCGCATTCGGAGGATCCAGCTCTAAGGCCCTTCGAGGGCGAGAAGAAGCCCCGATAGGGGTTGACGTCATAGGAGATCTTCAATTAGGACCATCGTTTTCCCTAGGGCAAATACGAGATTCCTAGAATCGGGAGACTCCCGATGTGGGGGCATCCCAGGGAGGGGATGAGGCATTTGGAGATGTTTTTGCCGATGTTGAAGTGGATGCTGATCTCGATGCCCAGTCGTCCTCGAGGAGGCTACGAAACTCCAAAAACATGTGATTTTTGACATAACCTTTATGCCTTGAGTTTTGATCTTTGTTTTTCTAACTTCATTCTTTTGTGCTATAGGTCACGATGCTGTATGACCAGGCCTTACTCATTGTGAGGAGGAGTTCAAGAAGCTTGCTTCAGAGTCGAAATAGCTAAAAACACTATACGCCTGAAGGGAGGAGGAACTGAGCATCATTCGAGAAAGCTCGGAGAAAGTGCTCCAAGAGCGGGCCAACTTCATCGAGCAGGTAGTTCGGTATTCATGAGCTTGCTTTTTGTTTTCATACTTGGTATTTATGACCTTGACTCGACATTTGCAGATTGAGCGCAAGGATGCCCTAGCGGTGCAGCTTCAGGAAGAGATTGCAGCCAAATATATCGAGATCCTTGAGCTAAAGCGGTACAAGGATAGCATGGCCTTGGAAAGGGATACTCTTCGAGGGGAGCTGGCCTCGACCCAGAGTCTTCTTCAAGATTCTAAAGAGGAGGCTCACAAATTCAAGGTGCTTCATGCTGAGTCAGCTGCCGCGTTATCAATGGCCAAGTTTGAAGTTGAATCACTCCTATCCTCGTATCGAGATGACGCTGATGTAGTGAATACTCGAGCCATGGAGATATCTGAAGAGACCGAGCTCAAACTGGCTCGCGCCCTTGCACATGCTTTATTAAAAGCTCGGAGGCAGGCCTTTGAGGAAGTGCATGCCAAGGGTTTCGATCTCTCTACCGAGATCGAAGAAGAGAGGCTTTGGAAGAGGAGTCAGAAGCTCTGACTACTTTGGACGAGGGCTCTGCGAGCAGCTTAGGGAGTGGCGAAGATGAAGACTAGGTCACCTTTGCTCTTTTTACTTCTTCTTCTTTTGTATGTGGACTCCGTGTGGGAGTTTTGTAAATGCACCTTTGTAAATATATTTTTGGAATGAAAAGGATTTTCTTTGTTTAATGTCTTCGAAGTTTTCCTTTTAGTGTTCATTCCGAAGTCAAGCTTTGAACTTGAATTTAACTTCTTCGAGCTTGGTCTTAGAGACCCTTAATATCGGGTTGTTCTGGTTTCAATCGCATACCTTCCCTAGGTCGGGTTGGTAGGGAATCGATTTTACTCCTTGATGCCACGAACACAGTGTGGTGACATAATTCTTATGACATGACCGTGAAGTGACCGAAATGGCCTTGTCGGTACATTTCCAAAAAAGTCATAATTGCATTGTGAGAGCTAATTGGCTATCAAAGTTAATGAATAGTCGCCGCTCTTCTTATATATACTTGTTTTCCTTTCATTGGGGGCTTTGCCCTTTGTGCAACTATCTTTCTCTATAGCGTTCCTTTTTTGCGCTAGTTCTAGCACCGCATCAGATCAAAGCTTTTGCCTAGTTTTTCATCTTCCCATTCTTTTTTGAAGGAGCTATGGCTACCATGCCCAAATTCGCTCACCAAGAAGAGGGAAGTCCCACCTCTACTTCCCGCCTAGCCGGTGGTACACCGCTGGCGTTTGGCGAACTAACTTCGAACTATTTCGTCTCGATGAGAGATTTTACGATAGAGGAATCTCTCTATTCCGGGCCATCAAGAACGTGCATCGAGGTTCATTCGATCAATAGAGGAGAGACACCTCGAGGCTGTAAGGAGAGACTGCGGACGGGGAGAAAAGGTGAGGCTGCAGGTACCCTCCTGAGAAGAGGATATTATGGCCCACGTAGAGGGATTTCTGAACGTGTATACGTACCCTTTTACATTGGGTCCTCTCGACCGACTCGTGCTCGAATTATGTCGAAGATATCGAGTTACTTTGGCTCAAATCCATCCGTCTTTCTAGCGGATTATGTTGATGATGAGATTTTTTGCTGAAAAGGGTGAGCTCGAGTTCACTCTCAGCCATCTTATCAGATTGTATCAGCTTTTACATCATCGAGGTCTAATTACACTACAACACCGATCCACCAAGCCCTTTATTGCCAATGATGATGAGGACAGGGATCAAGGGTAAATGAGTCGGTTTGTCCGAGTGAGGACTATTGACATTATTCATGCCGTTTCCCAAGAAATGGAATTTCAAGCGTAAGTGAAATACTATACTCTATTATTTTTGTTATTGGTGGAGCCTGACTCTATAAGGAAGTTTTCTTTCCTTTTCCGCAGCGATCCCATGGATTCCAAATGAGGTACCCGATCTTGCGGACTGGGCCCGCAAACTGGCGGCCTCTTCGACTTATGACGAGCATAATTGGCGAGATTTGTCGAAAGGCAAATGGGAGGCTAAGCATCATGGTACGTGCTATGTAGTCCTTCTCTCGAGGAGTACTTTCCCTTTCGTACAGTAATTTCTTTATTGCAGGCAACAATGAGTTTTATGAGGTGAGACCGTCCCCTTTTGAGGAGGATAAAAGGCCTTCAGTTTTTGAGACTGAGAAGGATAATAAAAGTAAAAGGTCCTTGAAGGACGAGGATTCCCATAGCAAAGCAGGATCCGCTCGGGGGCGCGAGTTGGACGTTGCCGCTGACGAAGATCTCATTTTTATCTGTTATTCTGTGGACATCAATGCACTCGGAGAGGATGACTCCACTTTGATGGCTCGAACCAGGAGGTCTCCCAAGACTGTTGAGCCTGTTGGGTTCAAGACCCCTAGTCTCGAGGGAGAGATTCCACAAGAGAGGAGGGGTGAAGGTCCTTCATTACCTGATTTGGAGCTGGTTCTCGGACGTCGGGAAGTACTCCAAGAGAAATGGGCTTCGGTGCATCTCCGCCCAATCAGAGTGCCTTGAGTTGCTCTACCGGGGCTGATGAGACCGAGCCGGTAGATGAAAAATCGACCTTCGAGAAGGCTCAACGAATCTACTCTATGGTGAGTTTTGAAGTCAATATAACTTTTCCAACTTCATTCTTTCTTCTTTTTAATTGAACCTTTCTTTCTCATAGGCCTCTGATAAGCTCAAGTTTGAGTTGCTTCGCTGTGAAGTTAAGTTGCGTAAAGCCTTGAATGGGGAGAATCTCTCAGGCTTCTTTGTGATAAGAAGACAAGAGAGCTGATACATCTTCGATCGGAGTTGGACTAAAGTCGTGATTACAAAACCAACCTCGAGAAACAGGTAACCTATATTTTGAGGGAATACAGGCTTCTTCTCCCATCTTTGAAAACTAATGTTTCGGTATCTCAGTTGCAGAGAAAGACAGAGACGCTGGAGCACCTTCGGGGCAAAACAAACTAGGTTAATTCTGAATGCAATGACTTGAAAGCACAAATAGATGCTCATGTTGCAGCCAAAAGGAATGCTTTGGCTAAGGCCTCCGCCCTCGAGATACAACTTCGTAATGCTCGAGAAAGCAACTCGATCTAGGTGAGCATGGTTGCTAAGCTTGAAACAGATCTTTTGAATATTAAAGCCGAAGTCGTGGACGCTCGAGCTGAAGTCGAAGAGGTCCGAGCAAAGGCCGATAAGAAGGTAGCCATCTATCTGAAAGATGCTACTGAAGGTCGTACAAAGTTGAGGGGGACTTCCGATAGAGAGATAAGAAGCAATGAATATGCCCGATGCAAATCCCGGAGGGAAACTCTCGAGGAGATTCATGGTAAGGTCTTCGATCTCTCGGAGGAGATAGAGCATGCCATGGAGGACGAGTTCGACGCCAAGTTCCTCATTTTCGTTGCTGAAGACAATAAGGAGGAGGCCGGTGAGGGAGCTAGTCCTGAGGAAGCCGATGGAGACATAGTCCCCGAGGGGGAAAAGGCTAAGTTTTCGAGGGTAGACTAGGTTTTTCTTTCTTGTTCTTCGTATAGGGCTCCCTGTGGGAGTGTTGTAAAAGTAATTTTGTACCATTATTTATAATAAAAAAGGAAACCTTTGGTTTTTCCTTTATATGAATTTCTACTTGCTTGTGTCTTTGTTTATGTTTTGAGTGTTGATGCTTGTCGATAATTAGTCCGATATGTTGGACTTTAAGATAGAAACCCTTAGGTTGTGCTTGATGAGTAATTGATAATAGTTGACCGTTCAGGGCTCGGTCCTTGAATCAAGTTTTGACTCAGGCTCATTGACCCTTAGGCTTTTTAGGCCGGCCCTTAGGCTCTTATGCATTGGCCCTTAGGCTCTTTAGGCTGGCCCTTAGGCTCTTACGCATTGGCCATTAGACACTTTTAGATTGGGTTGATGCGACCTCTAATATGGCTATAGTTTTCCCCATTTCGGCTGAAGACTTTGAAGTTTTGATTATGGCTTGACATGTTTTGTGTTCGTCCGAATCTTCGATGACTCAAATAAGAACCTCGATTATGAGTCGATATGTGACGATAATTGAGTACTTCGGGAGGTTCTCCTGAAGGCTGATTTTTTCGAAGCCTTTTTGCTGAAGGCTGATTGTCTCGAAGCCTTTTCATGTTTTAGAGATGATATGATCGAAGCTCCTTTGCTTATGCTGGGGGTATCCTGATTAACTAGTTCTTTTCGAAGTATTTGAAGGCCTTTAATTTTATGGCGGCGGTTGGATGTCTCTGAGCCGCGTTAATTTGGACGGAGCCTTTTGATATGACTAGGAGTGGAAAATGGGTGGGTCGGGTCGGATATGGTTCGGGTCCAAAACGGGTAATAAAAAAATGGGTCAATTATCCGACCCAACCCATATTTAATACGGATAAAAAATGGGTAACCGGCGGATAATATGGGTAACCATATTATCCATGAATTCTTGCATATGATCACTTTTGGGAGAATTCTTAGTCTCCCTAACTTGAGGACCCAATTTGAGACTTTACAAATGTAAAAGTTAGACCCATTAGTTATCCATTAGTTACTCATTGGTTATCCATTTTATAAATGGATAATATGGTTCTTATCCATATTTGACCCATTTTTAAAAAGTTCATTATCCAACCATTTTTAGTGGTTAACAGAATTCCTTATCTAGAATTTTTGGTTCCGTAGACTTTTAAAATAAAGTCGATTTTCCTCGATTTAGGATTTTAAAATAAACAGGTGACTTGGGACACCAAATAAACTATTCTAAGTGGCGACTCTGATAAATTAAATAAATAATCCCATTTTGGATAATGTCACCTCAATTGGAAAAACTCCCTTATATCCGCCCTCGGGGTAGTAAAAAAGGAGGTGTGACAGCTCTGACGACTCTGCTGGGGAGTGTAACCCAGAACTTTTGGTTCAGGGTTCAAGAATTTAAACCTAGAATAACTGTTATACTTGGCTTTATTTATTATCTGATTTTTACATGTTTGAACCTAATGTGCTAAATGCCGCTTTTTACCTCTTTGATATTGTTTGGACTATATATAAACTGTTATGAAATTCTTCTTCTCTCTGAGTCTTCTAAATCATCTGGGAAGTGTGCACTTCGTGTGACTTCTTTTCTGTTAGAGTCATATCCCAATTTTAGAATGAGGTTCGGATAAGTTGCAAAGCCGGTGAAGCTTCTGTATTCTCGGTACGCTGCCCCCCTCGTCTCGAGCTGGCCACTCGGGTAAGCCAAGTCTACAAAAATACACACAAGTTTTTAAACCTAGAATAACATAGCCTCATGTTGGATCCCTAGTAGGAACGTTTGTTTGCATTATGTACATCTGACTTTGCGGACTCAACACAGGGGTTAGGTCCGTCTAGGACAGGTGTACCCAAATTAAAAAGACCATCCTGATGCATCTTACGTGCTACTTGCGCATCTATTTGTTTCGGCTTGCATGTTGACCGGCTTCTAGAATAGGGAAAGAAAATAAAAAAAAAATCAAAATAAAAAACAAGAGTGAGAGGTAGGTATTTGAAAAATTTCGAAACTCTACCGAAATTCTGAAAAAAAAAGGGAAAAAGAAAAAGACAAGGTCATTTCAAAATGAGCCCAAAATGTTCAAGTGTCATGTTTCCCTGTTCCGTCAAAATTGAGCGAACTATACGGGTCTGATTCTCACCGGATGTGAGATACGTAGGCAAACCTCATCGGTTCCGATCCCAATTTTCAAAAATCCGAAAATATTTTCCTTTTGTTTTTTCTTTAGAAATCTTTCCTTAGAAAATTCAAAAAAAAGCTGAAGTTTTTTAAACTCAAAAAATGGTTTTCTTCTTTCTAAAGTCTTTCGTATGAAAAAAAGAAATAAACGAAAATCAATAAAAAAATCAAAACCCAAAATACAGGTTTCCTTTATTTTGAAGTATTTATCCCAAAAAAAAAATCCAAAAGAAATCAGAAAACAAAAATCCAAAAAATAATAATTCTTTTCCTTTTTTAAAGGTCTTTCTTTCGTAAAAGGGTTAGAGAGAAGCAAAAATGATGAATAGAGGTGCATAAAAAAGGGTTAATTAAGGCCGGGAAGAAACAAGCAACTCGTTCAAACACATAGTAGAAACGTTTAACTGTTTAGGTGCATTGCATCCCGATATGCGATTTCCTATCTGTTAAGCATCTCAAAACTAACAAGGTTGTTGGGTATGCAAGATAACTAGGTCCTGTTCAGGTAGTTGGTTTTGTTGGTAATTTGGCTTCCGATCCTTAATTCAAAACAACGGAAAGGTTCCTACGGCCTCTGAAAACCATCTACATATCATCGATCCTGAGGATATCCCAGCACCGACTATTCTACTACTAGAATTAGCGGCTGCTGAAGAGAATATGATGTTGTGTCTCCGCATATCGGAAATGTGGGTCGCCTGGTCTAATGGTAGGGAACCTCCAAGTGCAATTCCTGAGTTCCCTGAGTTAATCCCCAGGTCAGGTGAGGTTACCAACGTCCCTGTGCCCAACCCCCTCATCCCATGCGAGCACCCTCTAATGCCCTCCAATGATCCTGGCATGACTTCTGTGGTTCGCCCCCAGGCACCGGCTTCAAGGGCACCGCCTCCAATATTCATCTTTCAGGGTCACAGCTTCAACCAGAAATAATATATGTGACCCCATACTCTTTCACTCAACCTCCGCAATGTGATCTCTTGGTGGAGCAAGAAAAGGTCGTTAAAATTCCTGAGCAAGAGGAAGTGGCTCGGAAGATGAAGAGCCTAGAACAAAGGATGAAAAACATGCAAGGACTGAGTGGCCAAAAGAGTGTCTCATACTCTGACCTCTGTATGTTTCCCCATGTCCACTTGGCAACTAACTTCAAGATGCCAAAATTTGAAAAGTACAATGGGCACGGAGACTTGGTCGCTCACCTGAAACGATATTGTAACCAGTTGAGAGGCCCTGGTGGAAAATATGAGCTACTAATGGCCTATTTTGGGGAAAGCCTCACTAGAATCGCTTCTTAGTGGTATACAGATCAAGAAATTACCCATTGGCACGTGTGGGACGATATACCCCGTGATTTTGTCAGCCGGTTCCAATAAAATGTGGACATCACTTTCGATAGAAACTCTTTGTCCAATTTGAAAAAGAAAATCGCGGAAAGATTCTGTGAATATGCCGCCAAATGGCGTGAGCAAGCTGCCAGGGTAAAGCCACCAATGGACGAAATTGAAATGGTCGCAGTTTTTCTACAGGCCCAAGAGGCTGACTACTTCCAGAACATGATGTCTGCTGTGGGTAACCCATTCGCTGAGGCTATCAATATTGGAGAAATGGTTGAAATTGGTTTAAAAACAGGTCGAATCTTGGGTCATGCTACTTTCAAGGCCACATCACAGTCTGCTTAGAATGGTTCAGAGGGTTTGATGAACAGAAATGGGAGTGAAGAGGGAGCCATGATGGTTTCAAGCTCGAGGGGGGCCAGTAGGTCATTCAGCCAGTCATATGTGCCTCCTATCATCCTACCACACTATTATCCCCTTTAAGATGCTGCTTATGCCATGGCACCGCCTCCCTATGAGGTGATGAACGCACAACCTTACCCGCAGCCACAATATTATCCACAAAACCGAGCTCCACCTTGCAGAAATGCCCATCCTTACCAAGCTCCATATAATCATCAACCAAATGTTATCCAGTACAATCCTCGCCCAAGAGAGCCTTTCAGAAAGAATCAGTTCACCCCTATTGGTGAATCATATTCAAGCTTGTTCCAAAGGCTAATCAGGCTAAATCTATAGTAGCCAATGGCCCCGAACTGGCCAAACCTAGAGTCCCCCTCGCACTGAGCTGATGCTATATGTGAAAACCACTTTGGAGCAGTGGGACACATTACAGATGACATTTAGACCCTTGAAGATTTGATTGAAGCTAAAGAATTGTTTTTTGGGATGAAGAAGCTCCTGATTTGATGAACAATCTGTTGCCTGCCCACAACATCGGGCCAATAGTCGGAATGATTTATGAATATGAGGAATTTGATCCGGCACTGAAGGCCATTGCAGCCATTGCTGAGACAGAAGAAAAGTCAAAAAATGGTCGCCAAGCCTGAAAGTTCCCTATCAGATGGGAGTCTCGGTAGCCAGTCTTGCTA
The DNA here is from genome assembly GCF_000393655.2 of Nicotiana sylvestris. Lineage (NCBI taxonomy): Eukaryota > Viridiplantae > Streptophyta > Magnoliopsida > Solanales > Solanaceae > Nicotiana > Nicotiana sylvestris. The sequence continues at coordinate 69,442,143 of NC_091061.1, read as the reverse complement.
TCCTTTCTGCATCCGGGTTATCTCAGGGTGTGATCCGGACGTTTTACTTTATTGTCTTACTTTCCGATGTAAATCCTTCTATCTTTAAATTCAAAAAAAAAATTCAAATGAAATTCTTCTAGGTATGTCTCTTTTCTTAATCTTGTCATTTTTCTTATTCTCTTTTTAGTTCTGTTAAATGCAGATTTCAATAACATGACATGCTTGCGGACTTCATGCCCAGATCCTGAAACGTTGTCAGACCTCGAAGTAATGAATCAAGAATTAGATCGCAATGAAGATAAGTTTAAGGAAATAAAACAAAGAGTTGGAACAGCTGAAGGAAAATTGGTTCTAGATTGGAAAGGTCCATACATTGCAACAAGAGTACTGCCAAAAGAGTGCGTTCTACTTGGGACACATCAAAGGAAATGTCCCTGAAATAACTGTCAATGCAAATACAGTCAAAAGGTACTATGTGAGATCCTCTATGTAGCATTACTTTTCTCCGATTGGGATGAAAAAGGCTTTCTTTCTCACTATTTAAATATTCAACCCTTTGTAAACCATTTGAGCTGGTTACTCTTCTTTGATTACCCTCTTTGGAACCTGAAAGTATTATTGAAATTGTTTTTTGAAAAAATGAAATAAAAAATGAATGAAAAGGGGAGAAAAAGAAAGATACAAAAAAAGAGGGGAAGAAAAGACAAAGAAAATGAAATGATTAAAAAAAGAGAGGAAAAAGAAAAGAAAAAAAATGAGAAAACAAAAAAAAAATAGAAGAAAAAGCAAAAGAAAAGAAAAACAAAAAAACAAAGTTCCCTGAACTATGTTCGACTTGATTCCGAAAGGATACGTAGGCAGCCTTTCTCTGGGGTTCAGTTACACGAAAATAAAAATCAAAAGTTTCCCAAAAAGTGAAATTGGGGTAGATCCAAATCCTTTTTTATCCAAACCCTATTTAAGTCCTTCCAATAAATCGGTGATATTGTTCAAGGACCGAATAATACAGTTACTTGGATCCGATACAGTCAAAATGAGAGAAATAAAATGAGAGAGTCTTATTGGTGAAAATCCACACGGGTACCGTGAGGTGACAATAAGCAAAGAAATAAAAATGAGCAAGTCTTGTTAGTGAACACTCGCAAAGAGCACCATGAGGCGATGTTGAGAAGAGAAATGAGAGAGGTCAGCTCGTGAAAACCCGCAAAGGGCGCCCCTAATCGAGAAAGGATCCTCATAGCCATCGGCATCGATAGAGTCCTGGCAAGGTTTCTCGATTTTGAGGCAAAGGTTGTGATGAATTTCTAAGAGTCAGATGGTTTACACAAATAGGAATCCAGTTCAAAAGGCATGTCATGTTCATTGAAGTCCGCATGTGCTCTAGATAAGTCCTTCTTTCCTTTCCCCGAAAGGGATACTTCTTGTTTTAAGCTCATTTTCCATTCCATTGCGTGTTTTCTTTAAATCCCTTTCGGTCTAACTCTGTTCTGAAAATAAGACAAAGAAAGGATGGTAAGACTGATTTACAGGGTTCTCGTTTGATACAAGCTAATATGCAAAAAGGCACCCAGCCTTGTCAGGGGCATAAGTCGGCCTCGACTGACCATGGTGGCCGATGCATCGAAATCAAAACTCATGGAAAGAGAAAATCAAATTGAAGTGCCTATAAAGGCAAATGAAATTGAAAAGGTTGAGTCCCACGTGGCTAACCGTCTTGGCAAAGGTTTGAAAAGCCAAGGTACCCAAAATGCTCTGAAATTGTAATTAGAAGAACGAAGCCAGAAATGAAAGGCCTATGAATGCGAAACAAAGTTGAAAAATATCAAGCCCCATGCGACTAGCCGTTGCGACAAAGTTTGAGAAGAAAAACAAACAAAAAAAATAAAAAAGAAGAAGAAGAAGAAAAACAACAAGTCAGAAGGGAAAGGCCTACAGAGGCAAAATAAAGTCGAAAAGGGTGATTCCTACCGACCAACTGTCATGGCAAACTCTGGAAAAACCAGAGGTTCTCTAGGGCCTGAAATAAAATCGGTCCTCAAGGAACAAGCAGTCGCAGTTAAGATTTTCATCAAAGAAGTTGGGCCGAGATCAAGTGATTGAAATAATCAAGGCTACAAAACCAACCATCATTTTAAACTAACAATTGTTCTTTGTTTGAAAATAGGAAACGAGTGCAATCCAAAAGCAACCTTGCAAGAAGCAGGTGCGACCAAAACGAAACTGCACAAGAGCTTGAAGCAGCTTTGCCGCAACAATCCAAAAAGGGAAGTCCCTTCCAAAATTCTTTCCTGCATTCACTCATTCCATGAAATAAAAAAATAAGAAAAATTCAAAATTATGATAGCCTAGGGTCCCCAATCTCTAGCGTCATTTTTCCAACATAGGGTCTCATCCCCTAATCGCTTCCAACATAACCTGGTAGTCTTTTCCATTATAGGGTTCCACTGCCTAGTTTATCCCCGGCATAACTCGAGGACCTTTTCCGGCATAACCCGATGACTTTCCCGGTATAACACGTGGACCTCCCTGGCATAACCCGATGATCTTTTTTCTTTTTCGGCATAACCTGATGACTTTCCCGACATAACTCGTGGACCTCCCCGGCATAATCCGAGGATCTTTTTTCTTTTCCGGCATAACCCGATGACTTTCCCGGCATAACCCGTGGACCTCCCCACCATAAACCGAAGATCTTTTTTCTTTTCCGGCATAACCCAATGACTCTCCCGGCATAACCCGAGGACCTTTTTATTTTTTTCCGGCATAACCCGATGACTTTCCTGGCATAACCCGTGGACCTCCCTGGCAAAACCCGAGGACATTTTTCTTCTCCGGCATAACCCGATGACCTTTCCGGCATAACCCGGTCATTTTCTGGTATAACCTGGTAATTTTTCCAACTTAGGGCCCCCGATCCCTAGTTGATTTCATAGGGCTCCACTCCCTAATCTATTTTTCCCAAGGATACACAATCCTGATTTTATTGCTTTCAATAAAGAAGTAGTTTAGAGTTTTGTTATAATAACTCACAGAATTTTCCTAGTGAAAATTGGGACAGAAAATTTTTATTCGTTTGTTTGTTTTGGTGTCTGAGCAGGTATTTACCTTGAGGCACAAGTTTCAAGACAACCAAAAGAAGAAGTCTCAATCCAAATAAAAGAAAAGAAAAATAAGAAAAGAAGTTGAACTCTAAGTGTAGAAGCAGAGAAAAGATGCGGACTGCTCAAAACATGATTGAAGTCACAAGCTTTGCATGTCCCGCCTTGATCCGAAAAGCTGAAGAAAAATGACCCAGCGTTCGCAGCTAACGATCATCAAGATTCAGATCAGAGTCTGCAGGAAGAACCAACCAAGACTCAAAATCAAGCTTCAGAAAACTCATAGATAAGAATCTTGTAACTCGTAGCTGATAGACTTAGTTAGTCTTTTTCATTTTTGACTTTGATGTAATAACAGGACTGCAGACCGAAACCTCGACGGCAACTCAATCGGCTCTCCAACCCAGTACTCCATCACTTTTCCTAATTCTGAACTATAGGTGGACTGATTCCTTTATAGTCAAGGATATGTAGGCAACTCAAATACCAGGGCTCGGTCACATTCTCCTTTCTCTTAGTTTTTGGTCTCTCTAAATAAGGGTCGGGTCAAAAGATATGTCTCGTCATTCTTTGTCTGAAAACTCTTCGCGTTTTCAGTCAAAGAGGGGCAGCTGTAGACATATAATTTTTGACCCTCCCAAAGATTTTACACATTTTAGCGTAAAATATTTAGTGTAGGTTTAATATCGTTATTTTAAATAGTTTTGACTCTTTTACTTTAATTTATCAAACAAAAAAAAATTAGAAAAAATAAAATAAATATTTTCATCTTTAGGTTAAATTCAATTAGTATATTTATACTTATAGTATTATAACATTTGAAAATACAAAAAAAAAATAGTTTCACTCGTAGTATTTAGTTTTATATTAGTTTATTTTTAATTTAGAATGATTTTTACATTTTTATAGATACATTGTATTATTTGATCTTTTTAGCCTAAGTTCAAACCCAAAAGACATTGTCCAACCCAATTACCCTTAGCCCATTCTTCCCAACCCATTAGCCCACTTAAGTGCAAGATTTAATCCTAGCTATCTATTTCCTTCTAATCCAATGGCTACCATGTCTTCCCACCTCCATATAAAATATCCAATTATAGAAACCCTACCCTAAGTTTTCAATTCCAAGAACCTACACCCCAATTCCCCCACTTCAACCACAACTCCCAAGATAATTCTCCTAGCCTTTCCATTATCCTCTCCAACGCAATCTGTCACCCTACTTCCTAAAAACAAAGAAAACTCACAATAATCTTTAAGACTCCTAAGCTTTAGCAGACCAAAAAGTAAAAGGAGATCTGGACAAAGAACAAAAAAAGATGGCACAAAAACGAAGATGAGGTAAAGAGCAGAGTGAGAATAAAAAAAAAACAGATCTAAAGAAGAACACAAAAAATGAAGCTCACTTTCTCTTGTTCCTCTAATAACACTCCAAACCCAGCAAAATTAGTCCCATAATACACCTCAATCTCCTTGAAAAGGCTCCAAAATTCAGCTCGAAATCGACCCAAAATACTGTCGTCAGAGAGGTTCACGGTTTGCGATTTTTGTTCATCGTTGGATTTCAAAAGAAATGAAGTCAGCCTTTATATTGAAATTGGATTTTTAGATCTGAATTTGTAAATTCGCTGGCTACATATTCTTATTATTAAAGAAAGATTTCTTTGCTAAAGGTCATTATTTCTCTCCCCTTTCTTTATTTATCTTTGTATTTGCTATAGTTTTCCATGTCTGTTATGAAAATTGAAGTTTAAACTCTTCCCAATGACGCGATCATCTTCTGTTTGGGTCATATATTTGTTTATTCATTTTTCTTTCCTCCATTTTAATAGTTAGGCTAGATTTCAATGTAAATATCTTACATTTTGGTTTGGGTTTAAAACATTTTGGCCGGTTATGGATAATTTAGGCGTTAAGATTTTCTTCCTATTTACCTTATGATGCTTTACTCTTCTGTTGGTTTAATTTAATTGTTCTCTAATAGTTGTAGATACATATTTAATTTTGATTAATCTTAGAGTTTAAGGGACTTGGAGTATTTAAGAATGGGTTTGTTAAATGTTAGTAGTTACTGATAATGTCTTAGTGCTCAATTATTTAAGAACTTGTTTCGGTCAATTTGTTAGGTGACAAATTTAAGTTAAAAAATTATAAATGTAGGCGATTTGTTAAAAAATTCCAATAGTTAAGCTACATTTTCCACAATTATTTCATAACTCCTTGCCTCACAATAATCTCAAAATTAGGCTTAGAAAGAAATAATTCACGAACATCGTAGCTTGCTTTAAGCGCAATTAATAAACCATCGTGGCTATGGGTACGGGTCCCGTGACATTGTTACGATGCCTAATCCCCAATTCGGGTGTGCATTTCATGCGACTCGACCATAACAACTTTGAACATTAATAAAAATAAACATGTCGCAAATTGCTGGTGCATTTTATGTAGCGTGATTTGCGGTGCGTTCCAAAACGATAAGTGTACGACAATCGTAACTTGTTCCAGAATAATTCCATAAATAATTAAAAGCTGTTATAAAGCTAAAAATGCACAATAGGTCTAAAACATGTAGTAAATCAGATATTAGGCCAGTTATTAATAGTTTAAGCGACCGTGCTCGAACCGCGGAACCCTGGAATGCCTAACACCTTCTCCCGAATTAACAGAATTTCTTATCTAGTATTTCTGGTTTTGCAGACTTTTAAAATAAAGTTGATTTTCCTCGATTTAGGATTTTAAAATAAACCGGTGACTTAGGACACCAAATAAACTATTCCAAGTGGCGACTCTAATAAATTAAATAAATAATCCCATTTCGAATAATGTCACTTTAATTGGAAAAACTCCCTTATATCCGCCCTTGGGGTGGTAAAAAAGGAGGTGTGACATCGGTAAAACGCGTTTGGGATAAAACCCGATCTAAGGGAAAAAGAGGGCAACACATGCTTTAAAATCCAAGGTCTTCGAGCTGGAGAGTGCTTCGATTCCTCTCAATAGAACGCCTCCAATAAGTTAGCATAAAAACATAAATGCAAAGGGAGAAGGTTGTACCTTAGCAATAATAGCGTTAGAGCCTCGATACGTTTCAATTGCTTGCTCCAAGGACGCGGCACGATCCTTTATTCTCTCATTCGGGTGGAGCCGAGAATATAGGTTGTGGTTGCTATTTGGATGTTTGCTTGTCTTTTGGATTCTTTGATGTAGAGGGCATCGATGCCGGTGCCACATCATGCACCGCAAACATCTCTCTTGCCGTATGCTGCTCCGCGTACACTGCTTTTACTCCATCCTTGGTTGGAAACTTCATCATTTGATGAAGGGTTGAGGGCACTGCCCTCATACTGTGTATCCACGACCTTCCAAGTAAGTCATTGTATCTCATGTCACCTTCGATGACATGAAACTTGGTATCTTGGATTGTACCGGCCACATTGACAGGGAGGATGAACTCCCCTTTTGTTATCTCACTCGCCATGTTGAATCCATTGAGGACTCAAGAAGCGAGTACGATCTGGTCGAGCAGTCTGAGCTGCTCCACCACCCTCGACCTAATTATGTTGGCCGAGCTACCTGCATCCACGAGCACACGTTTAATTTGAAACTTATTCAAAAGAAAATAAATTACTAGTGTGTCATTATAAGGCTGAGCCAAGGTCTCGATGTCCTTTTCGCTGAATGTGAGAGCATCCTCTAGTATGTAACTCCGAGTTTGCTTTCCCCTGGTGATAAATATTTTTGTTCGCTTGACCACGGGTCCTTTTGGGGTGTCGACCTCTCCAATGATCATGTGGATGACATGCTATGGTTCTTCTGGTTCGTTCTTCCTGTTGGCCACTCTTTCCCAAAACTAGTTTTTATCTCTGCCGCTAAGGAACTCTCGAAAGTGCCCTTCGCTGATCAGTCGGGCTACCTCTTCTCGAAGCTGTCTGCAATACACGGTCCTATGACCGCGAGTGTCGTGATATTTGTATATCAAGCTAGGGTTCCTCTATGAAGGATCTAATAGTATGGCTTTTGGCCAACTGGTATCTTTGATTTTACTTATGGCCGATACGATGTCCGAGACATCGACGTTAAAGTTGCACTCAGATAACCAGGGTGCCTCTACCGACCCAGTGTGCCTATGGAACCCAGATTTACTCATAAGTACCCGAGAACTTTGACCTCGATCTGTCCTTCGATCGCCTCGAGGTATATTTCGCCTCGGGGCATTTCTTCGATCTTCTACATACGACTGGTATCTTTTCTTGTTTGGCCTCGACTTCCTCTCTATAAACCTTTGTTCCTTTGTTAAGTGCCTACTTGGATATACTGAGCCAGAGGGGGATCCCAATTGGTCGTTCTCGACCTTGATCTTCGATTGATATCTGTTGTGTACATCTACCCAAGTCACGGCAGGATACTCAACAAGTTCTGCTTTAGCTGCTTCAAAGCTATCGAGCTTCACTCGTTCAAGCCCTAAGTGAAGGCCTGAACTGCCCAGTCATCGGAGACCGGTAGTAATTCCATTCGCTCCATCTGGAAGCGAGATACAAATTTCCTCAGCATCTTGTTCTCCATTTATTTGATCTTGAAGACGTTGTACTTCCTTATAGTAACCTTGATGGCACCGGCATGTGCCTTCACAAAAGAATCAGCCAACATGGCAAACAAATCCATCGAGTTCAAGGGTAGGTTATGATACCACATCATAGCTCCCTTTGACCGTGTTTCTCCAAATTTCTTCATCAAGATGCATTCAATCTCGTCATCCTTTAAGTCATTCCTTTTTATAGCACAAGTATAAGCGGTAATGTGCTCATTAGGGTCCGTGGTCCCGTTATACTTCAGGACATTGGGCATTCTGAATTTCTTCGGGATGGGCCTTGGAGCCGCACTTGATGGGAATGGTTTCTGCACGAACTTCTTTGAATCTACACTCTTCAGAATCGGGGGTGCGCCCGGGATCTGATCGACCCTCGAGTTATAAGTCTCCACTTTTTTATCGTTGGCCTCTATCTTCTTTTCTCCTGACTCGATTCTTTTAGTCAATACCTCGAGCAGTTTCATGATTGTGGGGTCAGTCCCCGAGCTAATTTCATCGAGTCTTTCTAGCACTGGCTCGTGCTGTATGTTTACTGGTTCAGTGTTGTTAGGGGTTCTATTCTGACATTAAAGTTAAGCGATGGCGACTTGGTGGGCTTACAGCATCTCGAATATCACTTGGAGGCTGACTCCTCCTTCTTCCATTCCTTGTGCTTTTTGGCCTCCAGCCTGGGCTTCCCTACATCCATTCCTTACGGCGTTTGCACCTGCTTTCGTGTTTAGAGCGTTGTGGGAGCTGATATCAACTGGCTCCACGTTTGGCACTCCCTCAAGGTTTACAGGAGGAACACCAAGCCCTATGCCACTGTTTTCTCCAAGTCCTTCTCTGTCCTGAGCATGTGCATTTTGTGTGATAGACATATTTTGGCCTGAAATCAAAAAAATCTTTGACAATAAAAAGTGTGAAGAATAACGTGTGTTATCAGAAAACTAGCACCAAAATAATCACTATTATTTTTAGCTCCACGGTGAGTGCCAAACTGTTTACCTTGAAAATTGTAATAACAATTATATTTGATTTATGGTTCTAAAAATACGTGATTTATCTTAATACTAGTTGTTATGTGAATAATGCTAAGTGTAAATGAGCAAGAAATGATAAGCAAACCAGTGTGGTCATAAGACTGAGGGCATCGAGCTTGGCGATGCAGGACCTCGAGGTCCGCCTTTAACGGATGATAATGAACAATAAATGAAAAACAATAAATGAACAAGTAATAAATTTGTAGAGTAATTGTTGAGCACGTTTAGGCAAGAAAAACAGAGAATGTTCTATTGTATTCAATATTCACGTGTGTTACAAAATGACAAGGGCCCCCTTTATATAGAAGGGGGAATCCCAACATATTACATGTCTAATAATGACGAGGAAATGCTATTGGTACAGTTGTGTAATGACCTAGTACAGATTTGTACTATTCTTGTAGACCTGGTTAGCTCTAACCACGTGTACTTGGGAGCTTTCTCGCCTTTCCATGACGATCATTGATTGGTACTGCTCTGAGATTGACCACAATGAACCTTCGATGTGCTCCCTCGAGGGACAGACCTCGAGGTCACATTTCGCATTCTGCTTCGAGCTTCTCGGGGTTGAGCGTGGAGATCCACAGTAGTCCCATAGTCGAACTACCCAATTTTGGCCGTAGACAGTATTACATTCAAGTTTTTAGCTTGTTGGCACATTGTGGCATTATATGAGACTTTTGGTAGTGTATGAGGTGGCTTATTGCATGATCAACTTGTACTGGGTGAGACAAGATTATTAGACATGTGATCAGTGCAATCAAATTTATATAAGGTATATTAAAGAGCAAATATCTTTGTCTAGTTCAGAATGAAGTAGTGCTTATTGTTAGGAGGAGAGACTCCATGATTTATGATTCGATAGATGGTTATGAGTTTCTACAAATTTCTTCCATCGTGGCAGTATTGCGAGAGTTGGAACAGGGCTTATATATGTTATGGGGTATACTACAAGCTTCGGTTATGAGGAAATTTCAGCTGTTGTGCTTGGGGAGATTGAGTCGGGCAAAAGTTATGTGGTGCATGGTGTGATTTCAGCGGAGGAGCATGGTCACGTTGGGTTATGTGTCAGGTGATTAATATGGTGTTCGTGTGTTAGAATCTGTATCGTGGAGAAACTCCAGATGTTGGAATTTGGATCTAAAGCTTGCTAGCTAAGATAACAAGAAGGATCTTCAGTCTGGCTAGAGCAAATATACTCAACTGGGTTGTGGTGGCATGGGTAGGTGTACGAGGTGTTAAACAGTGATTTTGGACAACTCCGGAGCAGTTCTTAGCACATTCGAGGACGAACGTATATTTAAGTGGGAGAGAATGTAACGATCTAACCGATCTTTTTGAGCTCTAGCGCGTCGTCGGCGGTTTGAGGCCTTGAGTAACTTCACTTCAGGTATTATGACTTGTACATGTGATCTGAATTGAATTTCAGGAAGTTCATAGTTGATTTGGAAAGAACACTCTAATTTCGGAAGGTTTAAGTTGGAGGAATTGACTTGTCACACCTCCTTTTTCTACCTCTCGAAGGGAGTATAAGGGAGTTTTTTCCAATTTAAGTGACAATAATCGAAACGGGATTATTTATTCAAATTCAGAGTCGCCACTTGGGATAATTTATGGTGTCCCAAGTCACCGGTTTAAAATCTCGAATCGAGGAAGTTTGACTCTGTTTTACAGTCCGTGAAACACAAAAATACGGGTAAGGAATTCTGTTAACCCGAGAGAAGGTGTTAGGCATTCCCGAGTTTTGTGGTTTTAGCATGGTGGCTAAACTATTATTATTGGCCTAATTATCTAATTAATTACATTTTTGAGACCTATGTGCATTTTTATCCCTTTTAAATCGCTTTTAATAATTTATGGAATTATTCTGGAACAAGTTACGATTGTCATACACTTATTTGTTTGGTATACATTGTGAATCATGTCACGGAAACCATACCTACGACCTACAACATGTTTAGTTATTAACAAGATTAAATTGTGGCCGGGTCACATAAATTTACCCCCGGATTTTAAAATTATGTACCACAACTACGTCACGGGAAACCGTACCCATAGCTATGACACTTTACTTAATTAACGCGCCTAAAGCAAACTACGAGAATTCAAAGCATTTTTCTACATTAATTAAGATAATTAATATGATGGCCATAGATTAGGTGATTCAATTGTGTGAATGACACGCCTCAGTTTCTTTCAAAGGAAACACATTCGAATTAAACGAACTAGGATATCTACACTTAAAACTAATTCAAAATTAGAAATCACAACTACACCACGGGAGTCGTACCCGTATTTGTGATGATTTAATTAGTGTCCAATGCAAACTACAAAATGCTCATGTTTAATTCAAGACTAAGTTTAAGATTATCGCGATGCCTATTGAATTATGGCTACATCTAATATAACGTTTTTGAGATATCAAATCCGCTCACTTGGATTGTAGAAAGGAATGGGCCAGCTTTTATTAAGTCCTTTAACATAAGGGCCCAAACACAAAGAACTCGTTGAACAGTGATGTCAACCATGGGAATATCGTGATACAATAGGGCCAAGCTAGCCAGAACCTGAGCATTATACATTAACCAATTTTTAATTAATTCACAAACTATAACAAGAGGATCAAACAACAACGTAGCAACTGATAACAAAATTGTCATGCATATCACATTGCTCACTTTAATGAGATAATATAGCTTCTGCACCTTTAGTCCTACTTTAACTTTTTCATAAATTTTATTCACCACCTAGATATACAACACCAAGCTTCTGTTTATGTTAACATCACACACATACGTATTAAAGAAGAAGGAATGATATTGACATATTTACAACCCATAATTGTGTTCATTTTTGTTTTTCACGGAATTTCATAACCTCACAACTGTATCAATTTCATAAGTGAGTGTTAAAGAACCAGTAGATTTGTCTTACACTAAGAGGACCTAAAGAATGAGATAAAACCCTTTTAATAAGACTGGATGCAATAGCAATAACCAAACTCCAGACATCATTCCCAAAGTCGCCATATCAAAGACTCAAATGACTCCAACATAGACCAAAAACCAAAATCACAGTGTACATACACTTGGTTCAGACATCTAACACCTTTCGCAAGATTCTTAACACAAACAAAATTCAAGTCCTAAAATTCATGTGTTACAATGACAACTTTTATACTCTAACACTGATTTACATCCATTGACTAATAGAAGAAGAGATATACAAATTAATAGAACTTAGGAACCAATTTCTGAAAAATCAATGACTAATCACATTAGCCTTAACACATGCATTGTCATATTCACTTCAAATTCCAGAGATTCAAAGGAGTACCTGGATACAGCAAAACAAAAACCAAAAATGTATTAAAAATCATCTTATAGCAGCAAAGCAATAATGGGTCCAACAACAAAGAACAGCAGTAACCATCAATTCAATAACCTCAATATCCAGCCATATTTCATCTTAGAAAAACCAGAAAAATCCCAAGAAAGACCACTTCTGAACTTTTTAGCCAAAGAAAGAAATCAAGCTCAAAACTAAAGTAGTTTTTTTGGAAAATTTTTCAGCCGTTTTTTTGGAATCCTCCCAATATCTGCCCTAGAAATCAAGAACATGAGCTTCTTATACGAGGGCTTTAGGGTGGCAAAACTTAATTTTATTCAATCCCTTTTAACCCTCAAATTTGTTCTTTTTACTACCCTGGACCCCAAATCAGCTGAGCTATATTTTTTTATTTGCATTAAGCCCCTCTCCTTATCCTCTAGAATCTTCTGTTGTTATAACAGAAACATTTTTCCAAATAGAAACCCCCAAACTAACCCCTGACAACCTTGCATTTATTTTTCAAACTAGTACCAAATTAGACCATCTGACCCAAAACTCAAAACCAAACCAGTGGGCTTTCTACTAACCTGGCCAAAAATAACAAAAAGCCCAAAATGCCTAACAGTAAACCAATATTAAGCCCTCAAGACTAGCTGGTTCATTAACCAAACCAAAAGTCAAATTGAATAATGAAAGTTGTAATCGACCATGAACTAAAACATGCTAAAAATGATTTAACACAACTGACTAATTAAAAAGTGAATAAAACTCGCTTGATAAGTGTTCTAAACTATCATGCAAACAAAAACCGATTGAGAAGAAGAGAAAGAAAGAAAAATAGAAGAGAAAACGAAAACAAAATAAAACAGAAACAATGAGTAGAGGTCCAGGATTTACCGATTGAATCTAGCAAAATGACCAAGAAAACAAGGCGGAGGACTGGCCAAGCTTCAAGATGCTTAGCTTGAAGTTGACCCAAATGACTACTCCAGTCAAGAGTAACCTATTAGGGCAAACTTCCAGCCAAAACGAGCAAAACTTCAAGAAAATACCAAAACTTGGAAATTAGATCAATCCTTTAGATCCAGGATTCGACGAGTTCCAAGGATTATTTGGGGAAATTGTTAGGGGTTTTGAGTTTGGGGAGGCCTGGTGATTATAGGATGTGAGCTTGGGGTTGATTGGGGTTGTGCCGCCGGCCGGTGTGGTTTGAGAATTTGGGGCAGCTAGGTTAGCTAGGGTGTGGGTGAGGGAGATGAAATGGGTGGCGGGGGGGGGGGGGGGTTAAGGCATTCTTATATTAAATGGAAAGGTAGTTCCCATCCGTTCGATTAAACGAAATCAATAGATGAGATTTAATGACCTTGGAAACAGTGTCATTTGGTGTAGGGTGGGGCTGGCTGGACCGGGTAAGGTTTGGGCCTGGATCGGAGAAGATTTGGGTCTAGCCTGGCCCAATTTCGAGTCTAAAACAGGCTTCTTTTTCAATTACCCTTTTCCTTTTGCTCTTGTTTTCTTTTTTCCCTTTTCCTTTTCTTTTAATTAATTAAAAATCTATGTTAATTTCCTAAATTAATTTGAATTGTAAAATTAAGCTAATTATCTAACTATAATATTTATAAAAATGTGTTGATCCTAAAATTAAAAGAGAAAAATTAATAATCCAAAATTTAAAAGCTAAGAATGTAAAAGTGAGCCATTTTTTTGTGATTTTCATTTTTAATAAAACAATTAATTAATTAATTAATTCTAAAATATGAACACAAAATCTATATGCAATGCATGGTATTTTAGTATTTTTCATGATTTTAATAAAAGTAAACATGCACAAAAATTCAAACAATTAACAAAAAATCCTACAAAAATCCTATGAAATTGCAAACAATTGGGAAAAATCCATTTCTTTTATTTGTAGGAGTATTTCATATAGGTTAAAATCACGTGCTCACAGCTGCCCCTCTTTGCTCGGAAACACGAAGAATTTTCGGGCAAAGATAAAGTGAGCAGATACGAGCGATTTTTGCCCGTTTGGATATTCTGTGAGAAGCATTTTTGAAAGATCTAACCAAACCTTGCTTCCAAGTTTGTTCTCCAGGTGGGCGCCTGATTGCCAAAATATTGAACTGTATTCCCTGGTTCTCCAGGTGGGCGCCTGATTGCCAAAACTTTGAGCTGTATTCCCTTGTTCTCCAGGTGGTCGCCTGATTACCAAAACTTGAACTGTATTTCTTAGTTTTCCTGGTGGGTGCCTGATTACAACAAAACAAACAAAACAAAAGAAACCTTTCTGCCCCAGTTTGGTATCTAGGCACATCTGTGAGTATTAATCGAACCTTGTTATCAAAAGAGCTATAAGAACTCAAAAGCTAAATCCCATTATCCAGGAGGACCCTGAAAATTAAAACTAAATCTCATCTTAAGAGTGAAAACTTCAGAGCTAAATTCAACTTCCTAAAGGTGAAACTTATGCTAAATCTCATTATCTAATAAAGGTCTTAAAACTAAATCCCATTATCCAGGAGGCTCCTGAAAACTTGAAATTAAATCCCATTATCCCGGAGTGTCCTGAAAAACTGAGAATGAACTTACCTTAGCCATGCTCTCTTCCTGGAGGATCTATGCAGAATGAACAAAATTACTTGCCCCTAAACCATGCTTTCCTCATGGAGGGTTCCTGCAGATCGAATTCTTTCCCCTTCTCAAACCGCCTTTGTGGTGACAAAATTTGGGCACGACACTTGAAAAATTCAAGATTCAAAGCTTTGATTTGGACATAGTTTTCGTCCCTATTTCAAACAAAGAAAATTTGTGAGTTTAAACATGGTGGTTGGCTTGTGGCCTTAACTTTGAGGTCTATTGCTCCTTCACTTGCCATGATAACTTTGATTTCCACTTGGAAGACCTTGCTTGTTATTGGTTAACCACTTTCTCTGTCAACCTTATCACAAAAAATACCTTTGATCCGTTCAAACCCAACACTCTCTATCTGTTGCATTGTTCATGAATTGACATATACCGAACCTTTTTATTTCACTTGAATCCCAAAGCACATTGATTGTTACCAACTCAATGTGCTTGCTGTTCTTTCCTAACATATGCCACTAGCTTGTACTAGCCAGAACGTACGCCACTGGCCTGTACTAGCGAGACTCCGCTTTGTGCAATTGGAAGGCTGGTAGCAAATTGTGTAGTAATTTCTCACTTGTTTTGACCAAACAGACTCAATAATAGGAACAAAACAAAAGGAACAGAGTAAAGGACAATGGAAAGAGATGATTCCTAACAGAAAAGCTACAAAGTAGAAACTTATCAAATGTGGATACCGACTCTAATGACCATGACATGCACCTTTGGATTAAGTGGCCTAATTTTCCAAGCAAGTCTAATGTTCAACTCTCGTTGTACCTCTGCGTCGTGAAACTGGGCTTCCATGCTCCAATTATCCTATCTGATTCACGATCCTTATTCGACTTATAGTGCCCGAAGGTTTTCACCATCAAGCCTCTCTCATTTTATTCTTTCTCTCAACTCACCATCGCCTTATGGTGTCTGTGAAAGTTTTTACCAATAAGAGTCTCTCATTTTGTTCTTTTCTTCTTATTTCCTCTGATTCTGTAGATGACAAGACATTAACCATGGTAAAAACATCATATACTCTTGGCATGTCTAAACTCAACACTCTTAAAGATTATCTGGTAGGTCTTTTTTGGGCTGCAATATGGCTTTTGGACAAGGTTAGAAAGAAAGGATATCATAAAGGCTCAAAATAACTAAGACAACAGGGTTAATTTATTTATAACTTTTGGAATCCATTCTAACAACTTTGCCCCAATTTCTAAAATGGTGGAATTTGATTCTCTTTTTTTCTGTTTTTCTTTTTGAAATGGAATTTCTAAGAAAGACTGTCCCACTCTCGACTTCGTGGGATTATAAAATATTTTATTTGGTGCGACCAAACCGTAAGGCTGCCTACGTATCTTGTGGTAACAAGAATCAGGTCGAACGTAGTTCACACAGATACTTTCTTGTTATTATTTTCCTCTTTTTTTCCTTTTTTTTTCTTCTTTTTCCTTCTTTTTTTTTCTTTCTTTTTTCTTTTTCCCCTTTTTTTATCGGAAAAGGGCCAAAACTATCCCTATCGTTTGCTAAATGGTTTATAAATACCCTCCGTCCATCTATCCATTAAAAAAAATACACTCCATCCATCTATCCGTTCAAAAAAACACACGAAGTTAATTCTATTAACAAGAATACCCCCGCGACTAACGTCAAAACTGGTAGGTCTTTCATTTAATGACGTGGCGATTTTTAATTGGGCCACGTGGCAATCTTTGACTGGAACAAAAAATGAATATTATTTCAACCCATTTACAAAAATGGGTAGTATCTATCATGCCCATTCCCACTCATCTGATCTCCCCCTTTCTTCTTCTCCAATTGGGACACTGCATACACACAATAACAAATTAATTTAAGAATAGATAAAACCCAAAATCAAATAACCCAAAATTCAAACTAGATTCTGAAATTTCTCCAATCAAACTCACGATAAGTATTGAAACTCTTAAATGGAAAATCAACAGATACATTTGGGTTGTTAAGAAAGAAGACAAGGATCATAACAAACCAAAAATCTGAAACAAAAAAATTGAGCCCAAATGCTAAAATTGTCCAAATATAGCTATCAAATCTAGGAGAAATATTGAAACTTTGAAAGGGACAAGTAATGGAAATATTTGGATTGTTCATAAGAAGACAAAAGAGCCACGAAATAACAGAGAAAAAACAACTACATATAACTGATACAAACACACAAGAAATTTGAAACCAAGGTGCTAAGAAGCTTGAAATTATCACATTCTAGGATAAAGATTGAATGAACAAAGAAACGCTAAAAATTCTTAGTGAGATGAGAGTGGGTGAGAGTGGGTGTGCTGGGTGATAAGGAAAAAGAGGGAGAAAAAGCAAAGAAAAAGAAAGAAAATAATTAGGCAGATCAAATAAATAGGGTCGGACCAGGTAAATGGATAAAAATAAGACCCATATTTGATTCTTGGTCAATAATGCCACGTGACCCAATTAAAAATTGCCACATCATTAAATAAAAGACCCACCAGTTCTGTCGTTAGTCGCGGGGGTATTTTTGTTAATAGAATTAACTTCGTGTGTTTTTTGAACAGATAGATTGACGGAGTGTATTTTTTTGAACGGATAGATGGACGGAGGGTATTTATAAACCATTTAGCAAACGATAGGGATAGTTTTGGCCCTTTTCCATTTTTTTTTCTCCATTTTTCTCTTCTTCTTTTTTTAGAATTTTCCTTTCGGAATGAACTTTCTAAAATAAACCTATGGGGACATGAACTATTCTTTTTTTTCCTTTTCTTTTCATATGACTCTAACTTGATTCCAAAAGAGGGAAGGTCAAAGAAATCAGTACAGGCTCAAAAGGGTATCGAATGGTATAAGTGTTTGGGTAATTGAAAGAGGGTCTCCTAACCCCTGAAAATGTAAATTACAACACATGCAACTTGAAATGAAAAAGGAAGAGCACACACAACATTTATTTTACAACTTCGGCATTGATATCACTGATATGCTTTCCATTTTTTTGTTTTGTTTTTTATTTTTTTGTCTAGTACAGAAATCTCATTGGGTGATTTCTTCTTCGCGATGGATACCCTCCATCTGTTTGGAGCAAACTCCCTTGACTTTAACTTGTAAATTGAGGTGTACTTAAACTCAAAACTGATCACTTCAAATTGTTGGGACGCACTCTCTTGTAATAAATTCTTGTCGTCCTCTTAACTTCCCAAACCATCTGCCCCAGTTTCACACAGTTTGAGCTTTAAATGATCTCAGAATCTCTTTACTTATTTCCCTCAAATATCCCTATCATCTTCAAAATTATTTCATTGCTTCATGATTAGACTAACTTTTAAGGCCAGACTAAGAATTATACGTGCATGCCATGTCACTAGAGCCAGCCGGAAAAGAACTATATAAGGAAAAGAGGACTAAACAAAAATGACTAGAAATAATAGAAAACAGAAAATTGCATTAGACAGACGGTAAAAAAGGTTTGAACAACAAGACAAGCAAAATAAACTGGGGTACGACCCTAGAAAAAATCTAGATAATACTAAATGAGTTACTACGACTAAAGGAACTAGGAAAAATAAAAAGGATAGAACGGTTTACGCACAAGACAATATCCGGATTACAACCCTGAAATAACCCGGACAGCAGAAAAAATGAACCACCAAGACTCCTCCCTAGCTAGCCAAGAAAGGAGCGTCTTTCCAATTACCAAGCTCAACATCTTAGCCACTAGGTTCCACATCAATATTACCAAGACCATTGCCAATTTCAATATCATTAACTTCAGTTAGCAAGTTCCAAGAGAATTCTCATGCTCCTTGTCACCACGCATCATCCCCACAAAGTGTGCATTATCATGTGCAGGTAAAGGATTCTGCGCGATATGCTGGGTGTCACTGTCCTGGATCACCATTATCCCTTCTTGAACCATTATTTCTATTTCCTTTTTCAAAGCACGAAAATCTTCAATGTTAGAACCTGGACATTAGAGTGGTACATGCACCGTACAGTAGGATCAAAACCTTTTGCATGTGAGTCCGGAGTATAGCCGATGAGCGGCTCAATCAGGCCAGAGTGTTTTAACTTTTTAAATAGGCTTGTATAGGATTCTACGATTGGCGTGAAACTATTTCTTTGCCTTTGTTTCCCTCCATGACCCAGTTTTCTAGGGTTGTTGGATGCTCGAAAATGCTGTGAAGGCGCACAAGAATTTTGGGATACTTGTGTTCGCCCAAGGGAGTGACCTAGTGGTTGGATAGATGACCGAATGTTGTTCGAAGGATAGTACTGGGGTGGATTATGTGAATCTTGGGGATGTTCATGGGGTTAGTATTGAGGCTGAAAGAGTTTAGTAGGAATGCCTACTGGATCCTGTCATTGACTGGTCTCAGCAACATCTTTTCTATCAATCAGAGAACTGACCTGAGCAACTTGTTCATTCCATCTGAGCCAAAACTCCCTAAAACTTCCCTTGGGTTTCTTTTCCCTCTGAGATAGGGAAGAGTGGTCTGGGATAATATCTATATTGTACTGATAGTGCCGAACAAAATCTTGAGCCATGCCACCCCATGCATGCCACTTACTAACATCTTGACGAGTAAACCACTCCATGGCTTCCCCACTTAAACTCTCACCGAAATGTGCCATCAACAATTCATCTTTCCCGCAAACACTTCTCATTTCACTGCAATAACCCCTTAGATGGGATCCTGGATCTCCACGTCCATCATACAAATCAAACTTTGGCATCTTAAACCCAGCGGGCAACTGGACGCCGGGAAACAAGCACAAGTCTTTGTAAGACACGCTCATCTGGCTCCCTATCCCTTGCATGTTTCTTAAAGACTGCTCTAAGATTTTCACCTTCTTGGATATCTCATCTTGATCCACCGTCTTAGCAGGCTTTTCAGTTTCACCGAGAGGCTCAAAATGAGGAGTGTGAGAGTATGGATCCGAGACCTTGAAAGTTGGTTCTGGAGCATAGTGTTGGGCATCAGGGATTTTGAACACAGTCTCGCTAGAAGATCGAGGAAAGGTAGCTGGTGGATGAGCTACAAAACCATGAGTGATAAAAGGAGCGCGATATGAGGTGGTTCTGGGGGGTGGAGTGTGAAAAGGTTGTGGGAATATATCTTGGACTTGTGACAGTGACAGAATGGTGAAAAGGCTTTTAGACTAAGTTAATGGGAACTGATGGTGGAGGACGCCCAATAATCTAGGCTTGGTATATTTCGACCATCTGTCCTTTCAACCTTAAGACCTCTTCTTTCAACTCAGATTCTGATTCAACAATTCCCTTAGAAGGATCAATAACCCCTGTGTCCAAGTCCTTGCTAGCCATGTCTACCTTGCTCTTTGACCTTGTGTTGTATGGATGAGTTACTTAAAAACCACAAACCAACCACCCTTATGCTCAATGAAGATAACAAAAGGAACAAAATGGGGTCATCCTATTAGCATTAGGGCATTTAACAGCTAAAAATATCACATTGTGTGCAATGCACCTAGCAACAATTAACGGTTCTAGAATGACTTCGAGGGTTACAAGGTCACTTGGCATCATACCACTTTTGTTCATTTCATTCTTCTCTTTTCTTTTCTTTTCTAGCACTTCTTGGCTTGCTCATTTTTTTTCTTCTGATTATCACTCTTTTCTTTCCTTTCATATTTCACGTCCCACAACTTCATCCTCTTTTTTTCCTTTTCTCTTTTTTTGTTTTTTTTTATTTTTTTTTATTTTTTTGTTTCCTTCTTTTTTTTCCTTATCCTTTTAATAATAAAAAAATAATTCGATCGAATCCTATGTAGGTTTTCTACGTATCATGATGCCACATGAATCAGATCTTTGCGTAGTTTGGAAAAATCGAGAATAGACTAAACAAACTAACGTTCTTTTTTTTCATCTTAATGACTATTCTTATGAGAATAGAGAAATAAAAGAAGTAAATCTTTTTTTTTTTGAATTTTATAGACTTAATGTTCTATAATCTATTCTAAACTCAATCTTAAACGAGCATGTTTTTTTTGAAATAGATACTCTATGAGAAATTATTAAGGAAAAAAAACCCTAGAAGAGAAAAATATTTTTTTATTCTTCTTATTTTAGGAAGGAAATCTAAAGAATAAACCAAATAAAAATATTTTGAATTTTCATTTGATATCCTGAAAAAAGATTTCGAAACAAGCAATGAAAAAGATAAAAAAGTGTTTTTTGATTTCAGTTTTAGATTAGCTAAAGGAGAAACTCTAAAGATAAACAAAAGATAAAGTATGTTTTTTCTTTCTTCTATGTACAATGTCCTAAAGTTCTAGTGAAATAAAAAGAAACATTATTTTTTTTGTTTTATATATATTTCCCAAAGAACCTGAAAAGAAAATATTTTTATTGGATTTCTGGAAATAATATCTTAAGAAAACTTCTAAAGAGGTATTAAAGAAAATTCTCTTCTTTTTTTTTTTCGAATTTATAGTCTTAATACTAAAGGAAATATAAAAGCAATTTTTATTTTGAGTTCTAGATATTAATTTTCTTAAGGAAAACCACCTCAAAAGATTTTTTTTTTCTTTCTAGAATTAGTATTCTAAAGAAAACTTCTAACGGAAATATAAAACGCAAAATCTCTTTTTTTGGACTTTTGAGTTATAACATACTTTTCAATTACAAAATAGGAAGTACAATTAAAAAAGACTCGACATTACTGTACAAAACTAGAAGGTAAAAGACGACATAAAAAGAAAAACAGACTCAAAACATAAAAAATAAATTTTTTAAAAATCTCCTTAAGCAACTCCTGAATGAACGATCCTGCCTGGACGGTCCCGAGGTGTCTGTCTTGTTCAAATTACGGTAAGTAGATCCACATCTATATGAGAAAACTTAAACCAACACGATGTGAGACAATAACTGTCACGACCAAGATTTTCCACCCTCGAGAGTCGTGATGGCGCCTACTCGTGAAAGCTAAGCAAGCTGCGTAATATATAATAACTACCTCTTTTATTTAGCTTTTTTAACAATTTAAATTAACATGCAATCAACAATGAAATATTAACGATAAATAAATACATGCGGAAGACTTAATCTGATAACTTAGCCAAAACCAGTACGATAATACCAACATACATCTCTACCCAGAATCCGGTGTCACAATATCACGGACCATCTACGAATATTACATGCAAATATCGGGAAAGAAAGGTACAATCTGTCTCTGAAATAAATGAAAATTCAACATAAGGATAGAAGAGAACGCCGGGACTGCTGACGCCTGCAGGACTACCTCGGAATCGCTAACTGGACTGAAGGCAGCCACCTAATGCTACAGTCCAAAAGTTGTCGCTCCGGGATCTGCACATAATGCAAAGTGTAGTATCAGCACAACCGACCCCATGTGCTGGTAAATGCTTGGCCTAACCCCGATGAAGTAGTGACAAGTCTAGGACCAGACTACCAAATAACCCTGTGCAGTTATATAATATGCGGCGAAAAATAAAACAGGAATAGACAAGTAAAGATGGGAGGGGGTACATGCTGGGGGGAAATATCAATAACAACTGTAAATTAAGAGAAAGGCATAAGGACAATTAGATTTCATAGCAAAGCAATAAGGAACTTGTCACCTATCTATAAGCATTTCGTATTATCTATTGTTGCGGCATGCAGCCCGATCCAAAAACATAATAACACTGTTGCGGCGTGCAACCCGATCCAAATATAATATTGTTGCGGCGCACAACCCTATCCAAATATAATATTATTGCGGCGCACAACCCGATCCACATATGCCGTTCTACACCAATCGCAACGAAAGTACCGGCAAGGGATCAATAACGAAACAACACTATCCCGGCAAAGGAATCGACAGTGCAAGTAATTACGTCCCATCAAGGGAAAATCAACTATAACCAAACTTGTTCCAACATCTATCTACCTCAATTAGCACCAATACTCAATATTAAGTAATTCCCGCGAGAATAATCATAATCCTTGCTCAACACAAAGAATCAACAACTTAGGTATTCGTAGGATTTATCAAGAATAAAACAATTTCAATTTAAGACTCACGGTCATGCTTGACAGCAACGTATAGATACTCGTCACCATGCCTATACGTCGTACTCAACAAATAACATGTAGAAAATAGGACACAACTCCTAATCCCTCAAACTAAGGTTAGACCATACAGTTACCTCGAACTTTCACGACCAACTCAAGCCTCAAACACTGCTTTTCCTTTAGAATTTGCCTCCATACAACTCGTATCTAGTCCAAATTGATTTAACAACATCAATAAATGCTAAAGAATTCATACCCAATGCTCAATTAGAGGTTTTCTATCATTTTTCCCAAAAAGTCAAAAATTGTCCCCGGGCCCGCTTGGTCAAAATACGAGGTTCGGACCAAAACCCGATCACCCATTCACCCATGAGCTGGAATATGTACTTAGTTCCAAAATTCGACCCCAAAACGAGGTTTAAATCCCAATTATGCAAAAAGCCCTAACTCTACCCAAATCCCTAATTTTTTACCCTTAAGAACATGATTTAGGCCTAGAAATCTAATGGGTGTTAATGGAAATTGAGGAAAACGAGTCTAAGATTACATACCTATGAATTCGTGGTGAAATTCTCTTTCAAAAATCGCCCAATTTGGAGTTTGGAAGAAGAGGTTATGAAATTTTGGTTTAATCCCGAGTGTGCTGTTTACTGTTTAAAAAATTGCTGGGCAGACCTTCATCGCGTTCGCAATGAGTCTACCGCGTTTGCGAAGAGCAGCCTTCCTCAGGATTACGCGATCGCGAGTCCTATTACGCGTTCGCGAAGGGTTGGCCCCCTTAACCTTCGCGTTCGCGGGCTTGTGGACGCGTTTGCGTAAAGGAACGATTACTTCCCAGACTAGTCCCCCATTTACGCTATGTGTTCACGGGACATGGGTCGCGTTCGCGTAGAGCAAACCCTGCCCATTTTCCCTTTCACGATCGCGTGAAGGGCTTCGCGATCGTGAAGCACAGAAGGACTGTGCATCAGAACTGCAGTTTCTGCAATTTTTCACAAGTTCAAAACCTTTTGAAACCCATCCGAAACTCACCCGAGCCCTCGGGTTCCAAACCAAACATGCATACTAACTCAAAAATATCATATGAACTTATCCGTGCGATCAAATCGCCAAAATAACCTCTTAAACAACGAATTTAGCATAGAAATCTAAGAAAAATCTCAAAACTTTCAAAGTATCAATTTTCACAACTACAGGTCCGAATCACCTCAAGCGACTTCCGTTTCTTACCAAATTTCATAGACTTATCTTAAATCACATACAAGACCTGTAACGGGCTCTGGAACCAAAATACGAGCCCAATACCATCAAGTTCTAAATGCATTTCATTTTAGAAACTCATAAAGAATTCTTGAAAATAATTTTCTTTAAAAATTCATTTCTTGGGCTTAGGACCATGGAATTCGATTCCGCACATACGCCCATGTCCCATATTTTTCCACGGTCCCTCCAGGATCATCAATTCACGGGTTCGGGTCCGAGTCCGGGTCCGTTTACGTAAAATATTTACCGAAGTCAACTTAAATCCATTTTAAAGTCAAAATTCATCATTTTTCACAAATTTTCACATAATGGTTTTCCAGCTATGCACCCGGACTGTGCACGTAAATCGAGGTGATGCCGAAAGAGGTGTTTAAGGCTTCGAAATGCAGAATTCATTTCTAAAACAAGTGATGAACTTTTGGGCCATCACATTCTCCACCTCTAAAACAACCGTTCGTCCTCGAACGGACATTATAAGGAAGTACCTGAGTCGGGGAAAAGATGGGGATAACGGCTTCGCATATCGGACTCGGACTCCCAGGTTGATGCCTCAGCAAGCTGAACTCTCTACTGAACACACATAGAAGGGAAACTCTTCAATCTCAACTGACGAACCTGCCGGTCTAGAATAGCTACCGGCTCCTCCTCATAAGACAAGTCCTTGTCCAACTGGACAGTGCCGAAATCTAACACGTGGGATGGGTCGCCGTGATATTTCCGAACCATGGACACATGAAACACTGGATGCACGGCTGATAAGCTCGGCGACAACGTAAGTCTGTAAGCCACCTCTCCCACTCGATCAAGAATCTCAAACTGGCCAATGAACCTAGAGCTAAGCTTGCCCTTCTTTCCAAATCTCATCACGCCCTTCATAGGCGACACCCGAAGCAATACCCGCTCACCGACAATGAATGCCAAATCTCGAACCTTACGGTTGGCATAACTCTTTTGCCTAGACTGAGCTATATGAAGCCTATCCTGAATAATCCTAACCTTGTCCAAGGCATCCTGAACCAGATCCGTACCCAACAACCAAGCCTCTCCCGGCTCAAACCACCCAACCGGCAATCGACACCGCCTACCATACAAATTCTCATAAGGAGCCATGTGGATACTCGACTGGTAGCTGTTGTTGTAGGCAAACTCTGCTAAAAGCAAAAACTGATCCCACAGGCCTCCAAAGTCAATGACACAAGCTCGAAGCATATACTCCAAAATCTGAATAGTCCGCTCGGACTGCCCATCCATCTGAGGATGAAATGTTATGCTCAACTCAACCTGTGTGCCCAACTCTCGCTGAACTGCTCTCCAAAAATGTGAAGTAAACTGCGTACCTCGATCCAAAATTATAGGCACGGTCACACCATGAAGATGAACAATCTCCCAGATATAGATCTCAGCTAACCTTTGGGAAGAATATAAGACTGCCACAGGAATGAATTTTTTTAACTTGGTCAGCCTATCAATAATAACCCACACTGCGTCGAACTTCCTCTGAGTCCGTGGGAGTCCAACAATGAAGTCCATAGTAATACACTCCCACTTCCACTCAGGAATCTC
Source organism: Nicotiana sylvestris (assembly GCF_000393655.2). Lineage (NCBI taxonomy): Eukaryota > Viridiplantae > Streptophyta > Magnoliopsida > Solanales > Solanaceae > Nicotiana > Nicotiana sylvestris. The sequence goes on along the minus strand of NC_091061.1, from coordinate 69,416,643 downwards.
AGTCTTCTGGAACAAGCCATCGGGCCTCTGATGCTCGTACTTAACCTGCTGATAGTTCAAACACCGAGACACATGTGCAACAATGTCTTTCTTTATTCTCTGCCACAAAAAATGCTACCTCAAATCTTGATACATCTTAGCGGCGCCCGAATGAATAGAGTACCACATTAGACACACAAACTCAACCCTATATTCTCAAAACTCCATCACCACCTAAGGTAACCTGCTTGGTACCTCCGTGCTGCACCGTATCTCTAAGGACACAAAAATGGAGATCATCATACTGCCAATCACCGATACGCTCCAATAAAGAAGAACGAGAAACCATGCAAGCTAACACACGGTTGGGCGCAGAAACATCCAACCTCATGAACTAATTGGCTAAAGCCTGAACAACCAATGCAAGCAGTCTCTCACCAACTAGAATATAAGCAAGACTGCCCATACTAGTTTACTTCCTACTCAAAGCATCAACCACTACATTAGCCTTTCCCGGATGATATAAGATGGTGATATCATAGTCTTTTAACATCTCCAACCACCTTCTCTGCCTCAAATTCAACTCCTTCTACTTGAACAAGTACTGCAGACTCTTGTGATCCATGAACACCTCACATGCCACACCATACAGATAATTCCTCCAAATCTTCAACGCGTGAACAATGGCTACCAACTCCAAATCATGAATCAGTTCTCATGAATCTTCAACTGCCGCGAAGCATAGACGATGACCTTGCCATCCTGCATCAACACCGCACCAAGTCCAATACGAGACGCATCACAATAAACTGTATAAGGCCCTGAACCTGTAGGCAAAACCAACACTAGTGCCGTAGTCAAAGCTGTCTTGAGCTTCTGAAAGCTCGCCTCATACTCATCCGACCATCTAAACTGGACACCCTTCTGGGTAAACCGGGTCATTGAGGCTGCAATCGACGAAAACCCCTCCACAAACCGATGATAGTAGCCTGCCAAACTCAAAAAACTCTGGATCTCTGTAGGTGATGCTAGTCTAGGCCAGTTCTTGACTGCCTCAATCTTCTTCGGATCAACCTGAATACCTTCTGCGGATACAACATGACCCAGGAGTGCAACTGAACTCAACCAGAACTCACGCTTTCAAAACTTGGCATACAAATGACTATCCCTCAGAGTCTGAAAAACCACACTAAGATGTTCCTCGTGCTCCTTCCGGCTACAGGAATAGATCAAAATATCATCAATGAAGACTATCACGAAAAAATCAAAGTAAGGCCTGAACACTCGGTTCATCAGATCCATAAAAGCTACTAGGGCATTTGTCAACTCGAATAATATCACCAAGAACTAATAATGCCCGTACCGAGTGAGGAAAGCTGTCTTAGGGACATTGGATGCCCTAATCCTCAGCTAATGGTAGCCAGATCTCAAGTCAATCTTTGAATATACCTTGGCACCCTGAAGCTGATCAAACAAATTATCAATCCTCGACAACGGATACATATTCTTGATTGTAATCTTGTTCAACTGCCGGTAGTCAATACACATTCTCATCGATCCATCCTTCTTCTTAACAAACAACACTGACGCACCCCAAGGCAAAACACTAGGTCTAATGAACCCTTTTTCAACCAAGTCCTACAACTGCTCCTTTTACTCAGGCGAGGCCATACGATACGGCAGGATAGAAATGGGCTGAGTGCCCGGAGCCAAATCAATGCAAAAGTCAATATCCCTGTCGGGTGGCATACCCAGCAGGTCTGAAGGAAATATCTCAGGGAACTCATGAACAACCGGCACATAATCAATAGGAAGAACCTCGACACTAGAATCACAAACATATGCCAAATAGGCCAAACACCCCTTCTCGACCATACGCCGAGCCTTCACATAAGAGATGAAACTACAGGTAGAATGACCAGGAGTCCCTATCCACTCCAAACGAGATAAACTTGGCAAGGCTAAGGTCACAGTCTTGGCATGACAGTCCAAGATAGTAGAGTAAGGTGATAACCAGTCCATCCCCAGTATGATATCAAAATCAACCATGTCCAGAAGTAACAAATCTATACGAGTCTCAAGACCCCCAATCACAACTATACAAGAACAATGGACTCAATCTACCACAATAGAATCACCTACCGGTGTAGACACATATACAGGAGCACTCAAAGAACCACTAGGCATGACCAGATACGATGCAAAATAAGATGATACATAGGAGTAAGTAGACCATGGATGAAATAAAACTGAAGCATCTCTGCCACAAACCAGAACACTACTTATGATAACTGCATCGGAAGTCTCAGCCTCAGGCCTGGATGGAAGAGCATAACATCGGGGCTGGGACCCACCACCCTAGACTACATCTCTAGGATGACCTGCAGCTGGCTGGCCTCCACCTCTAGCGGTCTGAGCTCCACCTCTAACACATCTACCTCCACCTCTAGCACCTCTACCCCCACCCTTAGATGGCGAAGCGGGCGGCAGAACACCTGGTGCCTGAACCATAACCCGAGAAACCTACTACTGCAACTGAGTATCCACCAATCTCGAACAAGACCTCCGGATATGACCATACTCAAAACACTCAAAGCATCCACCTAAGTGTTGCGGTTAAGGAAACTAAGATTGACCCTGGCGACCTAAATGACCACCCCGAAAACTCTGGAGCGATGGTGCACTGATAGGAGCTGGTAGTGCACTATAGGGTTGTTGATCAAAATACTACGTATGAGAACTACTGTCACCTGAAGCACCATGAGAAACCTAAAGGGCTGACTGAAAAGGCCTAGAAGGATGGACTCTACCATACAAATCTCTGCCTCCAGACGAGGTACCACTGAATCGGCCTGAATGACGAGGCATCTTGCGGGACCCCTGACTACATCCCTCTGATAGAACCATTTCAACTCTCCTGGCCACATTGGCCAACTCCTAGAAAGAAATCTCACTCCTAGTCTCCTTGGCCATCTGAAGTCGAATAGGCTGGATAAGTCCCTCAATGAACCTCCTCACCCTCTCTCTCTCGGTGGGAAGTATGCTAAGAGCATGACGGGCCAAGTTGATGAATCTGGTCTCATATTGAGTAACAGTCATAGAACCCTACTGGAGATGCTCAAACTGCCTCCAATAGATATCTCTCTGAGTAATAGGGAGAAACTTCTCCAAAAATAGCTGAGTAAACTGCTCCCAAGTCAAAGCTGGCGATCCGGCTGGTCTACCCAAACAATAATCTCTCCACCAAATCTTGGCAGATCCAGATAAGCGAAAAGTAGCAAAATCGGCCCCATTGGTCTCCACTATCCCCATGTTCCTGAGAACCTCATGACAGTTGTCTAGAAAATCCTAGGGATCCTCAGAAGATGCACTACTGAAAGTAGTAGGGAAGAGCTTGGTGAACCTGTCCAATCTCCACAAAGCATCGGCAGACATAGCTGCTCCCTCACTGGTTTGAGCTACCACACCCGGCTGAACTGCTCCAGTTGGCTGAGTTGCTGGAGTCTGAAACTGGGGAGCTATCTTCTCTGGAGTGCGAGTAGTAGGAGACTGGGCTCCTCTTCCATCCTGAGAGATGGCTGGTGCTACAGGAAGCAAGCCTGCCTGGGTAACACTCTCCATAAGTTCCACTAGTTGGACTAGAGCATCCTGAAGTACTGGGGTAGCAATAAACCCCTGTAGAACCTGAGATGGGCCCACCAGAACTGTCTGGGCCAGAATCATAATCAAAGTCAACCTTAGACTCCGCCACTGGTGCTGCTGCTCTGGGCTGAGCTCTGCCCCTACCTCGGTCTCTAGCACAGCCTCGGACTCGCCCTCTGCCCTTCGTGGGAGCTGCTGTTGAGGGATCAGGCTGCTGATCGGTGGATGAGGAAGCGCGTGTTCTCGCCATCTGCGAAAGAACAGAGTAGAAATTCAATTAGCATTGAGAAATCAAACCGCATGACAGGAAAGAATAAATGTGAAGTTTTTCCTAACTCTGTAGCCTCTAGGGTATAAATACAGATCTCTCCGTACCGATCCCTCAAACTCTACTAAGCTTGTCCGTGAATTGTGAGACCTATGTAACCTAGAGCTCTGATACCAACTTGTCACGACCCGAATTTCCCACCCTCGGGAGTCATGATGGCGCCTACTCTTGAAAGTTAAGCAAGCCGCGTAATATAGAATCACTACCTCTTTTATTTAGCCTTTTTAACAATTTAAATTAACATGCGATCAACAATAAAATATTAACGATAAATGAATACATGCAGAAGACTTAATCTGATAATTTAGCCAAACCAGTACGACAATACTAACATACTACCCGAAATCCGGTGTCACAATATCACAGATCATTTAAGAATACTACCTACAAATGTCTGGAAAGAAAGGTACAATCTGTCTCTGAAATAAATGAAAACAGAACATAAGGATAGAAGAGAACGCAGGGCCTGCGGATGCCTGCAGGAGTACCTCGGGATCTCTAACTGGACTGAAGGAAGCCACCCAATACTACGGTCCAAAAGCTGTCGCTCCGGGATCTGCACATAGTGCAGAGTGTAGTATCTGCACAACCTACCCCATGTGCTGGTAAGTGCCTGGCCTAACCCCGGTGAAGTAGTGAGGAGGCTAGGACCATACTACCAAATACCCTTATGCAGTTATATAATATGCAGCGTAAAATAAAATAGGAATAGACAAGTAAAGATGAGAGGGGGTACATGCTGGGGGGAAATATCAATACCAATAGTAAATTAAGAGAAAGTCATAAGGACAATTTAGATTTCATAACAAAGCAATAAGGAACTCGTCAGCAATCTATAAGCACTTAGTATTTTCTATTGTTGCGGCGCGCAACCCGATCCAAAATTATAATAACACTGTTGCAGCGTGCAACCCGATCCATATCATTTATCACTGTTGCGACGTGCAACCCGATCCAAATATAATATTGTTGCTACGCGCAACCCGATCCAAATATAATATTGTTGCAGCGCGCAACCCAATACACATATACCGTTCTACACCAATCGCAACGAAAATCCCGGCAAGGGATCAATAAAGAAACAACACTATCCTGGTAAGGGAATTGACAGTATAAGTAATTATGTCCCGGCAAGGGAAAATCAGCTATAACAAAACTTGTTCTAACATTTAACTACCTCAATTAGCACCAATACTCAATCTTAGGTAATTCCCACGAGAATAATCATAATCCTTGCTCAACAGAGAGAATCAACAAATTAGGCATTCGTAAGATTTATCAAGAATAAAACAATTTCAATTTAAGACTCACGGTCATGCTTGACACCAACGTATAGATACTCGTCACCATGCCTATACGTCGTACTCAACAAATAACATGTAGCAAATAGGATACAACTCCTAATCCCTCAAGCTAAGGTTAGACCAAATACTTCCTCGAACTTCCACGACCAACTCAAGCCTCAAACACCGCTTTTCCTTTAGAATTTGCCTCAAACAACTCGTATATAGTCCAAATTGATTTAACAACATCAATAAATGCTAAAGAATTCATACCTAATGCTCAATTATAGGTTTTCTATCATTTTTCCCAAAAAGTCAAAAATCGACCCCGGGCCCGCTTGGTCAAAACACGAGGTTCGGACCAAAACCCGATCACCCATTCAACCATTCACCCACTCCAACCCCAAAATGAGGTTTAAACCCCAATTATGCAAAAAGCCCTAACTCTACCCAAATCCCTAATTTTCTACCCATAAGAACATGATTTAGGCCTAGAAATCTAATGGGTATTAATGGAAATTGAAGAAAATGAGTCTAAGATTACCTAACTATATATTTGTGGTGAAGTTCTCTTTCAAAAATCGCCCAATCTGGAGTTTGGAAGAAGAAGTTATTAAATTTTGGTTTAATCCCGAGTGTGCTGTTTACTATTTAAAAATCGTTGGGTAGACCTTTAGCGCGTTCGCGAAGAGTAGCCTTCCTTAGGCTTACGCGATCGTGGGTCCTATTACGCGTTCGCGAAGGGTTGGCCACCCTGACCTTCGCATTCGTGGGCCTGTGCATGCGTTCATGTAGAGGAACAATTACTTCCCAGACCAGCCCCCTATTTATGCCATGCGTTCGCAGGACATGGGTCGCGTTCACGTAGAGTAACCCCCAGTGCTCCGCGTTCGCGATCCTTACCTCGCTTTCGCATTGAACAAAAACCACTCCTGCCCATTTTCCCTTTCGCGATCACACGAAGGGATTTGCGATCGCGAAGCACAGAAGGACTGTGCATCAGAACAACAGTTTATGCAATTTTTCACAAGTTCAAAACCTTCCGAAACCCATCCGAAACTCACCCGAGCCCTTGGGGCTCCAAACCAAACATGCATACTAACTCAAAAACATCATATGAACTTATCTGTGCGATCAAATCTCCAAAATAACCTCTTAAACAACGAATATAGCATATAAATCTAAGAAAAATCTCAAATCTTTCAAAGTATCAATTTTCACAACTACGGTTCCGAATCACCTCAAGAGACTTCCGTTCCTTATCAAATTTCACTGGCTTTTCTTAAATCACAAATAAGACCTGTACCGGGCTCCGAAACCAAAATACGGGTCCGATACCATCAAGTTCTAAACGCATTTCATTTCTAAAACTCATAAAAAATTCCAGAAAACAATATTCTTTAAAAATTCATTTCTCGGGCTTGGGACCTTGGAATTCGATTTCGGGCGCACGCCCAAGTCTCATATTTTTCCACAGACCCTCCGAGGCCGTCAAATGACGTGTCCAGGTCCATTTACCCAAAATGTTGACCGAAGTCCACTTAAATACATTTTAAAGTCAAAATTTATCATTTTTCACAGATTTTCACATAATGATTTTCTGGCTATGCGCCCGAACTATGCACGCAAATCTAGGTGATGCCGAAAGAGGTTTTAATGCCTTGGAATGCATATAGAGGCTATTTTTGCAAAATGACTTATGTAGACAAAAGGTGGCTAGAAATGCAAGATTTGGCTATGACCCCGCGAAGCCAAAAAACCTAAGTGTACGCGGCCAAATCAGAGGACTTGATTTCTCATTGTCAAGTCATTTCGGAAGAATGCCTCGAGACCCCAAGGACGGGAAGCCACGACCGAGTTCCCGACCTCGGGGCTCGTCGAGGCCCGACTCAGAGAAGATGGAGATCGAAGCCAAGACAGAAGGGGAAGCTCCCAAGGCACACGGCTAAGTCTGACAGGGTCGGCCTATCCAGAGCCTATGCTGAGGCATAGCGTCAAGCCGTCCCATCTCCATGCTTTGTAATTAATGGCCATGTGCTTGTAGCTGAGTTCCCCTCCTATATAATGGGGACTCACGCTACCTTGTAATAGACCGGTGTTGCTCCATTTCTCCACAAGTGCAATAATATACCCCTCTCTCTCTTTTCTTCCCAACTTATTCATTCTTACTAGCCCGAGGTTAATATCCATCACTTTCTTACATGTTCTTCATCACATAAGCTCAGTATCGGCCGTAAAGAGCCTTGTTTAATTATATCTTCAATTGTTATCCCATTCCGGACTATCCCCGATAGCTTGAATTTGACCCTGATTTTGACCCCGAGGTCCCCCATCGACCAGACCTACATCTGGGTAGCAGGCCCCCCGGTTCGATACTATCTCGTTTTAGCTTGCATTTCATCGTTAAACTCCATATTATTAGCATCAGCTGCTCTAATAACTAGCTCGGGAATAGATCACGTATTTTTAGACTCCCATTTACAAATTTAATTGTTGCTACCATTTTTACGGTCAACATTTTAGCGCCCACCGTGGGGCTAAAAATAATAATGATTATTTTTTTGTTAGTTTCATTGCACAAACGCACATTATCTTTCACACTTTTTGTTGCCCAAGATCCTTTGATTTCAGGTCAAAATGTTCGACTCGGTAAATGGAGTCAAGAACAACAACATCGAAAATCACAGGAAAAATAGTGTGGCTGTCCCAGCTGCCGGAGCACCACTATAGAATCCCTATAATGCGCCTGAACTGATTCTAGCGGACGTGGACTGACAGAACGCATAGCAAGTCGGCGAAACTTCTCACACCAACAGGAGCATACATCACAACGACCAACAGGAAGCTCAAAAAACCCGGCCCGGGAAGAACATGAAGTTAGTCTTCATGACATTTTTTGAAATATTGCAGGTACAGTAGTTGGCTACCACTCAAGTGTAGAGCCATCCGGGGATCCCCAACACAGTAGCATCGAGAATGGTTCACTGTGCCGAACGAATACATAAAAGATCAAATAACAACGGATAGATAACAAACCCCGCCATAACGAAGACACTGGATGATCTCTCCAAGAGAATCAAGTCAAGTTCATGGAGGCTCACGCAACAGCTCTCTCCCGGGGAAGCGGTCCCGGAACCCGCCTCACAGAAATACGGAACTCCGGAACTCCCTAGGTGCGATAGGACCTCAGATCCCAGCGAGCGCACCATCGCTTACACGTGTGCAAAGAACGATAACGACATTCAAGATGATGAGTTCGAGCCCATCCCATTGAAAAAGTTCGAGGAAACACTCTCAAGAGAAACCATAATGTGGCGTGATCTCACGAACTCACTTACCGCGCTAGCAGATTCCTCCGAAGAAGCATATGCCGCCACCATCAAAGCTGTAACGGAAGAGCCCGACACATCGAAGGCATAACAAAGAAAGAATGAAATACCACAGGGAGTCGCGCCTCATTTCCTGATAGGACGAATGAGATCTCTCCCGGTTTCGGATGACTGGGCAACCCAAGCCTTCGCCCATAGTTTAAACGAAGCATGTCTGATGACTCCGGGTCATGTCAAACGAAGCTTAACCAGATACCCAGCCAAGACCTGGTCGGATGCCCGTACCTGGCACCTGCCACGAATCAGGGCCACGGACAACCGCCCGGGAGCCTCTACGGGTCCGGTATACCCAAGCAGGATCCTAGTAAAGAGACTAATGCCAAACAGATGGAGGTACCATCCATGCGCCGCGAATGGGAGGAACGCCACAAGATGCAACCTACCTCGCAACGGTAGGGAAGTAGTTCGAGGGCAACGTCCTCGAGGAACCTTCAGTGGAACCGGATCTGACGAGGCACAACCGGCAGAGGAACCCCGCTCAGCGGAGTACAATTTCAACATTGTCATGCCGAACATCGTGATCACCATAAGCAAAACCAGGGACGCTGAACGACTCAGGCCTATTCAACCAAAAACCTTTCAAAAGAACCACAACCCAGCATAGGAACCACAGGGCGCGCGCGGCTGAGGGATCAAAAATGGCCACCAGCTCAGAACGACTACAGCCGTGCTGCTAAGTAAAAATCACTGCCAAATACAATCAAGCGGTCAAGCTCGAATCTAGCTCCAATGAAGGAAGGCAACCGGGAAGAATGAAGCAAACAAGCCATGACGTATTACCGCGATAGTGAAAGAGCGGTGACACCTTTCGAGGACTCATAAAATAAAAAGTGAAAATGTTCACCGTCAGGGAAAAACGGGCCAAGGGAAATATTTCGGAGGAAACCCTTACAACCAGGGAAAAGGGCACTAAGACTCCGCCCCGGCATCACACTAACGTATTGCCAACCCTCTCCCTCATTTGATTTATCTTAAATAAAACATGTGTTCATGAATTTAGGTGGTTCGGTCACGCACAAAAACGACGTTGGACCAAAGTCAGTGGGGCGGTCCGGACTAACAGACCAAATAGTTTCCGCATCCCGAATCCCTGGTGAATTCCAAATGACAAATTGCCTCAAAGACCATTCTCTTGATACATCCTGTCTGAGCTCGGGCTGCAACATCGATCTTTTTACCATCAGAGGAGGCGTGAAACACTGACGTCTTATTTAGGCGACCGTCAGAACACCAACCGGAGATAGCGTCGGCCCTATTTCGCCAAAAGTATGAAACCCCTCGCTAGGGGCAGGACTAAAATAAGTCGACAAAAAGCAATACACGACAAGAGGAAATTCTTCACCATCTGGCGCGTTGCCGGCATCAATGCCCCCACCCTCGAAAGGATCAAAGGGTAAGCAAACCGCATCTTCAGCCAAGCATGATAAGACACAGCGGGGGTCTGTAATAAGACTCATGCCTTGAAAGAATAGGAACATACCAAATCTCAAAACATCGCCTACACATCCTACGGTGAGGAAGAACTGCTTTACTCCCTTGTTATTTTGTCACTAACCTGTATGCAGCAATTGGCCAGGATATTCAAAGGTTCTAACTCTACCTGAAGATCCCTAGGCTCTGAAAAAGGGCCCGTTGCGCTTTTCCCCTTATTTGAACTTCCGCCCCTAAGAGGGCCTCGTCAGCAGGATTATTAGCAGAGCAGCGTACCCCTAGGAGAATCTAATAAGATCGATGGCCTTCTTCTACAGTCCAACAACGAGAGGTGATCTTCTTCTAAGGGCACCGTCCCCTTGGGAGGACCAAGAAACGACAGACTAAGTCTCGATAGTGAATTATGTACTAGATCAAATAGTCTGAAAAGCCGAGCCCGCAAGAGCCGAGCTCACGACAATGAAACAATGTATGTCTACACCAAGCAATAAAAGGATATCTTTTCAATATCTTATTCTCCAAACAAGGAAATTTCAAGTATACTCCCGACAGGGGCCCGTCCACCAAATGCAACCCGAAATACTCGGAGACTTAACATCAACAATTTGGCACTCGCACAACCCTAGGGTCGGAACTCCGGGCTCATAGAGCCCTACAAGGCAACTCCGAGCTCACAAAAAGCGGTCTTCATGCTTAAGCAAATTCGATGACTCGGAGACTGTCATTAATCGCCATGCGCTGGAAAACCCAAAACTGTAAGACCCCTAGCGGGCAGACTTGGCGTAACCAGATCTATCCTACATTACAACAAAAAATGTAAGACATCAACAGGCATGGCAAACGGTAAGAGCTCAACAAGCATGAAAACCCCAAAGTTCAGGCTATACGTCACATTTGTAAGAGTACTGAAAGGGCATACCCTCGGTGTAGACGCTTGAACTATCACTCGGGATCAAAATGGCTCCGGCCAAACACATATGACTACGGTCAAAATGGCTGATATAGCCAAACTAATGCAACTCGGGGATTCCAGACTGCCGGTAAACAAAATCGCAGGCCACTACTTCGAATATACTTCGAAAAGAACAAGTTAAAACAGGCTTTCCTCAACAGACAAAAACGAGCTTCGACCATGTCGGCTCCAAATCACAAAGGCTTCGACATACTCAGCCTACGAGCTATAAACTTCCGAGGTGCTCTAAACATCACCGATAATGACTTCAAATCGAGGTTCTTCTAGAACCGACGATGGGTCAGGCAAAACTATTTCAAAAGACCTTAACGAGCGGAAAACAAAGCCTACAAAAAATCACATAGGCAAAAATAGCATAAGAGCCATTGTCGCCAGCTAAGCCAGCCACCGGGCCACACATTAAAAAGTCTCTACGATCAAACAGCGTAAGAGCCATCATCGCCATCTAAAAAATTGACAACTTGAGGATTAAAATGAGCTCGAATTGTAACCCGATTCGGAGACCGGATAAAAAATAGTTAACTATGCAAGCCTCCGGGCCACATATTGAAAGGTCTCAATGACCAAAATAGTGTAAAAGGCACTATTGCCGGTCTGAAAAAACCCGAGAGTCAATTGAACCTCGAGTCATAATGCGACTCGGAGACTGGACCCGAAATGGTTAAACTACAATATGCCTAAGGGCATGGCATAAATGCCACTATTTCCAGCCGAGTGAGCCTCCGGGCCACCCACCTGTAAGGTCACTTCGATCCGAAGCATAAAAGACCATCGCCGTCCGCCCATGCAGGCAGGATAAAACTTGAGGGTCAATTTAAACCTCGAATCGCAACACGACTTGGGGATTGAACCCAAAATAGTCGAAACAGCAAATGCCCTGTCACAACCCAAACTGATGGGCCGTGATGGGAACCTGATACCTTACTCAACCGAGTACCAATGTAACGTATATTTCTTATTGCATCATTATATACACGTGACATACGGGCCTAATAGGCCAACAAAATCATTTATAAACTCAAAACATAGGCCGACAAGGCCATACAATCTTTCACGTATAAGAGTCTACAAGCCTCTAAGAATACATAAATGTCATAAAGGTTGGGACAGAGTCCCGCCACACCAAACAATACACATCTAAATCATACTAACCAAACGAGCAACTCCGAAGCAAATAGAGCACACCGACATCTTCCGTTGAGCTGATAGCCTACTTGGAGGGCTCTCGACCTGTCTATCGGGACCTGCGAGCATGAAACGCAGCGTCCCCAGGCAAAAGGGACGTCAGTACAAATAATGTACCAAGTATGTAAGGCACATAAATAAATACATAAGAGACATGGAAGACATATAGAGTACATGACTCAACCTGTAAGTATGAATAACTTTGTAGATCATAAATTACTTTTAGCATCATGCATGTGTGCATGAATGTCATGTCGTGCATAGGTACATGTTTCATAACATCATCAACATCTGAGGGCATTCCATTATATCATACCGGCCATTGTGGGCAAAATCATCATCGTATACCAGCTGATCAGGTGGTGGTGCGTATATAACGCCATAACCTTTCCCATATCCCATATACATATATTTACATATATACGCGTATATAACACCATTTGAGTACATACATATATATGCATATATAACGCCGTTTGAATCATATTTCAACCACTGTGGGCAACATCATCATCATATACCAACAGATCAGGTGGTGATGCGTATATAACGTCGTAACCTTTTCCATATCCCAAATACATATATTTACATATATACGCGTATGGGTCAGTGCACATGAATGCAGTGCATAAAAAGTACATCAATAAAATCATTCGGATTGTCATAAGACCATTTTGCCTCTGAGTAATATCATAAAGTAAACTCTTTTCAACTTTCGTATTTTTCTGAGACCCATGAACAGATGATAAGACATTATAACACACGGAAATTCAGGAACACATATATCTCTAATACTTCTATGAATAGAGTCATTCATGGAATTTGTGCATTTGCACGTTCCGTTCGTATCGTATGGATCATGCCAAAAGAAAGAAGGGATAGCCTTAACATACCTGGAGTAGGAAAAACTCCGTATGGCTTCATGCTTGTTGAGATACTGAGCAAATTTCGTTCATTCTGTTCTTTGAAATTTCCAAATCAAGAAAGAATTGCTTTCTTGCTTGTTTGAATTATAACGTTACTGTTGTCATTTCCATAAGGAAATGTAACAAGACTTTGGATAGTCATTTGTTCCCTTCAAGCCTAGGTTGCCACCTAGGCATAAGTGACTATTTAGTCACTTCTTGGTTTGTGGCTCTCTGCCACGTGGTAGGGGAGGGTTAATTATTAATTTATTATCCACTTTTTAGTTAACTGGGTAATGTCCTGTTACTCGGTAATTAATCAATTACCCGTATAAATTTAAAAAAATTACCACAAATTACTTAAAATTCTATTTATTTTCAAAATACTTCATATATACTTTATATATTATACTACCGTGGTCACATGGCACCTTGCATGATACTAGTTTATAATTATCGGGTATTATCGCTTGACCCGTATTTTATTTCAAGTTGACTACTTTCAACGAAACGCGTTTTCTCTAATCCATGTACCCTCTTATTCTTCATAACACTTATTTATTGCCTGCTATAAATAGTGTAAGTACGTTAACGTCAAGATGATCTCATTCCCGATATTACATCGGTTAACTGAAAATGAAATTTTAACGTACAATACTTTAGGGTGCAATATCGTTGTAACTTAATACTGTGAAACGTGACATCACCGTAATATAATACTGCGGGACGTGACATCTCACTTCCGGGATCTCATTAATTTATTTATCGCGTATTTTCATGTACGAAAATATGGGGTGTAACATGCCCCCAAAGTCAAGAAATGGGAACAATTACTACCTGCCTGCACGTGCATAGATGATTTAAAGGCAGGAAAGCTCGGGTCAAAGCCTGACTCGGAGATTAAGCCTAAATACTAGGGCAAAGCGCGGAGGCCCCAACACCCGTTCACGTCAAGGATCGCACTTAAGATCCCCCGGGCCTGTCCGATCAGTTCTAGACCTACGAGAATCCCGTCAAACACTAAAACTAGCTTGCCTGGTCAAAAGCAATAACAAAAAAGAGATGCGGAAGAAATAAAGCTTCAAGTTTCCTCTTATCATACATACGCAAAGAAAAAAAACAGAAGGGCGCACTCTCCATCTACAAACATGCTCTGCATCTATCAAATACAAAGCGACAAAACTGTGAAATCTATGCTCTGCTCTAAAGGGCTACAGCTTGCCAGGTTCGCTCTTCGCCTCATCAGCAAGAAGTGACTGCGCGTCACGCTCGTCCGCCCTTGCTCGAGCCAATTCCTCTAAGAGAACGAAGCCCCTCACACTGATCTCCTCGAGTAATTCTCTTCGAGATCTGCAACGAACATATTCCTTGATCCTCTTCTCCCGGTTGAGGGCTTGCTTTAGCTAAGCTTGAGCGTCTGCAGCATTTTTCATATGAATCGCCATCTCCTGATCAGCCTTGGTTCGGCTTAGTGCCGCTTCAGCCCGGGCAACAAGTATCTCAGTCTTGATCTTCGAGAGGTTAGATTCAAGTTTCCCGATCATATTCGCTTGAACTTTGGCATTATTACGAGCCAAGCGGAGTTGGGCTTCGAAGGCGGGGACCTTGGCCGAGGCGCCTGTCTCCTCTAAAGTTTGAGCTTGCACCTGAGCCCTTAGCTCACCACAGGCAGTCCTGACGCGGTCGATGTCGCCCTTGAGATACTCCAAATCCTCTGTCTTTTTCTGCAGCTAATATGACAAAAAGAGGGTTAACCTTAAGGGCCAAAGAGAGGAAAGCACGAGTAGCAAAAGGTTACCTGCTCCATCAAATAGCTCTTGTAATTCGAGCTCTGGTACGCCTCATCTCGCTAGTGGAACAACTCGACCTCCTTCTCCTCACTAAGGAGCCTAAGGGACTCGCCATCACCTAGAATTTTCTGAAGCCTAGCCCCTTGACGGAGTGACTCGGACATAAGCCTATCACAGGCCTGCACAAGGAAAGCTCAATAGGGGGAGAAAGATGCGGAATATAGGAAAACTGTGCCTAAACCCACCACAAAGTGAAGCCGACGGACTTCCTTGAAGTCAGAATATACTTCTATTGATCTCGCCTCTTCGGCCCCAGAATAACCGACCTCGGGCAAAGCATATTCACTCGGAGGAACCGCCGCCCAGAAATCTGATACTTCGGGAGCAACAGACTTGGACGATGCCCTCTCCTCGGAAACACGGGCCCGTTCAGCACCACTAAAAGAACCATCGTATCGCAGTTGCCGATCCCTCTTATCGCCATCGTCCCCAGGCTCGGGGACCGACGACTCTTTCCCCTCTTCGGAAGAGCACTGTCTCATCCCAAGGAACTAACCGATATTTGCAAGCAGCGAATCCAGTACAAATGAAAGGGGAAAACGTTACCTCAAATATACGAAGGCCAAGGCAAAGGTAGCATGCGCACATACCTTGTTATTTTTCTCTCCATCTGATACGAAGCACAACTCGCCACCGACGCTCATCATAGGTCGAATGAGTCACCAGCCTCCGGACCCAACCGGGCAGGTCAAAGACTTCGCCCAGCGTCCATGAAGTTGCTGCAACAAGGGAAAAACACTATTATTCAACTGGTTTCGCTATGGGTAAAATCTGAAAAGAACCAGACGCTTTACTCACATGCATAATTCCACCCTTCGGGAAATGGCGAAAGTTCCATGGGGATAATGTCGACCGTCTGGACCCGGATAAACCAACCAGCCCACTCTTGATCCCCATCCTCTTCATCGTCAACTACAAAAAGCATGGACGAATAACACCTCAGGGTTAGCAGGCCCTGGTGATGAAAGGGCCGGTATAGCCTGACGAGATGGTTAAGCGTGAATTCAAGCCCGGACTTCTCCCCAAAGAACCTCATCATCATCACCACTCACCAAAATAATGGATGTATCTTCGCCAAAGTAACCCGATACTTCAAGCAAAAATCAAGCACAACCCTATCAAGGGGACCAAACGCGAAAGGATATAGGTATACGCTTAAGAATCCATCAATAGAGTCCGTGATTCTCTCATCCGGGGGAAGCACCTGCAGCGCGATCCCCTCGCTCCATCCGCAGTACTTTCCCACCATCTCCAGATGTTCCCCTCTTATCAACGACGCCGTCTTCAGAGCGAACTCCTGCAGTTCCTGAGCACCGGGAATAACACTCCCCACTCCCTGCCGGGCCGGCCCCGAAGTGGCTGCCATGACTATGGTAAAACTAATAGATCAGATCAAGGGCGTGCACCAACACTTTTCGCGCCTGAAGAAATGACGAACCCTATGCCAAAGCGGAAGAGCATCTATCTAAAAATAGTGAGGTCTTGTGAAGAAGCCAAAGCCACCCCACATATATGCGACAAGCAGCAATGACTCGCCAACCCAGAGTGAGCCCCAAGAAACCTATAGCTTCGATGGAGATCGACGGGGTGATACCAGGTCCCGAATGGATCCTCCGATGAGAAGCCAAGATTCGAGGAATTGTCCGTACTATCTCCAATATCAAGGCAACGCTCTACCCCGAGGATCCCCGCCAAAGAGAAATTGTACTTCGGGATGCCTTTGATGCCATCACTTAACGCGGGGCAGTACCCAATGTCATGATTCCCTTTCCAATAAAGAATAATAAACACAAGAAGCTCCGATCACGAAAGCTCCACGAAGGTCTGAGGCAGTGCCTGAGTACGGGCAACTCCTCAGCAGAAGTCTATCCTATACATTCTAAAAGGGGATATCTACATAAAGATCAAAAGGGACCCCCAGGAACCTAAAATTGACCTTCATTCAGGATAACATCCTTGAAGGCCCCGAAATTCGGCATATTATCTCCATACAACACAGAGGGCCCCGACATCTCGGACCTATCAGATCAATCTAGGATTGGTCCGAGGCACGACGGTGGGTTCAAAAGAGATCCATGTCGATCGACAGAGAATTGGAAAGAACGCTCACGCCCAAGTTAAATGTCAACGGTCAACAATAAAGGAAGACATTCGAAAAGCCTCGAAGGGCACAGGAGCATGCAATAACAACGCAAAGGTCAAAAGCAAAAGTCAATGGAGTATATTCATATTCATGAAGATCCACGTACAATAGCCCTCGAGGTGTGAGGCCCTGTGAAAATTTCCACTCTAAACTCGAAAGCTCGTAGTGGCAATCAGGATCATATGTTAGAGATGCATAAAAAGTCAAGAAATAATATTTTCCAGAAAAGTGCGATTCTGCGGTCGAGAATGCGGTCGCATATCAGGTATGCAGACCGCAAAGTGAGTCAGTGTGTTGGTTATGCGATCGCATAACCGATATGCGGACCACATAGTTGTCGCATAATTCCTTTGGGATTTTGTAAGGGGCAGTTCTGCGGTGCATTATGCGACTGCAGAACAGGTATGTGGACAGCATTTCTGCCGCATACCCAGACAGTGTGTTCAAGTTTTGGGGAGCATTTTTGCGGTCCATTATGCGGACCGCATGTCAACTTTGCGATCGCAGATCTGACTCGGGGCTCCTATTTTCTAATTTTTAAAACCCGACCCCATCCCATTAAAAACACCCCAATAGACCATTTTTCTATTATTTTTCACGACCTAGAGAGAGAGAGGGAGTTCTAGGGTGAGAAGGAGTAATCTTCATCAAAGTTCTTTCTAAACCCTTGCCCCAAATCCTTGAAGATTGTTAATTGAAGTTACTAGGTCTTCATCCTAAGAGGTAAGAACTGTACCCTCATCAATAATTTCAAAATTTCAGTTAAAATAGGTAATTAGCAAGTGGGTACAAGGGTATAAGGCTAGTAATTTTGCATGCACAAGAGATAATGGGGCATGGGGAGGATGAGAACTAAAGAGACAACAACTGGGGTATAATATTAAAGAAATTTCTTTCAAAATGGGGCCTAAGATCACAATCCACCTTTGATGTTTGATGATATGCTCAAACGAGCTAGAATCTTAATCTCGTCACTAATTCTTGGTTCAATTGCAATTCTTACACAATAGATTGAAGTGCTAAGAGTCCCGAAATTTTATAAGAATTAGGAGAAAGATTTATTAAGGTATGTATGGCTAAAACCCCATCTATTAGAAATTGAGCTTCATCGGTATTTGTGTGAATATGGTAAGGTTAAAGTTGAATTGTTGCATTGAGTGTTATTTTACATAAATTGGTGTTGTAACCTTATATGCGTGAAAGATGTGTCTCAACATGATAAACTTGCTATCTTGATAACTTGAAAGGGGAAAAAGATATGAATTATGTAGTGAAATGCTTAGACCTTAAATTTAGATCGAAGTTGCATTGTTGTGTTATCTATGTGAAGTCTTATCTATGGTTACAATTTAAATTGTTATTGTGTGCACCTACTGCCCTAAATGGCAAAACTAATATTGAAATTGGGAACGATGTAAAATGCGGTCTAGTGCCAAGAATGATATGATAAGTTGTGGCCTCAAGTGCCTATGAGATGATATATGTGAAACAAATTGATTAATGAGAAGGGAACAATGCCTTGGTAAGGCAGCCTAGCCGATCGGGCCGAGATAGGACACCGCTCAAGATAGCGGGGGTATTGTGAACGAATTCCGGAAAGGAAAATTAGATTGTGATTGAAATATATGCCTCAAATGACGTGACCTAGCAAATCGGGTCGAGATCGGACTCCGCTCAAGATAGCAGTGGTATTGTGAACAATGATGAATAGTGTGAAATGCCCCAAACTAAAAGCTAAGTAAAAATGATGTGGAAGTTGTATGATTATTTTATTTGATAATGTGGTGATCTTTTAAAGCTGGAGTTATACTTGTGATTTCTTATTCTTGTATGAAAGTTCTTTCTAACTAGATGGTGCTTAGTTATACATACTATCACTATTCCATGGTACTAACGTCCATTTTGCCGGGGGCGCTACATTTAAATGAATGTAGGTGGCTCCATTGTAGATAGTGCGCATCGCGGGTAGCGGAGTACCTTCTTCTTGAAGTCTTGGTGAGCCCCTTTCTCCTTCAAGGGGTTATATTGCACATCTTTTGTTGTAGACTTCTACCTTTGAGGTATAGCCGGGGCCTTGTTGCCGGCATTATCATAACTTGTCTTTTCATCCTTAGAGGCCCCGTAGACATATGTGTGGGTTATGTACGGGCATTGGATGGGTCCACGAACTATGATGTAATTCTAATTCTTGCTTTTCTAAAGTCTACTTGTATGGAATCTTGGAACTTATCGACGATCTAGTGTTATGATTTAAAATTAACTAATGGTGTAGAATGTAGTATCTTTCCTCGTCTAAATAAATGAATGGAAGTATGGTTTCCTTAATCGTATCGAGTTGGGTAGGAAGTGTTTGATAAGGGTTGCTCAGTTGGGTTTTTCTCGATTGAGCGCCGGTCGCACCTCCCGAGGTTGGGGCGTGACAAACTTAGTATCAAAGTCTAAGGTTTTAAAGTGTCCTAGGATGTCTCGGAGCCGTGTCTAGTAGTGTCCTTGTTATCGGTGTGTAGTCGACCACATCTATAAGTTGGAGGATACTTGGGCATTTAGGAATAACACCATTCTTTGATATTCTAGATCGTGCGGTGAAACTGTTCCCACACTAATTAGTGCATTGTTCTATCTTTTCGTAAATGGAACCTAAGAAGAAAGCGGGAATTGGCCAAGAAGCCAATGCCACCACAGGAGTGGTTGATGAATGACTACTTTATCCTACAGGTGTTGGTAGTCACCCTGCTATCACTCTGCCTAATTCTTCTATTCTAGAGAAGACTACCCCAATTCCCACACCTGTGGAGGGTACCACTATCCCTCCCATTGAAACCTATGTCCCGCCTCTAGCCCCAGTATCCGGTTCTGGTATTTCTGATGGAGATGTTAGGGGAGCTATTCAGATGTTGACTTAGCTAGTGGCCTCTCAGGCACATAGGTCAAATGTTCCGCCCAGTTCATCCAGCCAGCGAGGGGATTCTACTAGTTCTATGGTGAACATATTTCTTCAGTTAGACCCTCCAGTGTTTTGAGGTGCCAATCCAGAAGAAGACCATCAGGATTTGATTGATGAGATACACAAGACCCTCAGGGTTATGCGTGCAACTGAGAGGGAGGGAGTAGAGTTAGCTGCCTACTGCCTGAAAGGGGTGGCCTATTCATGGTTTGAGTTATGGGAAGATTCCCGTAGGGAGGGGAGCTCTCCGACGAGGTGGAGCGAGTTTGCCGATACATTTATAGATCATTTTCTGCCTGCCGAGACAAGAGCAGCCCGTGCGGAAGAGTTTGAAAATTTGAAGCAGGGTAACAAAAGTGTGTGGGATTACCACATGGAGTTGCCCACCTGTCCAAATATGCTATTCATATGTTGCCCATAATGGAGGCCAGGGTGCACCGATTTGTTCAGGGCCTTAATTCTTTGACTATTAATGAGGCTTCTATAGTTGCATTGAATTCTGACATGAATTATGGGAAGATGGTGGCATTTGCTCAGGCCACAGAGAATCGTAAATTGAAGAACAGAATGGAGAGAGAGGGTAACAGCAAGGCCCGGTCTACGGGCACCATGGGAGGGTCACTAGGTGGGAGAAGATCAGCTTTCAGGGGAGGATCATCAGGGCCCTTCTAGTCTGTTGCACAGTTTTTAGCCAGTGCACCACCATTAGGGCCCAGCCAGCAGCAATGGAGTCATTTCAGGCCCGGTCAGGGCAACAGGGGATCCCATCAGCGGGGTTGGTCAGGAGAGAGGTTCCATCAGCAGCAGAGGTCCCCGTGCCCCAGGTGCGGGAAGATGCACTCGGGGATTTGCTACATGAAGTTGCCCGTATGTTATGGATATGGGATGAGGGGTCATATTCAGAGGCATTTTCATGTGTCCCGCCAGGGAGCAAGTAGGGCACAACACAGCCAGCCAGCCCAGCAACTGCTACATCTTTAGCCCCCTCTCCAGCTCGAGGTACCCCAGCACCCGCAGGGCGTGGTGCACAGAGTTTAGGAGGACCCATCCGGTTCTATGCTATGAGTGGTCGCCAGACTGCAAAGACTTCTCCAGATGTTGTTACAGGCATTCCGAATGTTCAATCCCATGATGTATATGCACTTATTGACCCCGGTTCCACCCTGTCCTATGTTACTCCTTTTGTTGCTATGGAATTCGGGATAGAACCAAAGCAGCTTCATGAACCATTCTCGGTGTCTACTCTGGTTGGTGAGTCAATTTTGGCTACCCGAGTTTATAGAAGTTGTGTTGTCATGGTGTGTGGTAAGGATACCAGGGCCGATCTTATTGATGTGAGAATGGTAGATTTTGATGTAATAATGGGGATGAATTGGATTTATTCATGTTTTGCCAAGCTTGATTGCCGGACTAGAACCATGAGGCTTGAATTTCCTAAAGAGTCCGCTATTGAATGGGAGGGAGATAATGTAGTACCTAGAGGCCAGTTTATTTCCTACCTTAAGGCCGCGAAGATGATCAAGAAGGGGTGTATCTATCATTAGTTCGGGTTACAGACACCAATGCTGAGGCGCTTAGCCTTGAGTCTGTACCAGTTGTGAAGGAGTTTTCGAACGTCTTTCCAGATGAGCTCCCTAGGATTCCACCAGATAGGGAGATTGATTTTGGGATTTATGTGTTGCCAAGCACGCAGCCTATATCAATTCCACCCTACAGAATTGCACCGACAGAACTGAAAGAGCTAAAGCAACCATTGAAGGATTTTCTAGAAAAGGGTTTCATTCGGCCGAGCGTATCACCATGGGGCGCACTGGTCTTGTTTGTAAGGAAGAAAGATGGGTTGTTGCGGATGTGTATTAACTATCGACAACTCAAAAAAGTCACAATCAAAAATAAATACCCTCTACCAAGAATAGATGACTTGTTTGATTAACTGCAAGGTGCTACGTGTTTCTCAAAGATTGACTTGCGGTCCGGGTATCATCAATTGAAGATAAGGGAGCAGGATATTCCAAAGTCGGCTTTCAGAACTCGGTATGGGCAGTTTGAATTTATTGTGATGTCCTCTGGGCTAAAAAATGCCCCGGCAGCTTTCATGGATCTTATGAATCGAGTCTTCAAGCCTTTCCTAGACTCCTTTATGATTGTATTAATTGACGATATTCTTGTGTATTCCCGAAGTCTGGAGGACCATGCTGACCATCTCAGGGCAGTTTTGCAGACTCTTCAGCAACATCAATTGTATGCAAAATTTTCAAAATGTGAATTTTGTCTTAAATCTGTCGCGTTCTTGGGTCATGTTGTCTGAGGGTAAGGAATTATGGTTGATCCTCAAAAGATTGCAGTAGTGAAGAATTGGCCTAGGCCTACCACTCCAACATAGATTCGCAGTTTCTTGGGTTTGGCTGGGTACTACAGGAGATTTGTGGAAGGGTTTTCTACTCTTGCCTCTCCATTGACTAAATTGACTCGGAAAGCGGTTAAGTTCTAGTGGTCAGACGCTTGTGATAAGAGCTTCCAAGAATTGAAATCAAGATTGACTACAACACAGTACTAACCCTGCCAGAGGGTATATAGGGATTTGTGGTGTATTGCGATGCTTCCATGATTGGGCTCAGGTACGTGTTAATGCAGCACGACAAGGTAATAGCCTACGCTTCTAGGCAACTCATGAATCATGAAAAGAACTATCCAACTCATGACTTAGAGCCTGCGACAGTGGTGTTTGCACAAAAGATTTAGCGACATTATCTATATGGGGTCTATGTGGATATATTCACGGACCACAAGAGCCTTCAATATATTTTCAAGAAGAAGGAGTTGAATCTGAGGCAAAGAAGATGGCTAGAGTTACCCAAGGATTATGACATTGATATTCTCTATCACCCGAGAGAGGCTAATGTTGTGGCAGACGCTCGTAGTCGAAAATCTATGGGAAGTTTGGCTCATTTGGAGGCATGTTAGAGACCGTTAGCCAGGGAGGTTTACCAGTTGGCTAGTTTGGGAGTTCGCCTTGCAAACTCTAATGAAGGAGGGGTAATTGTACAAAATAGGTCTGAATCATTGCTTGTGGCGGAGGTGAAAGAAAAGCAATTCAATGATCCATTATTAGCACAACTGAAAGAGGGGATTGACAAACACAAGACCATAGCTTTTTCCCTTGACACAGATGATGGTACCCTACGATACCAAGACTGCCTATGTGTTCCTGATATTGACGATCTTCGGGGAAGGACCATAGCAGAAGCTCACACTTCCAGGTGTTCCGTGCACCCAGGTTCTACAAAAATGTACCATGATCTCAAGGAAATTTATTGGTGGAACAACAGGAAGAAGGATGTGGCAGACTTTACAGCAAAATGTCTAAATTGTCAGCAAGTGAAGGCCGAACATCAAAGGCCCGGTGGATTGGCTCAACGCATATGAATTCTGATGTGGAAATGGGAGATGATTAACATAGATTTCTTGATAGGGTTGTCATATACTCTGCGCAAGTTTGACTCAATTTGGGTAATCGTGGATCGACTCACGAAATTTGCGCACTTCTTGCCAGTCAAATCTACTGACACAACGGAACAATATGCTCAGTTGTATATCAAAGAAATAGTTAGGTTGCATGGTACTCCAGTCTCAATCATTTTTTATCGAAGGGCTCAGTTCACAACCAACTTTTGGAAGAAATTTCAGCATGGTTTTGGCACGCAGGTAAATCTTAGCACAACGTTTCACCCCCAGACTGATGGGCAAGCAGAACGGACAATTCAGACACTTGAGGATATGTTGCGTGCTTGTACTCTTGTTTTCAAAGGTAGATGGGATGATAATTTGCCACTCATAGAGTTTGCTTATAACAATAGCTTCCACACTAGTGTTTAGATGGCACCATTTGAGGCACTGTATGGTAGAAGATATAGGTCTCCCATTGGGTGGTTCGAGGTTGGAGAAGCTGAATTGATAGGGCCAGACCTTGTGCACCAGTCCATGGAGAATGTCAAAATTATTAAGGAAAGGTTGAAAACTTCTCAGAGTCACCAAAAGTCTTATTCGGACATTCGTCGCAGGGATTTGGAGTTCAAAGAAGGTGATTGGGTATTCTTGAAGGTTCCCCCATGAAAGGTATCATGCAATTTGGAAAGAAAGGAAAATTGAGCCCAAGGTATGTAGGACCGTACAGGATTGTCCACTGGATTTGTCAGGTGGCACACAAGCTTCAGTTTCCAACGAGATGTCATTGGTACATCTTGTCTTTCATGTGTCTATGTTAACGAAGGTAGTGGGAGATCCATCCTCTATCATGCCAATTGAAACTATTGAGGTTAATGAAGAGCTGTCGTATGAAGAAGTTCTAGCTGCCATTCTTGATAGGCATGTTCGGAAATTGATAAATAAGGAAATTGCATCCGTGAAAGTGTTATGGCAGAACCAGCAAGCTGAGGAAGCCATTTGGGAAGCCGATGATGAAATTAAAAAGAAGTACCCACACTTGTTTGCATAGCTATGTAATGGTTTTCATGCGTTTGGTCCCTGTGAACTCTGTATCCTTGATTTGATCTATGTAAAAGTGTTATGTTTTGTTTTGGTTATATATATGTTGCCTATGCGGCCATGGTTAGTATTGTACAAGTTATACTATGCCTACATGATGTGTACCTGCCATTAGGATGTGTTTTTGGGCTCTCTAACAGGTGGATAAGGCCTAGATACAAAGGAAACTCTGGTGAAATTTTTGAAAATTCAGGGAGTTAGCCAAATTTGGAGACCAATAGTATGTTTAGATTTTAAAAAGCAGAAGGTTGCATAAAGATTGCTAATGAGTGAACCTTGACCCTAATTCGAGGATAAATGATCTTATGTGGGGGAGGATGTGAGGCCCCATGAAAATTTCCACTCTAAACCCAAAAGCTCGTAGTGGCAATCAGGATCATGTGTTAGAGAACTGGTCTATGCATTAAAAAGTCAATAAATAATGTTTTCTAGAAAAGTACGATTCTGTGGTCGAGAATGTGGTCGCATACCAGGTATGCGGACCGCATAGTCGTCGCAAAGTGAGTCAGTGTGTTGGTCAAATTTGAGGTCAACTATGCGGTCAATTAGACGCTCCACTCACGTGCATAATTCCACCCTTCGGGAAATGGCGAAAGTTCCATGGGGATAATGTCGACCGTCTGGACCCGGATAAACCAACCAGCCCACTCTTGATCCCCATCCTCTTCATAGTCAAGTACAAAAAGCATGCACGAATAACACCTCAGGGTTAGCAGGCCCTGGTGATGAAAGGGCCGGTATAGCCTGACGAGATGGTTAAGCATGAATTCAAGCCTGGCCTTCTCCCCAAAGAACCTCATCATCATCACCACTCACCAAAATAATGGATGTATCTTCGCCAAAGTAACCCGATACTTCAAGCAAAAATAAGGCACAACCCTATCAAGGGGACCAAACGCGAAAGGGTATAGGTATACGCTCAAGAATCCATTAGTAGAGTCCGTGATACTCTCATTCGGGGGAAGCACCTATAGCGCGATCCCCTCGCTCCATCCGCAGTACTTTCTCACCATATCCAAATGTTCCCCTCTTATCAAAGACGCCGTCTTCAGAGCGAACTCACCTACTCGGAGTGAGCCTCGAGAAACCTACAGCTTCGATGCAGATCGATGAGGTGACACCCGATCCCGAAAGCATCCTCCGACGAGAAGATAAGATTTGAGGAATACTCCGTATTATCTCCAATCTCAAGGCAGCGCTCTACCCCGAGGATCCCCGCCAAAGAGAAGTTGAACTTCAGGAAGCCTTCGATACCATCACTTAACGTAGGGCAGTACCCGATCTCATGATTCCCTTTCTAATAAAAAAGAATAAACACAAGAAGTTCCGATCACGAAAGCTCCACGAAGGTCCGAGGCAGTGCCTGAGTACGAGCAACTCCTCAGCCGAAGTCTATCCTATACGTTGTAAAAGGGGATATCTACATCAAGATCAAAAGGGACCCCCAGGTACCTAAAGCTGACCTTCATTCAGGATAACATCCTCGAAGGCCCCGAAATTCGGCGTATTATCTCCATATAACTCGGAGGGCCCCGGCAGCCCGCACCTATCAGATCAATCCAGGATTGGTCTGAGGCACGACGATGGGTTCAAAAGAGATCCATGTCGATCGACAGAGGATCGGAAATAACGCTCACGCCCAAGTTAAATGTCATCGGTCAACAATAAAGGAAGACATTCGAAAAGCCTCGAAGGGCACAGGATCATGCAATAACAAATCAAAGGTCGAAAGCAGAAGTCGATGGAGTATATTAATATTCATGAAGATCCACGTACAACAACCCTCATGGTGTGAGGCCTCATGAAAATTTCTACTCTAAACCCGAAAGCTCGTAGTGGCAATCAGGATCATGTGTTAGAGATGCATAAAAAATCAAGAAATAATGTTTTCCAGAAAAGTGCGATTCTGCGGTCGAGAATTCGGTCGCATATCAGGTATGCAGACCGTATAGTTTCCGCAAAGTGAGTCAGTGTGTTGGAAAATTTGAGGTCAACTATACGGTCAATTATCCGATCGCATAACCGATACGCGGACCGCATAGTCGTCGAATAGTTCCCTTGGGATTTTGTAAGGGGCAGTTCTACGGTGCATTATGCTACCGCAGAACGGGTATGCAGACCGCATTTCTGCCGCATACCCAGACAGTGTGTTCAGGTTTTGGGGAGCATTTTTGCGGTCCATTATGCGGACCACATGTCAACTTTGCGATTGCAAATGTGATCACAGATCTGACTCGGGGCTCCTATTTTCTAATTTTTAAACCCGACCCCATCCCATTAAAAACACCCCAATAAACCATTTTTCTATTATTTTTCACGACCTAGAGAGAGAGGGAGTTCTAGGGTGAGAAGGAGTAATCTTAATCAAAATTCTCTCTAAACCATTGCCCCAAATCCTTGAAGATTGTCAATTGAAGATACTAGGTCTTCATCCTAAGAGGTAAGAACTGTACCCTCATCAATAATTTCAAAATTTCTGTTAAAATCGGTAATTAGCAAGTGGGTACATGGGTATAAGGCTTGTAATTTCGCATGCAAAGAGATAATGGGGCATGGGGAGGATGAGAACTAAAGAGACAACAATTGGGGTATAATATTAAAGAAATTTCTTTCAAAAAGGGGCCTAAAATCACAATGCACCTTTGATGTTTGATGATATGCTCAAACGAGTTAGAATCTTAATCTTGTCACTAATTCTTGGTTCAATTGCAATTCTTACACAATATACTAAAGTGCTAAGAGTCCCAAAATTTTATAAGAATTAGGGGAAAGCTTTATAGAGGTATGTATGGCTAAAACCCCGTCTTTTAGAATTTGAGCTTCATCGGTGTTTGTGTGAATATGGTAAGGTTAAAGTTGAATTATTGCATTGAGTGTTATTTTACATAAGTTGGTGTTGTAACCTTATATGTGTGAAAGATGTGTCTCAACATGATCAACGTGCTATCTTGAAAACTTGAAAGGGGCAAAAGATATGAATTATGTAGTGAAATGCTTAGATCTTAAATTTAGATCGAAGTTGCATTGTTGTGCCATCTACATGAAGTCTTATCTATGCTTAAAATTTAAATTGTTCGTGTGTGCACCTACTGTTCTAAATGGCAAAACTAATATTGAAATTGGGAACGATGTAAAATGCGGCCTAGTGCCCAGAATGATATGATAAGTTGTGGCCCCAAGTGCTTATGAGATGATATATGTGAAACGAATTGATTAATGAGAAGGGAACAATGCCTTGGTAAGGTGGCCTAGCTGATCGGGCCGAGATCAGACTCCACTCGAGATAGCGGGGGTATTGTGAACGAATTCCGGAAAGGAAATTGAGATTGTGATTGAAAAATATGCCTCAAATGAGGCGGCCTAGCTGATCGGGTCGAGATCGGACTCCGCTCAAGATAGCGGTAGTATTGTGAACATGATGAATAATGTGAAATGCCCCAAACTAAAAGCTAAGTAAAAATGATGTGGAAGTTGTATGATTCTTTTATTTGATAATGTGGTGATCGTTTAATGCTTGAGTTACAGTTGTGATTTCTTATTCTTGTATGAAATTTCTTTCTAACTAGATGGTGTTTAGTTATACATACTAGTACGATTCCATGGTACTAACGTCCCTTTTGCGGGGGGCGCTACATTTTTAAATGAATGTAGGTGGCTCCATTGCAGATAGTGCGGATCGTGCGTAGCGGAGTACCTTCTTCTTGAAGTCTTGGTGAGCCCCTTTCTCCTTAAAGGGGTTATATTACACATCTTTCTTTGTAGACTTCTACCTTTGAGGTATAGTCGGGGCCTTGTTGCCGGCATTGTCATAACTTGTCTTTTCATCCTTAGAGTCTCCGTAGACATATGTGTGGGTTATGTACGGGCATTGGATGGGTCCACGAACTATGATGCAATTCTAATTCTCACTTTTCTGAATTGTACTTGTATGGAATCTTGGAACTTATTGACAGTCTAATGTTGTGATTTAAAATGAACTAACGGTGTAGAATGCACTATCTTCCCTCATCTAAATAAATGAATGAAAGCATGGTTTCCTTAATCGTATCGAATTGGGTAGGAAGTGTTTGATAAGGCTTGCTTAGTTGGGTTTTTCTCGATTGAGAACCGGTCGTGCCTCCCGAGGTTGGGGTGTGACACTAGGGGTCATTACATACAATTACAAAAGACTACGGAGGATCTCTACGCATAAAAGAAGAGACAAAGGCACGCACACACAAAGTAAAAGCACGAAGACCGGTCCCCCTTCGAAGGCCCGCGACAGGTGCCTCCAGACGCACATCCTTGAAAGTTTCATCCCAACCTTCCACACTGATATCCCCAAGGGACAAGGTGAGTGATAGGGAGGGATGAAAAAACGCCATAGTTTTCTAAAGCTCGAGGACCCTCTTTGTCCAGAGGAACCTCGGAGAGACATCGGTCCGAAAAACCCTCGGTCCCGATTGCACGACTACTTAGGATCCACATCATGGAACGTATAGCCATGCGAGCCCCCAACTCGGACCAGAGCACCACGTCGAGCCGGGGCATGAAGGTGAGCAGCGGTGTATAATTCGAGCCCCCTTTTGAGCAGCGGTGCATAATCCAAACGACTGTCTACATGAGGAGGAAACTGACTTCCCGTACATTATAATCTTGGGCCAATAGAAGCAACAAAGGCCAGCATATTGACGACCACAACAATAGCGAGACAACGCTATTATGCTCGACAAATGGATGTCCCGACAAAGGGCCACAACACGATCTGAGGGAGCTCCCCCAAACGGCCTTGAGGCCACGAGCCCCAAACATGATGTTCAAGGATAGAAGAAGATGATAAGAAGGAATAGGAAAACAAGCCAATGAAGGAACTGGGATAGGAAAAATGACACCAAAACACACCCATTTATAGGGGATTACGACACGGTCGTCGAGCCTTTGAAAGATTGACGGATGGACGCAGTTAATGCATCCTTGGAAAACCAAATCGATGGCGGTACCTTCACCTTGGAGAGCAGGAATCGAGAGTGCATTGGATGAAGTCGAAAATACACGAGCCCATGGATGCCCGATTATCATAAAACGCATGCTAGGAGTCGCATCATTAGTATGACGTCGCAGTAAGAAGCCCAAGGAGTCAAATGACAGAATCATTTCCCATCACTTTGTTATGGGAAACGTGGAGACTATCTATACGCAGCAAAATCAGAGGACTTGATTTCTCGATGCCAAGTCATTTCGGAAGAACGCTTCGAGATGCCGAGGACGGGAAGCCACGACCGAGTTCCCGACCTTGGGGCTCGTCGAGGCCCGACTCAAAGAAGACGGAGATCAAAAAGAGGACAGAAGGGGAAGCTCCCAAGGCACAAGGCTAAGTCTGACAGGGCCGGCCTATCCAGAGCCTATGCTGAGGCATCGCGTCAAGCCGTCCCATCTCCATGCTTTGTAATTAATTCCCATGTGCTTGTAGCCGATTCCCCCCAACATAAAGGAGACTCACGCTACCTTGTAACAAACTGATGTTGCTCCATTTCTCTACAAGTGCAATAATATACCTCTCTCTCTCTCTTTTCTTTCCAATTTATTCGTTCTCACTGGCCCGAGGTTACCTTAATATCCATCACTTTCTTACTTGTTCTTCATCACATAAGCTCAGTATCGGTCGTAAAGAGTCTTGTTTAATTATATCTTAAACTGTTATCTCATTCCCGACTATCCCCGATAGCTTGAATTTGACCCTGACTTTGACCCCGAGGTCCCCCATCGACCAGACCTACATCCGGGTAGCAGGCCCCCCGGTTCGATTATTATCTTGTTTTAGCTTACATTTCATCTTTAAACTCCATATTATAAACATCAACTGCTCTAACAACTAGCTCGGGAATAGATCACGTATTTTTAGAATCCCATTTACAAATTTAATTGTTGTTACCATTTTCAAGGTAAACACTAAGACTTACTAGGAAGACCGGACCCTATGTGGGATGCCTACGTATCCCGCCCCGAGAAACAAGAATCAAGTTCACGTAGTTCGGGAAGATCGGATACGGTAAAAATTAACAAATAATTTAAAGAAAATATATTTTTGTCTCTCTCTTTTAAAAAAAAAATGATGAAACATGTAAACTCTTTTTGGGTTTTCTTTTGCCTTTTTTTTTTATATTCTTCTTTCTTGGAAAATGATGGGAAAGTGCAAACTATTTTTGGATTTTTCATTTTTTGTCTTTTTGTTTCTTAAAAGAAATGTGAAAGAAAAACATAACTGAACCCTACTTGCTTCATTTTTATACTTCAACCTCGTTTCTTTCTCATTTACCCTCAAAACCCATTGGTCCGCTAAATGACCCCTTTTACCCTTGAAGATTGCAACATGTAGCACATTAGGATGCATCAGGATGGTCTTTTATTTTTGGGTAAACTTGTCCTAGATGGACCCAACCCCTGTGTTGAGTCCCCTAAGTCAAATGCACGTGATGCAAACAA
The DNA here is from genome assembly GCF_000393655.2 of Nicotiana sylvestris. Taxonomy (NCBI): domain Eukaryota; kingdom Viridiplantae; phylum Streptophyta; class Magnoliopsida; order Solanales; family Solanaceae; genus Nicotiana; species Nicotiana sylvestris. The sequence continues at coordinate 69,385,584 of NC_091061.1, read as the reverse complement.
ACGTTCCTAATAGGGATCCGGCATGGGGCCATGTTATTCTAGGTTTAAAACCTGGGTGTATTGTTCTAGACCTGGTATACCCGAGCAGACAACTCGAGCCGACGGGGGGCTACGTACCGGGAACCAAAAGGCCATTCGGCTTTGTAACTTGTCCGAACCTCTTTCAAATTAAGGTATGACACTAACAGAAAAGAAGTCACGCCAGCGTGCACTTCCCCGAGATGGAAAGAGAAAAGTTTCGCAGCAGTTTATATACAATTTAAATCATATCAAATTGGTAAAAAGCAGCATTTAACACATTAGGCATAAACATGTAATACAAATCAGATAATAAAGAAAAGCCAATTATAAAAACTATATAAGCTTGAATTCTGAACCCTGAACGAAAAGTTCTGGGTTCTTTTCCCCAGCAGAGTCGCCAGAGCTATTACACGTCCTTTTTCTACTGCTGGAAGGGAGTATAAGGGAGTTTTTTTCCAATTTAAGTGACAATAATCGAAATGAGATTATTTATTCAAATTCAGAGTCGCTACTTGGGATAATTTATGGTGTACCAAGTCACCAGTTTAAAATCCCGAATCGAGGAAGTTTGACTCTGTTTTACAATCCGCGTAACACAGAAATCCGGGTAAGGAATTCTGTTAACCTGAGAGAAGGTGTTAGGCATTCCCGGGTTCTGTGGTTTTAGCATGGTCGCTCAACTATTATTATTTGCCTAATTATCTGATTAATTACATCTTTGAGACCTATGTGCATTTTTATCCCTTTTAAACCACTTTTAATAATTTATGGAAATATTTTGGAACAAGTTACGATTGTCATAGACTTGTTTGTTTGGTACACATTGCGAATCGTGTCACGGGAACCGTACCCACGACCTACAATATGTTTAATTATTAACAAGATTAAATTGTGGTCGGGTCACATAAATGTACCCCCGTATTTTAAAATTATGTACCACAACTACGTCACGGGAACCGTACCCATAGCTATGACACTTTACTTAATTAACGCGCCTAAAGCAAACTACGAGAATTCAAGGAGTTTTTCTACATTAGTTAAGATAATTAATATGAGGGCCATAGATTAGGTGATTCAATTGTGTGAATGGAACGCCTCAGTTTCTTTCAAAGGAAACGCATTCAAATTAAACGAACTAGGATATCTACACTTAAAACTAATGTAAAATTAGAAATCACAACTACACCACGGAAGACGTACCCGTAGTTGTGATGATTTAGTTAGTGCCTAAGGCAAACTATGAAATGCTCATGTTTAATTCATGACTAAGTTTAAGATATCGCGATGCCTATTGAATTATGACTACATCTAATATAACATTTTTGAGATATCAAATCCACTAACTTGGATTGTAGAAAGAAATGGGACAACTTTTATTAAGTCCTTTAGCATAAGGGCCCAAACACAAAGAACTCGTTGAACAGTAATGTAAACCATGGGAATAGCGTGATACAATAGGGCCAAGCTAGCTAGAACCTAAGCATTATACATTAACCAATTTTCAATTAATTTACAAACTATAGCAAGAGGATCAAACAACAGCGTAGCAACTGATAACAAAATTGCCATGCATACCACATTGCTAACTTTAACGAGATACTATAGCTTTTGCACCTTTAGTCCTACTTTAACCTTTTCATAATTTTTCTTCACCACCAAGATATACAACGTCATGCTTCTGTTTATGTCAACATAACACACATACGTATTAAAGCAGAAAGAATGATATTGACATATTTATAACCCATAATTGTGTTCATTTTTATTTTTTACGGAATTTCATAACCTCACAGCTGTACCAATTTCATGAGTGAGTGTTAAAGAACCAGTAGATTTTTCTTAAACTAAGAGGACCTAAAGAATGAGATAAAACCCTTTTCATAAGACTGGATGAAATAGCGATAACCAAACTCCAGACATCATTCCCAAACTCGCCATATCAAAGACTCAAATGAATCCAACATAGGCCCAAAACCAAAATCACAGTGTACATACAGTTGGTTCAGACATCTAACACCTTTCGTAAGATTCTTAACACAAACAAAATTCAAATCCTAAAATTCATGTGTTAAATGACAACTTTTATACTCTAACACAGATTTACATCTACTGACTAATAGAAGGAGAGATATAAAAATTAATAGAACTTAGGAACCAATTTTTGAAAAATCGATAACTAATCACATCAGCTTTAACACATGCATTGTCACATTCACTTCAAATTCCAGAGATTTAAAGGAGTACCTGGATACAACAAAACAAAAACCAAAAATGTATTTGAAAATCAGCTTATAGCAACAAAGCAATAACAAGTCTAGCAGCAAAGACAACAGTAATCATCAACTCAATAGCCTCAATATCAAGCCATATTTCAGCTTAGAAAAACCAGAAAAATCCAAAGAAAGACCACTTCTAAACTTTTTAGCCAAAGAAAGAAATCAAGCTCAAAACTAGAGTAGTTTTTTTTTTGGAAAAATTTTCAGCCCTTTTCTCTTTTTGTAATCCTCCCAATCTTTTACCTATAAATCAATAAAATGAGCTTCTTATAGGAGGGCTTTAGGGCAGTAGAACTTAATTTTATTTAATCCCTTTTAACCTTCAAATTTATTCTTTTTACTACCTTGGACCCCAAAACAGCTGAGCTGTATTTTTTCTTTTGCATTAAGCCCCCTCCTTATCCTCTAGAATCTTTTGTTGTTATAACAGAAACATTTTTTCAAAGAGAAACCCCCAAACTAACCCCTGACAGCCCTGCATATACTTCCTAAACTAGTACCAAATTGGGTCATGTGACCCAAAACTCAAAACCAAACCAGTGGGCTTTATACTACACAAGCCAGAAATAAGAAAAAATCCAAAATACCTAACATTAAACCAATATTAAGCCCTCAAGACTAGCTGGTTCATTAAACAAACCAAAAGTCAAATTGAACAATGAAATCTGTAATCGACCATGAACTAAAACATGCTAAAAATGATTTAACACAACTGACTAATTAAAAAGTGACTAAAACTCGCTTGATAAGCGTTCTAAACTATCATGCAAACAAAAACTAATTCAGAAGAAGAGAAATAAAGAAATAAAAATAGAAGAGAAAACAAAAACAAAATAAAAACAGAAACAATGAGTAGAGGTCAAGGATTTACCGATTGAATCTAGCAAAACGACCAAGAGAACAAGGAGGAGGACTGGCCAGGCTTCAAGATTCATCCAAAGGGCTTGAAGTTGACCCAAATGATTACTCCAGTCAAGAGTAACTTATTTGGGCAAACATCCAGCCAAAACGAGCAAAACTTCAAGAAAATCACAAAACTCAGAAATTAGGTCAAACCTTTAGATCCGGGATTTGACGAGTTCCAAGGATTATTTGGGGAAATTGTTAGGGGATTTGAGTTTGGAGAGGCCTGGTGATTATAGGGTGTGAGCTTGGGGTCGATTGGGGTTGTGCCGCCGGCAGGTGGGGTTTGGGAATTTGGGGCGGCTAGGTCAGCTAGGGTTTGGGTGAGGGAGACGAAATGGGAGTTCAAAATTTTGTGTGTGTGTGGGGGGGAGGGGACCGGTTAGGACATTCTTATATTTAATGGAAGGGTAGTTCCCATCCGTCCGATTAAACAAAATCAACGGATGCGATTTCATGACCCTGAAAACAGTGTCCTTTGGTGTAGGGTGGGGCTGGCTGGATCGGAGTAAGGTTTGGGCCTGGATCAGAGAAGATTTGTGTCTAGCCTGGCCCAATTTCGAGTCTAAAATAGGCTTCTTTTTCAATTACCCGTTTCCTTTTGCTCTTGTTTTATTTTTCATTTTTCTTTTTCTTTTAATTAATTAAAAATCTAAGTTAATTTCCTGAATTAATTTGAATTGTAAAATTAAGCTAATTATCTAACTATAATATTTATAAAAATGTGTTGATCCTAAAATTAAAAGAGAAAATTAATAATCCAAAATTTAAAAGCTAAGAATGTAAAAGCGAGCCATTTTTGGTGATTTTTATTTTTAATAAAATAATTAATTAATTTATCCTAAAAGGCGAACACAAAATCTAAATGCAATGCATGGTATTTTTCATGATTTTAATAAAAGTAAACATGCAAAAAATGCAAACAATTAACAAAAAATCCTACAAAAATCCTATGAAATTGCAAACAATTGGGAAAAATTCATTTCTTTAATTTGTAGGAGTATTTCATATAGGGCAAAAATCACGTGATCACATGACTAAGGTTTTATTTTTGAGTAAATGACCTCGGAATCGGAATTTGAAGGTTTGAACCGGTGCGTATGATTACTTTGCACTTGGGCATACGTCTGAATTGGGTTTTAGATGACCGGGAGCATTTCAGCGCCTATTGTGAAAAGTTGGCATTTTGGAAAAATTTCATAAATTTGCTTTGAAGTGTATTTTAATGTTATTGATGTCTCGTTTGGAATTTCGAGCATGGGAATAGCTCCGTATGATGATTCTGGACTTAGGAGCACGTCTGGATGTACATGTGAGGTCCGAAGGTCATTTTGGGGTCATTTGGCAAAAGTCGGAAGTTGGAGGTTTTTGGAAGTTTGACGGGGAGTGAACTTTTTGATATCAGGATCAGATTCTGATTCCGGAAGTTAGAGTAGGTCCGTAATGTCAAATGTGACTTGTGTAAAAAATTTGAGGTCAATTGGTCGTGACTTGGTAGGTTTCGGCATCAGATGCGGAAGTTAGAAGTTCAATAGTTTATTAGGCTTGAATCGATCTACAATTCATAGTTTTGATGTTATTTGGTATGATTTGAAGCCTCTACATGTGCGTGTTATGTTGTGGAGCGGGTCGGTATGATTGGACGGGGTCCCGAGGGCCTTGGGTGTGTTTCAGATGTGTTTTGGTTGTATCGTGCTCTTATTTGATGTTTCAACGTTGTTTATTTTGACATAAAGTGTACCATATTGAGATAATGACCTTTTATTTGGTATTGCATTGAATCATTAGATCCGTATCGTAATTATGGAGTCATAGCAACAAGAATTATCGAATTCTGATGTCGTATGAGATAGTTATTCCCATTTTCGTGTGGGCAAAGATTGCCTATTTTTGGTGCGGACTTTTTTCTCCACAAATGCGAGGGTGGTCCCGCGAATGCGAAGAAGGAAATTTGGGTTGACCGGTCAATGCGAAGAATTGCTCTACGCGAACGCGAGGAAGAAAAATTGCCTGGACAGTGTTTTAAACCGAAAATTTTAGTATTTTTGGCATATCTTGAGTTCCAGAGCTCCATTTGTGGTGATTTTTACGGCGTCGTTCTCATCTCAACAAGGGGGTAAATATATGACCTTTATTTTGATGTTTCTCCATGATAATTTCCATTGGTTATTATTTTTTTCCGTGTTTGGATTTTAGAAATTGGGAATTTGAGTCCAGAGTTAAGAAATGGTAAATCCTTGATTTGAGGGTCGATTAATGGACAAAATTGGATGATTTTTTGGATATAGACCATATGATTTTGTAAAGACCTGTAAAATTCTTAACCAAAACTCGGGATTTTGTGATGCCGAGTTGGATTCTCGCGTTATTTTAGAGGTTGGAGAAGCCGAGCTAATAGGACCATACCTTGTGCATCAAGTGATGGAAAATGTTAAAATTATAAAAGAGCGGTTGAAACTGCTCAGAGTCGTCAGAAATCCTATTCGGATGTTCCTTGTAGAGATTTGGAGTTCAAGGAAGATGATTGGGTGTTCGTGAAGGTATCCCCCATGAAAGGGATCATGCGGGTTGGAAAGAAGGGGAAATTGAGTCCGAGGTATGTCGGGCCATATAGAATTATTCAAATGATAGGTCAGGTAGCGTACAAGCTTGAGTTGCCACCTGAAATGTCATTTGTGCACCCGATATTTCATGTGTCCATGTTGAAGAAGGTAGTTGGAGATTTGTCCGCTATTGTGCTGGTTGAGACCACTGAGGTTACTGAAGAATTGTCATATGAAGAGATACCGGTTGCTATTCTTGACAGACAGGTCCGAAAGTTGAGGAACAAAGAAATTGCATACGTAAAGGTATTATGAAAAAACTAGCAAGTCGAAGAAGCTACTTGGGAAGCCGAGAATGAAATGAAATTGAAGTACCACCATCTGTTTGAATAACCATGTAATAGATCTATGAAGTTGTTTCCCCTAAATTTTGTGTTACTTGTTCAACTAATACAAAAATATTCCTTTCTAGTTATATGTCCTTCACGAGGCCTCAGTTGGTGTTGTTTTGCATTCTATCGCATTATTTGATCATATATATGTTGTTAAGATGTGTTTCGGGGGCTCTCTAGCAGATGGATAGGCCTAAATATAAAGGAAACTCTAGCAAAATTTTTAAAAACATTTAAAATTTAGAAAAGTTTGGGTTGATGGTATATGGTATAACTAAACCTAAGTGAACCTTGACCCTCATTCGAGGACGAATGACCTTAAGTGGAGTAGGATGTAAAGACCCGTAAAATTCGTAGCCAAAATGCGAGATTTCGTGGTGCCGAGTTGGATTGAACAGTACCCTAAGGACTTAGAGGAAAATGTTTCTTAAAAAGAATGCTTTTCTGTGGCCCATTATGTGGCCGCATAATTACTCTGCGGATCGCATAATGGCCGCAGAGTGAAACAGAAAGTTGGCCAATTTTGAGGCTAGTTATGCGGCCTAATTGTGCGATTGCCTAATCGCTATCTGGGCCGTATGTTGATCGCATATCTGCCTTGAATTTTTGTGAAGGGAAGTTCTGCGGTGCATTGTGCGACCACAAAACAGATATGCAAAGCGCATATTGGTCGCATACTCAGTCAGAAAACATAACTTCCTGAGGCCCTTTCTACGGTCACTTTGCGGGCCGCATCGGGGCACCCATTTTCTTAATTTAAAACCCGACCCCCATTCCGTTAAAACACCCCCTAGGCCATTTTGAGCATATTTTCTCTAATAATTAGAGAAATAGAGGAGGATCAAAGAGAGGGGAAGGGGTCTCCATCAATTGCTCATCAAATCCTAGCCTAAACATCTTGAAGATTAACAAACAAGGCACCTAGGTCTCCCTTCCAAGAGGTAAGCTTCTATCACCCAAGCTCTCAATTCCATATGGTAGCTAAAATGGACCATTAGTGAGGTAATTCATGGGGATTAGGGTGGTTACCTTGCATGCATGTGATCCTAAGGTATGATGGGGAGTGATAAAACAAAGATAGGAAAGAATGGGTAATGGGTTGGGGGAATCTTCCACTAAAAGGGATCACGAGACCCTAACAAACACATAATGTTTGATATAATGCTCAAGTGAGATAGGGGTATGATCAATTTCCTAATAATGAGTTCAATTGTGCTACATTGGTAAACAAATTGAAGGTGCTAAAGGTTCTGGAACTTGTCATAGGAACTAGGGAAAGACTCAATTAAGTTATGTATGACTAACCCTCTTCTTTTGAGAAGTGAACTCTTTGTGTCCGAATGATTGGCGTGAGTTCCGAGTTGATCATACTAGATTGATTTCCTTAATGTGTTCGGTTGAAAGATTTATGATCCATATTTGTTCTAAGTGTTTACCCTGAAATCATGCTATTTGAAAATGTGATTATGTTCTCCAAGCTTTTTCTTTCCTTATGTGCGAATGCCTTATATGATAGCATTTATTGATATGGATGATGACGTTATTTGAACAAATAAAAATGGAAAGACTTGAATTATAAAATGTGTCCAAGTTCCAAGAACTACTTAATAAATGGGGGTGTATGTACCATGTAATGGAAGATGGAAAAAAATCTGAATTAAATGAATATTTGAAAGAGGTTATGTCCAAAAAAAGGCCAATTCAAAAGAGGTTATGTCCCAAGTGATATGGCTTAGCCTATCGGGCCGAGATCAGACGCTATGCTATTCACATGGTGGCATTTATGTTGGATTTCTAATTATCATTGTGAATTTGGATATGTCTCACTTGGGATGGTTTAACTGGTCGGGCCGAGACCGGACTTCATGTAAAAACACGATGGCATTATGGGTTGTGTCACTTGGCACTAAAGATTATGAACCTAAAGAGATGGAAAGAATGAATCGAAACGATCTGATCCTTGTTTGGTATTTCCTTGTAATCATGTGAAGTAATTATTGCTTATCATAACTACCTTCTATTTGTTTCACTGTTCATCCTACTAAGAATTGTGTTTGCCTTACATACTAGTACTATTCGACAGTACTAACGCCCCTTTTGCTGGGGGCGCTACATCTTTGAATGGATGTAGGTGGTTCCATCGCAGATAGCGCCGATCGCAGATAGTGGTGCTTTCTTTCTATCCTCACAGCAGTCTTGGTGATCCCCCATTTCTCTCGGGGGTTATGTAGTTCTTCTTTTGTATAAATTTCCTCATTTGAGGTATAGTCGGGGCCTTGTTGCCGGCCTATTCCAGTTGGTCTTTCTTATTATTAGAGGCTCCATAGACGTTTATGTGGGTCATGTATGGGTGTCGGGGTGGTAATCGGATCACATTGTACTTTGAAACTCTTCTCCACTAGATTGTCAACTGTATGTAATTTTGGGAACTTATCCATGGAATATTGTGTTTAAGTAAAATGAACTAGCAACGTTTACATATTTGTAAAACTGATATCTCCCTTGAATAACAAATGGTGATGCATTTCCTTTTTGGATTATGAATGAGTCGGATAGGAAAGGCTGGATAGGCTTTCTCGACCGGGTTCACTCGATTGTACGTTGGTCGCACTACTCGAGGTTGGGGCATGAAGGAACAACTGAAGGAATTGCTAGAGAAGGGTTTCATCCGACCGAGTGTGTCGCCTTGGGGCGCACCGATTCTCTTTGTCAAAAATAAAGATGGGTCACTACGGATGTGTATTGACTACCGGTAATTCAACAAATTCACAATAAAAAATAAGTACCCATTGATGATATCATTGTATATTCACGAAGTTGAGAGGATCACGCCGACCACCTCAGGGCAGTTCTGCAGACTCTATATCAACACCAATTTTATGCAAAGTTCTCGAAATGTGAATTTTTGCTTGAAGTTGCTACATTTCTAGTGCTTGTCGTATCCGGAGAAGGAATTACGGTTGACCCTCAAAAGATTGCAGTGGTAAAGGATTGGCCTAGACCGACCACTCCAACAGAGATTCACAAATTCTTGGGTTTGGCCGGGTATTATAGGAGGTTTGTGGAGGGGTTCTCCGCTCTTGCATTTCCATTGACCAAGTTGATGCAGAAAGCGGTCAAGTTCCAGTGGTCCGATGCTTGTGAAAGGAGTTTCCGGGAATTGAAGTAAAGATTGACTTCGGCGCCGGTGTTGGCCCTGCCAGATGGTACATAGGGGTTTGTGGTGTATTGTGATGCTTAAAGGATTGGTCTTGGGTGTGTATTAATGCAACATGGTAAGGTTATAGCTTATGCTTCAAGGCAACTTAAGAATCATGAAAAGAACTACTCAGCTCACGACTTAGAACTTGCAGCGGTGGTTTTTTTATTGAAAATATGGCGTCATTATTTGTGTGGAGTCCCTGTAGATGTATTCACGGACCACAAGAGTCTTCAATACATTTTCAAACAGAAGGAATTGAACTTGAGGCAAAGAAGGTGGCTTGAGTTTCTCAAGGATTATGACATCGACATTCTATATCATCGAGGGAAAGCTAATGTGGTGGGGGACGCTCTTAGTCAGAAATCTATGGGTAGTTTGGCTCACTTAGATGTAGGTCAAAGGCCCTTGGCCCGGGAGGTTCACCAATTGGCCAGTTTGGGAGTTTATGTTATGGTCTCTAGCGAAGGGGGAGTGATTGTGCGGAACAGGGCGGAATCATCTCTTATGGTGGAGATCAAGGAAAAGCAATACAACGATCCAATATCCGTACAACTGAAGGAAGGGATTCATATACATAAGACTACGGCTTTTTCTCTTGGCATCGATGATGGTACATTACGATATCAGGGGCGTCTATGTGTTCCAAACGAGGATGGTCTTCAGGAAAGAATCATGGCAGAAGCTCACATTTCTAGATATTCCATGCACCCAGGTTCTACGAAAATGTATCATGACCTCAAGGAAGTTTATTGGTGGAATGACATGAAGAGGGGCATAACGGACTATGTGGCAAAATTTTCAAACTACCAATAAGTGAAGGCTGAGCATCAAAGGCCCGGTAGGTTAGCGAAGAGTATAAAAATTCCAATGTTTTAATGGGAAATGATCAATATGGATTTTTTGGTGGGGTTACTGCGCACTCCAAGTAAGTTTGACTCAATTTAGGGGATCGTGGTTCATCTCACAAAATTAGCACAGTTCTTATCCAGGAAATAGTCAGGCTTCATGACACTCCCATTTCCATCAATTCCGATCGAGGGGCCCAGTTCACAGCTAATTTCTGGAAGAAATTTCTGCATGGTTTGGGTACGTAGGTAAATCTCAGCACAACTTTCCATCCACAGAATGACGGGAAAGCAGAGCGGACTATTTAGATGCTTGAGGACATGTTGCGAGCTTGTGTGCTTGACTTCAAGGGTAGCTGGGATGATCATTTGCCACTTATAGAATTTGCTTATAACAACAGCTTTCATGCCAGTATTCAGATGGCGCCGTTTGAGGCCTTGTATGGTAGAAGATGTAGGCCACTGATTGGGTGGTTCGAGGTTGGAGAAGCAAAGCTAATAGGACCAGACCTTGGGCATCAAGCTATGGAAAAGGTTAAAATTATAAAAGAACGGTCGAAAACTGCTCAGAGTCATCAGAAACCCTATTCGGATGTTCGTCGTAGAGATTTGGAGTTCAAGGAAGATGATTGGGTGTTCTTGAAGGTATACCCCATGAAGGGGATCATGCGGTTTGGAAATAAGGGGAAATTGAGTTCGAGGTATGTCGGGCCATATAGAATCATTCAACGGATAGGTCAGGTAGCGTTCAAGCTTGAGCTTCCACCTGAAATGTCACTAGTGCACCCGATATTTCATGTGTCCATGTTGAAGAAGGTTGTTAGAGATTCGTCCGCTATTGTGCCGGTTGAGACCATTGAGGATAGTGAAGAATTGTCATATGAAGAGATCTCTATTGCTATTCTTGACAGACAGGTCCGAAATTTGAGAAACAAAGAAATTGCATCCGTAAATGTATTATGGTGAAACTACCAAGTCGAAGAAGCTACTTGGGAAGCCGAGAATGAAATGAAAGAGAAGTACCCCCATCTATTTGAATAACCATGTAATAGTTCCATGAAGTTGTTTCCCATAAATTTTGTGTTACTTGTGCTAATATAAAGACATTCTTTTCTAGTTAAATGTCCTTCATGAGGCCTCAGTTAGTGTTGTTTTCCGTTCTGTCGCATTATTTGATCATATATGTTGTTAAGATGTGTTTCGGGGGCTCTCTGGCAGGTGGATAGGCCTAATTTCAAAGGAAACTCTAGCAAAATTTTCAAAAACATTCGGAAGTTAGGCAAGTTTGGACTGATGGTATATGATATAACTAAACCTAAGTGAACCTTGGCCCCCATTCGAGACGAATGACCTTAAGTGGGGGTGGATGTAAAGACCCGTAAAATTCTTAACCAAAACTCAAGATTTCATGGTACCGAGTTGGATTGAATAGTACCCTAAGGACTTAGAGGAAAATGTATCTCAAAAAGAACACGTTTCTGCGGCCCATTATGCGTCCGCATAATCATTCTACAGATCGCATAATGGCCGCAGTATGAAATAGAAAGTTGGCCAATTTTGAGGCCAGTTGTGCGGCCCAATTGTGCGATCGCATAATCGTTATGTGGGTTGCATGTTGATCGCATATTTGCCTAGAATTTTTGTGAAGGGAAGTTCTATGGTGTAGTATGCGACCGTAGAATAGATATGCGGACCGCATATCGGTCTCATACTCTGTCAGAAAACTTAATTTCCTGAGTCTCTTTCTACGGTAACTTTGCGGGCCGCATAACCAAACCTATGTCGGGGAACCTATTTTATTAATTTAAAACCCGACCCCTATTCCGTTAAATACCACCCTTTGGCCATTTTAACATATTTTCTCTGATAATTAGAGTAAGAGAGGAGGATCAAAGAGAGGGGAATGGGTCTCCATCAATTGTTCATGAAATCCTAGCCTAACCATCTTGAATATTAACAAACAAGGCACCTAGGTCTCCCTTCCAAGAGGTATCACCTAAGCTCTCAATTCCATATTGTATCTAAAATGGACCATTAGTGAGGTAATTCATGGGGATTAGTGTATTTGCCTTGCATGCATGTGATCCTAAGGTATGAGGGGGGAGTGCTAAAACAAAGATAGGAAAGAATGGGGAATAGGTTGGGGGAATCTTCCACTAAAAAGGGGACATGAGACCTTAACAAACACATAATATTTGATATAATGCTCAAGTGATCTAGGGCTATGATCAATTTCCTAATAATGGCTTCAATTTTGCTACATTGTTAAATAGATTGAAGGTGCTAAAGGTTCCGGAACTTGTCGCAGGAATTAGGGAAAGACTCAATTAAGGTATGTATGGCTAACGCTCTTCCTCTTAGAATTGAATTCTTGGTGTCCGAATAATTGGCGTGAGTTCCGAGTTGATTATACTAGATTGATTGCCTTAATGTGTTGGGTTGAAAGATTTATGCTCCATATTTGTTCTATGTGTTTACCCTGAAATCATGCTATTTGAAAATGTGATTATGTTCTCCAAGCTTTTTCTTTCCTTTTGTGTGTATGCCTTATATGATAGCATTTATTGACATGGATGATGACGTTATTTGAAAAAATAAAAAGTGAAAGACTTGAATTATAAAATATGTCCAAGTGCCAAGAACTACTTAATAAATGGGGCTGTATGTACCATGTAATGGAAGATGGAAAGAAATGTGAATTAAATGAATATTTGAAAGAGGTTATGTCCCAAGTGAGATGACTTAGCCGTTCGGGCCGAGATCGGACGCCATGTTGTACACATGGTGGTATTTATGTTGGATTTCTGATTATCATTGTGAATTTGGATATGTCACACGTGGGATGGTTTAGCCAGTCGGGCCGAGACCGGACTTCATGTAAAAACATGGTGGCATTATGGGTTGTGGCACTTGGCACTAAAGATTATAAACCTAAAGAGATGGAAGGAATGAATCGAAACGATCTGATCCTTGTTTGGTGTTTCCTTATAATCATATGAAGTAATTATTGCTTATCATAACTACCTTCTATTTGTTTCACTGTTCATCCTATTAAGAATTGTGTTTGCCTTACATACTAGTACTATTCGACAGTACTAACGCCCCTTTGCTGGGGGCGCTACATCTTTGAATGGATGTAGGTGGTTCCATCGCAGATAGCGCCGATCGCAGATAGTCGTGCTTTCTTTCTATCCTTACAGCAGTCTTGGTGATCCCCCATTTCTCTCGGGGGTTACGTAGTTCTTCTTTTGTATAAATTTCCACATTTGAGGTATAGTCGGGGCCTTATTGCCGGCCTAGTCCAGTTGGTCTTTCTTATCCTTAGAGGCTCTGTAGACGTTAATGTGGGCCATGTATGGGTGTCGGGGTGGTCATTGGCTCACATTGTACTTTGAAACTCTTCTCCATTAGATTGTCAACTGTATGTACTGTTGGGAACTTATCCATGGAATATTGTGTTTAAGTAAAATGAACAAGCAATGTTTACATATTTGTAAAACTGATATCTCCCTTGATTAACAAATGGTGATGCATTTCCTTTTTGGATTATGAATGAGTCGGGTAGGAAAGGCTGGATAAGCTTGCTCGACCTTGTTCACTCGGTTGTGCGTCGGTCGTGCTCTCTTGCTTATTAAATTTTTTTAATTCGCATTACTACTTGAGACTAGACGGACGTAGAGTGATAGACTTGCTATACTAGAGATTTGATGAGTTTCATGATTAGCCGCAGAATAATTGTACTCCTCTTATGAATTTCACCTGCGTTATGCGTTCTCATCGAAAGGTTTCCTCAAAGCTCCTTATAACTCACATGTTCCTTCGTAAGTGGGGTTAAGGACCCGTCAAATCTTCTGATTCTAATGGGATCAGGCCATTCGCCTCGGCAAGATAGATACATCTATGATTTGTGTCGTTTGATCCTCGGTAGTGCAAAAATTATGATGGGATTGGGCCGTTCTCCTCGGCAAGATTATGTACCACACTCTCATGGGAGCGGTCCATTTGCCTCGGCAGTATAATAGTTATATCTATGGTTTGTGCCATTTGACCCTCGGCAGTGCACAAATTATTATGGGATTGGGCCGTATGCCTCGACATTTCTATAAAATACTCTCATGGAAATCTTGCATAATATCTGACAAGAAGTCACTGTATCTATGACTCTTCTCGATTTGAATTATGACAACCTATCTGGTGAGGTCCATTATATATATATATATATATATATATATATATATATATATATATATATATATATATATATATATATATATATATATATATATATATATATGCTACGGTTGAGGAGGTAATTGATAATTGAAAGCTTGGGTTTATTGTAGAGAGGAGGACCGTATCACGTATTTATACTTTTTTAATTTGTTTATTTGCTCTGCCCCGTAACTGTTTACTTCTTACTGTATCTATCTTATTGGACCACTAGTAAGTGTCGATGTCGACCCCTCGTCACTAATTCCTTGGGGTTAGGCTAGATACTTACTGGGTACGCGTTGATTTATATACTCATGCTACACATTTTTGTGCAGGTACATATATGTCTGGTAATATTTTGGGCGCAAAGGCGCAGCTATTGCGGGGACTTACCATTAGCTGCAATTCATGTTATGATCTGCATCCTGTAGAGTCTCCATCAAAGCTATTTGTACTCTCCTGTCTAATTTTTATCTCAAACAGATGTTGTATTTCATTTTATTTCCTAGTTGACACCGGGTTTTAGGGGTACTTGGGTTGTCATTTATTGTAGTTGTAAAAATTATGATTTCAAAAATACTAAAATGAGTAATTAATTTAAACATTCACTGTTGGCTTGCCTGACAGCGATGTTAGGCGCCATCACAACCTCTAGGGGATTTTGGGTAGTGACATTGATGATTTATTTAATCAGCTTCATGGTGCTAGGGTATTCTCGATGATTAATTTGAGATCAGGATATCATCAGTTCAAGATCCGGATGTCAGATATTCCGAAGACGGTTTTCAGGAACCGCTATGGTCACTATGAATTTCTGGTGATGACTTAGGCTGACCAATGGCCCATCAACTTTTATGCACTTGATGAACATTGTATTTCACCTCTATCTTGATTCCTTCATCATAGTTTTAATTGATGATGAATTGGAATATTCAAAGAAAGGACTTTTTGAAAAACAAAAAATAATCCAGAAACGATACAATTCATCCAAAAACCGGGGTGTCACTGAGTACATGAGCGTCTAAACCAGAATACAGTCCACTACAGTGTCTAGAGAATAAAGATCGAAATACAAATAGAGATAAAGGAGAGTCAAGGCCCACGAATGCCATGCAGCTACCTCGATCGTCTATGATGCCTCAATGATCAGCTGCCTCTGTGACCAGAAGCGCCTCGATCCGCATACGAGGTACAGAGAGTAACGTGAGTACATCTAACTTAGTAAGTAAGAAGTCCAACCTTTGGACTGAAGGTAGTGATGGACTCAACCGGTATGGATAAATTAGAAATAACTGTGCAGAAACGTAGGCATGCTTTCAAATTATACAAGCAACTAAAAACATTAAAGTAAAGCAGATCCGAAAAATGTAAAAAATATAAATCTTCTATCTCTACATGCCAATGCACATGTTGTATGTGATGCACCATGCTATCAACCTCATATGCTCACGTTCTCAAATGCTCAACCACTCGGGACTGTATATGGCCCATACTTCCTAGAGAAGATCGATCCCGGAATACATATATCACTAACCATAAGTCACCTAGTACCGAGGAAGGTGAATGCAGCCCTGTGGAGAAGATCCATCTCTAGGTACCAAGTACTTCGGACAATATCCACGTCCAGGGAAGATCCATCTCCCAATAATATCAACCACATTCAGTGGGGGATGTTTACAGACTACGGAGGGGCTCCTACAACACAAGCACTATTACAAATCAGTAGAACCGCTATGGTGTGCAGCCCAATACCATAATTGTCACTCATAATTAGGCTCTCGGTCTCACTCAGTCATCAATCTCTCCAGTCTCACTCACTTATGGGGTCACAATGTCATGAAAACTAGCCCAAAACAATGATATGATGAATCAATATTTAACAACTAAGACAGAGATATGATATGAAATGCATGAACATAACTGAGTACGAAATATCAATAAAATCAGGGAGATAAGAGCAAGAACCGACCACTATGTGTCCCAACAGTACTAACAACAAGCCTAAACACGATATCTAACATGATTGACAGTTTAATTACTTTTTCACATGATGAAAACACAGATCTTAATGAGATAGAGTCACTGTACGGTGCCATGGAATCAACCAGGTCACAATTCTCACGGTTTACGCCCACACGCCCGTCACTTGGCATGTGCGTCACCTCAATACCAATCACATAACACATAATTCGGGGTTTCGAACCCTTAGAACCATGTTCGAAAGTGTTACTTACCTTAATCCGAGCAAAACTCTACTCCAAAATGCCCTTGTCTCTAAAATCGGTCTCCAAACGTCCCGAATCTAGCCACAACTAGTACAATACAATCAATATATAGGCTAAAGGGATCAATTCCCCAAGAAAAGTACAAAATAATAGCCAAAAATCTGAAATTGGCTCAAACCTGGCACTCGAGCCTACCACGACCCGAACTGATGGGCCGCGACAGGCACCTGGTACCTTACTCAACTGATTACCAACATAATGTATCCTTTCATGTCATACTATCATATATAACTTAGTCGGAAGGCTACTGTGAGATAAATACAACAAGCGATACCAACTTATACATAAGACATACCAGCCTATAAGGCCAAAATAACCACTCGTATACTAAACATAGGCCGACAAGGCCATACAATCTTTTACGTACATGACATCTATCTACAAGCCTCCAAGAATACATAATTTTATAAAGGTCGGGATAGATTCCCTCCATACCAAACAATACATGTCTAAATCATACTAACCAAACAAGCAACTCCAAAGCAAATGGAGCACACCAACATCTTCCGCTGAGCTGATAGCCTACTTGGAGGGCTCTTGACCTGTTTATCGGGACCTGGGGGCATGAAACGCAGCGTCCCCAGGCAAAAGGGACTTCAATACATATAATGTACCGAGTATGTAAGGCACATAAATAAATACATAATAGACGTGGAAGGGATATAGAATAAATGTCCCAACCTGTGGATAACCTTGTAATTCATTAAATAATTATAATGTCATGCATATGTGTATTAATGTCATGTTGTGCATAAGTACATGTTTCATAACATCATCAGGCCTCTGAGGGCATCCCATAATATCATCTCGGCTACTGTGGGAAAAATCATCAACGTATACCAGTTGATCATGTGGTGGTGCGTATATAACATCGTAACCTTTTCCTGTATATATATATATATATATATTTTGCCATCTGGTCATGCGTCAATATACATAAATGCAATGTATGAGAAGTACGTCAATAAAATTTACGTATTTTTTTAAGACCCATGAACAAATGATAGAATAATATGACACAACGAGAATCAAGAACATAAGCAGCTCTAACATTTCTATGAATAGAGTCATTTATGGAAGTTGTGCATTTTCTCGTTTCATTTGTATCATATGGATCATGCCAAAAAGAAAGAAGGAATAACATTAACATACCTGGAGTAGTAGAGAAATATATATATGATATTTTTGAAAAAGGTTGTACTGCACTCCCCTGGAATTGCAAAATTTCACATTGCTAATTGTGCTAAGAAGCCTCGTCGGATTTTGGTTAGGAAATCACGTTGTCAAAGTAGTAATCTGATTGAAGTGTTTTGAGAATGAATTTGATTGAAAGCCTTTAAAAATTGGCTAACGCTCCCTCCCCCACTTCTGACGTAAGTCCTTGATATGGAAAACATTTTGAATGTAAAACTTTACATCAGTTTTATATTAGCCTTTGATATGTAAGACTTCACATTAGTTTGTCACCTCATAAGAAATGACTCTTAATCATTTCTTTAGGGTGTGGCTTGCTGCCACGTGGGGATGGGGTGGGAAGGTTTAATCTTTATCCAGTTATTTGTTAATTAATCTTTAATTAGTTATTTGTTATTTGTTAATCTTTATCCAGTTACCCACATGATTAAGAATTGTCTCAAATTACTTAAAATTCTACTTATTTTTAATATATATATATATATATATATCATATTATCATGGTCATATGGTACCTTTTATGGTTCTAGTCCATGAATATCGGGTATTAATGCTCGGCCCGTATTTTATCCTAACATGCCAAATTTGGACGAAAATTCATTTTCTTTGAGTTTCTCTCCCTCTTACCTTCACGAATTTACTCATCACTTGTTTGAAATAGCATGATCCTTATAATCACCAAATAATCTTTTCCTTGTATTGATGTCAATTACCTTACGACAAATTCAACGTACAATACTAAAAGGTGCAACATCGTCGTAATAATACTATGATGCATGACATCATCGTAATGTAGTACTGCAAGGCATAACATCATCGTATTATAATACTACAGGATATAATATCAATGTAATATTGCGGGGCATAACATTACTCCCCCCTCCCCCCCGAAATATTCGTCCTCGAATATTGACAGATGCTCTTATCATTTTCATAACTTATAGCTCTTGTGAATACCTTAATACTCTCCTTGTCATTTAAGCAGTTGTTCTCTAAATACGGAATAAGGCCATGGCCTTCCCCCTTTAGACATCGTTCCCACGCTATGACTTGTGATCGAATTCCTTTCAATCTCGCTATTGTTGCTACCTTCTATTATGCAACCTCTATGATACTGATCTTGTATGTGTGCCTATGCGACTTTTCTCTCCTTTTCCTTCAGCTTTTAGCCAATCTTTAGGCCTTACTTTGTAAAAATATACAAGGTTTAATAGGATGCCTCTCTAGGCATCTATGGGTGTACTGAAGATCTTCACTCGGTACTTTGTAGTACTTGCGAATATGGCTATATCTTATTTTATAGACATGATTATCCATTTGTATGGCTGCATCTACGTAGGTCATACTATACCATAGTTCTTACTTTGATTTATCGTTACTGAGGTCTGCAACCAACTCCAGGATACTCTCGTTGCTTATCCTTAAAACTGATGGTCTAATACTATCTAATATTGATGAAATTTTTTCCATATATTATTGATCACCTAAATGTTGATCCATCATTTACCACTGATAACTTAATCTCTTATGTAACACCGCCACTAGGGCTCGCGTCCCATCGGGGGCATATGAGGTAATTAGATTGATCCACCTAGCGGTGATACTATACTTCCATACCCGTACTTTATAGCATCCCAATGTGACTCACCCTATTTGGGTATTTTAGTCCCTTACGATTCATGAAATCATCTTCGAGTCATTACTCAATCGAAAGCCCAAAAGTCATCCTTTATCCATCACAATCACACCCTTATTCTACTACCAGGGCAAAGTTCCATATCTTCTAAATGCTATACTGAGCTTTCTATTACTTAGAGGAAACATCAGCTCCCTTGTTTTCATGGGCTTAATCCCGGGGACTTATCCATTTTCGTCATCTTCTCAGTTTCCCCTTTCTTATTCTAACTCCCGTCTTTCCAAAACCTTGTCATTCTATCATACTTTAGCTTGCGACCGGTTTTCTTGTGTTTTTCTGGAACATCGAGACATCACATCATCTCTAACTCTTCTTTTACTTTCTAATTAGACTATCGGTACTTAGAAACCATAGGCTGTAAGGTATGCCACTAACAACACTGCTATCATTCCTGGATACTGAATCCCCTAGCTTCTAGCCCCTTATCTGTAGTATGGACTATTCATAACCTTCTGTATTTGAGTATCTTGTAAGTTTTTCACCTTTTCCTTACTTACCTTAAAATATTACCTCACATTATTCTATATCTTTCATAACCTCTGTTTACCGTAAAAATGGTAACAACAATTAAATTTGTAAATGGGATTCTAAAAATACATGATCTATTCCCGAGCTAGTTTTTAGAGCAGTTGATGCTAAGAATGTTAAGTTTAACGATGGTGCTCGAGTTAAAAAGAGGCAGTAACCAAACCAAAGGGGGGCTGTTGCTTGGGTGCATAGATGGTCGATGGGACCTTGGCGTCATCGTTAGTATCGATCTCGATCTATCGGGGGCAGTTGGGAATGGGGTAACAGAGAGGTATATGATCAAGCAAGTCTCTATATTACCAATATTGAGCAAAGTAGTGAAGAACAAATAAGAGAATGATAAATGCTAAAGTGGCCTCGGGGCAGTGAGAGAGAACAACTTAGAAGAAAAGAGAGAGAGAGATATTATTGCACTTGTGGAGAGAATGGAGCAACATTAGCCCTTTACAAGGTAGGGCGAGTCCCCTTTATATAGGAGGGGAGATTTGGCTACAAGCAAGTGGAGATTAATTACAAAGTACGACAATGGGATGGCTTGACTTGATACCTCAACATAGGCTCCGGAAAGGCTGGGCCTGTCAGATGTAGACATGTGCCTAGGGGGCTTCCCCCTCTGTCCTGACTTCATTCTTTGTTTCCTTCGAGTCGATCTTCGACGAGCCCCGAGGCCGAGAACTCGGCCGTGGCTTCCCGCTCTCGGGGTCCCGGGGCATGTTTCCGAAATGTCTTGACAACGAGAAATCAAGTCTTCTGATTTCGCCACATATAGATAGTCTCTGCGTTTCCCATAACGAAGTGATGGGAAATTATTCTGACACTTGACTCCTCGAGCTTCTTGCCGTGATGCCATATCGATGATGTGACCCCTGGCGTAAGCTTTGCGGTGATTGGACATCCACGGGCTCGTGCTTTTCGACCTCATTCATTGCACTCCTTGATTCTTGCTTCCTAAGGTGTAGGTACCACCATCGGTTCGGTTTTCCGTGTATGCATTAACTACGCCCGCCGGTCAGTCTTCCAAAGCCTTGATGACCGTGTCGTAATCCCCTATAAATGGGGGTGCCTTGGCTTTGTTTTTCCTATCCTAGTGCCTTTGTTGGCTTACTCGCCCATCTCTTCTTTACCGTCTTCTTTCACCTTTGAATATCATGCTGGGGGCTCATGACCTTAAGGTCGTTTGGAGGAGTTCCCTTAGACTATATTATGGCCTTCTGCCAGGGCTTCCCTTCGTCGAGCATAAACGTGTTGTCCCGCTATTGCTATGGTCGTCGGTATGCTAGCCCTTGCTGCTGCTGGCCCGAGGTGATGAGGTACGGGGAGTTGGTTCCTCCCTTATGTAGATAGGTGTTTGGATTATGCACCGCTGCTCTAAAGGGGGCTCGGATTATACATCGTTGCTCACCTTCATACCCCGGCTAGACGTGGTGCTCTACTCTGAGTTGGGGGCTTGCACGGCTAGATGTCCCGTGAAGTGGATTCAAAGTAGGCGGGAAAGCAGGACCGAGGATTGTTCGGTCTGATGTCTCTCCGAGGCTTCCTTGGACAAACAAGGTCCTCGAGCTTCGGAGAGCTATGGCATTTTTTCATCCCTCCCTGCCACTCGCCTTGCCCCTTGGGGATATCAGTGTGGAATGTTGGGATGGAACTTCCAAGGAGGATTTCTCGGAGGTGCCTATTGTGGACTTTCGAAGGTGGGTTGGTCTTTGGGCTTTCACCTTGCGTGTGCATCCCTTTGTCTCTTCTTTTAGGCATAGAGATCCCCCGTTGGCTATTGTAATTGTATGTAATGTCCCCTCGAGGGTTGCTTGTACACAAATTTTTATGAATAAGAATATACTTTGCTGACTTCTGCTTTCTTTACTTTGATTTATTTTTGTATGCTCTCATACCCTTCGAGGCTCTTTGAATGCCTTCTTTTACTCGTTGACTGCTGATATCTAACTTGAGCGCAAACGTTCACTCTGGTCTTCTGCTGATCGACATGGCTCTCCTCCGAACCCATCGTCGTGCTTCAGACCAATCTTGGATTGCTCTGATAGGTCCAGGCTATCGAGGCCCTCCGAGTTTTTTGGAGATCATGTGTCAAATTTCGGGGCCTTTGGGAATGTTATCCTGGATGAAGGTTGTCTTCGGGTACCCCAGGGTCCCTATTGATCTTGATGTAGATAACCCTTTCAGAATGTATAGGATTGACTTTTGCTGAGGAGTTTACTTGTATTTGGGAGCTTCCTCGGACCTTCGTGGATCTTTCGCGATCGGAGCTTCCTATGTTTATTCATCTTTTCAGAAAGAGGGGATCACGAGACCAGGTCCTTGCCTTGCGTCGAGTGTCGGCGTATAAAGCTTACCGAGGTCCGACTTCTTTGGGCCGGGTGTTCTTGATGTAGAGTGCTGCCTCAAGCTTGGAGACAATATGAATGGCCCCTCGAGTCTTGACTCCTCGTTGAAGGGTTCTTTATGGATCGGATATCGATCCGTCGATCTGTTTCGAAGTTGTTGTCTTCCTGGGGCTTGCCTCGGCCAGGCGAATCGTCACTGCTTCTCGCATATATGTGGGGCGACTTCAGCTCCTTTGCAAGACTTCACTATTTTTAGATAGTCGCCTTTCTGCTTTGGCACGAGTTACTTCATCACTTTAGGTGCAAAAAGTATTGGTGCGCGCCCTTGCCTTGACTTGTTAGTTTCACCATAGTCATGGAAACCACTTCGGGGCCGATTCGGCAGGGGACAAGGGGCGTTGCTCCTGATCCTCAGGAACCGAGGGATTTTGTTCTGGAGACAACTTCCTTGATAATAAAGGAACACAGGGAGATGGCGAGGAGGTACTGCAGGTGGAGCGAGGGGATAAAACTACATGTGCTTTCCCTAGATGAGGGCATCGCGTACTCCACTGATGGATTTTTGAGTGTATACCTATACCCTTTCGCATTTGGCCACCTGATAGGGTTGTGCTTGATTTTTGCTCGAAGTATCGTGTTACCCTGGCACAGATTCATCTGCCATTTTGGCGAACGACGTTGATGATGAGATTCTTCGCGGAGAAAGCTAGGCTTGAATTCACGCTTGACCATCTTGTCAGGCAATATCGACCCTTTCATCATTGAGGCCTGCTAGCTCTGAGGTGTTGTTCGTCCACACCCTTTGTTATTGATGACGAGGAAGGCAAGGATCAAGAGTGGGCTAGTTGGTTTATCCGGGTCCGGAAGACCGATATTATCCCTGTGGAGTTTTTGCCATTTCCTGAAGGGTGGAATCATGCACGTGAGTGAGGCGTTTGGCTGGGCGCGGAGGTTGGTGACCCATTCGTCATGTGACGAGCACAGGTGGCGAGCTATGCTTCGTACCAGACGGGGAGCGCAATACCAAGGTATGTGCGTATGCTGCCTTTTCCTTCGTATACCCAAGGTAACACTTTCCCCTTTCAATTGCACTGACTTCACCATTTGCAGATATCGGGCGGTTCCTTGGGATGAGGCAATGTTTTTCTGAAGAGGGGAAGGGATCGTTGGCCTTCAGGCCGAGGGACGACGACAATAAGAGGGATCGGCAGCCGTGGTGCGACGGAGACTTTAGCAGTGTTGGTCGGGCTCACATTTCTGAGGAAGGGGCGTCGACCGAGTTTGCAGCTCCCGGAGTGCCTGAATCTCGACCGTCAGTTCCTTTGATCGATCATGCCGTGCCCGAGGACGTTTCTTCTGAGGCTGCATGGGCATGATCAACAGGAGTGTGCTCTGACTTTGAGGAAGTCCGTCAGCTTCACTTTGTGGTGAGTTTATGCACAGTTTCCCTGTATCTCGTGTCCTCCTCCCTCTATTGAACCTTTCTTGTGCAGGCCTGTTATAGGCTTAGGTTTGAGCTGCTTCGTCAAGGGGCCAAGCTTCAGAATATTCTGGATGAGGGCGAATCCCTTAGGCTTCTTAGCAAGGAGAAGGAAGTTGAGCTGCAACATTAGCGATATGAGGCATACCGGAGCTCAAACTATGAGAGCTATTTGATGGAGCAGGTAACTTCCTGTAGTACGTGCTTCGCTCCTTTCTAACCTTAAAGCTAACTCTATTTTGCCGTATCAGTTGCAGAAAAAGGCGGAGGCCTTGAAGTACCTCAAAGTCAACGTCAACCGTGTCAGAGTTTCTTGAGAGGAGCTAAGGGCCCTGCCTTTGAGGTCCAACATATCTTGACTTATGACAACGCCAAAATTCAAGCGGATATGATTGGGAAAATTGAATCTGATCTCTCGAATGTTGGAGCCGAGATAATTGATGCCCGGGCAAAAGCAGCATTAAGCTGAACCAAGGCTTATCGTGAGATTGAAATTCGTAGGAAAGATGCTACTGATGCCTAAACTGAGCTGAAGCGAGCCCTCGACCAGGAGAAGAGGATCCAGGAATATGTTCGCTGTAGATACCGGAGAGAGGTACTCGAGGAGGTCGGTGCAAGGGAATTCATTCTCTCGGAGGAGTTGGATCGAGCAAGGGCGGACGAGCGTGACACTCGGTCACTTCTTGTTGATGCTGTGGAGGGCAAATTTGACAAGCCGTAGCCCTTTTAGTGCGGAGTGTGATTTTTCCGCTTTATCGTTTTGTTTCTGATATATGCAGGATATGCCTGTAGATGGAGAATGCGCTTTTTAGCTCATGTAATATATAAGAAGAAACTTGAAGCTTTATTTCTCTTGTACCTTTTTTCTATTGTCACTTTTGATGGGGCAGGCTGGTTTTGGTATTTGGCGAGATCTTCATAGGTCCGAAACTGATTGAACAGATCCGGGGGCCCTTAAGCGTGATTCTTGACGTGAGCAAGTGCTAGGGCCTCCGTGCTTGGCCCGGCTATTTAGGCTTAGTTTCTGAGTCGGGCTCCGACTCGAGCCTTCTTGTCCTCAAATTTTTTGTGCATGTGCGGGCAAGTAGTAGTCATTTATATCTCTTGCCATTGGGAATTTTCCGTTCCAACTGTTTTGGGTCCGGTCTCCGAGTCGCATTGTGACTCGAACTTCAATTGACCCTCAAGCTCTTTCCTGCCTCCATGGGCGAATGATGATGGCCCTTTGTGCTCTAGGTCGAAGTGACCGTATGGGCGCATGGCCTGGAGGATTACTCGACCGGCGACAGTGGCACTTATGCCATACCCTTAGGCATATTGCAGCTTTCGGGTCCAGTCCCCGAGTCACGCTGCGATTCGAGCGGTAATCGACCCTTGAATTTCCTTGATTTCCTGGTCGGCAATAGTGGCACTTATGTCGTGCCCTTAGGCATATGCAATTTCTGGGTCCAGTCATTGAGTCGCATTGCGATTTGTGCTGTAATCGACCCTTAAATTTCCTTGATTTCCTGGCCGCCGATAGTGGCACTTATGACGTGCCCTTAGGCATATTACAATTTTCGAGTCCAGTGTCTGAGTCGCATTGCAATTTGAGATGTAATCGACCCTTAAATTCCCTTGAGTTTCTGGCTGGCGACATTGGCACTTCTGCCGTTTGATCGTTAAGACCTTTTTAGTATATGGCCCGGAGGCTTGCATAGTTAACTATTTTGGATCCGGTCTCCAAATCGGGATAAGATTCTAGCTCATTTTAATCCTCAAGTTGTTAAGATATTTAGGTGGCGATAATGGCTCTTACGTTGTTTGGTCGTAGAGACCCTTCAATATGAGGCCCATAGGCTTGTTTAGCTGGCGACGATGGCTCTTACGCTGTTTATGCCCGTGGGGTTTTTTGTAGGATTTGT
Source organism: Nicotiana sylvestris (assembly GCF_000393655.2). Taxonomy (NCBI): domain Eukaryota; kingdom Viridiplantae; phylum Streptophyta; class Magnoliopsida; order Solanales; family Solanaceae; genus Nicotiana; species Nicotiana sylvestris. Next base: position 69,359,764 of record NC_091061.1, on the reverse strand, counting down.
TTCCGCTCGTTAAGGTCTTTCTGTAGTATTTTTGCCTGACCCATAATCGGTTCCAAAAGAACCTCGATTTCAAGTCGTTGTCGCCGAAGTTTCGAGGACCTCGTAAGGTTCATAGCTCATAGGTCGAGTCGATCAACGCTCTTGCATTTTGGAGCTGACATGGTCGGAGCTAGTTTTTGCCTATTGAAGGAAGCCTATTTTAACTGGTTCTTTCCGAAGTATATTCAGAGTAGTGGCTTGTGATTTTTAGCGATAGTCGGGCATCCTCGAGCCGCATTATTTTGGTTGTAACAGCCGTTTTGACCGTAGTCATATGCGTTTGGCCGTAGACATTTTTGATCCCAAGTGAGAGCTTAGGCGTCTACGTTGAGGGTATTCCCTTTAGGGATTCTTACAAATGCGACGTATAGCCTAAACTTCGGGATTTTCATGCATGTTGAGGTCTTATAGTTTGTCATGCCTATTGAGGTCTTACAGTTTGTCATACTTATTGAGGTCTTACAGTTTGTTTGTCATGTAGAATAGAACTGGTTACACTGAGGCTGCCTGCTAGGGGTCTTATAGTTTTGGGTTTTCCAGTTGTATGGCGATCAACGACAGTCTCCGAGTCATCGAGTTTGTTTAAGCTTGAAGACAGCTTCTTGTGAGCTCGGAGTTACCTTATAGGGGCTTGATGAGCCTGGAGTTCTGACCCTGGGGTCGTGTGGGCGCTGAATTGTTTAAGTCTCCGAGTATCTCGGGACGTATTTGGCGGAGAGGCCTTCACCGTGAATATGCCGAAATAGCCTTTTTCGAAGTATGAAATGCCGAAAAGGTATTCTTTATTGCTTGGCATAAATATATGGTGCAAATACATGTTATCCCATTGTTGTGAGCTCGGCCCGCAGGGGCGCTGCTCCTCTGATCATCTAATCCGTTTACATGATTCCGTTCTGAAACTTAGCTCGCCATTTATTGGCCTTTCCTGGGGGATGGTGTCCCTAAGAGAAGGTCATCGCACATCGTCTGACTGTAGAAGAAAGGACTGCGATCTCGTTGGATCCCTTTCTAGGGAGTATGATGCACTGCTAATAATCTTGCTGGCGGGACCGTCTTTAGGTTGGAAGCCCACTCGGAGATCCGGGGCCTGTACAGGATCTCCGAATAGAGTTCAGAACTTCTGAATGCCTCGGTTGATTGCTTGCATATAGGTTACTAAAAGAAAAGAAACAACAAAGGACGAGAGATGTTCTTCCTTGCTGCGGGATGTGTAGGTGACGTTTCGAGTCGTGAGCCCTAATACGGCCTTCTGCTATGTTCAACCAGGCTTGGCCGAAGATGTGGTTCTGCTTACACTTTAATCCCTTCGAGGGCGGAGGCATTGATGCCGACAATGGGTCATGTGGTGAGGGATTTCATCTCGTTGCATGTAGCTCCTTGTCGAATGGTTTAGTCTCACCTTTGTTTGAGAGTTTCATCCCTTTTGGCAAAGTGGGGTCGAAGCCACCCCCGGGCGGTGTGCCCGTTGTCATCTAAATAAAACGTTTGTGTCTTGCGGGCTAGGCGTTCCAGCCCGAGCTCAGGCGGGCTGTATAGAGGGAGAGACCTTCCTGATCATTGTGGTGATCGGCATTTAGAATCCATCAAAGATTCGAGGTGTGGGTGTGATTTTGTTCGTTAGTCCGAACTGCCCTATTAGCTTTGGCCTGACATCGTCGGTATAATTGATCGAACCACCTGTATTCATGAAACATGTTTTATTTGAAATAGGTCAAATGAAGGAAGGGGTTACCAACGCGTTAATACGAGTCCAAGGTGAAATCTCGGCGTCTCTTTCCTTGGATGTAAGGGTGTCCTTCGGGTATATTCCCCGGACCCGTCGTTTCCCAGGGATGAGCAATTTCACTTTACACTTTATGGATCTTTGAAGGGTGCCGCCGCCCCTTTACCGTCTTGGCAATACGTCGTGACTTGTTAGCTTCATTTTTCCCGATCTCCTTCCTCCCTTGGAGCTGGACTCAAGCCTGACCGCTCGATGATACTTGGTTGCGATCTCTATCGAATAGTATGGTTGTCGTTCTTTTGAGCCGGTGACCCCAAGCGCGCCCTGCGGCTCCTACGCCGAGCCATATTTTTCTTGAAGGGGTTTTGGTCGAATAGGTGTGAGACGACTGGCGTTCCTGGTTTCGCTTATGGTGATCACGATGTTTGGTATAACAACGCTGAAATCGTACTCGGCTGGGTAGGGTTTCCCTGCCAGTTGTGCCTTGGTGAATCTGGTTCCATTGGAGGTTCCTCGAGGGTTCTGTCCTCGGGCTATTTCCCTATTGTTGTGAGATAAGTTGCATATCGAGTCGTTCCTTCCATTCGCAGCGCACGGATGATACCTCCATCTATTTGGCATCAGCTTCTTTGTCGGTAGTCTGCTTGGATATACTAAACTCGTGGAGGTTCCCAGATGGTTGTCCACGGGAGACAGTTGCTGTAAGAGCTTCCATGAACCTGATTCGATCCTTTTGAAGAGATTCCTAAGCATCCTCACTGCGGTGGGGTCGGCTACCGATCCGTCGCTACTTGATCTCTCGGGTACTGGCTCGACGTAAGGAAACGTTTCCGGTGCTACTACGTTGGGAGTCTCCGGGCGACTTTGCAGCCGGGCGATAGCCAACTGTCGTGCCTGCAACATTTCGAAAATAACATGAAGACTAACTTCATGTTCTACCCAGGCCGGGTTTTTTGAACTTCCTGTTAGTCAACACGTTGTATGCTATCATTGGTGCGCGAGGCTTCGTTGACCTGTTGCACGCCTTGAAAGCTCGCATCCGGTTAAATCGATCCAAATGCGTTATCGGGATCCTACGGTGTCGCACCAACCTCTGGACCAGCCATACTGTCTTTGCTGTGACTTTCGGGGTAGTCGTTCTTGATTTGCTTACCGAGCTGGCCGTTATCCTGAAATCAAAAGATCTTGGGCAAGAAAAAGTGCGAAAGATAACGTGCATTTGTGTGAAAAAAACCAGCAAGAAAATAATCACTATTATTTTTAGCCCCACGGTGGGCACCAAACTGTTTACCGTGAAAATGATAACAACAATTAAATTTGTAAATGGGATTCTAAAAATACGTGATCTATTCCTGAGCTAGTTTTTAGAGTAGTTGATGCTAAGAATGTTAAGTTTAATGATTGAGCTCGAGTTAAAAAGAGGCAATAACCAAACCGAAGGGGGGTTGTTGCCCGGGTGTGTAGATGGTCGATGGGACCTCGGGGTCGGCGTTAGTATCGATCTCGAACTATCGGGGGTAGTCGGGAATGGGGTAACATGTAGGGATATGATCAAGCAAGGCTCTATGTTACCAATATTGAGCAAAGTAGTGAAGAACAAATAAGAGAATGATAAATGCTAAATCGGCCTCGGGCCAGTGAGAGCGAACAACTTAGAAGAAAAGGGAAAGAGAGATATTATTGCATTTGTGGAGAGAATGGAGCAACATCAGCCCTTTACAATGTAGGGCTAGTCCCCTTTATATAGGAGGGGAGACTCAGCTACAAGAAAGTGGAGATTAATTACAAAGTACGGCGATGGGATGGCTTGATATGATGCCTCATCATAGGCTCCGAATAGGCCGGGCCTGTCAGACGTAGCCATGTGCCTAGGGGGCTTCCCCCTCTGTCCTGACTTTGTTCTTCGTTTCCTTCGAGTCAGGCTTCGACGAGCCCCGAGGCCGAGAACTCGGTCGCGGCCTCCCACCCTTGGGGTCCCGGGGCATGTTTCTGAAATGTCTTGATAGCAAGAAATCAAGTCTTCTGATTTCGCCGCTTATAAACTCCCTTCCACATAGGTATAATTTACCTTCACAACCTGAGGCTCTGTTGTAATACTTGTACCTTTGGTCCATACACAATCTGGTGGGAGCTTCATACTGACTTCTTATGAGGCTGGTACTCTTTAGTTGGCTTTATCGTAGAGCCGTTATAAAATATGGATATTGTACTATCTCTCATATACCTATGTTATTTAAGAGTGATCATGAGGTCTATAATTCTCTTGATCCACTTTTTTTTTTATTTGGTGAATGTAACTCTTGAGTTTCATTTTTTTTTCTGATCAACCTTTTTGTAGGCTTCAGCTATCTTCCGATATGCGGCTCCTGGTATTAGTTGTTACTTTAGCCTTTCATAGGCACTGAGGGATGTTCATGATACAATCCATTAACAATTCAATCCTTCGTCTATGACCTAGGCTCAATTCTTTCTTTTAACTTATACCAGAATCTTCTACGGATGTATATGCTGCAGGTATAAAACTCCGAACTCTTAAGTGCGTTCATAACATCATCAACTCGAGATCATTGATCGAATAATTCCTTTCGTTTCTTCTCAACTTTCTTTTACGTAAGCTATTATTTTTCCTGGTCTTTCAACCCCATTGTTGAGTGCATACTTTCTTCCTTTTGTTTATCAGTCCTATTTTTGTATAATTTAGACTGTGTAGTTGTATTTATACTCTAAAAGATGCTAGTGAGTTGTGACACCCCGGTTTGGGCTGTGTCAGGATGGTTTCTTCTATTGTCATCGTTATTTTCCGCAAATAATGCCTATTATATCATGTTTAGAACTGTTTATGATATTTAACTGTTTAAAAGAAATGTTCCGTTTTGGTCTGGCTGTCCTTTTCTTCACGAGAGGCGACATCGCGATCGGGTTCGGGAATTGGGTCGTGACAAGTTGGTATCAGAGCCTAGGTTACATAGGTCTCACGAGTCATGAGCAGGTTTAGTAGAGTCTCGCGGATCGGTACGGAGATGTCTGTATTTATCCTCGAGAGGCTGCAGAACCTTTAGGAAAACATCACATTCTTGAATTCTTATCGTGCGTCCTTGATTCATCTTGAAAAGTAACACTTGAAATTCCTTCCACGTGTTCGCATGTGCGCATGAGCACCTAGTATCAGATGTGCCTTGATGGCTTGTGATCCCTCGATCGAGATGCGAGATGCAATCTCTGTGAGTTGATGTTGGGCCAGTCTAGAGGACTTGAGGCTGGATCTTTGCCTATGGCTTGAGCACCGAGGTGCTGATTGTGTGAGCAAGTGTTTTGAACTTATACGTTTGTTATTGCCCCTATTGGTGTGAATGACAGCTGGGTAGCTACGTGATGAGTATGTTAGTACTACGAGATGTATCTATATGACTCGGAAGTGGAGAGGAAGGTCTGCTGGATGATAGATGAGCCATTAAGTGTTTGATTTCCATTGTAATTGGAGGTGTAGCCCCGAGTTATAGGCATATGAAGAATCTTTTCATGTCTCCTAGTTGGAGTGAAGTAAATTTCATGTTGCGGTATGAGTTCAGACTCAGGAAGATTAAGCGACTGTGTAATGTGTATGACGGTGGAAGGTATACAGAAATGTTATATTGAGGCGAAACAGGCAGGTTTTCTCCTATGGTGTTCTGAGATTGTGTGATCCTTAGGTTGTCTGTTAGAAGATCTCATTCACAAGTGAAACATATGTGTTGAAATTTAAATTTGGGTCACTTAATAGAGTGGGCTTAACTGCTACGAGAGTGAATGCGAGATTTGCATAGAGTTAAAGTACCCGATGGTCGACGTTTTAAGAGCTTATGAAGGACTGAGTCTAATCTCATTATGGTATTATGGAAGCAATAAAGTATATGCGTTATTAGTTATGGTGCGTGTTTCGATCAATGGCTTTGAGCCAAGTGGGGGGAGTCCGCTATTGAATAGTTGATTGCATGGTTATGTGCTCTAATGGTTCCAGTTTGAGGCGTATTTGCGAATCAGTTATGGCTCGAGTAAAGGAAATTTCAATAAAGGTTATGTTATGCCTTAAGGGTGTACGAGAATCGGGGAATGAATTGAGTTGTGGTTGGTAAGGAATGCTCGGTGCATGGGGCAGGAAGTTGCTTGGTTTTATTGAAATGAGGTCACATTTTGCAGTGTTGGAGTGCAAATGAAGCACAGGTTGTTCGGTTCATTTAATCAACCTAACTGCGGTTTGAGTAGAGTGGATGCCTCTAGAGAATGGTCCTATTGTGTTCAACATTTTACATGAATAATTGGAGGCTTTCAAGTTGTACTTATGGATAGAAACTGAGTTTTCCTTGGAAGACGTCAAGACTTGTGGTGTTTTCTATATTAATTGTGGGATTCTATGTATTAATATTAGGAGGTAACGGATTTAGATCCGTAGAAAGTTCTTCAGATCGAAGTATTTCGAATGTAGTGCTTTTGGGAATAATTAAGAAAGAATATCAAGTTGTAGATGAATTAGAAGGAAATTTAGATAGATGGGGTAGCTTTATAGTAGACCGAATCGGTATGGTAAGGATATGATTAATTCTTGGTGTGTGTTCGAGGTAATAAGTTCTTTCAGGTATTTTGCGGCGATGCTCTTAGGTTTTGATGGCTTGCTTAGCTTGGTTGAGTTAGAAGGATTCAGTCCTAACATGTCTGATTTGTGCAAAGGGAACTCAGAGAGTTCTTGATGGTTTCCACCATAGTTAGAGAGGTATATTTTTCCTATTGGCGTGATGAGCATGGCATATATAGTGGTTCTCTTCTAGATGGAATCAATGGGGAGTTCTTGGTTAGTGGAATGCATAGTTGCTTGTGATTCGGAAGGGATATAAAGTTCTCATGGTTATCCTATGAGGGTACGGGTTATGCGGTATGTTGTGAAGGATTGAGAATCGCGTGTGTAAGGTTACAGTTCAATTCTGAGCGGAAAGTCATAGAAATTCTTAGGCAACACGGGCAATTTCAGATGATTTGAGAAATGATCTTCGGATGATTAAAGAAATGGTAATGCTAACTGAGGTGATTTGGCGAGGGTGTATGTTTTAGGAAAAGGGCAATGTGATTAAGTTGAGGGCACTTCAGTAGTATTACGGCACTTTCTGGATAGATTGATTGCTGATATTCGAGTCTGCTTGGTGGCACAGAAGAATTTTAGAGTATCTCTCATTAAATGATTGGGTATAAAAGGTGTAGCATATATGTGGACGGCGAAATTGGGACCGGATATGGTTATTCATGGGCCATGTGGATTTGGAGACGGAAGTTCTTATATTCAGGCTATGTTGTAGTTGTGGATCATGTGTATCGGTACTGTTTAGCGACTATCAGGATTTGGAGACCCGGGCAGATATTTTGTGGCTTGGTAGATTATATCTTGGATGTGATATTGGGTTCAGACTGGTTGTCTCCGTGTTACGTTATTCTGGGCTATTGTGCTTGGGGCTATGCCGAAAATGCCACGGGTTGGGTGGCGAGGTGTGTCGGATTATGTTCTAGTAGAGTGGTTTATATTTCAATGACCCAACGGACGGCTAGGAAGGATTGCCTTTCTTAATTGAGACTTCGTGATGTATGTCAGTGTAGAGGATTCTACCACTAATTCAGTTCCGGTGTTGAGGGACTCTCCAAATGTGTTTCTTGTGGTCGGGCATGTCGCCGGGCAGGGTTGTTGATTTCGGTATTGACTTGGTGCCGGACACCGCATCGTATGGCTCCGGCAGGAGTAATAGTAGTGGGAGGAGCAGCTTCAGGCTTTCTGTATAAGGAGTTCGTTGGTAGGCCAATGTGGATGCATGTTCTAGTGGAGTCGGCTTAGTTGGCCCCAAACTGTATTGTTGAGGGACAGGTTGATGCGACCGTTATTGAGCTTTCTAGTGATCTGGGAGATCTATGAGTTGCCTTCCTATGATGCGAGACGTTATGATTTTTGGGTTATGGGCACATATGGTGCGGTTCTATTGGGGTTGATAATGGAAGTTGAGCAGGGAAAAGTAATTGGGTGTTGCTCGGTGAATGGCGTATCGGTTATGTCCTATCAGGTTTGCGTGGTATATGTTATTTGTTTCATTGTCAAATTGTGCGTGATTGTCGATTTCGAGCATAGTGGCTTGAGGTGTTACATGTGGAACAGTGGTTGGATAGAATCATGCATTGCAACGAAGATTCTGTGGAGGCATGATCCTTCAGGTTAGATTCGTGTGTTCTATTTCGATGATGTGAGATGGGTCCTCAGCCTTGTGTTGCAATGGACTTGGTGAGCTTGAGGTACAACTCTTTCATTTAAGTCATTTTCATGATTTGAGTAGGTTTGGACCGTTGCTTATTGTTATTTGTATTATGCAATTCGTGGCTTAGGCCTCTATTGACGTGTCATGTTACCAGAGTGGCGTGTTGGATTAGGGGAGATTGCCGAGAGCATTAATGAATAAGAACGGATTTGATTTTAGCTTGTTGGAAGGATAATATCAAGGTTCGGTTCGGAAATTGCTGTGGTATTAGCCAAAAAGGATGCGGCTTCATGAATTGTTGATCTGGGAAAATGGTTATGGCTTACCACATTTTTTGTGATCATTGGCAGTATATGAAAGTGTTGGGGTGAGGCTTTAGTTGATAAAAGTTTTTCTATTGGTATTCGGGTGTTGTGTGCAACTGCTGTAATTAGAAGTTATCACTACGAGTGTTTAAGTCATGTGGTATATCAAATGATTGCATCTGAGATTGCAAGTATGGGTAATTACAGCTTTTTCGGACTTATTCTGTATGTAGATATGAGATTCTGATCTTGTGAATGATTTCAGAAGTGGAAATGTGGTTCTAAGGCTTATGGGTTAAATTGGGTTGTGAAATTTCAATTACTGTGTGTTATCGGACCTATATGAGATAGGGTAACGTGGGATCAACCCCGGGAATATACATGGTAAGGTTATTCAGCGATTGGTTGGCTTTTAGAACAACTCTGGGCACGTTCGCGGACGAACGCATGTTTAAGTGGGGGAGGATGTAACGACCCGACCGGTCGTTTTGAGCTTTTGCACTTCGCTCGCCAGTTCTCGGGCATGACTTACCCCGTGTGGTATATTATGACTTATGTAAATTGTTGGTGTTGGGTTTCAGGTTAATTAGAATGAATTTGGAAGAACAGTCTCAGTTGAAAGCTTAAAATTTGAAAGGTTTGACCAAGATTTGACTTATGTGTATTTGATCTCGGATTGAAATTTTTATGATTTGGTTAGCTCCGTTAGGTGATTTGGGACTTAGGAGTGTGATCGGAATGCATTTTGGAAGTCCGTGGAAGGTTTAGGCTTGGATTGGCGAAATTAAGATTTTGGCGCTTTCCGGTTGATAGGTGAGATTTTGATATAAAGGTCGGAATGAAATTCTGAGAGTTGCAGTAGCTTCGTTGTGTCATTTGGGACGTGTGTGCAAAATTTCAGGTCATTCGGACGAGATTTGATAGACTTTTTGAGCGAAAGCATAATTTAAGAGTTCTTGGAGTTCTTAGGCTTGGATCCTATGTTAAATTGGTGATTGGATGTTGTTGTGAGCATTCCGAAGTTTTGAGCAAGTTTGAACGATGTCATGGGATGTGTTGGTACAATTGGTTTGAAGTTCCGGGAGTTCCGGGTAGGTTCCGGGATGTTTTAGTGCAAAACTCATAGTCGTAGCGGGTCCACAGGGGTTGCAGGCCCCGAAACACACTCACGCGGTTCGCACAAAAATGAGTGCTCCCGCGGTGAGTGCTGTACGGACCGCACAAAACGGCCGCGGCCGTGGTAGGCGTCACGCGGAGCGCACAAAAGTGGGCGCGGCCGCAGTGAAGAACCTTCCCGCTGATCCTACTTCGGAAGCTCATATCTTTTGATCTACAAGAAATTTTGAGGTGATTCAAAAACAAAAGTTGTAGTTCTTCGTATTTAGTTTCCAGAAAGGTAAATATATCTCAATTTGGATATCTGTAGCGAAAAGTATGGTCAAAATACTAATGTCTGTCACTGCAAAGGAAGGCCTGTGCGGCCGCGGTTGTTTTTGCGCGGACCGCACTGGCTAGCGCGGACCGCGGTCGATTTGATGCAGCCTACGGTGGATAAAATCTGAGGGGTACTCTATAAATACGAGGTTTTGGGTTTTATTTGATATTTTGACTTAGAGAGCTCGGATTTTGGCGATTTTTCAAAGGTTTTTCCAGAAATTCATCGGGGTAAGTGATTCTAACTCAGATTTGGCTAGAGTACATGAATCTATGATTAAATTCATCATTTAATCTGTGATTTGGAATGGAGTTTGGGAAGAAAATGGTGAAACCTTTCAAAAATGCAAAATGATGATTTGGAGGGCCAAATGGTATTAGAATTGGATAATTTTCGTATGGTTAGACTCGTGAGAGCATAAGGATTGTAGTTTTGTTAATTTTGTCAAATTTTGAGACGTGGGCCCGGGGCTCGGGTTTGGTAATTTCGGGAATCGTGCCCTTTATTGATTGTTTTCGCTTGAGCTTTGTTCCCTCAGCATATTGTGATGTATTCGTTCTGATTTTGGATAGATTCGACGCACGTGGAGGCCGATTTGAGGGGCAAAGGCGTCGCGATCTAGAGATTTCGCCGGTTCGAGGTGAGTAATGATTGTAAATGATATCTTGAGGGTTTGAAACCCCGGATTTGCACATCATAGTGCTGTATTGAGGTAAGACACGCGCTGGATGACGAGCGTGGGGTCTTTTACTATCGGGGATTGTAACTTGGTCCGTCCCGATTGATGATTTTACCGCGTATTTAACTAAAAATTAATTGTTATCATCATTATTTGGGCTGAATGTCATCTTTGGGCTTAGTGCCAGCTATTTGAACCCTTCAGGGATTGTTGTTTGATATTTCCTTACTGTTTGATTATATAGTTAAACTCAGTCATGTTATTTTCTAATGTTTTCAAAACTCAGCCATGTTTACTCTGCTCTAATACTTGAAATGGTATTTTAAATAATATTTTAGGCTGAGCATCATGTTTTACTGTTGCCCGAGGGGCTTATGTGAATTTTGACTGAGTAAGGCCGAGAGCCTGTATTGTGAGGATACTCTTGGATCGGGCTGCACGCCGCAGCAGTAAGATACTGATTTATACGAGGTTGAGGGCCTATATTTGATGCCACGAGATGGCTTGATATTGCGCTTGGGCCATCAGGGGCCCCTCCCGGAGTCTGCACACCCCTAGTGAGCGTCGTCGACGATAAATGGATCGGGCTACACGCTGCAGCGATATATGGATTGGGCTGCATGTCGCAGCGGTGCTGGTACTGTTCTATGTGTTTACTTTATTTCATTTCTTCCATTACCTGTTGTTGTGCTACTTCATGTGATATCTATCTGATTGCCTGGCATTATCCGTTAATTGAGTGTTGCGCCCGAGGGGCGGATTTCCGTGTTTATCTGCACTATTTGTTTTGCATTCATTTGCATAACTGTTGATAAAGTCATTTTCAAAAGAGGTTTGAACTGAGATAAGATATTTCTAAAGATTTCACAGCTTCACTATTTTTCTCAAAGGGTTTTTCACTACCTCTCTACAGGATGTTGGTTGCCTTACGTGATTTCTTACTGCTCAGTTGTTATTTACCTTTATTACTCACTGAGTTGGAGTACTCACTTTACTCCCTACACCTTGTGTGCAGATGCAGGTATTTAAACACCCAATAGCGGGTTTTGAGCTGATCGAATGCTAAGTTATCGGAGTTTAGCAAGGTGACCGCCAGTGTTCGCGGCACCGCATTTCTTGCTTTTGTTTATCAGTCCTATTTTTGTATAATTCAGACTGTGTAGTTGTATATATACTCTAAAAGATGCTCGTGACTTGTGACACCCCGGTTTGGGCTGTGTCGGGTTGGTTTCTTCTATTGTCATCGTTATTTTCCGCAAATTATGGCTATTATATCATGTTTAGAATTGTTTATGATATTTAACTGTTTAAAAGAAATGTTCCGTTTTGGTCTGGGTGGCCTTGTCTTCACGAGAGGCACCATCGCGACCGGGTTCGGGAATTGGGTCGTGACAAAATCAAAAAATCAAAAAAAGTTATTTCCTTTCTTCTTTTAAAGCATTTCTTTCAAAAATTCCAACAAAAAAAAGTTAGTTTATTTACTCCAATTTCGATCTTCCCGAACTACGCAAGATCTAATTCATGCGGCGTCATGATACGTAAGCAATCCTCATCGGATTCGATCATAGCCATAAAATTAACTGAGTGAAGAAATAAATTGAAAAAAAAGAAACAAACTTTGAGTGAAAAAAAAGAGTGAAAAAAGAGAGTGACAAAAATAAAAGAGTGACAAAAAAAGAGAAGAAAAGAGAGTGCCAAAAATAAAAGAACGACAGAAACGAAACAAAAAAATTAAGAGTGATTAAGATAGGCAGAAATAAAAGAAAAGGGGTACATACTGAAAGGGTTAACTAAGGCCGGGATAAAACATGCAACCGTTCAAACACATGGTAGAAACATTTAACCGTTTAGGTGCATTGTATCCAAACGTGCTATTTCCTATCTGTTAAGCGTCTCAAAACTAACAAGGTTGTTCAATGTGCAAACTAGTCGGGTTTTGGTGGTTGATTTTGTTGATAGTCTAGCCTCCCCTCCTTCACAAGATCCAAAGGCACAGATGGCCTCCATAAGCAATCTATCAATCATCGGTCCTGAGGATAGCCCGACATCGGCTATTCTGCAGGTAGAATCAGCAGTTACTGAAGAGAATAAGATGTTGCGTCTCCGCATATTGAAAATGTGGGACGCCTACTCTAATGGTAGGGAACTGGCAAGTGCAATCCCTGGGTTCCCTAAGTTGATCCGTCAGTCAAGTGAGGTTACCAACGCCCTGTGCCTAACCCGCTCATCCCATGCGGGCACCTCTAATGTCGTTCAATGATCCTGACATGCCTTCTGTGGTTCACCCCCAGGCGCCAGTTTCCTGGGCACCTCTAATATTGTTCTCTATAGCACCAGTCGACATCAGAACACAACTAACTTTACCACGGCTGTATGTTGAGCCTCCAATGTTCACCTTTTAGGGTCCACAACTTCAATCAGAAATAACATATGTGACCCCGTACTCTTTCACTCAACCTCCGCAATATGATATCTCGGGGGAGAAAGAAAAGGTTGTTAAAAATCTCGAGCAAGGGGAAATGGCTCGGAAGATAAAGAGCCTAGAACAAAGCCTGAAAAGCATGCAAGGTCCGAGTGGCCAAAAGAGCTTCTCATACTCTGACCTCTGTATGTTTCCCCATGTCCACTTGCCAGTTGGCTTCAAGATGCCAAAATCTGAAAAGTACAATGAACACGGAGACCTAGTCGCTCATCTGAAACGATATTGTAACCAGTTGAGGGGTGCTGGTGAAAAAGAGGAGCTGCTAATGGCCTATTTTGGGGAAAGCCTCACCGGAATTGCTTCTGAGTGGTATACGGATCAAGACATTACCCATTGGCACGTGTGGGACGATATGGCCGGAGATTTTGTTCGCCAGTTCTAGTATATCATGGACATCGCTCCCGACAAAAACTCTTTTGAAAAAGAAAATCACGGAAAGCTTTCGTGAATATGCAGTCAAACGGTGTGAGCAAGCTGCTAGGGTAAAGCCTCCAATGGATGAAATTGAAATAGTCACGTTCTTTCTATTGGCCCAAGAGGCGGACTACTTCTAGAACATGATGTCCGCTATGGGTAAGCCATTTGCAGAGGCTATCAAAATTGGGAAAATGGTTGAAAATGGTTTAAAAATAGGTCGAATCTTGAGTCATGTTACTTTTAAAGCCACATCATAGGCTGCTCAGAATGGTTTGCAGGGTTTGATGAACAACAATGGGAGTGGGGACAGAGCGATGATGGCTTCAAGCTCGAGGGGGGCCCGCAGGTTACTCAACCAATCATATGTGCCTCCTATGTTCCCTCCACACTATTGTCTCTTTCAAGATGATGCTTATGTCGTGGAACCACCTCTTTATGCGGTGATGAACGCGCAAACTTACACACGACCTCAACATCATACACAGAACCGAGTTCCACCTCCTATAAATGCCTATCCTTAACAAGCTCTATATAATCCTCAACCAGATGTTCCCCAGTACAATCCTCGCCCAAGAGAGCCTTTTAGAAAGAATCAGTTCACCCGTATTGGTGAATCGTATTCAAGCTTGTTCCAAAAGCTAGTCAAGCTAGATCTATTTCAGCCAGTGGCCCCGAACCGGCCGAACACCGAGTCCCCCTCGCACCGAGATTATGATATATGTGAATACCACTATGGAGCAGTGGGGCACAGTACCAAGGACTGTTGGACCTTTAAAGGGCAAGTGAAGTTTTGATTGAAGCTGAAATAATCATTTTTCGGGATGAATAAGCTCCTGATGTGATGAACAATTTATTGCATGCCCACAATATCGGGCCAATAGTCGGAATGATTTGTGAAGTTGAGGAATTTGATCCGGCACTGAAGGCCATTGCAGCCATTGCCGGGACAGAAGAAAAGCCAAAAATGGTCGTCAAGCATAAAAGTTCCCCATCAGACGGGAGTCTCGGTAGCCAGTCTTGCTATCCTTTTTGTATCCGGATTATCTCAAGGTGTGATCCGGATGTTTGACTTTATTGTCTTACTTTCCGTTGTAAACCCTTTTATCTTAAAAAATTGAAAAAATAAAAGAAAAATAAAAAAAATCAAATAAAATTAATATTTCATTGTCCAGGAATGTCTCTTTTCGTAATCTTGTCGTTTTCCTTATTCTCTTTTTAGTTCTGTTAAATGAAGATTTCAATAACATGACACGCTTGCAGACTTCATGCCCAGACCCTAAGACGCTGTCAAACATAGAAATAATGAATCAAGAATTAGATTGCAATGAAGATAATTTTAAGGAAATAAAACAATGATTCAGGACATCTAAAGGAACATTGGTTCCATATTGGAAAGGTCCATACATTACAACAAGAGTACTACCAGAAGAGTGCATTGTATTTGGGACACATAGAAGGAAATGTACCTGAAACAATTATCAATACAAATACAGTCAAAACAACTGTCAATGCAAATGCAGTCAAAAGGTATTATGTTGGATCCTCTATATAGCATTAATTTTCTCTAGTAGGGATGAAGAATGCTTTCTTTCTCACTGTCCAAATATTTAACCCTTTGCAAACCCTTTGAGCCGGTTACTCTTCTTTGATTACCCTCTTTTGAACCTGAAAATATAATTGAAAAAAAAAACTTAATTAAAAAATGAAATGAAAAATGAAGAAAAAAAATGAAAATGAAAAAAAAGAAGAAAAGAAAGATACAAAAGAAAAGGGAGAAGAAAAAACAAAGATAATGAAAAAAATGATGAAAAAGAGAGGAAAAAGGAAAGGAAAAAGAAACAGAAAAACAAAAGAAAAACAGAAGCAAAGTTCCCTAAAGTACGTTCGACTTGCTTCTGAAAGGATACGTAGGCAGCCTCTTTGGGGTTCAGTCACACCAAAATAAAAATCCAAATTACCCTAAAAGTGAAACTGGGGAAGATATTATAATGGTTCGACGATGATCCCGCCCAAAAGGTTCCAAAGTTGTTACTCAATCCAAATCCTTTTTTACCCAAACGCTGTTCAAGTCCTTTCGATCAATGGTGATAATGCTCAGGGACCGAAGAATACAATTACTTGGATCTGATACAGACAAAATAAGAGAAAGAAAATGAGAGAGTCTTATTGGTGAAAACCCACACGGGCACCGTGAGGCGACAATAAGCAAAGAAATCAAAATGAGAGTCTTGTTAGTAAAAACCCACACGGGCACTATAAGGCGATGGTGAGAAGAGAAATGAGAAAGGTCAGCTCGTGAAAACCCGCAAAGGTTACCCTTTATCGAAAAGAGGATCCTTACAATCATCGGCACCGATAGAGTCCTGCCAAGGTTTCTCGATTTTGAGGCAAAGGTTATGATGAATTTATGAGAGTCAGACGGTTTACACAGATCAGGCATCCAGTCCAAAAGGCATGTCATGTTCATTGAGGTCCGCATGTATTCCAGATAAGTCCTTCTTTTCTTTCCCCGAAAGGGACACTTCTTGTTTTTAACTCATTCTCTATTCCATTTTTTGTTTTCTTTGAATCCCTTTCGGTCTAATCTAATCCGAAACTAAGACAAAGAAAGGATGGTAAGACTAATTTACAAGATTCTCATTTGATACAAGCTAATATGCAAAAAGGCACCCAGCCTCGTCAGGGGCATAAGTCGGCCTCGACTGGCCATGGCGGCCGATGCTTTGAAATCAAAACTCTTGGAAGGAGAAAATCAAATTGAAGTTCCTATACATGCAAATGAAGTTGAAAAGGTTGAGTCCCACGTGGCCAACCATCTCGGTAAAAGTTTGAAAAGACAAGGTACCCAAATGATCTGAAATTAAAGTTGGAAGAAAGAAGCCAGAATGAAAGGCCTACGAAGGCGAAATATAGTTGGAAAATGTTAAGTCTCACGCGACTAGCCGTCGCGACAAAGTTTGAGGAGCCAAAAGTCCCCCAATGCTCCAAAGTTTTTTTTTAAAAAAAAAGAAAAAAAAAAGAAGTCAGAAGGGAAAGGCCTACGAAGGCAAAATAAAGTCGAAAAGGTTGAGTTCCACATCCCTTTCTTGTAAAAACTTCAACACGACATTCTTTCCCTTTTAGCTCTCCTTGCTTCATTCATCGGATCTTCGGTTTGCTCCACGTCCTCTCTCTACTAGGGACGAGAGTCACACTAAGGTAATATTTATTCCATCCAGGCTTTCAATGCCTATCTTTGTAGTGATTATATCTAGCCATACTATTTTAGAGTACAACATCTGAGTATCTCATGTGGAGATGTATTAGCACATTTGAAATATTCTTAGAAAATGTCAACTGACCCAAACAATTCATCCATATTTTGAGTTATTCTAACCCCAGCCGGATCCTAATATCCGGTCCTCCTCTTATACTACTTCTGTTAACCCCTATAGGGCGTAACTGGAATGAGTGTGACCAATTGTATATACCTCTGTTACTATTGAAGGTAAGTCAATATTCTTATATTTCTCTACCTGATTTTAAAATACCGATAATCTTCATTAACTAGGTACCTCGTACCCTTTTTTGACCTTGCTTCTGTTAATTGCTAGAACTTATGTCTACTTTATGATTCTCCTTTTCCCTTTTTCGTTTCTGTTTACCGTGAAAATGGTAATGACAATTAAAGTTGTAAAATGGAATTCTAAAAATACGTGATCTATTTTTATGCTAGTTGTTAGAGTGGTTGATGCTAAGAGTATGAAGTTTGATGATGAGATGCAAGCTAAAATGGAGCAGTAATCAAACTGACGGGCTCGCTACCCGAGCCTTGGATTGGTCGATGAAGAACCTCGGGGTCGATATTTGGCTCTAACTCGAGCTATCAAGGGTAACCGGGGAAGGGATAATAGTTAGAATACAATTAAAGAAGGCTCTTTATGGCCAATACCAAGCAATAAATGAAGAACAAGTATGAAAGCAATAAATGCAAAGAGTAGCGTCGAGCTAGTTAGAGCGAGTAAGTGAGAGAGAAGAAACAGAGAGAGAGATATTATTGATCTTTTGGAGAATAGTTGGAGCAACATCAACCCCTTACAAAGTAGTGTGGGTTCCCTTTATATAGGAGGGAAATCCGATTATAGTACAACATACATTAATTGTAAAATCATGGATATGGGATGGCTAGACATGATGCCTCGACATAGGCTCAGGGTAGGCCGGTTTTGTCAGACTTAGCCGCATGCCGTGAGATTTTCCCCCTTTGCTCTAGCCTCGATCTTTGTCTTCTTTGCGTCGGGCCTTGACTAGCCCCGAGGGAGGGGACTTGGTCGCAACTCCACATCCACGAGGTCTCGAGACACTCTCCCGAAATTGCTTGATAGCGAGAAAATAAGCCATCTGATTTCGCCGTATACAAATAGTCTCTGCGTTTGCTAGAATGAAGTAATGGGAATTATTCTGACACCTAACTCCATGAGCTTTTTGCAGTGATGTCATACCAATGATGCAACCTATGGCGCGATCTTTTGCGACAATTGGGATTTCCCATGGACTTGTGTATTTGACATTATTCAATGCACTGTCGATTCACATTTTCCAAGATGAATGCACCACCATCGATTTGGTTTTTCAAGAACACAGCAATTGCGTCCGCCGATCAATCTTCCAAATCCTCGATGACCGTGTCGTTACCGCCTATAAATGGGGGTGTTTTGGCATTGTTTTCTAACCAAGTACCTTCATCTGCTCATTTTCCCATTTCTTCTTGTCATCTTCCTCCATCCTTGAACATCATGTTTGGGGCTCGTGGCCTCAAGGCCGTTTGGCAGAGCTCCCGTAGGCTGTGTTGCGGCCAGTTGCCGGAGCTTCCATTTGTTGAGCACGACCATGCCGTCTGGTAGTTGTTGTGGTTGCTGTTATGTCTACTATTGCTGCCCTTGTTTGCTTGAGATGATGACATACGGGGCTCAACTTTCCTTGCTCGCGAAGAGCTCTTCGGATTATATACCGCTGCTCAAAAGGGGGCTTAGATTATACACCACTGCTCACCTTCATACCCCGGCTCGACGTGGAGCTCTGCCCCGAGCTAGTATCTTGCATAGCTAAATGTTCCAAGAAGTTGAATCTGAGTAGCCGTGCAAGCGAGGCCAAGGCTCGCCCGCTCCGCTGTCTCTCTGAGGTTTTCTTAGCTAGCAAGGGTCCTTGAACTTTGGAGAGCTATGGCAATTTTTTATCCCTCTCCATCCTTTGGGGATATCAGTGTGGAAGGACGGGATGAGTCTTTTGAGGACGCGTGCCCAGAGGTGCTTGTTGCAGGAGACAGACCTTCGAGAGTAGACCATTCTCCAGGTTTTTATCACGCGTGTGCACCCTTCTGCTTCTCCCCTTTTTTGTAAAGATCCTCTATAGGCTTTTGTGATCACATGAGAGGGCCCCTCGAAGGCTGTTGTACATGAATATTCATGAATATAAAGATAATTCCTTGATTCCTGTTTTTTATACTTGCCCTATTGTTGTATGTTCTTGTGTGCTTCGAGGTTTTTGAATGTTTTCCTTTGTTGTCGACAGCTTATATCTAACCGGATGCGAGCATTCTTTCCGATCTTTTACTGATTGGCATGGCTCTTTTCTGAGCCCATTATCGTATCTCGGACCAAGCCTGAATTGCTCCGATATATTTGGGTTGTCGGGCCCTTCGAGTTGCATGGAGATAGTACACTGAGTTTCGATGTTTTTGAGAGCAGTATCCTGAGTGAAGGTCAGCTTTGGGTACCTGGGGGTCTACTTTGAACCTGATGTACATAGCCTTTTAAAGCGTAGTGGATAGACTTCTGTTGAGGGGTTGCCCATATTTAGGCGAGCCTTTAGCCCTCCTTGAGTCTTCATGGGCGGGGCTTTAGGTGCTTACTTTTCCTTTTAAAAAGGGAAACCACAAGATTGGGTATCGCCTAGAGTTCTATGATGGCGCTGAAGGCTACCCGAAGCCTGACTTCTTTTTGATAGAGGTCCTCGAGGTTGGGTACCACCTCCGGGCTGGAGATGATATAGGTGGCTCCTAGAAGCCTACCTTCTTGTCTATGGAGGTCTCGGAGGTTGGGTACCACCCCGGGATCTATATCGAGGTTGGCCTCTCGGGGCTTACTCTGGATAGGCGAATCATTGCTGTTTCCCACATATATGCAGGGCTAATTTTGCTTCTTTGGAAGATCTCATTATTTTAGATAGCTATCCTTCCGCCTTGGCATTGGGTCCTTCGTTTCTTCAGGCGCAAAAAGTGTTGGAGCACGTCCCTGCTTTAGTTTGTCAATTCTACCATAGCCATGGCAGCTACTTCGGGGTCGTCCCGGCAGAGAGGGAGAGTTCCACTCCTAGTGTTCAGGATCCACGGGAGTTCACTCTAAAGGCTATACATTTGATAAGAGAGGAACATCTGGAGATGGTGAGGAGATAATACGGATGGGGCGAGGGGATAGCGCTGCAGGTGCTTTCCCCTGATGAGAGTATTACAAATTCTGCTGATGGATTCTTGAACGTATACCTATACCCTTTCGCATTAGTTCCCCTTGATAGGGTCATGCTTGATTTTTGCCTAAAGTATCGGGTTACTTTGGCGTAGATACATCCGTCGTTCTGGCGAGTGGTACTGACGATGAGGTTTTTTGCGGAGAAGGCTAGGTTTGAATTGACGCTTAGCCACCTCATCGGGCTGTACCGGCCCTTTCATCATTGAGGTCTGTTAACCTTGCAGTGCCGTTCGTCCACGCCCTTTGTTGTCGATGATAAGGATCAAGAGTGGGTCAGTCGATTTGTCTGGGTTCGGGCGGTTGACATAATCCCCGCATAGTTCATGCCATTTCTCGAGGGATGGAATTACGCGTGTGAGTGAAGTGTCTCAAGCTTTCTTAGATTTGCTTATAGCGAAAACCAGTGGAGCAATTGTATTTCCTCCTCTTCTACAACAACTTCATGGACACCAGGCGAAGTTCCCGATCTTCCTGGTTGGGTTCGGAGGTTGGCGACCCATTCAATTTGCGACGAACGTAGGTGGTGAGCTGTGTCCCATGGCAGATGGGAAGCTAAATACCAATGTATGCGTGTACGCTGCTTTCACCTTGGTCTTCATTTATTCGAGATGATATTTTCCATTTCTACTGGATTTGCCGTCATAGGTATCGGGTGTTCCTCCGGAGAGGGAGAAGAGTTGTCAGCCTCCGAGCCAAGGGACGATAGTGGTGAAGGGAACTTACACTCACAGCGTGATGGAGCTTTTAGGGGGGCTAAATGAGCCCGTGTCTTTGAGGAGAGGACATCACCTGAGCCTGCTGTTCCCGGAGTATTTGTTTCCGGAACGGTAGTTCCTCCGAGTGAATATGCCTCGACCAAGATTGGTTTTTCTAGGGCCAAAGGGGCTGGACAAACAGGAGTGTGCTCGGCCTTCGAGGAGGTCCGCCGGCTTCACTTCATGGTGAGTTTCAGCGTAGTCCTTCTATTTTTCACGTCTTCTTTTCTTTATGGAATTTTTCTTCTGTAGGCAATTGATAGGCTTAGGTCTGAGCTGCTCCATCATGGGGCTAGGCTTCGGAAAGCTCTGGATGAGGGTGAGTCCCTTAGGCTCCTTAGCGAAGAGAAGGAGGTTGAGTTGATGCACTCGTGATATGAGGCATACTGGAGCTCAAATTATGAGAGTTATTTGATGGAGTAGGTAACCTTTCGTAGTATGCGTTTCCCCATTTTGACCCTTAAGGTTAATCCCCTTTCCTATCTTAGTTGCAGAAAAATACGGAGGCTTTCGAGTACCTTATGGGCGAAGCCGACCGAGTTAGGAATGCTTGTGGAGAATTGAGGGCTCAGGTGCAGGCTAAAGCTTTAGAGGAGAGGGGTGCCTTGGATAAGGTTCCCGCCTTCGAGGACCAACTCCTCTTGGGTCGTGACAATGCTTCAGTTCAAGCGGATATGATCGCGAAGCTTGAGTTTGATCTCTCGAAGGTCAGGGCTGAGATAATCGATGCTCGGGATGAAGCAACATTGAGTTAGACCAAGGCTGATTAGGAGACATCGATTAATTTGAAGGACGCTATCGATGCCCAAGCCGAGTTGATGCGATCCCTCGATCGTGAGAAGAGGATCGAGGAATATGTTTGCTGCAGATCCCAAGAGAGGTACTCAAAGAGATCGACGCTGGGGGTTTCATTCCCTTGGAGGAGTTAGCACGTGTGAGGTCGGATGACCGTGATGCTCAGTCACTTCTTGTCGATGTCACAGAGAGCGAAGCTAGGGTTCGTAGGCCGTAATCTTCCGGAGCGGAGCGTAGATTTCGCTATTTTACCATTTTGTATTTGTCATTCGCAGAGCATGTTTGTATATGGAGTTATATCTCTTTTGTGTCTTTTTTTGCATTGCTTTCAACCACGTGGGCTGGTTTTGGTGTTTGGAAGGAGCCCCATGGATCCAAAGCTCATTAGACAGGCCCAGAGACTCTTTCATGCTTGGTCAAGTGCGATTTTTGACGTGAGTAGGCGTTAAAGCTTTCGTGCTTTGCCCAGCTATTTTGGGTTTAGTATCCGAGTCAGGCTTTGACTCGAACATACCTGACCTTCAATCTCCTGTGCTTCCACGGGAGGACGGTAATGGTTCTAACGCCTTGCCCTTGGGAATTTGTATTTTAACTGTTTTTGGGTTCAGTCTCTGAGTCGTATTGCGACGCGAGCTTTATTTGACCCTCAAGTTTTTTCGTGCCTGCATGGGCGGATGAAGATGGCTCTTACACCTTTGGTTGAAGCGACCTTTTAAGTGTGTGGCCCTGAGGCTCGCTTGGCTTGCGAAAATGGCACTTACGTTGTGCCCTTAGGAATGTGTAGTTAACTATTCTGGATCCGGTCTGCAAATCGGGTCACAACTTGAGCTCATTTTAATCCTCAAGTTTTTAATTTTCAAGCTGGCGACAGTGGCTCTTACACTGTTGGTTGTTGCGACCTTTTAGGTATGCGGCCCTGAGGCTCGTGAAGCTGGCGATGATGGCTCTTACTCCGTGCCCTTAGGCATGTATAGTTAACTATTTTGGATCCGATCTTCGAGTCGGGTCACAACTCGAGCTCATTTTAATCCTCAAGTTTTCAATTTTCTTTAGTTGGTGGCAGTGCCTTTTACGCTTTTGGTCGTTGAGACCTTTTAGTGTGCGGCCCAAAAGGTAGGCTTTGTTTTCCTCTGGTTAAGGTCTTTTTGAAATAATTTTGCCTGACCTATCGTTAGTTCGAGAAGAACCTCAATTTCAAGTAATTAGCGGCGATGTTCGAGCACCTCGGAAGGTTTAGCTCGTAGGCTGAGTAGCTCGAAGCCTTGTGATTTGGAGTTAACATGGTCAAAGCTCGTTTGCCTGTTGAGGGAAGCCTGTTTTAATTGGTTCTTTTCGAAGTAGATTCGAAGTAGTGGCCTGCGATTTTGTTAGCGATGGTCGTGCGTCCCCAAGTTGCGTTAATTTGGTTGGTGCAGCCATTTTGACCGTAGTTATATGTGTTTGGCCGGAGCCATTTTTGATCCCGAGTGATAGTTTAGGTGTCTACACCGAGGGTATACCCTTTCAAGAATCTTACAAATGCGACATATAGCCTAAACTTCGGGATTGAGTTTTATGCCTGTAGTAAGGTCTTACAAAATTTTCATGCTTGTTGAGGTCTTATAGTTTTTCATGCCTGCTGAGGTCTTACAGTTTTTCATGTCTGTTGAGGTCTTACAGTATTTGTTACTATGTAAAATAGATCTGGCTAGACCGAGTCTACCTGCTCGGGGTCTTACAGCCTCGGGTTTTCTAGTGTATGGCGATTCGCGACAGTATCCGAGTCATCGAGTTTGCTTAGACTCGAAGGTCGTTATTCGTGAGCTCGGAATTACCTTGTTGGGGCCTTATGAGCCCGGAGTTCCGACCCTAGGGTCGTGCGGGTGCCAAATTGTTGACGCAAAGTCTCCGAGTATTTCAGGACGTATCCGGTGGAGGTTATCCATGTTTTGAGCATGCCAAAATTTTCTCTTTTGGAGTACGAGATGTTGAAAGATATTCTTTAATTGCTTGGCGTAAATACATGTTGTTTTGTTGTCGTGAGCTTGGACCGTGTGGGCATGGTTCCTTTGACCGTTTGGCCCGGTATATGATTTCCCACTGGGACCTCGTTTGTCCTTTCCCGGTATGTGGTTGATCGCAAAGAGAGTCTGGTAGGCCTGTTGAATGCTCCTTAGGAGACACGTTGCTCCGCTAAGAACCTTGATAGTGAGACCGTCTTCGGGGCGGAAGTCCGGCCAAGGTGAAAGAGTGCGACGGGTGCCGTTAAGGCCTTGGGATCTTCAGGTAGAGTTAGCACTTCCGAGTGCCTTGGTCGGGTATCTACATACAGTTTAGTACAAAATAACAAAGGGGGAGGTAGTTTTACTTTACCACGGGATGAGCAGGCGACATTCCGGGGTTCGATATGTCCCTGCTGTTTTGGAGCGAGGAATCTAGTGCAACCCTCCGTTGTGTTTAATCAAGCTTGGCCAAATATGTGGTTCGCTTACCCTTTGACTCTTTCGAGAGTGGAGATATCGGTGTCGGCTCCACGTTTCGTACCGCAAACATTTTCTTTGTTGCATGTCGTTCCCCGCACGCGGTTTCAATTCCGTCCTCTGTTGGGGGTTTCATTCTTTGGCGAAGGGGGGGGGGGGAGGTACTGTTTTCATGCGATGTATGCACGGCCGCCTGAATAAAGAAGTTATAAATCGAGGCTAGAGTCAAATGGGGAACTCCCCAGGCACACGACTAAGTCTGACAAAGCCGACCTACCCAGAACTTATGCCAAGGCATCATGTCTAGCCCTCCCATCCCACTTCCTTTACAATTAATGTATTTTGTACTATAACAGAATTCCTTTTCTATATAAAGGGGATCCCCATGACTTTGTAAAGGGCGGTTGTTGCTCCAACCATTCTATATAAGATCAATAAGAACTCTCTCTCTCTCTCTCTCTCTCTCTCTCTCTCTCTTTTCTCTAACTTGCTCGCTCGAGGCTACCTCTTTCATCTATAGCTTTCATACTTGTTCCTCATTTATTGCTTGATATTGGCCATAAAGAGCCTTCTTTAGTTCTATTCTAACTATTATTCCCTTCCTGGTTACCACCGATAGCTTGAGCTCGAGCCCAGGCATCGACCTCGAGGCCCCTCATCGAGTAGCCCGAGGCCCGTACTGCTAGATCTTCGGTTTGATTTCAACCCCATTTTAGTTTGTATTTCATTGTCAAACATCACATATCTAGCATCTACTGCCTTAATAACTAGCATAAAAATAGATCACGTATTTTTTGAGTGCCATCAAAAATTTAATTGTTATTACCAATTTCACGGTAAACACTAAATTTGAACGAAAATTCATTTTCTTTGACTTGCTTCCCCTCTTACCCTCACGAATTTACTCATCACTTGTTTGAAATAGCATAATCCTTATAATCTCAAAATAATCTTTTCCTTGGACTAATGTCAATTACCTTATGGCAAATTCAATGTACAATACTACAGGGTAGACATCATCGTAATTTAATACTACGAAGTGTAACATCATTGTAATATAGTAATGCAAGGCGTAACATCATCGTAATATAATAATGCAGGACATAATATCAACATAATATTGCGGTGCGCAATAGGGCCCACGTCTCGAAATACGACAATCATCACAACAGCCGAAAGACGATCCACTGACGAGTCTAGCCATACCAATTTTACTCAAATGCAATAAGAAAATCCCATTCAAAAGCTAAAAAATCTAACTCAAGAACTCTTCCTCTTTTTCCCCAATTTTCCACCACAACTCACAAATTAGATGTTGAAATTAAAGGAATAATCATGGAATTTAGCCAAAACCAAGTAAGAATCACTTACCCCAATCAACTCCACAAAAATCACTTTAAGAATCGCTCAAATCCATGGTCTCTAGATCAATATATGAATTAATGGGTTTAAACCCTCGTTTTGAAATTTAATATTGTTGCCCAGATTTTCCTTCTTCGCGGATGTGTTTTACCTCTCGCGTTCGCGTAGACCAATTCGCCCACGTCTCAACTTAACCCTTCGCGAACGTGGCCCATGCCTTGTGAACACGTAGACCAAGGACCTGAGGACCCCAGCTGCCTCAACATCTCTTCGCGAACGCAACACCACTCCCGTGTTCGCGATGTACATTCAGACCATACCTTCGCATTCGCATCCTCTTCATCACGAATGCAAAGAACAAAATCTTCCACCTCACAAACACCCTTCACGAATGCAAGGCTCCTCTCGCGAATGCATAAGAGGAAATCAGAAAACACAGCAACAGACATCAACCATCAAACAAAGTCCAAAAATGACCTGTTAACCACCATAAACTCACCGAGGCCCGCGAGACCTCAACCAAACATACCATCAAGTACCAAAACATCATACGAACTTATTTGAACCCTCAAATCACCTCAAACAGCATCAAAACACGAATTACACACGGATTCAAGCCTAATGAACTTTGAAATTTTTAAATTCTACAAACGACGTCAATACCTATCAAATCACGTTTGATCGAAGAACCTAATCCCACTTATGGAAATCCAATACGATCCCGATATCAAAAAGTCCACTACCGTACAAACTTTTCAAAATTCCAACTTTTGACATTTAAATCCTAATTCTACTATGGACCTCCAAATTACAATCAGGATGCGCTCCTAGGTCCAAAATCACCTAATGGAGCTAACGGAACCATCAAAATTCAAATCCGAGGTTGTTTACCCATAAGTCAACATCCGGTCAACTTTTCCAACTTAAGCTTTCAAATAAGAGACTAAGTGTCTCAATTCATTATAAAATCACTCCGGACCCGAACCAACTAACTCGGCAAGTCATAATACAATTGTAGAATACAGAACGGACAGAAATTGGAGGAACGGGGCTACAACTCTCGAAATGACCGGCCGGTTTGTTATATCCTCCCTCTTTTAAACAAACGTTCATCCTCGAACGGGTCTAGAAACATACATGGAGTCGCAAATAAGTGTGGATATCTGCTCTGAATATCTCGCTTGGTCTCCCATGTAGCCTTCTCCACGGGCTAACCTCTCCACTCCACTTTTACTGAAGCTATATCCTTTGACCTCAACTTTCAAACTTGCCGCTCAATAGCCACCGACTCCATATTATAAGTTAAATCACCATCAAACTGAACCGTGCTAAAATCCAAAACATGAGATGGATCGCCGATATACCTCTGGAGCATAGAAACATGAAATACTAGGTGCACACTCAACAAGTTGGTGGCAAGGCAAGCATGTAAGCCACCTCCCCAATCCTCTGAACTACCTCAAAAGTCATAATGAACCGAGGGCTCAACATGCCCTTATTCGGAAACCTCATAACACTCTTCATGGGTGAAACCTTCATTAGAACCTTCTCCCCAACCATGTTAGACATATCATGAACCTTCCTGTCGGCATAAGTCTTTTGTCTTGACTGCACCGTGCGATGCCGCTCTTGAATCAATTTAACCTTGTTCAAAGCATCCTGAACCATGTCAGTACCCAGTAGCCTAGCCTCACCTGACTCAAACCAACCCATCATAGATATACACCGCCTCCAAAATAAAGTCGCATACGGAACCATCTGAATACTCGACTAATAATTGTTGTTGTAAGCAAACTCTACGAGCGGCAAAAATTGGTCCGATGAACCACTAAAATTAATGACACAAGCGCGTAACATGTCCTCCAATATCTAAATAGTGCGCTCGGACTGTCCGTCTGTCTGAGGGTAAGATGTTGTGCTCAACTCGACCTAAGTGTCCAACTCTCGCTGCACTGCTCTCCAAAACTGCAATGTAAATTGCCTGCCTCTGTCTGAAATGATGGAAACTGACACACTATGAAGGTGAACAATCTCTCGGATGTAAATCTCAGCTAATCAATATGAAGAATAGGCAGTACTCACAGGAATGAAGTGCATAGACTTGGTTAGCTGATCCACAATCACCAAAATAGCATCGAACTTCCTCAAAGTCCGTGGGAGCGCAACTACAAAATCCATGGTGATCTGCTCCCACTTCCACTCTGGAATCTCTATCCTTTGAAGCAATCCACCCGGTCTCTGATGCTCATAATTTACCTGCTGACAGTTGAGACACCAAACTACAAACCCAACTATATCCCTCTTCATTCTCCTCCACCAATAGTGCTTCCTCATGTCCTGGTACATCTTCGCGACACCCGGATGGATATAATACCGCGAGCTGTGGGCTCCTCAAGAATCAACTCCTGTAGCCTATCTACATTGGGCACAAATAGCTGCTCTGCATCCTCAACACCCCATCATATCCAATGGTCACATCTCTGGCATAATCCTGCTAAACCTTGTGCTCCAAAATATCCAATATCACGAACTGGTTGGCCAAGTCCTAAACATCAGCTACCAGAGGTCTTTCACCAATTAGAATGCATGCAAGACTACCCATACTCACTACCTTCCTACTCAAAACATCGGCTACCACATTGGATTTCCGGATGATACATAATAGAAATATCATAGTCCGTTATCAGCTCCAACCATCTCCGCCGCCTCAAATTGAGATCATTCTATTTGAACAAGTGTTGGAGGCTACGATGATCAGTAAATACCTCAAAAACCATAGAGATAGTGCCTCCAAATCGTCAACGCATAAACAATGGCGGCTAACTCCAAATCATGAACAAGGTAGTTCTTCTCATGCGACTTCAACTGGTGCGAAGCATAAGCAATTACTCTATTCTCCTGCATCAAAACACACCCAATACCGATCCTAGAATCATCACAATATACTGTATAAGAACCAGAAACTGATGGTAGAACTAGAACTAGAGTTGTGGTCAAGGTACTCTTAAGCTTCTAAAATCTCTCCTCACACTCATCCAACAACCTGAAAGGAGCACCCTTTTCGGTCAATTTGGTTAAGGACGACGCAATAGATGAGAAACCTTGCACGAACCAATGGTAATAACTAGCCAAACTAAGAAATATCCAAATCTTTGTAGCCGAGGACGGTCTAGGCCAACTCTGAACCACCTCTATCTTCTTCGGATCCACCTGAATACCCTTACTAGACACCACGTGCTCCAAGAATGCCACTGAACTAAGCCAAAAAACACATATGGAGAACTTGGCATAAAGCTTCTCCTCCCTCAATCGTTGCAACACAATCCGCAAATACTAGGCATGTTCTTCCTAGCTATGGGAGTACACCAGGATATCATCAATGAATACAATAACAAAAAAGTTGAGGTAAGGCTGAAATACACTACTCATCAGATGCATGGAACTTATAATGACCATAACGGGGCCTGAAAGCTATCTTAAGAATGTCCATGTCCCGAATCATTAACTGGTGATACCTAACCTCAAATGAATCTTGGGGATCACTCTCGCTCCCTGAAGAAAGTCAAATAGATCATCAATACACATCAAAAGATACTTGTTCTTGATTGCGACTTTGTTCAACTACATATAATCAATGCACATTCTCATAGATCCATCCTTCTTATTTACGAACAGAATCGGTATACCCTAAGGTGACACGCTAAGCCCAATAAACCCCTTCTCAAGGAGCTATTGAAGTTGCTTCTTCAACTATTTCAACTCAGCTGGTGCCATATGCTATGGAGGAATAGAAATGGGCTGAGTACCCGGCACCAAGTCAATACCAAAATCAATGTCCCTATTAGGCGGCATGCTCAACAGGTTTGCAGGATTCACATCCGGAAAATCTCGCACCACCGGAACATAATCAATAGTAGGGGTATCTACACTAACATCCCTCACAAAGGCCAAATAAGAGGGACAACCCTTCCTGGCCTTCAAGTATGTAATCACTCTACTAGGAATATATTCCAAAGAACCTCACCACTCAATCCGTGGCAACCTCGACATCGCTAGCATCACAGTCTTAACGTCACAGTCCAAAATAGCACGACATGGAGAAAACTAATCCATGCCCAACATCACATAGAAATCAACCATTATAAGCTGCAAGAGGTTAACTCTAGTCTCCAATCCCCCCAATAGTCACTACACACTACCGATACATACGGTCCACAATAATAGTATTGCCCACCGGTGTAGATTTATGAATAGATGAAACTAAACTCACGGGGAATATCTAGATAGTGAGAAAAATACGATAATACATACGAATAGGTGGAACCAGGGTCAAATAATACAAAATCATCTCAATGACATATTGAGACAATACTTGTGATCACTGTGTCTAAAGCAATAACATCTGGTCTAGTAGGGAGTATATAGAAACGGGCCTAACTACCACCTGATCGGCCTCCCCCTTTAGGGAGACCCCTAGATGACTAAGCTCCACCCCAAGCTAGCTAGTCGAGTTGTGATGTAACTGGTGCTGAAGGAGAAGGATGACTCCTCTGCCGAAATATACCTCCTAAAAGGCAGGGAAAATGCCTCTAGATATGACCCAAATTACAATACTCAAATCAACCTCTCCCTGCAAATGGTGGTGGGAACTGAAGGGAGCCCTGAGCATTGGGATAACTACTAGAAGGCCCTGATATAGATGAATCCTGAACTGATGGTGCATGACACGAACTTTGAGCTGGAAGGGCACTGAGAGATGAGTGACTCGATGATAATTGTGAGAACTATGGCTAGATGATGCACCACGGTGAACTGGACGAGTTGTCTGAGCATACCTATAGGGACGACCCCTACCGTGATGGAACTGACCTCCAGAAGGAACACAACCAAAACTACCTGATCAACGAGAACTCTTAGCCGCCCAAACCAACCATATCTGTCGAGTAATGTCAACAACCTCATCAAAAGTAGCACCAAACACCCTATCCCTAGTCATAAGCAGCCATAGCTGAAATGTGAGGCTATCAATGAAGCTCCCGATCCTTTCCCTATCAGTGGGAACCAACCAAACCGCATGATGGGCTAACTTAAAAAATCTCATCTCATACTATATCATAGACAAATCATCCTAATATAACTACTCAAATTGTCTGCACAACTCCTCTTTTTGAGACTACAACACATACTTCTCCAAGAATAGAATGGAGAACTCCTGCCATGTATGCGGCACTGCACCAATCGGCCTACTCCTCTTATAAGCCTCCCACCAGATGAAGGTAGCTCTAGTAAACTGAAAAGTAGTGAAGGAGACCACACTGGTCTCCAGAATACCTAATGTATGGAGGATCCTCTGACATTTGTCCAAGAAACCGTAGGAATCCTCCGACTCTGCCTCACTGAATGATGGAGGCTGAAGTCTACCAAACCTCTCTAGTCTCCGCTACTCATCATCAATCATAGCAGAATCACATGGGCCTGAGCAGCTGGCACTAGTTGGGCTAGTAGTGCACCCAATGTCTGGTGTCCCTGCATCACTTGCTCGGGTGTACGGGTGGTGGTAGTCTGAGTACCTCCTCCAGCCTCAGAAATGCTTACTGCGGCCGGAATAGAGACCGCTTGAGCAAGACTAGTGCACACAATCAGAATATGAGCTAAGGCCTCCTGAAGGCCTAGAATCACAATGGGCATGTGCGGTGCCTGAGCTGGCCCCACCGGCACATCCATAACTGGGACCTGCTCCTGAATTGGGGTAGTTGGTGGATCTGCAGGTGCTGCCCTAGCTATTGTGAAAGCTGCACCTCTGCCCCTACCGCGACCTCTAGCACGACCTTGGCCTCTCGCGGTGTTGGCTAGTGGTACTGGTGGCTGGCTCTCCTACCCAGTAGTATGTGTCCTCACTATCTATGAGAGAATAGAATAACAGAAGTTTATTTACCAGAATCAATAGATTCGCATGACAAGAATTCAAGAATGTGATGTTTCCTAAGCGTTCTGTAGCCTCTTGAAGATAAGTACAAACGTCTCCGTATCGATCCGCAAGACTTTACTAAACCCGCTCATTATTCATGAGACCTATGTAACCTAGGCTTTGATACTAAATTTTCACAACCCAAAATCAACCGTCGTGATGGCACCTATCGTGGAACTAGGCTAGCCTCTACTTAACAACTCAACACATTGAAAATTTTTAAAAATAAAGATGGAAGCAATTAATATTAAAGAGAAGCCTTATGGAAAAATAGAAAATAATCCAATACGATAAAATTCATCCTAAAATCGGGGTGTCACTGAGTACATGAGCATCTAAACTAGAATACAGTCCACTACAATGTCAAGATAATAAAAGCTGAAGTACAAATAGAGATAAGGAAGGAGTGTCAAGGCCCGCGAATGCCATGCAGGTGCCTCTACCGTCTCCAAACTCTGATGCCGCAATAAACTGCTACCACTATGACCAGAAGAGCTAGGATCTGCATACGTGGTGCAGGGAGTAACGTAAGTAAATCCGACTTTGTAAGTAACAAGTCCAATCTTTGGACTAAAGGGTAGTGATGAACTCAACCGGTATAGATAAAATAGAATTATTTGTGCAGAAATATAGGCATGCATTCAAATTAAATAGGCAACTCGAAAAAATAAAGTAGAATAGATCCGAACAATGTAAAGAATATAAATATTGTATCTCTACATACTAATGCACATGTTGTATGTGATGCACCATGCTATCAGCCTCATGTGTTCACACTCTCAAATGCTCAACCACTCGGTACTGTATATGGCCAATACTGCCCAGGGAAGATCCATCCCGAAATACATACATCACTGACCATAAGTCATCCAGTAGCGAGGAAGGTTAATCCAGCCCTGTTGAGAAGATCCGTCTCCCGGTATCAAGTACTTCGGACAAGATCCATGTCCAGGGATGATCCATCCCTCAATAATATTAACCGCGCTCTGGGGGTGTGTACAGACTCTGGAGGGGATCCTACAGCCCTAACAGTATCACAAATCAAAATAACTGTTGCGGCGTACAGCCCGATCCTATAACTATCACTCATAATCAATCTCTTCAGTCTCACTCACGGGCTCACAATGTCATGAAAACTAGCTTGAAATAATGATATGATGTATCAATAATTAACAACCGAGATTGAGATATGATATGAATGCATGAACATAACTGAGTACGAAATATCAATGAAATCAGGGAGTTGACAGCAAGAAACGACCACTATGGTCCCAACAGTACCGGAAATAAGCCTAAACATGATATCTAGCATGATCTATAGTTTAATTACTTTATCGCATGATGAAAACATGGATCTCAACAAGATAGATGTTTACCTTAAAAATGGTAATTACAAGTAAATTTGATTTTGTGGTCCTAAAAATATGTGATGTATTTTTGTGCTAGTTGTTAGGTAATAGATTCTAAGTATGAGTTAGGAAAGTAAAGTAAGAGTAAAGAGAAGCATTATTATCCAAACCAAACAGCCGTGGATCGAGGCCTCGGGCTGGCTTAAGCAGGGCATCGGGGTCGAGCTAAATGCTTGACTGGGGCCGATCGATGGGGGACTAACAGTCATAAGAGCCTTGATGATGGATCTTTATGATCAATGATGAGTAATAAATAAAGAACAATCAATGAAACATAATAAATGTAAGCAATAAATCAAAGGAAAGATAATAGAGAGTGTTTAAGTTAGAGAGCAGAGAATGTTCTTGTTCTTGTATTGAATATCATGTGTGCAAAAAATAACAAGGGTCCCCTTTATATAGGATGGGGAATCCCAATATAGTACATGTGTGTTTATTACAAAGATTTGCAGCTCGTACAACTATTTAATGTCACGGTAAGGGCTTTCACTATTCTTATAGACCTGGTCAGCTCTAACCACTTGCCTTGGGAATCTCCCACTCGTTCATCATAGCCATCGATTTGTAATGCCCTGAGGTCGAGTTGTTCCTCGAGCCTTATGGTTCATCCAACCTCGAGCTGTGCCTCGGCCCATTTGGCAACAAGCTATGGGCTTTTAGCCGTATACTAATAGTCCCCACACTTCTTAGAAAAAAATGATAAGAAATGATCTTGGATTCTTGCCTCTTTGATACTCCCATTATGGCATCAGTTCATTAGCGCATTAAATGTCGTGACTCAAAGGCTGCGGAAAGGTCGCTATCAACATGATTATCGAGAAGCCCACAAATAGTCATTGGTTCGACCTTTCCGCTCTTCAAACATCGCATAAATGGCTTCGATAAATACTTCAGTTGGTTTTGCCATTTACACTTTTACAACATCAAGTTTTTAGGGCTAAGTTCACAATATTCTGCATCCATATTCTTCTTGTGCTTGTTGTGAGCACATGATTTCTTCATCATCTTCCTTAGAAACCTTTTTTTATAATTATGGCTAGAACCTCTAGAGTGATACCTCAGAAAGAGGGTGCCGCTTTTTCATCACGCACGTCCAACGGCAAAACAAAAATACCTTTGGGTATTGAGCAATGTACCCCTGACCACTTCGATACAGTCTCTGATTTTACCATCGAAAATGCCCCTTCTACCCCAGGCCAATGCCATCCCATGTCTCGGTATATCAACGTGGTGACCGACACACAGAGAGTAAAGAAAGACTGCCGATGGGGGGCGAGAGTTCAAGTAGAGATCCTCAAGCCTGAGGAAAGCATAGTAGACCACAAAGCTAGCTTCCTCAACGTATATACATATCCATTCACTCTAGGTCTCGTAGATCCTTCTTCCCCGAATATAGATTCGGTGAATCTTGACTTTTGTCGTGAGTATGGAGTGACACTCGGTAAAATATATCATTCTCTTTGGCGGATCAGTTACATGCTCCGATACTTCTCCAACCAGGTCGAGGGAATGACCTTCACCCTCGATCACTTGGTTAGATTGTACATCCCTCGTCTCTTCCGGGGTTTGATCAAGCTTCATCCTCGATCCGCAAAGACGTTCTTTTCGAGCATCGATGAGGACAAGGACTGGGGGTGGATGAGCCTATTTATTTGAGTAAGGACATCGGACATCATCTCGGCTAATAGGATGCCATTCCCAGAGGAATGGAACATGAAGCATAAGTGTCCCTACCTCGATCACGTTTTATTGCCCCTTTCCAAAATGACCTTTTTTGACTATGCAGACTCCGTTTGGTACCCCAGCGCGGTTCAGAACCTTTTGGGATGGATCAGACAATTAGACTTAGCTTTTCTTTACAATGAATGTGCTTGGCGTGATTTGGCCAGAACGTGGTGGCAGGATAAGAACCATGGTATGTTTTTTATTCTAATCTTTACCAGGTTCCTTAAGAGTATTCTTCGTGATGGTGAGTTGGATACATCATACTTATGTAGGCCTTGGGGAGGGCGTGTTAATGAGACCATCTCACCATGGTGAAGAAGGGACATCGAAACCCAGCAAGGGTAACAAGAGGAAGAAGGAGGCGTTAGCCGAGTCTCCCAAATTAGAAAAACCCAAAGTTCATAGGCCTCGACCCATGCCACGGACTCAGCATCGGCTGCTGTGGCAATTTCCCATATTGAGGACGAAGGTGATGATGATGATGATCTCCATTTGGTATAAAGGGCAAGACAGGGTGCAGATGCTCCATATGCTATTGGGCGCAATGTCGCCGAGTTGGGGATGGCCGATGTGGACCTAACCCGTATTGAGGAGACCCTCGAGGAGGGTTCAGGCATAGTCCCCGAGCATCAAATCGGACACGGTACAGCCCATACCGATGAAACCTCGTCTGGCAATTTCGGAGTGCTTGAACCCGAAGTTTCTCGGGGTCGAGACAAAACCCTTACAAAAATTGATGCCCTGAGTGGTTTTAAATTGGGCCCTTTTTTCATCTAGGGAAATTAGGGTTGCCCAGGATACGGGTACCGCCAATTGTCGTGCCCCTTTTTTTCCCTCTGCAGAGAGAGGTTCGGGATTCGACATCCCATGGGGTGTGATAACTCATTTCATTTTGGGAATTGTGTATTTGAAGGTCGCCACCTAAGGAGTTAAGGTGCGTTAGAATACCTTGAGTAATTACTCATGGATTAGTTTGCATTACCAGAGATTTAGGGTAAGGGCTCGAAATAACCTTGAGGAGAATGTGTTAGGCACCACTCTTGGTCCACAACTGTGGGTCCCAACCAAACTTAAATTTACAAATAAGTCCATTACAAATAAATAGTTGAATCAAATACTTTGCAAGTAAAGCATGTTGGATAACTCTAGTAATAAGATAAAGATTTTTTGAACAAGTTGTATAACGCAAAGGTTAAAAAAAGGAATTTTTTAAAAAGGAGGAGTCCTAGGTTGGTTAACCAATAGGATCACCCCACACAATGTCCGGTAAACACTCCTCGGTGAGGGGCTACACGTGACATTAGCGCGTAGTCATCATATCCCATATCTGCCCATCCCATCCCCTTAGTGGTCATGCAAAGTGAGTGTTTGGTCAGCGATCTCTATTGCATGATGTTACCCGTCCCTTCATGGTCCTAGAAGTATTTAGGACCTCTACCTACAGGTGGTTCTAGACAGACCCCTACGGTTTTAGAGGTGAAAATTCTAAGGCGACGGGCAAAACAACTAGGACTTTAACACATAAGATAAAAGGGAGCAAATAGAGGCTCAAAGTTTCCTCCTCAAACAAGGCACATATACAGCACGACTCAAGTACAATTAAGTCTTTTTATTAAATAGAATCCTAAGGGAGGATATCTAGGTGAATATGCAGAAAACAAGCAACTTATTTTTAGACTCAAAAGTAAGGACCCTAACATTTGCCTATTGGCTTTTAAAGCCTGTTAAGATCAGAAAGACACTTAATCACAGAAACAGCTTCAGAATTGCAAGTTTTGAAAAAATGCCCTATAGGTTGGCCTACGCAGAACACTAATAACTACGTCTTATAGTGAAACAAGGCAAGTTTTAAGACGGACTTTAAATACCTATAGGCCCATTGTCTAATGATAAAATGAGGTAGTTTTGAAAGAACTTGTTTTAGGAAATATACTACTTAATTAAACCAATTTAGAAGTGAACTAAACTCGAACTGGATTGAGTTATTTAAACTAAAGTTAGGCGAGATCCATAGGCAAGATCTGATATTGTTCCCTATAGGCATGATATCTAAGTTTAAAACTGATTTTAAAGACTTGCAGGCATAGAAACATACATAAACACTTGCTATAACAAAATCCAGATTAAATCCTATAGGCATGGCATCTATTTATTGGGTTGATTTTAAGACCTGCAAATATGATTTATTTTATAAAATTATTTGAATCCTGTAGGCATGATTTCTAACATGGTGAGATAAATGTGACAAGATTAAAAGTCCTATAAGCATGATTTCTACTTGGTAAGGCAATCATATTAGAATGTAAAGTCCTATAAGGATGATTTCTACTTGGTGAGGCAATCAGATTAGAATGTAAAGTCCTATAAGCATGGTTTTTACCTGTATTACCCCATAAATATATAACTACCCATCCCTTTAACTAATGACCCCAATATTTGTTTACATATTATTACAGGCCATACGAATGAATTACATAAGTAAATAAAAAGTAAGAAGTTATTCTATAGGGGGCCTACAGTTAGGCCCAGGTTTCCAAAGCCTCCAATAGCCTCAAATGCCTCAATTTCATAGACAAAATCATAGTCTAGGTGCATCAAAGTTCCCAAAGGATCTCAAGGATCCCGTGCAGTGCTTACACCTAGACTTGATAACCAAAATAGAATAAGTGCAGTGTGGAAAGGCCAGACTCTGTATGATAGAGTTTAGAGGGTTCTCAAGAGGACCCCAAAGCACTACACATACTGGAGGAGGCAGAAATTATTGACTTAGGAGTAGACTGAAAGTTCTTGACGCAAGTTGAAAAGTTTTAGTGGAAAAACTGTATTAACAGGAAATTTGTTTGAAAATAATTTAGTAAAAAACAACAGAGACAGTTTGAAAAGAGATTGGAGTAGTGAACAACAGTACAACACCTTTAAGACAGGTTCATACACAGCCATGAGTCACAGAACCAAAACAAGTTTAGTAATCACAAAAATGGGTCAAGTGATTTGGGGATACAGATAACACTTGATTGTATAACAAGCAAAAATCTTGGGAATTTGTACAAACATGCTCAAAAATAGCTGACCAGACATAGTCACAAAACTAGACATGAAAAACAAACTTACATTTAGGGGTGATAGGGATTTGGGGATTCATGGAGCATATGATGGTAAGCACATAACAGGTAGAGATAATTGGTATAGACATGCTCAAAAACAACACAGAGGGGTAATACACTGATCCTAAAGAAGGGATGTACATAACATGCTAATAACATATCAACTACAAGTTTACAGCAAAACCATAGGTAGAAGCAAACTAGAAACAGAATGAACTGAAGCAATAAAAGAATCATATTGTTGTTGAAACTTTGAATTGAAACTAGAACATACTAGTAAAGAAGACAGTAAGCAAAGTGAAAGAGCAGGAGAACACAATGGTTAGCCTTGGCTTGTAGCCGGCTAACTTAGAGTAGTAGCAAGTAGCACAAAAAGGAGCAGAAAGTTTTAAGTGTGTGTGAGAGAGAGAGTTTTGAACCAAGAGTGTTCGTGTGTTTGTGTTAATAAGAGAGGATGTATATATAGTTTGAAAGTAGGTAGCAAATAAGGTAAAAATCAAAGCTCATTAGTAATTATGTGGACTCAGAATCAATCAGTCATGAAATGAAGGTAAGTACTCCCTTTAATTAAGGGAATTAGCTCAAACGATAAGCACAAGTTATAAATAAGGAAAGAAATCAATGTATGACTAATAAAGAAAGATTCAAATTTAGTGAGTATAGGGTAGACAATTAGGGCTAAGTTCAGAAAACTCCCATTAAGGAAATAGTTCAATAATAATAAAGTACCACAACAAACAAGGTAGGTGAATCAGTTAATTTGAACAGATGAGGTAGAAATTTAGGGTTTAAAGGAAGATCATTCAATCAAACCATAAAATAAGGAATCCATAATCAATCAAGAGGAAGTCATGATTCAGTACTCAGCATATAAATAGAGCAAGAGCAACCAAACATACAGGTTAAACAATATCGATAGAAAGAGGAAAGTCTTGAACAATGAAGATGAACATAATCGCATAGATGTGGTCTAAGAACTCAGTAAAAACATATTCAAGGAAAGGTAACCACAGAAACTTAAACAAAAATCGATTAGTCGTGCTAACACACATAATTAAACAAAGAAACATCTGGAAAAACTTAGGGGTTTTAACATAGGCGAGTTGAAAAAACAGTAAAATCATAGAATCAGTCGAAATATGCAAGAAATAGAAGTTTAAACATAAAGAATCAGTTTAAACAAGGTTTTAGAAGAAGTTCCGAAAATCCTAATATTAGAAGAAGGTGAAAACAACTTGAAACCAATGATTCTTGTAAAAGAAATTCAAGAACAGTGTAAAACATAAAAGGAAAAGACTCAAATCGTTTAAAAATCGTATACATCTAGGAGATGTAAGCAAAAATTAGGATTTCAAAAGAAACCTAAGTAGAGATGAGAGAACCTATTTAGAAATCCAAAGATCATAATAAATACAGTGTGATTTTGCTCGAAATCACACCGGAGTAGCAAAGAACAGCCAAACAGCAAACCCTAGATACAAGTCGGTGTGGCCCAGGGCCCTTGAAGGCCTCAGAGAAGATGAGCATGGCAATAGAGGAGCCATTGGAGGCTTAGGAGTTAAAGGGAGATCACCGGAGAAGACCGGAGAAGACCGGAGAAGAAGGTAGGCACTTGAAAGGAGCTAGGATTAGGTTGGGTGGTTGAGAGAAGAGAGGAGAGGAGAGAATATAGAGGCGACGGTCTCTGAGTTATGGGCTAGGTTTAGGGGTCGTTTGGGATAAAAAAGGAAGGAACGAATAAGGGTCGTTGATCTAAAAGATCAACAGCCAAGATTTGATGGGTCCTGGGTCGGGTTGGCAGGTTTAGGGTCTGGGTCGGGTAGTTTGGTTAGAAATTGGGCTGGGGTTGGGTTTAGTTTAGGCTATAATTGAAATATAAATCTGGCTATGTTTTAAATAGCCTACTTTCCCCACATAATATATAATAAATAATAAATAATTTTTGGAAAGTAATTTATGTACCAAAATGGTTTAAAATAGATTTTTAACATTTTAAAAATATAGAAGATCAATTTTATGCATATAAACATAATTATATACTAATGGGGCTAATATTGCAATTACATGCAATTTAGCTTTAAAAATACAAAATGCAATTATTAAAATGCAAAAAAAATATTTTAACCATATATTTTGGCATAAATATAGAAATTAAAATGAATAAATTATTACAACAATAATTTGGGGGATAATTATTGGGGATTTTATGAATAAGCGGGAAGGAAATAAATCAGTTTAAATCCTTAAAATTATGGAAAAAATTATAAAAACCTTGTGAATGCATATATATGCTATTTTGAAAGCATTTATGCATATATAAAAAATATAAGGAAAAATTGGGTATCAACAAGTACCCCTCTTTACCCAGGAAGGATGAAAGAGTTTTCGGGTAAAGAAATGATGGCCAATTTTGACAGGACGGGACGCTTTAAAAGACAGAGGCCGAACTCCAATCTTCGAGTTGCCTACATATCCATGGTTTTACAGGAATCAAGCCATGTGTAGTCCTGGATTCATCCACAGAGTATGCCGATGAAATTACTGTGAGAACGAACACGCGATGCGGAAACGGCTATGGTGAGCGGTTAAAGCTCGGGACAACTGGAGGGAACTGGAGCGAGACTACTCTTACTATGATAGCAGCTGCTTACTAGTTACCTGCAGACAAAATATGCTACAAGCATGTATTTGCGAAGAACTAAACATAATGCAAATTCCCTTTGGACTATGAAGGTTGTCTTCAGACGGCCAGGGATGGCGTCCTTAGACCATGATGTCCTGGGCCATAAATTGTTTAATAAGGGACTCACAGGCCATGAAATGTTGTTCTCGGTCCATGAAAATGGTGCCTCTGAACCATGACACCTTTAAATAATGGTGTGCTAATTTGTGTGATCCTCAAGCCATGGCATGGTGAATTTCGACTGTGAGGATGATGCCTATAGACTATGATTCCTTCGGATAGATTGGTGATACTTCAGCCCCTGATGTGTAATAGTCATGATGTTATTAAGACAATGATTAGTCTTGTGAAATGGAGGGCAGAGCTTAGCCCGATTGGAAAGCAAATAGATAGTAAAATAGAGCAATATCTGTGCAAAAGGGACAGTGCTTAGTCCCATGCGAATGTGGAGGCAATGATTAGCCTTATACAAGTACAGAGGCAAAGATTAATCTCATATAGGTGTGGAGTCAAGGATTAGACTCATGCAAGTAAGGAGACAGGGATTAGCCTCATGCATGTAAGGAGTCAAGGATTAGACTCATGCAAATAGGGAGGCAAGGATTAGCCTCATGCAAATAGGGAGTCAAGGATTAGACTCATTCAAGTGGGGAGTCAAGGATTAGACTCATGCAAATAGGGAGGCAGAGATTAGCCTCATGCGAATAGGGAGGCAAGGATGAGCCTCATGCAAATGTGAAGGTAGGGATTATCCTCATGCGAATAGGGAGGCAGGGATTAGCCTCATGCAGATGGAGAGGCAAGGATTAGCCTCGTGCAAATATGGAGTCAGGGATTAGACTCATGCAAATAGGGAGGCAAGGATTAGACTCATGCAAATGTGGAGTCAAGGATTAGGCTCATGCAAGTAGGGAGGCAGGGATTAGCCTCATGCAATTAGGGAGGCAAGGATTAGCCTCATGCAGATGTAGAGTCAGGGATTAGAATCATGCAAATAGGGAGGCAAATATTAGCCTCATGCAAATGTGGGGGCAAGGATTAGCCTCATGTAGATAGAGAGTCAAGGATTAGTCTCATACAAGTATGGAGGCAAGGATTAGCCTCATGCATATATGGGGGGGGGGGTTAAGGATTAGTCCCATGCAAAGAGCGAATAGTAGGTAAGAGTAGTGTATTTCTTAGCTGGAGATGTATTCTATGTCTGATGTCTTGATACATAGAGAATTATCTTTGTGTACACATGTTTTGCGAGTGCTATAATTACGTCAAATGAGCCTGCGTTTAAAGAAAAATTGTAAGTTTGGTGAGGGGAGGTTGGTTCTTGCTTCATCTGCCAGCCTTGCTCTGCTTCGTTCTGAACGCCTTTCGAGTTCCCCTGGGTGACACCTGACTATTATGAAAATAGAGTTTTCGAAAATATGCAATATTTGAAAATAAGAGTTGTTTTAGAAGCGTATTGATATATCAAGTCAAACGTAGTTCAATTACATCAAATGAGGAAAATAAGCATAGTATCTCTTGACTGCGTCTGAATTGATTAATTTTGGCCAGACTTCTCTATCCATTTCTGCAAGTATGAGTGCTCCACCTGTTAGTACTCTGTGAACCATGTATGGACATTGCCAGTTGGGAAAGAATTTCCCGTTGGCTTCATCTTGATGTGGGAAAATTTTCTTCAATACCAGTTGCCCTGGTTCAAACTGTCTTGGTTTGACCCTTTTGTTGAAAGCTCTGGACATTATATTTTGATAAAGATGGTCATGACACACTGCATTCATTCTCTTTCCATCGATAAGGGAGAATTGTTCATAGCGACTCCTTATCCACTCCGCATCGCTGAGTTCAACTTCCTGTATGTCTTAAAGAAGGAATTTCCACCTCGACTGG
This sequence comes from Nicotiana sylvestris, assembly GCF_000393655.2. Lineage (NCBI taxonomy): Eukaryota > Viridiplantae > Streptophyta > Magnoliopsida > Solanales > Solanaceae > Nicotiana > Nicotiana sylvestris. The sequence goes on along the minus strand of NC_091061.1, from coordinate 69,317,768 downwards.
GATGACAACCTCGGTACCATAGACCAACATGTAGGGAGTTGCCCCGGTTGATGTGCGAATCATGTTGCGGTATCCCAATAGAGCAAAGGGTAACTTCTCATGCCATTGTTTGTGATTCTCTACCATTTTCCTTAGTATCTTCTTAATGTTTTTGTTGGCGTCTTCTATGGCTCCATTTATCTGAGATTTGTAGGCTGTAAAATTCTTGTGCTTGATTTTGAAAGTTTCACACATAGCTTTTATCAGATCACTATTGAGATTGGCATCATTATCAGTAATAATGGACTCGAGAACTCTTAATCGGCAAACAATACGATCCTTGACAAAATTTGCGACAACTTTCTTGCTTACAGCTTTGTATGATGCAGCCTCTACCCATTTTGTGAAGTAATCAAAGGCTACCAGAATGAACCTGTGTCCTTTTGAGGTAGTGGGCTCAATCGGACCAATAACATACATTCCCCAAGCGGCGAATGGCCAAGTTGAGCTTGTTGCATTGAGCTCGTTTGGCAGCACTTTTATCATATCGGCGTGTACTTGACATTGAAAACATTTGCGGACATACTGAATGCAATCCGTCTCTCTGGTCATCCAAAAGTAACCTGCCCTAAGTATCTTCTTAATCAAGACGAAACCATTTATGTGTGGACCACAAGTCCCAGCATGTACATCCTCAAGTATCTTAGAAGCTTCCTTCGCATTGACACATCTTAGCATCCCAGATCGGGGGTTCTTCTATACAGGTTTCTTCCACTGTGGAAGACGTGATTGGACAATCTCCGGAGTATGCGTTCCTGAGTTGGTTTGCATGCTCCGGATATTCTTCCTTTGATAAATACTCCTTGATATCATGGAACCAAGGCTTTCCATTTGTTTCTTCTTCAATATGAGCAAAGTATGCCGGCTGATTATGGATCCTCACCAGAGTGGGATCAATATAATTCTTATCTGGATGTTGTATCATGGATGACAAGGTGGCCAATGCATCGTCAAACTCATTCTAAATTCTGGGCGCATGTCGGAATTCTATCTTCATGAACCTTTTTCTCAATTCCTGTACATGGTGTAGATATGGCAATATCTTAGAATTCTTGGTGGCCCACTCTCCTTGTACCTGGTGCATAAGCTAATCTGAATCACCGATTACCAATAGCTCCCGAATGTTCATGTCGACTGCCATGTTGAGCCCTAGTATGCAGGCTTCATATTCTGCCATATTGTTGGTGTAGGGAAATCTATGTTTAGCAGATATTGGATAATGCCGATCCATTTCTGATACAAAAACTTCTCCAATGCCTATTCTTTTGAAATTTGCGACCCCGTCAAAGAACATCCTCCAACCATCATATGCTTCAGTAATGCCTTCTCCTACAAATGATACTTCTTCATCAGGAAAATATGTTTTCAAGGGCTCGTATTTTCCTCCCACCAAATTTTCAGCAAGGTTATCTGCCAACGCTTGTACCTTGACTGCTTTTTGATTTACATAGATGCTATTGAACTCACTTAGAAGTATTTTCCACCTAGTAGTCATGGGTTTCTGAAATATGTTCTTCAGAGGATCCATCTTGGATATGAGGTATGTAGTGTAGGCATAGAAGTAATGCCTCAATTTCGGGGTTGTCCAGGTCAAAACACAACATGTGCGTTCAAGCAAAGAGTACCATGCTTAATAAGGTGTAAACTTCTTATTCAAGTAATATATGGCTTGCTCCTTTCTTTATGTCTCGCCATGTTATCCCAGAACACATACGAAGGCTCCATCCAACACAGATAGATATCGTAGCAAAGGTCGTCCTAGTTCTGGCGGGACTAGAACTGGTGGTATGGACAAATATTCCTTGATCTTGTCAAAATCTTTCTAACAATCCTCTGTCTAGCTTTTTTCAGCATCTTTCCCCAGCATCTTGAAGATGGGTTCACATATGACTGTGGATTGTGCTATGAAGCGACTGATGTAGTTGAGACATCCTAGGAAGCTCATCACGTCCTTTTTGCTCTTAGGTGGTGGTAACTCCTGAATAGCCTTGACTTTAGATAGATCCAGCTCAATACCTCGACGACTGACGATGAATCCCAATAACTTTCCTGCATGAACCCCGAATGTGCACTTTGCGGGGTTCAATTTCAAATTTTACCTCGTGAGTCTGTCAAAGAACTTTCTCAGGTCCGCTATGTGATCTGCAGCCCTTTTGGATTTGATAATGATGTCATCCACATACACCTCTATTTCTTTATGGATCATGTCATGGAAGATAGTTGTCATGGCTCTCATGTAAGTGGCCCCAACATTCTTCTGACCGAATATAATCATCTTGTAACAGTATACACCCCAAGGTGTAATAAAAGCTGTCTTCTCTGCATCTTTTTTATCCATCCAAATCTTGTGATAGCCCGCGAAGCAATCTACAAAAAATTGGAGTTCGTTCTTAGTACAGTTGTCGATCAAAATGTGTATATTTGCTAGTGGGAAGTCATCCTTGGGACTTTCTCTATTTAAATCTCGATAGTCAACACATACCCTGACCTTCCCATCTTTCTTTGGAACTGGCACGATGTTAGATAATCGGGTTGGATATTCAACAACCCTGAGAACCTTGGTTTTGATCTGCTTGGTAATTTCCTCCTTGATTTTCAGACTCATGTCTAGTTTGAATTTTCTAAGTTTTTGCTTGACAGGCAGACACATGGGATTAGTAGGCACCTTGTGAGCTACTATGGAAGTGCTCAAACCAGTAATGTCATCATATGACCATGCGAAGATGTCCTCATATTCTTTTAGGAAAAAAATGTACTCTTCCTTTTCTGTTGGCGACAAGTGAATGCTGATGGGGATCTCTTTGACGATCTTGGCGTCTCCCAAATCTACTACTTCTGTTTCATCCAGGTTGGACTTGGGATTATTCTCAAAATTTTCAACCTCCCTGACAATTACCTCAAGTATCTCGTCTTCTTCCTCTGAATCACTATTCTCTTGTTGTGTTGCCTCATTACATGTCACAGTCACTGGTTCATCAAAAAAAGTAATAATTGCGTTGTGGAAAGAAAAAATGTAAAGATAGTAGTGAATAATAAAGAGCAAATTCATTTGATTAAAACTTGAGAAATTGTTCAGACAAAGCACGACTCAATGAATCGAGCATTTATTTTGAAACAAGTAAAGATTAAAATGAAACTACAGGAAATTTTAAATGCCTAAAACGGCTATAGAGATATATCTTGCCAAGCTACCCAGAGACTCGGTGGCCTCGGGATAGTGTGGCGGTCAAGTTTCTGAGAACAACTCCCTTCACCACAGTCTAAATAGTGAGGCCTTCTTCTTCATCCTCCACAACAATGGCATCGCAGTTTATGTCCTCATCTTCCAAGAACAAATTCTTCAACCCAGCTAGTGCTTCTTCTTCCGCAGTCCCCCATATTGTGTCAGCCTAGTGGAAAGCTTATTCCAAATGGGGCACTGGCTTCTCAAGAGTGTATTATGGTCCACGCCATAGAGGCGACCAATCATTGTAGTCTTGCCATGTATACTGGTATCCGAGCCCAAAAGTGGTACCATGATTTTTCAGCTGTATTGGCTTGGTGATACCTTGGAGGTTCTTTCCCAACCCTTTGCCGGGTTCATATCCAGACCATGCTAGTATGCTTTGTATTTTGTTACTCCACCACTTATCCTTCTCGACGGCATTGACCCATTCAATGTGATGATAGGTTTCCCCTCCTAGCCTTCTTCTATGTCTAATGGCTGGGATGGTTTGACTAGTATAGATGGGGTTACTCCCATCTTCGTTGATGATCACCTCCTGACGGTTCCATTCGAATTTCACAGATTGATGTAGTGTGGAAGGCACGCCTCCAGTAGCATGGATTCATGGTCAGCCCAATAGAAGATTGTATGAGGCTGGTATGTCAAGCACTTGGAATTCAATGTCGAACCAACTTGGCCCCATCTACAAGCAAAGGTTTATTTCCCCGATCGTGCCCCTCTAGGACCTATCAAAGGCCTTCACATTCATGTTTCCTACTCGTATCTTGTGGAAACCTTTGTCCAATCTCGTCAGAGTATCCAATGGACAAATATTTCGGTTTGAACCTCCATCAACCAGGACCCTGGCAATGAATTTGTCTTCAAATTGCACTGTAATATGCAACGCCCGATTGTCATTCAAACCTTTGGGCGGTAGCTCATCTTCATGGAAGATAATCTTATGGCTCTACAACACTTGACCGACCATGTTTGCCATTTCTCCACCATTAATTATATTGGGTACATATGCCACGCTTGGTACATTTATCAAATCGTTCTTGTGTGCCTATAAATTCTGCAATAGTGACAGGATAGATATCTGAGCAGGGACTTTGTTTAGATGGTCAATAATAGAGTATTCGTTTGCCTGTACTTACCTTCACAGGTCATCTGGCCCAGTCTCAATGATAGGCTGCCTAGTAGTGGCCTCCTTACTCGAACGTCCCGGGTGTTCAGGTGTATAGACTCTTCCAGTTTTACTCATCCCTTGTGTAGCGTCGAATTCCTCTATCTTAGTCTTCGCTTTTCATCAAGCCTAAGCAACATAATACCAGGGTATTGCTTTTGAGTTGAATGGGGGTGTGCTTGATACCGTCACGGTGAAAGGTGTGGCCACCTCTACTTCAAATGGAGCGGAGGCGGCTGTGGGCAGAGCCACTTTACTTCGAATGGAACTGATGCCTTTACCTCAACATCAATAGGTGCCTGAGTTTGAACCACAATAGGAGTAAGTGTGACTACAACCTTAAAGTCATCGCCTTCTCGAATAAGCCCGATTGACCACTCAGGGTCCCATTCCTTTTTGGTTTCTATAACATGTACACCATTACCTTTGTGATCAGGGAGGGGATTGGTGCAGACATTAGGTACGGCTTCCTTTGATTGTATGACCTTGTTTTCAATGAGCGTCTGGATCTTATCCTTCAATGTTCGGCATTCATCAGTGGTGTGCCCTTTCATACCAGAATGGTATGCACAAGTTTTGTTCAGATTGACCCATTGGGATAGATTTTCTAGTGCAACAGTGGGAACATGAGTGGTGTAACCTGCGGCTTTCAACCTTTCATACAGTTGGTCAATGGGATCATTAATGGTGGTGTGCTGTCTAGGTGGATTGCGGTCGACGTTGGGTTTTGGTCTTAGATAATTTTGGTGAGCTGGTGGTGATTGGAAGTGGGATGGTTGGGAATTTGAGGGGTGATGGATAGTTGTTGTCTAGGAATATCTAGGAGATGAGGGCTGATATGTAGGTGGTGATGCTTGGTATGTAGGTGGGGGTGTTTGATATGTGGGTGGACGTGTTTGGTATGTGGGAAGAGGTGCTTGATATGTGGGAGCATGTGTTTGATATGTAACTGGAGATTTTGGGCCCTGAGCCACGATTACTGCCCCAATATCTCCGTTCTTCGATTGCCACCTGCTTGTAGTGCCTTATTTGTGGCCTGCAGCACCTCAAAATTCGTTACCATCCCGCTCTTGATGATATCAAAGAATTTGTGATTTTCGATGACCATCAGTCTCTCATAATATTGTGGATCCCGTGCCCTGACGAAGAATTTATTCATTTGTTCTTCATCTAAAGAGGACCTGACCTTGGCTGCTTCCGACCTCCAACGAGTAGTGTACTCACGGAAAGTCTCAGTAGGTTTCTTCTTAAGATTCTGGATGTAGAAGACATCCAGTGCATTCTCTGTGTTAAACCTGAACCAGTCTATGAACTCCGACACCATGCTTACCCAATTAGCCCATTTATTGGGATTCTAGATGATATACCAAGACAAAGCGTCCCTAGTAAGGCTCCTCATAAAGAGCTCATCCAGATCTTTTCATCTTTCCCGACCCTGACAAGCTTGTCACAGTAAGTCCTTAGATGAACCCTGGGATTACCCATACCATCAAACGTTTCAAACTTGGGAGATTTGTACCCCTCTAGTAGTTCGACATCCGGCTGTATGCACAGGTCTTCATAGTTTAAACCACTTATTCCTTTGTCGCATTCAACACCTTGAACTCGACTCGTTAGCTTATTGAGTTCTTCAACCATGTTCTTAATGTGCAGGTCCTTCTCAGAAGGTTCCGGTGCACAGGAGGTTTGTTGGGTAGAATAGGGTATAGTTTCCACATATATGTGGGTGCCAGGGACTTGGGTATAGTGATGGTCATTGGTAGAGTTATGGGGATCGGGAATGAGTAGTGGTGTATTTTAGGGAGTGTGGTAAGTGGTGGTTGGTGGGTACTGAATTGGTTGATGATGATGTTGTGGTGGAGTTGGTATTGGCAGCGGATTGATATTTTGGGGTGGATTCGCGTATTGATTTGGTGCCGTAAGATTTTGTGGTTGTTGGTTTTGTCTGTTCTGAGGAGGTGTTGGGTTCTTTGTGTTTTGCTGGTGGATATCAGGGACATTGAGGGTGAGTGATAGGTTTGCCAAGTTGCGGACCTGCTCAAGTTCTCCCTGCAGTTCTAGTATCTTTTGCTCCAGTATCAAAACCAGATCATTCAGGGCCGGAGTACTACGACCATCTGAAGTCTCTGTGTTCTTAATATTTTCCTTTCAGATTCCACTTAGGTTGTCCATCTTTGATTTTCCTTTGCCCTTCGTGTTGCTTGGAGGAGGAGGAGGTGGACGGCCTCTAGATCTGGTATGATATGCTGACGAGGACAGTATGAGTGAACCAACCTAAGGGGATGGGAATAACAATAAAAATAAGCAAAAACAAAAAAAAGTAAATAGTCAGTGAGGATTCAGAAACGTTTGCGGTATCTAAACACAAATTGTGGAAATGTAAATTCACGTCTTAATTTGGGAGACTCGTTGTGCCTGAGGTAGGCCTAACGACAAATAAACTTGGAGAACTTTTAATTCCAATAACTTCTTCATCTCATAATATAAAAAATAGTCGAACCCAAAACGACACTAAGATAATAAGATAAGTCACTAGTTGGCACTTGGCCTTATTACATTTTAGGAAAAGAAAGTAAATTTAGCCTATTCGGTCACAGAAGGACCTTCCCCAGATTCGATCTTCTGGACTCCATCATATAGATCCCCCTGCTCGCGCAGTCCCAGCAGCAAGTAGGCCCTGACCAGATGTCCTCCTTCAGCTCCCTCAGCATTCTGGCAATTTTCAATCCTCTTTATGACTTTTCCTTCCAGCTCCACTATTCCTCGCTCCAGATATTCCAGTTTCCTATTAGAAGTGATTGCCATCTCTTTCCACTCCTCGATCAACCTCACGTTCCTCTCATGTATTTCCCGATGCTCATTCTCAAAGTCGTGGCCCCTATTGCGCAACCTGTTGTATTTGACTTGAGCTTAAGCTTTCTCGTCTATGAATCTGTTTCCTCAACCAGTCCCTGGTGTCACCATTCCTTTCAGATTGTCCTCCAACCATGCCAGGTAGAGAGGCTCGCACCCTCCATGATACCTGTCTGGCTCAACAATGCTTTTATCCACAATGATTTTGCAGTGCCACATGTGCTGAGCTTCGCACTTGTAGGGGATGTTGTCATATTAGAAGTCTGCCCTGAAATGACTCATTTTGACAACCCTTGGTACAACCTATTTTCTACCTTCTTGCCTCATAACCCGCATAGGGACGTATGGATATATCCCTCTCAACTCGATCAGCACCAAGTGCGGAGTATCCCTGGACCTGATAATAAAATTGTCTGTTGGAAACCATTCAACCATCCACTACACATGTTCCTCAGTCAGATTGTCAAAAGAACTCTACCTATTCTCTGGTGCTTTCCGACTGAGAAAATATGTCTGGAATGTAGGTCATCTGCTTAGGGTGATAGAACACATTATGGCCGTTCCAAGCCCTTCGTGGAAATTCTTGGCGATAACGACCCTTTTTGAAATGCTCCAACAACCATAACTGTAGCAACAAATTACAACCCTCGAAATTCTTGACCCCTCTTTGACAGCGGTCCAGAACCCTCTAGATGTCAGCTATGATCATGGGGACTATGGTATATGTCTGTCCATTAATCTCTTCCATAAAAGTCTTGGTGACCATGGCCAACCTAGTGTGGATTCTTCCCTTTTTATTGGGAACACCATCAGGCCTAGGAAGCACACAATGAACACAAACACTCTGCGGTGGATGTGACCCAGAGAAGTGAGAGAGATCTCATCATGGTAAGTGCGGAAAGACTTTCTATGGCCATACCTCTCGTATAGGTATTCGAAAGCTATGTAGGAGTCCTTCAAACATACTAGGTCGACATTCTTCTTCAGCCCCATCATCTTTAAAAATCCCCTGCCCGTAAGCTTTTCTAGTACCAATAGCCCGGAACTGTCCCAAGTAAATCCTGCAAGTCCTCCTATTTCCTCTTGAAGCGGTGTCATTTCTATGTGACCGAAACGAAACACAACCATTTCACTATCCTAGAATAAAGTGGCAGCTTCGATCTATTTGTTGTTTGGCACAATATTCAGCAAGAAAGGTAGGTTACCCAGGTACTTTTTCACATGTTTCTTGTCACTTGAGGAGAGGTCCTCCCACCAATCTAGCAACAATGGTGGGATGTTGCTAACCATATCAAATCTGGGGACCTCGTGCCTCATTTTCTGCTAAACAAAAGGGTTAGACCTTACCCCCACCGATCTCAACTATTTATACATTAATGCATAGAATGTGGTTGCGTCCAGTGGGATTATAGAATACCCGATGGACTTTGGATAAGGCTTATCTTAAAGGATCATTATTTGGACAAAATAACTTATCCTGACTAGGTTTGACCATGATGCATGCACAATTTAACCCGAGTAAGGTTTCTATGGGGTTTTGGACTGGTACCCTCAAGCGAAAAACTCGAGGGGGAAGGCACGGAAGCATCGACTGCACCACTGATCAACTGGTTTTACGGCAAATAGGTCTTTCCGGATTTAAGGGTAGTAAATAGGAAGAGCGCAACCACTCATTAAAGCGTTTCTATAGGATTTGATACGCACGAGTGGAATATGATGCGGAGCATGATTTATGCAGCAATTAACAACATGTAGCTAAGTATTTTCACGTCAGAAAAAAAAAATACAACATTTAAATAATTGAAAGACAGTCACAGAAAAAGTAAAACAAAGAGACAAGTCAGTTTCAGGATAAATAAGAAATCATAAAGGCTTGAAAAATAGAAGTTAAATTCAAAAAAGGGAGAAGGGTATGGGATAAAGCATGGTTGGACTATTTAGTAAAAGACAAGTTCGTTTTCGTAAGAGCCTAAAAGATATCCCCAGCAAAGTCGCCATACTTTCGCGCCCCATTTTTTCTCTCCACGGAAAGAGGTCCGGGTTTCGACATTCCATGGGGTGTGATAACTCATTTCTTTTTAGGAATTGGATATTTGAAGAGTCGCCACCTAATGAGTTATTGTGCGTTAGGGCACCTAGAGTAATTAACTCATAGATTGGTTTGCATTACCAGAGACTTAGGGTAAGGGCTAGAAATAACCTCGAGGGGAAGGTGTTAGGCACCACTCTTGGCCCACAACTATGGGTCCCGACCGAACATATATTTACAAATTAGTCCATTACAAATAAACAGTTGAATCAAATAGGTTGCAAGTAAAGCATGTTGGATAACTCGAGTAATAAGATAAAGATTTTTTGAACAAGTTGTATAAAACAATGGTTAAAAAAGGAATTTTGGAAAAAGCAGGAGTCCTAGGTTGGTTAGCCTATAGGATCACCCCACACAATGTCCAGCAAACACTCCTCGGTCAGGGGCTACATGTGACATTAGTGCGTAGTAATCATATCCCATATCTACCCTTCCCATCCCCTTAGTGGTCATGCAAAGCGAGTGTTTTGTTAGCGATCTCTATTGTGTGTTGTTACCCGTCCCTTCTTAATGGTCCTGGAGGATTTAGGACCTCTACCTATAGGTGGTTCTAGACAAACCCCTAATGTTTTAAAGGTAAAAATTCTAAGGCAATAGGTAAAACAATTAGGACTTTAACACATAAGATAAAAGGAGCAAATAAAGGCACAAAGTTTCCTCCTCGAACAAGGCACATAAGCAGCACGACTCAAACACAATTAAGGGTTTTTTATTAAACAATATCCTAAGGTAGGATATCTAGGTGAATATGCAGAAAACAAGCAACTTATTTTTAGACTCAGAAGTAAGGACCCTAACAGTTGCATATTGGTTTTTAAAGTGTGTTAAGATTAGAAAGACACTAAGTCACAGAAACAGCTTCAGAATTGCAAGTTTTAAAAAAAGCCCTACAGTCTGGCCTATGCAGAACACAGATAACTACGTCTTATAGTGAAACAAGGCAAGTTTTAAGACAGACTTTTAATAACTATAAGCATGTTGTCTAATGATAAAATGAGGTAGTTTTGAAAGAACTTGTTTCAGGAAATATACCACTTAATTAAACCAATTCAGAAGTGAACTAAACATGAATCGAATTGAGTTATTTAAACTAAAGTTAGGCGAGATCCATATGCAAGATCTGATATTATTCCCTATAGGCAGGATATCTAAGTTTAATACTGATTTTACAGACTTGCAGACATAGAAACATACATACCCACTTGTTATAACAGAATCTAGCTTAAATCCTATAGGCATGGCATCTATTTGTTAGGCTGATTTTAAGACCTGCAGACATGATTTCTATTACGGAATTATTTGAAACTTATAGGCATAATATCTAACATGGTGAGATAAAGGTTACAAGATGTAAAGTCCTATAAGCATGATTTCTACTTGGTAAGGCAATCAGATTAGAATGTAAAGTCCTATAAGCATGATTTCTACTTGGTGAGGCAATCAGATTAGTATGTAAAGTCCTAGAAGCATGATTTCTACCTGTATTACCCCATAAACATGTAGCTACCAACCCCTTACACTAATTACCCCAATATTTGTTTACAAGTTATTATAGGCCATATGAATGAATTACATATTTATATAAAAAGTAAGAAGTTATTCTATAGGGGAGCAACAGTTCAGCCTAGGTTTCCAAAGCCTTAAATAGCCTCAAATGCCTTAATTCCATAGACAAAATCATAGTCTAGGTGCATCAATGTTCCCTAAGGATCTCAAGGATCCCGAGCAGTACTTACACCTAGACTTGGTAACCAAAATTGAATAAGTGCAGTGTGGAAAGGCCAGCCTTAGTATTCTAGAGTTCAGACGACTCTCAAGTGGATCCCAAGGCAGTACACATACTGGAGGGGGCAGAACTTATTAACTTAGGAGTAGAGTGAAAGTACTTGACACAAGTTGAAAAGTTTTAGTGGAAAAATTTATTAAAAGGAAATTTGTTTGAAAATAATTTAGTAAAAAACAATAGAGATAGTTTGAATCGAGATTGGACTAGTGAACAACAGTACAACACCTTTAAGACAGGTTCATACACAACCAGGAGTCACAGAACCAAAACAAGTTCAGTAGTCACAAACAGGGGTGAAGGAATTTGGGGATACATAGAACACTTGATTCTATAACAAGCAAAAGTCTTGGGAATTGGTACAAACATGCTCAGAAATAGCTTACCAGACGTAGTCACAAAACTAGACATGAAGAACAAACTTACATACAGGGGTGTTAGGGATTTGGGGATTCATGGAGCATATGATGGTAAGCACATAACAAGTAGAGATAATTGGTATAGACATGCTCAGAAACAACACAGAGGGGTAATACACTGATCCTAAAGAAGGGATGTACATAACATGCTATTAACATATCAACTACAAGTTTCACAACAAAACCATAGATAGAAGCAAACTAGAAATAGAATGAACTGAAGCAATAAAAGAATCATATTGTTGTTGGAACTTTGAATTGAAACTAGAACATACCAGTAAAGAAGACAGTAAGCAAAGTGAAAGAGCAGGAGAACACAATGGCTAGCCTTGGCTTGCAGCCGACTAACTTAGAGTAGTAGCAAGTAGCATAAAAGGGAGCATAAAGTTTTAAGTGTGTGTGAGAGAGAGAGTTTTGAACCAAGAGTGTTTGTGTGTTTATGTTAATAAGAGAGGGTGTATATATAGTTTGAAAGCAGGTAGCAAATAAGGTAAAAATCAATGTTCATCAGTAATTATGGGGACTCAGAATCAATCAGTCATGAAGTCAAGGTAAGTACTCCCTTTAATTAAGGGAATTAACTCAAACGGTAAGAACAAGTGATATATAAGGAAAGAAATCAGTGTATGACTAATAAAGAAAGATTCAAATTTAGTAAGTATAGGGTAGAAAATTAGGGCTAAGTTCAGAAAACTCCCATCAAGGAAATAGTTTAGTATGAATAAAGTACCACAACAGACAAGGTAGGTGAATCAGTTAATTTGAATAAACGAGGTAGAAATTTAGGGTTTCAAGGAAGATCTTTTAATAAAACCATAAAATAAGGAATCCAGAATCAATCAAGAGGAAGTCATGATTCAGTAATCAGCATATAAATAGAGTAAGAGCAACCAAATATGCAGGTTAAATAATATCGATAGAAAAAGGCAAGTCTTGAACAATCAAGATGAACATAATCGCATAGAGGTAGTATAAGTTAGGCTAAGAACTCAGTAAGAACATATTCAAGGCAATGTAACCACAGAAACTTAAACAAGAATCAAGTAGTCATGATAACACACAGAATCAAACAAAGAAAAATCTAGAAAAAATTAGGGCTTTGACATAGGTGTGTTGAAAAAGCAGTAAAATCATAGAATCAGTCGAAATACGCAAGAAATAGAAGTTTAAACATAAATAATCAGTTTAAACAAAGTTTTAGAAGAAGTTCCGAAAACCCTAATTTTAGAAGAAGGTGAAAAAAACTTGAAATCATTGATTCTTGTAAAAGAGATTCAAGAACAGTGTAAAACATCAAAGGAACAGACTCAAATCGTTTAAAAATCATATAGATCTAGGAGATGTAAGCAAAAATTAGGGTTTCAAAAGAAACCCAAGTAGAGATGAAAGAACCTGTTTAGAAACCCAAAGATCGTAACAAATACAATGTGATTTTGCTCAAAATTACACCGAAGTAGCCAAGAAAAGCTAACAACAAACTCTAGATACAAGTCGGCGTGGCCTAGGTCCCTTGAATGCCTCAGAAAAGATGATCATGGAAATAGAGGAGCCATTGGAGGCTTAGGAGTTAAAGGGAGATCATCAGAGAAGACTGGAGAAGAAGGTAGGCAGTTGAAAGGAGCTAGGGTTAGGTTTTCTGGTTGAGAGAAGAAAGGAGATGAGAGAATACTGAGGCGGTGGTCTCTGAGTTATGGTCTAGGGTTAGGGTTCGTTTGGGATAAAAAGGAAGGAACAAATAAGGGTCGTTGATCTGAAAGATCGACTGCTAGGATTTCACGGGTCTTGGGTCGGGTAGGCGGGTTTAGGGTCTGGGTCAGATAGTTTGGTTAGAAATTGGCTTGGGGTTGGGTTTTATTTAGGCTATAGTTGAAATGCAAATCTGGCTATGTTTTAAATAGCTGATTTTCCCCATATTAATTTATAATAAATGATAAATAATTTATGGAAAGTAATTTTATGTACCAAGATGGTTTAAAACAGATTTTAAACATTTAAAAAATATAGGAGATCAATTTTATGCATATAAACGTAATTATATACTAATGCGGCTAATATTGCAATTACATGCAATTTAGCTTTAAAAATACAAAATGCAATAATAAAAATACATAAAAAATATTTTCACCATATTTTGGCATAAATATAGAAATTTAATTACTAAATTATCAAAACAATAATTTGGGTGATAATTATTGGGGATTTTATGAATAAAAGTGAAGGAAATAAATCAGTTTAAATCCTTAAAATTATGGGAAAAATTATAAAAACCTTGTGAATGCTTATATATGCATATATATGCTATTTTGAAAGTATTTATGCATATATTAAAAATATAGGGAAAAATTGGGTGTCAACACCGGTGTGGGGGCCTCTCATGGAGAGGAAGTTATGCTCTTGCACTACTTCGCCGGCATCGAACGCAGACCTCGATGCCCCCGTCGCTCTTGAGGAGGTCAAGAAGCGTCAACAATAGGTAATATTCTTGACATACCATTTGCGCTTCAATCTTTTCCCTTGTCTTTTCAACTTTTCTGCTTTTGTTGTAGGTCAAGAAGTTGTATGACCATGCCTTCTCTAAGCTCCAAGACGAGCTTTCATGCCGTGAGAAGGAACACGAGAAGCTTACCTTGAGCTAAATAAGTCGGAGGATTCCTCTAACCGAAAGGAAAATGAGTTGGGTGAGCTTCGGGCAAGCCTGGAGGGGGTGCACCAGGAACAGACTAGGTTTGTCGAGTAGGTAGCACGGCATTCGTGCGTTCATCTTTTACATTCTTATAACTTGATCCTTACTATCTTGTTTCATATTTGCAGATTGGGTAAAAGGATTCCCTGGTGGGGCAACTTCGGGAAGAGGTTGAGACCAAGTACACGGAGATCCTCGAGCTAAAAGAGGCATAATGAGATCGTGACCTCGAAGAGAGATCTTTTTCGGAGAGAGTTGTCCTTGACCTAGGATCTTCTTCGAAGTGCTCAGAAGGAGGTCACTACATTATCTGCAGCCAAGGCTGGGGCTGATCCACTTCCCCAAAAGTGATAATGGCCTAGTCAGAATTAATTGGCCTTTAGAGTAGGCGAACAGTCGATGCTTGCCCTATATATGATCTTGCTTTCCTCTTATTTGAGGACTTTGCTACTTTGATCATCTATCCTTCTTGTAGAGTTTTTCTTCCTTGCATAAGTTCTTTCACTATCTTAATTCAAAGCTTTCACCTAAATTTTCATTTCCCTATTCTCATTTCACTATAGTTATTGATGCTACGCTAAAATCCGTTCACTAAGAAGAGGAGAGTTCCGCCTCTGCTTCTCGCTTGGTCGGTGGTACACTGCCCGCGTTTGGTGAGCTAACCTCAAGGTGCTTTGTCTGGAGGAGGGATCTTACGTTAGAGAGACAATCCATCATTCAGAGCCACTAGGAGCATGCATCGAGGTTCATCTCATCAATAGGAGCGAAACACCTCGGGGCAATCAGGAGACACTACGGATGGGGAGAAGATGTTGTACTGCAGGTCCCTTCCATGGAAGAGAGCATCATGGCATATGTAGAGGGATTTTTGAGCGTATACACGTACCCCTTTATATTGGGACCCCTCGATAGAATCGTGCTCGAATTTTGCAGAAGATATCGGGTTACCCTAGCACAGGTTCATCAGTCATGTTAGAGGATAGTGTTGATGATAAGGTACTTTGCGGATAAAGCCGGGCTCGAGTTCACCCTCGTCCATCTTATCAGGTTCTACCGACCCTTGCATTACCGAGGCTTGATCACTCTACGACGTCGATCAAACCGGCCCTTTATTGCTAGTACTAAAGAAAATGGGAACCGAGGATGGATGAGTTGATTTGTCCTAGTGTGGACTATCAATATTATCCCTATAGAGTTTCTACTATTTCCTGAGAAATGGAATTTCACACGTAATTGGTACACTTGTGATTTTATCATTTTTGTTCATGGTGGAGGTAGACTCTGTAAAGATATTTTCCTCCCCTTATCTCCAGTAATCCCATATCTGCCAAACGAGGTCCCCGACCTGGCGGATTGGACTTGGAAACTAGCAGCTTGCTCGACCTATGATGAGCGCAAGCGGCAAAATATGTCCAAAGGTAGATGGGAGGCCAAACACCACGGTACGTGCTGTGTGGTTTATTTCCTTCGAAAGTTACTTTCTTTTATGTGTATTAACTCCGTTACCACAGACATTAGAGAATATTTTATGGTGAGACTGTGCACCCTTGGAGAGGAGGAAGGATTGTCGGCTTCGGGGCCGAGGAGTGATAACAAACAGAAGGAATCTTCGAATGAAGAAGATGATCATAGCGAGGCAAGCCCTGCTCGGAGGCTCAAAGGGGATGTATCAGCTGAGCTTGCAACACCCGAGTCTTCTAGCCTCGGAAGAATGGCTCCTCCTTTACTGCCATCTTCTTTTCCCGTCAAAGGTACTTAGAGGGATACAAGTGTTCTTCATCTCCCGTCGAAGGTACTTCGAGGGATTTTTTATGTCAGGGGCTGCCTAAATCAAGCCGGGTCTCGAGCAACCATGTCCTTACCAATATTGGTTCAACTGGGGTCGGTGATACCAGGCCAGTAGATGCACACTCAACCTCCAAGGAGGCTCAGTGGCTCTGTTTTGTGGTGAGCTTTTGTTGACTTTGTTGGTTTTTTAATTTTGCATTTTCATTTTCTCATTGAGCTTCTTTTTCGTAGGCATTTGGTAAGCTCAAATCCGAGTTACTCCGCCGTGAAGCCAAGCTACAGAAATCCTTGGACAAGGAGAAATTGCTCAGGCTTCTTTGTGATAAAAGGGGAAAGGATTTGAGACACGTTCGGTATGAGATGAATCGAAGCCTGAACTATGAAGGCCACCTCGAGAAATAAGTAACCTTTGTTTCGAGGGGATGTGTGCTTCTTCTCCTATCATTGGAGATTAAAATTTTTATATTTCAGTTGCAGAGAAAGGTGGAGGACCTGGAATGCCTTTGGGGCAAAGTTGGCTAGGCCAGGTATGAGTGTGATGAGGTAAAGGCTAATATAGATGCCCATGTTGCGCCTAAGAAGAATGCTTTGGCGAAGGCTTCTACCCTCGAAGTGCAACTCCGAAATGCTCGTGAAAATAGCTTGGTCCAGACGAGCAAGATTGTAAGTCTCGGGTTTGACCTTTTCAAGATGAAGGCTGAGGTTGTGGACGCCCAGGCTGAAGATGAAGAGATTCGGGCCAAGGCTGATAAGAAAGTGGCCGTCTATTTAAAAGATATTGCCGACGCTCGAGCTGAGTTGAGAGGGGCTTCCAATCGGGAGAGCTGAAACAATGAATATGCATGGTAAAAATCCCGAAGGGAAACCCTCAAGGAGATCCACACTAGGGGCTTCGATCTCTTGGAATAGATAGAGCACACCAAAGCAGATGAATACGACGCCAGGTTCCTCGCCTCCGATGCCGAAGATAATAAGGAAGAGGCCGATGGGGCCGTAGTCCCCGAGAGGAAAATAAGCTAGGCTTTATCTTTCTGATTCTGTGTATGATGCTCTTAGAGAACATTTATAAATGAAGCTTGGTATTTTCTCACATATACATATGAAAGAAGCTTTCTGGTTTTCTCCTTGATGTTCTAAACATCAATACCACACAAGAGGGGGGGGGGAGTGATTTGTGTGGTACCCAATTTTTGCTCTAGAAGAACATGGTTCTTTTAGGTGTTCTAACTACTACTGTTTGCGGAATAAAAAGTACATAAAATAAATAACACAGAGATTTTTATGTGGAAAACATCTGGCTCAAAAGGTGAAAAAATCACGACCTACTACTCAGTAGGATTTTAAAGTTCCACTAAAATCACTGAGCCAAAATAGTATTTACAAAAACACTTTGTAAACCTAAGGATTAACTCTAATCCCGTTGTGTCACACAGCCTTAACTGCTGGGACAATTTCAAGTTAGCTTATAACTTGAACACTCAAAGTACCTAATACATTGCTTCTATGAAATCTGAAATGTACAACTTTAAACCACCTGCTACAATTGAACTAGAATAAGAAAAAACACAGTGGAACTGATTCTTCTATTTCGTTCAAGTAGCTTCAAGAGTGCACACTCAAATTTCACATAAATTGCTTGTAAAATCGCCTTGCTCTTTTGCTTTCAATTTAGTTTAACTTCTGCATTTGTGCAATGCCTGTAAAAGATAACAATCACTGTCATTTAATAGGTTAGAAATCAGAGTTTGGTTGGGACTCAATTTCTGATCTTTTATCGTAGTTGAGTCCTTGAAGATATCAAACTCTAACACTCTCTTTATCCGGATTGTGGTGTCTTCATATAAGGAGACTTTCTCCCCTTATCCAATATGCAACTTTTTCGATCAGATCAGGAGTTATTGCTACTTGATCAATAGGACTTATCTCCTTCACGTGCATCTCACATGTGTAGGTTGATCATGACAGTGCTTCACAAGATGGACTTGGTCTATGACTGAGTTCATTTGTTATTCTTCAAAACTTCACCTGTTCTTGGGCCAACGAATTCCCCCTTTTTGATGATGAAAAACTCTGTGCTTTTTACTGATAAGAAACCTGTAAGAACTCAGCTTAACCATCAATACAAAACTTAGAAAATTTTCTGTTCATCAAGGACCAGGTTAATTAGGTTATAAATATCACTTATTTCAAAATATGTGTAAAGCACAATATCTCTTCCCCCTTTTGGCATCATCGAAAAGTTGCATACTTAGTGTGAATTCCAGATTTTAATAAGTACTCATGGCCACTGGGGTAACTGCAAGTGCAATCATGGTGTAATCATCAGTAATCAAACAAACATATTTAAACTATCAAGGTCAGAATAATCAATGAATAAGAGAAAACAACAGTTGTCATTGAGAGACATATGTTGCCACTAACAATCCACAAAAAGAATGAAAAACATCCAAACCATGAGCAAAAAAATAGAAAACTCCCTAATCTGGGTCATTGAGGGGTACTAGAACTAGGTCAGGAGATAGAAATTAGGAGTCCTAAGGCTTGGAGGAACTGGAGGGTTGAGTTTGGAGAAGATAGCATGTTCTGAAGAATTCCATCATTCTTCTCCTTTTCTTTTGCAATCTCAATTTTGAGACCATCCCTCTAGCTTCCACTTCAACCACACAAGCCTTGAGCCTAGCAATTTCAGTATCCTTAGCTGCACATTCCTGAACCAAAGTCCTAACCTTGTTGTTGATGGGTGTCCTCAAGGATAAACCAGGTTCAACTGGGATGGCATTGATTGGATAGTCAGAAGCAAGAAGAGTTTTGATGCCAAAGTGTTCTTTGCTCGAGGCCATTTACCATTTCTTCAGAGGCACATTGAGCATGTCCAAAACTGTGGTTAGTTTGAAGTCATATGGGGTAGCATGAGCATTGGAACCATTTATGACCATGTCTAGCAGTTTGGCTATAAGGGCAGGCTAGTTGATTTGCTTTCCTCTCTCCAGGCATTCCATAAAAACCAGATCCATGTAGTTGGCAGTGTGCCTTCTCTACTGTCTTGGCAATAAGCACTTGTTGACAAACTCAAACACCACCTTGTGCTGAGGCCTCATCTCACTTTTCTGCACAGCTCTAGCTTCATTCACATTCTCTGAATCATAGAAACTTTTGGTGATTTCAAGGTATGGCCACCTTCGCCTAGTATAGTCATCAAACCCTTCAGAGGGTATGCCCAGAATCTTTCCCAGTTTCATAGCATCAAACTGCACTTGAACTCCCTTTACCTGGCTACTAACAACTCCATCCTTAACAACAGCATTTGCCATAAATTCAACCAACTCATTTCTAGCTATCATACCTTCCATCTGAAAGACCATGTCCTTCCATCCCTGAGCAGCCGAAGAGTCTACCAATCTCATAATCCCTGGTTCCACCAGGTCCTTCAACAATCTACCTTTTAAGATTTTTCTTCTTCCAAAAATGGCAAGCTTATCCTGCTCCTTCTCAAATTCATCTTCTTATTATTCTTCTCCACTCCAATCATCATTATCACAAACTTTGTTTTGTTTATCTTTCACTGCAGATGTTTTCCTCTTGGCGAGTGTGGGTTCAACAACTACATGCACAGAGGAGGACTTCTTGGAGGAAGTCTTGGGTTTCTTAGGCTTGGGTGTAGGAACCTCCACTGTTGTACACCTCTCTTGATGGACCAGTTCCATCTCTTCTTCCTCAATAGCCTCTGAGGATTCTGCAACCTTTCCCTTTCCCTTTCCCTTTCCCTTTCCCTTATCCTTTTTTCTTTTTCTTGCTTTCTTCTAAACCCTTTTGTAGATCTGCTTCACTTTGTTTTACCCTGCTTCTTGTGGCTCTACCCCTAGGCACTGAAGAGGCAGTAGGTGTTGGGGATGAGGCTTTTCTTTTCTTGGATGGCTTGGGAACATTTGGGGCTTTTGGTGCAGTAGCTTTGTGTTTCTTTGGGTCATAACTTGCCCCAATCTTTTTCAGTAAGTAAGCCAGGGTTTCTTTAGTCGATGAAACAGGTTTATCTCTTTGTTTGCTTAGATGAACCAACCCCTCAACTTCTTCCCCAGAACCACTTCCCCCTGACTTCATTCCACTCTCATCCAACCTATCTTGTGCAACCCCACATATAGCAAGAACTGCTCCCTTCCCTTTTCCCCTCTCTTCACCACATGCACCTTCTCTCTCTCTCTCTTTCTTTTTTAGACTTCTTTTTACCTCCACTCCTACTCATCTCAGGCAACTCAACATCCCTAATGGGTCCGACCAGAACAAACCTAGTTTCTAAGTTCTTAACCACAAAAGAACTTACCTCAGAAGGAGATTCTTGAGTCTTTTTAGAGCCAGAAGACCTATGTACATCTCTCTCAGTCGCGAATTGAAAGGATTCTGACTCAGAGCTACAATCGGACTTTGGAGCAGGGCTTTCTTTAACTTGCCTAGCTTTAAACCTTTCATTTAAAACCTACCTCAGAGCCCCAGATGCTACAGTTTTTCTAGCATGAATTTTCTGCCTTCGAAACCTAGGTTTTGTAGATGCACTGGGTGGAGTAGATGAGGATGAATTTGAGGGAGATGGTGGTGGAGGAGTGCCAGGATGCTCTTGTGGGTTAGACATGATTCTTTATTTCTTGAGAGAATTTGGGAATTTTGGAGAAGAGGGCAATTAGAAATTAAGAGGAATTTTTGACGGTTTTAGAATTATGAAGAAACTGGAGATGTGGTGTGTATTTAAAATGAATTAGACATTAAGTAAGTAACGACAACTTTTTCAGGGGTCAAATAGAAGTCTAATCAAACTGAAATTCCAGAATTTTAATGATATATTTGGCTTCCCTAGATATTAGGCAAAAATTACGATTTAGAGTTCTAGATGGACGGAACTGGTTCAATGCTCAACGGATAGAATTTTCTAGGAATTTGACAAGTATAGGACTTCTGCTCATGACTGAATTATTAATTTTTCTAATTGTACAGAGTTTAGAAAACATACTTGAGCTTTCATATGAACCCATGCTGATGAACCAGGTTCTTCATATAGAACTCTCTTGAACATGCTTCAAATACTATAATAGAGAAAATGTTGTAAGAGATCAGTGAGTCATATATACACAAGTCACAGGAGTATATTAATTAATGTATGAAGCAGAGTAAGAATTAATCTAGATATTTACACAGGTTCAGAATTCCTAGCCAAAAAAATAATTTTCTTCATTGTGCATTCTGAGCTGGACCTATTAGGTGATCTTAATCATCACTAATTCCAACTTGTTACTTTCAAAATTTTCTCTACTCAGTACTTTAGTGATGATGTCAGCAATTTGCTTATCAGTAGCACAGAATTCTATAGAGATTAATCCTTTTGTCATAGTTATCTCTTAAGAAGTGGTGTCTAACATCTATGTGCTTAGTCCTCTTATGATGAACAAGGTTCTTTGTCATACTTATAGCACTAGTGTTATCACAGGATATAGTAATGCAACCAACTTCAATGCCAAAATCTACCAGCTGTTATTTGATCCATAACAATTGAGCACAACAAGATGCAGCAACAACATATTCAGCCTCAATAGTGGATAAGGCCACTGAATTTTGCTTTTTAGTGGCCTGGGATACAAGACATGAACCAAGAAAGTGAGCCATACCTCAGGTGCTCTTCCTATCCAGTAGGAAACCTACACAATAAGCATGAGCATATCCTAGTAGATTGAAATTACTACCTTTGGGGTACCAAAGACACAAATCAGTGGTGCCTTTCAGATATCTTAGTTTCCTCTTGACAGCAGTCAAGTGAGACTCTTTTGGATTTTCCTGAAACCGAGCACAAAGCCCTACACTGAAAACAATGTCAGGTCTGCTGGCAGTAAGATACAAGAGAGAACCTATACAACTTTTGATCAACTGATGAACCAGGTTCATCAATGTCTAATTTAGTGACAGTTGCAATGGGTGTATCTATTTCTTTTAATTCTTCCATTTTAAACTTTTTGATAAGCTCTTTTGCATACTTCTACTGATGGATCATGGTTCCATTAGGACTTTGTTTGATCTGCAAGTCTAAGAAGAAGTTAAGCTCACCCATCATACTCATTTCAAACTCACTCCCCATTAATTTTGCAAAGTCTTTACTTAGCTTATCAGTGGTGGCCCCAAAGATTATGTCATCAACATATAATTGTACCACAAGGAGATCCTTACCTTTTTCCTTTAAGAATAAGATACTGTCAATTTTACCTCTTTTGTAACCATGCTCCAGTAGGAATTTGGACAGTCGTTCATACCATGCTCTTGGGGCCTGCTTGAGTCCATAGAGAGCTTTGTCTAACTTGTACACATGCTCAGGACATTCTTTGCTCTCAAACCCTGAAGGTTGTTTTACAAACACTTTTTCTTTCAGATAGCCATTTAGGAAGGCACTTTTGACATCCATCTTATGAAGAGTGAATTCCATTTGTGCTGCAAATGCTATGAGGAGTCTGATTGCCTTTAGTCTTGTAACTGGAGAAAAAGTCTCATCATAATCTATGCCCTCCTCTTGGTTGTAACCATGGACCACCAGTCTTTCCTTGTTTCTTGTAACTATTCTATCTTCATCAAGTTTGTTTCTGAAGACCCATTTTGTACCAATAACTGATCTGTCCTTGGGTCTTGGAACTAGATGCCAAACTTGACTTCTCTCGAAATGACTGAGTTCATTTTGCATTGCATTCACCCAATCTGCATCCTGCAAAGCCTCAACAACATTTTTAGGTTAAATAAGAGATAAAAATGCATCAAAAGCATACAAATTCTTTAATTGTGATCTAGTTTTGACTCCAGATGTTGGATCAATGATAATGTTCTCAATAGGATGAGAACTTTGATACTTGTGAGGTTTCACAACCAACTGGTTTCTGCTAGATGTTTCTCCCATGTTTTGTTACTGAGGAACAAGGTCAGGAACAGGTTCTTTTAGGGGATTTATTTTAATTCCTCTTTGATCAGTTCCCCCTATCAGGTTGCCCTAGATGGAAGAACCCGTTCCATTACTTGTTCCTTCTTTTTGTGCCACTTTGACTTGTGCTGGGGCTTTAGTCAAATCATTTACCAATCCAATGGCTTCATCTTCATGTTCTTGTCTCTCAGAAAGAATGATAGTTTTATCAAATACTACATGTACACTTTCTTCTACACACAAAGTTCTTTTATTAAGCACTTTATATGCTTTGCTATGCGAAGAATATCCCAAGAATACCCCCTCATAACTTATGGGATAAAACTTACCTAGGGAGTCTTTTCCATTATTGTGCAAAAAGCACTTGCATCCAAATGCCCTAAGATGGGATATATTAGGTTTTCTCCCTTTAAGTAACTTATATGGAGTCTTCTCTACAAGAGGTCTAGTCATGCATCTATTGATAATGTAACATTCAATGTTTATAGCCTCTGCCCAGAAGCTATGGGGCAGTTTACTAGAAAGAAGCTTAGTCCTAGCCATGTCTTCTAGAGTCCTGTTCTTTTTTTAAACTACTCCATTTTGTTGAGGGGTCCTAAGGGCATAGAGGTTATGAACTATACCATTTTCATCACAATATTCAGCAAACTTAGCATTTTCAAATTCAGTTCCATGATCCGACCTGATTGATGCAAGTTGATTTCCTAATTGTTTTTGAGTTTTTCTAACAAAGGCAGTGAACATGTCAAATGCTTCATGTTTAGATGTTAGAAATAGTACCTAGATAAATATAGAATAATCATCAACAAGTACCATTACATATTTCTTTCCTCATCTACTCATGGTTCTCATTGGACCACAAAGATCCATATGGACCAGTTCCAATGACTTGGTTGTGCTTACCATTTTCTTGCTTTTGAAAGATGATCTTACCTTTTTCCTCCTTGCAAAGGCCTCACAAACTTTGTCTTCTTTGAACTTGATGTTGGGTAACCCTATCAGCAAGTCCTTAGAAACCAATTTGTTTAGCAAATTCAGACTGTCATGACCAAGTCTTTTGTGCCATAGGAGGGGATCATTATGCAGCACACTTAGGCAGGTTAGTTCATTTTCTGAGAGAGTAGACAAATCTACAATGTAAATATTGTTAACATTTTTTCCCTGCAAAATAATCTTGTCAGTGGCAAGGTTAATCACAAAGCATTTAGTAGAGGTGGATGCTACAAGGTTACCTTTGTCACATAGTTGTGACAAATTGATCAGGCTATATTTCAAGTCATCTATCAAGTAAACATTCTTAATGGAGTGAGAGTCCGTCTTACCTACCTTTCTAACCCCAATGATCTCACCTTTCTTCCCATTTCCAAAGGATACATTGTCAAGTGAAAGGAACTGGTTCTTGCTTCCAGTCATATGTTTTGAGCAACCACTATCCATGTACCATATTTGGCTGCTTCCCTTCATTTGGACCTGCAAAAAGAAATCAGGGGTTAGTCTTAGGAACCCAAACTAGTTTGGATCCCTTTATATGGGCAAAGGGATAAATCAGATTCCTTCTAGTCCACCCAGGCAGCCTATTTTTTTCCTGAACAAAAGTTTTGTTCTTTTGACTAGCCTTTTATTTCGCATTACATTCGATTTTGTTCTCAGAAAGAGTGAGGTACTTGCTTTTAGGATACCACTTAGGTGCTTGAGTCCCATAACCAAGTCCTCTTTTGTTTCTACTGTGATGTTCTTGTAGCCAGGAGAGTGCATTAGAAGCCTTGTTCCATTTACAAGTTCTATGTAGTTCTTGTTTTACCCTCCTTAGATCTTCTTTTAATACTCTTATCTGTTCATCTTTCCTATACAGCTCATCCTTCATTTTTCCTAAGTTTTCTTCTTGGGTGAGATGTGTGTGATCAGCTTTCTTTCTGTTCCTAGTTTCAGCTTTATGTTCTCAGACCTAAGTTCTAGGACACTAGTGTTAAGTTCAAGAACTTGGTTCTTCAACTCAGTATTTTCACTTTCACTCTCATTATCCCTAGACTCTAGATATTTGCACTTGGCTTTTAGGATCATACATTCCCTGGCTCTTCCTTCTCATTGTTAATTATCTCAGACTCATCAATGAAGTCTATCAGTAGCTCAGACAACCTTTCTTTAGACAGGAATTTAATCTTTTCTTTGAGATGAAGAATACTTACCTCTTGTTCATCATCTGATTCTCCGATGCCCATAAGTGCTTGTTCATCTCCAGCTTCATATTCTGAGTCCTCATCTGATGTTTCTCCCCAGGCAACAACCATAGCCTTTGTTGATCCTTTGTTCCTTTTTGGTTGAACCTATTCCTTCTTCCTGTTCCTTCGTTCAGCCCTTTCATTCTTCCACTCAATTCCCATTGAGGGCAATTCTTGATCATGTGATCAGTCTTACCACACTTGTAGCAACCCTCATTGGTCTGTTTCTCAATAGCCCTTGGTTTGTTGAAGGTTGTACCTCTTGAAGAACCATTTCCTCTCATCAGGTACTTTTTGAAATCTCTTGTGATCATAGCCATTTCATCATCCATCATATCTGAACCTTCAGCAATTATGAGAGCCAAACTTCTTTCCTTCTTTGGTGCATCCATTTTCATGGTTTGCCTTCTTAGTTCATAGGGAGTAAGGTTTCCAATTAGTTCATCTAGCTTGAGGGTAGCAATGTTCTTTGATTCCTGAATAATAGTGATTTTGCTTTCCAAGAGACTGGCAGAACCCTTGTCAAAATCTTCTCAACTTTGTCTTCTTCAAGAATAATCCTTCCAAGAGACTTAAGTTCATTTTTAGTGTGGTAAACCTTGTATACACCTCTTGGATGGTTTCTCCTTCCTTCATGATGAAATTCTCATACTGAGAATACAACAATGTTCCTCTGAACCTCTTCACTTGAGGTGTTCCTTCATGAGCCACTTGCAAAGTGTCCCAGATTTCATTGGCAGTGGTACATCATTGAATTCTACTGTACTCATCTGGACCTAGTCCATATACAAGCCATTTCTTGGCCTTGGCATTCTTCTCCCACTTCTTCAGGTCTTCAGCAGTGCAGTCAGCTCTTGTCGTTGGCACTTCCACTCCTTCAGATTTCTTCTTAGTAGTTTCTAGAGGACCATCAGTGACTATGTCCCAGAGTTCATAGTCTTCTCCTATGATGTGATCCCTCATCCTGTTCTTCCACCAAGAATAGTACTGACCATTGAAAAGTGGAGGCCTAGCAGTGGATTTCCCTTCCCAATTCCCAGGTGGCAGACTCATGTTGATCTTTTCCTAAGGTGTTAGCCTCTTCAAGGATTACCCGCTCTAATACCAATTGATGTTCTAAACATCAATACCCCACAAGAGGGGAGGTGATTTGTGTGGTACCCAATTTTTGCTCTAGAAGAACCTGGTTCTTCTAGGTGTTCTAACTATTACTGTTTGCGGAATAAAAATACATAAAATAAAGAACACAGAAATTTTTACGTGGAAAACACCTGGCTCAAAAGGTGAAGAAACCACGACCTACTACTCAGTAGGATTTTCCCAAACTTCCACTAAAATCACTGAGTCAAACATGCATTTACAAAAACACTTTGTAAACCTAAGGATTAACTCTAATCCCGTTGTGGCACATAGCCTCAACTATTGCGACAACTTCAAGTTAGCTTACAAATTGAACAGTCAAAGTACCTAATACAATTGCTTCTATGAAAGCAGAAAGGTACAACTTTAAACCACCTACTACAATTGAACTAGAATAAGAAAAAACACAACGGAACTGGTTCTTCTATCTCGTTCAAGTAGCTTTAGTAGTGCACACTCAAATCTCACATAAATTGCTTGCAAAATTGCCTTACTCTTTTGCTTTCAACTTAGTTTAACTTCTGCGTTTGTGCAATTCTTGTAAAAGAGAACAATCACTGTCAGTTAATAGGTTAGAAATCAGAGTTTGATTGGGACTCAATTTTTGATCTTTTATCATAGTTGAGTCCATGAAGATATCAAACTCTAACACTCTCTTTATTTGGATTGTGGTCTCTTAATATAAGGAGACTTTCTCCCCCTATCCAATATGCAACCTTTTCGATCAGATCGGGAGATATTACTGCTTGATCAGTAGGACTTATCTCCTTCGCGTGCATCTCACATGTGTAGTTTGATCATGACAGTGCTTCACAAGATGGACCTGATCCATGACTGAGTTCATTTGTTATTCTTCAAAACATCACCTATTCTTGGGCCAACACTCATTTCATGAATTTCTCTATGCTTGAGTATTTCCTTCTTTGTCTTGGATTTTGACGTTTGTCGATGATTAGCCAGGTAGCTGGACTTCGAGGAAAAACCCTTAGGTTTACAAATCGGCCCTGAGGCTTGTTGGGCTGGCCCGTAGGCTCTTACACGTAGAGTCGATACGACCTCTAATATAGGCTGGCGCTTAGGCTCTAACGTGTTGGGTCGGTACAACCTTTAATATAGGCTGGCGCTTAGGCTCTTACGCGTTGGGTCGTTACGACCTTTAATATAGGTTGGTGCTTGGGCTCTTATGCGTTGGGTCAATACAACCTCTAATGTAGGCTTTATTTTGCCTCGTTAAAGACTTTTTCAAGTTTTTGTGTTCGCCCGACTCTTCGACAGTTCGATAAAAACCTCGATTGTGAGCCATTATGTAGCGATAAATGAGCACCTCGGGAGGTTTTACTCGATGACTGAATTGTTTTGAAGCCTATTGTATGGAACTGATATGATCGAAGCTCTTTTGCTTATGCCAAGGGTATCCTAATTAACCGGTTCTTTTCAAAGTATTTTTTAAGTAATTGAAGGCCTATGATTTTATGGCGACAGTTGGGTGTCCCTGAGTCGCGTTAGTTTGGCCGGAGCCTTATGACCGTAGACATTGTGTTTGGCCGTAGTTTTAGTCCCCGAGTGAAGTAGCTTCAACGTCTATTTCGAGGGTATGCCTTTTTAGGGGTCTTACAAGTTCGAATATATAGCCTTAACTTTAAGATCGGGATTATGCCTTTTGTTAGATCTTATAAATTTGAACATGCCTTACTTGAGGTCTTACAGGTTCTTGGTACAAGTATGATTCATTCCTTGCTTAAGGTCTTACAGATTTGGTATTGGCTTATGGAGGTCTTATGAGCTCGAGGTTGCCCGCACGGGGCCCTATGGCCTTGAGTTTTTGATAGCTCGACAGGTGATAGTTGGAGATAGACCCCGAGACATCGAGCGCTTTTTTGGATTTGGAGCCATTCTTTTTAAACCTTGATGTTGCCTCATTGAGGGCTTACGAGTTTGCAGTTCCCGACCCGGAGGTCTTACCGCTTCGAGTTTTTGATGCCTGTCCCCGAGTGTTCTGGAAACTTCTAGCCCTAGAGTCGTTTCTTGTAAAAATAGCATATTTCTTTGAAGCGCGAAGTGTTTTTGGTGGTAAAAGATACTCCTTTGATTACTTGGTACAAGTATACATGTTCTCATCGTCAGGTATTCAATTATTCTATGCGGGCACGGTTTATTCAACCGTTTGGCCGATACGTCATTTTTCTATCGAGACCCTTTTTGATTATCCTTGACTTATTCGAGAAGGTGATATCCCAGGGGGATGCCCCCCAATGTTCGAGGTTGATTGAAGAGAAGCTTTGAATACTTGTTAAGTCCTCCTTAGGTAGCATATAGATGTTGCCTCATTAAAAACCTTCTTGGGATAAAATCCGATCGAAGGAAAAGAGTGCAACGCATGCTTTAAAACCTAAGGTCTTCAAGCTGGAGAGTGCTTCGATTGTTCTAACTGGACTCCTACACATAGGTTAGTGTAAAACGTATATAAAAAGGGAGACGGTTATACCTTAGTAGTGATGGTGCTTTGAGCCTCGATATTCTTCAAATATTTGCTTTGGGGAAGCGGTGCGGTTCTTTGCTAGTTGACTCGGGTGTGGTCGAGAATGTAGCTCGTGATTGCTACTTTGTCGTTTGCTTATCCTTTGGCTCCTTCGATGTTGAAGGTGTCATTGTTGGTGCCATGTAGTGCACCGTGATCATCTCTCTCACTGCATGCTGCTCCCCGTATATAGTTTTTATTCCATCCTTCGTTGGAAACTTCTCTCATGTATTGTATCCATGGTGTTCCGAGCAAGGCATTGTACCTCAAGTCTCCTTCGATGACATGAAGCTGGACATTCTGGGTTGTGCCGTCCACGTTGACCGGGAGGGTGATTTCACCTTTTGTTGTTTTGCTCACCATGTTGAATCCGTTGAGGACTGGAGAGGTGTGCACGAACTGGTCGAGCAGTCTGAGCTGCTCCACCACCCTCGACTTGATAATGTTGGCCGAGTACCTGGATCCACAAGCACACACTTAATATGAAATGTAGTCACAAGAAAATAAATTAACAATGCGTCGTTATGAGGCTGAGACAGGGTCTCAATGTTCTTGTCGCTGAATGTGAGAGCGTCCTAGGGTATGTAACCTCGAGTTCGCTTTTCCCTGGTAATGGATATTTTTGTTCTTTTGACAACGGGTTCCTGTGGGATGTCGATTCCTCAAACGATCATGTGGATGACATGTTGTGGCTCATCTGTTTTGTTTTTCCAATTTGCTTCTCTTTCTCGAAACTGATTTTTGTCTCGGTCGCTGAGGAACTCTTAAAGGTGCCATTGTTGATTAGTCGGGCTACTTCTTCTCGAAGCTGTCTGCAATCTTTGATCCTATGGTTGTGCGTACGGTGAAATTCGCACACCAAGATAGGGTTTCATTGTGACGGATCTGATAGTACGGGTCTTGGCCACCTGGTGTCTCTGATCTTACCAATGGCAGATACGATGTCTGAAACATCAATGGTAAAGTTGTACTCAGATAATCGGGGTGGCTCTGTTGGTCCTGTGTGTTTGTCGAATTTGGCTCTGCTCATGAGTTCCTGAGGATTCTGACCTCGATCTGCCCTTCGATCATTTCTGGGTATGTTACTCCTTGGGGCATTTCTTTGATCTTTAGTATATGGTTGATACCTTTCCTTGTTTGGCTTTGGTTCCTTCGCTAGGAGTCTGCTAGGATATGCTAAGCCAGGATGGGCTCCTAGTTGGTTGCCCTTGACCCTAATCTTCGATTGATATCGGTTGTGGACATCCGACCAAGTCACGACGGGATATTCAACCAAGTTTTGCTTTAGTTGCTTTGAAGCTACCGAGCTTCGTTCGTTCAAACCTTGGGTGAAGACCTGCACTTCCCAGTCATCAGAAACTAGTGGTAATTCCATTCACTCCATTTGGAAGCGAGATACAAACCCCCGCAACATCTCATTTTCTCTTTGGTTGATTTTGAAGATGTCAGATTTTCTTGTAGAAACCTTGATGGCATCGGCATGTGCCTTTATAAAAGTGTCTTCCAGCATGGCGAATGAGTCTATTGAATTCGGGGATAGGTTGTGACACAACATCATGGCCCCTTTTGAAAATGTTTTGTCGCACCCCCTTTTTTCCCTTTTTGCGGGGAAAGTCCGGGTTCCAACATTCATGAGGGGTAATAGCTCATTTAATTTTTGGGAATTTAGCTTTTGTAGAGTCGCCACCTAATGAATTATGGTGCGTTAGGGCACCTAGATTGATTAACTCTTAGATTGGTTTGCATTACCAAAAATTTAGGGTAAGGGCTCAAAATAACCTTTAGGGGAAGGTGTTAGGCACCCCTTTCGGTCCATAACGGTAGGTCCCGACTGAACTTATACTTATGAACTAGTCCATTAACAAATAAATAGTTTAAACACATAATTACAAATAAGACAAGGTTCTCGACATTACACGACTCAAATAATGAGATAAAGGAAAGACTTGAACAAACTGTGTACATATAGAAAAGTAAAGTTTAAGCAAAGGGAATTTGGGAAGGAGGGGTCCTAGTTTTTTTAGCTTACAGGATCACCCCACGCAATGCCCGATAAATGCTCCTCAATGAGGGGCTACACATGACATTAGCGTGTAGTCATCATATCCCTTTTCTACCCATTACCCCACCCCTTAGTGGTTATCAAGCGAGTTTTTATTTAACAAACTCTAAGCTTGCTGCTACCCGTCCCTTCCTTGTGGTCCCGGAGGACTTTAGGACCTCCAAATCTGGGCAGTTCTAGACAACCCCTAAAGTGTTTTAAAAGGAGAAAATTCTAGGCGACAGGCAAGAACACATAGGACTTAACAGATAAATGCAGAAAGAAGCAGTTAAGAGGCCGAGGTTTACCCCCACAAGTAACGCACATAAGCATCATGTCTCAAACACAAACAAGAGCAGTTTTTATTAGAGAAAAGACCTAAACAGTATATCTAAGTGGATGTCAATGCAAAGAAATATGCAACATTGTTTTTTATAAACTTGACAGTAAGGCCCTAATCAATTTTCCTACTGATTTGAAACCTGTAATTCGTTAAGCAGTAAACACAAACGAAAATAGTTCTCCAGTTTTATGTAGGTTGATTACCTAAGGCTTGCCTAGGCATGGGATCATGCATAATAGTTACAGAATCATTAACAGTTCAAGAGTTTTTCTTGCCTAAAGCATGTTAAGAATGCAGGGATTGTTACCAGTTTTATTTGAAACAAGACGATCATATATGAGACTGTTTTTACATCCTTTCATAATCAGTAGCTTAACTAGGAGTGGCTAAGCAAATGCAAACAAAGTGCCTAATACATGATTTTTAAATGCACAGAAACGACAGTTTTTATGACAATGATCTTTAAATTAACTGAATTCCTAAAGCATGATCTCTAAATGCACAAAAGAGTTACAGAAATTTTAAGACATGATTTCAGGATGTGCAGGAGTAACAACTTTTATGCTAATGTTGTTTATTAACCTACAAGATTTCTAAGTGATAAACATGTATTAATGTCAAATGAGATGCTGAAGCAGTATACATGAAACTTAAGAGCATGATATCTAGTGCATAACACGATTTGAATGTATTGGTCTTAAAGTAGGGATTCTAATGCAAGCATAAATAAGGTAAAGCCTATAACATGCTTTATACCCCAATGATATTGATAGAAATATATAACTACCCTCCCCATTTCACTAGTCATCCCCAATATTCGTTTACAAATAATTATTACAGACCAGTTGAATAAATTAGACAAATAGATAAAGGAAAAGAAGAAGTTACACTATAGGGAGCCTGAAGCATGCCCAAATATACCAAACTGTCCATAGCCTCATATGCCAAAGTGTCATAGCCTTTCTTATGTCCGGGTGTGTCAGAGTTCCCTAAGGACCCCAAGGATCCCGGGCAGTGTTCACACCCAGACTTCATAACCAGAACTGAGTAAGTGCAGTGTGGAAGAGCCAGCTCCAGCGCATCAGAGTTTAGAGGGATCTCACAGGGATCCCCAAGGCAGTCACACACTGGAGGGGCAGAACTTAAGTACCTAAGAGTAGAGTGATAGTCCTTGACATAGTTTTAAAAAGGTTTTAATAGGAAAGCAGTATTTGAAAAAGACTCAGTTGAAGTAGTTTTATAAAATAGGAAAATTGTTCAGTAAAATAGTTTTTGATAAGAGTTGTGTAATCAAACAAATAAAAGATCAAACATAGAGCCAAAACAGGTTCAGCAGCACTCAAATAACAACCCTTCACACAGGGGTAATTGGGGCTAGGAACACATAATACACATAAACAAAAGTCTTTATAATTAAGGTGGTGGGTAATAGTGCAAACAGTAAGACATGGATTCAGGGATGCAAATTAGAACATAGTTATAGAATCAGATGTGCTTTAGGGGGTTCATGGGATGGGGGACAGCTAATGATACAACATAGTAAAAATTTTAGAACCAACATAGAATCGGACAACTTAGGGTAACAAAAATTGCTTTGCAAAGAAAGGTTCATACTAGAGACTAAATAGAAAGTAAACCAATATTCAAAAACAGGGTAGAGTAGAATTTAGACAGACTACAAGTCATAAGACATGCTGATCTTAGAAAGGGATAGGACATAACTAATAAGCTAGGTGGAGCAATAGGTCAATTACATGTTGAACAACAAAACAATAGATAGAAACAGATTAGGAATATGATAAACTGAAGCAGTAGGAAACACATTGATTTGAGAGCTTGAATTTAAAATCAGAACATACTAGTAAAGAGAGTAAACACAAGGTGTAGAACAAGAGAGTGTAATAATTAGCCTTGGCTTGCAGCCGGCTAATTTAGTAACAATAGTAAGTAACAAAAGAAAGCAGAAGAGCTTTTGAGTGTATGAGACAGGTGAACTAATGTGAGTTCGTGTGCCTGTAAGACTGTAGAAGAGAGCAATATATATAGTAGTTTGAAAGCTAGGTAAACAAGGTAAGAATCAAAATTGTTCTGTAATTGTAGAACTCAGAGTAAAATCAGTCCAAATCTTCCCTTAATTAAGGGAATTAGTTCAAACGGTAAAGAGCAGGTGATAAGTAAGGAAAGAAATCATACATAGCTGGAGTATAACAAATAAGGAAAGAATTCAAACAATGTAAGTATAGAACAGGTAATTAGGGTGAGGTTCAGATGGTCCTAATTTAGGAAACAATATAAAGAATTAGTAAATAATGTAGTCAACCACATAATAAGGCAAGAATATAATTTAGAAGTCAGAAATCAACATAGTATATCATCACATGAAATCAGTAAAGGGTATCAATCACAAAAAATCAGGGATTCAAATAAAAGTAGTACTGATTAAAGAAAATTAATATAAATTTCTGTGAATAAACAAAAATAGACATAATATAGGCAAGAAGAATCAAGTCAGAAACACTAATAAGCACAATAGGGTAAAATTATGGAGACTCGAAACATATTCATGAAAAATAGATATTCAGACGAATCGAATGAACATATCACCAAAGACAGACTTGGGATTATAACATAGTGTTAAAACTAGGGGTTTAACATAACAAAATGTTATTAAAAAGCATTTTAATAGAAAGTCGTTTAAACATATGAGAATCAAAGAACAACATTAAAAGACCAGGGAAATGTTTTGAAGAAAAGTTCCAGAAACCCTAATGGGAAAATAAAGCGACGCTTTAAGAAATCGAAAGGCTTTTCATAAAACAAACGAAAATAGTTCAGAAAAACCTCAGACCTGTTACAGATCTAAGCGGTACAGGAGAAGAGATTAACGTTTTCTAGAAAAATAACCCAGAAATAGAGAGACCGGCTTAGAAACCCATAGGTTTAGCCAGAAAATAAAAAGATCTTACTCAATCGGGCCATGGTGTCCCAAGAATGGTGAGGACAAGCCCATGGGTGAGTGAACGGCCACTGGTCCCTTGAGGACCTTAGGATAGCAAGAGTTCCGGTCATGGGGAGGGGCCATTAAGGCTAGGAGCGGTGGTGAACCACCATAATCAATGGCGAGCAAGCAATGGCGGGTGGAAGCCCTAGTTAGGGCAGAGGGAGCTTAAGAGAGAATGAGAGGAGTGACATAGGGCGAGGATGAGAGAATGGGGGTTTGGGGGGGGTAGGTCGTTTAGGTTAAATTAGGTAAGAACGAATCTGGGCCGTTGATCAAAATTGATCAACGGCTAAGATTAAATCAGATTGGGTCGGGTAGATATAGGAATTGGCCTGAGTATGATTAGGTATTTGGGCTGGTCTAATTAGGCTAAAATTTAAATAGAATAGGCTATTTGTTAAATGCCCAATTCAAATTAGATAAAATAATTTATAAAATAGCTAATAATTATAAAAAAATGAATTTCATGCATAAAGAGTAGTTTAAAATGATTATTTAGTATTTAAGAAATACAAATGACTAATTTTTGGTGAAAAATAGCATAAAATTATATGCATGGGCTATAATTGCAACGTTATTGCAATTATAACCAAAAGGTGCCAAATTGGCTATTTATGTAATAATTTGGCCTCAGTAGGACCATAAACAATAAATTAAATCATGAAATGCTTTTCGAAATCATTTGTGATGCAATTTTAAAATTATTTATAGGAAACAAAATATTGGAAAAATTAATAAAAATGTAGGAAAATACCAATTGCTATTAATGCATGATTTTGAAGGTATATATATAATTTAAAAAATATTTTTTGTTGGAAAAAATTGGGTATCAACAACTGCCGCTCTTTACCCGGAAAGGATGAAGAAGTTGTCGGGTAAAGATATGATGGCCAATTTTGACCGAGCGAGACGATTTGGGAGATTTAGGTCGCGCCCTGGCTTCTAAGCTGCCTACATATCCTTGGTTTTACAGGAATCAGGCTGTATGTAGTTCCAGATCCATCGGCAAAGTATATCGGTGAAATCATCACAAGAACGGACGCAACATCTAGGGATGGGCGGATGAATAGTTTATGGGGGAGATCAGGTTTGATATGGTTGAGGGAACTGGAGCGGGATCTCTCCCGCAGGGATAGCCGTTGCTTGTTGGGTTACCTGCAAATAAGAATGTTACAAGCATATATTGTGCATAAAATTTAAACATGATGCAGGTTCCCATTAGACTATGAAAGCTGTCTTTGGACGGTTAAAGATGACGTCCTTGGACCATGACGTCCTAGGCCATGAATTATTTAGTAAGGGATTCACATGCCATGAAGTGATGTTCTCGGGCTATGGCAAATGGTGCCTCTGAACCATGATGCCTATGAATAATGATATGCAAATTTCAAGGATCCTCAGGCCATGGCATGGTGTCCTTCGGCTATGAGGATGATGCCTTTTGGACTATGACGCCTTTTGATAGATTGGCAATATTTCAGGCTATGATATACAGTAATATGACGTTAGCAAAAGAAGGCTTAATCTTGTGAAATGAAAGACGGAGCTTAGCCTGATTGAAAAGCGAATAGATAGTACTCAAAATAAAGTAATATTTGTGCAAAGAGGGACAACGCTTAGTCCCATGCAGATGTGTGGCAAGGATTAACCTCATGAAGATGAAGACAGGGATTAGCCTCATGCAAATATGGAGGCAATGATTAGCCTCATGCAAGTATGGAGGCAGGCATTAGCCTCATTTAGATATGGAGGCATGGATTAGCCTCATGTACATATGGAGGCAAGGATTAGCCTCATCTAGATATGGAGGCAAGGATTAGCCTCATGCAGATAGGGAGGCAAGGATTAGCCTCATGTAAATATGGAGGAAAGGATTAGCCTCATGCAAATATGGAGGCAAGGATTAGCCTCACGCAAATTTGGAGGCAAGGATTAGCCTCATGCAAATATGGAGGCGGGGATTAGCCTCATGAAAATATGGAGGCGGGGATTAGCCTCATGCAAATATGGAGGCACGGATTAGCCTCATGCAGATATGGAGGAAAGAATTAGCCTCATCCAAATATGGAGGCACGGATTAGCCTCATGCAAATATGGAGGCACGGATTAGCCTCATGTAAATATGGAGGCAGGGATTAGCCTCATATAGATATGGAGGCAGGGATTAGCCTCATGCAGATATGGAGACAGGGATTAGCCTCATGCAAATATGGAGGCAAGTATTAGCCTCATGCAAATATGGAGGCAGGGATTAGCCTCATGTAGATATGGAGGCAGGGATTAGCCTCATGCAGATATGGAGGCAAGGATTAGCCTCATGCAGATAGGGAGGCATGTATTAGCCTCATGCAAATACGGAGGCACGGATTAGCCTTATGCAAATGGATGCAAGGATTAGCCTTACACAAATATTGAGGTAAGGATTAGCCTCATGCAAATATGGAGGCAGGGATTAGCCTCATACAAATATGGAGGGAGGGATTGTTGATACCCAATTTTTTCCTAGGTATTTTTGTACCCAAAATACTTCCAAAATAGCATGTATGTGCATATATAAGCACACCCAAGAGTTTTAGTTTTTTTTTTAATGATTTTTAAACCAATTTACTACCCATTTTAATACCACCAAATCCAATAGTTATTCTAAAAATTATCATTTTTTGGTGAATAACTTATTTCATTCCCGTATTTACACCAAAATATATTTAAGGTGATTTTTGCATATTTTTTACAAATTTATTTGGCATTTTTAAGCTAATTGCATGTAATTGCAATTATAGCCTATTTTACAATTAACAACATTTTATAATTATAAGATCACTTTTAGTATTTTTACATTAATATTTATATGTTATTAATTATTTCAGTGCCTTTAATTTATTTTTAAATCATCTTTTTACTATTTTATAAAATAATAAAAGGGGAGATTGGCTATTTAACAAACATCCCTTATTATTTCAATTCTAGCCAAATTGGCCACACCAACTATAAGATTCAAATGGCCAAATATCCTGATTAAATTAACCCAGCCCAATCCCCAATATAACCCGGTCCAATCTGAGCCACTTATCAAATAAGATCAACGACCCAGATTTAATTCCCTTAATTAAATTCAATTACCCCCCCCCAATCCCTCATTCTCCACAGACGGTCTCTCTCTCTCTATCGTCTCTCCCTCTCCCTTCTCTTTAGAACCTTCTAGTTCTCTCTTCTCCGATGATCTCCACCGTCTTCCCGGCCATCTCCGGCCACCTCCCTTCAACCCCAAGGCTCTGATGGCCCTCTCATCGTCCTGTTCAACACCTCGAAGACCTTTGAGGATAATGGACCATGGCGATTTGAGAACTAGGGTTCCTGGTTCTTCTATATGCGAGTTCTCCGGTGTGATTTCAGGCGAAATCACACCCTATATGTCACGATCTATGAGGTTACGACAGGTTTTTCCCACTTCTATTAGGTTTCCTTTTTTTTGAAACCCTAACTCTCTCCTGAATCTCTCAAAAACGGTGTCATTTCATGTTATTCTCATGTTTTCCTTTGTGCTCTGTTTATTCTCGAGTTTATTCTGAAAGATCCTTTGCTTTGAACCATTTTTTTTACTTTCTTCGAAATTAGGATTTCTTGGATTTCTTTTTATGCATGCTTCGATTGATTTTCTTTATGATTAAAACATTTTCCTTGTTTATTCTAACCGATTTCTATGCTCTTACTATTTTTTAGTTTGACTCTTCTAAAAACCTTAATTTCTAGAAAATGTTTCTTCATTCGATTATGTGTGTTAGCATGTTTCTTTGCTTCGATTACCTGTGTTAGCCTAATTTCCTTTATCTTGTCTCTATGTGTTAGCATGTTTCCTCGTTTGATTGAGTGTATTAGCCTGATTTTCCTTGCTTTGGTTCTGCCTGCTGGCCTATTTGCTTGATTCTTGTTGATGTTTCATAGTCACCATGCTTCGAATATGTCTTGCTGAATCTTAACTTGTTTTCACTATCTCTGAGTGGTTATGTTTGTTCATCCCTTGTTCCTTCCTAGTTAACTTTGCTCGCTACTTTTGTTCATTTACCTCTATTTATATGTTAAAAATGCAGAATCATGACTTCACATGATTGATTCTGATTTTCCCTGATTGATTGGTAATTTAAAAACTTTCTTAAAAAAAAAACCTAACATTCTACCCGCCCGTTTGAGTTAATTGGTTTTGTTACCTCATTTGTTATAGTACTCTGTTCTTTTAAGCCTTTCCTTAGTTGGAATTTTCCTGAATTTGGTCTTACTTGACTACTCTATGCAATACTGAACCTTGACTCTTTCCTTATTTAATCCTACGCTAATTTTTCCTATTTGCCTTATATGGTGCTGAATCTTTTCGTTTGATTTTGATTCCCTTAATTAATGGGAGTACTTCCTTGATTCTTTGATTAAATGATTCCGAGTTCTTCAATTAACATATTTCCGTGATTTTTACCTTATTTTACCACCTACTTTTGGCTATAAATACCCTAAGTCTTTACAAAAAAACACACAACAGTCTTCTGACTTACACATACCACTGAATACTTTCAAAATCTGCATTCCTTTTGCTCTTTTGCTCTACTGCTGTTCTCTGCTCCTTCTTATTATCAGCCGGCTAAAAGCCAAGGCTAATATACTATTACTTCTTTGTCTTTGCATCCTACTCTTGCTCTTTTACTGGTATGTCTTAACTCAGTTCCAAGCAATCATCCTAATGTGTTTACTTATAGTCTTTATATCTATGACTGTTACATGCAGAGTTTGACATGTTCATATGCTACTGTTCGTTTTACTTTCCTGCAAATGCTTGATCCCTACTCCCTTACCCTCTATGTGTTTATAAATGGGGATTCAGGGCATGGAACCATGAATTGTTGTCCATGAACTAAATTTTGACCCCAAGTAAAGAGTGTGTCAGTATGTTTCATTGCTGATCATGCCCTTTGCCCCCTCTTCCTTTTTTTACTGTTTTTGTTATGAATTCCCTATCATTACCCCCTATGTATGCTGAGTTAAAGTTTATGGTCTGATAGCTTTTAAATGGCTATCCAGGCCTGAACCTGGCTTTCAATAAGTCATAACTCCTCAATTTGAAAATGACAAATTGGTTAGGGGTGTGCCAGCACTTCAAATTGCTTGGCATGACCATCAGCTTATCATTTCCCCTCCCCTGCACTTGCACTTACTCTTAGACTTTAAGTTCTGCCCCTCATATGAGCCTTGCCTTGGGACCTTGAGTTCCCTCTGAACTTGGACATTTGAGGGCTGGCTTTTCCACACTGCACTTTACTACAATTTTTGAATGATGTTTGGGGTGTAAGCACTGCCTGGAGCTCTTGAAGCTCCTTGGAACTTTGACACATCCCAAATAAGAGAAGGCTTTGGAAACCTGGATCCTTGGAAGTTGGTTTACTACATATGTCAGACTGGGAGTCTGAATTAGGCTCTCTTTGGTTGGAATTCTGATTTGGGATGTATTTTATTTATTTTTTGATTAATTTTGGTCTGTAATAATTTTGTAATAACATTCAGGGTCGGCTAGTAAAAAAGGGGTGGAGAACTATTCATGCAAGGGGTAGATATCATGCCTATAGGGGTTATCATTTCTGAAATTCTGTATCCCATCTAGAGATCATGCTTGTATGAATTACTGTCTTTAAAAGTTCTGCATCTTATACAAATCACTGAAACTCTGCATTTTCATATAGATTCCATAGGAACTCTGCATTTTCATACTATGCCTATAGGATTTTCTGCACTTTCATATAGATACCATGTCTATAAGATTTTCTGCAATTTTGCATGTGCATCCGTCATTAGGCAAACTTGTTATAGGATTTAAACAACTAACCAATTGCATATAGATGACCTGCCTATAGGATTTCTGTATAATAATAACAGTGTTTAAAAAACAGTGTTTAAAATCAGTGACACTTAAAAAGCATGCCTATAGGAGCTGTTAACTAACTTGAATCGCCAATTCGTCTAAAATCAGTAGCAATAACGCGTAAGCACCTGCAGAACTTATGTTTTTGTAACTAACAAATCTTTTATGCAATCAGTTTACTCTTTTTGTTTTTCCTGAAATTGATAGATATCATGCCTATAGGTTCTGTTTAACGCCTAGGCAAGCCTTAGGGTAAAATTTTATAACTACATCAGTCTTTGTTAATTACAACCAGCAGTCAGGCCTAATAGGACTTCTTATCTGAAAATATGTAATAAATCAGCCTGCCTTAACGTTTAAGTTTAATACAGACCAAACCAGTATGTGCAAGACACGCTAAATTCTATGGCTTATCTGATTTAAGGAGGTTTACTTGAGCCTTACTTGCTTATTTGCCCTCCCATTTATTGAATTATGTGTTTTGCTTGACGCCTTAGTATTTTGTCCTTTGAAACTCCCCAAAAAGCCCCAACTCCCTCCCCTTTAGGATTAGTAGTCTCAATGCCTCCGAGACTGATAGGATTGTGGGACGGGTACTAGCATGCAATAAGTAACGATACCATTCCGCGCTTTAATACCTTAACGGGGTGGGAAGGGTAGATATGGATATGATGACCGGTACGCTAATATTACGTGCGGCCCCTCTTCTGAGGAGTGATCGCTGGGTATTGCATTGAAGTGATCCATATTAATTATAAACTTAGGACCCCCCTCCCTTTATTTTCTTTCATCTTTTCTTGTAAAATTATTCAAATCTCTTTTTTTATTTCTGCCCTCTCTATATACTTTCAAAAGTTTTCAACCTAATTGCAATGTTATATGCGAGTCCTTATTTGAGCTTTGATTGTTTACTTGTAAAGTCACAATTGCAACATGGTCGGGAACCACACTAGGGGATCTTGAGGGGTGCCTAACACCTTCCCCTCGAGATAATTTCTAGACCTTACCCAAACTCTGGTTTTCCAACTCAAACTCTTCTAAAAAAGTGTCCTAATGCACTATAATCATTAGGTGGCGACTCATCAACTTCTAAACCCAATTCTCGAAAGGGAATAGAGTTTTCCTCCCAATGTCGTATACCCGATTTCTGACCCCATGATTAGAAAAAAAGGGGGCGTCGACAGGGATTAGCCTCATGCATATATGGAGGTAAGGATTAGCCTCGTGCAAATATGGAGGCAAGGTTTAGCCTCATGCAAATATGGAGGCAGGGATTAGCCTCATGCAGATAGGGAGGAAAGGATTAGCCTCATGCAAATATGGAGGCAGGGATTAGCCTCATGCAAGTATGGAGGCAAGGATTAGCCTCATGCAAATATGCGGGACAGGGCTTAGTCCCATGCAAAGAGCGAGTAGCAAATAAGAGTAGTATATTTCTTAGCTGTAGATATATTCGGTGTCTGATGGCCTGTTTGATAGCGAATTTGTTACCTGTATATATTTCCGGATGTTATCGATACGTCAGATGTGCCTGCATTCAAAGAAAAAATTTATGTTTGGGGGGGGGGAGGGGAAGGTTGGTTCGTGCTTCTGTCGGCTGGCTTCGCTTTGCTCCGTTCTGAAAGCCTTTTCGAATTCCCCTGGGTGACACCTGACTGTTATGGAAATAGAGTTTTCGAAAATATGCAACTATTGATAAAAAAAGATTTTTTTTAGATACGTATTGATATATCAAGTAATTTTGATCAACTACTGACTGTAACACATCTCAAAGGCATTGCAGCACTCTTATGTTGCAATTTTGAGGGTCATCCTCCAAATTCTGCCACAATTTAGTAGATGATCCTTCGGTTGTTTGCGGATAATAGGCCATGCTAAACCTTCTTTGGAATTTTGAAAATCCTTTTCAAAATTCTTCCCCAGTTTCTTAACAGATTACTGCCTTTCTAGCATGTGATGGCATTGGTCGGACTTGCTCTGGAATTTTAAGGGTCATCCTTAAAATTTTGCCCCAGTTTCTGATCTTTGGAGGGGAAATGGAAATTTTATTATGATATGACCGAACCCATAAGGGTGCCTACATACCCCCTCTTAAATGGGAATCAGGTCAAGCATAGATTAATTACATCAAATGAGGAAATGTAAATAGTCTAATTGATTGGTTTTGGCCAGATTTATTCATCCATTTCTACAAGTATGAGTGCTCCCCCTATCAGCACCCTGTGAACCATGTACGGACCTTTCCAATTGGGAGGGAATTTCCCTATAGCTTCATCTTAATGTGGGAATATCTTCTCAGCACCAGCTGTCCTGGTATAAATTTCCTTGGTTTGAGCCTTTTGTTGAAAGCTCTGGACATTCTGTTCTGATAAAGTTGGCCGTGACACACTATGTTCATCCTCTTTCCATCATTAAGGGACAATTGTTCATAGCGGCTCTTTATCCTCTCTACATCGCTGAGTTCAACTTCCTGTTTGATTCTTAAAGAAAGTATCTCTACCTTGGCTAGAATGACGGCCTCGGTACCATAAACCAACGTGTAGGGAGTTGCCCCGGTTGATGTGCGAACTGTATTGCGGTATCCCAATAAAGCAAAAGGTAGCTTCTCGCGCCATTGTTTGTGGTTCTCTACCGTCTTCCTTAATATCTTCTTGATGTTTTTATTGGCGGCTTCTATGGCTCCATTCATCTGAGATCTGTAGGATGTGGAATTCGTGTGCTTGATTTTGAAAGTTTCACACATGGCTTTCATCAGATCACTATTGAGGTTGGCGGCATTATTAGTAACAATGGACTCGGGAACTCCGAATCAGCAAACTATTCGATCCTTGACAAAATCTGCGATAACTTTCTTGGTTACGTCTTTGTACGATGCCACTTCTACCCATTTCGTAAAGTAATCAATGGCTACCAGAATAAACCTGTGTCTGTTTGAAGTAGTGGGCTCAATCGGACCAATAACATCCATTCCCTAGGCGGCGAATGACCAAGGAGATCTTGTTGCATTGAGCTTATTTAGCGGTACTTTTATCATATTTGTATGCACCTAGCATTGAAAGCATTTGCGGACATACTGGTTGCAATCCTTTCCATGGTCATCCAAAAGTAACTGGCCCTAAGTATCTTCGTAGCCCAGACGAAACCATTCATGTGCGGGCCACAAGTCCAGGCAAGTACATCCTCAAGTAGCTTAGAAGCTTCCTTCGTGTCGACATATCTTAGCAAACCCCCATCAGGAGTTCTCTTGTACAAGATTCCTCCGTTGTGGAAAAAGTGATTGGACAATCTCCGGAGTGTGCTCTTCTGAGTGTGATTTGCATGCTCCAAATATTCTCCTTTTGACAAATACTCCTTGATGTCATGGAACCAAGGCTTTCCATCTGTTTCTTCTTTAACATGAGCACAATATGCCGGTTGATTATGGATCTTCACCGGAATGGGATCAATATAATTCTTATCTGGATGTTGTATCATAGATGACAAGGTGGCCAATGCATCGGCAAACTCATTCTGAATTCTAGGCACATGTTGGAATTCTATCTTCGTGAACCTCTTTCTTAATTCCTTCACATGGTGCAGATATGAAAGTATCTTGGAATTCTTGGTGGCCCACTCTCCTTGTACCTGGTGCACAAGCAAATCTGAATCACTAATTACCAGCAACTCCTGAATGTTCATGTCGACTGCAATGTTGAGCCCTAGTATGCAGGCTTTATACTCTGCCATGTTGTTGGTGTAGGGAAATCTGAGTTTAGCAGATTCGGATAATGTTGACCCATTTCTAATACCAAAACTGCTCCAATGCCCACTCTTCTGAATTTTGCAGCTCCATCAAAGAACATCCTCTAACCGTCGTATGCTTCAGTAATGTCTTCTCCTACAAATAATACTTTTTCATTAGGAAAATGCATCTTTAAAGGTTTGTATGCTCCTCCCACCGGATTTTCAGCAAGGTGATATGACAATGCTTGCCCTTTGCCCGCCTTTTGAGTTACGTAGATGATATCGAACTCACTTAACAGTATCTGCCATTTGGCCAACTTTCTAGTCGGCATGGGTTTCTGTAATATGTACTTCAGAGGGTCCATGCTGGATATGAGGTATGTAGTGTAGGCACAAAAGTAATGCCTCAATTTCTGAGCTGTCCAAGTCAAATCACAACAAGTGCGTTCAAGTAGAGAGTACCATGCTTCATAAGGTGTGAACTTCTTACTCAGGTAATATATGGCTTGCTCCTTTCTTCCTGTCTCGTCATGTTGTCCCAAAACACATCCGAAGGCTCTATCTAATACAGATAGATAGAGTAGCAAAGGTCATCCTGGTTTTGGCGGGACCAAAACTGGTGGTGTGGACAGGTACTCCTTGATCCTGGCAAAAGCTTTTTGACAATCCTCTGTCTAGCTTGTTTCAACATCTTGAAATGGGCTCACATATGACCGTGGACTCTGCTATGAATCGACTAATGTAGTTGAGATGTCCTAAGAAGCTCATTACGTCCTTTTTTG
This sequence comes from Nicotiana sylvestris, assembly GCF_000393655.2. Classification (NCBI taxonomy): domain Eukaryota; kingdom Viridiplantae; phylum Streptophyta; class Magnoliopsida; order Solanales; family Solanaceae; genus Nicotiana; species Nicotiana sylvestris. The sequence continues at coordinate 69,273,117 of NC_091061.1, read as the reverse complement.
ATCTTAGGTGGTAGCAATTCTTAAATAGCATTGACTATGGATGGATCTAGTTCGATCCACCGACGAATGACAATGAATCCCAGTAACATTCCTACAGCAACACCGAATGCACATTTTCCGGGGTTTTGCTTCAAGTTGTACCTCCGTAGCCTGTCAAAGAACTTTCTCAAGTCCACTATGTGATCTGTGACCCTCTTGGATTTGATAATGACGTCCTCCACATGCACCTCTATCTCCTTATGTATCATGTCATGGTAGATGGTTGTCATGGCTCTCATGTAAGTAGCCCCAGCATTCTTCATACCAAATGGCATCATCTTGTAATAGTATACGCCTTAAGGTGTAATAAAAGTTGTTTTCTCTGCATCTCCTTCATCCATCCAGATCTGGTAATAACCCGTGAAGCAGTCTACAATAGATTGGAGTTCATGCTTGGCGTAGTTGTTGATCAAAATGTGTATGTTTTGCAGTGGGAAGTCGTCCTTGGGACTTGCTCTGTTTAAATCCCGGTAGTCAACACATACTCTGACATTCCCATCATTCTTCAGAAATGGCACAATGTTAGCTAACCAAGTTGGGTACTCAACCACCCGGAGAAATTTGGCTTTTATCTACTTGGTAACTTGCTCCTTGATTTTCAAGCTCATATTTGGCTTGAACTTTCGGAATTTCTGCTTGATTGGCGGACGTATGGGATTAGCAGGCAACTTGTGAGCCACTATAGACGTGCTCAAGCCGGTCATGTCATCATATGACCATGCGAAAATATCCTCATATTCCTTTAGAAAAAGGATGTATTCTTCCTTCTCTGTTGGTGATAAGTGAATGCTGATGTGGGTCTCTTTGACGGTCTCGGTTTGGACTTAGGCTTATTCTCAATATTTTCAACCGCTCTAACAACTTCCTTGGGTATCTCATCTTCTTCATCTGAATCACTATCCTCATGTTGCGTTACCTCATTACATCTCACAGTCACTGGCTCATTAGGAAAAGTAATAATAACGCTGTAGAAATAAAAAGTGTAGAAATATTAATGAATAATAAAGAGCAAATGCATTTGATTATAACCGAAAAATCATTTGGACAAGTACGACTCGGTGAATCGAGCATTTATTTTGAAACAAGTAAATCTTAAAACAAAATTACTAGAAATCTTAAATGCCTAGAATGGCTATAGAAGTAAAATCTGCCATGCTACCCAGGAACTCGGCGGGCTCGGGATGGTGTGGCAGTCCAGTTCCTAAGAACAACTCCCTATTTTACGGTCTGAATAGCGAGGCCTTCTTCCTCCTCCTCCTCGATTATGGTACTGCAATCCATGTCCTTATCCTCCAAGAACAAATTCTTCAACCAAGCTAGTGCTTCCTCTTCTGCAGTCCCCTATATCGTATCTGTTTGGTTAAATGCTTGTTCCAAGCATGGCACTAGTTGCTTGAGAGGGTACTATGGTCCACGCCATAGAGGCGACCAATTTCTATATTCTTGCCATGTGTATTAGTATACAAGCCCAAAGGTGGTACCATGATTTTCCAGCTTTATTGGTTTAGTGATACCTTGGAGGTTCTTTCCCAACCCTCTGCCGGGTTCATATCCAGACCAGGCCAGTATGTTTTCTATTTTACTGCTCCACCATTTATCCTTCTTGATGGCATTGACCCGTTCAGTGTGATGATAGGTTTCCCCTCCTAGCCTTCTTTTATGTCCAGTGGTTGCGATGGTTTGACTGGTGTAGATAGGGTTACTTCCATCTTTGTGAATGATCACCTCCTGACGATTCCATTCGAACTTTACGGCTTGATGTAGTGTGGAGGGCACGGCTCTAGCAGCATGGATCCATGGTCGGGCCAACAAAAGATTATATGAGATTGGTATGTCAAGCACCTGAAACCCAACGTCGAACCAAGCTGGCACCATCTGCAAGCAAAGGTTGATTTCCCCGGTTGTGGCCCTCTAGGACCCATCGAAAGCTTTCACGTTCATGTTTCCTACTCGTATTTCATGAAAACCTTTGTCCAACCTTTTCGGAGTGTCCAACGGACAAATATTGAGGCTTGAACCTCCATCAACCAAGACCATGGCAATGAATTTGTCTTCAAATTGCACTGTAATTGCAATGCTCGGTTGTGATTCAACCCCTCAGGCGGTAGTTTATCTTCATGGAAGATAATCTTATGACTTTCCAATACTTGGCCCACAATATTGGCCATTTCTCCACTAGTGATGTTATTGGGTACATAAGCTTCGCTTAGTACTTTCATTAAAGAGTTCTTATGCGCCTTTGAATTTTGCAACAATGACAGGTTAGATATCTGAGATGGGGTTTTGTTCAGATGATCAACGACGAAATACTCTTTTGCTTGTACTTTCCTCCACAGGTCATCCAGCCCTGTCCGAATGATAGGATGCCTAGTAGTGGCATTTTTACTTAAACCTCTCAAATGTTCGGGTGTATAGATTCTTCCATTTCTGGTCATTTCTTGTACAGCATTAGATTCTTCTACCTTGGCCTTCCCTTTTCGCCGAGCCTCGACAACGTAATCCTAGGGTATTTCTTTTGAGTTTAATAGAGGTATGGTTGATACTATCACAGTGAAAGGTGTGACCATTTCTATTTCAAATGGAGCGAGTGTGGCCACAGGCGGAGCCACCTCTACTTCGAATGGAACTGATGCAGTTACCTCAACCTCGATTGGTGGCTGAGTATGTACACGATAGGAGTAAGTGTGACTGCAACTTTAAAGTCATCACCTTCTCGAATAAGCCCAATCGACCCCTCAGGGTCCCACTCTTCATTCGTCTCTATCACATGTATTCCACCAACTATATGATCAGGGAGGGGGTTGTCGTGGACATTAGGTGCGAGTTCCTTTGCATGTATGACCTTGTTGTCAATTAGCGTCTAGATCTTATCCTTCAATGTTCAGCACTCAACAATGGTGTGCCCCTTCATACCGGAATGGTATGCACATGTTTTGTTTGGATTAACCCATTGGGATGTAATATTTTAGTGCCATAGTGGGAATAGGAGTGACGCAACCCGTGGCTTTCAGCCTTTCATACAACTGGTCAATAGGCTCAGTAATGGCGGTGTATTGTCTGGGTGGTTTGCGGTCTACATTGGGTCTTGGTCTTGGATAATTTTGGTGAGTTGGTGGTGATTGAAAATGGGATGGTTGGGAGTTATAGGTGTGGTAGACAGTGGTTGGTTGAGAATATCTGGGGAATGAGGGTTGATATGTGGGTGGTGGTGCTTGGTATGTGAGTGGAGATGTTTGATATGTGGGTGGAGGTGTTTGATATGTGGGTGGAGGTGTTTGATAGGTAAGTGGAGATTTTGCACCCCGGGCCACCATTACTACCCCAACATCTCTCTTTTTCGATATACCACCAGATTGTAATGCCTTATTTGTGGCATGTAGTGCCTCAAAATTCGTTACCATCCTGCTTTTGATTCCTTCTTCGATTCTTTATCCAAGTTTGATGATGTAAGATAATTTATGATTTTTGATAACCTTCAACCTTTCATAATATTGCGGATCCTGACGAAGAACTTGTTCATCTGTTCCTCATCCAAAGATTGCCTGACCTTGGCCACTTCCGACCTCTAACAAGTTGCATACTCACGGAAAGTCTCAGTAGGTTTCTTCTTAAAATTCTGAATGTATAAAACATTCGGTGTGTTCTCTATATTGAATCTGAACCACTCCATGAAATTCGACGCCATACTTACCCAATTGGACAATTTCTTGGGATATTGGCTGATGTACCAGGACAAAGCATCCTCAGTAAGACTCCTTATAAAGAGTTTCATTCGGATCCTTCTATCTTTCCCGACCCCGACGAGTTTGTTGTAATAGGCCTTAGAAGGACTTTGAGATCACTTGTGCCGTGAAACATCTCAAATATGGGAGGTTTGTATCCCTCTGGCAGTTCTACGTCTAGCTGTATGCATAGGTCTTCATAGTTCAACCCTTTTATTCCTTTGCCGCCTTATACACCTTGAACTCGGCTCGCCAACATCTTGAGTTCTTCAGCCATGTTTTTAATGAGCAGGTCCTTCTCGAAGGATTCGAGTGTATAGGAGATTGGTTGGATAGAGTGAGGCACAATTTCTACATATATAGGGTTGTTTTGATGGATGCTAGGGACTTGGTTGTAATGATGATTGTTATTTGAGTTCTGGGAATCGGGAATGGGTTGTGGTGTGTTTTGGGGAGTGTGATAAGTGGTGGTTGGTGGGTACTGAATTGGTTGATGGTGATGTTGTGGCAGAGCTGGTATTGGTAATGGATTGAGATTTTGGGGTGCAGTTGCATATTGATTTGGTGCGTGAGGATTTTGTGGATGTTGGTTTTGTGTGATTTGGGGAGGTGCTGGGTTCTTTGTGTTTTGTTGGTGGATGTCGGGGACATTTAGGGTGAGTGACAAGTATTCCAAGTTGCGGACCTGCTCAAGTTCTCCTTGCAATTCCAATATCTTTTGTTCCAGTCTCAAGACTATATCATTTGGGGTCGGAGTACTCCGTCCATCTGAAGTCTCTGCGTTCTCAATATTCTCCTTTCTGATACCACTTGAGTCGTCCATTTTTGCTTTTCCTCTGTCTTTTGTATTGCTTAGAGGAGGAGGAGGTGGAGGGCCTATATATCTGGTATGATACGCTTATGAGGCTAGTATGAGTGAACAAACCTAAGGTGGTGGGAATAATCAAAATAAGGAAAAACAAAAAGGTAACAAGTAAGTAAGGATTTTGAAATGTTTACAGTATTTAAACACATATTGTGGAAATGTAAATTCGTGCCTTAATTTGGGATACTCGTTGTGCCCGAGGTAGATCTAATGACATATAGATTTAGGGAAATTTAAATGCCAATAAATGCTTCATTTCATAATATAAAAATAGACGAATCCCAACATGACGCTAAGATAATAGAAAAATAAGTCACTATTGGCACTTGGCCTTATTATATTTTAGAAAAGCAAATAAATCTAGCCTATTTGGTCCCAGAAGGACCTTCCCAAGATTCGATCTTCCTGAATCCATCATTTATGTCCCCCAGCTCGTGCAAACCCAGCAGCAAGTAGGCTTTGGCCAGATGTCCTCCTTCAGCTCCTTTAGCGTTCTTGCAATCCTCGATCCTCTTTATGACTTTGCCTTCCAGCTCCATTATTCCTAGCTCCAGGTATTCCAGTTTCCTGTTGGATGTGAAAGCCATCTCTTTCCATTCTTCAATCAACCTCACATTCCTCTAATGTATTTCCTAGTGCTCATTCTCAGAGTCGTGGACCCTCTTGCGCAGCCTGTTGTATTTGACTTGAGCTTCAGCTTCTTCGTCTATGATCCTATTCCCTCGATCAGCTCCTGGCATTACAATTCCTTTTAGATTGTCCTCCAACCATGCCGGGTAGAGAGGCACATACCCTGCATGATACCTATCTGGCTCAACGGTGTTTTTTTCTACAATGATATTGCAGTGCCACATGTGCTGAGCTTGGCACTTGTAAGGGATGTCATCGTCATGAAAGTCTGCCCTGAAATGGCTCATCTTCGCAACCCTTGATACAACCTATTTCTTGCCTGCTTGCCTCATAACTCGGATAGGGACATAAGGGTATATCCTTCTCAACCCAATCAACACCAAGTGTGGAGCGTCTCTTGATCTGATGATGAGTTCGTCTGTTGGGAACCATTCAAACATTCATTGTGCCTGTTCATTGGTCAGATTGTCGAAGAACTCTACCCATTCTTTGGCATTTTTTGGCTAAGCAAATCTGTCTAGAATGTATGTCATCCATTTGGGGTGATGGAAGGCAATATGGTCATTCCAAGCCCTTCGCGGAATTCTTGGGGGTAGGACCTCTTTTGAAAATGTTCTAACAACCACAACTGTAGCAACAAGTTACAACCCTCGAAATGCTTGATCCCTCTTTGGCAGTGCTCCAGAGCCTTGTAGATGCCGGCTATGATCATAGGGACTATAGTGTATGTCTTTCCATTGATCCCTTCCATCAAAGTCTTGGCGACCATGGCTAACATAGTGTGGATTCTTTATCTTTTCATTGGGAATACAATCAGGCCCAAGAAGCATACAATGAACATGAACACTCTACGGTGGATGTGGCCTAGAGAAGCGAGTGAGATCTCATCATGGTAGGTACGGTAGGACTTACTATGGTCATACTTGTCATACAGGTATTCAAAGGGTATGCAAGATTCATTCAGGCATACTAGGTCAACATTTTTCTTCAACCCCATCATCTTTAAGAACCCTTTACCGGTACGGTTCTTTGGTAAAAATAACCCGGGACTATCCCAAGTCAACCCCGCAAGCCCTATAATTTCTTCTAGAAGTGGTGTCATTTCTATGTCGCCGAAACGAAACACAGACCTCTCACTGTCCCAGAACATCCTTACATGTTTCTTGTCACTTGAGGAAAGGTCCTCCCACCAATCTAGAAGCAATGGCGGAATGTTGCTAACCATAACGAATCTGGGGACCTCGTGTTAGGCCTTTCTCCTCCCCCCCTCCCAGACTGGACTATTTATACATTCATGATTAGTATATTGGCATTTAGTTCTCCAAATTAATGCACAGAACGTGGTTGTGTCCGTTGGGATTATGGAAAACCCAGTGGACTTTGGATAAGGCTCATCTTAAAGGATCATTATGTGGAAAACATAATTGATCCGACTAGGTTTGACCATGATGCATGCACAATTTTGATCAGAGTAATGTTACTATGGGGTTTTAGACTGGTACCCTCAAGCAGACAACTTGAGGGGGAAAGGCACGAAATCGTCGACTGCACCACTGATCGACTGGTTTTACCGCAAATAAGCCTTTCCGAATTTAAAGGTAATAAATAGGAAGAGAGCAACCACTCATCAAGTGTTGCTATAGGATTCTATACGCACGAGTGGAATATAATGTGGAGCATGATTTATGCAGCAATTAATAGCATGTAGTCAAGTATTTGCACGTAGGAAAAATAAATACAGTATTTAAATAATTGAAAAGATAGTTATAGAAAAAGGAAACAAAGAGACAAGTCAGTTTCAGGAATAAAGAATCATAAAGGCTTAAAAGAAAATAGGCAATTAAATTCAAACAAGGGGAAAAGCTAAGGGATAAATAATGCTTGGACTAATTCATCAAAGATAAGTTCGTTATGGTAAGAGCCTAAAATAGTCCCCAGCGGAGTCGCCATGCTCTCACGCCCCCTTTTTCCCTTTTTGCAGGAAAGTCCGGGTTCCGACATTTATGAGGGTAATAAATCATTTCCTTTTTGTGAATTTGGGTTTTGAAGAGTCACCACCTAACGGGTTATGGTGCGTTAGGGCACCTAGATTGATTAACTCCTAGATTGGTTTGCATTACCAGATATTTAGGGTAAGGGCTCGAAATAACCTTGAGGGGAAGCTCTTAGGCACCCCTCTCGGTCCACAATGGTGGGTCTCGATCGAACTTATACTTATGTTCTAGTTCTTTAACAAATAAATAGTTTAAATACATAATTACAAATAAGAGCAGGTTTTGGACATTACACGACTCAAATAATGAGATAAAGGAAAGACTTGAACAAACTCTGTACATATAGAAAAGTAATGTTTAAGCAAAGGGAATTTGGGAAGGAGGGGTCGTAGGTTGTTTAGCTTACATGATCACCCCACGCAATGCCCGGTAAACGCTCCTCAATGAGGGTCTACACGTGACATTAGCGCGTAGTCATTATATCCCTTTTCTACCCATTACCCCACCCCTTAGTTGTTATCAAGCGATTCTTTATTTAACGAACTGTAAGCATGCTGCTACCCGACCCTTCCTTGTGGTCCTGGAGGAGTTTAGGACCTCCAAACAGTTCTAGACAACCACTAAGGTGTTTTCAAAGGAGAAAATTCTAGGCGACAGGCAAGAACACATAGGACTTAATAGATAAATGCAGAAAGAAGCAGTTAAGAGCTAAATGCTTGAATGGGACCGATCGATGGGGTACTAACAGTCCTAAGAGCCTTGATGAAGGAACTTTATGATCAATGATGAGTAATAAATGAAGAAGAATCAATGAAGCACAATAAATGTAAGCAATAAATCAAAGGAAAGACAATAGAGAGTGGTTAGAGAGTAGAGAATGTTCTTGTTCTTGTATTGAATATCATGTGTGCAAATAATAACAAAGGTCCCCTTTATATAGGAGGCGGAATCCAAACATAGTACATATGCATTTATTATAAAGGTTTTCAGCTGGTACAGCTATTTAATGTCACGGTACGGACTTGCACTATTCTTATAGACTTGGCCGGCTCTAACCACTTGCCTTGGAAATTCCCACTCGTTCATCGTAGCCATAGATTGGTACTTCCCTGAGGTCGATCTATTCCTCGAGCCTTCTAGTTCATAAAACCTCGAGCTATGCCTCGAGCTTCTGGTTCATCAAACCTCGAGCTATGCCTCGAGCCTTCTAGCAACGAGCTATGGAATGTCGTGACGATCCTAAAATCGGACTCTCCAATTTTAGCCATATACAATAGAGTCACTATATGGTGTCATGGAAACAACCAGGTCACAATTCTCACGGTGCACGCCCGCACAACCGTCACTTGGCATGTGCGTCACCTCAATACCAATCACATAACATATAATTCGGGGTTTCGAACCCTCAGAACCTAGTTTTAAATTGTTACTTACCTCAATAAGAGCAAAACACAACTCCAAAATACCCTTGCCTCTCTAGGAAGTGTTACCCCCATGTCTTCGTACGTGGAAGTACGCCATAAGTAAACTGACATAAGCTCGGAAATGAGATGTTACATTCCGTATTTTCGCACGTTAAAGTTTCATCATAAGTTAATCGAGGTAAGTTCAGGAATGAGATTTATTTTGGGATTATAAGTATTAAATTATTCCAAACAAGTGATAAGTAAATTCGTGAAGGTGAGAGGGTAAGCAAATCGAAGAAGTAAGGCCCCGAAAAATTTCGCTAAGTAATCTATGATTTTGGGGTGCCAGGTAAGCTAATTATAATATTTTATATGCTATTAAAATGATGTATATCAAGTGGATATGGTAAAATAAGTGTATAAGTCATAATAAATAATGTGGGGTCTAATGAGAGGTCTAAGTCTATGTCAATTTGGAAAATTTGCATAATAGGCTAAAATTCCAAATGAGTTTGCATAAGTCCACACTTTGGACGAGCATATCTAAATATATATAAGGTGTTATGTGATGAGAAACCAATCATATGAGAGATCTTTGAGTCTAGTTTCTAACTCTTCAAATCGTTCATCATTTGGACATTCCTACATAAAGCTATGATCAAATTACCTTAGGATGGATTTGGGACCAATTTTGCGACCGCAAAATGGTTCTACAGACCGCATAAGCATCACAAAATGAAGCAGAGTTGGGCAAACTGTTATGCTATTGCATATTGATTATGCTATCACATAATTGATTATGTTGTCGATTATGCTGTCGCATAAAGATTATGCTGCAATTCTGCTGCCCACAAAACGATTATGCTATAGCATAATTGCACCACATAATTGACTTCGGGGGTCATTTTTTAAAATTTTCATATCCGACTCCATTTTGATAAATAAGCTCTGAGGCTTCATTTGGGGCTATTTTTTTTACTGAATCTAGAGAGAGGTGAGAGTATTTTAGAGAGAGAAAGTTGGAACCTAGACTTCCAATCACCCAATCTTGCTCAAATCCGCAATAATCAAGGAAGCTCATCTCTATCTCACTGTCTTTCTTGGTAAGTCCTTCTTCTAAGATTTCATATAAGAGATTATGATTTCAAAAATATATTGTGGGGTTATAAATAAGCCATGCATGTGACACTAAGCTATAGTATGTGGGATTAAAGGACTATTTTGGGGTTGTTCTCGTTGAAATTGGTTGAGGGAATAAGGAATTTCCATTGTAGAACCTTGTAGTATATTTCACATGTTAGGTGTTTGATGAAATTCCTAAGAGAGTTATACCAAGGGAAATATTTCTAATTATTAATCGATTTTCACTATATTTCTATAGATTATTATTGCTCAAACGGTTGGTGCATTGTAGTAACTTAAGAAAAGCTCAAACAAGGTATGTTGGCTAAACTTTCTCACTTGGAATTAAATTTCATAATGTTTCCGTAAGTTTAGGTATGACCGCCTCAAAATACCTAATTTCTACATTCCGGGTTATCCCCTATAAACTCATAAACTTGATCATTCCGAACAAGCCTTATATTGAACGATAGATGTTTAAAGTATGAGTTTCTTATTAAAATGGTATGGAATTGAGTTGTGGATTAAATGAAAAGTGGTGTACCGATTAGATAAGGAAAACTCGATATGCTTAATACTCCTAACCGCACGTATGTGTACTAAATGTTTTGACTGCGTGTGTCTAGTAGTTGATAAACTATGAAGATATTTGAAAATGAATTAAATGAACTGGGGAAATAGAGTGTGGACAATGTTTGTATTTGTGCGTAGTGATGCAGATGAAATGAGGAAATATATGAATCAGATTACGAAGTGAGTCTCGACTCAACTGTCTTAAAATGACTTCAAAAAGTAAAATTCGCTTAAATGCTCTATTGAGGTACGTATGGCTAACTCTCTTCTTCTTTGAATCGAAATCTTAGTGTCTGAATAATTGGTGTATGTTTTGACTTGATCATGCTAGAATTGATTGGTTTAATGCATTGGGTTGAAAGGTTTATGTTCCGTAATTGTTCTAAATGTTTACCATGTAATCATGCTATATGAAATGTGATTATGTTCTCCAAGCTTTTTTCTTTCCTTATATGTGCATGCCTTATATGATAGCACTTATCGACATGGATGGTGACGTTATTTGAACAAATAAAAAGGGAAAGACTTGAATTATAAAATGTGTCCAAGTGCAAAGAACTACTTAATAAATGGGGATGTTTGTGCCATATAATGGAAGACGTAGAAAAATGTGAATTAAATGAATAATTTAAAGAGGTTATGTTACAAGTGAGATTGCTTAGCCAATCGGGCCGAGATTGGATGCCATGCAGTACACATGGTGGCATTTAGGTTGGATTTTTGATTATCATTGTGAATTTGGATATGTCTCACTTGAAATGGCTTAGCAATTCGGGCCGAGACTAGACTCCGTGTAAGAACACGGTGGCATTGTGGATGAAATTGTGAATATGTTTATGTCTCAAGTGAGATGGCTTAGCCGATCGGGCCGAGATCGAACTCCGTGTAAGAACACGGTGGCATTTTGAATAAAATTGTGAATATGGTTTGTCTCACTTGAGATGGCTTAGCCGGTTGGGCCGAGACCACACTCCGTGTAAAGACACAGTGGCATTGTGAGTTGTGGCACTTGGCACTAAGATTATCAACCTAAAAATAAGGAAAACTGAATCGGAAACTATGTGATCCTTACTAGTGTTTTTTTTGTTTTTTTTTTTCTGTGTAGCACTTATTGATTATTATGACTGCACTCTCTTTGTTTCACTATTCATTCTACTGAGATTGGTGTTTGCATTTACATACTAGTACTATTCAACAGTACTAACGTCCCTTTTGTCGGGGAACGCTATATCTTTAAATGGATGTTGGTAGTTCCATAGCAGACAGTGTTGGTCGCAGCTAGTGGCACATCCTCTTTACAACCGACTTGGTGAGCCCCACTTCATTTCGGGGTCCTGTATCATTGTCCATCGTGTACTTTGTATTTTGAGGTATAGTCGGAGCCTTGTTGCCGGCATTTCCACATTACTCTTCAGTTGTATTTAGAGGCTCCGTAGACAGGTTGTGGGTGGTGTTGGATATTGGAAATTGAATTAGAAATATTGGTATTTGGCAAATATATTTTACATCATAACTATAAAAATTGTAATATTTTGGACATTATGGTTAAAACTGCTAATGGAAAAAAATGGAAGTTGTTAATGAAATATTTACAAAGTATGAATAATGGAGTTCATCTCCTCTTTATTCATGAATTAGTTCGGGTAGAATGAAACCTAACAGGTTTGCTCAGTCGGGTTTACTCGATTGAGCGCCGATCGCGTTCCTGGGTTTTTGGTGCGTGACAGAAGAAGATGAGTTTTGTCGAAGTTTGACATTTTCGAATAAAATACGGTCCGAGTAAAATACCCGATATTTATGGACTAGTACCATACAAGGCATCACATGGCCATGATAGTAAAGTGTATAAAATGTATTCAATGTTAGCAGTATTTTAAGTAAATTGAGTTAATTCTTAATTTTATGTATAATTGGTTAATTATTGGTTAATGTGGGATTACCAAATTAAGTGAGGAATTAATTAATACATTGTTGGATAAGATTGACCATCCCAAAACATGGCAGTAGCATAAGAGTCTTTAAGTCACTCTTATATCACCTTTCTAGATGTCACTTTGAAAGGAATCCTTGCCTAAGCCATAAAAAGCTCAAAAATTTACAAAGTATATGTAAAAGGGTAAGCTACGGGAATTAATTCACAAAGAAAGCTTAAGAATAGAATTAATTCACATAATTCATATAAGATTAGGATTTATTTCACAAAGAAAGCTACGAGAATTCTTGGATTAGCAAAGGAATCCATATGAAATTATACTGCGTAATAGCAACGGGATTTGGCGATTCTAAGGGAGTACGGTGGAATCTTTCTCAAGAATATCACGCGGATTTTCCCCTACTCCGATCCACCATTTTGTGATTTTTCACAAAAGACGTATGTTGGTAAGTATGATTTAGACGTGTATTGTTTGGTATGGCGGGGCTTTGTCCCGACCTTTATGTTAAGTGTGTACACTTAGAGGATTGTAGACAGATGTCATGTATACGAATGCTTGTATGGCCTTGCCGGCCTATGTTTTGAGTTTACAAATGATCATGTTGGCCTTATAGGCCCCTATATCACATGTACAAGTTTTTGTATCAGGTTAGGTCGTCCTATATTGAGTATTCCCCTATGTTTGTTATGGTTAGCCCATGACAACCCGTTTGGCCCATTTGCCAATGAAAGCGCAATAAGAAAAATATGTTATGTTGATACTCGGTTGAGTAAGGTACCGGGTGCTTATTGCGGCCCATAGGTTTGGGTATGTGACAAAAGTGGTATCAGAGCAGTTCTGTCCTAGGGAGTATACAAGTCGTGTCTAGTAGAGTCTTGTTTATGGGTATGTCATGTACCAAACTTATAAACAAGATGCTATAGGGTTGTTTACCTTGAAAATGGTAATTACAATTAGATTTTGATTTTGTGGTTCTAAAAATACGTGATCCATTTTTATGCTAGTTGTTTAGGCAATAGATGCTAAGTGAGAGATTAGAAAATAAGATAAGAGCTTGTGGATAGTATAACGACCAAACCGAATGACTAGAAATCGGGGCCTCGAACTGGCGTGTACGAGCTTCAAGGTTTAGTCGGATTCTCGGCTAGGGGCAGTTGAAGGGGGATTAAAAGTTATGATAAAATCAATGATGGCTCTTTATGGCCAATAATAAGCAATAAATGAAGAACAATAAATAGAACACAATGAATATAAACTATAAGTGCAAGTAATGAGATCAAGGGAATATGTTAAAAAGCAGAGAGAATGTTCTTGTGTATTCAATATTGAGCATCAGATGTTTACAAAATGGCAAGGATCCCCTTAATATATGAGGGGGAATACCAACATAGTACAAATGCATTTATTGAAAAGATATAGGGCTGGTACAGCCATTTAATGCATTGATTCGGGTCTAAACTAACCTACTATATTTTGTCAGCTCTAGTCGCATGCCTTGGGAGCCTCCCACATTTTTCATCATAACATAATTAGTTCGCACTGCCTCGAGGCTAGACGTCGATAACCCCTCGGATGTTAACCTCGACCATAATCTCAAGCCTATAGAAACGCGCTTATGAAGCATCGTAGTGACCGAAAATTTGACCCTCTGATTTTACCGTATATAGATAGTCCCCGCGTTTCTTGGAGTGAAACGATAAGAAACGACTTTGATATCTATCTCCTCGACATTACCATGATGATTTCATACTCATGACGTAAGATATTGTGATAACTGAGGCGTCCCGTCGATTCACCTTTCTAGAACCATTTAGTGTACCTTTCCATAATCGTTCGATGTACCGCCAATTCGTATTTTCCAAAGTAACAATATCGTTGTCGGTCTGGTTTCCAAAATGCATTGATTGCACCTGCCGGTACGTCTTTCAAAGACATTGATTGTGCCGTCGGTTACGTTGCCACCCTTCCTATAAATGGAAGCGTTCTTGAATCAAAACTTCATTCAAATGTTCTTCAACGACCCTTTATCTCTTTCTTCTCTTCAACTTCATCCATTGTTATTTCCCATGTTTGAGGCCCAGGGCCTTAAGGTTACATGGCATTGTTCTCATCAGTTGTGCCATGGCCTCTTTCCAGAGCTTTCCCTTTCCGATCGAGATTGTACTGGTTTTTTGTTGCTGTAGTTGTCGTTGGCCCGAGGTAATGAGACAGAGGCATCAATTTCTTCCAACTCGGGATGATATTTGGACTCTACACTGCTGCTTAGGAGGATGTTCGGACTTTACATCGCTGCTCACCTCCCTACTCTAGCCTGGTGTGGCACTTTATCCCTTTTGCTTTCTGTGGGGTGAAGTGGCACAATCGGCCCCTATCTTGCCCTACATAATGTTCCAAGAAGTGGACTCAAAGTAGACGTGCAGGTAAGGCTGACGCTTGCCAAATATTCTATTGGGCCGTGATCTTCTTGGCCTGGTAAAGCTTTTGCTCTTTGGCGGGCTATGGCTTTTTCTTCATCTTTTTCTCCTTCTTCTGCCTTGTTTTACAGCCTATTTCTCGTCCTTGAAGACGTCGTTGGGGAGGCTGATATGAAGCCCTGAAGAAATGATTCTCGAAGGCGCTTCTCCCGAAGATGTACCCTCGAGAGTAGATTAGACTTTTAGCTGTTTCTTTTGTTTCTTTGTTTTTGTGTAAGGACCCCTCGTGGGTTTTTGTAATCATGTGTAAGGTCCCTTCTGGGCTTTTGTAATCATGTATTTATGAATACAAAGATGTTACTTCAATTTGTCTCTGATTTATGCTATATTTCCCTTTATCTGCATTTGTGAAAAATCTGAATGTATGATTCTACCGATCAGTACAAATACCGAGCCCAAGCATAAGTATTTCTCCGGCTCTTGATTGATTAACACGATTCCCTGTATAACCCTCTACCGTAACTTAGGCCGAGCCCGGATTGGATTGATAATCTTGGGTCGTCGGGGCTCCAGACTTCGAGTTGAATGAGAGTAGGGATTCGAACATTCAGAATGAAACTTAACCTTTCAGACCCTGCGATAGTCCTCAATGGGGGATTTGCTCGGATGCCTGTGAATAAAGATATCCTTTCGGCTTTCGAGAGCAGCCCCAAGTGGGGGTTGGCTCAAGCTCGGTGACCTGGAAACTTGTTTTGAACTCATAGCGAAGATAACTTTAAGGCGTTGCACATAGATCCCGGATATGGGCTTACTTTAATTTAGATGGTCCTTGGGTTAAGGTAATCGAGAGGACGGTTGTAACTCGACCCGAGGACTGAGGTAGATCGAGGGCCGGAGGGTCAGGTAAATGACCCGTAATTACAATAGAAAATATCCTCGAGATAGGGTACCACCTCGAAGCCAAGCCCATATGAGCAGGTTTTTAGAGCTTGTCTTCTTTTTGACAGAGATCCTCGAGATCGGGTACCATCTCGAGTCTCATAATGATATCAATGGCTCCTTAGAGCCTATCCTCTTTTGACAGAAGTCCTCAAGATCGGGTACAATCTCGAGGCTTGTAATGATTTCAATGGCTTTCTGGAGCCTATCTTCTTTTTGACTGAAGACCTCGAGATCGGGTACCATCTCGAGGCTTGTAATGATGTCAATGGCTTCCTCCAACTTATCTTATTTTTGACTAAAGACCTCGAGATCGGGTACCATATCGAGGCTTGTAATGATGTCAATGGCTTTCTGTAGCCTATCTTCATTTTGACAGAAGTCGTCGAGATTGGGTACCATCTCGAGGCTTGTAATGATGTCAATGGTTTCCTCGATCTTATCTTTTTTTTGACTGAAGACCTCGAGATCGGGTACTATCTCGAGGCTTGTAATGATGTCAATGGCTTTCTGGAGCCTATATTCATTTTGATAGAAGTCGTCGAGATTGGGTACCATCTCGAGGCTTGTAATGATGTCAATGGCTTCCTGAAGCCTATCTTCTTTTTGAGAGAAGTCATCGAGATCGGGTACCATCTCGAGGCTCGTAATGATGCGGGGGTTTTTGGTCCTCGAAATATCGTATGGCAGCGTTAAATGCATGGCATGGTTATGAAGCGACCAAGGCAATTTTGCTGGTACATCTTCTCAAATCGAAAAATGGCTTAGTGGCATTTTTAATTGGCCTTTGAGGTAGGCGGATAGTCGCCGCTCTCTCCACATATAGGGTTGTATTCCTTCTTTTAAGGATTTCGCTATTCCCAGTAGTTATCCTCCTCTATAGAGCTTTACTTTCATGCGTTAGGACCTTCACCATTTCAACTTTGAAGCCCTTTCTTGAATTCCCACTCCAATTCCATTGTTTTACCATAGTTATGGCTGCTACACTAGGGTATGCTCGGCAAGGAGAGGTGAGTTCCACCCTTGATGGCTTTTTGAACCAAAATGCTCAGGGTCATTGGAAGTATGCCTCGAAGTTTATTTCTTTAGTAGGAGAGGGGCACCTTGAGTCAGTGAGGAAAGATTGTGAATGGGGGGAAAAGGCACTACTACGGGCACCTTCCCCGAAAGAGAGCATCATGGATCACGCCAAGGGGTTTTTTAACATGTACGCGTATCCCTTTACGCTGGGCCCCCCTGATAGGTTTGTGCTCGACTTCTATCGAAAGTACCAGGCTACCTTGGCACAGGTTCACCCGTCATTTTGGAGGATAGTGTTGATCATTAGGTTCTTCGCATAAGAAGCAAGGCTTGAATTCACTCTAAGTCATCTCATCAGGTTGTATCGACCTTTTCACCATCGGGGTCTATTGACCCTATGATATCAATCAACCACGCCTTTCATTGTTGATTATTAAGAAGACGAGGATCGAGGGTGGATGAGCCAATTCGTCTGAGTATGAATTGTCGATGTTATCTTTGTGGAGTTTCTGCCATTTCCCGAGGAAAGGAGTTTTATGCGTAAGTGATACACTTGTGCCTTTGTAGTTTTGCTTATGGCATAGGCGGGTTCTGTAAATACGCCTTCCTTTCCATTTCTGCAGCAATTTCATGGACGTCCAAGGTCCCCGACTTGACAAATTGGGCTCAGGAGCTGGTGACTCGCTCGACTTTGTCACAACCCAAACCGATGGGCCCTGACGGGAACCCGGTACCTTACTCAACCGAGTACCAATGTGACATATCATTCTTATTACATCATCATATACACGTGACATACGGGCCTAATAGGCCAACATAATCATTTATAAACTCAAAACATAGGCCGACAAGGCTGTACAATCTTTCACATACAAGACATATGTCTACAAGCCTCTAAGAATACATAAATGTCATAAAGGTCGGGATAGAGTCCCGCCATACCAAACAATATACATCTAAATCATACTAACCAAACGAGCAACTCCAAAGCAAATGGAGCGCATCAACATCTTCCGCTGAGCTGATAGCCTACTTGGAGGGCTCTCGACCTGTGGGTATGAAATGCAGCATCCCCAGGCAAAAGGGACGTCAGTATGAATAATGTACCGAGTATGTAAGGCACATAAATAAATACATAAGAGACATGGAAGACATATAGAGTACATGACTCAACCTATAAGTCTGAATAATTTTGTAAATGATAAATTACTTTTAGCGTCATGCATATGCGTATGAGTGTCATGTCGTGCATAGGCACATGTTTCATAACATTACCAGCCTCTGAGGGCATCCCATCTAAATACCTCTTGGGCTGCCACGTGACTTTGGGGGAAAATTTATTAATTTTATCCACTTATTAGTTAATTGGGTAATGTCTTGTTGCCCGGTAATTAACCAATTACCCGCATAATTTAAAAATTACCTTAAATTACTTAAAATTCTACTTATTTTTAATATACCTTATACAATTTACTATTATGGCCATGTGGTATTTGGTATGGTACTAGGCTATAAATACCGGGTATTTTAGCTCGGGCCATATTTCATCCTAAAATGTCAAACTTCGACAAAATTTATTTTCTTTCATTTTCTTACCTCTCACCTTTACAAGTTTACATAACTTGTTTGAAATAGCATAATAATTATAATTTCGAAATAGTCCCATTCCCGAACTTACGTCAATTAACTTACGACGAAACTTTAACGCACCGAAAATGCGGGATGTAACATCCCAGTTTTCGAGCTTCCGTCAATTTACTGATGGCGTACCTTCACGTTCAAAAATATGGGGTGTAACATCATTCCCCCCTTTGGAACATTCGTCCTCGAATGTTGACTGATGGACTTATCATTTTCACAACTTATGGCTCTTGCGAATACTTTAGTACTCTCCTTGCCATCTAAGCAACTGTTCTGTGTATAAATCCAAGGTCTAGGGTATTCTCCCCTTTAGTCTTCTTTCTCACACCACGACTTGTTGTCGAAATCTTTCCATTCTTGTAACTGTTGCTACCTCCTATCATGTAGCTTTTATGACTCTGACTTTGGAAGTGCGACTATGGAACTCTTCTGTCCTTTTCCCTCCAACTTTTAACCAATCTCTAGGCCTTACTTTGTAAACATACACAGAGTTTGACAAGATGTCTCTCTGGGCATCTATAGGTATACTTGAAGTTCTTTGCTCGATAACCTTTTTGAGCTTACGAATATTGTTATATCTTATTTCATAAATCCGCTTATCCATTCGTATAATTTTACTACATCTAGGTAGGTTCTACTATACCATAACTCTTACTTTGATTATCACTACTGAGGTCTGCTACCAACTCCAGGTTACTTTCGTTACTTATCCCATGTGTAAAAATCTATGTCCTTTAACACTTCCCCATTACTTGTTCATCTTAAATATGACGGCCTAATCTCACCTCATACTTTGTGACCTGTGTCCATCCATTGTCGATTCACCTCAATATTGATTTACAATATACATTGATAACTTGGAACCTCTTACGTAATCAATAAGGTTCATGTTGCATTACGAAACATTTGAAGTGATTTTTCCAATCCACCTGGGGGTGATACGATATTATACTTCAATAACCGTATTTCATAGCATCCCAATGTGATTCCCTTACGTGAGTATTTTAGTCCCGTACAATCCTTGAAATCCCTTTATTTATCACAATTACACCCTCATTCTATTATTAAGACTCATCTCCTCTAAATGCTAATAGTCCTAGACTGCTTTGAGTTCGTTCAGGCTATATTGAGCTTTTGTATAACTTAGAGGAACCATCAGCTCCTTCCTTTTTTTTTCACGGGCTTAATACCGAAGACACATCCATTTTCGTCACCTTCTCCCTTGCCTTTTTCTTATCCTTACTCTTGTCTTTCTACAACCTTGTCTTTCTATCATACTTTTGCTTGCGATCGATTCCCTTATGCTTTTCTGGAACATCAAGCGAGACATTACATCGTCTCCAACTTTTCTCTACTCTCTTAACTAGATCCCTCAGTTCTTAGAAACCATAGGCTGGAAGACATGCCATCGACGATGCCGCTATCATTCCTGGTTATTGGACTCCCGTGCTTAGAGCCTTCTATCCAAAATATGGACTATTCACAACTTTCTGCATTTGATTATCTCGTACGTTGTTCACTTTTACCTTACTTACTTAAAATCTCGTATCATATCTTTTATCTCCGTCATAACCTCCCCTCCACCTAGGTGTAGTTCACGTCCATAACTTGAAGATCCATTATAACACTCGCACCTCTGGTACATACATAATCCGGGGGGAGCTTCGTACTGACTTCTTATGAAGCTGGTACTTCTTCTAACTGGCTTCCTTGTATAGCCATTGTAGATTATGGTTGTTGTGTTATTTCTCTTGAACATCTGATATTAAGAGTGATTCTGTCATGTTCCCCAGCACAACTTCTATAATTTTTCTAGGTCCAATAATTAGACTCCTGATTTACTTCGGTGATGTAATTCTTTAGTTTCCTCTTCCTTCTAATCAGCGCTTACGTAGGCTTAAGCTATCTTCCAATATGTGGCTCATGGTATCAGTTATTACGTTAGCCTTTCATGGGCGTTATGGAATATCCATGATACAATCTTCTAATACTTCAATCCTTTGTCTATGCCCTAGGCTCAATTCTTTATTTTAACTTATACTGGAGTCTTCTATGGCTGTGTGATTGTCAACAAATATGCTGCCTGGATAATGATCCAAAATCTTGAGTGTACCCATAACGTACTAACTCTGGATTATTGATCAAATAATTCTTTCGTTTTACCTTAGCTTTCAACGTAAGCTATTACTTTTCCTGGTCTTTCTGCCCCCTTGTTGCTCCCATACTTAGCTTATAATAGTTCCCACGTATGCCGGAGTTTGCCTACAACTCATATGATCTTCAGATATTTCTTTAAATTTTTACTTCCCGATCACTAGCCACGGTATATTCCTCTTTCTTATGGAGGATGTACAATATTGTTGTGAAACTATTGTTACAAGACCATTTCCTCTTTAGGTCTTGGTGCTTAGGTTGAAGCCTTTTTCCTTATTTCCCCAGCTAGTCTTTCGTTGTAGTACTTAGGGAGAACCCTTGACTCTCATAAAGATGTGGGCCCTACTATACTTATCTTACACGATCTGATGACTCGTCTGTAACCTCTTGTTTAGGTACAACTGGGATCTTCCCAACCAATTACTAACTACTCTTTCTTGGGTTATTTCCTTTGTCTTAACTTATGTCTCGCACTAGCTCCTTATTTATTAATAACAGCTCGGGCAAGAACCTTTACTTCCACTTCTTGACGTCATGCTTGCACAATATTCTTAAATCGTAGCGTATATGTAAGATTTGGATAAATGTCATCTCATTCCTCTATCATTTATCGCGTTCTTCCTTTACCACTCCATAGTCACTAGAACCACTTAATTCTGACTTAATGCCACATTACTCCATATTCCCCTCTTTAGGGGTGTACTAAAAGCTGAAGCCACGAGGATCTACCTATAGATGTTTTACCTCTTCATCCTTAACGTCGTTTATCAACATCAATGATCCTTACTCATCTTGCAACAATCTTTCTATTCAAGAATGACAAATCCCCTTACTCACGAGGGTGACACTTAATGTAACTGGTACATACAGTCCCTTAAGCTTAACTTTGCTAACATTGCTTGCTTTAGGGAAGCGTCTTCCTGAATGACCATTTTCTGAATTCATCATGAATCTCCTTCTGCGGTCCATTCTATTATCGCCATAATGAAATCTAAAATTACCATGATGCCGAGTACATTTCAAATCATTAAGTCCCTAATTCATATTTAGTTTATCTTGTTTACTAGTCCATACTGATTTCTATTACTTTGGGGATTAACTCTCCCCTCTGGTAGTCGCGTTGGAGTCACAAACTTATTTCTCGAAATGAGAATATAACCTTATGGCCTATACTCTTTTGTTGTCTTAAGGCACATCACCTTTCGTCTCTTTCTTCATTTGACTATAGGTTTTGTAACACTCTACCGTTTTCATCCATGTATCACACCTTATTCATAATGCTTCCTTATCTCTCTTCACATTATTCTGCTAATATTTCTGCATGTCCCTCTTCTTATGAAAAATACAATACGACATTCTTTCGCTTTTAGCTTTCCTTTGCTCCATCCAGTGGCTCTTCAAGTTGCTTAACATTCTCACTTTACTAGGGACGCGAACCACACTAAGATAATATTTATCCCTTCAAGGCTTATTGTGCATGTCTTTGTAGTACTCATATCTGGCTGCACTATTTTAAAGTGTACCATCTAGGTGTCTCACAAGGAGATCTATTAGCACATTTGCCATATCCTTCGAAAATTTCAACTGACACAAAGAATTCATCCATCATATCTTCTTATACTATTTTCTATTAACACACATAGGGCATATCTGGAATGGGTGCAGCCAGTTGTATATACCTCTGTTATATTTCAATATAACTCAAAAAGCTTATGTTCCTCTGCCTGAATTATAAACAGTGTTAACTTTTGTTAACTAGGTACCTCGTACCCTTTTTCACCTTGCTCCTTTTACTTGCCGAAACTTGGACTTATCTTCTTAATATCTCATTGTCCTTCACCATAAAGATGGATAGGAATTCTTACCTAGAGGCTTCTTATCAGGAAGCTTACCCATTTCAGTACACCCATGATCTGCTAAAGATCTCATATTTACTTATCGTAGGTATCATACAAAATTCAATTCCTCTGACTCAGTTCTTCCACAACTATCTCTCTTTCCAACCTTCTTTCGGGAAGTAGGCATCGTCTTATTACGAATAAAATAGAATTTCAGAACTTGGATTCTTCTAAGTGAGCTCTACCACACGATATAAAGTAAGAAGAAAGAGTGACAATCCTAAATTCCATGTAGCCTCTTGCTTATAAGCGGGGTGCACGACACACCCATAAATAAGACTCTACTAGACACGACTTGTAGACTCCCTAGGACAGAACTACTCTGATACCACTTTTGTCACAACCCAAACCGATGGGCCCCGACGGGCACCCGGTACCTTACTCAACCGAGTACCAATGTAACGTATCTTTCTTATTACATAATCATATACACGTGATATACGTGCCTAATAGGCCAACATAATCATTTATAAACTTAAAACATAGGCCGACAAGGCCGTACAATCTTTCACGTACAAGACATATGTCTACAAGCCTCTAAGAATACATAAATGTCATAAAGGTCGGGACAGAGTCCCGCCATACCAAACAATACACGTCTAAATCATACTAACCAAATGAGCAACTCCGAAGCAAATGGAGCGCACCAACATCTTCTGCTAAGCTGATAGCCTACTTGGAGGGCTCTCGACCTGTCTATCGGGACCTGCGGGCATGAAATGCAGCATCCCCAGGCAAAAGGGACGTTAGTACGAATAATGTACCGAGTATGTAAGGCACATAAATAAATACATAAGAGACATGGAAGACATATAGAGTACATGACTCAACCTGTAAGTATGAATAACTTTGTAGAACATAAATTACTTTTAGCGTCATGCATGTGCGTATGAATGTCATGTCGTGCATACGTACATGTTTCATAACATCATCAGCCTCTGAGGGCATTCCATTATATCATACCGGCCACTGTGGGCAAAATCATCATCGTATACCAGCTGATCAGGTGGTGGTGCGTATATAATGCCATAACCTTTCCCGTATCCCATATACATATATTTACATATATACGCGTATATAACGCCGTTTGAGTACATACATATATATGCGTATATAACACCGTTTGAATTATATTTCAGCCACTATGGGCAACATCATCATCATATACCAGCTGATCAGGTGGTGATGCGTATATAACGCCGTAACCTTTTCCCATATCCCAAATAAATATATTTACATATATACGCATATATAACACCATCTAGTCATGGGTCAGTGCACATGAATGCAGTGCATAAAAAGTACGTCAATAAAATCATTCGGAATGTCATAAGACCATTTTGCCTCTGAGTAATATCATAAAGTAAACTCTTTTCAACTTTCGTATTTTTCTGAGACCCTTGAACAGATGATAAGACATTATAACACACGGAAATTTAGGAACACGAATATCTCTAATACTTCTATGAATAGAGTCATTCATGGAATTTGTGCATTTGCACGTTCCGTTCGTATCGTATGGATCATGCCAAAAGAAAGAAGGGACAGCCTTAACATACCTGGAGTAGGAAAAACTCCATATAATATTTTCGTTTGATTTTTCCTTGCTTGGAAAACATTTTTGCTGAAGCTCGTTAATGGCTAGACATGATCTAATGCTTTCAAGAAAAGGAAAGCTAACGTTTCCTTTCTAATCTCAAAGCTCCTGGGAGTTTTTCAAGTTTTTGTTGAGCAAGGAAGTTCATTTGATTGTTTTGTTAAGATTTTGTACTGCCCATGCAGCTTTCACGTTTTGGGGCATTTGAAAATCATTTGATATTTGATGAAATTTGACAAATTCCTAACGAATAGTCAAACAATCCCAAAGTGATTCATATGCTATGTGGGTTCTTAATAATACACCTTGCATATAAAATTAAGATTCACTTCTAAATACCTCTTGGGCTGCCACGTGACGCTGGGGGAAAATTTATTAATTTTATCCACTTATTAGTTAATTGGGTAATGTCTTGTTGTCCGGTAATTAACCAATTACCCGCATAATTTAAAAATTGCCTTAAATTACTTAAAATTCTACTAATTTTTAATATACCTTATACACTTTACTATTATAGCCATGTGTATCTAGTATGGTACTAGGTTATAAATACCGGGTATTTTAGCTCGGGCCATATTTCATCCTAAAATGTCAAACTTCGACGAAATTTATTTTCTTTCATTTTCTTACCTCTCACCTTCACAATTTTACATAACTTGTTTGAAATAGCATAATAATTATAATCTCGAAATAGTCCCATTCCCGAACTTACGTCAATTAACTTACGACGAAACTTTAACGCACCGAAATGCGGGATGTAACATCCCAGTTTTTGAGCTTCCGTCAATTTACTGATGGCGTAGCTTCACGTTCGAAAATATGGGGTGTAACAGACTTATAATGAGCATAAGTGGCGAGCTTTGTCTAAGGGCAGATGGGAGGCAAAACACCACGGTACGTGCTATGTGATTTTATCCTTTTTTGAAAGGCACTTTCTTTTTATGCGTACTAACCCCGTCATCGTATGCATCAGAGAGTCCTTTGAGACGAGACCATGCCCTCTCGGAGAGGGAGAAGGATCACCAGTTTCTGGGCTATGCAACGATAATAATAAGCAAAATGGGCCTTCACAGGGTGACGGTGGTTATAGCAAGACGGGTCCAGACCGGGGGCTCGGTGAAGATGTGTCGGTTGAGCCTGCTGCGCCCGAGATCTCTAGCTTTAGAAAAACGGTTCCACCTCCGTTGTCATCTTCTTTTCTCCTCAAAGGCTTCTCGAGGAGTGAGGGTTTTCTGCCACCGACTTCTTCTCCCATCGAAGGTACTTCGAGGGATGTTCGAAGCTAGGGGCCGTATATACTGAGTGATCGTGACCCAATTAAGAGCAGTTCTACCAGGGTAGATAGAGCCAGACTAGCAGATATGCGTTCAACTTTCGAGGAATCTCACCGGCTCTATTCTGAGATGAGTGTTGGCCGTTTGTGTTGACTTTATATTTTTGTAATTTTTACTCTCTCATCGAGTTTCTCTTTCATAGACTTTTAACAAGCTCAAGTTCGAGCTGTTCCATCGTGAGACCAGGTTGTGACAAGCCGTGGATGCAGAGAAATCCCTTAGGCTTCTCTTTGATTAATGGGAAGACGAGTTGGTGCACTTGCGGTATGAGGCGAGTCAAAGTCTGGACTACGAAAGCTACCTCGAGGAGTAGGTAATATTTGTTTCGAGAGAGTGCGTGTTTCTTCTTCTACATTTTGAGGCTAATGTCTAGTTTATTTTAGTTGCAGAAAACGAAGGGGTACCTAGAATGCCTTAGGAGCAAGGTTGGTCAAGCCAAGAGCGAGCTTGACGAGCTAAAGGCTCGGGTAAACACCCATATTTCAACTAGGAAAAACTCTTTGGCCAAGGCTTATGCGCTCTAGGTGCAACTTCGCAATGCTTATGAAAACAACTTGGTCCGAACGGACATGATTTCAAGGCTCGAGTCTGAGATCCTAAAGGTGAAGGCCAAATTCATGGATGCTCGGGCTGAAGTAGAAGTAATCCGAAGTAAGGCTGATAAGAAGGTGGTTGTTTATTTGAAGGACGCTGGCAATGCTCGTGCTGAGCTAAGGGGGGCTCTCGACTAGGAGAGTAGGAATAAAGAGTACGTGAGGTGTATATCTTGGAGCGAAACCCTTAAGGAAATACACGCTAGGGGCTTCGACCTCACCAGAGAGATAAAGCAGGTGGAGGCTGAAGAATATGGTGCTAAGCTCTTTTTGCCCCACGTCGAGAATAGCGAGGAAGTGGCCGACAAGACACAGTCCCCAAGGAGGATGTAGATTGGATTTCCTTTTCTGATTTTGTATATAATGCCAATATCGTAAATGGATGTTGTATTCTCTCGCATACATGTATAAAAGGAAGCCTCGCGGTTTTATTTTTCATGCATTTCCTTTTGTTTTGATATTTGTCAGTAGTTAGCCAGATGAATTGGTCTTCGAGTTAAAAGGAATCCTTAGATTCATAGTATGCCCCTGGGGCTCATTAGGCTAGCCCGTAGGCTCTTATGTTCTTTGGTCGGTACGACCTTTTAATATAAGCCGACATTTGAGCTCTTATGCTTTTGCTCTTAGGCATATTTAATTAATTGTTTTGGGTTCAGTCTCCTAGTCACATTTTGACTCGAGCTCATTTGACCCTTAAGTTTTTGAATTTAAAGCTGGCCCTTAGGCTCTTACGCGTTCGGTCGGTACGACCTTTTATATGGGTTGGCGGCAATGGCTCTTACGCATTGGGTCGGTACGACCTCTAGTAAGGGTTGGTGACAGTGGCTCTTACACATTTGGTCGGTAGGAACTTTTATATGGGATGGCGCCAGTGGCTCTTACGCATTGGGTCGGCGCGACCTCTAGTATGGGCTGGCGATAGTGGCTCTTATGCATTGGGATGGCACGACCTCTAGTATATGCTGGTGATAGTGTTTCTTGCGCATTGGGTAGGTACAAGCTCTAGTAGGCTTTATTTTTCCCTCATTAAAGTCTTTTGAAATTGTGTTTGCTTGACTCTTCGACAATTTCATAAAAACCTCAATTGTGAGTCGTTATATGGTGATGATCGAGCACCAGGAGGTTTGGCTCGATGGCTGAGTATCTCAAAGCCTATAGTTTGGTGCTGACATGGTCGAAGCTCTTTTGCCTATGTCGAGAGTAGCCTATTCAACCAGTTCTTTTCGAAGTAATTAAAGGCCTATGATTTTATAGCGACGGTTGGGCATCCCCGAGTCGCGTTAGTTTGGTTGGTACAGCCTTGTGACCATAGTCATTGTGTTTGGCCGGAGCCTTTCAGTCCCCGAGTGAAGTAGTTTCGGTGTCTATATCGAGGGTAGTTTTGTTGCCTTATATAGTTCTTACGAGACCAAGGCTTCCTACATGTGGACTTATAGCCTCGGGTTTTGATAAGTCGATGGGGGAAGCGATTCGCGGCAGTCCCCGAGTCATCGAGAGTTTCTTGGCTTGGGAGCCATAACTTGTAAACTTGGAATTGCCTCATTGACGGCTTACGATTCCGGTGTTTTCCAACCCGGGGGTCATACGGCTTCGAGTTGTTGACGCCAGTCCCTGATTGTTCGGGACGTTTTTGGCCTTGGAGCCATTTTTGCAAAAATACCAAGCTTCTATGAAACGTGAAATGCTTTGGAAAGTATTCTTTGATTACTTTGTACAAGTATACACATTTTCGCTGTTAATGGCTCGGTTGTTCTATACGGACACGGTTCGCCATGACCGTTTGGTCTGATACATTATTTTACTATCGAGACCCCATTTAGCGCATCTTGGCTTCTCCGAGTAGGTGACCTTCCGGGGGAATGTGACCCAATATTCGAGGTTGATTGCAAAAGAAGCCTTGTATACTTGTTGACTCATCCTTGGGTAGCATATAGATGTTGCCTCGTTAAAAACCTTGCAAATAAAACCCTTATTGGTATAAAAACCCGATCGAAGGAAAATAGTGCAACGTATGCTTTTGGAACCTAAGGCCTTCGAGTTGGAAAGCTTTTCGGCTATTTCGATCAGATACCTGCATTCAGGTTAGCATAAAATGTAATTGAAAAAGGGAGATAACCTTACCTCAGTATTGACGGCGCTTCGGACCTTGATGTGGTTCGATCGTTTGTTATGAGGACTCGGTATGGTCCTTCATTTTGTTTAGTCGGGTGTAGTCGAGAAAGTAGCTTGTTACCGCTATCTTACAGTTTTCTTATCCTTTGTCGCGAATTTTTTCATTTGATGGAGTGTAGGTGGTACTACTCTCATGCAGTGTATCCACGGCCTCCCAAACAAAGTGTTGTATCTCATGTCTCCCTCGATTACATGGAATTTGGCGTTTTGGGTTGTGCCGGCCACGTTGATCGGGAGGGTGATTTCCCCTTTTGTTGTTTTGCTTGCCATGTTGAATCCATTGAGGACTCGAGAGGCAGGGATGATTTGGTCAAGCAGCCCGAGCTGCTCTACCACCCTCGACTTGATAATATTGGTCGAGCTACCTGGATCCACAAGTGCACGTTTAATTTGAAATGTATTTACAAGGAAAGAGATTACCAGTGCGTCGTTGTGAGGCCCCGTGAGGCCCCGTGAAAAATCTCCACCGTAAACCCAAAAGCTCGTGGTGGCATTAAGGATCATATTTTGGATTGATCTATGCTATAAAAGGTTAAGAAATAATGTTTTCCAGAAAATACGATTCTGCGGTCGAGAATGCGGTCGCATATCAGGTATGCGGACCGCATAATCATCGCAAACTGATTAAGTGTGTTGGTCAAATTTGAGGTTAAATATGTGGCCCATTATTCGATCGCATAACCGATATGCAGACCGCATAGTCATCGCATAATTTCCTTGGGATTTTGTAAGGAGCAGTTCTGCGGTGCATTATGCGACCGCAGAATGGGTATGTGGACTGCATTTCTACCGCATACCCAGACTGAATGTTCAGATGTTGGGAGGACTTTTGCGGTCTATTATGCGGGCCGCATTTCCACTTGGCGATCACAAATGCGATCGCAGACTTGACTCGGGGCTCTAATTTCCTAAATTTTAAACCCGACCCCTTATCGATATATTCGGTGTTATAGCTCATTTTGAGCATATTTCCTTATGCTTTTAGAGAGAGACAGAGAGAGAGAGGGTCTTAGAGAGGGAAGTTCTTCCCATCAAATTACTCCATAAAACCTTGCCATATCTTCGAAGATAATCAAGTGAGGGCACCTAAATCTTCATCCCAAGAGGTAAGACTTCATTACCTCATGTCGCGCCCCCTTTTGGGAATTGGGTTTGTAATATTTGGGAGGACGACTCGTTCCCTTTTGGGAATTGGGTTTTGGAACTTGAAGAGTCACCACCTAATGATTAAGTACATTAGGACACTAAGAAGGGTTTGAGTTTGAAGGACCAGTGTTTGGGTAAGGGCTAGAAATTATCTCGAGGGGAAGGTGTTAGGCACCCCTCAATATCCACTAGTGTGGTTCTCGACCATGTTACAATTGTGACTTCACATAATGAAATAAGCAATTAAGGGCCTCAAATAGAAGGGAATTTTCACATAAGGAAAGCATAAATTTTAAGGAAATAGTTCGGACAATAAAACAAGATAAAAAGAAAGAGGGTCCTAGGTTTACAAACAATATGGATCACATCAATGCAATACCCGACAATCACTCCTCAAAAGAGGGGTTACACATGGTATTAGCGCACCGGTCATCATATCCATATCTACCCTTCCTACCCCGTTAATGTATTAAAGCGCAGAATGGTGTCGTTACTTATTGCATGCTAGTACCCGCCCCAATCCTATCTATCCCGGAGCCATTTGGGACTACTAGTCCTAAAGGGAAGGGAATTGGGATTTTATGGTTTAAAGGACAAAATCTAGGGTGACAAACAAAACACATAACATTTAAAGGCTCAAACAGGCCTCCTCAACTTAAAGACAGATTGTTTAGCATGTCTTGCATGTACTGGTTATGGTCTGAATTTAAAGCGTTAGGAAAGGTTGATTTATCACATATTTCTCAGATGAGAAGTCCGAATTAGGCCTCCCTTGGTTGTAGTTATCAAAGACTGATGCAGTTAATTAATTACCTATAGGTTTGCCTAGGAGAAAACAATAGGCATGATATCTAACAATGCTTGCTCTGATTTTAAAGAAGGCTTACTGATTATATAATAACATAAGATCTGCAAATATTAGACAACATTGCAACTGATTTTAAACTCGTAGATGAAATAAGTGAATCAGATTCAAAGGGTTACTCCTATAGGCATGATTTCTAAGCGTTGTTGATTTTAAGACGATTATGCAAGTGCAGGGAGTCCTATAGACATGGTATCTAGAAGGCAGTTGATTATAGTTTTAACCTATGACCGTTTGCCTAATGATAGATAAAAATGCAAAAGTGCAGGACGCCTATAGTCATGATTTCTATATGCAGTAGTACAGAAACTTATAGCCAGGATTTCTACATGATGTGCATAAGTGCAGAAACTATAGGCAGGATTTCTATATGACATGCATGAGTGTAGAAAACTTATAAGCAGGATGATGTGCGTGAGTGCAGAAAACTTATAGACAGGATTTCTACATGATATGCATAACTGCAGAAAACTTATAGACTGGATTTCTACATGATATGCGTAAGTGCAATGCTTGTAAATAGTAACACCTATGACCATGCAGTCTACCCTATACATATATAAATGACCCTCCCCTTTTCACTAGAACCCCATAAGTTATTACAACATATTACAGACTATAATCAATTAAGAAAAGTAAAATTACATAAGAAACTAAGCTACAACCAAGGAGCCTAATTCAGATTCAAGGTCTAATAATATGAGATGAACCAACTTCCAGGATCATGTTTCCAAAGCCTTCTCTTATTTGGGATGTGTCAAAGCTCCCTAAGAGCCTCAAATGGACTCCGGGCAGTGCTTACAACCCAAATATATTGCAGAATTAAGATTATAGTGTGGAAGAGCCAGCCCTCAAATGTCCAAGTTCAGAGGGAACTCAAGGTCCCAAAGCAAGGCTCATAAGAGAGGGGTAGAACTTAGAATCTAAGAGAGAGTGCAAGTGCATAGAGGGGGAATTAGGGAGAGCCATGGCAGGCTAGTGGTCATGCCCAGCAATTAAGAGTACTAACACACCCCTGGACAGCATGTTAGCCAAATTTTGAGAGTTGAGATCCATTGAGGATCAAGTTCAGACCTAAGCAGCAATTTGGATGTTGTCAGTCCATGAACCTTAACTCAAACACATAGAAGGGAGTGGGGGTATAGGGAATTCACAACAAACATGTACAGTAGATGAAAAGAGAGAGTAGCATATTCAGTACAGAACATGAACAACAAAGTAGACAGGAGTGTATCAACTGTAAAGTAAACACATAGGGATGGTGCTGAAATCAAAATTAAGATATACCAGTTTCAGGGGAACCAAATAAGTGAAAGCTGAAGCCTTGTAAACAAAATTGCAAGCAAACAATACAAAAGATCTCGGAAGAGAGTAGAGTATTGAAAAAGTATTGTAATTGAGAGGTGTGTGTGTAAAGTATTGAATTCGAAGTGTTGAACTGAAGGTTCAAGGTGTCTAAGTGCAGAAGGGTCATGCCCCTTTTATAGTGCAGAGATCAAGTAAGAAAAAGGTAAGGCAATAGCTTGCAATCAATTACACAGAATCTCCCTTCAGTTAAGGGATTCTGATTTCAAATGGGTAGAAGACAATTAATGAAAGAATTGGATTAAAATCTTTTCCAAAGTAACACAAGAAGGGTAAATACACAGGGCTTATTTAAGGCAAAAGTCCAATGGTACATGGTTTGTGAAAAAAAAGGAAAGGGAATCAATCAAACAACTAGTAAGAAATCGAAATAGTAGGCTTTTTTTGAATGAATCAAGTCAGGAAAAGGTAAAGAAGGTTCAATTAGAGAAAATCAGTAACAATCAATCAAACCCTATTAAAAGGAATTCGGAATAAATCAATTGTTGGCAAAACCCTTTTCGAAAGAAAAATTTCTCATATATAAAGCACACAAGTATGTGAATCAAGAAGGAACTGTCATATTACTTAGAAAAGAGTCTAACATAGAAAGGTTCAGAATCATAAGCAAAGGGATACAAGTTCAGTTTGTAGACTCATGATGAGTCTGAGAGTCCAGGGTCCCAAAGTAGAACCCTATCCGAACACAAAATCAAACTTTCCAAAGAAAACCCAAATCCTAGGGCTTCCACTTGAATCAGACACAAAGGTGAAAAGACAAGCCATTGAAAAAGACTCAGAGGTCTCTTTCAGAGCCTCATGAGAAACAAAACAAATATGATAGCAGGTTTGAAGCAATAGAGTAAAAAGTTGACTTAAAAAGCATATAGAACATGTTTAAGAAAAGTTAGAACTTAAGTAAGTTCAGGAGAGAAGAAAAGTGATATAAGCTTAAGAAACAGTAGTAATACATGCTTAGAACTCCAACAAGAGTCCTGTAAAACAAACAAAGTTAAAGAACTCAGCAAGAAACACATACAGTAAGAGAATACTGGAAAGTATAGCAAAGAACATGTAGGAAAACATAACAAATATTAATATGTGAGCCTAATCTAGAGGCACAATAGAGTACAAAGGTACAGAAGAGTCATGTATAGCAGAAAGAAAGGCAGAAAAACAACACATGCGTGGTAATACATAGTATAGTCAAACATACATGAAGAAAAGAAAAAGGACGAATCAGAAAGACGTTTTGAAATCCTTTCAAAAACCCTAAATCGAAGACAAACGATTTTGAAAAGAAAATTTGGGGAAAACACTTCAAAAATCAAGTACAACACATATACAACATAGATCTAAGAAAACAAACAGAGAAAAACCTCGAATAGCTTAGGGTTTCGGCGAAACCCTAGAAATGAGAAAGGCTTGGAAGAAGGTCCGATCTTGAGTTGGATGAGTTAGAATCAGGCTCCTAATGCTTTGGGTATGTCGGAACAGGCCGGAGAAGCCATAGAACTTATAGATTTGAGAAGATCTGAAGGAGAACCATAGAGGTCAGAATTCAAAGCTTCGAACACCCAATGTTTAACGATAGAGAGGGGTGAGTACAGGCTATCCATGGCCTGAGAAGCCATGGATTCCGGTGGAAACATGGTAGAATAAGGTGGGAGATGGCTAGGGTTTCAGAGAGCTTGAGAGTGTTTTGAGAGACGAAGGGTCTCAGGGTGGCGGGTTAGGTGAGAATGAGGGAGATTAGGGTAGTTGTTTAAGAGTTAAAAAGGAAAGGGCTAGTTTTGGCCGTTGATGTTAAGTGATCAACGGTCCCAATTTAAGTGGTAGGTGGGGAACGGGATGGGTTATTTAGAATCGGGGCGTGGGTTGGGTTAAAATTGGAATTGGGTTGGTTATTATTTGGGCGGAATTGGGGTCAAATTGAGGTTAAAATTGAAAGGAAATGAGGTTGTAATTGAAATTGAAATAGGCTAAATGTTAAATAGCCAATTTTCCTATTTTATTTTATAAAAATAGTAAAAAAGACTTTTAAAACAAATTAAAAGTACTGACCCAACTAATAATGCATAAATATTGATTTAAAAATATTGAAACAAATTTTACAATAATAGAAACGCTATTAATCTTAAAATAGGCTATAATTGCAATTATTTGCAATTTAGTCTTTTAAATACCAATAAATTTGTAAAAATATACAAAAAGTATCTTAACTATATTTTGGTATAAATATGGGAATAAAAATAAATTATTCACCAAAATTGATGATTTTGGGAATAATCATGAATTTTGTACTTCTAAAATGGATAGTAAATTGATTAAAAAACTCTTCAAAAGATTGGAAAAAAATAATAAAACACTTGGGTATGCTTATGTGTGCATATATATGCTATTTTGAAAGTATTTGTATAAAAATACATAGGGAAAAATTGGGTATCAACAGCTGCCCCTCTTTACCCGGGAAGGATGAAAGAGTTGCCGGGTAAAGATATGATGGCCAATTTTGACCGAATGAAACGATTTGAAGAATTATGACTGAGCTCTAATTCTCGAGCTGCCTACATATCCCTGGTCTTACAGGAATCAGGCCATATGTAGTTCAGGATCCATCGGCGGAATATGCCGATGGAGATTTCGAAAGACGTACGCGATGTTCAGATTGGGTAGGATGGTCAGAGTCTGATAGGATGCAGGAACTGGAGCGAGAATGCCCCTGCTGAGAAGTCCGTTGCTAGCCGGTTTACCTATGAATAAGCATATATTATGCATAAATAAACGTGATGCAAGTTCCCATTGGACCATGAATGTTGTCTTCGGACGGTTGGGATGACGTCCTCAGACTATGACGTCCTGGGCCATGAAGCGTATGATAAAGGATTCGAAGGCTATGAAATGATCTTCTCGGGCTATGAGAATGATGCCTCCGAACTATGATGCCTTTGAATAATGATATGCAAAAGATAAAATGGGGTCCTTAGGCCATGGCATGGTGTTCTCGGGCTATGCAAATGGTGCCTCCGAACAATGATGCCTTTTGACAATTTGGCGATATTTCAGCCCATGAAATGCAGAAGGTGGCAATATTTCAGCCGATGTAAGACGTAAATAAAAGGTGGCGATATTTCAGCCAATACAAGAGTGATAAAGTGGCAATATTTCAGTCATGCAAGATGGGGACAGAGCTTAGTCTCGGAAGGCAGAAAGGTAGCCTTATGCAATGCAGAGTGATGCAGATGGAGACAATGCTTAGTCTCGGAAGGCAGAAAGGTAGCCTGCAAATGCAGAGAAATGCAGATGGAGACAATGCTTATTCTTGGAAGGCAGAAAGGTAGCCTTATGCAATGCAGAGAAATGCAGATGGAGGTAGAGCTTAACCTGGGAAGGCAGAAAGGTAGCCTTATGCAATGCAGGAAATGCAGATAGAGTTAGAGTTTAACCTCATAAAGCAGAAAGGTAGCCTTATGCAATGCAGGAAATGCAGATGGAGACAATGCTTAGTCTCGGAAGGCAAAAAGGTAGCCTTATGCAAAGAGTAAAAAGGGAAAAATGATGGTAGAATTTTCTTAGCTGATAGCGGATCGAGGCATTGCGACTGCTGGGGATACTGTGTCTACTGGGAGCACTACGTGCGGATAACAGCTGTGAGTAAGTGCAACGGTTATGAGAGGTATATTTTCGAGCAACGTGAGTCTCGTGAGTGTATAGTATATTTGATGATTTTGCAACTAAAGTGCCTGCATTCAAGGAAAAATTGTGAGTTTTGTAAAGAAGGGCGGTTAGTTCGTATTCCCGCTAGCTCTGCTTGACCTGATCGGCTCTGTTCCGATGATATTGGGCGTATCATTGGGGTAGCATTGCTAAACGAAGCAACTTTGGTAACAAACATGCATGATTTAGTAAATAAATGTGACAATAAATACATAATTAAGAATAGTTTTCTTTAGATGAACTGACGACTGCGACGTGTTCCAAGATACTGCAACTTGTCTCGCTCCAGAATTTTGAGGGTCCTCCTCAAAGTTCTGCCCCAGTTTACTAGGCTGCTGCTTCCGACAACTGTTTGCGTCGAATGGCTGAAATCACTTTGGAATTTTGAGGGTCCTCCTCAAAATTCTGCCCAGTTTCCAATATCATGGGGAAATGAAAATTTTATTGAATTATGACCGAACCCATAGGGCTTCCTACGTATCCCCTCATAAACGGGAATCAGGTCAGGCATAGTTCAAATTACATCATACAGGAAATCATAAGAGTTACACATAGTATCGCTTCACTGCATCTGAATTGATCGACTTCGGCCAAACTTCACCGTCCATTTCTGCAAGTATGAGGGCTCCTCTAGTGAGGACCCAGTGAACCATGTATGGACCATGCCAATTAGGATAGAACTTCCCTTTGGCTTCCTCTTGATGTGGGAAAATCTTTTATAACACCAGCTGCCCCGGTGTAAACTGTCTCGGCTTGACTCTTTTGTTGAAGGCTCTGGACATTCTGTTCTCATAGAACTGACCGTGGCAAACAACATTCATTCTCTTTCGGTCTATAAGAGCTAGCTGCTCGTAGCGACTCTCTACCCATTTTGCATTGTCAAGTTCGGCTTCCTATATGATTCTTAAGGAGGGAATTTCTACCTCGGCGGGAATGACTGCATCTATACCATTAACAAGCATATAGGGAGTTGCCCCGGTTGATGTGTGAACTGTGATACGGTATCCCAACAAAGCAAATGATAACTTCTCATGCCACTGCTTATGCTTTTCTATCATCTTCCTTAGTATCTTCTTGATATTCTTATTGGCGGCTTCTACATCTCCATTCATTTGAGGTCTGTAAGTTGTAGAATTCTTGTGTTTGATCTTGAAGGTTTCACACATGGCTTTCATCAGGTCACTGTTGAGATTGAACCATTATCAGTGATGATTGACTCCGAAATTCCGAACCGACAAACAATGCGGTCGCGGACAAAATCTACTACCACTTTCTTAGTCACTGCTTTGTATGATGCTGCTTCTACCCATTTGGTGAAATAATCAATTTCCAGTAGAATGAACCTGTGCCCGTTTGATGTGGCAAGCTCGATAGGTCCGATAACATACATTCCCCAAGCGGCGAATGGCCATGGCGAGCTTGTTGTAGTAAGCTCATTTGGAGGCACCTTTATCATGTCTGCATGTATTTGACAGCGATTGCATTTTCGGACATACTAGATGCAGTCTGTTTTCATAGTCATCCAAAAATAACCAGCTCAAAGTATTTTTTTGGCTAAGACAAAGCCATTCATATGCGGACCGCAGGTCCCTGCATGAATTTCCTCCAATAGCCTGGATGCTTCCTTTACGTCAACACACCTTAGTAACCCCAAATCAGGAGTCCTCCTATACAAGATTCCTCCGCTATGAAAGAAGTTATAAGATAATCTCCGAAGTGTGTGCTTCTGAGTAGGATTTGCGGGTTCTGGATATTCTCCTTTTGTTAAATATTCCTTGATATCATGAAACCAAGGTTCTCCATCTGCTTCTTCTTCTATATGAGTGCAGTAAGCTGGCTGATCATAGATCTTTACCGGAATAGGATCAATGAAGTTCTTGTCGGGGTGTTGTATCATGGACGATAGGGTAGCCAATGCATCGACAAACTCATTCTGAACTCTGGGAACATGTTGGAACTCTGTCTTTGTGAATCTCTTCCTCAATTCCTGTACATGATGCAGATAAGGGAGTATCTTAGAGTTCTTGGTTGCCCATTCTTCTCGGACCTGATGTATAAGCAGGTCTGAATTTCCGATCACTAGCAATTCCAAAATGTTCATGTCAATGGCCATCTTGAGCCCTAAGATGTAGGCTTCGTACTCGATCATGTTGTTGGTGCACGAGAACCTGAGCTTGGCAGACACCGGATAATACTGGCAAGTTTCTGATACTAGGACTGCTCCTATGCCAATTCCTTTGAAGTTTGCTGCTCCGTCAAAAAATATTCTCCAACCATCACAAGGTTCTGCAATATCTTCCCCTATGAAAGATACCTCTTCATCAGGAAAATACGTCTTTAGAGGCTCGTATTCTCCATCCATGGGATTTTAAGCAAGATGATCGGCCAGTGCTTGTCCTTTGATTGCCTTCTGAGTTACGTGAACAATGTCGAATTCAGTCAGCAGGATCTTCCACTTGGCTATCTTGCCAGTGGGCATGGGCTTCTGAAAGATTTACTTCAAAGGATCCATTCTTGATATGAGGTAAGTGGTATTGGCACAGAAATAGTGTCTCAACTTTTGCACTACCCAAGTAAGAGCACAACAGGTGCGTTCCAATAGAGAATATCGGGCCTCGTACGGGGTGAACTTCTTGCTGAGATAGTAGATGGCCTGCTCATTTCTTCCCGTTTTATCATGCTGCTCCAGAACACAACCGAAAGATCCATCCAATACTGCAAGGTAGAGTAATAGAGGTCTACCCGGCTCGGGCGGGACCAAAACTGGTGGCGCTGAGAGGTATTCCTTGATTCTGTCGAAGGCTTTCTGACAATCATCAGTCCATTTGGTAGCGGCGTCCTTCTTCAACATCTTAAAGATTGACTCACAAATGACAGTGGATTGAGCTATGAACCAGTTGATGTAGTTAAGTCTTCCCAAGAAACTCATAACCTCTTTCTTGTTCTTCGGTGGTGGCAATTCTTGGATGGCTTTGACCTTTGACGGATCAAGTTTCTATTCCTCGATGAATCACAATGAATCCAAGTAGTTTTCCGGTAGGAACCCCGAATGCACATTTGGCGGGATTCAGCTTCAAGTTGTACCTTCCTAGTCTGTTGAAGAACTTCCTCAAATCTTCCATGTGGTCATCAGCTCTCTTGGATTTGATTATCACATCGTCTACATATACCTCAATCTCTTTGTGTATCATATCATGGAAAATAGCAGTCATGGCCCTCATGTAGGTGGCCCTAACATTGTTTAACATGAACGTCATCATCTTGTAACAATACATCCCCCACGTCGTAATGAAAGCCGTTTTCTCCGCGTCTTCCTCATCCTTCCATATCTGATGATACCCAGCAAAACGATCAACGAACGACTGCAGTTCATGCTTGGCTCAGTTGTCAATTACAATGTGTATGTTCGGCAAGGGAAAGTCGTCTTTCGGACTGGCCCGGTTGAGATCCCGGTAGTCGACATAGACTCTAACCTTCCCGTCCTTCTTCGGCACTGGCACAATATTAGCTAACCATGTTGGATACTCTACTACACTGAGAACCTTAGCTTTGACTTGCTTGGTGACTTCTTCCTTGATTTTCAAACTCATGTCAGGTTTGAACTTCCTGAGCTTCTGTTTTACTGGTGGACATGTCGGATCGGTTGGCAGTTTGTGAGCTACAATAGATGTACTGAGACCAGTCATGTCATCATAAGACCAGTCGAATATGTCCTCATATTCCCTTAGAAAATTCGTGTACTCTTTCTTTTCTGACGGTGACAGATGAATGTTGATTCGTGTTTCTTTGACATTTTCTCATCTCCCAGGTTGACAATCTCAGTTTCGTCCATATTAGACTTAGGTCTGTTCTCAAAATCCTCAACCTCTTTAACAACCTCTTCTGGTATATCATCTTTTTCTGAGTCCATATCCGTTTGTTGCGTTGCCTCGTTGCACATCACAATCGTTGGTTCATCAAAATAAGTAATAGTAATGCTGTGTAAATAAAGTAAATGATAAAAAGTAATAAGAGCAAGATTTATAAGAAACTGAAATGCTTTGATAAATTTCATAATTGTTTTGAACATTGGAGCTCTTATTTCAATATTAAAAATCCGGAGAGAAAGTCAATAAGCGAAAAAGAAAGATAATGCATGGTGCTTTGTTCAGCCTTGCTACGCCGAAGCTTTCCGGGCCCTGGTGGTTCTGACGGACCAATTGTTTAGGCGTGCTCCTTGGCTCATAGCTTGTATAGAAGGGCCTTCCTCTCCCTCCTCCTCGAAAATGACACAACAGTCCATATTATCATCTTCCAAAAACAAATTCCTCATCGCCGCCAGTGCTTCCTCTTCTCTCGACCCATATATGACATTGGCTGGCTGGAAAGTCTACTCCAAGCGAGGTATCAGATGCTCCAGTGGGTAGTAGGGACTGCGCCATGGTGGCGACTAGTGGTTGAATTCCTCCCAAGTGTATTAATATCCCATATCGAAAGTGGTACCGTGTTTCTTCAACTTGATAGGCTTAACAATTCCTTGGAGATTCATGCCAAGTCCCTTATCAGGTTTGTATCCATATGAATTCAGTATACTTTCAATTTTTTTATCCCACCATTTGTCCGCCTATCTTCCTTCTTCCTCCGATTACTGGGATGGTCTGGCGACTGTATATAGGATTGCTATCGTCGCCGTGAATAATTACCTCTTGGTGATTCCACTCGAATTTCACTACTTGATGTAGGGTTGATGCTATAGCCCCAGCGGCATGGATCCAAGGCCGTCCCAATAGCAAGTTGTAAGATGCTAGGACGTCTATCACTTGAAAATCAACGTCGAACCAAGTCGGTCCCATTTGCAGACATAAACTGATTTCCCTAATAGTGGACCTTTGGGATCCATCGAAAGCTTTGACATTGATGGATCCATCCTTGATCTCATACAGGCTCTTTCCAAATGTTCTGAGAGTCACCAATGGACAAATATTGAGGCTGGACCCTCCGTCAATTAGGATTCTGGTGATGAAATAATCTTCGTACTACACAGTGATGTGCAATGCCTTGTTCTGGCTTAGCCTTTCAGGTGGCAGCTCATCTTCGTGGAAAGTGATTTTGTGACTCTCCAATACTACCCCACCATGTTTGCCATTTATCCTCTAGTTATGTTGCTGGGTACATATGCCTCGCTCAGCACCTTCAATAAGGCGTTCTTCTGTGCGTCAGAACTTTGTAGAAGAGCCAAGATAGAGATCTGGGCCGGCGTTTTGTTCAACTGACCAATGACCAAATACTCTTTGGCTTGTATCTTCATCTAGAGATCATCAGGCCAGTTTCAGTGATGGTTGATCGTCTAGAGGCATGCTTACTATACTCGGCTAGATGTTCTGCGGTATAAACCCAGTCGGTTC
This sequence comes from Nicotiana sylvestris, assembly GCF_000393655.2. Taxonomy (NCBI): domain Eukaryota; kingdom Viridiplantae; phylum Streptophyta; class Magnoliopsida; order Solanales; family Solanaceae; genus Nicotiana; species Nicotiana sylvestris. The sequence goes on along the minus strand of NC_091061.1, from coordinate 69,232,614 downwards.
TTGTCATACCCTATGCTGCAATTGCTTCTCCAGATTTGTTTTTCCTTTTCCTTCTCGCCTTGGCGGTGTAATCCCATGGTATAGCCTTCGTATGGAACGATGTTACGGTTGTCATGGCAACTGGAATGGGCACATTTGCCTTGGATGGTAAACAACCACTTCGAATGGTACATGTGTCTTTGGAGACCCAAACGCGACCTCAATAGGTCCTGGCGTCTTTGCAGGAGAAGGTGCTTTGAACTCAAGTGGTATGGACATGTCTACTTCAGCGTTTTCAGAAGGCTAGATCTGGACCACAATCGGATTAAGTGTGACCGTGTGAACGCCCCCACCCTTGTGGTCAAGCATAGGGTTGTTGCGGACATTCGGAGTTGGCTACTTTGCTATGATGATCTTGTTGTAAATGAAAGATTGGATCTTATCCTTCAGAGAGCAGCACTAATCAATGATATGCTCCTTCATGCCGGAATGGTATGCACAGGTTTTGTTTGGGTTGACCCATTGGGATGGGTTTTTGGGGTTTACGACAGGGATAGGGGTGATGTAACCAACAACTTTGAGCCTTTCATACAACTAGTCGATAGGTTCGGAAATGGCGGTATACTGTTTGGGGGGTCTGCGGTCAAATTTTGGTCGGGGTCTAGGAAAGTTTTGGCGGGTGGGAGGTGATTGATAGTGAGAGGGTTGAGTATTGTAGGTTTGGTAGACATGTGCGGGCTGGGAATATATGGGTGAAGTAGACTGATATGTGGGAGGTGGAGGTGGTTGGTAAGTAGGTCGTGGAGTTTGGTAAGAGGGCGAGGGTGCTTGGTAATTTGGGGTAGGTTGATATGTGAGTGGAGGTATTGGGTAGGTTTGGTACTTAATTGGGGATTTTTCTCTTTGTGCAACAATAACGGCACTCACGTCCCTTTTCTTGGACGTGCCACCAGACTGTAGAGACTTGTTGGTGGCCTGCAAAGCTTCAAAGTTAGTGACCATACCACTCTTGATACCTTCCTCGATCATTTCCCCTAGCTTGATGATGTCGGATAATTTCTGGCTTTCAATCAGCATTAACCATTCTTAGTACTATGGGTCTTGAGCTCGGACAAAAAACCTATTCAATTGTTCTTCTTCTAAAGCCGGTCTAACCTTAGCAGCTTCTAATATCCAACGAGTAGCATACTCGCAGAATGTCTCTATGGGTTTCTTCTTTAAGTTCTGGATGTAGAACACATCTGGTGCATTTTCCGCGTTGAACCTGAACCTGTCCATGAAATCGGACGCCATACTTAACCAATTTGACCACTTCTTAGGGTCTTGGTTGATGTACCAAGACAAAATATCTCCCTTCAGACTCCTCATGAACTGTTTCATGCGAATCTTTTCATCCCTCCCTACTCCGACCAACTTGTCGCAGTATGTCCTCAGATGAACTCTCGGATCCCCGGTACCTTCAAACATTTTGAACTTAGGAAGTTTGTACCCCTCGGTCAATTTGATATCGGGTTGAATGCAAAGGTCTTCGTAATTTAGTCCTTCAATCCCCTTACTTCCCTCGACTCCCTGAATTTTACTAGTCAACTTCTTGAGTTCTTCCACCAGATTCCTGATAATCGAGTCCTTATCATCGGACTCGGGCGTGCTTGAAATAAGTTGATATAGTGTGGCATGGTTTCCACATAGATGGGGGCGTTGTGGGGATGATCATTTGTGGAATTTGGTGGTTCAGGGATGAGAAGTGGGGTGTTGTCTGAAGTGTGGCATGTATTGAAGTGGTGATGGGGAGCGGGTTGGTTTTGTGGTTTCGGGATGCTTTATGGAGGTGTGGGGTTTTGAGTGTTGGCAAAGTTGACATTTGGGGTAGTGAGGGAAAATGACAAATTTGTCAAGTTCCGAACTTGGTCCAGTTCTTCCTGAAACTTCAATAACTTCTGTTCGAGTTGGGAGGCACTTTCCTTGGAAACCTGAATACCCTGAGGAACCTCTACCCTTTCAACTAAGTTCTCCTTTATGATGTTGCTCAAATCTTCCATCTTTCCCTTGTTCTTGTTTCTAATAGAAATAGGAGGAGGAGGTGATGAAGGTCCCATGGATCTTGTGGTGTAAGATGACGATGTCAGAGTGCACGAACTAACCTTAGGGGATGGGAATAAACAAAAGGTAAAAACAAAAAAGGTAGCAAGTTAGTGCAGATTATGAGAAGAAAACGTTACAATATTTAAATACATAGTGCAAGAATATAGATCATGTCCTAATTTTGGAGCCTCGTTGTGCCCAAGTTAGGTCTAGCGACAAGTTGATTTGGAGAACTTTTAGTGATAAATGCCTCATTTTATTGATAAAAAATAAGGCGAATCCCAAAATGACACTAATAGCAAAAAATAAAATGTCACTAATGACCATTGGCCTTATTGCATTCTTAAAGCAAAAGAAAAGACTCTTAGCTACTTGGTCCCAGAAGGACCTTCCCCAGACTCGGCATCTTTAGCTTCATCGAACAGCTTCACCAGCTCACGCAGTCCCAACAGCAAATAGGCTCTAGCCAAGTGTCCTCCTTCGTTTCCCCTAGCGTTCTGGTAGTTTTCAATCCTTTGGATGAACTTCCTTTCCAATTCCACTAAACCCCGCTCCAAATACCCTATTTGCTTGTTGGCGCTGACAGCCATATCTTTCCATTCTTCAATCAACCTTTGATGGGCTTCTTGAATCTCCCTGTGCTCACCTTTGCATTCTCGTATCCTCTTGCACAATTGGTTGTACTTGACCTGTACTTCAGCCTTTTCATCGATGATTCTGTGACCTCGAATAAACCCCAGTTGGCCCAGACCATTGTAATTATCCTCCAGCCATCCTGAATAATATGGGGTGCAACCAACATGGTATCTGTCCGGCTTGATAGTATCTCTTCCCATGATGATCTTGCAATGCCACATATGCTGAGCTTGGCACTTATAAGGACTGTCATCAGCTTGGAAGTCAACCCAGAAGTGACTCATCTTGTCGACCTTTGGTATAACCTACTTCCTACCGGCCTGTCTCATGACCTGGAGGGGGATATAAGGGTAGGTTCCTCTTAAACCGATTAGTATCAGAAACGGTGCGTCCCTGGATTGGGCGATGAACTCGTAAGTAGGGAACCATTCGAACATCCATTGTATTTGATCCTCAGTCAAATTTTCAAACAGCTCCACCCATACTTTGGCATCTTATGGCTGAGCAAACATATCGGGCATGTAGTTCATTCGCCTTGGTTGATGGAAGGCTATATGATTGTCCCAGTCTCTCCGCTGAATCTCTTGCCGATATTCAACCCTTTGGAGATACTCCATGAGGCAGAGCTGGAGTAGCAAATTGCAGCTTTCGAAGTGTGGGGCTCCTTGTTGACACTTTTCCAAGGCTCGGTACATTGCTGCAACGATCATGGGCACTATGCTAAAGGGTTGCCCACCAATTCCCTCCATTAAGGTTTTAGTGACCATAGCTAGCCTGGTGTAAATCATTGCTTTCTTCATAGGAAACACTATCATCTCCAAGAAGCAGAACATAAAGACAAAGACCCTTCTATGGATATGCCCCAATGATGTGAGGGCGAATTCATCTGGGTAAGTGCGGTAGGACTAACTATGGTCGTACCTTTCGTACAGATAGTCGAAAGGAATGTAGGAAACCTTCAAACAGGTCAAGTCTGTGTTTTTCTTTAGTCCCATCATTTTGAGAAAACCCCTACCCTTGCGATTTTCTAGCATAAGTAAACCCGGAGTCTCCCACGGAATACCAGCTAATCCTCATATTTCCTCGAGCAGAGGTGTCATCTCAATCTCCCCGAAGTGAAACACAGACCTATCACAGTCCCAGAACATAGTAGCAGCTTCTATGATATTGTTGTTGGGTTGGACCTCCATGAGAGAAGGCAAATTTCCTAGGTATTTCCGGACAAGAGCCTGATCACTGGAGTGAAGATCCTCCACCAGCTTAGCAACCTTGGGTGGATGTTGGTGACCATGCAAAATCTGGGGACTTCGTGCCTCATTTCTACAAAACAAAGTGTTAGACCCTTACCCCGCCGGACTCGACTATTTAAACCAATAATTGGCATAAATAGCATTTAGTTCTCCAAATAAATGCACAGAGTATGGTAACGTCCATTTGGGTTCCCAAGAAATCCAGTGGACTTTAGACAAGGCTATCTTAAAGAGTCATTATGGGGACAACATAACTGACTGGGCTAGGTTTTGACAGTGATGCATGCACAATTGAACAGAGTAGGGTTTCTATAAGGTATTAGACTGGTACCTTTGAGTGGACAACTCAAGAGGGAAACGCACGGAACTATCGACTACACTGTTGATCGACTGGTTTTACCGCAAATACGCCTTTGCCAATTTCAGGGGGTAATGATATCGGAAGGGCGCAACCACACATTATAAGTGTTGCTATGGTATTTTGTTTGGCACGAGTGGAATATGATGTTGAATAGGCAGTTACAAGTTGTCATGTATTTGCACGTTCATAAAGTAATGATTACAATAATTGCTCATAATTACAACAGTATTGAAGGAAAGTAGTAAAAGAAAGCATTAAAGAAAAGAAACAAGGAGCCAAGTTAGTTTCGTAATAGAAGAGAAATAAAGACATTAAATAAAGGCAATAAAGAAGCAGTAAAGTCACAAATAACATGAGATGGTAAAAGCCTAAAAGAAATATCCCCAGCAGAGTCGCCATGCTGTCGCACCCCCTTTTTTCTCGCGAAATCGGGCTTGCGACATTTAGGAGGATGACTCGTTCCCTTTTGGGAATTTGGTTTTGGAACTTGAAGAGTCGCCACCTAATGATTAAGTGCATTAGGACACTAAGAAGGGTTTGAGTTTGAAGGACCAGAGTTTGGGTAAGGGCTAGAAATTATCTCGAGGGGAAGGTGTTAGGCACCCATCAAGATCTACTAGTGTGATTTCCGGCTATGTTACAATTGTGACTTTACATAATGAAATAAGCAATTAAGGGCCTCAAATAAAAGGGGATTTTCACATAAAGAAAGCATAAATTTTAAGGAAATAGTTCGGACAATAAAACAAGTTAAAAAGAAATAGGGTCCTAGGTTTACAAGCAATATGGATCACATCAATGCAATACCCGATAATCACTCCTCAAAAGAAGGTTACACATGGTATTAGCACACCAGTCATCATATCCATATCTACCTTTCCCACCCTGTTAAGGTATTAAAGCGCAGAATGGTGTCGTTACTTATTGCATGCTAGTACCTGCCCCAATCCTATCAATCCCGGAGGCATTTGGGACTACTAGTCCTAAAGGGAAGGGAATTGGGCTTTTATGGTTTAAAGGACAAAATCTAGGGCGACAAACAAAACACATAGAGCAGATATGGGAAAACACATAACATTTAAAGTCTCAAACAGGCCTCCTCAACTTAAAGACAAATTGTTTAGCATGTCTTGCATGTACTGGTTATGGTATGAATTTAAAGCATTAGGAAAGGCTGATTTATCATATATTTCTCAGATTAGAAGTCCGAATTAGGCTTCCCTTGGTTGTAGTTATCAAAGACTGATGCAGCTAATTAATTACCTAAAGGTTTGCCTAGGTGAAAACAATAGGCATGATATCTAACAATGCTTGCTCTGATTTTAAAGAAGGCTTACTGATTATATAAAAACATAAGATCTGTAGATATTAGACAACATTGCAACTGATTTTAAACTCGTAGATGAAATAAGCGAATCAGATTCATAGGGTTACTCCTATAAGCATGATTTCTAAGCGTGATTGATTTTAAGATGATTATGCAAGTGTAGGGAGTCCTATAGACATGGTATCTAGAAGGCAGTTGATTATCGTTTTAACCTATGACCGTTTGCCTAATGATAGATGAAAATGCAGAAGTAAAGGACGCCTATAGTCATGATTTCTATATGCAGAAGTACAGAAACTTATAGCCAGGATTTCTACATGATGTGCATAAGTGCAGAAACTATAGGCAGGATTTCTATATGACGTGCATGAGTGCAAAAAACTTATAGGCAGGATGATGTGCGTGAGTGCAGAAAACTTATAGGCAGGATTTCTACATGATATGCATAAGTGTAGAAAACTTATAGACGGGATTTATACATGATATGCGTAAGTGCAAAGCTTGTAAGTAGTAATTCCTATGAGCATGCTGTCTACCCTTTACATACATAAATGACCCTCCCCTTTTCACTAAAACCCCATAAGTTATTACAACATATTATAGACCAGAATGAATTAAGAAAAGTAAAATTACATCAGAAACTAAGCTACAACCAAGGAGCCTAATTAAGACTCAAGGTCTAATAATATGAGATGAACCAACTTCCAGGATCATGTTTCCAATGCCTTCTCTTATTTGGGATGTGTCAAAGCTACCTAAGATCCTCACATGGACTCCGGGTAGTGCTTACAACCCAAATATATTGCAGAATTAAGATGATAGTATGGAAGAGCCAACCCTCAAATGTCCAAGTTCAGAGGGAACTCAAGGTCCCAAAGCAAGGCTTATAAGAGAGGGGCAGAACTTTGAATCTAAGAGAGAGTGCAAGTGCATAGAAGGGGAATTAGGGAGTGCCATGGCAGGCTGGTGGTCATGCCCAGCAATTAGGAGGGCTGACACACCCCTGGCCAGCCTGTTAGCCAAATTTTGAGAGTTGGGATCCATTGAGGATCAGGTTCAGACCTAAGCAGCAATTTGGATATTGTCATGCCATGAACCTTAACTCAAACACGTAGAAGGGAGTGGGGGTATAGGGAATTCACAACAAACATGTACATCTGATGCAAAGAGAGAGTAGCATATTCAGTACAGAACATGAACAACAAAGTAGATAGGAGTGGAGCAACTGTAAAGTAAACACATAGGGATGGTGCTGAAATCAAAATTAAGACATACCAGTTTCAGGGGAAACAAATAAGTAAAAGCTGAAGCCTTGTAAACAAAACTAAAAGCAAATAGTACAAAAGATCTCAGAAGAGAGTAGAGTATTGAAAGAGTATTGTAATTGAGAGGTGTGTGTGTAAAGTACTGAATTCGAAGTGTTGAACTAAAGGTTCAAGGTGTCTAAGAGCAGAAGGGTCGTGCCCCTTTTATAGTGTAGAGAACAAGTAAGAAAAGGTAAGGGAATAGTTTGCAATCAATCACACAGAATCTCTCTTCAGTTAAGGGATTCTGATTTCAAATGGGTAGAAGACAATTAAGGAAAGAATTGGATTAAAATCTTTTCCAAAGTAACACAAGAAGGGTAAATACACAGGGCTTATTTAAGGCAATAGCCCAATGGTACACGGTTTGTGAAAAAAAGGAAAGAGAATCAATCAAACGACCAGTAAAAAATCGAAATTGCAGGCTTTGTTCGAATGAACCAAGTCAGGAAAAGGTAAAGAAGGTTCAATTAGAGAAAATCAGTAACAATCAATCAAACCCTATTAAAAGGAATTCGGAATAAATCAATAGTTGGCAAAACCATTTTTGAAAGAAGAATTTCTCATATATAAAGCACACAAGTATGTGGATCAAGAAGGAATTGTCATGTTACTTAGAAAAGAGTCTAACATAGAAAGGTTCAGAATCATAAGCAAAGGGATACAAGTTCAGTTTGTAGACTCATGATGAGTCTGAGAGTCCAGGGTCCCAAAGTAGAACCCTAACCCGAACACAAAATCAAATTTGCCAAAGAAAACCCAAATCCTAGGGCTTCCACTTGAATCAAACACAGAGGTGAGAAGGCAAGCCATTGAAATAGACTCAGAGGTCTCTTTCAGAGCCTCACGAGAAACAAAACAAATATGATAGCAGGATTGAAGCAACAGAGTAAAAAGTTGACTTAAAGAGCATAAAGAACATGTTTAAGCAAAGTCGGAACTTAAGCAAGTTCGGGCGAGAAGAAGGGTGATATAAGCTTAAGAAACAGTAGTAATACATCCTTAGAACTCCAACAAGAGTCCAGTAAAACAAACAAAGTTAAAGAACTCAGCAAGAAACACATACAGTAAAAGAATACTGGAAAGTATAGCAAAGAACATGTAGGAAAACATAACAAATATAAACATGCGAACCTAATCTAGAGGCAAAATAGAGTACAAAGGTACATAAAAGTCATGTATAGCAGAAAGAAAGGTAGGAAAACAACACATGTGTGGTAATACATAGTATAGGAAAGCACACATGAAGAAAAGAAAAAGGAAGAATCATAAAGACGTTTTGAAATCCTTTCAAAAACCCTAAATCGAAGACAAACGATTTTGAAAAAAAAATTTGGGGAAAACACTTCTAAAATCATGTACAACACAGATACAACATAGATCTAAGAAAATAAACAGAGAAAAACCTCGAATAGCTTAGGGTTTCGGCGAAACCCTAGAAATGAGAAAGGCTTGGAAAAAGGTCTGATCTTGAGTCGGATGAGTTTGAATCAGGCTCCTAATGCTTTGGGTACGCCGAAATAGGCCGGAGAAGCCATAGAACATATAGATCTGAGAAGATTTGAAGGAGAACCATCGAGTTCAGACTTCAAAGCTTCGAACACCCAAGGTTTAATGATGGAGAGGGGTGAGTACAGGCCATCCATGGCCTGGGAAGCCATGGATTCCGGTGGAAACATGGTAGAATAAGGTGGGAGATGGCTAGGGTTTCAGAGAGCTTGAGAGTGTTTTGAGAGACGAAGGGTTTCAGGGCGGCGGGTCAGGTGAGAATGAGGGAGATTAGGGTAGTCGTTTAGGAGTTAAAAGGGAAAGGGCTAGTTTTGGCCGTTGATCTTGAGTGATCAACGGTCCAGATTTAAGTGGTAGGTGGGGTATGGGTTGGGTAATTTAGAATCGGGTCGTGGGTTGGGTTAAAATTGGAATTGGGTTGGTTTTAATTTGGCGGAATTGGGGTCAAATTTAGGTTAAAATTGAAAGGAAATGAGGCTGTAATTGAAATAGAAATATGCTAAATGTTAAATAGCCAATTTTCCTCTTTTATTTTATTAAAATAGTGAAAAAAGACTTTAAAACAAATTAAAAGTACTGACCCAACTAATAATGCATAAATATTGATTTAAAAATATTAAAACCAATTTTACAATTATAGAAACGCTATTAATCTTAAAATAGGCTATGATTGCAATTATATGCAATTTATTCTTTTAAATACCAAATAAATTTGTAAAAATATACAAAAATTATCTTAACTATATTTTGGTATAAATATGGGAATAAAAATAAATTATTCACCAAAATTGATGATTTTGGGAATAATTATGGATTTTGTACTTCTATAATGGATAGTAAATTGATTTAAAAACTCTTCAAAAGATTGGAAAAAAATACTAAAACACTTGGGTATGCTTATGTATGCATATATATGCTATTTTGAAAGTATTTTGTATAAAAATATATAGGAAAAAATTGGGTATCAACACTTCAGCTCTTATTCTTATGCTTAGCAATAAGAGATCACTAGTAAAGTAATTCATGGGTATAAGAATGAATTTCTTGCATGGATATCACACCATAGAATATTGGGAGCTAGTGAACTAAAAAGAAATCAATTGGGGTATAAAATGACAGAAATTTCTCTCAAAAGGGCCTGAGATCACGATGCACCTTTAGAATTTGATAGTATGCTCAAAACAAGCTAGAATCTCAATCTTGTCTGTAATTCTCAATTTAATTTGTAACTCTAACACAATAGATCGAAGTGCTAAAAGTTCCAGAATTTTGTAAGGAATAAGGAAAGCTTTATTGAGGTATGTATGGCTAAAACCCCGTCTTTTAGAAATTGAGCTTCATCGTTGGTTGTGTGAGTACGGTAAGATTAAATTGAATTGTTGTATTGATTTCTATTTCACTTGACTTGGTGATGCAACCTTATATGCATGGAAACTGTCTCTCAAATTGATCAACGTGCTATTCTTGATAATTTGAAAAGGTGCAAGGACTATGAATCATGTATCGAAATGCTTAGACCTTATATTGAAATTGAAATGCGTTTTTGTGCCATTTACATGAAGTCTCATCTACGCCTACAACCTTATTTTCTCTTGTGTTCCATACTCTCTTGAATTACAAATCTAATGTTTAAAATGCGAACAATGTGAAACGTGAATTGTGGAATGTGAAAATTGTGGCCCCAAGTGCCGGTAAACTAATACATGTGTAACCAATGATTGGAGTGAGATGAATAATGGAAAATGGTAACGCCTTGGTAAGGCGGCCTAGCCGATCGGGCCATGATCGGACGCCATGACATATACACATGGCGGTTATGCATTGATGATTGAAACTGGAAAGTGTGAATAGAATATTGGTAACATCTCCGAGAGACAGACTAGCCGATCAGGTCGATATCGGACTCCACTCAAGATAGCGGTCGTAATGTGAACGATGTGGAACAGTATGAAATACCCAACTAAAGGCTATGGAAACATGATGTGAAGGTTGTGTAATTCTTTCTTTTTGATAATGTTGTGATCGTTTAAATCATTGGAGTGATACCTGTGAATTTGTGTATGAGAGTTCTTTCTAATTTGATGGTGTTTAGTTATACATACTAGTGCTATTCGATGGCACTAACGTTCCTTTTGTTGGGGGCGCTACGTCTTTAAATAGATGTAGGTGTTTTTATAGTAGGCAGTGTTGGTTGCGGCTAGTGCCGCATCATTCTTTCAGCTGACTTGGTGAGCCCCACTTCGTTTCAGGGTCTTGTTTCATCTATTCATCATGTACTTTGTATTTGAGGTATAGCCGGAGCCTTGTTACCGGCATTTTCGTATTACATTACTCTTCAGTTGTGTTTAGAGGCTCCGTAGACAGGTTGTGGGTAGTGTCGAGTATTGGAATTAAAGTAAAAATATTGCTGTTTGGCAAAGATTTATAAAACTTGTAATATTTCGATAATTATGATGTCAGCTGATAATGGAAATAAAATGGAAGTTGTTAATGAAATACTTACTAAATATGATTAATGGAGTCCATCTCCTATTTAATCATGAATTAATTTGGGTAGAATGAAACCTAACAGGCTTGCTCAGTCGGGTTTACTCGGTTGAGCGCCGGTTGCGCTCCTCAGGCGTGACAGGCTGGGACAAGGTTTCGATGTCCTCGTCACTGAATGTGAAAGCATCCTCGGGTATGTAACCCCTAGATCGCTTTTCTCTGGTAGTGGATATTTTTGTTCTTCTGATCATGGGTTCTTGTGGAGCATCGATGCCTCCTAAGATCATATGGATGACATGTTGTGGCTCATTTGTTTCATTATTCTTGGTCGCCTCTCTTTCCCGTAACTGATCTTTGGCTTGGTCGCTGAGGAATTCTCAGAGGTGACCTTTGCTGAGTAGTCGGGGTACTTCTTCCCGGAGTTGCCGGCAATCCTCGGTCCTATGAGCGTGTTGTAAAATTCACACACTAAGTTATGGTTCCTTTGTGAAGGATCTAATTGTACAGGCCTTTTCCACCTGGTGTCTTTGATTTTACTGATGGCAAATACGACGTCTAAAACATCGACGTTGAAGTCGATCCATTCTTCAGTCATTGCGGGGTATGTTGCGCCTCGGGGCATTTCTTCTATCTTCAGTGTATGGTTGGTATCTCTTTATTCGGTTTCGACTCCTTAGCCGGGAGCCTTCTAGGATATAACGAGCCCGAGGGGGCTCATAGTTGGTCGTCTTTGACCCTGATCTTTGACTAGTATCGGTTGTGGACGTCCGACCAAGTCACGATGGGATATTCGACTAAGTTCTACTTCAGCTGCTTCGAAGCTCCCGAGCTTCGCTCGTTCAAACCTTGAGTAAAAGCCTGCTCTGCCCAATAATCAGAGACCGGTGGTAGTTCCCCTCGTTCCATTTGAAAGTGAGATACAAACTCTCGCAGCATATCCATGGGGATTGGCTCTGGTGCGTCCCTAGGGTTTAGTGGTGGTGCGCCAATATTGTGAACAATTACACCATTCTCTCTGTAGTCCTCAAGACCATTGTTTTTGTATGCATTCACTGAGTTAGACAATTTGACCTGAAATCAAAGGCCATGGATGAGAAAAAGTGTGAAAGATAACTTGCGTTATGGAGTGAACCAGCAAGAAAATAATCACTATTAGTTTTAGCCCCACAGGTGGGCGCCAAACTGTTTACCTTGAAAATGGTAATTACAATTAGATTTGATTTTGTGGTTCTAAAAATATGTGATCTATTTTTATGCTAGTTGTATAAGAAATAGATGCTAAGTGAGAGATTAGAAAATGAGATAAGAGCTTGTGGATAGTAATAATGACCAAACAGAATGGCTGGAAATCGGGGCCTCGAGCTGGCGTGTACATGCCTCGAGGTTGAGTCGGATGCTCGGCTAGGGGCAGTCGAAAGGGGATTAATAGTTATGATAAAATTAATGATGACTCTTTATGGTCAATAATAAGCAATAAATGAAGAAAAATAAATAGAACACAATGAATATAAACGATAAATGCAAGTAATGAGATTAAGTGAATATGTTAGAAAACAGAGAAAATGTTCTTGTGTATTCAATATTGACCATCAAATTTTTACAAAATGGCAAGGATCTCCTTTATATATGAGGGGGAATTCCAACATAGTTCAAATGAATTTATTGAAAATATATAGGGCTGGCACAACCATTTAATGCCTTGATAGCGTCTGAACTAGCCTACTAGACTTTGTCAGCTCTAAGTCTTGCGCCTTGGGAGCCTCCAACATTTTTCATCATAACATAATCAGTCCGCATTTCCTCAAGGTTGGACGTCGATAACCCCTCGGGTTTTAACCTCGACCATAATCTCAAGCCTATAGAAACGTGCTTATGAAGCATCGTAGTGACCGAAAATTAGACCCTCCAATTTTACCGTATACAAGGGCATTTATGATTGTCACTTTTTCTTCTTACTCTAGATCGTGTTGTAGAACTCAATTGTAAGGACTTAATTTTCTAAACTCTATATTATTCGTAATACAATGATGAGTCAGAGGAACTCGATTGTGCATCATGCTTATGATGAGTAAATGTGAGATATTAAGCAGACCATGTATGTACTAAAAGGTGTAAGGTTCTTGATAAGGATTTTTAAGGTAAGAATACATATTCACTCTTATGGTAAAAAGGAATAACCGAATAGGAAGGAAGACACAAGTTTCAACAAGTAAAAGAAGCAAGGTGAAGAAGGATACGAGGTACCCAGTTAATAAGGATTATTATTATTTACCATTCAGGAAAGGAGAAATAAGCATTTTGAGTTACCTCCAACAGCGACAGATATACGTACAATCGGCCTCACCAATTTTAGTTTTTCCCTATAGGAGCTAACATATATAATTTAAGAGAAGGACGGGTTATCAGGATCCGGTTGGGGTTAGAGTAACCCAAAATAGGGGATGGATTTGTAGAGTTAGTTGACATTTCCGAAGGATAATGCAAACGTGGTAATGGATCTCCTTGTGAGACACCTAGATGGTGCACTTTAAAATAGTCTAGCTAGATATAAGTACTACAAAGATAGGCAGTGGAAGCCTGGAAAGGATAAATATTATCTTAGGATGACTCTCGTCCCTAGTAGAGAGATAATGCTAGGCAACCTGAAGAGCCAGTAGATAGAGCAAAAGGGAGGTTAAAACAAAAGAATATCTTGTTGAAGTTTTTAGAATAAAGTGATTGGCAGAAATGTTAGCATGAAATAAGAAGAGAGATAATGAAACATTAAGAGTAAGATGTGATACATGGATGACAACGGTAGATCAAAAAAATAACAGTATTGCAGAGTCTATAGTCAAGGGAAATGAAACAAAATACGAAACTAGAAAAAGCTGCAGATAAAACATAATAAAACGTTTAAGATGGCGCTCGGCATATACAATATACACTCTCAAAACTGAATCACTCCCAAATCCCGGAATCTCATGAAATCACAAGCTGTAGATACTACATAGTGTTCTAACTCCAGAACGCCTAATAAAAAGATAGTATATAAGGTCTATAGCTAAGAGGGAGAATAGAGAGGGACTTCTCGGTCTGCGGATGCAGAAGATATACCTCAAAATCTCTGAAGATCGCCCACCTCACTAATAGTATGGCTAAGCTAAAGAACCTGGATCTGAACACGAAAAATATGTACAGGAAAGGGTATGAGCACACCATAACGGTACCCAGTAAGTACCAAGCCTAACCTTGGTCGAGTAGTGAAGAGGAAGGCCAGGGCCCTACTTGTGTTATATATATATATATAACGAGGTAAAACAGTATGAAGTGTGACAGTATAATTAAAGACACTAACAATTGACAAAGAGTAAAATCATTTGCAGAATATACTCAGTGCACAGAGATAGCAATAGGGGATCTCCCAGGATATCGTCCCGTAGTCCCAAACGTAAATGTACAAAGTATCTCCCGGGATATCATCTCATAGTCCGAATCATAAATATGCAGGGGAAATTCGTGGAATACCAATCCATAGTCCTAAAGTAAATATCCAGTACAGGGGAATCGCCCGGGTGCTGTCTGGTGTGCCGGAGAATTTAGGCACATTTAATACAAATTGCTTAGATTTTAGCTTGTTTTAAATGGAATTATCTTTTATACTTATGTAATTTTAGTGTTTTTGCAGTGTATGAGGTTTAAGGACTTAAAAGCATGGAAATGAAATCAAAAAGCCACAAAAAGACAAGAAAAGAGCAAAATGCATCGCAAATATGGAAATGTGAACCGCAAATCCAACATGCGGGCTGCATAATGCTCAAAGGGATCACAAACTGCAACAGTTTGTTGGCCAAAGTCCAGTGCAAGAAATGCGGTCCAGTTTGCTATCGCACAGCATGTTTGCGGGATGCATAATGGACCGCAAACTTGTTATGAAAGTTGGTGAAGGTGGAAAATGCGACGCGAAATGCGATCGCATATCTGCAATATGGACCGCAAAACATGAATGCGATGAAGGCCTGGAAACTAGCATTTGAAGATGCAATGGCCATGTCAAGAATGCGGATCACATGTCTGTTATGTGACAGATATGCGGTCACATATTTAATCGAAAAGTTTATTTTTGTCCGATTTTTGTCCCGAGTTTTGACCCACTATAAATAGATTTATTGGGATTTTGTGGGGGCATCTTGTCTGATTTTGGAGCTACAATCCAAGGTTTTTTTATTCTCTCTTTTGGAAGCTTTTGAAAGGAGAATCTTGCACTTTGTAAGCTTTATGGAATTAAATATTCTCATCCTTTCGTATTTCAGTATGTGTACCTAACTTTAAATACTAAGGTTGTGGACCCTAAATGGGTGTTGTGTTAATGGGTGTTTAACATTGAATACATGTATAATGGTTGGTTGATATTTATTTACTTCTCATTCTTCATGTATTGTTAGTAGTTGCAAACATTAACAAGTGCCATTAAATTCTTATTTTGCTTGGGAAAGTAGGTTAGAATTTGGTAGAAGTAAATATCAAAGACGTAAGGCTTTAAACCTTGTTTAATAATCTCGCTTAGGAATAAGTAGGTTTTATTTGGCATATATTGATTGTTCTTTATTACAACTCTCTTATATTTGGAAAGATCATAAAGAGGAATTACTACCCAACTATTGAAAAATATTGAGCAGTCATTTAAAAATCATTTGCATATCAAAAGAACCTTCCATTAGAAATATATCATATTAACACCGATAGCATTACATTTCATTGAAGGGGACACAACCTTGGTTTCCTTAATCAAATTATTTACAGTCTCAACATTACAATTAGTTATCTCTTCAAACCAAAATCATATCATCCTCTTGTTACAATTAATTGAATAGAATTGCGACTTAAGTCAAGTAACACACTACTCGAGTAACCTTTTCACGCCTCTTCCCTGTGGGATTCGACCCCAACCTTGTTAGGTTATTATATTTGACACCAACCACATTACACAATTTAATTAAAGTGTAATTTGAGCATATCAAATTTTAGATCCATTGCTGGGGACTACAGTTTTGAAATTACTAATTAGTGTGTGCTTTACTTTACGTCTTATTCTATTCCATCACACTTTGCTTGTTTTGCTTGGTGTTGATAGGAAAACATGGCCTAATATGAAGAGGAAATGGAGGCAGAAATGGAAGAAAATCCTTTTGCGGACATAGATGAGTACATCGAGGATACAAAGGCTATTGTACCTCCAGTTGTTGGTGCTGCGACTTTCAAGGTGGAACATGGTTTAATCCTTATGCTCAAAGCGGAGGGGTTTTTCAGGAATTCCACTAATGATGATCTGACACAACATCTTAGAAACTTCTTGGATGTGTGTGCGATGCAAAAGCAGAATAACGTCTCTGATGATGCCCAAAGGTTGAGGGTGTTCAAGTATTCACTAGCTGGGGACGCAAGGAAGTGGCTTCAAAATATGCCACCAAACTCCATTCATTCTTGGCCCAAACTTTTCCGAGCATTCTTAGCTAAATGGTTCCCGCAAAGTAAGAAGTCTGAGCTCCGGGATAAAATCTTCTTTTTCAAGCAAGTACCGGAAGAGCATCTACATGAGGCATGGGATCAATTCAAGTTATATTTGGTGAGGTCTGTCAACCATGGCTTTTCGGATTCTATCTTGTTGGAAAATTTCTACATGGGTTTGGATCCTATGAACCAATCTATAGCCAAGAATGCAGATGATGGATCTTTCATGGACAAATCATTCGCAAGGGTCACACGAATACTTGACAAAATGGAAAAGCATAATCAAGCATGGCACTTATAGGACACCACAGGTGGAATTGCATATGGATCTCCTTCCTTGACCACCATGATCAAGGAAAACCAAGAGAGAGAACAAGTGATTGTAGGGCTTGCCACAAATGTCAATGTGTTGACAAAGATGTTCACAGAAAGCCAAACGAAGAAAGTAAATGTGGTGGAAGATGTGCAACCCAAATCAAATGAAGACTTTGAGGAGGTAAACTATGTCAACAACTCTCAAAGAGGTTATAAAAGGCAACAATACCAAGGTCAAGGACAACAGAATCAATGGAGGCCTTACCCGCAAGGGCAAGGCAACCAACAGTGGCGAAATGACCAAGGTGGCTCAAATCAAGGAAATTGGAATAACAACAACAACTTCTCAAATCGGAGTTCAAACATGTATGTTCCTCCAAAGGGTCAATATTCAAATCAAGGTTCCTCAAGTGATTCCTAGTTGGAAAGCATGCTTGAACGGGTATTGCAAAATCAAGAGAAGTCCGACACTTCTATGAGGAATATGACCGAGATTGTTGGCTCTCATACTGCATCCGTTCAAAATTTAGAGATGCAAATGAGATACCTCTCTAGGGAGCAAAATCCGAAGCAAAAAGGGATACTTCCAAGTGACACAATTGCGAACACAAAGGGTAGTGGGGGTGGTCCAACTTCTCATGTCATTGCAATTACTACTCGGAGTGGGAAGGTACTCAAGGAGAGAGTGAACAAGTGGTTGAAGTTGAAGATTCCGAACAAGAGGTTGAGGTTGAAGAGCCAAGTGTTGTTGAAGTTGAAAAGGTTCCGGAAGAATTGAAAGTGCAAGAAGAAAATCGGGAATAGGTAAAGGAAAAGGTAAAAGAGACATCAGAGACTGTACCAGCTATTCCTAGACCTCCTCCTCCATTCCCTCAAAGACTTGCTAGGAAGGTTGATGATAGCAAACTCAAAAAGTTCTATGACATTCTCAAGAATTTATCGGTGAATATTCTATTTGTTGAAGCATTTCAAGAGATGTCGGGTTTTGCTAAATATTTGAAAGACTTAATTACCAAGAAGAGAAGCACCAAAAATGAAGTGGTGAATGTGACTCACCGGTTTAGTTCCATCATTGTAACATTCGCCGTTCAAAAGAAAGAAGACCCAGGAGCTTTCACCATTCCTTGTACTATTGGGGCACATGATTTTACAAGAGCCCTTTGTGATAATGGGGCTAGCATCAACTTGATGCTGCTTTCCATTTACAAGCAAGCAGGGTTAGGTATGCCAAGGCCCACAAGTATGTGATTGCAAATGGCCAATCATTCCATAAAGAGACCGGTGGGAATTGTTGATGATGTGCTTGTGAAAGTGGGAAAGTTTCATTTACCAGCCGATTTCGTAATACTTGATTGTGCAATTGACAAAGAGATCCCTGTCATTTTGGGGAGACCATTCCTAGCCACAAGAAGAGCACTAATGGATTCAGAATGAAATGAGATCAAATTTTGTGTGAATGATGAAGAGGTCACATTCCAAGCAATCAAGGGTATGAAACTACCGCATGAATGTGAGAGCATCTCCGTGATTGATGTTGTTGATGAAGTGGAAGATGCGGTTGAAATGAAGATGGAAGAACAATGCCTCGCTGAGGCATTGGCGGCTATTTTGGTGAACTTTGATGGTAAAGATATGGAAGGATATATGGAATCAGTAAATGCATTGGAGGAATTGGGTCCTACACTTATGCTCCGGTAAAGCTCTCTCTCGACATAGAGAATAGAGCCACTCCTCCCGCAAAACCTTCTATTATTGAGCCACCGCAACTAGAGCTCAAACCACTTCCACCATACTTGAGGTATAAATTTTGTAGCTCAAATGATACTTTATCCGTAATCGTTTCTTCTTTGTTGAATGATGTGCAGGCAGAACAATTATTGGATGTGTGTGCGATGCAAAAGCAGAATAACGTCTCTGATGATGCCCAAAGGTTGAGGGTGTTCAAGTATTCACTAGCTGGGGACGCAAGGAAGTGGCTTCAAAATATGCCACCAAACTCCATTCATTCTTGGCCCAAACTTTTCCGAGCATTCTTAGCTAAATGGTTCCCGCAAAGTAAGAAGTCTGAGCTCCGGGATAAAATCTTCTTTTTCAAGCAAGTACCGGAAGAGCATCTACATGAGGCATGGGATCAATTCAAGTTATATTTGGTGAGGTCTGTCAACCATGGCTTTTCGGATTCTATCTTGTTGGAAAATTTCTACATGGGTTTGGATCCTATGAACCAATCTATAGCCAAGAATGCAGATGATGGATCTTTCATGGACAAATCATTCGCAAGGGTCACACGAATACTTGACAAAATGGAAAAGCATAATCAAGCATGGCACTTATAGGACACCACAGGTGGAATTGCATATGGATCTCCTTCCTTGACCACCATGATCAAGGAAAACCAAGAGAGAGAACAAGTGATTGTAGGGCTTGCCACAAATGTCAATGTGTTGACAAAGATGTTCACAGAAAGCCAAACGAAGAAAGTAAATGTGGTGGAAGATGTGCAACCCAAATCAAATGAAGACTTTGAGGAGGTAAACTATGTCAACAACTCTCAAAGAGGTTATAAAAGGCAACAATACCAAGGTCAAGGACAACAGAATCAATGGAGGCCTTACCCGCAAGGGCAAGGCAACCAACAGTGGCGAAATGACCAAGGTGGCTCAAATCAAGGAAATTGGAATAACAACAACAACTTCTCAAATCGGAGTTCAAACATGTATGTTCCTCCAAAGGGTCAATATTCAAATCAAGGTTCCTCAAGTGATTCCTAGTTGGAAAGCATGCTTGAACGGGTATTGCAAAATCAAGAGAAGTCCGACACTTCTATGAGGAATATGACCGAGATTGTTGGCTCTCATACTGCATCCGTTCAAAATTTAGAGATGCAAATGAGATACCTCTCTAGGGAGCAAAATCCGAAGCAAAAAGGGATACTTCCAAGTGACACAATTGCGAACACAAAGGGTAGTGGGGGTGGTCCAACTTCTCATGTCATTGCAATTACTACTCGGAGTGGGAAGGTACTCAAGGAGAGAGTGAACAAGTGGTTGAAGTTGAAGATTCCGAACAAGAGGTTGAGGTTGAAGAGCCAAGTGTTGTTGAAGTTGAAAAGGTTCCGGAAGAATTGAAAGTGCAAGAAGAAAATCGGGAATAGGTAAAGGAAAAGGTAAAAGAGACATCAGAGACTGTACCAGCTATTCCTAGACCTCCTCCTCCATTCCCTCAAAGACTTGCTAGGAAGGTTGATGATAGCAAACTCAAAAAGTTCTATGACATTCTCAAGAATTTATCGGTGAATATTCTATTTGTTGAAGCATTTCAAGAGATGTCGGGTTTTGCTAAATATTTGAAAGACTTAATTACCAAGAAGAGAAGCACCAAAAATGAAGTGGTGAATGTGACTCACCGGTTTAGTTCCATCATTGTAACATTCGCCGTTCAAAAGAAAGAAGACCCAGGAGCTTTCACCATTCCTTGTACTATTGGGGCACATGATTTTACAAGAGCCCTTTGTGATAATGGGGCTAGCATCAACTTGATGCTGCTTTCCATTTACAAGCAAGCAGGGTTAGGTATGCCAAGGCCCACAAGTATGTGATTGCAAATGGCCAATCATTCCATAAAGAGACCGGTGGGAATTGTTGATGATGTGCTTGTGAAAGTGGGAAAGTTTCATTTACCAGCCGATTTCGTAATACTTGATTGTGCAATTGACAAAGAGATCCCTGTCATTTTGGGGAGACCATTCCTAGCCACAAGAAGAGCACTAATGGATTCAGAATGAAATGAGATCAAATTTTGTGTGAATGATGAAGAGGTCACATTCCAAGCAATCAAGGGTATGAAACTACCGCATGAATGTGAGAGCATCTCCGTGATTGATGTTGTTGATGAAGTGGAAGATGCGGTTGAAATGAAGATGGAAGAACAATGCCTCGCTGAGGCATTGGCGGCTATTTTGGTGAACTTTGATGGTAAAGATATGGAAGGATATATGGAATCAGTAAATGCATTGGAGGAATTGGGTCCTACACTTATGCTCCGGTAAAGCTCTCTCTCGACATAGAGAATAGAGCCACTCCTCCCGCAAAACCTTCTATTATTGAGCCACCGCAACTAGAGCTCAAACCACTTCCACCATACTTGAGGTATAAATTTTGTAGCTCAAATGATACTTTATCCGTAATCGTTTCTTCTTTGTTGAATGATGTGCAGGCAGAACAATTATTGGAAGTCTTGAAGGTGCATAGGCAAGCTATTGGATGGAAAATTGCGGACATCCGAGGGATTCCCGCCGGAATTTGCGAACACAAGATCCAATTGGAGAGTGAGACGAAACCAAGTGTGGAACATCAATGATAGTTGAACCCATCCATGCAAGAGGCAGTAAAGAAAGAAATCATCAAGTGGTAGGATGTCGGGGTAGTCTACCCCATTGCCGATAGTTCTTGAGTGAGCCCGGTGCAATGTGTGCCGAAAAAGGGAGGCATGACCGTGATTGAAAATGTTAAAAATGAGCTCATCCCAACAAGAACAGTGACCGGATGGAGGGTGTGTATGGATTATCGGAAGCTCAACAGTGCCACATGCAAAGATCATTTTCCTATGCCTTTTATTGATCAAATACTTGATTGGCTAGCGGGAAGGTCATTCTATTGCTTTCTTCATGGATATTTCTGCAACAACCAAATCAACATAGCATTGGAGGATCAAGAGAAGACAACATTCATTTGCCCTTATGGAACTTTTGCTTTTAGCCGGATGCCATTTGGTTTTTGCAATGCTCCGACTACTTTTCAAAGACGCATGATGTCCGTTTTCTCCGACATGGTGGAGGATTTTCTAGAGGTTTTCATTGACAACTTTTCGGTGGTAGGTGACTCTTTCGCGCATTGTCTCAACAATTTTAGACAAGTGCTTAAGAGATGCAAGGAGAGCAACTTTGTGCTCAACTGGGAGAAATGCCAATTCATGGTGGATGAAGGCATTGTATTAGCGTATAAAATTTCAAAACATGGCATAGAGGTTGACCGGGCAAAGATCGAGATCATTTCCAAGCTTCCTCCACCTACTTCCGTTAAAGGTGTCCGAAGTTTCTTGGGGCAAGCCGAGTTCTATAGGCATTTCATCAATGATTTTTCCAGGATTGCAAATCCTATGTGCAAACTCCTTGAGAAATATGCAAAATTTGTGTTTGATGAGAAATGCCTCAAAGCCTTTGAGGAATTGAAGCGAAAGCTCACCACCGCATCTATTATTGTCACACCCGATTGGTCTGTTTCTTTCGAGCTCATGTGTGATGCCAGTGGTGAATCTATTGGAGCAATGCTTGGCCAACGTCACAACAAGGTTCTTCACCCAGTCTATTATGCAAGCAAGACACTCAATGAAGCGCAAATGAATTACACGGTGACTGTGTAAGAACTTCTTACCATTGTCTATGCCTTTAAGAAATTCCAGGCTTATTTGTTGGGATCCAAGGTGATAGTGTACACAGATTATGCTGCTCTTCGCTATATCATTACAAAGAAGGATGCAAAGCATAGGTTAATTCGGTGGGTCTTGTTGTTGCAATAATTTGACTTTGAGGTCAAGGACCGCAAGGGAATGCAAAATCAAGTAGCGGACTATTATCAAGGTTTGAAGAGGCAGGGAGACCAAAGGGCGATCTTGAAATCAATGATGCATTCTCGGATGAACACATATTGGCATTATCTAGCACTTTTGCTCCTTGGTATGCCGATATTGCTAACTACTTGGTTAGTGACCTTATTCCGGATGGATTGGAATCCTATCAAAAGAAGACGTTTTTGAGAGATTTTCAACAATATTATTGGGAAGAACCATTCTTGTTCCGTGTTTGTGCTGACAACATCATCAGAAGGTGTGTTCTAGAAGAAGATATTATGCCAATTCTAAAGGCATGCCATGACTCACCGGTTTTGGGTCACCATGGGGGAAATCGAACGGCAGTTAAGGAGCTTGAATGTGGCTATTATTGGTCATTGATCTATCATGATACCAATCAAATGGTCAAGGCTTGTGACCAATGCCAAAGGCAAGGACCAATCTCCAAGAGGCATGAAATTCCAATGCACTTTGTGATAGAGATAGAAATCTTCGATGCATGGGGGATTGATTTTATGGGCCCCTTTGTAAGCTCGTGTGGGATGAAATATATCTTGGTGGCTATGGACTATGTGTCTAAATGGGTTGAAGCAATTGCCTTACCAAACAACAAGGCAAGAAGTGTGACCACATTCTTAAAGAAAAATATATTCACTCGGTTTGGCACTCCTAGAGCCATTCTTAGTGATGGTGGGTCACAATTCTGTAACAAGGCTTTCACGGGGTTACTAGAGAAACATGGCGTCAAGCACAAGGTGGCCACACCTTATCATCCCCAATCAAGTGGCCAAGTTGAAGTTTTCAACCAGGAGATAAAGAGCATTCTAGCAAAGACCATCAATGCAAACATGACTGATTGGTCAAGGAAGATAGATGATGCATTGTGGGCATACCGAACAGTGTACAAAACTCCTATTGGCACTTCTCCTTATCGGTTAGTCTTTAGCAAAGCTTGTCATCTACCCGTAGAACTGGAACACAAAGCCATGTGGGCTCTAAAATGGTTGAACTTGTACTGGGGTGAAGCTGCAAATTTAAGGTTAACACAACTCTATGAAATGGAGGAATCCTGTTTCGATGCATATGAAAGTGCAGTTGTGTATAAAGAAAGAATGAAGTTCGTCCACGACAAAAAGATCTTGAAGAGGGAGTTCAAGTCGGGTGACTTTGTTTTGCTCTTTAACTTAAGGCTCAAATTGTTTCCGGGCAAGCTCAAATCGAAATGGTCTGGTCCGTTCAAGGTGGTCAGTGTCTCTCCTTTTGGATCGGGGGAATTAGAATCGAAGGATGGGCTCCGGACCTTCAAAGTGAGCAGTCAGCGAGTCGAGCGCTACTTGGGCACAAATGGAGAAAAATACTTGGTAGAGCAGTTGGCTATCAAAGATGGTCCATGCCCAACCAATGAGTGAATCCAAAGAAACACCAACTTCGTCGTGCCGCGACGTTAAATCAAGCGCTTCATTGGAGGCAACCCATGTATGGTAATACCTTTTTTATTCTTTAAATTTTAATTATTTTTAGATAGATTTAATTGAGCAGTTTAAAGTGTGTGTTTTGTGCAGGGGAATCAAAAGATCATAACACAAGGTAAAATTAGGTGTGAAAGGGAAGAAAAGTCGCCATGTGAATTATGCTACACATATGCGGTCACATTTTAGCAATGCGGACTGCATTCTCGTCGCAAACCCAGACAGTGTGTTTGGCAAATTTGGTAGTAAGAATGCTGTGAAGAGGTGCACTTTGCGGACCGCATTTCAGTTATGCAGTCGCATAGTGCACCGCATTTTGGCCCTCAAGCAATTCAAAATTGAACCCACCGCATAAAACTTATGCAGTCGCATAATATGTTATGCGATGACTAACCCATCGCAAATTGCCTAGGTAAGTTCCTCGACCTTCTTCTGCATTTCAAAACACGCCCAAAACAAAACAAAAGAAATCATTTTCTTTATCAGAAAAAAACAAAACAGAATGAAAAACAAAAGAGAATGGAAAAATGGCTAGTTGAATCTAAGCAAGTAAGAACCCACCTAAGAATTCATCTCCCAAGTGTGATCTTTCATCTATCACTGGTATGTACTTCCTTTCCCCCTTTGTCCCATGTAAATTGTTAGTTTAAAATGGTATTGTGTTTTTCTATTTTGTGTTTCCTCTAGTTTGTTCATTATTCCTTTGTGTAGTTAGGTCTTTGTTCATATTCCTTTGTGATTTTGGTTAGGTAGTATGTTTGGGGTGCTGGGTAGTAAAAAAATTAGGTCCTTCATTGTTGAGGGTTAAGTTCAAACATTGGGAGTGATGAGTTTTGCAGATCGCTTTATCAAATTGCGGTCAACATTTTTGTCGCAAGAGCAAACCCTAGCTGGCTGAAGAAGATGACAAAATGTGGCGACATTGCGATCGTCTAATTGATATGCGGATCGCAAAGTCACCGCATACTGAGACAGTTGACCCAGCTTTATAACATGTTGTTTGGGCCAATTTTCGATAGCATATCCAACTTTGCGATGGATTTTGCGATCGCATTTTGTGTTTATGTTTTCTGAGCAATCAAGTATGCAATGGCTATGTGAGCCGCATAATGGTTATGCGATCGCATAACCATCATATAATTAGATCATTTGAATAGTCTAAGAGTTTGCGACAAGTCTGCGGTCCGCATAGTGGTTATGCGACCGCATAACCTATCGCATACTTAAATTTGTCTTTAGTTTTTCTGTTTTCTTTTTATTATTGCCTACCATGTTGCTTACATTTCATTCTGTGCAGATATGGGTCCTAGGAAACATACAACCTCTGCCCAGAAAAGGGCCTCCACTAGTCATCAAACTCAACAAGCAAAATGTTCATAACCAGACCCTACTGTTACACTTGACTCCCAGTCTGACGAGGAGGATACCTTGCCCTCAGTTGACCTATAAGCTGAGGCAAGAAGGAAAAGAGGAGATGACTTCCAGCTTAGGTTTGGAGTTGAAGGGTCCAGGGAGCTATATAGAGAAGGGTTGACAAAATGCAAAATCCTAGCTGAAAAGCAACCAAGTCTGAATGGGCTACAAAAGCAGTACCCCCACATCTGGGAGAACATCAACGCAAGAAAATGGGAGTGTTTCACTGAGCTGCCTGGTAACTATAATGAAACCCTTGTCCGTGATATTTATGCCTCATATGAAGCCTCCAGGACTGCTCACCAGAAGCGCAACAAAGATTTCTGTGACACTGCATTAGTTCGGGGGAAGAGCGTGTTCTGCAGCAGTGAGACCATCAATGAGTTTTACTTCCCTGACTGGAGCCTGGGTGCAGCTGAGTATATCACCAAATAGGCAAACCAGGATAATAAGCGTAGCTGGATAGCTTCTGTGATAGCCAAGGGGACCCCTGCTTGGATCAACCCGTTGCACAAAATATTCAAGGAGGATCTCACATGAGAGGGAAGATTTTGGCTAAGGTTTGTCACCTCTCGATTGATATCGTCCAAAAATGAGACTGACAAAAGCATTGAGAAAGCTCTTATCATTGCATGCATTATGGCGGGAATCAAGATTGATGTGGGCGACTTTATCTTCCGAGAGATAAGGATCCGGGCAAAACAGATAGCCACGTCACTTCTATTCCCCTTCTTGATCACAACCCTCTATAAGGTTGTGAAAGTCCCTACCATGCCACACACTGACAAGACAGGGAACGTGCTGAAGGATATTGATATCACGCGCATTAATGATGCAACAGATGTTATTCCCCCAAAGGTTTAGACTTTGGTTCCTATTGATGTAATGACCTCATATTCCCAGACTCTAGTGTCTCCTCAGGCTCTAGTTGCATCAACTTCCACTTCACAGCCCACCTCTCAATCCACCATTGCTCAGCCTTCTGCTGCACTGCCAGCAGTTTGTGGCTTGCACTTTTAGCTCAACATGCTAATGCTAAGGTCGACTAGCTTTTGTAGAATCTCCCTACCCTCATCAAGCAAGCCCTGAGTCCTATCCAGTCCTCAGTGATGACTCACCAGCATCAACAGACATTTTATGGGGACCACTTGACACAACTTTAGGTGCGGGTTGATAAGATAGAGTGGGGTGAGGTTAGTGTCTTTCCAAAGCTCTAGGAGGAAGTTGCCACTATAAAGACTGAACTCCACAAGATGCAGTCTTTGGAGTTCGATCTATCATCTTTCCTGCATAAGGAAGGTGAGCAGGGAGCAGACACAGCAGTACCTGGCCTGGATCTTGACTTCTCCACACTGATGATAGACATTTCACCTCAGATTGTCGGGGCTTCCCAGCCTTCAGCTCCCCTGCACGTATTGATATTCCTTCAGAGAAGGATTTCGGACACTCTAGAGAGTTTGAAGGTGGGGAGGTAGACGAGGGAAGAATGAGGAGGATTCATGGTCCGAGGAGGATGATGGCCTTCAGGAGAAGGGTAAGCAGATTGTTGCCTCTATAGTGGAGGATGAGCAACAAGCAGCAATTCAGGTGGCAGTAGCACATTTGCTAGCAGACATGATCGCCCCAGTAGATCCGTCGACCACTCAGCCATCAGCGGACAAGGGTAGCAGTTCACAGGCCCCAGCTCCAGTATTAGGTCAGCTGGAGATTCTTCCTCCTCCATCAGTGGAGGTCACTCCTCAGGCCGAGATCATATCGGTCCCAGCTTCAGCATCAGAGGGTGACCCCACCAACATTCAGCCGGCTTTCGGCTCCTATAGTGCTTAGTGCGCCTTAGGGAGCCCTTACACTCTGCTTTACATTATTATGCATTAGGGACAATGCATGCTTTTTAGTTGGGGGTGGGATAGCCTTGTATATATTTTTGTGAATCCAACTGTTGCCAACTGTTTTACATATTTGATGCTTTTGTGCTATATAAGCAAACTTCTGAATTTATTTTTGTTTTGTTATTCTGGATATATTGGTGTTTTGTTGTTTTAGTAAATAATTTATCTTTGTATATAAACAAAAACAAAAACAAGTAGGTAGTTGCATGTCCATCTTTTGTAATTAGCAATAAATTACCCTTGGTTTTTCTTCGTCGGATTCTTTTCCAAGGGTGTAATAGTAGAACAAGGGCGGTAGAATGAAACATTTTAACCGGTTTGGTGTAGTTGTCTATTTGTCAAGCATGTGTGTCTATATATAGCCTATACCCTTCCATTAATATTAAAAAAAAGGATATCAACTGTGTAAAATTGAGGCTCGCTCTTTGACTCTATGTCTACCTAGAGTTATACTTGTATATATGATGAAAGATTTGAGTTGCCAAGTGTTGATTCGAGGGCTAAAAAAAACTATGTTAAGCCAAACAGTTCGTGTGCCATGTGTGTGAGTCTTTGTGTAAATAATTCTTGTGTTTACTTCTGCCATCTAGAACTTGCTCGGTTGGTTTTTAGATGCTTATAATAATTACATTTGGTTGGAGAAATGACCTTAGGCCGTCTTTGTAATTTTTGGAAAACCAATTAGCCTTTCAAGCCACCCATTGCACAGATAGGATCACTAGTCACCCCACTTGAGTCTTTAACCTTTCCTTTCACTACCTCATTACAGACCTTTCCCTTTTTGTAAAATAATTCCCTCTTTTGAACCTGTCACTCCTTAAACATTGAGAATGAGGCTAAAAGCCTAATTTGGGGGTGTGGTGTCAAGCCGGAAATTGGCAAGGTTGTGCAATGAGTGTAGGAAAGTGTACCTCAAGGTGTGAAACTACTCAAGCTCCAAAAGAAAATTTTGCAAGAGAAAAAAAAAAGAGAATTGTAAGTATATATGCATTTGGAGTCTTGAAGAAAATTAAAGAAGTAGTCCAGGTGGCTCAAATGTTGGATAAGTGGAAGCTAATGAGGGTTATGTGGTTTGAAAAGAAGCAAAGATCAACAAGAAAGAAAAATGTGAGTAGTATTCAAGGAAGGTGTAGTCACTTGTACCCAAATGCTATCCGACCCTTCCCTAAACCTACATTACAAGCTTAAAAAGTCCTTATGGGATCTCCAGCCGAGCATTCTTAGAATAAAGCGATGAATTAAAATAAGGGCAAGCCTATGGTATGGTATGTTGTAACACTTGAAACTCTTTTTGAGAGTGAGTGTATTGGTGAATTTGTCCCTTTTTGTTGTCATTATAAATATTGTGAGTTTGGAACTTTCTTTCTAGTGAGGGCATATAAATTGTGAGGTTGGACAGAAGTTGAGTTTTTGAGTCAAATGCAAGTGCACTTAACCGAGGGTAACATACATTTTGTCAGATTGGTCGAGGATCAAAGTTTCACAAGTTGATTAGTTTCTTTGTAAATATTGATGGTTCAGGAAGGGTAAAACAATCAAAAATGCATGCTTGTAGTACTAAGAATGAACACCGTCCACGGTTACTATTGCTTCATATCTTTTAGATGGAGTCTAGAATAGGATAGTGTCGTTTTAGTTGCTTTAGGAAAAGCAAGAGTTTAAGTTGGGGGTGTTGATGTGCCGGAGAATTTAGACACATTTAATACAAATTAAATGTCCCGTAGTGCCAACGTAAAAGTGCAAGGGGATCTCCCAGAATACCGATTTGTAGTCCCAAATTAAACACACAGCAATCTCAAAAAGAATTTACAGTTCTATTCAAGAATTAAATAGGAAATTCTACTCTAACATGATGCACAAAGTACAAGTAAGCAATTAAAGTAAGTAAGACAAATAAATCACATAAGCATGTTTTTCCTAAATTAACAAGAGGCTTCAAGTACAATTATTGCTCAATTAAAACAAAACATAGACATTTACTTAATGAAAACATGGTTTTTCAATAATTAGCACATGTACGCACTCGTCACCTCACGTAAACATCACTCATATAACATCAGTACCAAAATCCCAAAGGGAGTTCCTCCACAAAAGGTTAGGCAAGCCGCTTACCACGAACCAGCTCAAAAATCAACCCGAAACCACGTTCTTTCCACGAGTATCCAACTCCGAGTGGCCCAAATCTAATTAAATAAATTTCATAATGTAAATATAACCACAAATAATGAATTTAGCTAAAGGAATCAAAACTAAGATAAGAAAATAGAAAAATGCCCAAAAATCTTCCCCGGGCCCACGTCTCAGAATAGGGTAAAACTTACAAATTATGAACACCCATTCACTCACAAGTCTAACCATACAAAAATTACTCCAATAGGATACCAAAATTACTTTTCACAATTTTTCCCCAATTTCTCACCCCAAATCCGAAATTAGATGATAAATTCATGTTTAGATTAATGGGTTATAAGCAAAAGGGAGTTAGGAATAATTACCCACAAACTTCCTCCGAAAATCTCTCCAAAATTGGCCTCCTACCGAGCTCCCAATTCAACTTTGTGGTATGAACTCAAAACCCTCAATTTTGAACATTATGTTCTGCCCAGACGCGTTCTTCTTTGCGAACGCAAGTCCATTTTCCTGAACGCGATGCACAAGGATCACTGGCCAGTTTTTCCTCCTTCGCGAATGCAAGGGTCCCCTCGCGAACGCGTAGCTTACACTGGCGAGCCCTACGCGAACGCGAGGACAATATCACGAACGCGAGGACCATGTCGCAAACACGAGGACTTTTATTGATTAGTCGGGCTACTTCTTCTCAAAGTTGTCTGCAATCTTCGATCTTATGGCCGTGCGTACCGTGAAATTCGCACACCAAGTTAGGGTTTCTTTGTGACGGATCTGATAGTACGGGTCTTGGCCACCTAGTGTGTCACGACCCAAACCGATGGACTGCGATGGGCACCCGGTACCTTACTCAACCGAGTACAAATGTAACAAATCTTTCTTATTACATCATCATATAGCCACGACAAACATGCCTAATAGGCCAACATGATCATTTATAAATTCAAAACATAGGCCGACAAGGCTGTACAATCTTCCACATACACGAAATATGTATACAAGCCTCTAAGAGTACATAAATGTCATAAAGGTCGGGATAGAGTCCCTCCATACCAAACAATACACGTCTAAATCATACTAACCAAACACGCAACTCTAAAGCAAATGGAGCGCACCAACATTTTTTGCTGAGCTGATAGCCTACTTGGAGGGCACTCAACTCGTCTATCTGGACTTGCGGGCATGAAATGCAGCATCCCCAGGCAAAGGGATGTCAGTACGAATAATGTACTGAGTATGTAAGGCATTTAAATTAGCACATAACAGACATGGAAGAAATATAGAGTAATTGACTTAACCTGTATGTCTGGATAACTCTGTAAATTATAAATTACTTCTAGCGTCATGCATATGTGTATGAATGTCATGTCATGCATAGGTACATGTTTCATAACATCATCAGCCTCTGAGGGCATCCCATCATATCATATCGGCCAATGCGGGCAAAATTATCAATGTATTCCAGCTGATTAAGTGGTGTTGCGTATATAACGCCATAACCTTTCCCATTTCCCATATATATATATATATATATACATATATAATGCCGTTTGAATCATATTTCAGCCACTGTGGGCAACATCATCATCATATCCCAGCTGATTAGGTGGTGGTACGTATATAACGCTGTAACCTTTTCCCAATATCCCATATACATATATTTACATATATACGCGTATATAACGCCATCTTGTCATGTGTCAATGCATATGAATGCAATGCATGAAAAGTACATTAATAAAATCTTTTGGAATGTCATAAGACCATTTTGCCTTTGAGTAATATCATAAAGTAAACTCTTTTTAACTTTCATATTTATTCTAAGACCCATGAACAGTTGTGTATGTGGTGAAATTAGGGGGGTCTAATTCCAGCCGTTAAGGTACATTCGAGAAGACATATCAGCGTCTCAAGGATGCATGATTACGATCGAGCTCCCTCCCACGAGGTTCATCCGCGATCCACCAAAGATTCTGAGGATAGGGAATTTGTCCGCGACCAAACAAAGGTGCCGAGGACGGGGGATTCCCGAGGCAAGCAGCTAGAATCAGTAAACACTAGTATCATGCCTAGCCGTCCCATCCCCGTATCTTTATATTCAATGCACTTTGTACTGTATGGTATTCCCTCTACTATGTAAGGGGAATCCATGCCACTTTGTAAAGGGCTGATATTGCTCCATTTCTCCACCAGATCAATAATCTCTCTCTCTCTCTCTCTCTCTCTCTCTCTCTCTCTCTCTCTCTCTTCTTTCTAACTTGTTTGTTCCCACTGGCCTGAGGCCACTTTAATGTTTATCACTTTCTTACTTTTTCTTCATTTTATCACTTGGTATTGGCCATCAAGAGCTTCGTTTAATCATATCTTAATTGTTATCCCATTCCCGATCGCCCCCGATAGCTCAAGCTCGACTCGAACACCGACCCCGAGGTCCCCTATTGACGAGTCCTACATCTGGGCAACAGGCCCCTTGGTTTGATTACTGCCTCGTTTTGGCTTGCATTTAATCGTTAAACTTCACCTTCCTTACATCAATTGCCCTAAACAACTAACTTGAGAATAGATCACGTATATTTAGAATCTCATTTACAAATTTAATTGTTGTTACCATTTTCACAATAAACATTTAGGCGCCCACCGTGGGGCTAAAAATAATAGTGATTATTTTCTTGCTCGTTTCATTGCACAAACGCACGTTATCTTTTGTACTTTTTCTTGTCCAAAGATCTCTTGATTTTAGGTCAAAATGTCTGGCTCGGTAAATAGAGTCGAGAACGACTACACAGAAAATCACAATGGAAATGGTGTGGTTGTTCCAACGGTTGGCCGATGCCACAGAACCTCGGTAATGCATCTGGGCCTATTCCAACAGACACGATTCACAATGCGCACAGCAAGTTGACGAAGCCTCGCACACCGATGGGAGCATACAACATATCGACCAACAGGAAGCCCAACAAACCCCGACTCGGGAAACACGGGAAGTTAGTCTTCATGTTATTTTCAAAATGTTGCAGGCACAATAATTGGCCATTGCCCAATTGCAAAGCCATCTGAAGACTCCTAGTATAGTAGCGCCAGAAACAGCTCCCCGCGCCGATCGAGTACCCGAGAGTCATACAACAACGGATATATAACAGACCCTACTGTAGCAAAGATGCTTGGGGATCTCTCTAAGAGGATCGACTCAGGTTCGTGGAAGTTCATGCAATAGTTTTCCCCCGAGGAAGCGGTCCCGGAACCCGTTTCACGGATATCTGGAATGCCGGAACTCCCTAAGTACGACAGGACCTCGGATCCCGACGAGCGCACCACTGCTTACACGTGCGCGGGAAAAGGCAGCAACAATCAGGATGATGAGTTCGAGCCTGTCTCGTTGAAGAAGTTTGGGAAAACACTCTCAGAAGGAACCATGATGTGGCGTCCCAGCCTAGCGCCTGACCTCATAAACTAACTTACCGTACCGGCAGATTCCTTTGCAGAAGCACACGCCGATGCCATCAAAGCAGCAACGAGAGAGCCCAACACATCTGAGGCTGAACAAAGAGAGAATGAAATGCCATAGGAAGTCGCGCCTCATTCCATGATAGAGTGAATGAGATCGCCCCCGGTTTTGGGTGACTAGGAAATACAGGCCTTCACCTGAAGCCTAAATGAACCATGCCCGATGACTCCAGGACATTTCAAATGAAGCTTGATCAGATACCAAGCCGAGATCTGGTTAGATGCCCGTACCTGGCACCAACTACGAATCAGGGCCGTGGACGACCATCTAGGAGCCCCTCCGGGCTCAATATACCCAAGCAGGCTCTTAGAGAAGGAGTCAATATCGAACAAAGAAAGGTGCCAGCCATACCCCGATTATAAGAGAAATTTTCCAAAGCACAATTCGCCCCATAACGGCCGATTGGTAAACCAAGGACAGAACCCTCGAGGACCCCTCAACAGGGGTGGCTTCGACGGGTACACAGGGCCAATAGGGGCACCCCTCCTATCAGAATACCGCTTCAATGTCGATGTGTCAAACATCGTGATCACCATAAGTGAAACAAAGGATGTCGAACATTTCAGACCTATTCGACCAAAACCCCTCCGAAGGAACCGCAACCTGGCGCGGGAACAACAGGGCACGCACGGCCACGCGGTAAAAAATGGCCACCAGCTCAGGAGGACAACATCCCTGCTACTCAATAAAAATTACCACCAAGTACCGTCGAGCGATCAGGCGCGAATCCAGCCCCAAGGGATGAAGGAAACCGGGAAGAATGAAGCAAACAAGCCACAACGTATTACCACATTAGTGGAGGAGCGGCAAAACCCTCCAAGGACTCATAAAATGGAGAATAATAATGTTCATCTCCAAGGAAAAACGGGTCCAGGGATATATTCCAGAGGACACCCTTATATCTATATAAAAGGACACCAAGACTTCGCCTTGGCCTCACACTAACGCATTGGTAACCCTCTCCCTCATTTGATCTATTTCAAATAATACATGTGTTCATGAATTCAGGTGGTTCAATCAAGCGTACTAATGATATCGGACCAAAGTCAATGGGGCGGTTCGGACTATCGAACCAAATCACTCCCGCACCTCAAATCTTTGATAGATTCTAAACGACGATCACCACAACAAACAGGAAGACCACTCTCTCGATACAGCTCGTCTAAGCTCGAGCTGGGACGCCGAGCTCTGTACCATCAAAGAAGGTGCAAGATACGGACGTCTTACTCAAATGGCCACGGGCACACCACCTGGAGATAGCGTCGGCCCCATTTCACCCAAAGAATTAAATCCCACGCAATGGGCAGAATTAAAATGGTCGATAGGGAGCAATACGCGACGAGGAGAAATTCCTCGCTATATGGCGCATCACCGGCATCAATGCGTCCACCCTCGGAATGATCAAAGAAAACCACATCTTTGGCCGAGCCTGATTAAACACAGCAGAGGGTTGTATTAGGGCTTACGCCTCGAAAGGGCAAGAACATACCAAATCTAGGAGTGTCGCCTATGCATCCTGCGGTACAGAAAAAATGCTTCACTCCTTTGTTATTTTTTTTCACGAACCTATATGCAGACAAGATCCCAAGGCTTTAACAGGGCCCGCCGTGCTCTTTTCCCTCAAATCAGACTTCCGCCCCAAAGAGGGTCTCGCCAGCAAGATTATTAGCAGAGCAACGTACCTCCAGCGGAGGATCCGATGAGATCACATGTCTTCTTCTACAGTCAAACGACGGGCGATGATCTTCTTTCGAGGGAGCCATCCCCTCGGAAGGACCGGGGATCGGTAGACTAAGTTTCAATAGGAAATCATGTACCGGACCGAATGGTCTGAGGAGCTAAGCCTGGATGGGCCGAGCTTGAAATACCAAAATAGCATGTATTTACAGTATGTATTTACACCAAGCAATAAAGAATAACTTCCGACATCTCGTACTCCAAAAAAGGGTATCTCAACACACACACGACAAAGGCCTCTCCACCAAATGCGTCCCAGGGTCGGAACTCCGGGCTCATACAACTTCCGCAAGGTAACTCCGAGCTCACGAATAACGGCCTTCGAGCCTTAGAAAACTCGATGACTCGGAGACTGTCGCTAATCACAATGCACTGGAAAACCCGAAACTGTAAGACCCTGAGCGGACAGACTTGGTGTAACCAGATTTATTATACAAAGCAACACAAACTGTAAGACATCAACAGTCATGATAAAACTGTAAGACCTCAACAGGCATGATTATCCCGAAGTTTAGGCTATACGTCGCATTTGTAAGAATCTCGAAAGGGCATACCCTCGGTGTAGATGCCTAAACTATCACTCGAGATCAAAAAATTGCTTTGGCCAAATACATATGACTACGGTCAAAACGGCTGATACGGACAAATTAATGCGACTCGGGGACGCCCGACCGTCTCTAAACAAAATTGTAGGCCACTACTTTGAATATACTTCGGAAAGAACCAGTTAAAATAGGCTTCCCTCAACAGGCGAAAATGAGCTTCGACCCTGTCAGCTCCAAACCACAAGGCTTCGACCTACTCAGCCTACGAGCTATGAACCTTCGAGATGCTCAAACATCGCCGATAACGACTTGAAATCGAAGTTCTTTTAGAATCGACAGCGGGTCAGGCAAAATTATTTCAAAAGACCTTAACGAGCGGAAAACAAAGCCTACAAAAAGCCCACGAGAAAAAAGCGTAAGAGCCATTGTTGCTAGACAAACGAGCCTTCGTGCTGCATAATAAAAGGTCTCAAAGACCCAACAGCGTAATAGCCATTGTCGCCAGCTTCCAAATTGAAAACTTGAGGATTAAAATGAGCTCGAATCGTAACCCGATTCAAAGACCGGATCCAAAACAATAAACTACACATGCCTAAGGGCCACATATATAAAAGGTCGCTCCGACCCAAGGCATAAGAGGCACTATAGCCAGCCCATAGAAATGCAAAACTCGAGGGTAAATTAAGCTTGAGTCGGATCCCGACTCGGAGACTAAACCCGAAGAAGGTTAAATCGAGCAAGCCTAAGGGCAAGTCCGAGGTCGAATCAATCCAATTGAAATTCCAACAAGCATAAATACAGAAGATATGAATTGCGGGGTTCCCCCTCTTATTTCTACAAATTGACGATGGAGCACAATATCAGCCTACGACATATCATGAAAGCTATATACACAACAAAGAAGGCGGGTAATAGACATTCCCCCTTTTTTACGGCAGCTATGGCCCAGTGGTCTCCTCAGCATCGGACAATAGGAACTTGGCATCATACTTCTCTCCTTTGGCTTGCTCGATCTCCCCCGAGATATCAAATCCTGTGGCATGAATCTCCTCGAGGATTTCCCTCTGGGATCTGCACCTCACATACTCCTTGCTATTGTTTGCACGATCGAGGGTCTTCTTCAGCCCAACCTTAGTAGCAGCAGCGCTTCTTGAATAAGTCACCATTTTCTATCCCGCCCTGGTATTATTCATCACAACCTCGACCCGGACATTCACCACCTTGGTTTTCTCCCTCGAAAGCTCGGATGAGAGTCTTGCGATCATCCTCGCCTGAGCAGAATTATTCGCATGGGCGGTTTGAATTTGTGCCTCAAGAGTGGAAGCCCCAGCCTGAGCCCTCTCTTTGGCTGCAGAATGGGCATTCACATGCGCCTGCAGCTCGGTGAATTCACGTTTGGCTTTGCCAACCTTGCCCCAGAGTTATTCCAGCTCATTTGCCTTATCCTTCAACTGAAATAGCAAGACATCAAGGCAGCAAGAGAAAAAGGGAATGCAGGCCAGCGCGAAATGCAGGGTACTTATTTCTCCAAGAGGGTCTCCCGAACTCGGCTCCAGTCCACCTCACGCTGTAAAGGGACGAGCTCGCTTTCTTTTGCCGCACAAAGAAGTTTGAGGGATTTCTCCTTATCTCGAGCCTCACGCAATGTGGCCTCGCAACGAATCAGTGCGGATTTGAGCCTATCACAAGCCTAAGAAAGAAAGCCAGATAAATTTTTTAAAAAAGAGCTCAGGGCTAGAACATCCTTACAACAACCGAAACTCACAATAAGGCCAAAACGCTGAGCCTCGCCGAAGGCCGAAGCAATGTCCGACGGTGCACCAATCCAGGAAAGTTGCCAGTCGGCCGAATCGCTTCCCCTTGACCACTGCGAAGATGTCACCTCACTACAAGCCTTCTCGCTCCCTAGAGCATCTCTCCTCTTACCGGCGCTACTTGACCTTCGGTCCAGCAATCTTTCCTCCTCCCTCGGGGAACTCGGCCTCGCTTCGAAAGGTTTCCCGACACCTGCAACAAATCAATCAGATAAGCCAACAAGAAGGAAGCCATCTCTTAGGGGGGCAGAATGCCAAACACCTACCATGATGCTTCGCCTCCCATCTCCCTCTTTATAAATCTCGCCACCGGCGCCTATCGTAAATCGAGCAGGCTACTAGCTTATGAGACCATTTGGATAAATCGGGGACCTCGCTGGGAAACCAATAAATTGCTGTAAACAAAGAATAGAAAGATATCGTTGCATGGCCAACCTCATGTTGAGATAAAGGAAGTCCAAACAGAGCACTTACGTGTGAAGTTCCATTTCTCAGGAAATGGCAAAAACTCTCCAGGGATAACAGCGGTTGTCCGGATTCGAATGAACCGATTCATCCATCCACTGTCGTCATCCTCCTCACTGCCAATTACAGGAGCTCGGTGGATCTACGCTGAAAACCAATCAGGCCCCGATAGCGTAATGGCTGGTACAACCTCACGAGGTGGCTGAGGTTGAATTCTATCCCAGCCTTGTCAGCAAAATATCTCATCGACTGCACTATTCTCCAAAGAAGGGGATGAGCCTGCACCAACATTACTTGATATCTTCTACAGAAATCAAGCACGACCCGGTCCGGGGAACCCAGTGCAAGAACATAAATATACACACTCAAGAATCCCTCAACGTATGTCATGACGCTCTCCTCGGGGGAAGGTGCTTGCAAAATTGCGCCTTCCACCCATCCGCATTCTTTTCTGATCATCTCGAGGTTTTCCTCCCTCACCGATGAAATAATCCTCGACACATGTTCTTGATTGTCTGAAACATTGGGAGGCCTCCCTGGTGTGACAACCCTCTTCAAGGTAGGGCAACCCGAGCCTCGCTCTCCCGACACCGGAGGCGAGCTACTGGTACCAACCAAAGGTGGAGCACAAGAGGGAATCCCTATCATCCGAGGATCAGGCATCGAAGCAGCGGCCATGACTACGGTAGAAAAGGGGGAAGAAGATAAGGATCCGGGCAAAAATTTCCTGAAGCAGGGAAGCGGAAGGACTAGCACAAAGCACCAGGCTCTACAGAGGAGATAGGCTTATCAAGAATTGCAAAATCGCCGATTAAGAGGAAGATGAGCAAATATATAGAGGCAAAGCGACAACTGCTCGCTTGCCCAAAAGGGCCAATTAATTCTGGCCGCATTAACGTCACCCTCTCCAAGGGGAGTGTACTGGCAAAATCACTCCAGCTCCCGTATGACTCATAAAACTGCGGGACCCTAGGAGATCCCCGACGTCATAAATATCAGTTCGGGAGGACTATCAATTCAACTTCAGGACGTAGCTAGTCCCGGGGACCCGGTTTGTCGTGAGAAAAGGCCCCGAAGGGCCGATGACCGAAACGTAAGATCAAAAAAGCAAGGAGAAGGGCTGACAGAATGAAATCCCCTTTTATACATTGGCAAAAGGGAAAAACGTCTTTACACTATATGTTCCATGGAGCAGGCCAGCATACGAAGCAAAAAGGAAGGCATACAAAAAGGATTAGGAGACTACTCCTCGTCACTATCATCTTTACCCTTATCAGGGGAAATCAAGAGTGCCAATCTTTCCTCCACTGCACGGGCCTCCTCTAGGTCAGCTGACAGGTCAAAGCCCCGGGCCTGGAGTTCTTCCAAGTTCTCTCTCTTC
The DNA here is from genome assembly GCF_000393655.2 of Nicotiana sylvestris. Lineage (NCBI taxonomy): Eukaryota > Viridiplantae > Streptophyta > Magnoliopsida > Solanales > Solanaceae > Nicotiana > Nicotiana sylvestris. The sequence goes on along the minus strand of NC_091061.1, from coordinate 69,193,901 downwards.
GCCTCCGCTGTGGCATGCTCGATAGTAAGGATTAATTTCTACACAACTGCCATGGATATGTCACGAACCATTGTATGTGTTGTGGCCGTATCCTCCCGATAAGTGGCAGCATCTTGTTCGACCTCGGACTTAGCTGCGGCCAAAGCAATAATCTCCCTTCGAGTGTCTGTGAGAAGATCCCTGGATGTCAACAATTCCCCGGCCACTATCTCATTTCGCTCTCTCAACCTGGAGACCTCAACTTTCAACTGACTAATCTGCGATCCACTCTGCTCGACCTATGGGAGCAGGACAGGTCAATGAATATATGAATCCAAAACATATGTGAGTACGAGGTAAAAGGTCGGGTGTGAGCAAGGGAAAATACCTGAGCAGCAAAATTGTCCTTCTCCCAGAGCGCCATCTCCAAAGCGACCCAAAGTTCTCCCAGCTCTTTATCTCCCCGGGCAGAGTGAGTCTCCGAATCCTATAGCATCAAACCAATTTTCTTACGCTCCTTTCCGTGACAAGAAAGTTCCCCACAGAGCCGAAGAATGGCATGGTCATACATCTCCTTGCACTGCGGCACAATGGAAAAGTTAGAAAGACGACGAATAACGCCTAAGAATAAAAGAAATACAAGAGGAATGACTATCACCTGTTGCATGGACTTCTCCGCCGCTTTAACGGCGCCAGAAATATCGAGATCAGCTATGTCATTTATGCCATCAAAAATGTTGGCAATAAAGTCTCCCCCTTTAGGAGGGGTCCTAGCTGTGGCACCGATAATCCCTTGGGCATCCCTCAGTTCCCCTGATGAAACCAAAAAGTTTGAAATGAAGTCGTTCAGTTCGCCAATTTCTCCAAGTTGCAACCCACGTTCTTGGAAGGCCCCAAGCTCCGATCCCTCATGATCAACGCCAATGATCCTCCTAGCAGAAGCTACACCGAATCCAACTGTGCGATTCGAAGCTATATTAATGTCCTCTTCAAGGACCCCCGGCCTACGAGCCCGGTCGAGCCTATCGTTCCAGACTCAGCAACATCCGACCGGAGAGCCTGCAAGTCTCCCGCACTGGACCTTATTCTCCTCCTTAATGGACTTCCATCATCGTCCTCTCCTTTGATATCAGGATTTGACCCTCAGGTTGGAGCAGCGGTGTCATCAGTGGCTCGGCGCTCGGGTGACCTGGTTTTATTTGACGCAGGACGAGCAACGGCTGACCTACTTTTCCTCTTCTTGTTCGTGCCAGGCTCCAAGGCCTCTGCTTACTATCAGGGGGTAGCCTCATCTGCTTATTCTCTCCAAGATCTACGCCAGCGCAATAACCATGATATGCTTTCGACTAAGGGTAAAAACCTCACTTTCAACCCCTTCGGTGAATTGTCTAAGCATCAACACTATCCTCCAAAAAGAAGGGTAAATCTGACCAAGTGTCACCTGGTATCAGACGCATAAGTCAAGAATAACCGGGTCAATTTCCAAAGGATGAGATTCGTGGATTTATCAGGGCCCAGGGTAAATGGGTAAGTGTATACATAAAGGAAGCCAGACTTGAAGTCATTAATATTATCGTTGGGACCGGGAATCTCTATCTCCACTGCCTTGCTCCATTGACAGTCCTCCCTTACCTTGCTAACATCGGTCACGACGCAATCGTATCGGGACACGTGCTCACACCGGCCCGGTGTTGATGAGGGAGTCTTGATGTCAAAATCATTTGACATGTCAAGATCGGGTGGGGTACATTGTTCCAAAGTGGGGATCGATCTGGTTTCTTCCTCAGGTGATCGGGACGATGATGCAACGTCGTTCCATTAGGGAACCGTCCTAGAAGTTCTAGCCATGTCAAATGGTAAAAGCCCTTCTCTGAAAAGAAAAGAGTGTCAAATACAAAATTCTAACTCGCGGGCTTGAAAAGTTACATGAAAATGAGAAGTGTCTAGCAACCGGTGGATTTATAGGAATCGCTAGGGAAGCAGAAGGGACGAGCCGATGGTAATTCATGGGTTTCTCGATTACACATCTAATAGTGGCCCTTCACGATTCTCTGAAGCATGGCATTTAATGCTCTTAGACGGTTGACATCACGGCAATAATGACCTCAAGACGATGGTTCAATATCGTTTCCTATTACTTCACTCTAGGAAATGCGGAGACTCTGTATGTGGTGAAATCAGGGGGGTTTATTTCCTACCGTTAAGGTACATTCGGGAAGACACATCAGCATCTTGAGGCTACATGATTACGATCGAGCTCTATCCCTCGAGGTTCATCCACAATCCAGCAAATATTTCGAGGATAGGGAATTTGTTCGTGACCCAACAAAGGTGCCGAGGACGGGGGATTCCTGTGGCAAGCAGCTAGAATCATTAAACACTAGTACCATGCCTAGTCATCCCATCCCCGTACCATTACATTCAATGCACTCTGTACTATATGGTATTCTCTCTCCTATATAAGGGGAATCCATGCCACTTTGTAAAGGGCTGATGTTGCTCCATTTTTCCACAAGATCAATAATATCTCTCTCTCTCTCTCTCTCTCTCTCTCTCTCTTCTTTCTAACTTGCTCGTTCCCACTTGCCCGAGGCCACTTTAATATTTATCACTTTCTTACTTGTTATTCATTTTCTCACTTGGTATTGGCCATAAAGAGCTTCATTTAATCATATATAACTGTTATCCCATTTTCGATCACCCCCGATAGCTCAAGCTCGACCCGAACACCGACTCTGAGGTCCCCCATTGACCAGTCCTACATTCGTGAAACAGGCCCCTCGGTTTGATTACTGCCTCATTTTGCTTGCATTTCATCGTTAAACTTCACATTCCTCGCATCAATTGCCCTAAATAACTAGCTCGAGAATAGATCACGTATTTTTAGAATCTCATTTATAAATATAATTTTTGTTACCATTTTCACAGTAAACAAGTTGATAAAATATTATAACACATGGAAATTCAAGAACATAGATATCTCTAATACTTCTATGAATAGTGTCATTTATGGAATTTGTGCTTTTGTACGTTTCGTTCGTATCATATGGATTATGCCAAAAGAAAGAAGGGATAGCCTTAACATACCTGTCCCTAAAATTATTTGATCGAAGTGAAGTTTCTGCTTCCATGAAAAATGTTGGAACGAGAAAACGAAGCTTCTGCTTCTGAAATTGGAATGAAACTTTGCTTGAATTTTGTTGGAGTTGGACGAATTTGCTTAAATTGAAGCCTTTGTATTTGAATTGGAATGTTTCTGCCTTAACACTTCATTGAACGAATTTCCTTGGAATCAAGACTTTTAATTCTTTAACCATTCCAATTAAGACCAAAAGATCCCAACGTTATTTTGGTTTCAAGTCTTAAGAGGAAAATGTTTCTGCTTTTCTCACGTTTGGTAACCAAAAACATAATGAAACATTTTGGCTAAGGATAAGAGTTTGGATGAGCTTGTATATGTCTTTTTTAAGACTTTAAGTTATTATTAAGTAGCCACCTAGCATTGTGACTACTTAGTCACTTTCTAGGCTTTGTGGCTTCTTGCCACATGTAGGGGTTTAGTTAATTAATTATTTTTTATCCACTTATTAGTTAACCGGGCAATGTCTTGTTACCCGGTAATTAATCAATTACCCGTATAATTTAAAAATTGTCTCAACTTAATTAAATATTACTCTCTTTTAACATACCTTGTACACCTTACTAGCATGGCCATGTAGTGCTTTGTATGGCACTAGTTAATAAATACTAGGTATTTTAGTCCGGGCCGTATTTTACCCCAAAATGCCAAACTTCGACAAAAATTTGTTTTTTTCGATTTTACTTACCCTCTTACCTTTACGAATTTACTCATCGCTTACAATCCTTATAATCCCCAAATAATATTTTCCTTGGACTGATGTCAATTTCCTTACGACAAATTCAACGTACAATACTATAGAGTGCAACATCGTCGTAACTTAATACTGTAAAGCATAAAATCACCGTAATGTAATATTGCTGGGTGCAACATTGCCGTAACTTAATACTACAAAGCATAACATCAACGTAATGTAATACTGCTGGGTGCAACACTGTCATAACCTAATACTACAAAGTATAACATCACCGTAATGTAACACTACTGGGTCAACACTGTCATAACTTAATACTGCGAAGCGTAACATCACCGTAATGTTATACTACAAGGCATAACATCATTGTAATATTTTACTGCAGGATGTAACACCGTTGTAATATATTACTGCAGAGGGTAACACCATCGTAACATGTTACTGCAGAGCATAAAATCATAGTAATATAATACTACGGGACGTAATACTGACGTAATATTGTGGGGTGTAACATCATTCTCCTTTTGGAATATTCGTCCTTGAATGTTAACTGGTGCTCTTATCATTTTCATGGGCTATATCTTCTGAATACTTTATTAATCTCCTTGTCATCTAAGAAATTGTTCTATGACTAAATCCAAAGTCCAGGGCATTCCCCCCTTAGGTCTCCTTCTCATACCACAACTTGTAGTCAAAATCCATTATCTCTCTTGTTTTCATGGGCTTAATCCTAAGGACTTATCCATTCTCGTCACCTTTTTACTTGCCTTTCCTCATTCTTACTCATGTTTTCTTAAAAGTTTGCCGCTCTACCATACTTTAGCTTGCGACTTATACATATCCATTTATATTACTCGCAACTTTCCTTCAACTTGCTTGCACCATTATGTTATTCTAGAACATCAAGCTATATATCACATCGTCTCCAACTTTTCTCTTCTTTCTTAACTAGATCTCTCAGTATTTAGAAACTATAGGCTAGAAGACATGCCGCCGACGATGCCGCTATCATTCTCGGTTATTGGATCCTCATTCTTATAGCCTTCTATCCGAAGTATGTACTATTCATAATTTTCTGCCTTTGAGTATCTCATACTTACCTTACTTACCTTAAAATCTCACATCGTATATTCTATCTATTTCCTGACCTCCCTTCCGCCTAGGTGTAATTCACGTCCATAACTTGAAGTTCTATGATAATACTCGCACCTCTGCTACATACACATTCCAATGGGAGCTTCGTACTGACTTCTTATGAGGTTGGTACTGCTTCTAACTGGCTTTCTGGTTGAGCAATTATAGATTATGGTTGTTATGTTATTTCTCTTTAACATCTAATATTAAGAGTGATTCTGTCATGTTCTCAAGCACAACTTCTACAATTTTTCTAGGTCCAATAATCAGACTCCTGATTTACATGGGTGATGTAATGTTTTAGTTTCCTCTTCCTGCTGATCAGCCTTTACATAGGCTTAAGCTATCTTCTGATCTGTGGCTCATGGTATCGGTTATTACCTTAGCCTTTCATGGGCGTTATGGAATATCCATGATACAATCTTCTAACAATTCAATCCTTTGTCTATAACCTGGGCTCAATTCTTTCTTTTAACTTATACCGGAGTCTTCTATGGCTGCATGTTGTCAACATATATGCTACCTAGATAATGCTCCAAAATCTTGAGTGTATCCATAACATACTAACTCTGGATCATTAATCAAATAATTCTTTCGTTTCATATTAGCTTTCTTTCAACGTAAGCTATTACTTTTCCTGGTCTTTATGCCCCCTCGTTGCGTCCATACTTAGCTTATCTTAGTGCCCACACTTGCCTGAGTTTTCATACAACTCATATGATCTCAAATATTACTTTTAGTTCTTACTTCTCATTCATTAGCCACGATAGGTGCCACTTTCCTTTGGAATGATTACAGTGTTGTTGTGAGATTGTTGTTACATGACCATTTCCTCTTAAGGTCATTGTGCTTAGGATGAAGCCTTCTTTCTTATCTCTTCATCTAGTCTTTCGTTGTAGTAAATAGGGAGAACCCTTGACTCTCGTAAAGGTGTGAGCTTATTACGGACCTTTTTGATGTCCTTACTTGCCTATAATTATCCGTAGTTGATTACTTCCATGCCCTTGTGCATGTATGGTTGCTTCTGAACTGATATTTTGACTGCCTTCTCATTGGCACTTTCTTTTATCCCTGTAACACTCATACGGTACCTTTAACTACCCCGAATCTTGTTTGAATATATCTCAAGAATTATAATGATATTCTCCAATGCTGAATTCTCTATGTTGGGTTCTACTATGTTTATCTTACACGATCTGATGACTCTTTTGTAATCTCCTGTTTAGCCATAACCGGGATCTTCCTAACCAAATACTAACTTCTCGTTGGCCCATTCTTATATCAATACTCCTTGTAATCTTTCTTGGGTTATTTCCTTTGTCTTATCTTACGTCTCGCACTGGCACCTTTTTTATTAATATTAGCTCAGGCAGGAACCTTTACTTCCTCTACTTGACATCGTGCTTGCACAATATTCTTGAATCGTAGCGTATCTATAAGATTTCGATAAGTGTCGTCTCATTCCACTTTCATTTATCGCATTCTTCCTTTACCATTCCATAGTCACTAGAATTTATCGCATTCTTCCTTTACCATTCCGTAGTCACTAAAACCACTTAATTCTGACTTAGTTCCATGTCACTCCATATTCCCCTATTTTAGACCTGTACTAAGAGTTGAAGCCACGAGGATCTACCTATAGATGTTTTACCTAATCATCTTTGGCATCTTTTATCAACATCAATGATACTTATTTGCCTTGCGACAATCCTTCTGTACCAAGGATGACAAATCCCCTTACTCGCAAGGGTGATACTTAATGTAACTAGTACATATGGTCCCTTAAGCTTAACTTTGCTAACATTGCTTGCTTTAGGGAAGCGTCTTCCTGAATGACTATTCTCTAAATTTCTCATGAACATTCTTCTGTTGTCCGTCCTATTATTGCCAGAAAAAAATCTGAAATTACCATGATGCCGATTACTTTCCAATCATTTAGTCCCTAATTCATATTTAGTTTATCTTGTTTGCCAGTCCATACTGATTTCTATTACTCTAGGGATTAACTCTCCCCTATGGTAGTCAGGTTGGAGTCACAAACTTATTTCTCGAAATGAGGATATAACCTTATGGCCTATACTCTTTTGTTGTCTCAAGGCCCATCACCTTTTGTCTCTTCCTTCATTTGACAATAGGTTCTGAAACCCTCTATTGTTTTCATCCATGTATCACACCTTATTCATAATGATTCCTTATCTCTATTCTCATTACTTTGCTAATATTTCTGCATATCCCTTTTCTTATGAAAACTTCAATACGACATTCTTTCGCTTTTAGCTTTCCCTTGCTCCATCCAGTGGCTCTTCAAGTTTCTTAACGTTCTCGCTTTACTAGGGATACGAGCCACACTAAGGTAATATTTATCCCTTCAAGGCTTATAGTGCATGTGTTTGTAGTACTCATATCTGGCTGCACTATTTTAGAGTGCACCATCTAGGTGTCTCATAAAGAGATCTATTAGCACATTTGCAATATCCTTCGGAAATGTCAACCGACGCAATCAATTCATAAATCATATTTTATTATACTACTTTTGTTAACCCCGACAGGGCATATCTGTAAGGGGTGCGACCAATTGTATATACCTCTGTTACTATTGAATATAACTCAAAAAACTTATGTTCCTCTGCCTCAATTATAAACGTTGTTAACCTTCATTAACTGGGTACCTTGTACCCTTTTTCACCTTGCTCCTTTTACTTGCTGAAGCTTGTACTTATCTTCTTAATCTCTCATTGTCCTTTACCATAAATATGGATAGGCATTCTTGCCTTAAGGCTTCTTATCAGGAAGCTTACACCTTTCAGTACACCCATGATCTATTAAAGACCTCATATTTACTTATCATAGGCATCACACAAAAATCCAATTCCTCTGGCTCAACTCCTCCACAACTATATCTCTTTCTAACCTTCTTTCTGGATGTAGGCATCATCTTATTATGAATAAAATAGAATTTCAGAAGTTGAATTCTTATAAGTGAGCTCTACCACATGATCTAGAGTAAGAAGGAAGAGTGACAATCCTAAATGCCCTGTAGCCTTTTGCTTATACGTGTGGTGCACGACACACCCATAAACAAGACTTTACTAGACACGGCTTGTAGACTCCCTATGACAGAACTGGTCTGATACTACTTTTGTCACGACCCAAATTGATGGGCCGCAAAGGGCACCCGGTACCTTACTCAACCGAGTACCAATGTAACGTATCTTTCTTATTACATCATCATATACCCACGACATACAGGCCTAATAGGCCAACATGATCATTTATAAATTCAAAACATAGGCCAACAAGGTTGTACAATCTTTCACGTGCACAACATATGTCTACAAGCCTCTAAGAGTACATAAATTTCATAAAGGTCGGGACAGAGTCCCGCCATACCAAACAATACATGTCTAAATCATACTAACCAAACACGCAACTCCGAAACAAATGGAGCATACCAACATCTTCTGCTGAGCTGATAGCCTACTTGGAGGGCTCTCGATTCGTCTATCTGGACCTGCGGGTATGAAATTCAGCGTCCCCAGGCAAAAAGGGATGTCAGTAAGAATAATATACTGAGTATGTAAGGCATATAAATAAGTACATAACAGACATGGAAGAAATATAGAGTGATTGACTCAATCTGTATGTTTGGGTAACTATGTAAATTATAAATTACTTCTAGCATTATGAATATGCGTATGAATGTCATGTCGTGCATAGGTACATGTTTCATAATATCATCAGCCTTTAAGGGTATCCCATCATATCATATCAGCCACTGTGGGCAACATCATCACGTATACCAGCTGATCAGGTGGTGGTTTGTATATAACGTCATAACCTTTCCCACTTCCTATATACATATATATACGCGTATATAACCCCGTTTAAATCATATTTCAGCCACTATGGGCAACATCATCATCATATACCAGTTGATCAGGTGGTGGTGCGTATATAACGCCGTAACCTTTTCCCATATCCCATATACATATATGTACATATATACGCATATATAATGTCATCTGGTCATGGGTCAATGCACATGAATGCAATGCATAAAAAGTACGTTAATAAAATCTTTTAGAATGTCATAAGACTAATTTTCCTTTGAGTAATATCATGAAAAGTTGATAAAATATTATGACACATGGAAATTCAAGAACATAGATATCTCTAATACTTCTATGAATAGAGTCATTTATGGAATTTGTGCATTTGCACGTTCCGTTCGTATCATATGGATCATGTCAAAAGAATGAAGGGATAGCCTTAACATACCTTTCCCGGAAATTATTTGATCGAAGTGAAGTGTCTGCTTCCGTGAAATATGTTGGAACGAGAAAACGAAGCTTCTGCTTCTAAAATTGGAATGAAACTTTGCTTGAATTTTGTTGGAGTAGGACTAATTTGCTTCAATTTAAGCCTTTGTCTTTGAATGGAATGTTTCTTCCTCAACACTTTTTTGAACGAATTTCCTTGGAATCAAGACTTTTAATTCTTTAACCTTTCCAATTAAGACAAAAAGCTCCCCAACGTTATTTTGGTTTCAAGTCTTAAGAGGAAAATGTTTCTGTTTTTCACACGTTTGGTAACTAAAAAAATAATGAAACATTTTGGCTAAGAATAAGAGTTTTGATGAGCTTGTATAACACTTTTTAAGACTTTACGTTATTATTAAGTAGCCACTTAACATTGTGACTACTTAGTCACTTTCTAGGCTTTGTGGCTTCTTTCCACATGTAGGGAGTTTAATTTATTAATTATTTTTTATCCACTTATTAGATAGCCGGGTATTATCCTATTACCCGGTAATTAATCAAATTACCCGTTAAATTTACAAATTGTCTCAACTTAATCAAATACTACTCTCTTTTAACTACCTTGTACACCTTACTAGCATGGCCATGTAGTACCTTGTATGACACTAGTCCATAAATACCGGGTATTTTAGCTCGGGCAGTATTTTATCCCGAAATGCCAACCTTTGACAAAAATTCGTTTTCTTCGATTTTACTTACCCTCTTAACTTTACGAATTTACTCATCGCTTATAATCCTTATAATCCCAAAATAATTTTTTCCTTGGACTGATGTCAATTTCCTTACGACAAATCCAACGTACAATACTACAGGGTGCAACATCATTGTAACTTAATACGCAAAGCATAACATCACAATAATGTAATATTGCTGGGTGCAACACTGTCGTAACTTAATACTGCGAAGCGTAACATCACCGTAATGTTATACTGTAAGGCATAACATCATCGTAATATTTTACTGCAGAACGTAACACCATCCTAATATATTATTACAGAGGGTAACACCATTGTCACATGTTACTGCAGAGCATAACATCATCGTAATATAATACTGCGGGATGTAATATTGACGTAATATTACGGGGCGTAACATGGTGTCTTTGATCTTACCAATGCAGATACGATGTTCAAAATATCAATGCTAAAGTCCTACTCAGATAATCAAGGTGCCTCCGTTGGTCCTGTATGTCTGTCGAATTCGACTTTGCTCATGAGTCCCCAAGGATTATGACCTCGATATGCCCTTCGATCATTTTGGTGTATGTTACACCTTGGGGCGTTTCTTCGATCTTCAGTATTTGGTGGGTACCTTTCTTTGTTTAGCTTTGGTTCCTTCGCTAGGAGCCTACTAGGATATACTGAGCTCGGAGGGGCTCCTAGTTGGTCGTCCTCGACCTTAATCTTCGACTGATATCGGTTGTGGACATCCGACCAAGTCACGGCGGGATATTCAACCATGTTCTGCTTTAGTCATCGAAAACAGGTGGTAATTTCATTCGCACCATTTGGAAGCGAGATACAAACTCCCACAACATCTCATTTTCTCTTAGTTTGATTTTGAAGATGTTGGATTTTCTTGTAGCTACCTTGATGGCACCGACATGTGCCTTTATAAAAGAGTCTGCTAGCATGGCGATTGAGTCTATCGAATTTGGGGATAGGTTGTGATACCACATCATGGCCCCTTTTGAAAGTGTTTCCCTAAATTTCTTCAACATGACAGATTCAATTTCGTCGTCCTTCAGGTCATTTCCCTTTACGGAACAAGTGCAAGCAGGGACGTGCTCGTTGGGATCCGAGGTTCTGTTGTACTTCGGGAGATCAGGCTTTCAGTATTTCTTCGGGATGGGCTTCGGAGCCACACTCGACGGGAATAGCTTTTGTACGAATTTCTTTGAATCAACACCCTTCAGGATCGGGGGTGCGCCCGGGATATGATCGACCCTTGAATTGTAGGTCTCCACCTTTTTATCATTCGCTTCAATCATCTTTTCGCCCGATTGGATCCTCTTTGTGAGGTCCTTGAGCATTTTCATAATAGCAGGGTGGGTTGCTGACATGTTGTCGCTCGATCTTTTCGGCACCTGTTCATCTTGAGGGGCCGTTTTCTGTGTTGCTGTGCTTAGAGTTTTTTGGTGGCTTTGCAGTTGAGCAATCACCAGCGGTTGTGCCTTCAAGATCTCAAAAATAGCGTGAAGGATAACCTCTTGTTCAACCCGAGTTGGGGTTTTCTGAGCTTCTTGTTAGTTTTCTTGGCGTATACTCCTGTTAGTATGGGAGCTTATATCGACATGTTGGGCGTTGCGCGAGACCACATCCACAGGGATTGGCTCGGGTGAATCCTCAGGGTTTTGCAGTGATACACTGACGCCTAGAACAGCTACACCATTCTCTCCATGGTCTTCAAGACCGTTGTTTTCATGTGCATTCACTGAGTTAGACATTTTGACCTAAAATCAAAGATTCTTGGCCAAGGGAAAGTGTAAAGAATACCTTCTGTTTTCAGTAAACCAGCACGAAAACAATCACTATTATTTTTAGCCCCATGGTGGGCGCCAAACTGTTTACCTCAAATATGGTAATTACAATTAAATTTGATTTTGTGGTTCTAAAAATATGTGATCTATTTTTATGCTAGTTGTTAGGCAATCGATAATAAGTGTGAGTTAGGAAAGTAAAGTAAGAGTAAAGAGCAATGTTATTATCCAAACCAAATACCTCAATCACAGCAAAACACTCTTAAAACATACCGTTGCCTCTATAGGAAGTGTTACACCCCATGTTTTCGTATGTGGAAGTACGCCATAAGTAAATTGATATAAGCTCGAAAATGAGTTAATCGAAGTGATATAAGCTCGTATGTGTTACATTCCGCATTTTCACACATTAAAGTTTTATCATAAGTTAATCGAAGTATGTTCGGGGATGAGATTTATTTTTGGGATTATAAGTATTACATTATTCCAAATAAGTGATAAGTAAATTCGTGAAGGTGAAAGGGCAAGCAAATCGAAGATGTAAGGCCCCAAAATATTTTGCTAAGTAATTTAGGATTTCGTGGTGCCAGGTAAGCAAATTATAATATTTTATATGCTATTAAAATGATGTATATCAATTGGATATGGTAAATAAGTGTATAAGTCATATAATAAGTAATGTGGGTTCCAATGAGAGGTCTAAGTCTAAGTCAAGTTGGAAAATTTGCATAATAGGCTAAATTTCCAAATGAGTTCGCACAAGTCCACACTTTGGACGAGCATATCTAAATATATATAAGGTATTAAGTGATGATAAACCTACCATATAAAAGATCTTCGATTCTAGTTTCTAACTATTCAAACCGTTTGTTATTTGGACATTACTACACAAAGTTATGATCAAATTACCATAGCCTGGATTTGCGATCAATTTTGTGACCGCAAAACAGTTCCGCAGACCGCATAAGCATTGCAAAATGGAGCAGAGTAGGGCAAACTATAATGATGTCGCATATTGATTATGTTGTCGCATAATTGATTATGATGTTGTCGCATAATGATTATGCTGCAATTCTGCTGCCCATAAAATGATTATGCTATAGCATAATTGCACCACATAATTGACTTCGGGGTCATTTTTGGAAATTTTCATATCCGGCTCCATTTTGATAAATAAGCTTTGGGGCTTCATTTGGGGCTATTTTTTACTGAATCTAGAGAGAGGTGAGAGCATTTTAGAGAGCAAAAGTGGTAACCTAGCCTTCCAATCACCTAATCTTGCACAAATCCTCAAGAATCAAGGACACTCATCTCTGTCTAGTGCTGTTCAAGATGACAAATTCCATGTCATTGGAGGAGACATGAGGTACAATGCATTTGCCTGGCAAGCCGTGGATACACAATATGAGGGTAGTAATGTCCACTCTACATCAGATGATGAAGTTTCTGACAATGGACGGCATAAAAATAGTATATGGAGGATACCATGCAACAAAGGAAATGTTCGCGGTCCACTGGGAGGCATCAAACTCTATACACTCTACCTTAGAAGAGCCGAGAGGAAAATAGACCCCCGAGGAAGATGAGGAGGATTTCCTCGCTCCCCGAACTTTTGTTTTCCCCGAAGACTCGGATGCAACAAAGTCGACTATTGAAGAACTAAAGCAAGCTGTTTTGATAAAGACATAAATAAAGCATGCCCCAAGGATTCATTCCCATTGCCTAACATTGACCGCTTGATCGATGCCACGACCGGTCATGAGACCCTCACTTTTCTCGATGCCTACTCGGGGTATAATCAAATTCAGATGAACCCCGAGGATAGGGAAAAGACTTCGTTCATCACGAAGTATAGTACATACTGTTACAATGTAATGCCCTTCGGGCTAAAAAACGCGGGCGCCACATACCAACGCCTAGTTAATAAATTATTCGAACATCAAATAGGCAAATCTATGGAAGTTTATATTTATGATATGATAGTTAAGTCCCTACGCGCAGAGGATCATTTGACTTATTTGCAAGAGACATTTGACACCCTCAGAAACTACAACATGAAACTCAATCCAGTCAAATGTGCCTTTGGAGTGGGTTTGGGAAAATTCTTAGGCCTCATGGTGTCAAATGGGGGAATCGAGATCAACCCTGACAAAATCAAGGCCATTGAAGAAATCACGGTGGTAAACAATGTGAAGGTCGTACAACGACTGATCGGTCGGATAGCAGCCTTGGGCTGATTCATATTGAGGTCATCAGACAGGAGCCATCATTCCGTCTCCTTACTCAAAAAGAAGAACAACTTCGAATGGAATTTGGAATGCCAACGTGCCTTAGAGGAGTTGAAGTGATATCTATGTTACATCCTGTACTTTAATATTACCATAAGTTGTAGTAATTGTTCATCGCGAAAATGGTAATAAGAATTAAATTTTTGATGGGACTCTAAATATATGTGATGTACTTTTATGCTAGTTGGTTAAGAAGTTGATGCTATGTATGTGAGACTTAGAAACGAAATAAGAGTTAAGAATGGAGCAAAAATCAAACCGTTAAGCCAATTATCGAGGCCTCAAGCTCATTGATTCGGGGCTATACAACCAATAGTTATAATAAAATTAATGGAGGCTCCAATGATAAGCAATAAATGATGAACGAATATGAAGATAATAAATGAAAGCAATAATATCAGGAGAATATGTGAGAGCAAATATAATGTTCTTGTATATTTCGTGTGGAGCAGCTGAAGCAACAGAGACTAATGAAATGATAAGGATCCCCTTTATATAGCAGGGGAATCCCAACATAGTACAAAATACATTAATGATAAAGAAATGGAGATGGGACAACTAGAAGACATCCTTACTAAGGGCTAGGGTAATCCTGTCATTCCTAGCCATGTGCCTTAGGAACTCCCTGTTTCTACCGTGTCTGAGGTCAACGTTATCCCAAGATCGGGCCTGGACTAACCCCGAGAGAGGAGACTAGACCATAACCTTGTAGCCTCGAGGCATCGATATAGTTTTCTGAGGTGTGTCGATGTTGAGAAATTGGGCTTCTCGATTTCACCATATACAGATAGTCCCCGCGTTTCTTAGAGAGGAGCGATTAGAAACGATTATGAGCTTTTAACCCGACAGAGTCATCGTGTAACATCAACCTATCAGAGCATTAAATACCATGCCCAAAAAACCGTGCGAGGGTCCTCGTCAGATGCAACTATAGAGAAGCCCATGAACCGCTACTAGTTCATCCTTTCCGCTTCCAACACAACTCCTATAAAGGCACCAATTATTGGATAACTTTCACTTTGCCAACTACTTCAGATTTCCAAAGCCAGACCCATCCCTACTTGTATCATTTCTTCTTGCTTTCTCAGAGAAATTTCACCATAACCATGGCTAGAACCTCCAAGATGGTTCCTCGAAAGGACGAGGCTGCCTCTTCATCCCAGAAATCTAAAGGGAAACCCAAAGCGATACCTACCTTGGTACAATGTACTCCCTCCAAACTTGATATGTCGAAAGACTTTACCATCGATACCGCTTCATCCACACAGGGCCGATGTGAACACGTGTCCTGATACATTAGTGTCGGGACCAACATAGAGATGGTGAAGACAGACTGCCGATGGGACGAGGCAATGGAGGTGGAGATTCCCAAACCTAGTGAAAATATAATAGATCACAGGGCTGGCTTCCTTTATGTGTAAACTTACCCGTTAACTTTGGGTCCTTCGATTCCTCTAAACCCTCTCCCTTGGAGATAGATCCGGTTATCCTCAATTTTTGAGACAAATATCGAGTGACACTCGGACAAATCTACCCTTCTTTATGGAGGATAGTCTTAATTCTTCGCCATTTCACCGAAGGGGTTGTGGGTGAGACCTTTACCCTCAACCATTTGATTAGGTTGTACAGCCCTCGATTTTATCGAGGTTTGATCAGGCTTTACCAATGATCCAAAAAATCATTTTTCTCGAGCACCGACGACGGGAAGGATCGAGGGTGGATGAGTAGGTTCGTCTGGGTGAGAACCTCGAACATAATTTTAGCTGGGAGGATACCTTTTCCGGAGAAGTGGAACACATAGCCTAAGCATTTTTTCCTTAGTTACGTTTCGTGATCTTCTTCCTTTCTTCCAGAATAATGACCATTTTGTGTTTCCTTCAGCCACCGCTTGGTACCCCGAAGTGGGATCAAACGGTTGGACACTGCATTCCCATATCTTGTTTTGTCTTGGACCAACCTGGCTAAGAAGCTATGGGTGGCCAAGAATCATGGTAAAGTTTCCTCACCACCTATGCCTTAGATTTATATTTCTCCCCATATCCTTTGTGTCGATAAATTATAGTTAATGCGCTCGTACAGGCCTTGGTGAGAATATTCTGATGAGGCCACTTCCTCGTGGCGAGGTGGAGACTTCGGATCCCGACAAGGGAAAGAAAAGGAAAGGTAAGGAGACTGTCGATCCTTCCGTGGCAAAGATACCTATGTCACGCGAGCCTCGAGCCGTTACTAGAACCTCGACTTCATCTTCTAGAGAAAGTCCCAGTGCTGAGGACGAGGATGATGATGACTATGATGATGATGATGAGTGACGGTTGGAACAGAATATGAGGTCGAGTGCGAGAGCCTCGCAGGTGCCTCGACCGGACGCTGCTAAATCGGGAACGGCCGACTCAGGTTAGTCCCGTAGGTGACATAAATGATTTCATTTCCAGCTCTCAGTTCTTGTCAGGGGAGATAAGGGATGCTCAAGATGCGAATGCTGCCAAAGCTGGGGGTTCTCTCATAGAGGGAGGCACGGTTGGCAATATTCTTGACGATGTTAACGAGAACGTCGATATTGACACTCGCGGCTCGGTCAAGGCGCCGGAGAGGTTTCCTTTTGTCTCGAGCATCATTCATCTAAGTCTACTATTTTGATGTAGTGTAAGGAGATGTATGACCATGCCCTCTCCAGGCTTAACGAGGAGTTTTCAAGATGTGAGAAAGCACTTGTGAAGCTGTCCTTTAGACTACAAAAGTCGGAAGCTCGTTTTGACCGGGAGGAGAAAGAGTCAGGCGAGCTCCAGGCTACTTTTGAAGGAGCACTCCGAGAAAAGGCTTCCCTTGGTGAGAAGGTATTTTGGTACGGATGAGTCTTTCCTTTGCTCCCATAATTCGATACTAACTGGTTTACTTTTCTTTTTGTAGGTCAAGCAAAATGACTTGCAGATTGGGCGGCTGAAGTGGAGATCTTCGGGCTGAGGAAACATAGCGAGGTAGTGACCTCGGAGTTGGCGTCGACCCATGATCTTCTCAAGGATGCTCGAAAGGAGATTGATGCGCTGGTTTCGGCCAAGTCTGAGATAAAAGGAAATGTTGCTACTTACCTGAAGGATGCTGCCACGACAAATCAGATAGCTCGTGATGTATCAATAAAGGCCGAGAAAAAACTGGCTCGGGCCATCGAACATGCTAGGTCGGAGGCGAGGAGGAAAACCTTGGAAGAGATCGAGGCTGGAGGCATCGATCTATCAGTTGGAATTGAGGAGGCCCGGGAGTTGGAGAGAAGTTGGCGCTTTTGATCGTCACAAACGAGGATCTTGGAGATGGTTTGGAGGGTAGCGACAATGAAGAGTGGTCCTTGTGTAACTTTTGCTTTTTTTCCTTTTTTTCTGTGCATGTACTCCTGGGGGAGTGAGTCTTGTATAGACGTCCCTTGTGAATATATTTTTGGCAATGAAAAAGGGGTTTTTCTGCCACAAGTCTTTCCATTCTTTATAACTTGCTGCTCTTGCGGAGCTAATCTTTGAATTGTAATACTAATCCTTTAGAGCCTATTGTTGGAGTAATCGGGACCCCTGAAATCGGGTCCTATATCGAAGTTAGGTTGATAGCTTATTTGGGGCTGATGCTTGTGATGGCAAGAAGCCCCTGAGGTCTCTCTACCTCTTGACTCTCGTGGGATAGTAGCATTCATGCGATTTGATAAAGGGGCCCCCAGGGTGATCCCGGGTGATCTCGCCAGTACATTTCCCAAGAAAAAAGTGACGTTACCATGGTCAGGATAAATTGACCCTCTAGGCAAAAATATTGAGTTAAAGCAACGACAGAACTAGCGTCTGAGGCTTGAAATTGGGTCCTATATCGAAGATAGGTTGATAGCGTTTTTGGGACCGATGCTTGTGATGGCAAGAAGCCCCTGAGGTTTTGATACCTCTCGACTCTCGTGGGGTAGTAGCATTAATGAGAATTTATAAAGGGGGCTCCGGGGTGATCCCAGATGATCCCGCCAGTACATTTCCCAAGAAAAAAAGTGACGTTACCATGGCCATTATTAATTGGCCCTCTAGGTAGTTGAGCAGTTGCTACTTTGACCCTATATATTCATTCACTTGCTTCCTCAGTTGAGATTCTACTACTTTAACTAACCATTTCTCCCATAGAACTTGGTGTTTTGCACTAGTTCTCTTGTTGCTTTAACTCAAAAATTTTGCCCAGATCTATATCCTCCTCCTCTTATTCTATCGTATCCATGACTGCTACGTCGATATCTGCCCATCAAGGAGAGGGAAATTTTGCCTTTGTTCCACATCCGGTCAGTGGTACACCGCCGGTGCCCGGTGAGCAGGCCTCGATGTGCTTTGTTTCGAGGAAAGACTTTATGTTCGAGAGACCTCCCAATGTCTAACGATATCTGGAGCATGCATCGAGGTTCATCTCATCAGTAGGGGAGGAGCACCTCGAAATGATCAGAATAGACTGCAGATGGGGAGAAGGGGTGGTTCTACAAGTACCATCCTCTGAGGAGATCATCATGACCTATGTCGAGGGGTTTTTGAGAGTATATACGCACACTTTTACATCGGGTCCCCCTGACCAGGTCGTGCTTGAGGTCTGTCGGAGATATTAGGTTACTTGGCACAAGCTCACCCATCCATTTGGAAGATAGTGCAGACAATAAGATACTCTGCAAAGAAGGCTGTGCTTGACTTTAACATCAGTCATCTCATGAGGTTATATCGGCCGCTGCGTTATCAAGGTTTAATTACTATGCAGCGTCGATCAACCCGATCTCCTGCCATTGACGGTGAAAAGAACAAAGACCGAGGGTGGATGAGCCGATTCATTCGAGCTCGGATGATTGATATCATTCCTGGAGGGTTTCTACCCTTTCCTGAGAAATGGAATTTCACACGTAATTTCCATACCTATATTTTATCACTTTTTCTGGAGGCGGGCTCCATAACGACATTTTTCTGCATATATATTTTTTGTAGCGACTCCTTAGTTGCTGAACGAGGTCCCGGATTTGGCTGAGTGGTATCGTAAGCTGGCCGCTTGTTCGACCTATGATAAGCACAGGTGGCGAGACCTGTCTAAAGGGAGATGGGAGGCAAATCATCATGGTAGGTGCTTGGTGGCTTATTTTCCCAAAATGGTACTTTTCTTTTTAGCGTACTAACTTAGTTGCCGTAGGTATTGGAGATTTTTACCAGATGAGGTCATGTCCTCTAGGGAGAAGAAGAGACTGCCTACCTCGGGGTTGAGGGTTGATGTTAAACGAAAAGAATCTCTGGGGTGTGAGGAGGATCGAAGCCGGACTCGCGAGAGCTGCCTCGAGAGACAAGTATCTTGTATTTCATGTTGACGTATGCTCCTTCTTTCATCTTCGGAGGTTAACGTTTCGATATTTCAGTTGGAGAGAAAAATGAAGGAGCTGGAGCGACTCTAGGGCAAATTTGGCAGTCTCAAACATGAGTTTGACGAGCTGCAAGCCAATGTAGATTCCCAAATTGTGGCTAAGGATAGTGCTTTGGCTAGAGTTTCCACCTTAGAGATGCAAATCGAGACCGCTCGTACGAGTGATTCTGCGCGGGCAAACATGATCGCAAGGCTCGATTCTGATCTTTCGAAGGCGAAGGCCGAGGTGGTAAATGCCCGGGCCAAAGCTGTGATGAGCAGCTCTAGGGAGGATTAGAGAGCAGCGGCTAATTTGAGGAGTGCTGCCACTGCTAGAGCTTATCTAAGGAGAACTCTTGGTCGTGCGAGCAGTAGTAAAGAGTACGTAAAGTGAAAATCTCGGAGGGAATCTCTCGAGGAAGTTCACTCCAGGGGTTTCGATCTTTCGGAAGAGATCGAGCAAGCCAAGGTGAGGAGTATGACGCCAAGTTCCTTCTGTCTGGTGTCGAGGATGGCGAGGATAGTGCCGTCAGGCCATAGTCCCCAAGGGGGACGTTTACTTTCTTTCTTTATCTTTGTATATAGTGCTTTCACAGTATGCTATAAATGGAGCTTGTATTTTATTGCATGTATGTATAAGGGGGAGACCTCGTGATTTTTGTACCTTCCGAGTTACTCTTTGCCGATAATTCGGCCAGATCAATCGACCTTTGGGTTTGTAGGAATCCTAAGATTCGTGATATGGCCCTGGACTCGTTAGGCTGGGCCGTACACTCTTACGTGCTTGGTCGATGTGACCTTTTATGTGGGCTGGCAATGATGGCTCTTATGCCTTGGGCCAATGCGGCCTTTTTTATTGTGGGCTGGCGACAATGGCTCTTATTCCCTGCTCTTAGTCATATTTAGTCAACTATTTTGGGTTTAGTCTTCGAATCGGATTACGACTCGAGTTCATTCGACCCTCAAGTTTTGTATTTGTGTGGGTTGGAGACAGTAACTCTTACACCTTGCTCTTAGGCATATTCAGTCAACTATTTTGGGTTTAGTCTCCGAATCGGGTTACGACTCGAGCTCATTCGACCCTTAAGTTTTGTATTTGTGTGGGCTGGTGATAATGGCTCTTATGCCTTGGGTGGAAGCGATCTTTTATGTGTGTGGCCCTGAGGCTCGTTAGGCTAGTGACAATGGCTCTTACACGCTTGGTCGATGCGACCATTTATGTGGGCTTTATTTTTCCCTCGATAAGGATAGATAGTGTTTGCCTGACTCTTCGATGGCTTAATAAAAAGCCTAGATTGTAAGTCGTTATATGGCGATGATCGAGCACCTTGGGAGGTTTTTCTCGGAGGCTGAGTATCTCGAAACCGATGTTTAGGAGCTGACGTGGTCGAAGCTCTTTTGCCTATATCGAGGGTAGCCTGTTTAACCGGTTTTTTTCAAAGTAGATTCGGAGTAATTGAAGGTCTGTGATTTTGTAGCGATAGGCAGGTGTCCCCGAGTCGCATTAGTTCGGCTGGTTCAGCCGTGTGACCTGAGTCACTTGTATTTGGCCGGAGCCTTTGAGTCCCAAGTGAAGTAGTTTCGGCATCTATATCAAGGGTATGCCTTTTTAGGGGTCTTACAAGTTCGATATATAGCCGATATTTGGGATCGGGTTTATGCCTTTAGTAAGGTCTTACAAGTTTTACATGCCATTTAGGTTTTACAATTTTGGATACTTGGTACAAGTATTATTCATGCCTTGCTTTAGGTCTTATAAATATACTTGCTGCCTTATATAGGTCTTACGAGACCGAGTCTGCCTGCTTGGGGTCTTATGGCCTCAGGTTTTGATTAGTCGATGGAGGTGGCTCTTAACTGCAGTCCCGGAGTCGTCGAGGGTTTCTTGACTCAGGAGCCATTATTTTCAAACTTTGTATTGCCTCATCGAGGGCTTACAATTTTGGAGATCCTGACATTGAGGTCGTGCATTTTTTAAGATTTTGACGCCAGTCCCCGAGTATTCGAGGTACTTTCGGCATTGGAGATGTTTCGCGATTTTCATGTTGCCTCATCCGAGGGCATATGATTTTGGAGTCCCGATCCGGCGGTCGTTCAGGTGTCGAATTATTGACACCAGTCCCTGAGTGTTTGGATCATTTTTGGCGGAACGGTTGTTTTTGCAAGGATGTAGAGCTTCTTTTGGAGTGCAAGATGCTTTGATAAAAGATATTCCTCAAATGTTTGGTACAAGTGTACATGTTTTTAATGCTGGAGGCCCGGCTATACGGGTACGGTTTGTTCGACCGTTTGGCCCGCTACAACATTTTCTTATTGGAACCCCATTTGGTGTTTCTTGGCTTTTCCGAGCAGATGGCCTTCTGGGGGGGATTCCCCCTTATTGTTCGAGGTTGATTGCAAAATAAGCCTTGAATAGTTGTTGGATCTTCCTAAGGTAGCATATGGATGTTGCCTCGTTAAAAACCTTGCTGGTAAAACCCTTCTCAGGATAAAACTTGGTCAAAAGAAAAGAGTGCAACGGATGTTTTAAAACCTTAAGGTCTTTGAGCTAGGTCAGTGCTTTGACTTCTTCGGTCGGGCGCCTGCATAAGGGTCAGTATGATATATAATATAAAATAAAAAGGAGATGGTTAAACCTTAGTGATGATGGCATTTTCGAACCTTGGACTTTGTTTGGAAGACACGATATGGTCCCTTATTCGAATAAAGCCGAGGGCGTGTCTCACGACTGCTATTTTTCGTCGATTTATCCCTTAGTCCCTCTATTGGAGGGGATTTTGGTGTTTCGGCTAGTGGCGGCAGTCTCAAAAGATTGTGTGGTTGACATGTTGCGGCTCGTCTGCTTTGTCCTTTTGGCTGTTTCCCTTCCTCGAAACTGGTTTTTGGCTCGGTAGCTGAGGAATTCCCGAAGATGGCCATTGTTGAGTAATCGGGCCACTTCCTCCAGGAGTTACCGGCAATGTTCGGTCCTATGTCCGTGCGTGTTGTGAAACTCACATACTAGATCATAGTTCCTTTGTGAAGGATGCAATTGTATAGGTCTGGGCCATCTGCATCTCTGATTTTGCTGATGGCGAACACGATGTCTGACACATCGATGTTGATGTTGTACTCTGATAAGCAAGGCACCTCCATTGGCCCCGCATTCCTATCTAATCCGGCTCTGTTGATGAGTCCCCGAGGATTTTGTCCTCTGTCTATCCTTTGATCGTTGCGAGGTGGGTTGCGGCTCGGGGCTTTCCTTCTATCTTCGATGTATGGTTGATACCTTTCTTTATTAGGCTTTTGCTCCTTCGCCAATATCCTACTTGGGTATACTGAGCCCAATGAGGCTCCAAGCTAGTCGTCCTCGACCCTGATTTTTCACTAGTATCGGTTGTGGATGTCCGGCCAAGTCATGGTGGGATATTCGACCGGATTCTCTTTTAGCTGCTTTGAAGCCATCGAGCTTCATTTGTTCAGACCTTAAGTAAAGGCCTGCACTACTAATCATCAGAGACTGGCGGTAGTTCCATTCGTTCTTTTTTGAAGCGAGATACGAACTCTCGCAGCATTTCGTTCTCCCTCTGCTTGATATTTAACACGTCAAATTTCCTTGTTGCTACTTTGACGGCACCGGCATGTGCCTTTATGAAGGATTCTGCCAGCATGGAAAATGAGTCTATGGAGTTGGGAGCTAGGTTGTGAGACCACATCATGGCCCCCTTTGATAGCGTTCCCCCGAACTTTTTCAGTAAGACGGACTCAATCTGGTCGTCCTTTATGTCATTGCCTTTCACCGCGCAAGTGTAAGCGGTAACGTGCTTATTGGGGTCTGAGGTCCCATTTTATTTGGGAGTTCCGGCATTCTGAACTTCTTTGGAATGGGTTTTGGAGCCGCTTCCTCTGTGAACGGCCTTTACACGAACTTCTTTAAATCTACACCTTTCAGGACCGGGGATACACCCAGGATTTGGTCGACCCTGCAATTGTAGGTCTTGAGCTTCTTATCGTTAGCTTCTATCATTTTATCGCCCGATTCGATCCTTCTGGTGAAGTCCTCGAGCATTTTTACGATGACAGGGTCAGCTATCGACCCGTTATTGCTCGATCTCTCTGGTACCTGTTCGGCTGGGGGAGCTGTCCCCGGTGCTATCATGGTGGGAGTTTTCTGGTGACTTTGTAGCTAAGCAATAACTAGTTGTTGTGCCTACAATATTTCAAAAATAACATGAAGGCTAACCTCACGTTCTTCCCTGGTCGGGGTTTTCTGAACTTCTTGTTGATCCCATCGGTGCGCGCTCCTGTCAGTGTGAGAGCTTATGTCGATGCGCTGGGCGTCGCATGAGATTGCGTCCACGGGGAATGGCTTTGGTGAATCCCCATGGTTTTGTGGTGGCACGCCAACACTTGGAACATCCACTTTGTTCTCTCTGTAGTCCTCGAGATTGTTGTTTTCGCCTCCATTCAGTGAGTTAGACATTTGACTTGAAATTGAAGATCTTGGACAAGATAAAGTGTGAAATATAACTTCTGTTGTGTGATGAAACCGGCAAGAAAATAATAACTATTATTTTTAGCTCCACGGTGGGCGCCAAACAATTTACCACGAAAATGGTAATAACAATTAAATCTGTTGATGGGACTCTAAAAATACCTTATCTATTTTTATGCTAGATTGTTAAGCAGTTGATGCTATGTATGTAAGACTTAGAAACGAAATAAGAGTTAAGGATGAGGCGAAAATCAAACCATTAGGACAATTATCGGGGCCTCTAGCTCCTCGATTTGGGCTTCGTGGTCAATCCCGAAGCTCGACTACGAGCTATCGAAGGGAGGTGCTATACGACCAACAATTATAATAAAATTAACGGAGGCTCTTTATGGCCAATGATTAGCCGAAACTGGTCGTTATTCACCAGCAGTAGTTGTCCTTCGCCGGAGCTGGCTGACAGAGTTCGTCGATGGTGAGGTCGATGTGTTCTAGGTTGAGGCTGAGAGAGACGATGTCTTCAAGGTTTAATTTTGAGAGTTTAGAGAGAGTGATTGGAAAGTTTCTATATTAAATATTAAAGAGTAATTAAAATATTAGTGGGGTCAATTTTTTTTTTAATAAATATATAAGATGGAAAGTAAATCGTTCCAAATAAACTTCTATTTTATCAAACCGTTCCCATAGTTAACTCTATGGTACCGCTTTTACAAACCATCTCCATATATTTACTTATGGTAACCGTTATTATACTATTTGAACTGTTATTCTTCATAAGTGTCCCAAAAGCCTTTTGACTCTATTGAGACGGTTTGTCCGTTCCAATATATGATCTGTTGTAACAGTTACAAAACCATTGCACAATAACCGTTCCAATAAAATCATTTTCTAGTAGTAATATCGATGCTCAAACGTTACTACTGCTAAGGTGTCCGATGGAAGACGCCGAAACATCCCCTGGCTCGAAGACCTTGGGTTTTAACGCAAACGTTGCGCTCTTTTCCTTCGATCGGATTTTATCCCAAGAAGGATTTTACCGGCAAGGTTTTTACCAGACAACATCTATATGCTACCTAAGGAGAATTTCAAAAGTATTCAAGGCTTCTCTTCAATCAACCTCGAACACTGGGGGGGCATCCCTCCGGAAGGTCACCTTCTCAAAGAAGTTAAGATGAGCTAAAAAGGGTCTCAATAGGAAAATGAAGTATCGGGCCAAACGGTCGAAAGAACTGTGTCTGCATAGAATAATTGAGCCCTTGGGAGTAAAAACATGTATACTTGTGCCAAGTAATCAAAGAATATTTCCTCCTTCATCAAAACACTTTACATTTCAAAAAAGTATGCTACTTTTATAAGAAACGGACTCAGAGCCAAAAAATTCTCGAACACTCGAGGAATGACGCCAAAAACTCGAGGCCACATGACCTCCGGGTCGGAAACATCAAACTCTAAAGCTCTCAATGAGGCAACACCCAATTTATGAAAAATAGCTCCAGAGCAAAAAAAACTATCGAGTCTCGGGGACTGTCGTCGACTATCATCCCATCAAACTATTAGAGACTCGAGGACATATGACACCAAGCAGGCAACCTCGAGCCTGAAATGCCTCCATGCGGCAATACTATAAAATGTAAGACCTCCACGAGGCATTATAAACAATATAAGACCTTTATAAGGCAACACAAAAACTGTAAGACCTCAAGCAAGGTATGAACCATACCTCCAAGTAGCTTATCTGTAAGACTTCAAGCAAGGCATGAACCACACTTGAACCAATTGACTAAATCTGTAAGACCTTACAAAAGACATGAATCCCGATCTGAAAGTTAAGGCTATACATTTGAACTTGTAAGACCCATAAAATGGCATACCCTCGATGTAAACGCCGAAACTACTTCACTCGGGGACTAAAAGGCTTCGGCCAAACACAAATGACTCCGATCACAAGGCTCCGGCCAAATTCACGCGACTCGGGGATGCCCGACAGTCGCTATAAAATCACAGGCCTTCAATTACTTCAAAAAAACTTCGAAAAGAGCTGGTTAATCAGGCTACCCTCGGCATAAGAAAAAGAGCTTCGATCATATCAGGTCCAAACAATAGGCCTTGAAACAATTTCAGTCATCGAGCGAAACCTCTTGAGGTGCTCATTCCTCGCTACATAACGACTCACAATCGAGGATCTTATTGAGCCGTCGAAGAGCCGGGCGAACACAAAACATCAAAAAGTCTTTAGCGAGGAAACAATAAAGCCTACATTAGAGGTCGTACCGACCCAATGCATAAGAGCCAATATCGCCAACTTAAAATTAAAGGTTGTACCGACCTAATGCGTAAGAGCCATTGTCACTAACTTAAAATTAAAAGGTCATACCGACCAAATGCATCAGAGCCACTGTCGCCAGCTTAAAATTAAAAGGTCGTACCGACCTAATGCGTAAGAGACAATGTTGTCAGCTTAAAATTAAAGTTCGTACTGACCTAATGCTTAAGAGCCACTATCACCAGCTTAAAATTAAAAGGTCGTACCGACCTAATGCGTAAGAGATACTATCGCCAGCCTAAAATTAAAGGTCATACTGACCCAATGCGTAAGAGGCACTATCGCCAGTTTAAAATTAAAGGTCGCACTGACCCAACGCGTAAGAGCCTAAGAGCTAGCCTAAAATTTCGAAAACTTAAGGGTCAATGAGCTTGTGTCGAAATTCGACTGGAAAACTGAGCCCGAAATAGTTAACTAAATACCTAAGGGCAAATGCATAAGAGCCTACGAGCCAACCCAACAAGCCTCAGGGCCGATTTATCAACCTAAGGGTTTTTACCTCGAAGTCCAATCCATCTGGCTAAACATTGACGAACGTCAGAATTTAAAGCAAAGGAAAAACGAAAAAGCCTTTACATATATGTTTGAAGGTTCACAAAGGTGCATTTACAAGACCTATGTCTAAAGCCCTTACAAGGGCAAAAAAGCAAATAAAACCCTAATTTACCTCCGGGGCTATGCCTTTGACGGGTCCCTCGGAAATTGTGTTTTTAACAGAGCCGGCCATAACCCCTGGGTTTTCAACGACCTCTCCCCCTTCAGGGATCTCGCCTCCATTTTCATCATCCCCCGAGTCACTGCTTGACTCGTAATCAGAGGAAAGCAGGGCCGCAGCCTCCTCTTCTAGGATCTTCACTCTCTCGATCTCGGCGGACAAATCGATGCCCCACGCACATATTGTCACACCCCAAACCTGGGGAGGCGTGGCTGGCACCTGGTGCTGTAGTGGCTCGAGCGAACCACTCTATAACTTATTCATTCCTTTCACCACTATTATGGGCCAACATGGCCAGAACTTGTAATGTACAATTGTAAGTGGGAAAATGTTCTATCAATGAACCGTCGTTCATAAAATATGAATACATATGGACCGTCAAGGCCTCTGACATACTGTACACCATAAATCTGTGTCTACAAATCCTCTAAGATTATTTGACATCAAATGGGACAAGGTACCATCCTACCCATAAGTCTGTAGCAAAACTCTGACACGATGATTTAAAGATTCAGTTGCACTCCTAATGAGGTGGAGTCTTACTGATCCTTCGATGAATGTGAATCTCGTCTACTAGGAGGGATCGTCAAACTGATTATCTATACCTGCGGGCATAAACGCAGCGTCCCCAACAAAAGGACGTTAATACGAGTAATGTACTGAGTATGTAAGGCATGTAAATAAATATATAAAGAGCATGGAATAAAAATTGAGTAAAGGACTCAACCTGTAAGTTTGGATAGCTCTGTAAATTATAAAATACTTATAATGTCATACATATGCATATAAATGTCATGTAATGCATAGTTCTGTATGTACATCACATCATAAAGCCTCTGAGGGCATCCCATCATATCATCCTAGTCACTGTGGGCAAAATCATCATCGTATAACAACTGATCAGGTGGTTGTGCGTATCTAACGCCATAACCTTTCCCATATCCCATATACATATACATTCATATATATATATATATATATATATATATGCGTATATAACATCATCTGGTCATGGTTCAATGTACATGTATAAATGAGTGCAGTGCATGAGAAGTACGTTAATAAAATCTCTCGGAACATCAAAAGATCATTATATCTCTAATTAATATCACGAAACAAACTTTATCAACTTACGTATTTTTTGAGATCCATGAACAGACGACAGAACAATAAGACATGTGGGAATTCAAGAACATAAGGATCTCTAATACTTCTATGAATAGAGTCATTTATGGAAATTATGTGTTTTCTCGTTTCTTTTGTATAATTTGGATCATGCCAAAAAGAAAGAAGGGACAGCCTTAACACACCTGAGTCGATTCTCTTGAGAAAGATTACACTGTACTCCCTTAATATTGCAAACTCTCACTCGAAATTCATCATTAAACTAATGTACTCTTCCTTTATTGGCTTTTTATTTCATACATCCTTGTGGAGTTGTCATCAGAGACAACTAGAATCATGATAGCAACAAATAAATCATGACATTCATACCAAAAGTTTCAGATGTTTGATTGTATTATGCACTAATCTTTCCTAACTAAATCATCAAGTGAAAAACTAAAGAGTACTCAAAATTGAAATTTTCCAGGGTTGGCTATGCGTCAATAGACGATTTCTAAATGAATGTCACATGATTAATGCTGGGGAGGGGACTCTAACTGGTTTCGTAGTTTTAATTCTTGAAAGAACTAGTGGTTTGAAAGTCATGTACTTAAGCTTTGTAAGAGAGAACCTATGAAAGCTTGTAAACAAAAGCTGTAAATAAAGCTTAAAAGACTTGCAATGAAATGAAAATAAGTTGTATGAATTGATTGACACCTAACCCCTATGACTAAGAGTCATTTTACATTAAAAGGGGCTGCCACGTTTTGGGGGTGGACAAGCTTATCCAAAATATTGAATTAATTAATTAATCTTCCACTAAAAATTATTAATTACCCAATTATTTACATAATTGAAAATTATCCCAAATTACTTAAAATATTGCTCACTTTTAATATATTTTATGTACCCTACCATCATGTGGTACCATATAAAATAAATACACATACTATTATTTCATTAAAATATCCATGTAAAAATACATATTTTTTCTCAACTTAAAATTTTGAGAAACTACTTACTACTGGAAATTCCAAGCCAATCGCACATTTTGTTCAAAAATTTCCAAAAGTTTGCCTCTGTGCATTACTCCAGCAAAGCAGTTGAAATAAGGTGTTCGAATCCGGTTCCGTCGAGGTCGTAGCTGTAGTTCGCGGTAAAGTTTGAGGTCGTTGGTCGAGTTCCGGTCCGACGGCCGATTCAAAACCGTTTGGGATTTAAGGTCCATCTCTTTTCCTACCTATTTATCTCTTATGTGAGTTTATTATTGGCCTATATTTATACTTTCAAGTTATTGGTAGAATCAAAATGTTTGAAAAATCAATAACCTGATCCAATTGAAGCTAGCGTTTTCTCTTTCTTTCTTTTTTTTTGTTTTTGTTAGTTTGTTTTTCATTAGGCTTGATTGAAGCTTTAATAAAGCCTCAGTTTTTGTTCATATGCTGGTTTGTTGCAACTGTTATAAAAGTGGTTTGAGCAAATCTCATTCGACTAGTGTGGGGAATTTCAGCATGAGGAAATGAGAAGATAAATTCCATGCTTGCATTGAAACAACATTTACATTAATCCTATATTCAAGGCAATAGCTTGGATTCATACTATGTTCTATTCATCACATTTTTTGTGCTTTACACAAATTTAATTATACAATATTATTTTATTTAGATCTCCTACATATGTGATGCCTTATTTGGCATGATTTAGTAAATACTTCGATGTTTAACTGATGATTGAATGAATTTTGTCTTAGTAACCATGTATAGTTTGGTTTTCTTAAATTTAATAGTTAGTCTGTCACTATTTGAGCATATTTCGCTGATTAACAAAAGCAATGACGTATTCTTCATTTTATTGCATTTGTCTTTACTTGGAATTGGGCGGATGTAATATAAACTATTTACAAATTAGCTTGCGCTGAAATTAATCATGAAATCCTTTTAGCAAAAGTGTTCCGTAATCACAAGCCTTTCACGCATAATCTCAAAGTAGTTTCGTAAAATAATTCATAAACCTTGTAGAAAATGCTTTGGACGCTTTTTTAAATTTATTATCGTGATTATGTATACGTTCGCGTAACATAATTATTATTTTCTTCTAAAAGTAACTCGAGGTATGCGTTCGCACAACTTCAGCCAAACTTTCTTAATAATAACTAAGCGTTTTTAATTGTGGACACGTTCGCGTGACATGATTTTTGACGCGCCATACAAATGGGTACACGTACGCGTGACCTGTTTTAAGATAATTTCTTAACTAAAAGAGGCAAATGCCCATAGGTTCTAAAATAAGTAATTAGACAATTTGATTAAGCCAAGTATGATCAAAGTGACCGTGCTAGAACCATAGAACTCGGGAATGCCTAACACCTTCTCCCGGGTTAACAGAATTCCTTACTCGGATTTCTGTGTTCGCATACTGTAAATAGAGTCAGCTTTCCTCGATTTGGGATTTTAAATCGGTGACTTGGGACACCATAATTGGAAAAACTCCCTTATACCCCTTCTGGGGGTGTAGGTAAAAAGGAGGTGTGACAATTTGTACTAAGTTTCAATTATCGTACAAATAGCCACATTTTGTATTTTTAGGATGCAATTGCAATTACTTTGCAATTATAGCCTATGCATGCATTATTAAATTATTATATCGAAAAATAGCTTTTTATATTTTTAAAATATTTAATAATTATTTTAAAATATTTCCAGGCATAAAAATTATTTTTTACAACATATTAATTATTTTTAAAATTATTTTATCAATTAAATATGGTATTTAACAAATGGCCCCCTTATTTTCAAATTTAGCCTAAATACATAGCCCAATATTAACCCCAATTTCATATTAGACCAGGTTAAGAATCTAGCCAGACCAAACCCAGCATCTACCCGACACATTTCTTACTAAATCATGGTAGTTGATCATTTTGATAACCGATTCAGATCCCCCTTACCTAAATTAAACCTAATGACTTCCCCCAAGCCTCTCATTTCCCACTCCTCTCACGCCGACATCTGATCCCCTCTTCTCTCAAATGCTCTTAAGTCCTAAGCCTAACTCACCCTCATCGTCGTTCATCTACTGCCATTCATGGTGGTTCCGTATCACCATCAGACCTCTAATGGCCTCTCTATGTTGGTATTGCCATCACTATGGTCCTCGAGGGACCAGGGTCAGTCCACTTACACCTATGGCCCTTTCTTGCCTGTTTTAGGCTGTTCATGTTTGATTTCGAGTAAGATCTTCCTATTTTGCTTTAAACCTATGGATTTCTAAGCCTACTTCTTCATCTCTGTGTTGTTCTTCTCGAAACCCTAATTTCTTCCTTTGAACTTCTTAGATCTGTATAGATCTAAGATGGTTTGGTCTTATTTCACCGGTTTTTATGAAAATCTTCTAGTTTTACGAGTGGCTTTCCATTTTTTCTCAAACTAGGGTTTCCTGAAAAACCTTTTCTTCAAATCGTTTTGCTGACTTTAAGTATTTTAATCTTCTATTTATGTTTTTTATGTTTTTGCTTCAATTCTGAGTCTTTCTGTGCTACTTGTTACATTGTTCGTTCTGTACTTTGACTTTCACGATTTGCCCTTTAGTCTAAATTCAATGTCTTGTGATTTTTACCCTAGTTCATCTCTATTAAGGTTTTTGATTTGGTTTCTCGGCTAATTTCTATATGTTTGTCAGATTCTATATTAGCCTACTTGTCTATTTGTGGTAAACTTTATATTTCTCTCCTTAAATCAATGATTGATTTGAATTCTTGATTTATCAATTTGTTTAGTTAAGACTTATGTGTTGAGTCCTGACTATTCCTTTCTTGCCTTATTTGAATTGTGTGCGATACTTGCTGATTCTTTACATGATTCTCTCCTTAATTAAGCCCTTAACTATTTTATTTTGAAGTTCTTTAATTTTGGTTTGATTTGAACCCCTTTCCTTAATAAGGCCTCTGATTCTTACTTCCTTACTCAATCTGATTGAATCTCTTGGCTAATTTTCCATAATTAAAGGAGAAAACTATGTTGAATCTTTGTGTGATTTATTCCAAAATTCCGCAATTGTTGATTATTGATTACTTTACCTTATTTGCTCTACTCTTGAACTGCTATATAAACTCTTTTTTTTTTAAACTTCTGACACACAAACATTACTTGAGAAAACCACTACCTATATAATCTGAAAAGCTCTTTCTTCTCTCTCTGCTACTTGTGATATTTGTTAGTCTAGCCTGCTACAAGCCAAGGCTTGAAATTGTGCAACACCTATCTTACATCTTGTGTTTTCTTTCTCTAACTGGTATTCTTCTGATTAAATTTTAGAACCCAAACCTATGTGTTTATTTACTACCTTAGTTCATCAATCCTGAGTTATTCCTGCATCTGTTTACTACTTACCTATCATGCCAAATACTGCCTTATTCAAATATGTAATTAGCATGTCTCCACTTTACTTGTCTGTTCACTATCTTGTTTAAGCATGTCTTACTTGTGTAAATAGCCTGTTTGACTTACTACTGTCCATCTAGCATGCCTAAACTTTACTTTTGTGTAATTAGCATTCCTACACTTATTAATACTTTCCTAACATGTTCATTTAAGTCCTTGTCTGTTCTACCTTACTCCTGCTAAGTTAGTTAATCTCCTTAGAGTGACTCTAGTTGTGTTGTTTATATGTCCTCAACATGTTTCTGCTGTGATCTTTTCTTCATGACCTGCATTCTATCTAACCTATTATTCTATAGAACCCCTTTAGAAATCTATGCATCCTATTATTTATGTTCTCCATGAAGGTGTATTCTATGTGTTCCCAACCCCTCTTTCCTTATGTGGAAACTGTTTGTCAAAGTATTTTCCAAAGCTGTTTGTTCTGTGGCTTGTGTTCTGAGTGCAAATTGTTTTTCATACTTTCTCAAACTATTTTTAACACTAAATTAGTACTGATTTTCAGAAAATCTTTTCCCTCTTAAGACCTTGTGCACGGTGAAATCGGAGGAACCAATTTCCTCGTCATTATGATGACCCACAGACATACTTCCCAAGGTTCGAGACTGGGGTCGAGTTCCAACTTCGAGGGCTGTCAAGGCTTGGCCTCAGGGCAATGTAGACCAATGGCTATATTGGAAAAGAGGGGAGTTCCCAAGAGGCACAACCATAGTTAATAAAGTCTGTCAGGTTAGACATATGCTAGTCTGAGCCCGCATCATGACACCAACTTATTGTCCCATCCCCTTTATTGTCTTTGTAATCAATGCATTTCGTACTATATTGGGATTCCCCTCCTATATAAGCGGGGTTCTTATCATTTTGTAAGGGTCTGTTGCTCCAATTGCTCTACACGAAATATACAAGATCGTCATACTTTCTCTCTAACCTATTCTCTTGATATTATTGCTTTCATTTATTATCTTCATATTTGTTCATCATTTATTGCTTATCATTGGCCATAAAGAGCCTCCGTTAATTTTATTATAACTGTTAGTCGCATAGCAACTACCTTCGATAGCTCGTAATCGAGCTCCGGGATCGACCTCGAGGCTCCGAATCGACGAGCTCAAGGCCCGATAATTGGCCTTTCAGTTTGATTTTCGCCCTATCCTTTACTCTTATCTCGTTTCTACGTCTCACATACATAGCACCAACTTCTTAACAAACTAGCATAAAAATAGATCATGTATTTTTAGAATCACATCAACAAATTTAATTGTTATTACCATTTTCACGGCAAACAGTTTGGCGCCCACCGTGGGGCCAAAAATAATAGTGATTATTTTCTTGCTGCTTTCGTCACATAACACAAGTTATCTTTCACACCTGTTCTTGTCCAAGATCTTCACATTTCAGGTTGAAATGCCTAACTCAACAGATAGAGGTGAAAATAACTACCTGGAGAACCGGGGAGAAAATGGTGTGGTTGTTCAAGCCCGGGCACAAAAGGAGATCCCTCGGCATGTTGTTCATATGATTATTGGAGGGATCGACATTCCCCAAGTGCCCATGATCACGCGGACAAAAATATCCGTCGCAATATAAGGGCATATCCAAGACGGCAAGGCTGAAGATACCCTCGCATTCAGGGAAGAAGATCTCGAGACCTTGACAGAACCGCACAACGACGCGTTGGTAATCTCATTTCTTTTAAACAACATCCGAGTTAAATGTGTGCTTGTGGATTCGGGTAGCTCGGCCAACGTAATCAGGTCAGAGGTTAGTAGAACAGCTTGGGTTACTCGACCAAATCATACCCGCCCCCCGGGTCCTCCACGTCTTTAATATGACCGGCAAAGTAACAAAGGGAGAAATCACCCTCCTAGTCGACACGTCCGGCAAGGTTGAGAACACAAAGTTTCAAGTCATCAACAATGACATAAGGTGTAATGCATTGCTTGGCAGGCCGTGAATACATAGTATGAGGGCAGTAGCGTCAACCTTGCACCAGAAGATTAAATTTCCGACAAAGGATGGCATAACGACCGTATATGGAGAACATCATGCAGCGAAAGAAATGTTTGCGGTTTACCAAGAGGAGTCGACCCATGTACTCCCGACCTCGGACATGTCTGGCAACACACAGACCCCGAGGATGATGGAGAAGATTTCCTCGTTCCTTGAACTTTCGTTGCCCCCAAAGAGTTAGATGCAACGAATCGACGATCAAAGATCTGGAGCAAGCTATTTTGGTCGAATACCTCCCTGATCGTAAGGTATTCCTGGGAACAGGATTAACCCCCGAACTCAGGAAAAAATTCATTCAATTTCTTATCAATAATATTGACTGTTTCGCATGGTCCAACTTAGATATGACAGGTATCCCGCTGGAAATAACCTCCCACCAACTAAGTGTCGACCCCAGGTTTAAACTGGTGAAGCAAACAAAAGACCCCAGTCCGAGATAAAACACGGATTCATCAAGGATAAGGGAACGAAACTCCTTAAAATGGGGTCCATTAGAGAAGTAAAGTACCCCGAGTAGCTGGCCAATGTAGTAGTGGTACCCAAAAAGGGAAATAAGCTAAGAATGTGCGTAGACTATAAAGACGTAAATAGGGCGTGTCCCAAGGATTCGTTCCCATTGCCTAACATCGATCGTCTGATCGATGCTACAGCCTGCCACAAGACCCTCACATTTCTCAATGCCTATTTGGGGTATAATCAAATTCAAATGAACCTTGAAGACAGGGAGAAGACCTCGTTCATCACAAAGTATGGTACCTACTGTTACAATGTAATGCCTTTTGGACTGAAAAATGCAGAGGCTACATACCAGCGTCTAGTTAATAAAATGTTGGAGAGTCAAATAGGCAAATCCATGTATGTTTATATTGACGACATGCTAGTTAAGTCCCTGCGTGCAGAGGACCATTTACCTCATTTGTAGGAAACATTCGACATCCTTAGAAGTTACAACATGAAGATCAACCCCGAGAAATATGCCTTCGGAGTGGGTTCGAGAAAATTCTTAGGCTTCACGGTATCAAATAGGGGAATTGAGATTAACCTCTATAAAATCAAGGCCATCGAAGAAATCACAGTGGTAAACAATGTAAAGGTCGTACAACGGCTAACATGTCGGATAACAGCTCAGGGCAGATTCATATCCAGGTTATCCGACAGGAGCCACCATTTCTTCTCCTTACTCAAATGAAAGAACAACTTTGAATGGACTCTAGAATGCAAACGTACCTTAAAAGAGCTGAAGCAATATCTGACTAGCCCACCTCTGCTCCACACACCAAGGGGGGATGAAACACTATATCTACACTTAGCCATATTCGAGATAGCGGTATGGGATGTGCTAGTTCGAGAAGAGCAAGGTACGCAATTCCCCATTTGTTACGTAAGCTGAACCCTGGAGGATGCTTAAACTAGGTACCCACACCTTGAAAAATTGGCTCTTGCGTTAATAAGTGCATTGTGTAAATTTAATCCCTATTTTCAATGCCATCATATTTGTGTTCTAACGACATACCCCGTAGAGAGCATATTGCACAAACCCAATCTATCGAGTCGATTGGCCAAAAGGGACATCGAACTCGGGGGGTATGATATCGAGTATCAACCTCAAACAGCCATCAAGTCCCAGATCCGGGCAGACTTTGTGGCCAATTTCTCGTGCCCGAGGTAGAATAGGAACTTTTACTTAAATCAAGCACGTCTTCCGAGGTATGGACCATGTTCACTAATGGCGCCATAAATGTGAGAGGTTCCGAACACGGTAGAGTCCTAAAGCCACCTACATGTGGCATACTCAGGCAATCCATAAAAACTGCAAAATTGACTAACAGTAAGGCCGAGTACAAGGCTATGATTGCAGGTTTAGAACTTGCCAAAAGCTTGGGAGCTGAGACCATTGAAGCAAAATGCGATTCACTCCTTGTAGTAAGCCAAGTGAATGGGATCTACGAGGTCTGAGAAGATAGGATGCTGAGATATTTGGACAAACTCCAAGTCGCATAAGGTCGCTTCAAAGAATGGACTTTAGTCCATGTACCTCTAGAGTAGAATAGTGAGGTCGATGCACTCGCAAACCTGGGATCATCCTTTGAAGAAGATGATCTACTCTTCGGGGCTGTCGTTCAACTATCAAAATCAGTAATCGAGGAAGGTCATGCGGAGATTAATTCCACCAACCTAACATGGGATTGGAGAAATAAATATATTGATTATTTGAAAGACAGAAAATTGCCTGAGGATCCAAAGGAATCGAGGGCCCTGTTAACCAAAGCAGCCCGATTCGCACTCGATGAAAACAAGATTTTGTACCGAAGAACTTTCGATGGCCCCCTAGCAGTATGTCTGGTGCCAAGGGATACAGATTATGTACTACGAGATATTCACGAGGGCATCTGCGAAAATCATTCCGATGTCGATGCCTTAGTTCGAAAGGTAACTAGAGCAGGCTACTATTGGGACAACATGAAAAAGGATAGCAAAGAATTCGTCTGTAAGTGAGACAAATGCTAGAGATTTTCCCCGATGATTCACCAACTCAGTGAATAGCTGCATTTGGTATTATCACCATGGCCGTTCATGAAGTGGGGGATGGACATCATCGGATCCCTGCCAACGGTACCAGGTTAGGCTATATTTATTTTGTTTATGACTGACTATTTCTCCAAATGGGTGGAAGCGTAGGCCTTCAAAAAGATAAGAGAAAAAGAAGTCATCAACTTCATCTGGGGCCACATCATGTGCCGATTCGGGATACCCTTCAAGATAACATGTGATAACGGGAAGCAATTCATCGGGAGCAAGTTAACATAATTCATTGAGGAACACTAAATCAAGAGAATCCTGTCGACGCCTATCACCTATGTGCGATCGGCCAGGTCGAGTCCACAAATAAAACCATCATCCAAAACTTAAAAAAGAAATTGGAACGCACCAAGGGAAAGTGGAGAGAAATATTGCCAGAAGTGTTGTGGTTATACCGAACAACGTCAAAATCGAGCACATGTGAAACGCCATTCTCTCTAGTATACGGCTAGATACAGAAATTGGGTTTGAATCAGTCAACAATTAATCATAAGTCTTCGTGGGAACGATACTCTACTCACTACTCTATTACTTGACCATCATGTGCACTTGCGTGAGTGTTTTTGGTCGCAACAAGTTTTTGGCGCCGTTGCCGGGGACTTAGAAATTAGCTACTTGACTGAATTGAGCTTTTATTATTTATTTATTCGAGTTTTAACTCTCAGTTCACTTTGT
Source organism: Nicotiana sylvestris (assembly GCF_000393655.2). Classification (NCBI taxonomy): domain Eukaryota; kingdom Viridiplantae; phylum Streptophyta; class Magnoliopsida; order Solanales; family Solanaceae; genus Nicotiana; species Nicotiana sylvestris. Next base: position 69,156,176 of record NC_091061.1, on the reverse strand, counting down.
TTGTGCTAATACAGGAGTTTATATTGAATGCGAAGAAGTAGAAGCGCAAACAATCTCCTTCCTCTCGATCCCGAAATTGAACGAACACTTCACAGATTGAGGAGGGAGGTGGACGCTAGAACCAGAATTGCAAGAGAGTTGGACATTGTAGTTCAACCACAGCCAATTGAGATGCCAGGTAATGAGGAACACGCGGTGATTGAAACCGGAAGGCCCAGTCTGGATAATATGACTCAGGCTATTGTGAAGCCTGACATTACTGGGCACTTTGAGCTAAAACAATACATGGTGCAGCTGATCCAATCCATAGGGCTATTTGTGGGTTTACCTCATGAAGACCCGCATAGGCACATTCAAAATTTCTTGGAAATTACGGATACCTACAACTATCCGAACGTTTCCAAGGACTATGTCAGGCTGATACTTTTCCCCTTTTCACTGACATGGGAAGCTAAGGAGTGGTTAAATAAAGAGCCAGCAAATTCAATCCGCACTTGGGATGATCTGGCGAGGAAATTCTTAATCAAGTTTTTCCCCACTAAGAAAACAATGGTATTGAGGAGTCAAATTCTTGGGTTTGAACAACGAGCTGGCGAGACACTGCGTCAAGCATGGGAAAGGTACAAGAAGATGCTCAGAGACTATCCTCATCATTTCTAGATGGACGAGGTATTGGGTCAAACTTTTGTAAATGGGTTAGATGATGCTTCAAAGATGAATCTTGATTCAGCTTGTAGGGGTAGTTGCATGGCAAGACCGTACAGTGAAATCCAAATCTTGCTGAATAATTTCACTGCTAATGATAATAACTGTCAAGGTGAGGGTGATCCACGAAAGGCAGTTAAGCAAAAATTAGATGGGTTACTTGAGTTAGACGAAGTGTCAGCCATGAGAGCCGATATTGCAAAGCTGGCCAATCAGATGACTAGGATGACAATGCAACAACCACAGACAATGCAACACGTACAACAAATGAATATTTGCTGCGAACTCTATGGCGACAGTCATATGAGTGATATGTGCCCCACGAATCCAAAATCCATCTATTATGTGGGGCAACAGAATAGAGGTCCACCGAATCAGCATACACAATACGAGAATTCTTACAGCTTACAATCCAAATTGGAGGAATCATCCCAACTTCTCATGGGGTGGAAATCAACAGAATCAAAATCAACATGGATCCCAAGGGAATTTCAATCAGCCTCAGACACCACCCCAGCATATGGAAGAAAGTACCAATGATCTGCTAAAGAAGTTGTTGATTGACAATCAGCAACTCAGGACCGACTTCAAAAATCTTGAAAGGCAAATGGGGCAGTTAGCAACAAATCAAAACACTAGACTTGCAGGCGCCCTCCCCAGTGATACAGAAAAGAACCCTCAAGTGAATGCAGTTACACTTAGAAACAGGAGGGAGCTAGAGGAAGTGCCAAAGAAAAAGAAAGACAAGACCATACCTAAGGGAGAGTTGATCCCTAAAGTGACTCAAGAGCCAAAGAATGCTGCTAAAATTTTAGAGCCAATGGAGGCCCCAAGACCACCACCACCTTTTCCCCAGAGATTGTAGAAAAAGAATGATGGTCGCATGTTCACAAAATTCCTCTCTATGTTAAGCCAGGTTCAATTGAATATCCCACTTGTTGATGTGCTTCGTGAAATTCCAAAGTATGCTAAATACATAAAAGATATAGTGGCTCACAAGAGAAGATTAACTGAATTTGAGACAGTGGCACTTACTGAGGAGTGCACTTCAAGGGTCCAAAATAATCTCCCTCAAAAGCTTAAGGATCCTAGCAGCTTCACGATTCTTGTGCGCATTGGCAATATTGATGTGGGTCATGCTCTTTGCGATTTGGGGGCGAGCATAAATCTAATGCCCCTGTCCTTGTTCAAGCAACTGGGCCTGGGAGATATGGGTCGTGCTCTTTGCGATTTGGGGGTGAGCATAAATCTAATGTCCCTGTCCTTGTTCAAACAACTGGGCCTGGGAGCTCCAAGGCCCACTACTGTGATGTTACAGCTGGCTGACAGATGGATAGCACACCCTGAAGGGGTGATTGAAGATGTGTTGCTGCAGATTGGGAAATTCATCTTCCCTGCTGATTTCATTATCCTTGATTATGAGGCTGACGAACTGGTTCCAATCATATTGGGGCGACCTCTCTTAGCTACTGGTGATGCAATTATCAAACTGATAGAGGGAAAGATGATTTTGAGGGTAGATGATGAGGATGTAGTTTTTAATGTCTACAGAGCAATCCAACTTCCCTGCCACTATGAGGAGCTCTCAATGATATCTGTTGTTGAGGGCAATGAGCAGATTCATTATCCGAGTGTATATCTAGACGATTCTCTAGAGAAAACACTTATGTTGCTTGATAGCCTGGGGGTTGATGAGGAGGTTGAGGAGATGATGCACATCCTTGATACATCTTGTGCATACCTGCAAGGGACGTACCCCTTCGAGCCTTTGAATAGACCAGAGGGGCCTCCACCAAAGCCGTCAATTAAGGAAGCCCCAAAATTGGAACTTAAACCCCTTCCACCTCACCTGCAATATGCTTATTTGGGTGACTCTGACATTTTACCTGTTATTGTCTCGTCTGACTTGTCTAAATTGCAGGAAGAAAAGCTGTTAAGAGTGCTACGTGAGCACAAGCGAGCACATGGGTGGACTATGTCTGACATTAAGGGCATTAGTCCAGCCTTCTGCATGCATAAAATCCCCATGGAGGACGGACACAAGCCCAGTGTAGAGCAACAACGCCGACTCAATCCAATCATGAAAGAGGTGGTAAGAAAAGAAGTGATTAAGTGGCTCGATGCAGGTATTGTATTTCCTATCTCAGACAGCAAATGGGTAAGCCCCGTCCAATGTGTACCCAAGAAAAGGGGGATGATTGTAGTAGTTAATGAGAATAATGATTTAATACCTACAATAACTGTCACTGGGTGGAGAATTTGTATTGATTATAGAAAATTGAACAATGCCACCCGGAAGGACCACTTTCCCCTCCCCTTTATTGACCAAATGCTTGATAGATTAGCTGGCCAAGAGTACTACTGCTTCTTAGATGGTTACTCGGGGTATAATCAGATTGCTATAGCCCTAGAGGACCAAGAGAAGACCACTTTTACGTGTCCTTATGGCACGTATGCGTTCAAGTGAATGCCCTTTGGTCTTTGTAATGCACCTGCGACCTTTCAAAGGTGTATGATGGCCATTTTTACTGACATGGTTGAGAGGTTTGTGGAAGTGTTCATGGACGATTTTTCTGTATTTGGATGTTCTTTTGATAACTTCTTGATGAACCTTGATAAAGTACTTGCTAGGTGTGAAGAAACTAAGTTGGTGCTAAACTGGGAAAAGTGTCATTTCATGGTACGTGAAGGTATAGTCCTGGGGCACAAGGTGTCCAAAGATGGTTTTCAGGTGGACAAGGCAAAGGTGGAAGTGATTGAAAAATTGCCTCCACCGATATCTGTCAAAGGCGTTCGCAATTTCTTGGTCCATGCAGGTTTTTATCGTCGTTTCATTAAAGATTTCTCGAAAATTTCCTCTCCCTTGTGTAGGTTGCTTGAGAAAGATGTCGCCTTCAAATTTGATGATGCATGTCTGAAGGCATTCGAGGAGCTGAAAGGAAGGTTGGTTACTGCACCAATCATAATTGCTCTGGATTGGGAGCAGCCATTTGAGTTGATGTGCGATGCGAGCGACATGGCTGTTGGTGGTGTCTTGGGGCAAAGGAGAAATAAGATATTCCACTCTATCTACTGTGCGAGCAGAACTCTGAATCCAGCTCAAATGAACTACACCGTCACTGAAAAAGAGTTGCTTGCAGTGGTGTGGGCATTTGACATGTTCAGGTCATATCTTGTGGGGACCAAAGTCATCGTCTACACAGATCATTCAGCTATCAGATACCTATTTGAGAAAAACGACGCCAAGCCGAGACTGATTCGGTGGGTCCTACTCTTGCAGGAGTTTGATTTAGAGATCCAAGATCGCAAAGGAACAGAGAACCAAATAGCTGATCACTTGTCCAGGTTAGAAAATCGGAACCATGTTGCTGAAGGGGGTGCAATCAAAGAAACATTCCCCGATGAGCAGTTATTGGCAATCACCTCAAACACAGCCCCGTGGTATGCAGATTATGTGAACTTTATTGCAAGTGGGGTGACACCACCAGAATTGACACCAGACAATAGACGAAGGTTCTTGCATGATGTGAGGCTCTACATGTGGGATGAGCCATTCTTATACAGGCTATATGCAGATCAGTTAATGCAGAGATGTGTTCCTGAGGAGGAGATGAGTGCCATACTTCATAGTTGTCTCGCCTCGTCATACGGAGGTCATCACGATGGAGACAAGACTACCCAGAAAGTGCTACAATCAGGTTTCTATTGGCCAAAATTGTTTAGGGATGCACACGCATTTGTTAAAATGTGTGACAGGTGCCAAAGAACCTGGACTATTACTAAGAAGCACGAGATGCCGCTGCAAAACATCCTGGTTGTGGAGCTTTTCGATGTTTGGGGAATTGACTTCATGGGACCTTTTCCATACTCGAACGACCATAGATACATCTTGGTGGCAGTTTATTATGTGTATAAGTGGGTGGAGTCCTTTGCTCTTCCCTCTAATGATGCAAAGGTGGTGGCAAGCTTTGTCAAGAAGCATATCTTCACACGTTTTGGAACTCCTAGAGTGTTGATCAATGATGGAGGTACGCATTTCTGCAACAAACTGTTAAACAATGTCCTTGCAAAGTACGGGGTCAAGCATAAGGTCTCCACTGCCTATCACATACAGACGAATGGTCAAGTAGAGGTTTCAAACAGAGAGGTAAAGCAAATTCTTGAGAAAACAGTGAGTGCAAATAGAAAAGATTGGGCCGGAAAGTTAGACGACGCATTGTGGACGTATCGAATAGCATACAAAACTCCCATAGGTGTTTCTCCTTATAGATTGGTGTATGGGAAGTCATGTCACTTGCCCGTCAAACTAGAGCACAAGGCCTATTGGGCAATAAAGAATCTGAACATGGATGGGGACTTAGCTGGAGAGAAGAGGTTGTTGCAACTCTATGAGCTCGAGGAGTTTCGATTACATGCATATGAGAATGCCAAATTGTATAAAGAGAAGACTAAGAGGTGGCATGACAAGCACATTCAACATCGAGAGTTCGAGCCAAGGCAAGAAGTTCTGTTGTTCAATTCGAGGTTGAAGCTTTTCCCCAAAAAGCTTAAATCTCGTTGGTCGGGCCCTTTTGTTGTGGTAAGCGTGAAACCTCATGGAGCCGTGGAGTTGAGAGATATGAGTTCAACTGGCACTTTCTTGGTAAACGGTCAACGGATAAAACATTACTGGGGTGGTGACTTTGCACGTCACAAGACCTCAGTGGACTTGAAGGATGCTTGAGAACATGTTGAGTCATGCCGCGACGTTAAATCAGGCGCTGGATGGGAGGCAACCCATTGAAATGTTGTAACCGTCGTGCCACGACGTTAAATAAGTCGCTGGTTGGGAGGCAACCCAACGATAGTAGTAGTGTTTGAGTTTGAGCTTTAACTTACTAACAAATGCAGGCGACGAAGGGCGGGTGAAAGGACCATCCACTAGGAGCAAACCAGGTGAAAATAAGTGCAAAAATAAATGCCCAGGAACGCGACTTCGCGCCCACTTCGCGCATAAGTTCGCGCGCCTGGGCGAACCATTCTGCCTGAAAACAAAAAAGGACGTGCGAGCTCCTAAACTTCGCGCCAAAGTTCGCGCGCCTGGGCAAACCATTCTGCCTGAAAACAAAAAAAGACGCGCGAGCTTGCGCATTAGTTCGCGCGCCTGACGGAACTCTTCCGGCGTTTTGTGTTTTTTTTATTTTTGTAGTTTAATTGGTTTTTTTTTAAGTCACAATAACCCCCCCCCCCCTTCTAATAAACAACACCCTTTCCTCTCCCTCATTCTCACCCAAAAATACCCAACTCCTTCACCAAATTCCAACACCCCTACCCCCATCCCCCTCTCACAATTTTATTCCCCAAACTCACTAGAATCCTCCCCATTCTCCTTCACAAGGTATGAGCCCTAGTTGTAGTTTTCTTTCTTTTTCTCTTTCTATTTTCAGATTTTTTTTCTTTTTGTATGTTGTATCTTATGCCATTAGTGTAGATGTGTTTGGTGACTTGGTGTTCAAACTTGGTAAAATATGTTGTGGGGTTAGTTTGTTGCAAGTGTGGGGTGGGTAGTACTTGATTTAGGTTATAGATGATATTTTTGGGAGGCCCTTGTTGGAAGACACTTAGAAAAGAGTTGTGAGAGCCTAATGCCCACAAGGTGTTTGTGGAAAGGCCTCAATGAGCATGATTATGTAGTTGTGACCAATTTTGCGTGTGACGTCTGAGTAACCACATTAAGTCACACTAATTTTGTTGGGCTGAGCTAATGTGTCCACTTTTTGCAAGTATTATGGCACCATCGAAAAAGCGCCAATCCACGGGTCCATCCTCAAGCCGCCAAAGGACAGCTCCTGCACGTCCCTATGATAGCAACAAATTTGTATCCCCTGAGGCTCAGACCCGTTTTACAGAGAAGGCTACCAATAAGCCAATTCAGGAGAGGGGCATTGACATCAAAAGGTCAAGTAACGATGCCCCCACATGTACAATGAGTTGATGGAGCGGGGTTTGCAGGCCTTCATTGACGAGCCAGGGGAGGCTAATGTAATTCTTGTACACGAATTCTATGCTAATCTTCCAGAGCATGTCAACCATGTGGTCACAGTGCGCCGCAAGGCGGTGGATGCCTCCATTGAGGCAATACGCATAGCATATCAATTGCCCGACCCTCTGCCTGAGAATACTGAATTTTATGAATATGGGCTAAATCCAACCGATGCCAAGTGGGAGCGTTTCTTTGATGACATCTGCATACCAGGAAAAATGGTAGAGTGGCTGGAACATGGACAGAAGTTCCACTCCACCGTTTTAACTCCAGAGGCGAAGAGCTGGTTGTATGTGATTAACAGTCGCCTTATTCCCTCCAAAAATACTACGGAGGTGAATGGACCCCAGGCTGCATTGATTTGGTGTTTCATCAAGGGTCTTCCCTTCGACATGGCCAAAGTGATCCACGACAAGATGTTTATCCGATGCCCCCAACGCCTGTATGGGTTCTTTTTCCCATCCTTGGTGACTAAGCTTTGCAGGAAAGTGCAGGTACCTGAAAATACTCGTGTGGACGGGCTGGTAAGAAAAAGCCACAAGATCCGACCTGGCAAGAACACCTCGGGGGTAGCCCTAGTAGCACTGGCAGGTGGAGAGGATGAGAGTGGTTCGGATGCATTAGAGGAGGAAGAGGAAGAGCAAATGGATGTGGAGGGCGAAGCGCAGGCACATGCGCACAGCGCAACAGCTGCAGCACTGTCACGAGCAGCGTCCTCTTCAGGAACTGCCAGAGTGTCCCGACACACCATATTGGAGCAGGAGGTGGCTGGTCTACGCACCTCCATGAATGATTTGAGCACTCGTGTGGATGCGATAGCTGACCGACAAGTCAAGTCGGAAAAGAAGTTCATGGGTTGGCTGCGAGCTTTGGGGCGTGCGTGCAACGTCAACCCCGAAACCGTTTCCGATCAAGAGTGAAGCTTCAAGGAAGTCTCTTTACCTCACTGCTCGTTTAAGTTTTAAGCCATGGGGACATGTCTTCTTTTTTTAAGTGTGGGGTGGGGGATTCCTTCATTTTATTTTGTATGTAGTTGTACAAATTGCCGGGTTGTTTTGTTTGTTTCATTTTGACTTGATAGTTTTTGTTAAGAAGGAGTAGTTTTTTTTGTTAATTTAGATAAATTGCTCGGCCATACGACGGATCCCTTTCGACGGGGTTCTTGAGGGACTGAGTCGAGAAAAAAAACTGAAAAACTGAAAAAAAAATTGTAGGCTCTTCCTGATGACGAATCTTTTAGACGATTTTCTTGAGGGAAGTGAGTCTAGAGAAATCAATAAAAAGATTTTTTATTTTTTTCTTAGGTAGTGTAGCAATTCCCCCTTGGTTTTTCTTTTAACCGCGGTTCTTTTCCAAGGGTTTAGCTTGAACCTTGCATAGGTAGTTTTTATTTTTGTTTTCTTTTTGATTTGTAGATTAGGGTAATGGGCTACGAGCTATAAAATTGAAAGAGAACCCATAGCTTTGACACACCTGAATAGACCCTAGAGTGTAATACTTAGTCCTGATTGTTGAATCTCACTGAAAGTGCCTTAATTTGTATGTTTGTTACTGAATTGAATACTTGTAATAGAGTGTCTTGATGAGCTGATCTGGAATGAGTCTTATGCCATGTGTGGTGAGTTTTTTGTAGTCCATGTATTGTACTTGTGTCTAGAACTTGCCCGATATTTGAATTGAAGCGAAATTTTAGGTGATGCTCGGTTTGAAAAATGATGTTAGGCTTTCTTTGACCTTATTGAGCTTAATTGCTTATCACAAATAAAATTTGTCCCTAGTTAACCCTTTTGAGCCTTTAGACTTTTGTTTGGCACCCGCATTACAAGCCTATACCCTTTTGTTCTTAATTGACATTGTTTTGATCCTTTTACCTCTTAAAGGACTTCAATTGTGAGAGGAGAGCAAAAAGAAGTAAGAAGAAAATAAGTATGGGGTGGCTTTTGAGTGGAACCAATAAAAGGATGAAAGGTGCACTATTGTTGTAAACGAATACACCACTAGCAGAAATTGAGTGACAAGAAGAATATTAAAAAAAATGATTACATTATGTCTTGTTCCAGCTAGTGGGAATGAATTAATAGAGTGCTTAAAGAAGAAGGGAGTATTTGTGGGATGCTATTGTGTGTGAATGAGAAGTGGGTTGAAGAATTTGCGCTAAATATTGCTCATGTGATATGTTAAAGTGCTTAGGGGTTGAGTCACTATTCCTAAATACATCCTACCCATCCCTTAGCCCATATTACAACCATGAAAAAGTCCTAATTGATTTTGGATCGAGCTAGCCTACATTAGTAGAGATTTACATTAAGGGCAAGCTTATGGTACCAATTGCATGCATGTGACCTCTTTTGTGAGAGTGAGTGATTTCCTTGATATATGTGAGTATATGAATTGAATGTGGTGGATTGAACTCAGTTTTTGTTGATGTAATTGTGAGGGCATATGATTCGTGACGGAAAAGCAAGTCTTGACTTCTATGTAGAGTACTTTGAGGAAGTGTGAATATTACATGGCACTTGAGAGTCGACTTTAAGGCTAGGATTGTTCAGTGCTAGGCATAATACATTTACATTGTTCTAGGTGTAATGCGTTAAGGGAAATGGTTGAGTGAAGGATTCTCTAGAGAGTATAGTTGATTGCTCGAGGACTAGCAATGAATTAAGTGTGGGGTGTTAATAATAGGCGAAATCTAGGTAATTTAGCTATTGTTTATGCTTCCGCTTGATTATATTCCAATGACATATTGTGGTTAATTGATGAAAAATAGGCTTTAATTGTGATATGTATACATTGCAGGATGAGGAGCCTATATGATGCTTTCAAGAGGATATTGGAATGATTTATGAGCAAGAACAACCCTTCGGAGTTGAGTGCACGCAAGGACGAGATGAAAAAATGGACGAAATCAAACTCTAGGTGCGCGAAGAAACGCGCGAAGGCGCGCAGGAGTTCACGCGTAAGAAAGGCCGAGGCAGAATCATGCGCGAAGAAACGCACGAAATTATGCGCGAGCTCACGCATGTCCGGTCCGAAAAAACATTATTTAGGGGTAAAATTGGAAATCTTGAGAGAAACCCACTTAACCTATATAAAGTCAAGCTCGCCCAAGGTTAAATCATCAAGGTTTTCATAGTTTAGTGCAAGAAATTGAGAGGCAAGAGGCAAGGAGGAGTTTTGACCATCAAGTTCTTCTTTTCTTCTCTTGTTTTTGCTATTTTGTGATGAAATTGAACTTATTTGGGATGAACACTAGTATGAGTGGATAAGACCCATTGTTCTGGGGTCATGGGTAAAACATGAATGTTGTTGTTTGGAGTTTAATTTGACAAAGTGGGTTTATCATATTGTGTTGTTTATTTAATTCTGCGTTCAATTATTTTGCTGAGTAGTTAACAGTGAAATACTATCTACGAATCTTTAGTTGAACTCGAAAGTGGGAACTTTAGATTGCATATAAAATTAAATAGAGCAAGTTCTTGAACCCGGGTCTCGGGGAACGGATTCGCAATTGGGGTAGACATATACCCAATTGCCTTGCTTGGTTGAAATACAGGAATTGTAAATGCTTTCTTTTTAATCTTAATTCCATAGACATATAGGCATTGAGTTGACTTGAATAGACGAGTAAGAACTCGACAGATTCTTATGAGTAATATCAACCCTGTCAATCAATAACCTAGATAAATTGATTACATTCTAAGTCAAGAACACAACACGATAGTTAACTATGCACGTGACCCTGGAATATCCTCTCCTACTGTTTGTTACTCGAAATTGCTATTTGTTTGGTTACTTGCTTTAGTTAGATTAATTCTTTATAGTTTAAGTAGTAAAACAATTACATCTCTCTTTTGTGAACAACCTCTTGGGTAGATATAGAAATTGGGTTTGAATCAGTCAACAGTTAATCATGAGTCTTTGTGGGAACGATACTCTACTCACTACTCTATTACTTGACGATCACGTGCACTTGCATGAGTGTTTTTGGTCGCAACAATAACTCCTGATTTGGGATTGTTAAATGTGTCGATGCGAAATAGGCTTCTAAACTACTCGAAGAAATACATGCTGGGACCTACGACCCGCACATGAATGGTATTGTCTTGGCCAAGAAGAGATTTAGGGCCGGTTACTTTTGGATGACAATGGAGACAGATTGTGTACAATATGTCCGCAAATACTACCAATGCCAAGTGCATGCCGATATGATAAAATTACCACCAAACGAGCTCAATGCAACAAGCTCACCTTGGCCATTCCCCGCTTGGGGAATGGATGTCATCGGTTCTATTGAGCCCACGGCTTCAAACAGGCACAAGTTTATTCTGGTAGCCATTGATTACTTCACACAATGGGTAGAGGATGCATCTTACAAAGTTGTAACCAAGAAAGTCATCATAAACTTTGTCAAAGATTGTATTATTTGCTGATTCAGAGTTCCCTAGTCCATTGTTACTGATAATGCTGCCAATCTCAATAGTGATCTGATTAAAGCCACGTGTGAAACATTCAAAATCAAGCACAAGAATTACACAACCTATTGACCTCAGATGAATGGAGCTATAGAAGCCGCCAACAACAACATAAGGAAGATACTAAGGAAGATGGTAGAAAACCACAAGCAATGAGAAGCTACCCTTTGCTTTGTTGGGATACCGCACTACAGTTCGCACATCAACCGGGGCAACTCCTTACATGCTGGTTTATGGTACCGAAGCTATCATCCCAACGGAAGTAGAGATTCCTTCTTTAAGAATCATACGGGAAGCTAAACTCAGCGATGCAGAATGGAAAAGGAGCCGCTATGAACAATTGGCCCTTATAGATTGAAAAAGGATGAACGCAGTATTCACGGTCAACTTTACCAGAAAAGAATGTCTAGATCTTTCAATAAAAGAATCAAACAATGGCAATTTGCACCAGGATAGCTGGTACTGAAGAAGATCTTCCCACATCAAGATGAAGCCAAAGGGAAATTCTCTCCCAACTGGCAAGGTCCTTATATGATTCACAGGATGCTAACAGGAGGATCACTCATACTTGCAGAGATGGATGGAGAAATCTAGCCAAAACCAATTAATTCAGACGCAGTCAAGGGATACTACGCTTAGACTATTTACATTTCCTCATCTGATGTAACTGAACTACGCTTGACCTAATTCCTGTTTAAGAGGGGATACGTAGGCAGCCCTATGGGTTCAGTCATATCATAATAAAATTTTAATTTCCCCCAGAGCCAGAAACTGGGGTAGAATTTTGAGGAGTTACCTCAAAATTCCGGAGCAACTCAAGCCAACGTCGTCGCATACCAGAAAGTCAGAAATTGATTAAGCAACTAGGGTAGAATTTGGAGAAAGATTCTCAAAATTCCGAAGAAGGATCAACAAGGCTCATTATTCGCAAACGACTGAAGGATCATCTACCAAACTGAGGCAGAATTTGGAGAAGGACCCTCAAAATTCTAACACGAGGAAGTTGCAATGTCTCTGAAATGTGTTACAGTCACCAGTTTATCTAAAATTACTGGATATTTCAATATGTTTCTAAAAAACTTTATTTTTATCAATAACTGCATATTTTCGAAAACTCTTATTTTTCGTAACAGTCAGGTGTTACCCAGGGAAACTGAAATAAGGCCTCCAAAACGGAACAAAGCAAGGCCAGCGAACAGAGGCACGAACCAAACTCCCCCTCGCAAAACTTATAATTTTTCTTTGAACGCAGGCACATCTGACGTAGCGATAGCATTCGCGAACATGTATACACAAAGCAAAATCACTATCAAACAGGCCATCAGACACTGAATAAGTCTCTAGCTAAGAAATATGCTACCCTTATTTGCTACTCGACTAAACCCTATCCCGCATATCTTCTTGATGCTAATCCTTGCCTCCATATTTGCATGAGCCTAATCATTGCCTCCATACCTACATGAGGCTAATCCCTGCCTCCATACTTGAATGAGGCTAATCCCTGCCTCCCTATATACATGAGGCTAATCACTGCCTCCATATTTGCATAAGGCTAATCCTTGCCTCCATACATGCATGAAGCTAATCCCTGCCTCCCTATATACTTGAGGCTAATCACTGCCTCCATATTTGCATAAGGCTAATCCTTGCCTCCCTATTTGCATGAGGCTAATCCTTGCCTCCGTATTTGCATAAGGCTGATCTCTGCCTCCATATTTGCATGAGGTTAAACCTTGCCTCCATATTTGCATAAGGCTAATCCCTGCCTCCATACTTTCATGAGGCTAGTCCTTGCCTCCATACCTGCATGAGGCTAATATCTGCCTCCTTATCTGTACTAGGGTAATCCTTGGCTCCATATTTGCATGAGGCTAGTCCTTTCCTCCACATCTGCATGAGGCTAATCCTTGACTCCATATCTGCATGAGGCTAATCCTTGCCTCCATATTTGCATAAAGCTACCATATTTGCACCATCCTTGCCTCCGTATTTGCATCATCCTCAATGCCGGAAGACATCATCCCATAGCATGAGGATCTCTCAAATTTGCATATCATTATTCAAAGGCATCATGGTTCAGAGGCACCATTTTCATGGCCCGAGAACATCATTTCATGTCCCGCGAATCCCTTACTAAATAATTCATGGCCCAGGACATCATGGTCCGAGGACGTCATCCTTAATCGTCCGAAGACAATTTTCATGGTCCAAAGGGAATTTGCATCATGTTTAAAGTTTCGCACAAATATGCGTTTGTAGCATCTCTTTATCTGCAGGTGACCACTAAGCAACCGCTATCCAAGCAAGAGCGATCTCACTCCAGTTCTTTCAACTATCTCAAACTTGACTATTCATCATAACCACTCCTGCGTCCTAAAATCTCGTGTCTGTTCTTGTAATGACTTCATCGGTATATCCCGCCAATAAATCCAAAACTACACATGGCGTGATTTCTGTAAAACCAGGGATATGTAGGCAGCTAAAAGACCAGTGTCCGGCCTCTATCTTTCAAAACATCTCATCTGGTCAAAATTGGCCAGTATTTCATTACCTGGAAACTCTTTCATCCTTCCCAGGTAAAGAGGGGCAACTGTTGATACCTAATTTTTCCCATAATATTTTTAAAACTATTCTTTGGAATCAATTAGTATTTTTTATACAATTTTTGTATTTTTAAAATATTTTAATTAATTTATCTCAGCATTTATTTTATAAAACAATCACTGATTGCATCACAAATAGTTTTGTAATAATTTTTGTGGATTAATTTTATCATTTACATTTGTACTAAGTTTCAATTATTGCACAGATAGCCACATTTATATTTTTAGGATGCAATTGCAATTACTTTGAAATTATAGCCTATGAATGCATTATTACATTATTTTACCGAAAAATAGCCTTTTACATTTTTAAAATATTAAGTAATTATTTTAAAATATTTCCAGGCTAAAAATCATTTTTATAGCCTATTAGTTATTTTCAAAATTGTTTTATCAATTAAATAGGGTATTTAACAAATGGCCCCCTTATTTTCAAATTTAGACTAAATACCTAGCCCAATTTTAACCCAAATTTTAGATTAGACCAAGCCCAAAATAAACCCATCCCAAACCCAGCATCTACCCGACCCATTTCTTGCTAAATTCTGGCCGTTGATCATTTTGATCAACTGTCCAGATCCCTCCTTACCTAAATTAAACCTAATGACCTCCCCCAAACCTCTCATTTCCCTCTCCTCTCACGCCGATAGTTGATCTCCTCTTCTCTCAAATGCTCTCAAGTCCTAACCCTAACTCACCCTCATCGTCATTCATCTGCTGCCATTCATGCTAGTTCCTCACCACCATCAGACCACTAATGGCCTCTCCTATGTTGGTATTGCCATCTATAAGGTCTTGCCTATTTCAGGCTGTTCCGGTTAGATTTCGAGTAAGATCTTCCTATTTCACTTTAAACCTATGGATTTCTAAGCCTACTTCTTCATCTCTGTGTTGTTCTTCTCTAAACTCTAATTTCTTCCTTTGAACTTTTCAGATTTGTATATATCTGAGATGGTTTGGACTTATTTCACCAGTTTTTATGAAAATATTCTCGTTTTACGAGTGGCTTTTCATTTTTTCTCAAACTACGGTTTCCTAAAAATCCTTTTCTTCAAAATGTTTTACTGACTTTAAGTATTTAATCTTCTATTTTTATGTGTTTTTGACTAATTTCGAAGGGTTTGCTTTAACCTTAACTATCTATGCTAAAGCCTTAATGTTTCTTATGTTTTTGCTTCGATTCTGATACTTTTCGTGCTACTTGTTACGTTGTTGATTCTGTACTTTGACTTTCACGATTTCCCCTTTAGTCTAAATTCAATGTCTTGCGATTTTTACCCCAGTTCATCTCTATTAAGGTTTTTGATTCGATTTCTCGGCTAATTTCTGTACGTTTGTAAGATTCTATTTTAGCCTACTTGTCTATTTGTGGTAAACCTATATTTCTCTCCTTAAATCAATGATCGATTTGAATTCTTGATTTATCAATTTTTTCGTTAAGACTTATGTGTTGAGTCCTGAATATTCCTTTCTTGCCTTATTTGAATTGTATTGGATACTTGCTGATTCTTTACATGATTCTCTCCTTAATTAAGCCCTTGACTATTTTATTCTGAAATTCTTTATTTTTTGTTTGATTTGAACCCATTTCTTTAATAAGGCCTCTGATTCTTCCTTCTTTACTAAGTCTGATTGAACCTCTTGCCTTAATTAGTTCATGTCATTACTGTTGGCTAATTTTCCTTAATTAAAGGAGAAAAATATGCTGAATCTTTGTGTGATTGATTCTGAAATTCCTTAATTGTTGATTATTGATTACTTTACCTTATTTGCTCTACTCTTGAACTGCTATATAAACTCTCTTTTTTTAACTTCTGACACACGAACATTAGTTCAAAAAACCACTACCTTTACAATCTGAAAATCTCTTTTTGCTCTCTCTGCTACTTGTGATCTTTGTTAGTCTAGCCGGCTGTAAGCCAAGGCTGGAAATTGTGCAACACCTGTCTTTCATCTTGTGTTTTCTTTCTCTAACTGGTATGCTTCTGATTAAATTTTAGATTCCAAACTTATGTGTTTATTTACTGCATTAGTTCATCAATCCTGAGTTCATTCCTGCTTCTGTTCACTGCTTACCTAGCATGTCAAATACTGCCTTATTCAAATATGTAATTATCATGTCTCCACTTTACTTGTCTATTCACTATCTTATTTAAACATGTCTTACATGTGTAACTAGCCTGTTTGACTGACTATTGTTCATCTAGCATGCCTAAACTTTGCTTTTGTGCAATTAGCATGCCTACACTTGTTAATACTTGCCTAGCATGTTCATTTAAGTCTTTGTTTGTTCTGCCTTACTCCTGCTAAGTTAGTTAATCTCCCTAGAGTGACTCTAGTTGTGTTGTTTATATGTCCTCAACATGTTTCTGTTGTGATCGTTGCTTCATGACCTACATTATATCTAACCTATTAGTTCTGTAGAACCCCTTGAGAACTCTATCCATCTTGTTATTTATGTGTTCCATTAAGGTGTATTCTATGTGTTCCCAACCCCTCTTTCCTTGTGTGAAAACTATTTGTCAAAGTATTTTCCAAAGCTGTTTGTTTTGTGGCTTGTGTTCTGAGTGCAAATTGTTTTTCATACTTTCTCAAACTGTTTTCATCACTAAATTAGTATTGATTTTTAGAAAATATTTTCCCTCCTAAGACCTTTCTTTATAATGTTTACCAAAACTCTATCAAATCATGTCAAGCACTCTGACTTACTCTTATATTACTAGGTCCTGCCCCTCTGGTATGTGTACTGCTTAGAGACCCTTGAGATCTCTCTGAACTCTAGCATATCAGGGCTGGCACTTCCATATTGCACATAAATCAGTCCTTATTTGAGAAAGGTTTGGGTGTGAGCACTGCCCGGGATCCTTGAGGTCCTTAGGGAACTCTGACACACCTAGACATGAATTGTCTATGAAACTTTAGGCATTTGAGACTACTGAAGGCTGGGAAATTGCTTTGGGCCTGCTTCAAGCTCCCTATAGCTTAATTTCTATTCTGTTTATGCAATTTTTATTCAATCATTGGTCTGTAATAATTAATTGTAAACAGATATTTGGGTGACTAGTGAAAAGGGGGGGTAGTTGTATAGTGTGGTTAAAGTTGGGTAGATAACATGCCTATAGGGTTCATTTGGATCAAATGTGTTTTATTAGAGAACATGCCTATAGGGTTCAAATATGTTTTATTAGATAATATGTCTATAGGGTTCAAATGTGTTTTTTGTTATATAATATGCTTATAGGATTTTACTTTGGTTCAAATAAATTCTGCTTGTTTTACTTTACATAATTAGAAGGCATGCCTATAGGATCTGAAATCAGCTTTAATTGTAGAATACATGCCTATAGGATCTAAAATCAGTTTAACTTTAACTCACGCCTGTAAGTTCTGAATCAGATTAACCAACCTACTCGTTTCCTCAACGTTGTGTTAGTTAACATCACTAGAAAGCATGCCTATAGGATCCAAATTGCTTGTTTAAAATTGTTTACTATTTTACTGCATTCCTGATCAATGATTAGATACCATGCTCATAGGACATCACTATCATACACCTAGGCAAGCCTATAGGGCGACTAAAATTCTGCAAACTGTAAAACTACGCTCTGTTATTTGTGACTGCTCATATTCAACAGGTCTAAAATCAGTAGGCAAACTGAATAGGTATTTGACACTTCTGTCCTAACTCAATACTGCATATTCTATGCTCACCTAGATATCCTGTTCTAGGACTTCTTTAAAATACCTAAAACTCTATTTAAGACGTGCACTTGCTTGCTCTGTTTGTGGAGGTAAAACTTAAGCCTTTAATTGTTCTCTTTAAGTCCAGTCCTAATTGTTTTGATTGTCGCCTAGATTTTTCTCCTTTAAGTACTTTAGGATGGTCTAGAACTAGCCAAACTAGAGGTCCTAAATACCTCAGGGCCACAAGGGAGGGATGGGTAGTGCACGCATAGGATATCTTAAGGTTGCTAGAACGCTTTAGGCTGTGACGAAGGGGAGAGAATTGGGTAGTAAGGATATGATGACTGCGCGGTAATGTCATGTGTAGCCCCTTATTGAGGAGTGATTACCGGACATTGCATGGGTATGATCCTGTAGGCTAATCAACCTCAGACCCCTCTTTCCCAATTCCCCCATATATATATATACATATATATCCAAGTTGTTCAAACCTTTCCCTTGCTTCCATTACATGAATCATACATGTGTTTAGAATGTGAAAACATGCCTTTATTTTTGAATATGTATTGAAATTGTTTACTTTTAAAATGACTAATTCACATAGTTTAAGTTCGGCTGGGACCCACCATTGTGGACCGCGAGGGGTGCCTAACACCTTCCCCTCAAGGTTATTTTGAGCCCTTACCTTAATCTTTGGTAATGCAAACTAGTTACATAAGTTAATTGCTCTAGGTGCCCTAACGCACCATAATCCGTTAGGTGGCGACTCTTCAAATACTAATTCCCAAAAGGAAACGAGTTGTTCCCAATGAATGTTGAAACCCAGACTTCCCAATAAAAGGGAAAAAAGGGGGCGCGACAAACATTATCAAGTCGAGGGTGGTGGAGCAGCTCGGACTGCTCGACTAGATCGTACCCGCCTCTCGAGTCCTCAATGGTTTCAACATGGAGAGAAAAATAACGAAAGGGTAAATCACCCTCCCGGTCAACATGGCCGGCACGAACCAAAATGTAAAATTCCATGTCATTGAGGGAGATATAAGGTACAACTCCTTGCTCGAAAGTCCATGGATACATTCCATGAGAGCAATACCATCAACCCTTCATCCAATGATGATGTTTCCGACAAAGGATGGAATATAAACTGTGTTTGGGGAACAACATGCAGCGAGGGAGATGTTTGTGGGGCACGATGTGACACCGGCATCAACGCCTTCAGCATCGAAGGAGACAAAGGATGGGAAAACGGTGAATTAGAAATCACAAGACACATTCTCGTCTACACCCGAATGAAAAAAGCAAAAGACCGTGCCGCATCCCTGAAGCAAACGTTTGAAGCATATCGAGGCTCAAAGCGCCATTACCACTAAGGTATAACCATATCCCCTTTTTATTTAACATGTTACACTAACCTTTGTGCGGGTGCCCGATCAGAACTGTTGAAGCGCTGTTTAGGTCGAAGACCTTAGGTTTCAAAAGCATACGTTGCACTCTTTTCCTTCGATCAAGTTTTATCCCAAGAAGGGTTTTGCCGGTAAGGTTTTTAACAAGGCAACATCTATATGCTACCTAAAAAGAACTCCAAAAGTTTTGAAGGCTTATCTTCAATCAACCTCGAACACTGGGGGGCATCCCCCCGGAAGATCACCCTCTCGAAGAAGTCAAGATGAGCCAAAAAGGGTCTCGATAAGAAAATGATATATCGGGCCAAACGGTCGAATGAACCGTGTCCACATAGAATAATTGAGCCCTTGACGGCGAAAACATGTATACTTGTACCATGTAATCAAAGGAGTATATTTTACCACCAAAAATGCTTCACGCTTCAAAAACATTTGTTATCTTTAAAAGAAACGGCTCCAGGGCCTTATATTTCCCTAACACTTGGGGACTAACGTCAAAAACATGAAGCCATATGACCTCCAGGTCGGAAAACTTCAAATTCGTAAGCCCTCAATGAGGCAATGGCAAATTTACAAGAAACGACTCCAGAGCCAAGAGACTTTTGATGCCTCGGGGACTGTCGTCGACTGCCACCCCCATCGATTTGTCGAAAACCCGAGGCCATAAGACCCCATGCGGGCAACGCTCATAACACCTTCATAAGGAAATACCAAATTTGTAAAGACCTCAAGCAAGGCATGAACCCAACTTGTACCAAGTAACTTATCTATAAGACCTTAAGCAATGCATGAACCATACTTGTACCAAGTAACTTATCTATAAGACCTCAAGCAAGGCGTGAACCATACTTTTACCAAGTAACTTATATATAAGACCTCAAGTAAGGCATGGTAAAATTTGTAAGACTTTTCCAAAGGCATAATACCGATCTTAAAGTTAAGGCTTTATATTCGAACTTATAAGACCCCTAAAAAGGCATACCCTCGATATAAATGCTGATACTACTTCACTCGGGGACTGAAAGTCTACGGCCAAATGTAATGACTCTGATCACAAGGCTCCAGAAAACACATGCGACTCGGGGATGCCCGACTGTCGCTATAAAATCACAGGTCTTCAATTACATCGAAAATATTTCGAAAAGAACCAGTTAATCAGGATACCCTTGGCATAAGCAAAAGAGCTTCGATCATATCAGCTCTAAACAATAGGCTTCGAAACAATTCAACCATCGAGCGAAACCTCCCGAGGTGCTCATTTATCGCTACATAATGGCTCACACTCGAGGCTCTTAGCAAGCCGTCAAAGAGTCGGCGAAAACATCAAAAAGTCTTTAATGAGGGAAATAAAGCCTATATTAGAGGTCGGACCGACCCAATGCGTAAGAGCCACTATCTCCAGCCTATATTAGAGGTTGTACCGACCCAACGCGTAAGAGCCACTGTTGCCAGCATATATTAAGAGGTCGTAATGACCCAATGCGTAAGAACCCAGACGCTAGCCTATATTAGAGGTCATACCGACCCAACGCGTAAGAGCCTAAGAGCCAACTTAAAATTCAAAAACATAAGGGTCAATGAGCTTGAGTCGAAATCCGAATCGAAGACTGAGCCCGAAATAGTTAACTAAAAACGCGTAAGGGAAAATGTATAAGAGCCTAAGAGCCAACCTAACGAGCCTCAGGGCCGAATTACAAACCTAAGGGTTTTTACCCAAAGGACAATTTGTCTGGCTAATCATTAACAAAACGTCAAAACTCAAGACAAAGAAAGACATACACAAGCAAAAAGAAATTCATGGAAGAATAAAATGGAAAGGTTTCTTTACATATACGCATGAATGAAACAATTCAGGGCTACATTTACAAAGTTCTCTAATAACACCATACAAAGAATCAAATAGAAAAAAGCCTAGTCTATTTTCCCCTCGGGGACTGCGGCCCCATCGGCCTCTTCTCCATTATCTTCGGCATCAGAGACGAGGAATTTGGCATCATATTCATCCGCCTTGGCCTGCGCTATATCTTCCGAGAGACCGAAGCACCTAGCGTTAATCTCTTCGAGGGTTTCCCTCCGAGGTTTACACCGGGCATATTCTCTTACATCTCGCGTCTTTCGTACGTTAAAATTTCATTTTCAGTTAACTGACGTAGACTCGGGGATGAGATCATCGTGACGTTAACGTACTTATGCTATTTATAACAAGCGATAAATAAATTTTATGAAGGATAAAGGGGTACAGTATTAAAGAAAACGAGTTTCGTTTAGAGTGGACAATTTGGAATAAAATACAGATCGAGTGATGATACCCGATAATTATGAACTAGTACCATGCAAGGTACCATATGAACACGGTAGTATACGGTAGTATAATATATAAAGTATATATGAAGTTTTTAAAAATAAATAGAATTTTAAGTAATTTATGGTAATTTTTAAATTATGCGGGTAATTGATTAATTACCGGGTAACATGACATTACCCAGTTAACTAATAAGTGGATAAAAAATTAATATCCCACCCCCACTCCATGTGGCAAGAAGCCACAAAGTTGGAAATGACTAAGTTGTCACTTATGCCGAGGTGGAAATCTAGGCATAAATGAGAATGGATGACTATCTCATTTGTCTGTTACAAATCCAATATGAATCAAAATAACACTATTCATTCCAAGCTTCAAATATCCAGAAAATGTTTCCTTTTGAAATTCCAATATGAATCAAAATAACATTATTCCTTCCAAGCTTCAAAGATCCAGAAAACGTTTCCCTTTCAAAAATTTCAAGGAAACAAAAAAAAATGTTATTTCATTCCAAAATATTTAGGAACCAGAAAACAATTTTCGTCCATGAATTTCTAAGGAGCAGGGAAAAATTTCGTTCAATCAACGAAGGTTTTCCAACAGAATGTTATACGGAGTTTTCCCTACTCCAGGTATGTTAATGTCATCTCTTCATTCTTTTGGCATGATCCGAATTATACTGAAGAAACGAGCAAACGCACAGTTTCCATAAATTACTCTATTCATAGAGATACCAGGGGTGTCTATATTCTTGATTCCCCATGAAGAATAGTATTATCTTCTGTTCACGGGTCTCAGAATAATACACAGTTGAAAAAGTTTATCCGGAAGGAATATTGAGATTATTATGTATTTTTCAGGCATTTCACTCATTTATACATGTGCATTGACACATGATCAGATGAAGTTATATACGCGTATATATGTAAATATATGTATATGGGATATGGGAAAATGTTACGGCATTATAAACGCACCACCACCTGATCAGCTGGTATATGTTGATGATGTTGCCCACAGTGGCCGAGAAGATACGATGGGATGCCCTCATTGACTTGATGATATTATGTACACTCATACCTATGCATTACATGACATTCACACGCACGTGCATGACATTATAAACGTTTCAGAATTTACAAAGTTATTTAGATTTAAAGATGTGTTTCTTTATTCCATGTTTCGTCTATGTCTTTTACGTACTAATTTTCATGCCTTACATACTCAGTACATTTTTTGTACTGACGCCCTATTTCACGGGGCCTGTGTTTCATGCCCGCAGGTGCAGGTAGGCAAGCTAACGGTCCCCCTTCTTAGGATCCTTTATCAGTGAGAGTTGGCATGCTCCACTTGATCCGAAGCTGCTTTTGATTTTGGTACGATATGTTTATATATATATATATATATATATATATATATATATATAATATATGTATGACGTGGCTCAGTCCCGTCTTTCTATAGTTATATTTCTATTGGAGTTCTATAGACAGTATGTCTAGTTGGGTTGTATGTGGCCTTGTTGGCTTTCAATTTTGGATGTATAGTTGTCTATAATAGCCTTGCCGGCTCGCCCACTGTATTCTGCATGTATACGTACATACGCCTTGATGGCAGGTTTCCTTCATGTATGTTACTTTTGTAGTGCGGCAGATGTTATTCAGGTCCATATCTTAGACGTATACTTAAGGGTATTTGACAGGTAGGGATCAGGCACCCGTCGCGGCCCATCGGTTTGGGTCGTGACAAAAGTGGTATCAGAGCAGATCTGTCCTAGGGTTGTCTACAGACCATGTCTAGTAGAGTCTTGTTTATGGGTGTGTTGTGCATCACACTTAAAAACAGGAGGCTATAGGTCATATAGGATGTTATCCTCTTTTCTTATCTTAGATTGTGCTATATAAGCATTCATGTTCCTAACGATGTGTTACGTTTTCAGGAATGCCTCCGAAGACTACAACCGCTAGCATGGGTCAGAAGGCTACGAAGGCGTTAGAAAGAGAGATAAGTTATACTATTGTCACGACCCAAACCGATGGGCCGTGATGGGCACCCAGTACCTTACTCAACCGAGTACCAACATAACGTATCTTTCTTATTACATCATCATATACATGTGACATATAGTCCTAACAGGCCAACATGATCATTTATAAATTAAAAACATAGGCCGACAAGGCCGTACAATCTTTCACGTACACGACATATGTCTACAAGCCTCTAAGAGTACATAAATGTCATAAAGCTAAACAATACACGTCTAAATCATACTAACAAAACACGCAACTCCGAAGCAAATGGAGCGCACCAACATATTCCGTTGAGTTGATATCCTACTTAGAGGGCTCTCGACCTGTCTATCTGGACCTGCGGGCATGAAACGCAATGTCCCCAGGCAAAAGGGACGTTAATACAAAATAATGTACCGAGTATGTAAGTCAATATACTTAAAGCTAAAACTGAACTAATAATATAATAACTGTAAGCAGTTGGAAGTCAAAGATAATCTGAAGATATGCTTACCTACTGATACTAACTCAACTCTCTCAATATAGTAAGTAAAATAGTTGTCCGCCCCTATAAGGCTCGGTATATATATATATATAAATGCTCTGCCGTGGTAGGCTCGCTCATAAGCGCTCGGCCATACTAGGCTCTGTATCTCGGCCAAATGGGCTCGCTCATAAGCACTCGACCATAGTAGGCTCGGTATATAACTTACCATCTGATCAGAGGTTGCCCAATAGGGGCCTGCCCATCGATTATAGGTCGATGGTAATGAAATTACTTTTAATATTATATATATAGATTCTATGCTCTCTTGGTTTGAAGAAAGAAATACTCAATTGAATATGAAATCCTGATAATGAGAATATTGTAACTTACAAGGCTAGAAAAATTTACGTAACTTGCAAGACTAGCAAAATATACGTAAATTCCGGGATATGAATTTTTCTTTATGACTCGTTATCAACTTGTGTAATGACGAGATCATGCCAAAATAAAGGAAGTGCTTAGCCTTAACAAATCTGGTGTAGGAAAAAAATTATCTGATGTTCTTGGAAAAGGTTGCACCGTACTCCTTTAAAACCGCCAAATATTACTATGCTAATATGTAAATAATTTTCATTGGAATTGATGAAACTTGTAGAAATTCTAGCGTTTTATTATAGTATTCCTTTAAAGGAATTTGTAAGTATTTCATACTTCTAATGGCAAGGCTTACGCCTGAATTGTAGTCTTGGTCTTTAAGATCAAATCGGTTTTTATAAATGATCGCCGATGAGTCGCCGGAGCAATGTTTCACCGCCGATGGAAAAAGCTGCGTCAAGTGTTAACTCGGCAGAGGAACGAGCTCTTAAAATATTGTAACGTACAACTAAGATCTTTATGTAGGAATCATCAGCTATATTGTTAATGAATATCATCTGAACCTCAAGAGATTACTAAACCCAAGGCCAAAGATATGGGTTCTCTTGTTCTAAAATAGAAAGGCACGTGATAACTTTCTAAGTACAAAGGACATCATGTCCAAATTGTTGTTAACTCCAGTACATTTGTAGGTATAAATAAGTAGATACCTCAACTTTTTAAAGATGAGTATAAGACTTGTTCCCGTAGAAGCTAGTTGTATATAGTTTTCACCATACTTAAATACACTATGTTGCCATCTAATCCAAATTGAGTTGTCTTGAGATTAATACACTATGTTGCCATCTAATCCAAATTGATCAATAGTCATTTGGTAGGTTAATGTTTTGCTGCCACGTGGGGGAGGGGAGGGGAGGGGAGGGGATTTAATATTATCCTATAACCAGTTAATTAATTAAGTAATATTTCGTTATCCGGTAATTAACCAATTACCCGCATAATTAAAAGTTATCTCAAATTACTTAAAATTTTACATATTTTTAATACCCTTTTATATATCATACTATCATGGTCATAGGGTACCTTGTATGTTACTAGTCCACAAATATCGTGTATTAACACTCGGCCCGAATTTTTATCCCAACATGCCAAACTTGGACGAAAATTTATTTTCTTTGACTTGCTTCTCCTCTTAACTTCACGAATTTACTCATCACTTGTTAAATAGCATAATCCTTAAAATCTCCAAATAATCTTTTCTTTGGACTGATGTCAATACCTTACAACAAATTCAACGTACAATACTACATGGTACAACATCATCGTAATATAATACTGCGAGACGTAATATCGACGTAATGTTGTGGGGCGTAACATCATTCCCCCCTTTGGAACATTCGTCCTCGAATGTTGACATATATCATTTTTATAACTTATAGATCTTGTGAATACCTTAATACTCCCCTCGCCATTTAGGCAGTTGTTCTGTGAATAAATCCAAATGCCAGGGCATTTTCCCCTTTAGGCCTCTTTCCCACGCCATGACTTGTGATCGAATACCTTCTATCATGCAGCCTTTACGATACTGACCTTGTAAGTGTGCCTATGTGACTCTTCTCTCCTTTTTTTCTCCAGCTTTTAGCCAATCTCTAGGCCCTACTTTGTAAACATATACAAGTCTTAATAGGATGTCTCTCTAGACATCTATAGATGTACTGAAGTTCTTCATTCGGTACTTTGTAGAACTTGCGAATATGGCTAGTTACCCATTCGTATAACTTTACTGCATCTACGTAGGTCATACTATACCATAATTCTAACTTCAATTTATCGTTACTAAGGTCTGCAACCAATTCCAGGTTACTCACGTCGCTTATCCTTAAGACTGGTGGTCTAATCTCATCTCATATTGCTGAAATTTTATCCATCTATTGTTGATTCACCTTAAGGTTGATCCATCATCTACCACCGATAACTTGATCTCTTATGTAACACCTCCACTAAGGCTCGGGTCTCATCGGAGACATCTGGAGTAATTAGATTGATCCACCTAGGGGTGATACTATACTTCCATAACCATACTTTATAGCATCCCAATGTGACTAAGCTTATATGGGTATTTGAGTCCCTTGCAATTCATGAAATCCTCTTCAAGTCATTACTCAATTGAAGGCTCAAACGTCGTCCTTTATCTATCACAATTATGTCCTTATTCTACTACCAGGGTAGCATTCCATCTCTTATAAATGCTACTAATCTTATACTCCTTTGAGTTCATTCTGGCTATACTGAGCCCTCTATAACTTAGAGGAACCATCATCTCCTTTTGTTTTTACGGGCTTAATCCTGAGGACTTATCCATTTTCGTCACCTTCTCTCTTGCCTTTTTTCTTATCCTTACTCCTGTCTTTCTAAAACCTTGTCGATCTATCATACTTTACTTGCGATCGATTCCATTATTCTTTTCTTGAACATCATGCGAGACATCATATCATCTCTAACTCTTCTTTTACTCTCTAATTAGACCTTTCGGTACTTAGAAACCATAGGTTGGAAGGTATGCTATTGATAATGTTGCTATCATCCCTCGATACTGAATCCCAGCTCTTCTAGTCTTTTACCTAAAGTATGGACCACTCTTATGCTTCTATACTTGAGTATTTCATACGTTGTTCACCTTTACCTTACTTACTTTAAAATATCACCTTACTTACTTTAAAATATCACCTTACATTCTTCTATCTTTATTTCATAACCTCCCTTCCACATAGGTATAAATCACATCCACCATTTGAAGCTCTATTATAATACTTTCACCTCTGGTGCCTATATAATCTGGTGGGAGCTCCATACTGACTTCTTATGAGGCTGGTACTTCTTACAACTGGCTTTATCGTAGAGCCGTTATATAATATAGTTGTTGTGCTATCTCTCTTGCACCTCTATTTTTATGAGTGATTCTACTATGTTCTCAATCATGATTCCTATAACTTCTGGGTCCAATAATCAGACTCCTGATTACTTAGTTGATGTTACTTTTTAGTTTCCTCTTCCCTCTGATCAACCTTTATGTATGCTTAAGCTATATTCCGGCCTGTGGTTCATGGTATTAGTTATCATATCTAGCCTTTCATGGGCTTGAGAAATATGCATGATACAATCCTTTAATAATTTAATCCTTCGTTTATGACCTGGGCTCAATTCTTTCTTTTAGCTTATCTCAGAATCTTCTACGGCTGTATATGCTACGTATATATGTGAGTTCTTAACGCAACCAACTCTAGATCATTGATCGAATAATTTCTTTCATTCTATATTTCTTTCAACGTAAGCTATTACTTTTCCTGGTCTTTCTGCCCTCTTGTTCCGTCCATACTTAACTTATCTTAGTGTCCACACATTCCAGAGTTTTCATATAACTCATATGATCTCGAATATTACTTTTAACTTTACTTCCCATTCATTAGCCATGGTAGGTGCCACTTTCCTTTGGAGTGCTTACAAGGTTGTTACGAGACTGTTGTTACTCGACCATTTTCTCTTTAGGTCGTTGTGCTTAGGTTGAAGCCCTCTTCCTTATTTCCACAGCTAGTCTTTCATTGTAGTACTTAGGGTGAACCCTTGACTCTCGTATAGCTGTGAGCTTATTACTGACCTTTTTGATGTCCCTCTTTTCCTAATCATACGTAGTTGCTTACCTCCGTGCCTTTGTGCTTGTAGGGTTGCTTCTGAGCTGATATTTTGACTGCCTTCCCAGTGGCACTTTATTTTATCCGTAACACTCATACGGTACCTTTCACTACCTTGACTCCCATTTGAATATATCTCAAGTATAAAAATGACATTATTGCGAGGCTGAATTCTCCATGTTGGGGTTTACTACATTTATCTTGCATGATCTACTGATTTGTCTGTAACTTCTTGTCTAGTCATGACTAGGCTCTTCGTGAATCAACTACTAACTAATTGTCGGCCCATTACATATCCATATTCCGCGTAATCTTTCTTGGGTTATTTTCTTGTCTTAACTTACCTCATGTAGTGGCTCTTTATCCATCAATAACATCCCGGACAGGAACCCTTACTTCCTCTCCTTTACGTCATGTTTGCATAATTCTCTGGTATCGTAACATATCTGCAGGCTTTGAATAAGTGGAATCTCATCCCTTTCATTTTTATCGCATTCTTCCCTTACCATTCCATAGTCACTAGAACCATTTAATTCTGACTTAATGTCACATCCCTCAATATTCCATCTTTAGGGGAGTACTAGGATTTAGTGCTATGATGATCTACTTATAGATGCTTTACTTCTTCCTTTTTGGTGTCTTTTCATATCATCGAAGACCCTTACTCGCATTGCGAAAATCATTCTGTACCAAGGATGACAAAATTCATTACTCGCAAGGATAACACTTAGTGTAACTGGCACATACAATCTCTTAAGCTTAACTTTGCTCACATTTCTTGCTTTAGAGAAGCGTCTTCCTGTATGACCATTCTCTGAATTTCTCATGAATCTTATTTTGTTGTCCATTCTATCATAGCCGGCATGAAATCTGAAATTCTCATGATCTCGACCATTATCAAATCATTTAATCCCTAATTCGTATTTACTTTGTCTTATTCACCAACCCATATTGATCTCTATTATTCTTGGGTCTAGCTTTTCCTATTGGTATTCATGTTAGAGTCACGAACTTATTCCTTAAAATGAGGATATGACTTCATGGAATATACTCTTTTGTTGTCCTAAGGCCTGTCACCTCTCGTCTCTTCATTCACATGACTAGACTATGTAATACTGCCATTTCTTCTTCTTCTTTTTTTCCTATCGTCTTTATCCATGTATCATACCTTATTCATAATGTTTCCTTATCTGTCTTCTCATTACTATGCTAATATTTTTGCATATCCCCTTTCTTGTGAAAACTTCAACACGACATTCTTTCGCTTTTAACTTTCCTACTTCATTCATCGGCTCTTTGGGTTTCTCAACATCCTCGCTCTACTAGGGATGAGAGCCACACTTAAGGTAATATTTGTCCCATCCAGGCTTTCAATGCCTATCTTCTGAATACTAGTATTCACATCTAATCGTAATATTCTAGAGTGCACCATCTGGGTGTCTCACAAGAAGATCTATTGGCAAATTTGTAATACCCTTCGGAAATGTCAACTAACACAAGTAATCCATTCACCATTTTAGGTTACTCTAACCCCGGCCAGATCTTGATATCCCGTCTTTCTCTTAACTATACCTGTTAGCCCCCATAGGGCATAACTGAAATGGGTGTGACCAATTGTACATACCTTTGTTACTGTTGAATATAACTCAAAAAGCTTATGTTCCTCTGCCTAAATAATAAACAATGTTAACCTTCATTAACTGGTCGCCTCGTACCCTTCTTCATCTTGTTTCTTTTGCTTGTTGAAACTGGTATTTATCTTCTAAATCTCTCATTGTCTTTTACCATAAAGATGGATAGACATTCTTGCCTTAAGGCTTCTTATCAGAAAGCTTACACCTTTCAGTATACCCATGATCTGCTAAAGACCTCACATTTACTTATCGTAGGCATCATACAAAAATCCAATTCCTCTAACTCAGCTTTTCCACAACAATCTCTCTTTCCAACTTTCTTTCCGGATATAGGTATCGTCTTATTACGAATAGGATTTAGGAATTTGAATTCCTATGACTGAGCTCTACCACACAATCTAGAGTAAGAATAAAGAGTGACAATCTAAAATGCCATGTAGCCTCGTGCTTATAAGTGTGGTGCACGACACACCCATAAACAAGACTCTACTAGACACGGCTTGTAGACTTCCTAGGACAGAACTGCTCTGATACCACTTTTGTCACGACCTAAACCGATGGTCCGTTATGGGCACCCGGTACCTTACTCAACCAAGTACCAACATAATGTATCTTTCTTATTACATCATCATATACACGTGACATACGGGCCTAATAGGCCAACATGATCATTTATAAATTCAAAACATAGGCCGACAAGGCTGTACAATCTTTCACATACACGACATATGTCTACAAGCCTCCAAGAATACATAAATATCATAAAGGTCGGGACAGAGTCCCGCCATACCAAATAATACATGTCTAAATCATACTAACCAAACACGCTACTCTGAAGCAAATGGAGCGCACCAACATCTTCCGCTGAGCTGATAGCCTACTTAGAGGGCTCTCGACCTGTCTGTCTGGACCTGCAGGCATGAAACGCAGCGTCCCCAGGCAAAAGGGACGTCAGTATGAAAGAATATACCTAGTATGTAAGGCAATATACTGAAAGCTGAAACTGAACTGATAATATAATAACTGCAAGTAGCTGGAAGTCAAAGATAACCTGAAGATATGCTTACCTACTGATACTAACTCAACTCTCTCAATATAGTAAGTAAAATAGTTGTCCGCCCCTATAAGGCTCGGTATATATATATATATAAATGCTCTGCCGTGGTAGGCTCGCTCATAGGCGCTCGGCCATACTAGGCTCTGTATCTCGGCCAAATGGGCTCGCTCATAAGCACTCGACCATAGTAGGCTCGGTATATAACTTACCATCTGATCAGAGGTTGCTCAATAGGGGCCTGCCCATCGATTATAGCTCGATGGTAATGAAATTACTTTTAATATTATATATATAGATTCTATGCTCTCTTGGTTTGAAGAAAGAAATACTCAATTGAATATGAAATCCTGATAATGAGAATATTGTAACTTACAAGGCTAAAAAAATTTACGTAACTTGCAAGACTAGCAAAATATACGTAAATTCCGGGATATGAATTTTTCTTTATGACTCACTATCAACTTGTGTAATGACGAGATCATGCCAAAATAAAGGAAGAGTTTAGCCTTAACATAGCTAGTGTAGGGAAAAATCCGTATGATGTTCTTGGAAAAGGTTGCACCGTACTTCTTTAAAACCGCAAAATCTTACTTTGCTAATGTGTAAATAATTTTCATTGGAATTGTTGAAACTTGTAGGAATTCTAGTGTTTTATTGTAGTATTCCTTTGTAGGAATTTGTAAGTATTTCATACTTCTAATGGAAAGGCTTACGCCTGAATTGCAGTCTTGGTCTTTAAGATCAAATCGGATTTTATAAATGATCGCCGATGAGTTGCCGGAGCAATGTTTCACTGCCGATGGAAAAAGCTGCGTCAAGTGTTAACTCGGCAGAGGAACAAGGTCTTAAAATATTGTAACGTACAACTAAGATCTTTATGTAGAATACATCAGCTATATTGTCATCTGAACCTCAAGAGATTACTAAACCCAAGGCCAAAGATATGGGTTCTCTTGTTCAAAAATAGAAAGCCACATGATAACTTTCTTAGTACAAAGGACATCATGTCCAAATTGTTGTTAAACTCCAGTACATTTGTAGGTATAAATAAGTAGATACGTCAACTTTGTAATTGAAGAAGATGAGTATAAGACTTGTTCCAGTAGAAGCTAGTTGTATATAGTTTTCACCATACTTAAATACACTATGTTTCCATCCAATCCAAATTGAGTTGTCTTGAGATTAATACACTATGTTTCCACCTAATCCAAATTGATCAATAGTCATTTGGTAGGTTAATGTCTTGCTGTCACGTGGGGGTGGGGAGGGGTTTTTGTTGATATCCAATTTATCCTCAAACAAATTTTTTCAAATTTACATATATGCCTTCAAAATCGCTTTTTATAATGGTTTGTATTTTTTTCATTATTTTTTTCATATTATTTTCTAATTTATTCAGTACTTTATATCCAATAATTATTCATAAATTACATTACAAGTAATTTCAAAGTATTTCTTAACTCAATATATCAATTTTAATGCTATTAGGATTTAATTATTTCACAAATTAGCCAATTTGGTATTGTTTGGCTATAATTACAATAATTTTTCAATTATAGCCTAATTGTACACTTTATGCTATTTTAATTCAGTAATCGGTCCTTTTGTATTTTAAATATTAGTTAATTACCTTAATTTCGTCTATTAAGCTTTAATTTTATTTTATCTAATTATTAGCTATTTTATTAATTATTTATCAAATTTTAATTGGGTATTTAACAATTAGCCACTCCCTATTTAAATTCTAGCGTAAATCCAACCGGACCCCTAACCCAATCAGATAACCCACCGGACCCAAGCCCAAACCTAAACTATACCCGACCTAATCCTCGGTCCAGTTTGGACCGTTGATCAAATCTAATCAACGGTCCAGATTCCCCCATACCATATTAAACCCTAATGACTACCCCCCATCTCTCATTTTCCCCCTCTCATTCTCTCTCAACCGGTCTCTCTATCTCTGGTTCTCTCTAGAACCTTCTCCTCTCCCCTCCTCTCCGATGGACGTTGTCCACCTTCTCCAGCCACCTCCCTCGCCAGAAACCATGGTCTCTCATCATCTTCTGGCCCCTGCATCACCCCACGCCGGTTTGACACTACCCTAAGGTCCTCAAGTGAACCTGGAGTGGTTCAACTCCTACCCATGGTCCTTCATGCCAATTTTCGGCCACCTCAGGCCGTTCGAGTAAGATCTGTGACTTTTATGGTTAAAACCGGTAACCCTTTAAGGTTTTCTCATTTTCTCTAGGTTCTTTGAAACCCTAACTCTTAAGATTTTTGATTTCTTTTAGATCTGTCTTAGATATGTGTATATTAAGATTTCTAATTTCTTTTCTAAAGTAACGCTTCATCTTCGAACTAGGGTTCTTAAACACCTTTTCAAAACGCTTCTTTCTTCTGATTTTTTGTATTAATCTGTGAGTCTCTATGTTTAATTAGTTTGTTAAAGTTTTCTCCTCTATTCGAGTTATTCTATTGCCCTATTTTCGTCTCTTAAACTTCTTAGATTTGTACAGATCTAAGAATGATCGAACTTTTTTTACTTGTTTTCATGGAAAATCTCTTGATATTCGAATGGCTTGTCATCTTCATAAACTAGGGTTTCTGAAAAATCTTTTTTGAAACGCTCTCTGGTTTTAAGTGCTTAATCCCCTGCGTCTATGTGTTTTGACTAATTTTGTTGAGTTCTTCCTTGACCCTAACTAGCCTATGTCAAAACCCTAATTTTTTAGGGTTCTTCGTTTGTTTTCTGTGTATTAGCATGACTTACTGATTCTCATGTTTCTTTTGAGTTCTTGTGATTTCTTGTGACTGCCTTGCCTTGATATGCTTCTACTGAGTTTCTCAGCCTAGACTTACACTAATTCTATGTGTTTGTGTTTGTCTTGACTGTTCGCATCAAGACTCGCATCTTTCTCACTGATTCAGTATCGTTTGATCTTCATGTTTTGCTGGAGTCGTGTGCCAATTCTTCACTACCCATGTCTTGCTCTATTTATATGTTAAACGTGCTGAATCTTTTGCATGACTTTCTCTTTGATTGATTCTGAATTCCTTATTATTTGGCGTGATTCGAACATTTTCCTTTAGACCCCTCGACTCCTACCTTTCTACTTAATTTGATTAGTTGCTTGCCTTAATTAACTACATGAATATTCTGCTTCGATGTGTGTCCGATCGAGGTTCTTATATAGGACAAGGCAAGGACCCTCTACTATAGACTTCCTCCAAGTGTTAGTTTTAGTTGGTGAGTTCTACATCTTCTTAGAATATTACCAAGTCAGGATTCTAAATGTGTTTGGTTGTTTTATGAGGATGTAGGGAGCCCCATCCCGACTTGTATATATATTATGGTTATGCATACTCAGAGGTTTTGCAGACAGTATCCTGTATATAGTTCTGGGTATGATATGTCTACGGCCTAGTCGACACCTATGTATATAAACCTTTTTCTAAATTAGTTATACGAGTTAAGTCTTAATATTGTTACTTATATATATAGATGGCGCTGTAATGGCCCGTGATAGATTTGATAATAAAAAGGATAAAGTGCTGTGAGCACGTGATTTTTGCCTTACGAAAACTACTCCAAAATAAATCAAAAAATAAAATAAATTTCTTTTACTGTGTAATTCTTGAATTTGCTTGGTGTTAAATATTTGTGTTATGTCCGTAAATGTTTACTTTGTCATAATAAATTGAAAATTAAAATAAAATACATGTTGCATGCATATAGGATTTAATCATGTATTTAAAAGATAATTTAAATAAAATCACAAAAAATATGCAATAGTTCTATTTTAAATATTCCACTGTGTGATTGATGTTTTGTCTATGTGTTAAATAATTGTTATAGAGTAATTAATATATTTTTGTGAAGTTAAAATTGTTTTATAATTAAAATTAGAAATTTAAATTAGAAAAAAATATATATATATATATACAAAATTGGACCTGGATTAAAATCCAGGCCCAAATCAAATTAACTCCCCCCACAGCCCAATCTAAACAAGCCTGTCCGATCCAATTCGGCTACGTCAAACGACGACGTTTCATCATCCTTCATCAAGGGTCGTTGGATTAAGTCCATCCAACGGCCAAGATTACATCACCCTAACCCGAGACCCTTACCCGATCTAATACCCGGTTCAACCCGTCCCCTAACTTAAACCAAACGACATCGTTTGGTTAAGTGAATAGATCTCAGCCGTCCATCCTGCCTAATCCAACGGACAATATCAATCCACCCCACCCCTATATAAGTCCCAAGACCCTACCCCGGCCCCGAACTGAACACCCCCCCCTCCTCTCACTGTTCATCATTGTCCCCAAACCCCCACTCCTAACCCTAGCCTCCCTAGAATCCCACCGCCTGAAACCCGGCGGCATCAACGCCGCCGGTCACCAAAATAACACCCTAGAATCCCCTGAACATCCTCTACACAGATCTAACCTTAGTTTTCTTCGAATCAGACCCCAACTCTTCGAATACTAAATCGAAGGTGGGTCTGAAAACTCCAACCTTTCCAATGGCTTCCAAAATAACACCATAGCTTCCCCTAACCACCCTAGGTATGGATCTGTTGCTTGTTTGGCTCGAATCACTTCCGAGCTTCTCGAATCTTCTTTTGAAGATTCGGACCAAACAAGAACAAACTCAGACTTGTTCTAAAATGACACCAAATGACCCCTAGGCTCTCCTCACCCTTGTGTCATCTTTGGTTCCCTTCGAATCAGCTCGGAAATGTTCGGATTTAAGATCCAAGAACCTGAAACCCTAAAAAAATTTTCCAATCTTGGAATTTTTCTGATTCGAGTGAAGGATTGAGGTCTAATAGACTTTAATCGAGGTATTCTCAACTGAGAATACTTCGAATAAAGTCTGTTCAGCCTCAAAAATGTCTGAATTCAAGTTAAGTCTGTGCCTGAATAAATTTGAAGATTCAGAGGTATTTTTTCTATTTTTCTTTTGTGTATTTTACGTGTATTTTATGTTTGTTTCATTAGTTTGTAATTTTCCCATCTTTTGTTGTTATACTGTATCATACTCGTCTATATGATCAGAATATGAAACTGTTTCTGTTGGTTGTGATTATTCACAATATAAGTAATCAACTCGATTAAGTTTGTCGATTAGTTATATTATGAATTCTCATTTATAATAATGCTGATTGAAACAGTCTATTTTTTTTTAGACTGATTATGGACAAATGTTGTAAATAGTCAACTGATTAATACTCGTCAATTAAATCATGTTTGTTTGCGAATCAGTGAATTCAAATGTATGCTGTATATGTTGTTTTCTGAACAGGGCATTGTCAGTATATTGACAATGCTCCTGTGTATGTTTGATCTTAGTTCAATGCTGAAATTCAGTTTGACTTGCTATGTTGAATTCAGTATAATTTGTTGTGATATTAGGTTTAATTTCAATTTCACAAATGTTGGTTAGATACCATTGTGTTAGAAAAGTGCATTCTCAGTCAAGATTCAGTCCAGAACTTGATAGGATTGGTTATAGCTGTTTAATTCAGAAGGATAATCGATTTTGAACAAATTTTAAAATCTATTTTTGTATCAGATTCTGATTTCCTTGAGGGCAGTAATAACAGTAAGCTTTCAGGGGTACTACTGGTAATGAAACAGTGAGGATAGTAGTGTGCTGATAGTGGAGTGTTAGTGGCTTTTAATTTAATGGGGTAATGGGAAACAAAGGGTAATGGGTTGCTGAAAATCAGGGAAAAGTTAGCTTAATGGGATTTAAAGTGGAAAACAGATTTTTAATGGAAATTTTCTGTTTTTTAAAAGATAAAAGGGGTCCAGACAAACCTGTATAAGATAGAGGGGATTGGGACTGATTTGAAGGAAGAGTTTTGAGGAGTTTTCAGAGAGATTTTGAAAGAGAGATCAGTTTTCAAAGAGAGCTGAAGAGACATTTTTTAAAGAGAAAAAATCTAATAAGAGGCAGATTTTAAAACAGAAAGATTTTAAGAAGAAAAATCTGATTTTGAAAGGAGAAGAAATCTGATTTAGGAGCTCTTTTAGAAAAAGAAATAGAAAAGAAAGTATTCGCACACACACACACAGTGAAGCTGAAACAGAAAAAATAGAAAAGAAAAAAAATCCGAAACTTTGTTGTTCTTTTTGGAATCTGTCCGGGTCTGTGTACTGATACTATTTGGTTTTAAAATCTGAAGTTCTTTAAGAAGCTTTACTCTTGTGAATCTGGATTTCTCGGGTCTTGTTATTGCTCAAATCTGTGGAAATACTGATATTCTGCCAGTATTTTGGTACTGTTGTTACTGCTGAAATTTACTTCTTCTACCTTCATTTCCAGGTACTTATCTTTTGAATTTTATGTTGAAAAGAGATTCAACATGACAAATCCATGAAGCCTGAATTGCAATTCTGTTTCCAATTGTCCAAGTTCATTAGTTTAAATTTCATTTTTTTGTTTCATGTTAGTTAACTAGTAGTGAATTCAATTTGATAGCTATGAGTTAATTGTTTTATTTTGAAATTCATATAAAGCTTTGTAATAATGTTAGCCATTCCGAAATCTCATGGGTATAGGTATATGTGAATTGTCAAAACAGGGAGCAAGGCATAAAAATGGGCCATTGATTACATCCCATAATACCATTAGCTAAATGTAAAGTAGAATGAAAATATTAAGAAGTTACATTAGTAGTATATCTTGTAACAAATATGATTTTGTTTAGATTAGTATAAGTTATTATATGGTATGATGACAGGTATAATCATATGAGTAAAGTAAGTTGGTATAGCTCGTCATGATGTTAAGAATATTATGAATGTTTAGGCGTACAACTATGTTGTATGTAATACAATTCGAATTGAATCAATTTGCATAATAACTCTATTCTCATCAATTTGATTATTTATCGTTATAAATAAACGGAGCAATTATAATTCTGGATCAAAAACAAGCATGTGAGAATGAGGTGATATGTATAAGAACAAATCACAACACTTTATATCAATGGTAAATAAAAGTAGAATTTGCATTAATTAAAATAAATAAAAATTGTTCAAAAATACTTCTTCCCTTCATAAATTATTTTTGTGAGTTTCATATGGCATTCATCCTTTGGTATATGTATATGTTGTATTTGTGAAGGATAGTATTAATCATGTTCTTATTTTACTTTGAATTTGAATAGTCTTGGGATGAACATAATTAATACTCGGAAATTATAGTCAACGGGCAATACTTAATATATTGTGAATTCTTTTAAGAATTTAAAGACATCCCCTAAAATGTGAATTTTTCAGGAATTTCATATAAAATGTGTAGATATAATAAACAATTTTGTGGAAAATCCATAATATTATTACAAAAATTTTGCGCAATTAGGGATGCGTTCGCGTACCCTGACTATATTTTTAAAAGCAAATTCGGATTATGCGTACGCGCAATTTCGAGCGAATATTTAAGAAAAGGATTTTTCCAAGGATGTTAAAATAATTTCATATAACCCGAGATGTGCAGTTCATTGTCTAAATACAAGGGTGATGATGTTCCTGATTTTATTTTAAATTTCGAACATATGTTTTTTAAATAAAAACATAACAATTTTATTGTGTACATGTATGCGTGGCACGATCCTCTGTAATTATAAAAGGTATATAATACGAATATACGTACGCGTAATTCGTCATAAACAATAAACAGAAGCGGTGACAAAATCCTGCAATATATATTTAAAAATCAAGATAAGCCAATAATAAAAACAGTTGAGCGACCGTGCTAGAACCACGGAATTCGGAAATGCCTAACACCTTCTTCCGGATTAACAGAATTCCTTACTCAGGATTTCTGGTTCGCAGAATAATAAACAGAGTCATATTCTCCTCGATTCAGGGATTTAAATCGGTGACTTGGGACGCCTTAAAATTCCCAGGTGGCGACTCTGAAATAGTTAAATAAAATCCCGTTTTGACTGTCCTTCAATTGGAGAAAACTCCCCACGCGCCCCGCAGGTGCGGTAAAAAGGAGGTGCGACAGCTCTGGCGACTCTGCTGGGGATTTGCTGTTACTGTAACCCAGAACCATTGGTTCAGGGTTTAAAGAATTCGAGTTTAAAATATCTGTGTTAATTGGCTTTATTTACTATATGATTTTCAACTGTTTATATGCTAATATGCTAAATGTTTTTTTTTACCGCTTTAATATTATTTGAATTATGAATATATACAACTGCTACGAAACCCCCTTCTTTCTGAGTCTTCTAAATTTATGGTGCACACGTGCGCGTGACCCACCTTTCTGTTAAAGTCATACCAAATAAGACGAAGTTGGGACAAGTAACTAGGCCGGGTAGACTTTCGTGCTCCCGGTACGTTGCCCCCGCTTCGGCTCAAACTGTCCGTTTGGGTAAGCCAGGTTTAGAACAATCAACCTCAGGTTTTTCACCTAGAATAACTCAGCCATGTACCGGATCCCTAGTAGGAACGTCTATTTGCATCATGTACATTTGGCCTTGGAGACTCAACACAGGGGTTGGGTCTGTCTAGGACAGGTGAACCCGAAACAAAAAGACCATCCTGATGCATCCTACTTGCTACTTGTGCATTCATTTGCCTCGAACATGCTTGTTGACCAGCTTAAATGAAATCATGGTGAGAAGAGAGGAATAAAATGGGTTGTTTTAAAAATTTCAAAAAAAGAAAAATAGTTTTAAATCTTGAAATAAAGGTATTTAATAAATAAAAAATTTCGAAAATGATTTTTTTAGTATAAATTTTCAAAATGAATTTTTGACTTTATTAAAATTAAATTTCAGATACAAAATGAGCACCACACAAAGCCCCTCGTCCACGAGTACAGAAGAATTTCTATTTCAACTTCAAATGTGGTGGTATGATTTAGGCGAAGATGGTCAAAAATGGGTCGTCAAGCATTTGGGAAATCTCACGGACATTATGAAAGTTAAACCCCGTGATGATCTGATTGCGGCGTTAGTAACTTTTTGGGACCCTGTTCACAATGTCTTTCGTTTCTCTGACTTCGAGCTTACTCCTACATTAGAGGAGATAGCTGGATATGCTGGTTTTGACGGAAGTCTAAGAAATCAAAGCTTGATATTCACAAAGGCTCCTTCGGTACATCGATTCTTCGGTCTTCTGAACATCAGCAGTCAAATCAGGAAAAGCAATGTCATCAATG
The DNA here is from genome assembly GCF_000393655.2 of Nicotiana sylvestris. Classification (NCBI taxonomy): domain Eukaryota; kingdom Viridiplantae; phylum Streptophyta; class Magnoliopsida; order Solanales; family Solanaceae; genus Nicotiana; species Nicotiana sylvestris. The sequence continues at coordinate 69,116,544 of NC_091061.1, read as the reverse complement.
GATGTTGTTCCTTCAACTTTTTGTATTCAAGGTTCGGAAAGTCAGATGGGTTCGAAATTCATGAGAAAGGCCTTACCAATAAGCAAAACAAAGACACTTGGCAGATTCACCGTCGCTTTGCTTTCATGGTGGCTTTTCTAGGAGTCATGGTCTTTCCAAACAAAGAGCGAACAATTGATATTCGCACCGCAAAAATTGTGCAAATCCTCACCACCAAAGAAAATCACACCTTTGTCCCCATCATTCTATCAGACATTTATCGGGCTTTGACTTTATGTAAATCAGGAGCAAAGGTCTTCGAAGGATGCAAAATTTTATTGCAAATGTGGGTGATGGAGCATCTCCAACAACAGCCCAAGATCATACAGTATGGGTCAAACAATGATAATTGCATCGAGAGCTATGAGGAAAGAACAAAAAATTATCAGGCTCCAGAAGGAATAGAAGCATGGGTATCTCATCTAAAGGCTTTAACGGCAAATCAAATTGACTGGACTCTGGGATGGCTCCCGATGAGGGAAGTAATACACATGTCAACCTCAAATAGTTATCTACTACTATTGGGATTGATAAGCATTCAGCCATATGCGCCACTAAGAGTCCTAAGGTAACTAGGGAGATATCAAATAGTTCCTGATGATGAAGATTTGAGTATGCAAGTAATCGAATTACACCCAGAAGCCACTATTCCCGAGGCTCTACTTCAGCAGATGTGGAATGGGTGCCGATACTTGAAAAGTGATACTCAAGTCCTAGACACTACAAAGGGTGAGATAAATCCTGGATATGCAAGGTGGTTCGAAAAACGGTCTCGCGTGGATGATGTACCAGAACCTGAGCTAAGAAGGCCAACAAAAAGACCCCATGTTCAAAACTTCAATGATAAAATCCAAGAGCGGTTGATCTGGGGAGAAAAAGAAAAAGGGTACAAAGCAACTATCCATGCCCTAAAAGAAAATCTGAGAAGCCTCAGTTTGGAGAAAGTTTTGCAAGCACAAGAAGCCGAAGGCGAGAAGAAAAGTCTAGCTTGTGAAAATGAAAATCTTCATGCTCATTTCCAAAAAATGAAAAGAGTTTCTGAAACGCCAAAGAGGAGCTGGAAGGATCAAAAAACCATCGCCAATCTCTTTGAAAAAATGCAAGATTATGATTCCATTCTTGCGGAAAACGAAAGGGCATTGAGCAAAGCAAAAGAAAGGATCCAACAATTAAACGAAGGAAGCCAGATCTAACAAAGAACGCCAAGATAGGCAATCCGAAAAAGACAAGGCACAATTCAAGAAGGAAAAAGACTATTGGATGCAATCAGAAGACCAGCTTCGTGCACAACTAGAAGAGGCGAGAAGATGCAACAGAGAACATCAACAAGCAGACCTCGACAGGGAAAGAGCGCAAGCAAGATTAGAACAGGCCAGACTCCGAGCTCTATTAGAATCAGCTCTAGATCGGGAAAATCGTGTCAGAGATATAGCCACCACTCGTCAGCAGCAATTGCAGAACCAAGACCAACGTCTCCAAGATTTCAGGGCACAAATCCACGACCTGGCGGTCTACACTTCTCAGAGTTACGTAAACTGTCAGGGAATGGACTATGAAAGGTTTACAGAACATGCACACACTTTTGCCCATCATCTAGCATTGGAATTGGAAAGGATGTATCGTACGCTGGGAGGACATCCAGGTCAAGCTCCATATTGAACAAATAGTCTAATAATATACAACACAAGTGGAAAGTGGGGCACGTTGTGAGATGTTAAGAATTGTATCTTTTATTTTGATTTAAGTGTGTGTGTTTCAAGCCATTTTCTTAAAGTTTTCAAATGTAATTCCATCTTTGTGTAATGAATAAAAGTGATTGCCTTTAGTCCGAACTACGCAAGGTCTGATTCATGTAAGGCATGATACGTAGGCAATCTCTAAGATTCGACCACCACGATAAAAGATATATATAATAAATAAAAGTGAATAACAATAAAAATTTCAAGAAAGCTGGGACGACACAAGCAGCCGAGCAAATGCATAATAGAAAGGGATTATTTGTCTAGGAGCATTGCATCTCAACGTGTGATTATATATGTGTTAAACTCTCAAAACTAACAAGTTTGTTCATTTTCAGAATTCAAGCAGTTAGTTTCTCTAAAGAGTATACTGGCATATTATCACTATCACACAAGATCAAAAGGACCAATACCCGAAAGTATGTCTATCCCAGATGTTGACACAGGTATGGAGCTAGAGGAGATGGATGTCGGGAAAATGAAAGAAGAGATGTTTAAACTCAAGCAGCAAATGGCTGAGATGTACCAAGCCTGGTCTACAGGACAGTTACCCCCATCTTACCCAAATAACCCTGCTCCATCAATGACCCAAACTCAGGATAATATTACCACTGAATTATCCCCAAATTTCCCCATTTACCAGCACTACCGAGGCACCACCTCTCAGACACCGCAGTCTCCACCTCCGAAACCAGTTCCATATTTTCCTCCACCTATGACTCCTGTTTTCGTAGCACCTCCCCCTGCTACATTCCACAAATCTCCTAGTGAGCCTACATTCCAGGCCCAAGACAATCAATATTACCCCCCGGAGCCCACCCTCAAAGCCTCCGAAATTAGTTCAACTGCTCCTCGTTTTGATCTCCCAACCGAAATTGACAAGCCAGCCAAAAAATGCTGAACAAGAAGAGATGTTCAGGAAGGTCAAAAGTCTAGAACAATCGTTCCGAGACATGCGAGGATTAGGCGGGCAAGTCAGTGTAGCATACAAAGATTTATGCTTATTCCCCAATGTACAATTGCCAGTTGGCTTCAAGATGCCCAAATTTGACCTATACAGCGGGCACGGCGACCCAGTAGCCCACTTAAGGGGTTTCTGTAGCAAGATGCGAGGAGCTGGGGGAAAGGATGAATTATTGATGGCTTACTTCAGTCAAAGTTTAAGCGGATCAGCTTTGGAGTGGTATACACGCCAGGACCATGGGAGATGGTACACCTGGGATGACCTGGCACAGGCATTCGCATACCATTTCCAATACAATCTGGAAATCATCCCAGATCGATTATCTTTGACAAAATTTGAGAAGAAACATAATGAAAGTTTCAGAGAGTATGGTTTTCGGTGGAGAGAACAGGCAGCAAGAGTGGATCCTCCTATGAAGGAGAGCGAAATGGTAGACTACTTCCTCCAAGCCTTGGAACCGACTTACTATGCCCATTTGGTTTCAGCAGTTGGGAAATCATTCAACGAAGTAGTGAAGATGGGAGGTATGGTGGAAGAAGGCCTCAAGACAAATAAAATCATGAGCTATTCAGCAATTAAGGCAACTACTCAAGCTATTCAAGGCGGGGTAGGAGGAATCGGAAGAAAGAAGAGGGAGGAAGCAGCAGTAGTTGATTCAGGAATTTGGCCGGGACCCAGAGGTTCACCGCTTTACTATAATCAACAACGACCTCGCCAATCAGCTTACCACCATGATTCATCCCAACACTACTATCACCCTTCAGAGCCTCATTTTTCCATTAACCATGCTCAAGCATACAATCAGCCACCTGTTCACACCAATTGGCGTGCTCCTGTCACACCAAATACTTACCCACGAGCCTATCCCGGACCAGGTTTCAGGCCTAGGCCAGCATTCAGGGGAGAAAGGGAACAGAAAAAGAAAACTTACACTCCATTGGGAGAGTCTTACACTAGTCTGTTCCACAGGCTGAGACAGCTAGACATGCTGAGACCAATACAATCCAAGCTACCCAATCCTCCTCCAAAGAATCTGGATTACACCATTAGCTGTGAATATTGCTCCGGTGCACCAGGCCATGATACGGAGAAATGCTGGCATTTGAAAAATGCAATACAAGAGCTGATTGATACTAATAAAATCGAGGTTCAAACCCCCGAAGCCCCAAATATCAATAGAAATCCAATGCCAGCCCATCAAGAGGCTAATATGATAGAAATCATACAAGCTGATGGGGAGACAAAGAAGCCGTCACAAACTGTCATGATGATCAAGTCTCATGAAGCCAAATCAGATAAGCAGTTAACAGAGGAGAAGCCGGTACCTAAGCAGAACAGAAATGGTGATGGACCATCTATGATAATCGAGGAGGGATCATCGAGCAAAGTTGCCGCAAAACAAGAAAGGCCGAAAGTGATAGTACCAGGGGTTGCTAACAAACCCATTGTATTCGTGGAAGGAGCCCGTACAGATCGGGTTATTATTGCACCTGTAATCCAGCTGCCGGTCATCAACAACAAAGCCATCCCATGGAACTATGAACGGGTGACTGTAATGTACAAGGGCAAAGAAATCAAGGAAGAAGTGTGTGAGGTGCAAGGCTTGACACGTTCGGGAAGATGTTTTACTCCCGAAGAGTTGAGAAAAACTAAAAACAATCCAACGCCAACAAAGAGAGCTGTGACGGAAGAAGAGGCGGAAGAGTTTTTAAGAAAAATGAAACTCCATGATTATTCTATTGTGGATCAATTAAAGAAGACCCCCGCTCAAATTTCATTGTTGTCATTATTGATCCATTCAGAGGAGCACCGTCTGGCTTTGATGAAAATCCTGAATGAGGCTCATGTTCCTGAAAAGATCTCTGTAAATCATTTGGGAAAAATAGCCAACAGAATCTTTGAGACAAACAGAATTACATTTGCTGATGATGAATTACCTGTGGAAGGTACCGAGCACAACAGAGCTCTTTACCTCACCGTGAAATGTGAAAACTCCGTAGTAACCCGGGTATTGGTTGACAATGGGTCAAGTGCAAACATATGCCCTCTCTCCACTTTAAGCAAATTAAAAATTAAAGAGGAAAGGATCCAGAAGAATAGTATCTGCGTACGGGGGTTTGACGGTGGAAGCAGAGATTCGTGTGGCGACATAGTGTTGGAACTAACTATAGGGCCAGTTGAATTCACAATGGAATTCCAAGTGTTGGACATAACTGTTTCTTACAACTTGTTGTTGGGTCGACCATGGATCCATGCTGCTAAAGCAGTCCCGTCAACACTACATCAGGCTGTCAAGTTTGAATGGGATCATCAAGAAGTAGTCGTGTATGGAGAAGAAAGTTTAAATGCTCACAGCAGTACCATTGTACCGGTCGAGGGAACAGAAAATGACCAGGGACCATGGGTATACCAAGTGACCGACACAGTGTCGATAGAGAAAATTCCAGAGGGGAAATACCTTCCAAATCCAAAGATATCCTCTGCATCAGTCATGGTAGCTTATGAAATGTTAAAGAATGGCTTTATACCCGGCAAAGGTCTGGGTTTATCTTTGCAAGGAATTATACAACCAGTATCTCTCCCCGAGAACTGGGGAACATTCGGTTTGGGGTTCATACCCACTGCCAATGACGTGATAAGGGCTAGGAAGCTGAAACACCAAGCATGGGTTCTTCCAAAACCAGTCCCACATCTGTCAAAGTCTTTTGTCAAGACCGGTGCTAAAAATCGCCCGATAACAACAATTCCTAAATCCCAGGTCAATCCTGAGGAGGAATTAATTGAAAGATTCGAGAAATTGTTTAGTGATGTGAATATGTTGGAAAGCGGAGAAGGGTGTAGCAACGCAGAAGTTCAATTCGTTGGGCCAGAAACAAAGCTCAGTAATTGGAAAGCCACTCCTCTCCCAATTCGAAAGGAGTCTTGGTAGTTTATTTTGATTTTTTTTCAGTTTGTTTGGGTTACTTCAGGGTTGTAATCCCAAAGCTTATCTTACAGTTTGTTTGAAGTGTGCAAAACCTTGTTATCTTTCATCATCCAATAAAAAGCAGTTCCCTTTTTATTATCATTCCTGATAGTTTTCTTTTCTTTTTCTTCTTTCATGTACAGTTCTTTTTACGCTGGCTCTAGTGATATGGCATGCATGAGGAATCCTCAGCCCAGTCGTAAAAATCAATCTGGTTCCGAAGTAATAATTCAAGAAATATATTGTGATTATGAATCAGAATATGATGAAGATGAGGTTTTTGAAGAGATTAGTAAAGAGTTAATTCACTTTGAGGAAAAAATCAAACCTAACTTGAGTGATACCGAGGACATCAATATAGGGGACACGAGTAATATCCGAGAAACTAAAATAAGTGTCCATCTCGAACCAAAGATCCGAGAAGAGTTAATTAAAGCACTCATAGAATTCAAAGATGTTTTTGCATGGTCGTATGACGACATGCCGGGACTGAGCACTGATTTAGTGGTTCACAAATTGCCCACCGATCCAACGGTGCCTCCTGTCAAGCAGAGGTTGAGAAAATTCAAGCCCGATATGAGTGTGAGAATTAAGGAAGAAATCACCAAACAATTGGAAGCAAAGGTCATTCGAGTCACTCGATATCCTGTTTGGTTAGCTAATGTCGTTCCTGTGCCAAAGAAAGACGGCAAAATTAGAGTATGCGTCGACTATCGCAATCTCAACAAAGCAAGTCCAAAGGATAATTTCCCATTACCCAATATCCATATTTTGATCGACAATTGTGCCAAGCATGATATAGGGTCTTTCGTGGATTGTTATGCCGGGTATCATCAAATTCTAATGGATGAAGAAGATGCAGAAAAGACGGCATTCATCACACCATGGGGAACTTATTGCTACCGGGTAATGCCATTCGGTTTAAAGAACGCCGGAGCAACCTATATGAGAGCAATGACCACAGTGTTTCATGATATGATACACAAGGAGATTGAGGTATACGTGGACGATGTGATCATAAAATCAAAGCATCAGGCCAACCACGTTGGGGATTTGAGGAAGTTCTTCTTAAGACTTCGCAGGTACAACCTCAAGCTTAACCCTGCCAAGTGCGCATTTGGAGTTCCATCTGGAAAGTTGCTGGGATTCATAGTCAGTCGACGAGGCATCGAGCTAGACCCATCAAAGATCAAAGCCATCCAAGAACTGCCACCTCCAAGAAACAAAACTGAAGTAATGAGTTTGTTGGGAAGGTTAAATTACATCAGCAGGTTTATTGCTCAGCTCACAACAACTTGTGAGCCAATTTTCAAATTGTTGAAAAAGGATGTTGCGGTCAAATGGACCGATGAGTGTCAAGAAGCGTTCAATAAAATAAAAGGGTACTTGTCAAACCCACCCGTGTTGGTCCCGCCAGAGCCAGGAAGACCTTTGATTCTTTACTTGACGGTTTTGGAAAATTCATTTGGTTGTGTATTGGGGCAACATGACCTCACTGGCAGAAAAGAACAGGCCATCTACTACCTTAGCAAGAAGTTCACAGCTTATGAGGTTAAGTATACTCATCTGGAAAAGACATGTTGCGCCCTAACATGGGTAGCTCAAAAATTGAAACACTATTTGTCATCCTACACTACTTACCTCATTTCTCGGTTGGATCCATTAAAATACATTTTTCAAAAGCCTATGCCAACGGGAAGACTTGCAAAGTGGCAGATATTGCTCACAGAATTCGACATCATCTATGTGACTCGAACTGCAATGAAGGCTCAAGCACTGGCCGATCATTTAGCCGAAAACCCGGTCGATGAGGAATATGAGCCGTTGAAAACTTATTTTCCTGATGAAGAAACAATGCATATCGACGAGGTGGAGCGAATTGAAAAGCCTGGCTGGAAACCTTTCTTTGATGGAGCCGCTAACATGAAAGGAGTCGGGATAGGAGCTGTAATCATTTCTGAAACAGGGCATCACTATCCTGTTACGGCTCAATTGCGATTTTATTGCACCAATAATATGGCTGAATATGAAGCTTGCATTTTGGGGTTAAGGCTAGCCGCAGACATGGGTATCCGAGAAATCTTAGTCATGGGAGATTCGGATCTTTTGGTACATCAAATTCAAGGAGAATGGGAAACCCGAGACTTGAAGCTCATACCATACCGACAATGTCTACATGATCTTTGTCAGCGGTTTCAATCAGTGGAATTCCAACATATTCCAAGAATCCATAATGAGGTTGCCGATGCATTGGCTACCCTGGCATCAATGTTGCACCATCCGGACAAAGCTTATGTAGATCCAATACATATTCAAGTCCACGATCAGCACGCTTATTGCAATATGGTTGAAGAAGAATTTGATGGTGAACCATGGTTCCACGACATCAAGGAGTATATCAGAATGGGGATATATCCCGCACAAGCCACAGGAGATCAAAAGAGGACCATTAGGCGATTGGCAAATGGATTCTTCTTAAGCGGAGGAGTTTTGTATAAAAGAACACCAGATCTTGGATTATTAAGATGCATAGATGCCAGACAAGCTACAACTGTCATGTCTGAAGTACATTCAGGAGTTTGCGGACCCCACATGAGTGGATATGTGTTGGCAAAGAAAATCCTCCGAGCCGGTTACTATTGGCTTACCATGGAGCGAGATTGTATCAGTTTTGTGCGCAAGTGTCATCAATGCCAAATACACGGAGATTTGATTCATTCTCCACCATCCGAGTTGCACACAATGTCGGCACCATGGCCCTTCGTTGCCTGGGGCATGGATGTGATTGGACCAATTGAGCCGGCAGCATCCAATGGGCACAGGTTCATTCTGGTAGCTATTGATTATTTTACCAAATGGGTTGAGGCCAAGACATTCAAATCAGTGACCAAGAAAGCTGTGGTCGATTTTGTCCACTCAAATATCATATGTCGATTCGGAATCCCGAAGGTGATCATCACAGATAACGGTGCTAATCTTAACAGCAACTTAATGAAGGAAGTATGTCAACAGTTTAAGATTACACATCGTAACTCTACCCCATATCGGCCCAAGGCGAATGGAGCAGTAGAAGCAGCCAACAAAAACATAAAGAAGATACTTCGGAAAATGGTAGAAGGTTCAAAACAATGGCATGAAAAATTACCATTTGCATTATTGGGATACCGCACTACTGTTCGCACTTCAGTAGGAGCAACTCCTTATTTGTTGGTATATGGCACTGAAGCAGTAATTCCTGCAGAAGTTGAGATTCCTTCCCTTCGGATCATCGCTGAAGCAAAGATTGATGACGATGAATGGGTCAAAACTCGTCTGGAACAGTTAAACTTGATTGATGAAAAACGATTGGCCGTAGTATGTCATGGTCAATTATATCAAAGAAGAATAGAAAGAGCATACAACAAAAAGGTCCGTCCCCGGAAGTTTGAAGTAGGTCAGCATGTGCTGAAACGTATTCTTCCACATCAGGTCGAGGCAAAAGGCAAATTTGCCCCGAATTGGCAAGGAACATTCATTGTGACCAGAGTATTATCGAATGGTGCACTATGTTTAAAAGATATTGAAGGCAAATGCATAGATATGGCGATCAATTCTGACGCGGTAAAGAGATATTATGCATAAAAATTTTGAATGTTTGTATTTAGCATTATTTCGAAGATTGAACTGACAAAGGCAATTTATTCTGCTATCCAAGCATTATACCCTTTGTTTCCCCCCTTTGAGCCATACTTGTTTCTTTCCTACCCCCTCTTGGAAGCAATGAAAATCAAATAAAAAAAATCACTATTATTTAGTGAACTATGTTTGACCTGATTCCTCAAAGAAGGATACGTAGGCGCCTCACGGCTCGGTCATAGGGTGCACGACATATACAATGTGCACGAAAAGAAACATTAAGAGACCCCAATCAAGAGACTGGGGCAGGAATTGTATTGGAAACAAGAAAGATTCCAAGAGTTGTAATTTTAAACCCATACCAAAGCTATTTAGCTTTCAATACCTTTTCCATTTCTAACCCCATACCAAAAAGACCTTTCGATCAATCTTAGAAAAATGTTGAGTCAAGCAAATGAAGATGGTTCATAACACTCTGGTACAAACAAGAAAAGAAAGTAAAAATGAGAGAGTCTTATAGGTGAAAACCCACACGGGCACCATAAGGCGACGGAAGTTGAGAGAAAAGTAAAATGAGAGAGTCTTATTGGTGAAAACCTTCGTAGGCACCATAAGGCGAAAAGGAAGTGAAAAAATGAGGAAAGTTTATCGATGAAAACTTTTTGAGATATTGAAAGTCCAACAGGCCTGTGAAATGAAAAATGAAGTTGGATTACAGAAATTTTGGCGAAAACAAAAATGAGACAATTGAAAGGAGATTGATTAAAAGACTGGGTTGATTAATCCGAAATGCATACCCTGATCATTGGTGCCAGTAACTCCAATCAGATAAGTTTTTATTCTTTCTCCAACAGTCATCCAAACTTGGATTTTTCTTTTCATTCTATAATTGTCGAAATCAGCGTGTTTCGTCACTAATAATCTTACTTTTCTAAAAGCTTTGAGATAAGTTTTATTCCAAACAAATAAGAAGGAATGTCAAGGTATACTACCAAGATTCAAGGTTACAAAATACGGCCACGAAAGGTGGGAGATAAAAGATATGGGTGTAAGAAAGGTGAAATCAAAAGTGGATCAGCAAAGTCAGAAGGGACATATGATTACAGTTAAAAGGGTTTGAAGGAAAACATACAGAGGGGAATCCTATAGTCAAGGATCAATTACAAGGACAAAACAGTCTTTTCAACCATTCCAAGGCAATAAAGAGAGACGAAGAGAAGCATCACCATCGGTAAGAATAACCCAGTCAACCACCCTGCTTTAAACTAACGAAGTTTTCTTTGATTTAAAACAGGAGCAAATACAATATTTGTGTCAGGAAATACCTGGTAAAGAATTAAAGAAGTCAGGCGTCCACCTGGAGAATGAGGATGAGAATTAAAGAAGTCAGGCGTCCACCTGGAGAATGAGGATGAGAATTGAAGAAGTCAGGCGTCCACCTGGAGAATGAGGATGAGAATTGAAGAAGTCAGGCGTCCACCTGGAGAATGAGGATGAGAAAAGAAGAAGTCAGGCGTCCACCTGGAGAATGAGGATGAGAATTGAAGAAGTCAGGCGTCCACCTGGAGAATGAGGATGAGAAAAGAAGAAGTCAGGCGTCCACCTGGAGAATGAGGATGAGAAAAAGAAGAAGTCAGGCGTCCACCTGGAGAATGAGGATGAGAAAAAGAAGAAGTCAGGCGTCCACCTGGAGAATGAGGATGAGAAAAAGAAGAAGTCAGGCGTCCACCTGGAGAATGAGGATGAGAAAAGAAGAAGTCAGGCGTCCACCTGGAGAATGAGGATGAGAATTGAAGAAGTCAGGCGTCCACCTGGAGAATGAGGATGAGAAAAGAAGAAGTCAGGCGTCCACCTGGAGAATGAGGATGAGAAAAGAAGAAGTCAGGCGTCCACCTGGAGAATGAGGATGAGAAAAAGAAGAAGTCAGGCGTCCACCTGGAGAATGAGGATGAGAAAAAGAAGAAGTCAGGCGTCCACCTGGAGAATGAGGATGAGAAAAGAAGAAGTCAGGCGTCCACCTGGAGAATGAGGATGAAGAATTAAAAAAGTCAGGCGTCCACCTGGAGAATGAGGATGAGAAAAGAAGAAATCAGGCGTCCACCTGGAGAATGAGGATGAGAATTAAAGAAGTCAGGCGTCCACCTGGAGAATGAGGATGAGAAAAGAAGAAGTCAGGCGTCCACCTGGAGAATGAGGATGAGAATTAAAGAAGTCAGGCGTCCACCTGGAGAATGAGGATGAGAATTAAAGAAGAAATCAGGCGTCCACCTGGAGAATGAGGATGAGAAAAGAAGAAATCAGGCGTCCACCTGGAGAATGAGGATGGAGGATTGAAGAAGTCAGGCGTCCACCTGGAGAACGAGGATGAAGAAAGAAAAGAAGCAGTCAAAGCACCCACCTGGAGAACGAGGGAATACAATTGAAGTTTTGAAATCAAAAGCCCACTCATATGATAAAGGAGCACATTTAGAATCAATAAAGCAGAGAAGTCCAACAAAATCCCCAGCAAGAAACAACAAGAGTCCCAAAAGAAAATACGGGACACAATGAAAAGGAATACGGAATAAGCCAAATGCCCAAGAGTCACCAAGATATCAAGACAACAAGAAACGCAAGGGCATGATCTAGATAAGATTTTTATAATTCATGTACCATAGTCTAGTTTAGCTTTTTGTATTTCCTTTAAAGTAAGGTGTAATAAGGAGGTCAGCAAGCAGTAAAAACAGCACGAAGCAGCAGTAACATCACAGTCCCACGGTAGTCCCAGCTACCCAAAACTTCCCGAACTACATTGACCTGATTCCTTTATAGCCAAGGATATGTAGGAAACCTTTGAAGCAGAGGTTCGGTCAAATCTTTCAAAAAATGCTTCCCACGGAGTATTTGAACGGGCAAAAATCGCTCGTATCCGCTCACTTTATCTTTGCACGAAAACTCTTCGAGTTTCCGCACAAAGAGGGGCAGCTGTGAGCACGTGATTTTTGCCTTACGAAAACTACTCCAAAATAAATCAAAAAATAAAATAAATTTCTTTTACTGTGTAATTCTTGAATTTGCGTGGTGTTAAATATTTGTGTTATGTCCGTAAATGTTTACTTTGTCATAATAAATTGAAAATTAAAATAAAATACATGTTGCATGCATATAGGATTTAATCATGTATTTAAAAGATAATTTAAATAAAATCACAAAAAATATGCAATAGTTCTATTTTAAATATTCCACTGTGTGATTGATGTTTTGTCTATGTGTTAAATAATTGTTATAGAGTAATTAATATATTTTTGTGAAGTTAAAATTGTTTTATAATTAAAATTAGAAATTTAAATTAGAAAAAAAAATATATATATATATATACAAAATTGGACCTGGATTAAAATCCAGGCCCAAATCAAATTAACTCCCCCCACAGCCCAATCCAAACAAGCCTGTCCGATCCAATTCGGCTACGTCAAACGACGACGTTTCATCATCCTTCATCAAGGGCCGTTGGATTAAGTCCATCCAACGGCCAAGATTTCATCACCCTAACCCGAGACCCTTACCCGATCTAATACCCGGTTCAACCCGTCCCCCTAACTTAAACCAAACGACATCGTTTGGTTAAGTGAATAGATCTCAGCCGTCCATCCTGCCTAATCCAACGGACAATATCAATCCACCCCACCCCTATATAAGTCCCAAGCCCCTACCCCGGCCCCAAACTAAACACCCCCCTCCTCTCACTGTTCATCATCGTCCCCAAACCCCCACTCCTAACCCTAGCTGCCCTAGAATCCCACCGCCTGAAACCCGGCGGCATCAACGCTGCCGGTCACCAAAATAACACCCTAGAATCCCTTGAACATCCTCTACACAGATCTAACCTTAGTTTTCTTCGAATCAGACCTCAACTCTTCGAATACTAAATCGAAGGTGGGTCTGAAAACTCCAACCTTTCCAATGGCTTCCAAAATAACACCATAGCTTCCCCTAACCACCCTAGGTATGGATCTGTTGCTTGTTTGGCTCGAATCACTTCCGAGCTTCTCGAATCTTCTTTTGAAGATTCGGACCAAACAAGAACAAACTCAGACTTGTTCTAAAATGACACCAAATGACCCCTAGGCTCCCCTCACCCTTGTGTCATCTTTGGTTCCCTTTGAATCAGCCCGGAAATGTTCGGATTTAAGATCCAAGAACCTGAAACCCTAAAAAATTTCCAATCTTGGAATTTTTCTGATTCGAGTGAAGGATTGAGGTCTAATAGACTTTAATCGAGGTATTCTCAACTGAGAATACTTCGAATAAAGTCTGTTCAGCCTCAAAAATGTCCGAATTCAAGTTGAGTCTGTGCCTGAAAAAATTTGAAGATTCAGAGGTATTTTGTCTATTTTTCTTTTGTGTATTTTATGTTTGTTTCATTAGTCTGTAATTTTCCCATCTTTTGTTGTTATACTATATCATACTTGTCTATATGATCAGAATATGAAACTGTTTCTGTTGGTTGTGATTATTCACAATGTAAGTAATCAACTCGATTAAGTTCGTCGATTAGTTATATTATGAATTCTCATTTATAATAATGCTGATTGAAACAGTCTGTTTTTTTTTAGACTGATTATGGACAAATGTTGTAAATAGTCAACTGATTAATACTCGTCAATTAAATCATGTTTGTTTGCGAATCAGTGAATTCAAATGTATGTTGTATATGTTGTTTTCTGAACAGGGCATTGTCAGTATATTGACAATGCTCCTGTGTATGTTTGATCTTAGTTCAATGCTGAAATTCAGTTTGACTTGCTATGTTGAATTCAGTATAATTTGTTGTGATATTAGGTTTAATTTCAATTTCACAAATGTTGGTTAGATACCATTGTGTTAGAAAAGTGCATTCTCAGTCAAGATTCAGTCCAGAACTTGATAGGATTGGTTATAGCTGTTTAATTCAGAAGGATAATCGATTTTGAACAAATTTTAAAATCTATTTTTGTATCAAATTCTGATTTCCTTTAGGGCAGTAATAACAGTAAGCTTTCAGGGGTACTATTGGTAATGAAACAGTGAGGATAGTAGTGTGCTGATAGTGGAGTGTTAGTGGCTTTTAATTTAACGGGGGTAATGGGAAACAAAGGGTAATGGGTTGCTGAAAATCAGGGAAAAGTTAGCTTAATGGGATTTAAAGTGGAAAAACAGATTTTTAATGGAAATATTCTGTTTTTTAAAAGATAAAAGGGGTCCAGACAGACCTGTATAAGATAGAGGGGATTGGGACTGATTTGAAGGAAGAGTTTTGAGGAGTTTTCAGAGAGATTTTGAAAGAGAGATTAGTTTTCAAAGAGAGCTGGAGAGACATTTTTGAAAGAGAAAAAATCTGATAAGAGGCAGATTTTAAAACAGAAAGATTTTAAGAAGAAAAATCTGATTTTGAAAGGAGAAGAAATCTGATTTAGGAGCTCTTTTAGAAAAAGAAATAGAAAAGAAAGTATTCGCACACACACACACACACAGTGAAGCTGAAACAGAAAAAATAGAAAAGAAAAAAAATCCGAAACTTTGTTGTTCTTTTTGGAATCTGTCCGGGTCTGTGTACTGATACTATTTGGTTTTAAAATCTGAAGTTCTTTAAGAAGCTTTACTCTTGTGAATCTGGGTTTCTTGGGTCTTGTTATTGCTCAAATCTGTGGAAATACTGATATTCTGCCAGTATTTTGTTACTGCTGCTACTGCTGAAATTTACTTCTTCTACCTTCATTTCCAGGTACTTATCTTTTGAATTTTATGTTGAAAAGAGATTCAACATGACAAATCCATGAAGCCTGAATTGCAATTCTGTTTCCAATTGTCCAAGTTCATTAGTTTAAATTTCATTTTTTTGTTTCATGTTAGTTAACTAGTAGTGAATTCAATTTGATAGCTATGAGTTAATTGTCTTATTTTGAAATTCATATAAAGCTTTGTAATAATGTTAGCCATTCCGAAATCTCATTGGTATAGGTATATGTGAATTGTCAAAACAGGGAGTAAGGCATAAAAATGGGCCATTGATTACATCCCATAATACCATTAGCTAAATGTAAAGTAGAATGGAAATATTAAGAAGTTACATTAGTAGTATATCTTGTAACAAATATGATTTTGTTTAGATTAGTATAAGTTATTATATGGTATGATGACAAGTATAATCATATGAGTAAAGTAAGTTGGTATAGCTCGTCATGATGTTAAGAATATTATGAATGTTTAGGCGTACAACTATGTTGTATGTAATACAATTCGAATTGAATCAATTTGCATAATAACTCTATTCTCATCAATTTGATTATTTATCGTTATAAATAAACGGAGCAATTATAATTCTGGATCAAAAACAAGCATGTGAGAATGAGGTGATATGTATAAGAACAAATCACAACACTTTATATCAATGGTAAATAAAAGTAGAATTTGCATTAATTAAAATAAATAAAAATTGTTCAAAAATACTTCTTCCCTTCATAAATTATTTTTGTGAGTTTCATATGGCATTCATCCTTTGGTATATGTATATGTTGTATTTGTGAAGGATAGTATTATCATGTTCTTATTTTACTTTGAATTTGAATAGTCTTGGGATGAACATAATTAATACTCGAAAATTATAGTCAACGGGCAATACTTAATATATTGTGAATTCTTTTAAGAATTTAAAGACATCCCCTAAAATGTGAATTTTTCAGGAATTTCATATAAAATGTGTAGATATAATAAACAATTTTGTGGAAAATCCATAATATTATTACAAAAATTTTGCGCAATTAGGGATGCGTTCGCGTACCCTGACTATATTTTTAAAAGCAAATTCGGATTATGCGTACGCGCAATTTCGAGCGAATATTTAAGAAAAGAATTTTTCCAAGGATGTTAAAATAATTTCATATAACCCGAGATGTGCAGTTCATTGTCTAAATACAAGGGTGATGATGTTCCTGATTTTATTTTAAATTTCGAACATATGTTTTTTAAATAAAAACATAACAATTTTATTGTGTACACTGGCACGATCCCCGGTAATTATAAAAAGTATATAATACGAATATACGTACGCGTAATTCGTCCATATAATTGTAAACAATAAGTAAAAAGCGGTAGTAAAATCATGCAATAAAAACGTATTTAGTAAAATCAAGATAATTAAGCCAATAATAAAAACAGTTAAGCGACCGTGCTAGAACCACGGAATTCGGAAATGCCTAACACCTTCTTCCGGATTAACAGAATTCCTTACTCAGGATTTCTGGTTCGCAGAATAATAAACAGAGTCATATTCTCCTCGATTCAGGGATTTAAATCGGTGACTTGGGACGCCATAAAATTCCCAGGTGGCGACTCTGAAATAATTAAATAAAATCTCGTTTCGACTGTCCTTCAATTGGAGAAAACTCCTCACGCGCCCCGCGAGTGCGGTAAAAAGGAGGTGCGACAGGTACGTGATGTTCGATTAAGTAGAACTTAATATTATAATAGTTATGGATTGGTTGGCTTTTTGCTATGCTAACATCAAGTGTAGGTCAAGGATGGTTTAATTTCAGTCCCCAGGAGAGCCTGTTTTAGAATGGGAAGGTAATACGGCATCACCAAGAGGTAAATTTATCTCCTATCTCAAGGCAAGGAAGATGATCATAAAGGAGTATATTTATCATTGAGTTCGGATTTGTAGTGTGGAAGTAGAGTCACTAAACATTTAGTCATTTCCTATAGTTAATGAGTTTCCTGATGTTTTTCCTAATGAATTTTAGGGTCTCCCGCCAATGTAAGAAATTGAGTTTGCTATTGACCTACTACCAGATGCTCACCCAATATCTATTCCTCCCTATAGAATCCCCCCCCCCCCCGCAAAACTGAAAGAGTTGAAAGAATAATTAAAGGAATTACTTGAGAAAGGCTTTATCATGCCTAGTACGTCACCGTGGGGAGCACCTGTGTTGTTTAAGAAAGATGATTCCTTACGAATGTGTATTGATTATAGGCAACTGAATAAGGTGACGATCAAGAATAAGTACCTACTCCTGAGAATTGATGATTTATTTGATCAGTTGCAAGGTGCCAAGTGTTTTTCAAAGATAGACCTAAGGTCCGAGTACCATCAGGTAAGGGTTGAGGATAAGATATCCCGAAGACAACATTCAAGACTAGATATGGGCACTTTGAGTTTCGGGTTATGTTATTCGGTCTGACCAATGCCCCAGTAGTATTCATGGACTTGATGAACCATGTGTTTAGCTTTCCTTGGGCATATTATTTCGGGTGAAGACATCTGAGCGGATACACAAGAGACTGAGGCAGTGAAGACTTTACCTAGACCCACAATACCGATGAAGGTTCGTAGCTTCTCTGCATGGTATGTTATTACAAGAAACTTGTAATAAAACTTTCTTCTTTTCTAAGAACCTTTGACCAAAGTGGTATGTGGTGTTTTGCCTGATGTTCCTGAATAACATAAGGAAATCGATGGTGCAAGCAAGTTGAAGAAAGGTTGTGAATAAATGTAAATAGATATGTGTAGGTCACAAGCTAAAGTATGGTAAAGCGACAAGGTTTTAGGAAGACCGGAGGAAGGATAAGAAAAGATGAGTGAAAAAGGTAACGAGAATGGATAAGTTCTTGGGAATAAGTTCATAAGGAAGCTGATGATTTCTCCAAGTTACAAAAGGCTCAGTATAGCCCGAAAGAACTTAAAGGAGTATAAGACTAGTAACGTTTAGAATAGAGGAAATACTACCCTAATAGTGGGATAAAGGCGTAATTGTGATGGATAAAGGATGCTGTTTGGGCCTCCGAAGAGGGCAAATTCCTAAATTGTAAAAAAAATTATTAGGATACGCATGTAAGTTGAATCAGAAGGGAGCTAAGTTTCAATGGATCGATGCTTGCGAACGGAGTTTCCAAACATTGAAGGACAGATTAACTTCAACACCGGTTCTAACACTCCCAAACGGGACCGATGGTTAGGTTATCTACTATGATGCTTCAAGCATTGGATTGGGTTGTGTGTTGATGCAGCATGGTAAGGTTGTAGCTTATAGACAACTAAGAAAGCATGAGAAGAATTACCCAACCCAAGATATAGAGTTAACCGTTGTGATTCATGCACTAAAGATGTGGGGGGACTACTTATAGGGTATTCATGTTAATATCTATACGGATCATAAGAGCATCTATAACTTCTTCAAGCAAAAGGAATTGAATCTACGTCAAAAGAGATGGTTGGAGCTACTTAAAGGCTATGACGTTGATATTTTATACCATTCGGGGAAGGCAAACTTAGTAGCTGATTCCCTCAGCCGTAGATCTATGGGTAACTTGTCGTATTTAAAGCCAAAAAAGAGGGAAATAGCCCATGAGGTTCATCAGCTAGCTAGTCTTGGAGTTCGGTTACTGGACTCAGGTGATACTGGAATTACTCTTAAGGATACAGCAATATCCCCTTTAGTAACTGAGGTAAAGGAACGCTAGTACAAGGATACTGTGTTAGTTCATTATAGGGATACCACCCTTCAGAAGGAGAAGACGTCGTTTGAAATTACAGAAGATGGAGTCCTCAAATATCAAGGGCGATTATGTGTGCCTAATATTGCAGGGCTATGTCGGCAGGTTATGGGAGAAACTCACTATTCTCGTTATTTTATCCATCTAGGAGCAACGAAGATGTATCATGACATCATGGAAGTATATTGGTGGGACGAAATGAAAAAGGATATAGTAGAATTTGTTGCTTAGTGTCCTAACTGTCAGCAGGTTAAGATTGAACATCAAAAACCCGGTGGATTATTGCAGGATATGGAGATTCCAACTTGGAAATGGGAATTAATCAATATAGACTTCATCGTAGGTTTACCTCGTACCCAGCATAAGTTTGATTCGATATGGGTGATTGTTGATAGGCTTACAAAGTCAGCCCATTTTCTGCCTGTTAGAACTACATATTCCTCAGAGGATTATGTAAGGCTTTATATTAAGGAGATAGTACGACTGGATGGTGTCCCTGTATCTATTATCTCGGATAGAGGAGATCAATTTACAACTAACTTCTGGAGGTCCTTCCGAAAAGGATTGGGGACTCAAGTAAGTCTTAGTACAACATTTCATCCCCAAACAGACGGACAGGCTAAGCGTACTATTCAAACACTGGAGGATATGTTACGAGCTTGTGTAACAGACTTCAAAGGTAGCTGTGATGATCATCTGCTGCTTGTTGAGTTCCCATATAACAATAGCTACCATTCCAGTATTCACTCCATACGAGACTCTTTACGGACAGAAGTGTAGGTCGCCTATAGGGTGGTTTGATGTTGGAGAATCTGGATTACATGGGACACACCTAGTTCAACAAGCTCTAGAAAAAGTAAAGCTTATCTAGGATCGACTATTGACAACTCAGAGTTGTCAGAAGTCATATGCTGACGTGTGGCGACGAGAATTAGAGTTCGGGGTTGATGACTGGGTATTCGTAAAAGTATCACCTATGAAGGGTGTGATAAGGTTTGGCAAGAAAAGCAAACTTAACCCACGGTATATTGGGCCTTATAGGATTATTGGGAGAGTGGCCGAGTAGCTTATGAGTTAGAATTGCCCTTGGAATTGGAGTCTATCCATCCGATTTTACGCGTATCTATATTAAAAAAGTGCATTGGCAATCCTACCCGAGTGGTGCCCACCAATGATGTACAGATTACAGAAGACTTATCATACGAGGAAATTCAGGTTTCCATCTTAGACCGACAAACCCGCAAGCTGCAGAATAATGAGGTAGCCTCCGTGAAAGTACTTTGGAGAAACAACAATGTGGAAGAAATGACTTTGGAAGCCGAGGAAAACATGAAGTCTAGAAATCCCTACTTATTTCCTCCTCCAGAGAAGGGCCCGACTGAGATGTCATAATCATAAGGTACGTGTATAAATTCTTTTATTGGCTATTGTCGTTAGTCGTGTGAGGCCATGGTAGCTATTCATAATTGTGGTCCTGTGTGGTGTTGGGTTATTAAGCTTCTACGAGGAGAGTTGGTAGTAGTGTTGTTACAAAGTTGACCCTGCCAAAGTTATACAGAACACGGGGAGTTGAACATTCGAGGGAGAATGTTTCTAAGGGGGAAAGATGTTACATCTTGTGTCTTTCGAACTTTAAAATTTCGTTTTCAGTTAACTGACGTAGACTCGGGGATGAAATTATCGTGACGTTAACTTACTTACGCTATTTATAACAAGCAATAAATAAATGTTATAAAGGATAAAGGG
The DNA here is from genome assembly GCF_000393655.2 of Nicotiana sylvestris. Lineage (NCBI taxonomy): Eukaryota > Viridiplantae > Streptophyta > Magnoliopsida > Solanales > Solanaceae > Nicotiana > Nicotiana sylvestris. The sequence continues at coordinate 69,095,966 of NC_091061.1, read as the reverse complement.
GTACAGGATTAATGAAAACGAGTTTCATTGAAAGTGGACAATTTGGAATAAAATACGGGTCGAGCGATAATACCCGATAATTATGAACTAGTACCATGGAAGGTACCATATGACCACAGTAGTATAATATATAAAGTATATATGAAGTTTTTTAAAAATAAATAGAATTTTAAGTAATTTGTGGTAATTTTTAAATTATGTGGGTAATTGATTAATTACCGAGTAATAGGACATTACCCAGTTAGCTAATAAGTGGATAAAACAATTAATATCCCACCCTACCCCCACCCCACGTGGCAAGAAGCCACAAAGTTAGAAATCATTAAGTAGTCACTTATGCCTAGGTGGCAACCTAGGCATAAATGAGAATGGATGACTTTCTCATTTGTTTGTTACAAATCCAATATGAATCAAAATAACATTATTCCTTCCAAGCTTCAAAGATCCAGAAAACGTTTCCCTTTGAAATTCTAATATGAATCAAAATAACATCATTCCTTCCATGCTTCAAAGATCCAGAAAACGTTTCCCTTTCAAATATTTCAAGGAAACCAAAAAAAACGTTATTTCATTCCAAAATTTTTAGGAACCAGAAATAATTTTCGTCCATGAATTTCTAAGGAGCAGGGGCAAATTTCGTTCAATCAACGAAGCTTTTTCAACGGAATATTATACAGAGTTTTTCCTACTCTAGGTATGCTAAGGTCATCCCTCTTTTCTTTTGGCATGATCCGAATTATACTGAAGAAACGAGCAAGCGCACAGTTCCCATAAATTACTCTATTCAAAGAGATACTAGGGGTATCTATATTCTTGATTCCCCGTGAAAAATATTATTATCTTTTGTTCATGAGTCTCAGAATAATATACAGTTGAAAAAGTTTATCCGGAAGGAATATTGAGATTATTACGTATTTTTCATGTATTTCACTCATTTATACATGTGCATTGACCAATGACTAGATAGCGTTATATACACGTATATATGTAAATATATGTATATGGGATATGGGAAAAGGTTACGGCGTTATATACGCACTACCACTTGATCAGCTGGTATATGTTGATGATGTTGCCCACAGTGGCCGAGACGATATGATGGGATGACCTCAGTGGCTTGATGATATTATGTACACTCATAGCTATGCATGACATGACATTTATACAACGTGCATGACATTATAAACGTTTTAGAATTTACAAAGTTATTCAGATTTAAAAATGTGTTTCTTTATTCCATGTTTCGTCTATGTCTTTACGTACTAATTTTCATGCCTTACATACTCACTACATTATTCGTACTGACGCCCTATTTCACAGGGCCTGCGTTTCATGCCTGCAGGTGCAGCTAGGCAAGCTAATGGTCCCCCTTCTTAGGATCCTTGATCAACGAGAGTTGGCGTGTTCCACTTGATTCGGAGCTGCTTTTGATTTTGGTACGATATGTTTATATATATATATATATATATATATATATATATATATATATATATATATGACGTGGCTTAGTCCCGTCTTTGTACAGTTATATTTCTATTGAAGGTCTGTAGATAGTATGTCTAGTTGGGTTGTATGTGGCCTTGTCGGCTTTAAGTTTTGGATGTATACTTGTCTATAGCGTCCTTGCCGGCTCGCCTACTGTATTCTGCACATATACGTACATACGCCTTGATGGCAGGTTTCCTTCATGTATGTTACTTTCGTAATGCGGTAGATGTTATTTAGGTTCATATCTTAGACGCATGCTTAAGGGTGTTTGATAGGTAGGGCTCAGGCACCCGTCGCGGCCCATCGGTTTGGGTCGTGACATATTCATTGCTTTTGCTCTCTCGATCAGAAGCCCCTCTCAACTCAGCCCAAGCTTCGGCAGTATCTTTTAAATAGACGACCACTTTCTTGTCGGCCTTAGCCCGAATCTCTTCCCTTTCAGCCCAGGTGTCCACGACCTCGGCCTTCATCTCCGAAATGTCAGACTAGAGCTTTGCAATTCTGTTCGTCTGAACCAAGATGTTGTCACAGGCGTTCTAGAGCTGTACCTCGAGGGTGGAAACCTTGGCCAAAGCATTCTTCTTGGCCGCAACATGGTCATCTATCTAAGCCCTTAGCCCGTTAGACTCATACTTGGCCTGGCCAACCTCGCCCCAAAGGCGTTCCAGATCCTCTGTTTGTTCTGCAACTAAAATGTTAAAACATTTATATCCGAGGATAGAAGAAAAAGCATGCATTCCTTTAAAGCAAAGGTTACATGTTTCTCATGGTAGCTTTCATAGTTCAGGCTCCGATTCGCCTCGTACCATAGGTATACCAACTCATCTCCCCTTTTGTCACAAAAAAACCTGAGGGATTTCTCCCCATCCAAGGTTTTTCAAAACCTGGCTTCACGACGAAGCAGTTCGAACTTGAGCTTGTCAAAGGCTTACGAAAAAGTAGCTCAATAAGAAAGTAGTAGTGCAAAATTGAAAAACTAATACAATCGGTCGAAACTCACCACGAAACAGAGTCGCTGAGCCTCCTCAAAGGTCAAACGCACACCTTCCGGCCCGGTCTCATCGACCCCAGCGGAACCGCTCCCAATAGGGGCGTGATCGTTCGAGACCTCGCTTGAGTCAGGCGGCCCCTGGCCTCGAACACCCCTCAAAGTACCTTCGACGGGAAGAAAAGACAACAGTAGAGAATCCTTGTCCCTTGAAGTACCTTCGACGGGAAAAGAAGACGACGGCAAAGGAGGAACCTTTTTTCCAAGGCCGGAAGCCTCAAGTGTTGCAGGCTCAGCCGAGACATCTTCTCTGGGCCTCCGAGCAGGACTTGTCTTGCTTTGAGCACCTTTTCCCTGTGAGGGTTCCGTCCATTTATTGTTATTCCTCAGTCCTGAAGCTTACGACCCCTCTTCCTCTCTGAGGGAGCACGATCTCACCTCAGGAAATTTTCCAATGCTTGTGATGACGGAGTTAGTACACACAGAGGAAAGTACCCTCCAAAGAACGCAAACCACACAACACATACCATGGTGTTTTGCCTAGATCTTACCACTTACGCTCATCATAGGTCGAGCGGGCTGCCAGCTTCTAAGCCCAATCCGTCAGGTCGGGGACCTCGTATGGCATCCAAGGGGTTGCTGCAAAAAAAAAAAGGAAAGAGTCTTTACAGTATCCGTCTCCACCATGAGCAAAAACGATAAAAACACAAGTGTACCACTTACGTGTGGCATTCCATTTCTCAGGAAACGGCAGGAACTCCATGGGGATAATATCGACAGTCCTTACTCGGACGAATCGATTCATCCACCCCGGTACCCATCTTCTTCATCATCGAGAACAAAGGTCCTGGTGTATCGGCATCACAAAGCTATCAGGCCTCAGCAATGAAAGGGTCGGTACAATCTGATGAGATGGCTAAGGGTGAACTTACACCCGACTTCTTCCGCAAAGAACCTCATCACGAGCACTATCCTCCAGAACACCGGGTGAACTTGTGCCAGGGTAGCCCAATATCTTTGACAGAAGTCAAGCATGACTCTATCGAGAGGGCCCTACGTGAAGGGATATGTGTATACGTGTAAAAAACCCTCTATATAAGCCGTGATGTTCTATTCCGGGGAAGGTACCTGCAGTACCACCTTTTCTCCCCATCCATAGTCTATCCTTACTGCCTCGAGGTGTTCCTTTCCTATTGATGAAGTGAACCATGATGCATGATCCCAATGGCCCTCGACATCGTGAGGTGTCTCTAACGAAAGGTCCCTCCTCCAGACAAAGCATCTTGAGGTTGGCTCGCCAGGCGCCGGCGGTGTACCATCGATTGAGCGGGAAGAAGAGGCAGAACCCTCCTCTTCTTGGTGAACGAATTTGGGTGTAGCAGCCATAGCTATGATAAAACAAGAGAAGGAAAATGAAAACTCAAGTTAAAACTTTGAATTAAAATTATAGAAAGGCTGACGCAAGGATGAAGAACTTTATAAAAAGGGATAGCGGCTCAAAATAGCAGAATCTTCAAAAAGGAAGGAAACAAACTCATATATAGAGAAAGCGGCGACTGTATGCCTACTCTAAAGGCTAATTAATTCTTACTAGGCCATTATCACCTTCGAAAAAGTGTGTTGACGGGACCATACAAGTGAGGCTGTCGTACAACATTCGAAGGGTCAGAGATTCCAGTATCGATCCAGCCTCAAGATGGTGCCCAATCTCGATGATCTCTACTACCATAACTATAGGCTCTAAGGATCCATCAATATCAATCTAAGCCTAGAGGTGGTGCCCGACCTCGAGGATCTCTGTCAAAGCGAATATTAGCTCTAAGGAGCTGTCGACACCAATTTAGCCTCGAGATGCCCGATCTTGAGGACCTTTGATACTTTAGAGTGGGCTCCCAAAGGGGGGTCAACCTAGCACCGAGATGGTACCCTATGTCGAGGATCTTTGCTATTACAAGTGCGGGTCATTCACCCGATTCTTTGGACCTCGGGCTACCTAAGCCCGAATCAGTTCTCACTTGAGAAATACTAATAAAGCTTGCGAGCACCTAATTTTTGCCCTACATAGGAAATTACTCCTAAAATATTTAAAATAGCTTTAGTGACTTTTGTAGAATTTTGGAATTTTTATTTTTATTTGTTTAGCATTCATTTGCACTTTTAGCATGTTTTAGTAGCATTCCAAATCACAAAAATGATCAGAAATATTTTTTCTTTTGCTTTTTGCATCCTTAGATATTTACTTGCATTATTAACATTTAATTTGCATTATTAAAATATAAAAAATACATTAGTTTGTTTGGCATTTTAGTTTTAATTAATAAGTTAATTAAGTTAAATAATTGATCAATTTGGAAATTAGGTAATTTGGTTAATGTTGCAAAGTTAGTTTAATTAGAATTAAATCGGTTAATTTAGAAAACATAAAAAACAAGAGAAAGAAAGGTTGTTTATTGGGTTTTATATTGAATTTGGGCCAAAGAACGATCTTAAATATCATGATTATTTATATTATGTTATTGTTGGAAGACTTTTTTTGACTTTGAGCATTTGAATGGTATTAGTCAAATTTTGTTTGTTCACTGAACTAAGGCTGAGTGCTCAAATATAGTTAGTTGCCTAATGTGAATATAATGGTTTGGACCGGTTCGAAATAAAATCCAACCAGCTTCAGTCAAGTTTGAGAGTCATCATGTATGAACGCCTAGAATCTTAGAGTACATCTTCTTGGATCCTTCTTAGCTTGTATTTCTCCTGTTGGACACCACATCCACTCATTAATTGAAATCATATCCTAGATCTTCCACATGCATGGTTAAGGTAAATGTTGTTTAGTTCTGTCATAGAACAAGTTTTATTGAAAAGGGCTGATAGTTACTACAAGATTTCAGTTTGCTCCTATTTAATAAAGAGTTTTTTTTAATATCTAAATAAATGTGTTGCGCCAAATTTTTATTCACTGGTTCGATATTCGTTCCCTTTGTGATAGAGCTGTAAATGAACGTCTTGTAAGCTAATTGTACAAGTTCTCTCCTCTATTATTGTTGTAAGGCTTCAGCAAATCACATAATTAGAATGTGAGTCGCATATCTAAGCGGGAGAGTAACAAATGATAGTAGAAGAAAAGAACTACATACTATGGACCTCCTAAGAAACTTACTGGATGTTATCGTATTAATTTGGTGTAGAAATTAATGTTTGGGAGATTCTTTGGTAATATGAGTAGCATTGTGATAATTACCCGAATTGTTGCCACAATGACTTTGTAAATTACTTGATTATTCATAGTTAGGTTTCATTCATTGGAATGTCTTAATTGTATCTTAAATTTGCAAACAAGCTGCTGGACACGAAGAGACTATTGTTTTGACATTGCTATATTTTGAGTATGACGATTTCATTCATTATTTTCTAAATGACATCTCCTGAGCCAAATGAAATTCCACGCCAATTTGAGTATTCTGCAAAAATTGTCAAATGGTAAAGCTAAGAAGTAAAATTTTTGGCTAATTTCCTTGCTTTCTTCTGTTCAAATTTATTACTTTATCCATATTAAATTCCATAATCTATGGCCTTTCACAACAACCTCAAATTTAGGGAATTCTTTTAAAATTAAAAATACTCGTAGCTTGCTTTAGGCGCAATTAATAAATCATCGTGGCCATGGGTATGGTTCCCATTGCATGGTCACGATATAATCCCCAATTTGTGTGTGCGTTTCATGTGACTCGACGTTATAATTTCAAATAATAATAAAATACACATGTTGTAGATCGCGGGTACGGTTCCCGTAACGCGATTTGCAATGTGTACAAAAACAAACAAGTGTACGATAATCGTAACTTGTTCAAGAAACAATTTCATAAATCCTATAATACGATTCAAAAAATTTAAAAGCGATTTAAAAGGTTAAAAATGCACAATAAGTTTAAAACGTATAGTAAATCAGATAATAGGCCAATTATTAATAGTTTAAGCGACCGTGCTAGAACCACGGAACGTGGGAATGCTTAACACCTTCTCCCGGGTTAACAGAATTCCTTACTTAGAATTTCTGGTTTTCCAGACTTTTAAATAAAGTTGATTTTCCTCGATTTGGGATTTTAAAAATAAACCGGTGACTTGGGACACCAAAAAAAATTATTCCAAGTGGATACCTTAAAAAATAAATAAAATAATTCAATTTCGATTAATGTAACTTTAATTAGAAACACTCTCTTATACCCCTTTCTGGGTGTAAATAGGAGGTGTGACAGCTCTGGCGACTCCGTTGGGGAATCATAACCCAGAACTTCCGGTTCAGGGTTCAGGAATTCGATCTTAGAATAACTGTTATAATTGGCTTTTATTTATTATCTGATTTTTATTACATGTTTGGGCCTAATGTGCTAAATGCCGTTTTTTACCGCTTTGATATTATTTGAACTGTATATAAACTGCTATGAAACCCTTCTCTTCTCATCTTCTGGGAAGTGCACGCTGGCGTGTCACGACCCTAAATATCGGTCGTGATGGCGCCTATCACCTTACTAGGCAAGCCAAATAATGAACTAACCACAACCCATTCCTTTAGTAATAAACCATTTTCAACACGGGTTTTAAATACTGATTTCATAATAAATGTTTAGGATAACAGAAAAATATGCGGAAGTCAAAATAACAATAAACTACACAACCCAATTGATCTGGTGTCACAACTCTAGAGCCTCTAACACAAGTCTGAATATCTAATACATCAATAGTCTAGAAAGTGCGGGAAATAACATGATAGAAGGGAGAAAATAGGGCGGCGAACGCCATGCAGCTACCTCGAAATCCCCAACAGAAACTGGACCAGCTGAAGAGTGCTCACTCGGCCACACGGGCACCTGGATCTGCACATATGGTGTAGGGAGTAATGTGAGAACGCTAACTCAGCAAGTAACTAAAGTAAATAAGGACTGAAAGTAGTGACGAGCAGTTCAAAAATACATAACTGGATAATAAACAAAATAACATGTCATCTTTACAGTTCAAAAATCAGTTTTGACATAAATTTATCTCTTTCAATTTAAGACATTGAAATCAGTTTCTTAGCAATAAATCCAACAGAGGCTATTTAAAAGCAGAGTGAAATCAGTGAAAGCATCATAACAAGGCCTCTCGGGTAAGGAATCACTTAGAATATGGCCCCTCAGGCAGCCTCTCACTCACTAGGGACTCAACTCTCGTCACTTAGTACTCACTCTCAGCACTCGGCTCATATATATATACCTCATAATAACATAATTCATAGTAACCGCTGCGTCGAGCAGACCGATCCATATATTTATAATCGACTACGCTCACTGGGTGTGTGCAGACTCCGGAGGGGCTCCTACAGACCAAACGTCATATCGCAGCGGCGTGCAGCCCGATCCAATATATATATTGCTGCGGCGTGTAGCCCGATCCAATATATATATATATATCGCTACGACATACAACCCGATCCATAATATATACATATACTATCCTCACAATTAGGTTCTCAACCACTCTCAGTCATTAACCTCACAGCCTCTCGGGCACAATAATAGAAGGCAGGGATCTCAGCCAAAACAATCCTCACAGTTAGGAATAGAGTGAAAAAACCAGCCTTAATCATTAAAATAGGTAAAAACATGACTGAGGATATGGTAGTTAACAAGTAATGTGAAGAAAAACAGTCAAAATGCCCCTAAGGGTTTTCTACAGGTCGGCACAAGGCCCCAAACATGGCATACAACCCATAATACAGTATAAAAGACTGAAATAAGGAATAATATAGATTTCCAAATAAAATATGCAGCTTAATAGTCCCTATAGGACGGACCAACTCACAATCCCTATCGGTACACGCTCACACGCTCGTCACCTAGCATGTGCGTCACTACTTTTATCAAATCAAGTCAAATACCGGGGTTTTGTACCTTCAGATCCAGATTTACAATGATTACTTACCTCAAACCGGTGAAAATACTACTCCACGATGACTTTGCCCCTCAAATCGGCCTCCACTCGCATCGAATCTATCCAAAATCAGAACGAATACATCACAATATGATAAGGGAATAAAGCCCAAGCGAAAACAATCGAAAAATACAAAAATCCCGAAATTAGCAAAACCCAAGCTCCTGGCCCACTCTCGAAACTCAGAAATTTTTACATCAATAGATTCATCATCTCCCCACGAGTCTATACATATCAAAAGTTCTCAAATCCAACCCTAATGGTCCTCCAAGTCCCAAATCAAAAGTCCAATTTCCCAAGCCCTAGTTCTTCAATTTTTTTTGGCTTAGTTTTCATGATTTTGTAGGTGGAATTCACATAATAATTGAGTTTTTAGTCCATGACTCTTACCTCCAATCATTTTCCCTCGAATCCCTCTTCAATCTCCTTGAAAAAGCTCTCAAAATAACCAACTATGGAGGAAATGAGCCCTCAAATCGCGAATAAAATGAATTAAAAACATTCTACCCAGGCATGACTTTCCTTTTTTGCGAACGCGATACACCCATCACGAACGCGGTGCTTTACCAGGAACACCCTTCGTGATCGCCTCTTAGACATCACGAACGCGATGGGCAAATTGACCTTCACCTATCTGACTTCTACGCGATCGTGAGGCTCCTGTCACGAACGCGATGCACCACTTGCCACCCCTCCGCGAACGCGAATCCCTTCACGTGAACGCGAAGGAAAAAACCCATCAACCTCTTCTGACTCTTCATGAACGCGAGGGCCCTCTCGCGAACGCGAAGAGTAAATTCCTGCAACTACTGAACCTGCATTTTCTGCAATTTCCTTAACTCCCAAATGGTCCGATTGACCACCCAAAACTCGCCCGAGGCCCCCGGGACCTCAACGAAAGGCACCAACGCATCCTCAAACCTTATTCAAACTTCTTCCAATCATCAAAACAGCTCAAACAACATCAAATCATCCAAAACACATCGGATTCAAGCCTAAGTTTCTAAAATCTTCTGAGATACGCTTTTGATCAAAAACCCAACCAAACCACATCCGAATAACCTGAAATTTTACACACACATCCCAAATGACACGACAAAGCTACTACAACTCTCGGAATTCCATTCCGACCCTTATATCAAAATCTCGCCTATCAACCGAAAATCGCTAAAATATCAACTTCGCCAACTCAAGCCTAATTCTACTCCGAACCTCCAAAACCCATTCTGATCACGCTCCTAAGTCACAAATCGCCTCATGAAGCTAACCGATCTATCAGAACTCACATCTGAGCCCTCTAACACATAAGTCAACATCTGGTTGACTTTTTCCAACTTAAGCCTTCTTAAAAGAGATTAAGTGCCTCAAACTTCACCAAACTCATTCTGGACTCGATCCGACCAACCCGATACCACAAAATACGGATAACGAAGCATAAAGAAACAGAGAATGGGGGAAACGAAGCGGTATCTCATTAGACAACTGGCCGGGTCGTCACATCCTCCCCAACTTAAACAAATGTTCGTCCTCGAACGAGTCAAGAAACATACCTGAAGCCTCAAACAGGTGAGGGTATCTGCTCCTCATCTCCCGCTCGGTCTCCCAGGTAGCCTCCTCCACGGGCTGACCTCTCCACTACACTTTCACTGAAGCTATATCCTTTAACCTCAACTTCCGAACCTGATGACCCAAAATAGCTATTAGCTCCACATCATAGGTTAAATCATCATCCAACTAAGCCATGCTAAATTCCAAAACATGAGATGGGTCCCCAATATACTTCCGGAGCATAGAAACATGAAATACCGGATGCACACTCGACAAGCTGGGTGGCAAAGCAAGCTCATAAGCCACCTCCCCAATCCTCCAAAGTGCCTCAAAAGGCCCAATGAATCGCGGACTCAATTTCCCCTTCTTCCCAAATCTCATAACACCCTTCATGGGTGAAACCTTCAACAGAACCTTCTCGCTAACCATGTAGGACACATCTCAAACCTTCCTATCAGCATAACTTTTTTGCCTCGACTGCACTGTACTCTTCTGAATCATCTTCACCTTCTCCAAAGTATCCTATACCAAATCAGTCCCCAATAGCCTAGCCTCATCGGGCTTGAACCAACCAACTGGAGATCTACACCGCCTCTTATACAAAGCATCATATGGAGCCATCTGAATACTCGACTGGTAGCTATTGTTATAAAAAAACTCTGCAAGTGGTAGAAACTCATCCCATGACCCTCCGAAATCAATAACACAAGCACGCAACATGTCCTCCAATATCTGAATAGTGTTGTGCCCCCTTTTTTCACGCGAAATTGGGCTTGTGACATTTGGGAGGACAACTCGTTCCCTTTTGGGAATTGGGTTTTGGAATTTGAAGAACCAGAGTTTGGGTAAGGGCTAGAAATTATCTCGAGGGGAAGGTGTTAGGCACCCATCAAGATCCACTAGTGTGGTTCCCGGCCATGTTACAATTGTAACTTCACATAATTAAATAAGCAATCAAGGGCCTCAAATAGAAGGGGATTTTCACATATTATTGCGAGCAAATTGAAAGTTTGAAGAGAATAAAGAAAGCAGAAATTTTAAGGAAATAGTTCGGACAATAAAACAAGTTAAAAAAGGGGGTCCTAGGTTTACAAACAATATGGATCACATCAATGCAATACCCGACAATCACTCCTCAAAAGAGGGGTTACACATGGTATTAGCACACCGGTCATCATATCCATAGCTACCCTTCCCACCCCGTTAAGGTATTAAAGCGCAGAATGGTGTCGTTACTTATTGCATGCTAGTACCCGCCCCAATCCTATCAGTCCCGGAGGTATTTGGGACTACTAGTCCTAAGGGGTGGGAGATTTGGCTTTTCAGAGTTTTAAAAGGATAAAATTCTAGGGCGACAATCAACACATATAAGGCAGGTATGGGAGGACACGTACCAGTTAAAGGGCTCAAACAGGCCTCCTCATTTAAAGAAACAAATTGGCTAACATGACTTACAAGTACTGGTTATGGTCTAAATCAAATTAAAGCGTAGGATAGGTTAATTCATCGAATATTTCTCAGATGAGGAGTCCGAATTAGCCTTCCATGGTTGTAATTTATCAAAGACTAATGCAGTTAATCAATTATCTACTGGCTTGCCTAGGTGAGACCTATAGGCATGATATCTAACAGTGCTTACTCCGATTTTAAAGAAGGCTTTCTTATTGTAGAAAACATATAAGTTCTGCAGATGTTAAACAACATTACTACTGATTTTTGACTTGTAGATGAAATAAGCAAATCAGATTCAACTAGTTACTCATATAGGCATGATTTCTAGGCGTTATTGGTTTTAAAACGATTATAAAAGTGCAGGAGTCCTATAGACATGGTATCTAGAATGAAATTTATTATTACTTAACCTATAACTGTTAGCCTAATGATAGATGTAAAATGCAGAAATGATGAAGACCTATTGTCATGATTTTTATATGCAGAAGTGCAGAAACTTATAGGCAGGATTCTATATGATATGCGAAAGTGCAGAAAACCTATGGACATGATCTCTATATATGCAGAGGTGTAGAAAAACCTACAGACAGGATTTCTATATGATATGCAGAAGTGCAGAAACATATGGGCAGGATTTCTATATGACATGCATGAGTGTAGAAAACTTATAGGCAGAATTTCTACATGATATGCGTAAGTGCAGAGACTTATGGGCAGGATTTCTATATGACATGCATGAGTACAGAAAACTTATAGGCAGGATTTCTACATGATATGCGTAAGTGCAGAACTTGTGAATAGTAACGCCTATGAGCATGATGTCTACCCTTTGCATACATAAGTGACCCTCCCCTTTTCAGTAGAACCCCATAAGTTATTACAACATATTACATACCAGAATGAATTAAGAAAAGTAAAATTACATCAGAAATTAAGCTACAACAAAGGAGCCTAATTCAAACTCAAGGTCTAACAATATGAGGTGAACCAACTGCCAAGATCAGGTTTCCAAAGCCTTTCTTATATTTGGGATATATCAAAGTTCCCAAAAGTCTCAAAGGGCTCTGGGAAATGCATACACCCCAAACACATTGCAGAATTAAGAGCATAGTGCAGTGTGGAAATGCCAGCCGTCAGATGTCCAAGTTTAGAGGGAACTCAAGGTCCCAAAGCAAGGCTCATAAGAGGGGGGAAGAACTTAGAATCTAAGAGTAAGTGTAAGTGCACAAGGGGGGAATCAGGGAGAGCCATGGCAGGCTGGTGGTCATGCCCAGCAATTAGGAGTGCTGGCACACCCCTGACTAGCCTGTTAGCCACATTTATTGGGAGTTAGGATCCAGTAAGGATTAGGTCCATACATGAGCAGCAATTTGGATATTGTCAGGCCTAACCTTAACTCAAATACATAGAAGGGAGTAGGGATATAGGGAATTCACAACAAACATGTACAGCATATGCAAAGAGAGAGTAGCATATTCAGTACAGAACATGAACAACAAAGTAGACAAGAGTGTAGCAACTGTCAAGTAAACACATAGGGATGGTAATCAAAATTAAGACATACCAGTTTCAGGGAAACAAATAAATGAAAGCTGAAGTCTTGTAAACCAAATTGCAAGCAAACAATACAAAAGATCTCAGAAGAGAGTAGAGTATTGAAAGAGTATTGTAATTGAGAGATGTGTGTGTGAAGTATTGAATTCGAAGTGTTGAACTGAAGGTTCAAGGTGTCTAAGTGCAGAAGGGTCATGCCCTTTTTATAGTGCAGAAAACAAGTAAGAAAAGGTAAGGGAATAGTTTGCAATCAATCACACAAAATCTCCCTTCAGTTAAGGGATTCTGATTTCAAACGGGTAGAAGGCAATTAAGGAAAGAATTTTGATTAAAAACTTTTCAAAGTAGCACAAAAAGGGTAAATATATAGAAGTTATTTAAGGCAAAAGTCCAATGGTACACGACTCGAAAAAATAAGGAAAGAGAATCAATCAAACAGCCAGGGAAATCAAAATTACAAGTTCAATTTGAATGAACCAAGTCAGGAAAAGGTAGAGGAGGTTCAATCAAAGAAAATCAGTAACAATCAATCAAACCCCCATTAGAGGATTTCAGAATCCATCAATTAGTTGGTGAAAACCTTTTGAAAGAGGAATTTTCTTGTATATAAAGCATACCAATCAAACAAAAGGAACTGTCAGGTTATTTAGGAAGAAGAGTCTATCACTGAAAGTTTCAAAGTTACAAGCAAAAGGGATTCGAGTTCAATTACAGACTCATAGTAAGTCTGAAAGCCTAGGGTCCCAAAGTGGAACCCTGATACCCCTTGCCAAAGAAACCCCCAAAACCTAGGGTTTCAAATAGAGTCAGAAAATAGAGATGAGCAAACAGGTCATTGAAAGGGGCTCAAAATTCTCTTTCAAAGACTTATGAAAAACAAACAGACATGATACACAGTCAAGAGCATGGAGAACATGTTTTGAGAAAACTCAGAACTTAAACAAGTTCAGAAGAAAAAGTGATACAAACTTAGGTAAAAATAGATGAATCATGCTTAGTAAGAACACAAACATAGTCCAGTAAAACAAACAACATCAAAGAACTCATAGTAAACACATATAGTAGAAGAGTAAGGAAAACATAACACGGATTAACATGCGAGTACAGGAGAAAAGAAAGTAAAAGAACAGTACATGCGTAGTAAAAGAAGTCATACAAGCATAACACGGAAAAACACACATAAAGAAAGAATAGAAAGAATCAAAAAGATATTTTGAAGAAACCTTTTAGAAATCCTAAATCGAAATTAAATGATTTTGAAAATAGAATTTGGGGAAAACCTTTAAAAAGTTTAGTAGAACACAGACATATTCCAGATCTAATAAAATAAGCAAGTAAAGAACCTCGGACAGCTTAGGGTTTCAGAGAAAATCCTAGAAATGAGAAAGGTCTTGAGCAAAGTCAGATCCTGAGTTGAAAAGACACATATTGCTTGAACACGCCGGAATAATAGCCGGAGAAGCCATAGATCTACAGATCTGAGAAGGATGTGAAGAGAGCCATCGGAGTCAGGCCTTAAAACATCGAACATCCAAGGTTGAGTGGTGGAGGTGAGTGAGTACAAGCCATCCATGGCCTGAGAAGCCATGGATTCCGGGGGAAACATAGTAGAATAAGGTGGGAGATGGCTAGGGTTTCAGAGAGCTTGAGAATGTTTTGAGAGACGAAGGGTTTCAAGGTGGCAGGTCAGGTGAGAATGAGGGAGATTAGGGTAGGCATTTAGGTTTAATTATGGAAAGGTAAATAATGGTTGTTGATCTGAATGATCAACGGCCTAGATTTAAGAGGGTAGGTGGGAAACCGGGTATGGTCATTTCAATTGGGATATGGGTTGGGTCAAAATTGAAATTGGTCCAGTTCAGTTGGGGTTAGGATTGGGTCAATTAAGGGTTAAAATTGAAATGTAAAAGAGGCTGTAATTGAAATGAAATAAGGCTAATTGTTAAATAGCCAGTTTTCCCTTTTATTTTATAAACAATAGTAAAAATGATTTTAACAGCAAATTAAAAGTAGTGAGCCAATTAGTAATATATAAATATCAATTTAAAAATACTAGAACCAATTTTACAATTATAAAATGCTATTAATCTTAAAGTATGCTAGAATTGCAATTATATGCAATTTAGCTTTTTTTTAAATACCACATAAATTTGTAAAATGTATAAAAAAATAACTTAATTATATTTTGGTATAAATATGGAAATAAAATAAATTACTCGCCAAAAATTGATACTTTTTGGAATAATTACTGATTTTTGTACTGCTAAAAATGGACAATAAATTGATTTTAAAATCTTTGAAAAATTTACCAAAACTCTTGGGCACGCTTATATATGCATGTACATGCTATTTTGAAAGTATTTTATATATCAAAATACATATAAAAAATTGGGTATCAACAGCTGTCCCTCTTTACCCGGGGAGGATGAAAGAGTTGCCGGGTAAAGATATGATGGCCAATTTTGACCGAATGAAACGATTTGAAGAATTTGACCGAGCTCTAGTTCCTGAGATGCTTACATATCCCTGGTCTTACAGGAATCAGGCCATATGTAGTTCAGGATCCATTGGCGGAATATACCGATGGAGATTTCGAAAGCGGACGCGATGTTCGGGTTGAGAAGGATGGTCAGAGTCTGAATAAGCTGCGGTAACTGGAGCGAGATCACCCCTGCTAAGACAACCGTTGCTAGCCGGTTTACCTTCAAATGAACATATATTGTGCATAAATTTAAACGTGATGCAAGTTCCCATTGGACCATGAATGTTGTCTTCGGACGGTTAGGATGACGTCCTCGGACTATGATGTCCTGGGCCATGAAGTGTATGATAAGGATTCGCAGGCTATGAAATGATGTTCTCGGGCTATGAGAATGATGCCTCTGAACTATGATTCCTTTGAATAATGATATGCAAAAGATAAAATGGGGTCCTCAGGCCATGACATGGCGTTCTCGGGCTATGGAAATGGTGCCTCCGAACAATGACGCCTTTGGACAATTTGGCGATCTTTCAGCCCATAAAATGCAGAAGGTGGCGATATTTCAGCCGATGCAAGACGTAAATAAAAGGTGGCGATATTTCAACCGATGCAAGAGTGATAAAGTGGCAATATTTCAGCCATGCAGGATGGGGACAGAGCTTAGTGCCGGAAGGCATAAAGGTAGCCTTATGCAATGCAGAGAAATGCAGATGGAGACAGAGCTTAGTCTCGGAAGGCAGAAAGGTAGCCTTATGCAATGTAGGAAAATGCAGATGGAGGTAGAGCTTAACCTCGAAAGGCAGAAAGGTAGCCTTATACAATGCAGGGAAATACAGATGGAGGTAGAGCTTAACCTCGGAAGGAAGAAAGGTAGCCTTATGCAATGTAGGAATGCAGATGGAGATAATGCTTAGTCTTGGAAGGCAGAAAGGTATCCTTATGCAATGCAGGAATGCAGGTGGAGACAGAGCTTAGTCTTGGAAGGAAGAAAGGTAGCCTTATGCAATGCAGGAAATGCAAATGGAGACAATGCTTAGTCTCGGAAGGCAGAAAGGTAGCCTTATGCAATGCAGGAAATGCAGATGGAGACAATGCTTAGTCTCGGAAGGCAGAAAGGTAGCCTTATGCAATGCAGGAAATGCAGATGGAGACAGTGCTTAGTCTCGGAAGGCAGAAAGGTAGCCTTATGCAAGGAGTAAAAGGGCAAAATGAAGATAGAATTTTTTTAGTTGATAGCAGATCGAGACATTACGACTGTTGGGGATACTGTGTCTGCTGGGAGTATTGTGTGCGGATAGTAGCTATGAGTAAGTGCAACAGCTCTAGGAGTTATATTCCTAAGCAATGTGAGACTCGTGAGTGTATAGTATATTTGATGATTTTGCAGCTCAAGTGCCTGCATTCAAACAAAAATCGTGAGTTTTGTAAAGAGGGGAGGTTAGTTCGTATTCCCGCTGGCTCTGCTTGACCTGCTCGGCTCCGTTCCGATAATATTGGGAATATCATTGCTAAGCGTAGCAACTTTGGTAACAAACATGCATGATTTAGTAAAGAAATATGACAATAAATACATAATTAAGAATAGTTTTCTTTAGATGAACTGACGACTACGACGTGGTCCAAGATACTGCAACTTTTCTCGCTCCAGAATTTTGAGGGTCCTTCTCAAAGTTCTACCCCAGTTTACTGGGCTGCTTCTTCCGACGGCTACTTGTGTCGAATGGCTGAAATCACTTCAGAATTTTGAGGGTCCTCCTCAAAATTCTGCCCCAGTTTCCAATAGCGGGGGGAAATGAAAATTTTATTGAATTACGACCGAACCCATAGGGCTTCCTACGTATCCCCTCTTAAACGGGAATCAGGTCAGGTGTATTTCAAATTACATTATATGAGGAAAGCATAAAAGTTACACATAGTATCGCTTAACTGCATCTGAATTGATCGGCTTCGACCAAACTTCACCATCCATTTCTGCAAGTATGAGGTCTCCTCTGGTGAGGATCCGGTGAACCATGTATGGACCCTGCTAGTTGGGAGAGAACTTCCCTTTGGCTTCCTCTTGATGTGGGAAAATCTTCTTTAACACCAGTTGCCTCGGTGTAAACTGTCTCGGCTTGACTCTTTTGTTGAAGGCTCTGGACATTCTGTTTTGATAGAGCTGACCGTGGCAAACCGCATTCATTCTCTTTCCGTCTATAAGAGCTAGCTGCTTGTACCGACTCTCTACCCATTCTGCATCGTCAAGTTCGGTTTCCTGTATGATTTTAAGGAGGGAATTTCTACCTCAGCAGGAATGACTACTTCTGTACCATAAACCAACATATAGGGAGTTGCACCGGTTGATGTACGGAATGTGGTACGGTATCCCAACAAGGGAAATGATAACTTCTCATGCCACTTCTTATGCTTTTCTATCATCTTCCTTAGTATCTTCTTGATATTCTTATTGGCGGCTTCTACAGCTCCGTTCATCTGAGGTCTGTAAGATGTAGAATTCTTGTGTTTGATCTTGAAGGTTTCACACATGGCTTTCATCAGGTCGCTGTTGAGATTGGAACCATTATCAGTGATGGTTGACTCCGGAATTTCGAACCGACAAACAATGCGGTCGCGGACAAAATCTGCTAACACTTTCTTAGTCACTACTTTGTACGATGCTGCTTCAACCCATTTGGTGAAATAATCAATTGCCACTAGAATGAACCTGTGCCCGTTTGATGCGGCAGGCTCGATAGGTCCGATAACATCCATTCCCCAAGTGGCAAACGGCCATGGCGAGCTTGTTCAGTAAGCTCGTTTGGAGGCACCTTTATCATGTCTGCATGTATCTTACAGCGATGGCATTTTTGGACATACTAGATGCAATCAATTTCCATAATCATCCAAAAATAACCAGCTCGAAGTATTTTCTTGGCTAAGACAAAGCCGTTCATATGCGGACCGCATGTCCCTGCATGAATTTCCTCCAATAGCCTGGATGCTTCCTTGCGTCGACACACCTTAGTAACCCAAATCAGGAGTCCTCCTATACAAGATTCCTCCGCTATGAAAGAAGTTAGATAATCTCCGAAGTGTGCGTTTCTGAGTAGGATTTGTGAGTTCTGGATATTCTCCTTTCGTCAAATATTCCTTGATATCATGAAACCAAGGTTCTCCGTCTGCTTCTTCTTCTACATGAGTGTAGTAAGCTAGCTGATCATAGATCTTTACTAGAATAGGATCAATGAAGTTTTTGTCGGGGTGTTGTATCATGGACGATAGGGTAGCCAATGCATCGACAAACTCATTCTGAACTCTGAGAACATGTTGGAACTCTGTCTTTGTGAACCTCTTCCTCAATTCCTGTACATGATGCAGATAAGGGAGTATCTTTGAGTTCTTGGTTGCCCATTCTTCTCGGACCTGATGTATAAGCAGGTCTGAATCTTCGATCACTAGCAATTCCTGAATGTTCATGTCAATGGCCATCTTGATGCAGGCTTTGTATTCCTGAAGATGCAGGCTTCGCACTCGGCCATGTTGTTGGTGCACGGGAACCTGAGCTTGGCAGACACCGGATAATGCTGGCCGGTTTCTGATACTAGGACCACTCCTATGCCAATTCCTTTAAAGTTTGCTGCTCCATCGAAAAACATTCTCCAACATCATAGGGTTCTGCAATATCTTCCCCTATGAAAAATACCTCTTCATCAGGAAAATACGTCTTTAGATGCTCGTATTCTCTATCCACGGGATTTTCAGCAAGATGATCTGCCAGTGCTTGTCCTTTGATTGCCTTCTGAGTCACGTAAACAATGTCGAATTCACTTAGAAGTATTGGCCGCTTGGCTAGCTTGCCAGTGGGCATGGGCTTCTGAAAGATGTACTTCAAAGGATCCATTCTTGATATAAGATAAGTAGTATATGCACAGAAATAATGCCTCAACTTCTGAGCTACCCAAGTCAGAGCAAAACAGGTGCATTCCAATAGAGAATACCGGGCCTCGTACGGGGTGAACTTCTTGCTGAGATAATAGATGGCCTGCTCCTTTCTTCCCGTTTCATCATGCTGCCCCAGAACACAACCGAAAGCTCCATCCAATACTGCAAGGTAGAGTAATAGAGGTTTACCCGGCTTGTGTGGGACCAAAACCGGCGGCATTGACAGGTATTCCTTGATTCTGTCAAAGGCTTTATGACAATCATCAGTCCATTTGGTAGCGGCGTCCTTCTTCAACATCTTAAAGATTGGCTCACAAATGACAGTGGATTAAGCTATGAACCGGCTGATGTAGTTAAGTCTTCCCAAGAAACTCATAACCTATTTCTTGTTCTTCGATGGTGGCAATTCTTGGATGGATTTGACCTTTGATGGATCCAATTCTATTCCTCGACGACTCACAATGAACCCAAGTAGTTTTCTAACAGGAACCCCGAATGCACATTTGGCAGGTTTCAGCTTCAAGTTGTACCTTCTTAGTCTGTTGAAGAACATCTTCAGATCTTCCATGTGGTCATTGGCTCTCTTGGATTTGATGATGACGTCATCTACATATACCTCGATCTCTTTGTGTATCATGTCATGTAAAATAACAGTCATGTCCCTCATGTAGGTGGTCCCAGCATTCTTTAACCCAAACGGCATCACCTTGTAACAATACATCCCCCACGGCATAATGAAAGCCGTTTTCTCCGCGTCTTCCTCATCCATCCATATATGATGATACCCAGCAAAACAATCAATGAACGACTGCAGTTCATGCTTGGCACAGTTGTCAATTAGAATGTGCATGTTCGGCAAGGGGAAGTCATCTTTCGGACTGGCCCAGTTGAGATCTCGGTAGTCAACACAGACTCTAACCTTCCCGTCCTTCTTCGGTACTGGTACAATATTGGCTAACAATGTTGGATACTCTACTACCCTGAGAACCTTGGCTTTGACTTGCTTGGTGACTTCTTCCTTGATTTTCAAACTCATGTCAGGTTTGAACTTCCTGAGCTTTTGTTTTACTGGTGGACATGTCGGATCGGTTGGTAGTTTGTGAGCTATAATAGATGTACTGAGATCAGTCATGTCATCATAAGACCAGGCGAATATGTCCTCATATTCCCTTAGAAATTCCGTGTACTCTTTCTTTTTTGATGGTGACAGATGAACGTTGATTTGTGTTTCTTTGCCATATTCTGCGTCTCCCAGGTTGACAATCTCAATTTCGTCCAGGTTAGACTTAGGTCTGTTCTCAAAATCCTCAACCTCTTTAACAACCTCTTCTGGTATATCATCTTCTTATGAGTCTATATCCATTTGTTACGTTGTCTCGTTGCATGTCACAATCGTCGGTTCATCAGGATATGTAATAGTAATGCTGTGTAAATAAAGTAAACGATAAAAAGTAATAAGAGAAAGATTTATAAGAAACTGAAATGCTTTGGTAACTTTCATATATGTTTTGGACATTGGAGCTCTTATTTCAATATTAAAAATGCGGAGAGAAAGTCAATTAGCGTAAAATAAAGATAATGCATAGTGCTTTGTTCAGCCTTGCTACCCCGAAGCTTTCTGGGCTCTGGTGGTTCTGATGGACCAATTGTTGAGGCATGCTCCTCGGCTCACAGCTTGTATAGAAGGTCCTTCCTCCATCTCCTTCTCAAAAATGACACAACAGTCCATATTATCATCTTCCAAAAACAAATTCCTCATCGCCGCCAGTGCTTTCACTTTTCCCAACCCATATATGACATTGGCTAGCTGGAAAGTTTGCTCCAAGCGAGGTAGTGGATGCTCCAGTGGGTAGTAGGGACTGCGCCATGGTACGACCAGTGGTTGAATTCCTCCCAAGTGTATTCATATCCCAAACCGAAAGTGGTACCGTGTTTCTTCAACTTGATAGGTTTAGCGATTCCTTGGAGATTCTTGCCAAGTCCCTTGCCAGGTTCGTATCCACACCAATTCACTATACTTTTAATTTTGTTATCCCTCCATTTTTCCTTGTCCACGAAGTTGACTCGCTCAATGTGATGGTAGGTTTCTTCGCCTATCTTTCTTCTTCCTTCGATTGTTGGGATGGTCTGGCAACTGTATATGGGATTGCTACCATCGCCGTGAATAATTACCTAATGGTGATTCTACTCGAATTTCACTACTTGATGTAGGGTTAATGCTACAGCCCCAGCGGCATGGATCCAAGGCCGTCCCAATATCAAGTTGTAAGATGCTAGGACGTCTATCACTTGAAAATCAATGTCAAACCAAGTCGGTCCCATTTGCAGACACAAACTGATTTCCCCAATAGTGGACCTTTGGGATCAATCGAAAGCTTTGATATTGATGGCTCCATCCTTGATCTCATGAAGGCTCTTTACCAATGTTCTGAGAGTCACCAATGGACAAATATTGAGGCTGGACCCTCCATCAATCAGGATTCTGGTGATGAAATAATGTTCGCACTACACAGTGATGTGCAAGGCCTTGTTGTGGCTTAGCCCTTTAGGTGGCAGCTCATCTTCGTGAAAAGTGATTTTGTGACTCTCCAATACTTGCCCCACCATGTTTGTCATTTCTACTCCAGTTATGTTGCTGGGTACATATGCCTCACTCAGCATATTCAATAAGGCGTTCTTATGTGTGTCAAAATTTTGTAGCAGAGCCAAGATAGAGATATGGGCCGGCGTTTTGTTCAACTGACCAATGAACCAATACTCTTTGGCTTGTATCTTCCTCCAGAGATCATCGGGAGCAGTTTCAGTGATGGTTAATCGTCTAGAGGCCTACTTACTGGACTCGGCTAGATGTTTTGGGGTATAAACCCTGCCGGTTCTTGTCATACCCTGTGCTGCGATTGCTTCTCTAGATTTGGTTTTCCCTTTCCTTCTTGCCTCGGCGGTGTAATCCCATGGTATGGCCTTCGTATGGAACGGTGTTACGGCTGTCATGGCCACCGGAACGGGCACCTTTGCCTTAGATGGTAACACAACCACTTCGAATGGCACATGTGTCTTTGGAGATCCAAACTCGACCTCAATAGGTCCTGGCGCCTTTGTAGGAGAAGGTGCCTCGAACTCAAGTGGTATGGACATGTTTACTTCAGTGTTTTCATAAAGCTGGATCTGGACCACAATTGGATTAAGTGTGACCGTTGGTTCCTTTGGCTCGTCACCTTCAACGATAAATCCGATCGACCCTTTGGGGTCCAAATCATCCTCTATCTCAATCATGTGAACGCCCTCACCCTTATGGTCAGGTAGAGCGTTGTTGCAGACATTCGGAGCTGGCTCCTTTGCTATGATGATCTTGTTGTCAATCAAAGCTTGAATCTTATCCTTCAGAGAGCGGCACTCATCAATGGTATGCCCATTCATGCCGTAATGGTATGCACAGGTTTTGTTTGGGTTGACCCATTGGGAGGGGTTTTCGGGATTTACAGTAGGGATAGGGGTGATGTAACCAGCAGCTTTGAGCCTTTCATACAGTTGGTCAATAGGTTCGGCAATGGCATTATACTGTTTGGGGGGTCTGCGGTCAAAGTTTGGTCGGGGTCTAGGAAAGTTTTGGCGGGTGGGAGGTGATTGATAGTGAGAAGGTTGAGTATTGTAGGTTTGGTAGACATGTGCGGGTTGGGAATATCTGGGAGAATAAGGCTGATATGTGGGAGTAGGTGGTGGAATTTGGTAAGAGGGTGAGGGTTCTTGGTAATTTGGGGCAGGTTGATATGTGAGTGGAGGTATTGGGTAGGTTTGGTATTAAATTGGGGATTTTGTTCTTTGTGCAACCATCACGGCGCTCACGTCCCTTTTCTTGGATGTGCCACCAGACTATAGAGCCTTGTTGGTGGCCTGCAAAGCTTCAAAGTTAGTGACCATACCACTTTTGATACCTTCCTCGATCCTTTCCCCTAACTTGATGATGTCGGAAAATTTTTGGCTTTCAATCAGCATTAACCTTTCATAGTACTGTGGGTCTTGACCTCGGACGAAAAACATGTTCATTTGTTCTTCTTCTAAAGCCGGTCAGACCTTAGCAGCTTCTGATCTTTAACGAGTAGCATACTCACAGAATGTCTCAATGGGTTTCTTCTTTAAGTTCTGGATGTAGAACACATCTGGTGCATTTTCCGCGTTGAACCTGAACCTGTCCATGAAATCGGATGCCATACTTACCCAATTTGACCACTTCTTAAGGTCTTGGTTGATGTACCAAGACAAAGCATCTCCCTTCAGACTCCTCATGAAGAGTTTCATGTGAACTTTTTCATCCCTCCCTACTCCGACCAACTTGTCGCAGTATGTCCTCAGATGAACTCTCGGATCCCCGGTACCATCAAACATTTCGAACTTAGGAGGTTTGTACCCCTCGGGCAGTTCGACATCGGGTTGAATGCAAAGGTCTTCGTAATTTAGTCCTTTAATTTCCCTTACTCCCCTCGACGCCCTGAATTCTGCTAGTCAGCTTCTTGAGTTCTTCCGCCAAATTCCTGATAATAGAGTCCTTATCATCGGACTCAGGTGTGCTTGAAATGAGTTGAGTATAGTGTGGCATGGTTTCCACATAGATGGGGGCATTGTGGGGATGATCATTTGTGGAATTTAGTGGTTCAGGGATGAGCAGTGGGGTATTGTCTGAAGTATGGCATGTGTTGCAGTGGTGATGGGGAGCCGGTTGGTTTTGAGTGTTGGCAAAGTTAATATTTGGGGTAGTGAGGGAAAATGACAAATTCGCCAAGTTTCGAACTTGGTCCAGTTCTTCCTGATACTTCAATAACTTTTGTTCGAGCTGGGAGGCACTTTCCTTGGAAACCTGAATACCCTGAGGAACCTCTACCCTTTCAACTGAGTTTTCCTTTCTGATGTTGCTCAAATCTTCCATCTTTCCCTTGTTCTTGTTTCTGATAGGAGGAGGAGGAGGAGGAGGTAGAGAGCCCTTAGATCTTGTGGAGTATGATGACGATACCATAGTGCACGAACTAACCTTTGGGGAGGGGAATAAACAAAAAGGTAAAAACAAAAAGGTAGCAAGTTAGTGCGAATTATGAGAAGAAAACGTTGCAATATTTAAACACATAGTGCAAGAATATAAATCGTGTCCTAATTTGGGAACCTTGTTGTGCCCGAGGTAGGCCTAGCGACAAGTTGATTTGGAGCACTTATAATGCTAAATGCCTCATTTTATTGATAAAATTAAGGCAAATCCCAAAACGACCATAATAGCAGAAAATAAACTGTTACTAATGGTCGTTGGCCTTATTACATTTATAAAGCAAAATAAAAGACTCCTAACAACTTGGTCCCAGAAGGACCTTCCCAGACTCGACATCTTTAGCTCCATCGAATAGCTTCACCAGCTCACGCAGTCCCAGTAGCAAATAGGCTCTAGCCAAGTGTCCTCATTCATTTCCCTCAGCGTTCTGGCAGTTTTCAATCTGCTGGATAAACTTCCTCTCCAGCTCTACTAAACCCTGCCCCAAATACCACAGTCGCTTGTTGGCGCTGATAGCCATATCCTTCCATTCTTCGATCAACTTTTGATGGGATTCTTGAATCTCCCGGTACGCACTTTCGCATTCCCGTATCCTCTTGCGCAAATGGTTGTACTGGGCCTGTGCTTCAGCCTTTTCATCGATGATCCTGTGACCTCGAACAAACCCGGGATGGCCCAAACCATTGTGATTATCCTCCATCCATCCTGAATAGTATGGGGTGCAGCCAGCATGGTATTTGTCTGGCTCGATAGTATCTCTTCCCATGATGATCTTGCAATACCACATATGCTGAGCTTGACATTTATAAGGACTGTCACCAGCTTGGAAGTCAGCCCGGAAGTGACTCATCTTGTCGACCCTTGGTATAACCTGCTTCCTACTAGCCAGTCTCATGACCCAAAGGGGGACATAAGGGTAGGTTCCTCTTAAACCGATCATTATCAGAAATGGTGCGTCCCTGGATCGGGCGATGAACTCGTTAGTAGGGAACCATTCGAACATCCATTGTATTTGATCCTCAGTCAGATTTTCAAACAGCTCCACCCATCCTTTGGCATCTTCTGGCTGAGCAAATATGTCGAACACGTAGTTCATTCGCCTTGGTTGATGGAAGGCTATATGATCGTCCCAGTCTCTCCGCTGAATCTCTTGCCGATATTCACCCCTTTGGAGATGCTCCATGAGCCAGAACTGGAGTAGCAAGTTGCAGCCTTCGAAGTGTAGGGATCCTTGTTGATACTTTTCCAAGGCTCGGTACATTTCTGCAACGATCATGGGCACTGTGCTAAAGGGTTGCCCACCAATTCCCTCCATTAAGGTTTTAGTGACCATAGCTAGCCTGGTGTGAATCCTTGCTATCTTCATAGGAAACATTATCATCCCCTAGAAGCAGAACATAAAGACAAAGACCCTTCTGTGGATATACCCCAATAAGGTGAGGGTGAATTCATCTGGGTAAGTGTGGTAGGACTTAATATGGCCGTACCTTTCGTACAGATAGTCGAAAGGGATGTAGGAATCCTTCAAACAGGTCATGTCTGTGTTTTTCTTTAGTCCCATCATTTTGAGAAAACCCCTACCCTTGCGATTTTCTGGCATAAGTAAACCCGGAGTCTCCCACGGAATACCAGTTAATCCTCCTATTTCCTCGAGCAGATGTGTCATCTCAATCTCCCCGAAGTGAAACACAAACCTATCACAGTCCCAGAACAGAGTAGCAGCTTCTATGATTTTGTTGTTAGGTTGGACCTCCAGGAGAGAAGGCAAATTTCCTAGGTATTTCCGGACAAGAGCCTGATCACTGGAGTGAAGATCCTCCCACCAGCTTAGCAACCTTGGGTGGATGTTGGTGACCATGCCAAATCTGGGGACTTCGTGCCTCATTTCTGCAAAACAAAGGGTTATACCCTTACCCCGCCGAACTTGACTATTAAATATCAATAAATGGCATAAGCAGCATTTAGTTCTCCAAATAAATGCATAGAAAATGGTAATGTCCGTTTGGGTTCCCAGGAAGCCCAGTGGACTTTGGACAAGGCTATCTTAAAGAGTCATTATGTGGACAACATAACTGACTCGACTAGGTTTTGACAGTGATGCATGCACGATTGAACAGAGTAGGGTTTCTATAGGGTATTAGACTGGTACCCTTGAGCGGACAACTCAAGAGTCAAAGGCATGAAACCGTCGACTACACCATTATTGACTGGTTTTACCGCAAATACGCCTTTGCCAAATTTAGGGGGTAATGATATCGGAAGGGCGCAACCACTCATTATAAGCGTTGCTATGGTATTTTGTTTGGCACGAGTGGAATATGATGTTGAATATGCAGTTACAAGTTGTCATGTATTTGCACTTTCATAAAGTAATGATTACAATAATTGCTCATAATTACAAGAGTATTGAAGGAAAGCAGTAAAAGAAAGCATTAAAGAAAAGAAACAAGGAGCCAAGTCAGTTTCGTAATACAAAAGAAATAAAGACATTAAATAAAGGCAATAAAGAAGCAGTAAAGTCACAAATAACATGAAATGGTAAAAGCCTAAAATAAATATCCCTAGCAGAGTCGTCACGTTGTCGCACCCCCTTTTTCTCACGAAATCGGGCTTGTGACATTTGGGAGGACAACTCGTTCCCTTTTGGGAATTGGATTTTGGAATTTGAAGAGTCGCTACCTAATGATTAAGTGCACTAGGACACTAAGAAAGGTTTGAGTTTGAAGAACCATAGTTTGGGTAAGGGCTAGAAATTATCTCGAGGGGAAGGTGTTAGGCACCCCTCAAGATCCACTAGTGTGGTTCCTGACCATGTTACAATTGTGACTTCACATAATCAAATAAGCAATTAAGGGCCTCAAATAGAAGGGGATTTTCACATATTATTGCGAGCAAATTGAAAGATTGAAGAGAATAAAGAAAGCAAAAATTTTAAGGAAATAGTTCGGACAATAAAACAAGTTAAAAAAAGGGGGTCCTAGGTTTACAAACAATATGGATCACATCAATGCAATACTCGATAATCACTCCTCAAAAGAGGGGTTACACGTGGTATTAGCGCACCGGTCATCATATCCATATCTACCCTTCCCACCTCGTTAAGGTATTAAAGCGCAGAATGGTGTCGTTACTTATTGCATGCTAGTACCCGCCCCAATCCTATCAGCCCCGGAGGCATTTGGGACTACTATTCCTAAGGGGTGGGAGATTTGGCTTTTCAGAGTTTTAAAAGGATAAAATTCTAGGGCGACAATCAACACATATAAGGCAGGTATGGGAGGACACGTAATAGTTAAAGGGCTCAAATAGGCCTCCTCATTTAAAGAAACAAATTGGCTAACATGACTTACAAGTACTGGTTATGGTCTGAATCAAATTAAAGCATAGGATAGGCTGATTCATCAAATGTTTCTCAGATGAGGAGTCCGAATTAGCCTTCCCTGGTTGTAATTTATCAAAGACTGATGCAGTTAATCAATTATCTATTGGCTTGCCTAGGTGAGACCTATAGGCATGATATCTAACAGTGCTTACTCCGATTTTAAAGAAGGCTTTCTTATAGTAGAAAACACATAAGTTCTGCAGATGTTAGACAACATTACTACTGATTTTTGACTTGTAGATGAAATAAGCGAATCAGATTCAACTAGTTACTCATATAGGCATGATTTCTAGGCGTTATTGGTTTTAAAACGATTATAAAAGTGCAAGAGTCCTATAGACATGGTATCTAGAATGAAATTTATTATTACTTAACCTATAACTGTTTGCCTAATGATAGATGTAAAATGCAGAAGTGTCGAAGACCTATAGTCATGATTTTTATATGCAGAAGTGCAGAAACTTATAGGCAGGATTCTATATGATATGCAAAAGTGTAGAAAACCTATGGACATGATCTTTATATATGCAGAGGTGCAAAAAAACCTATAGACAGGATTTCTATATGATATGCAGAAGTGCAGAAACTTATGGGCAGGATTTCTATATGATATGCATGAGTGCATAAAACTTATAGGCAGGATTTCTACATGATATGCGTAACTGCAGAGACTTATGGGCAGGATTTATATATGACATGCATGAGTGCAGAGAACTTATAGGCAGAATTTCTACATGATATGCGTAAGTGCAGAACTTGTGAATAGTAACGCCTATAAGCATGCTGTCTACCCTTTGCATACATAAGTGACCCTCACCTTTTCACTAGAACCCCATAAGTTATTACAATATATTACATACCAGAATGAATTAAGAAAAGTAAAATTACATCAGAAATTAAGCTACAACCAAGGAGCCTAATTCAGACTCAAGGTCTAACAATATGCGGTGAACCAACTTCAAAGATCAGGTTTCCAAAGCCTTTCTCATATTTGGGATGAATCAAAGTTCCCAAAAGTCTCAAAGGGCTCTGGGCAATGCTTACACCCCAAACACATTGTAGAATTAAGAGCATAGTACAGTGTGGAAATGCCAACCCTTAGATGTCCAAGTTCAGAGGGAACTCTAGGTCCCAAAGCAAGGATCATAAGAGGGGGGCAGAACTTAGAATCTAAGAGTAAGTGTAAGTGCACAAGGGGGGAATCAGGGAGAGCCATGACAGGCTGGTGGTCATGCCCAGCAATTAGGAGTGCTGGCACACCCCTGACTAGCATGTTAGCCACATTTATTGGGAGTTAGGATCCAGTAAGGATTAGGTCCATACATGAGCAGCAATTTGGATATTGCCAGGCCTGAACCATAACTCAAACACATAGAAGGGGGTAGGGATATGGGGAATTCACAACAAACATGTACAGCATATGCAAAGAGAGAGTAGCATATTCAGTAGAGAACATGAACAACAAAGTAGATAGGAGTGTAGCAACTATCAAGTAAACACATAGGGATGGTGCTGAAATCAAAATTAAGACATACCAGTTTCAGGGAAACGAATAAATGAAAGCTGAAGTCTTGTAAACCAAATTGCAAGCAAACAATACAAAAGATCTCAGAAGAGAGTAGAGTATTGAAAGAGTATTGTAATTGAGAGATGTGTGTGTGAAGTATTGAATTAGAAGTGTTGAACTGAAGGTTCAAGGTGTCTAAGTGCAGAAGGGTCGTGCCCTTTTTATAGTGTAGAAAACAAGTAAGAAAAGGTAAGGGAATAGTTTGCAATCAATCACACAAAATCTCCCTTTAGTTAGGGGAATCTGATTTCAAACGGGTAGAAGGCAATTAAGGAAAGAATTTTGATTAAAAACTTTTCAAAGTAGCACAAAAAAGGTAAATACATAGAAGTTATTTAAGGCAAAAGTCCAATGGTAAACGGCTTGAAAAAATAAGGAAAGGGAATCAATCAAACAGCTAGGGAAATCAAAATTACAAGTTTAATTTGAATGAACCAAGTCTAGAAAAAGGTAAAGGAGGTTCACTCAAAGAAAATAAGTAACAATCAATCAAACCCCCATTAGAGGATTTAAGAATGAATCAATTAGTTGGTGAAAACCTTTTGAAAGAGGAATTTTCTTGTATATAAAGCATACCAATCAAAGAATAGGAACTGCCAGGTTATTTAGGAAGAAGAGTCTATCACTGAAAGTTTCAAAGTCACAAGCAAAAGGGATTCGAGTTCAATTACTGACTCATACTAAGTCTGAAAGCCTAGGGTCTCAAAGTGGAACCCTGATACCCCTTGCCAAAGAAACCCCCAAAACCTAGGGTTTCGAATAGAGTTAGACAATAGAGATGAGCAAACATGTCATTGAAAGGGGCTCAGAAGTCTCTTTCAAAGACTTATGAGAAACAAATAGACATGATACATAGTCAAGAGCATGGAGAACATGTTTTGAGAAAACTCAAAACTTAAACAAGTTCAGAAGAAAAAGTGATACAAACTTAGGTAAAAAAATAGATGAATCATGCTTTGTAAGAACACAAACATAGTCCAATAAAACAAACAACATCAAAGAACCCACATTAAATACATATAGTAGAAGAGTAAGGAAAACATAACACGGATTAACATGCGAGTACAGGAGAAAAGAAAGTAGAAGAACAGTACATGCGTAGTAAAAGAAGTCATACGAGCATAACACGGACAAACACACATAAAGAAAGAATAGAAAGAATCAGAAAGATATTTTGAAGAAACCTTTTAGAAATCCTAAGTCGAAATTAAACGATTTTGAAAAGAGAATTTGGGGAAAACCTTTAAAAAGTTCAGTAGAACACAGACATATTCCAGATCTAAGAAAATAAGCAAGTAAAGAACCTCAGACAGCTTAGGGTTTCAGAGAACATCCTAGAAATGAGAAAGGTCTTGAGGAAAGTCAGATCCTGAGTTGAAAAGACTCATATTGCTTGAACACGTCGGAATAATGGCCGGAGAAGCCATAGATCTATAGATCTGAGAAGGATGTGAAGAGAGCCATCGGATTCAGGCCTTAAAACATCGAACATCCAAGGTTGAGTGGTGGGGGCGAGTGAGTACAAGCCATCCATGGCCTGAGAAGCCATGGATTCCGGGGGAAACATAGTAGAATAAGGTGGGAGATGTCTAGGGTTTCAGAGAGCTTGAGAGTGTTTTAAGAGATGAAGGGTTTCAAGGTGGCGGGTCAGGTGAGAATAAGGGAGATTAGGGTAGGCATTTAGGTTTAATTATGGAAAGGTAAATAACGGCTGTTGATCTGAATGATCAACGACCTAGATTTAAGAGGGTAGGTGGGAAACCGAGTAGGGTCATTTGAATTGGGATATGGGTTGGGTCGAAATTGAAATTGGTCCAGTTTAGTTGGGGTTAGGATTGGGTCAATTAAGGGTTAAAATTGAAATGTAAAAGAGGCTGTAATTGAAATGAAATGAGGCTAATTGTTAAATAGCCAGTTTTACCTTTTATTTTATAAAAAATAGTAAAAATAATTTTAACAGCAAATTAAAAGTAGTGAGCCAATTAATAATATGTAAATATCAATTTAAAAATACTGGAACCAATTTTACAATTATAAAATATTATTAATCTTAAAGTATGCTAGAATTGCAATTATATGCAATTTAGCTTTTTTTTAAATACCACATAAATTTGTAAAATGTATAAAAAATTACCTTAATTATATTTTGGTATAAATATGGAAATAAAATAAATTACTCGCCAAAAATTGATACTTTTGGGAATAATTACTGATTTTTGTACTGCTAAAAATGGACAATAAATTGATTTTAAAATCTTTGAAAAAATACCAAAACTCTTGGGCACGCTTATATATGCATGTACATGCTATTTTGAAATTATTTTGTATATAAAAATATATAGGGAAAAATTGTGTATCAACAAATAGTACGCTCAGACTGCCCGTCCGTCTGAGGATGAAAAGATGTGCTCAACTCAACCTGAGTACCCAACTCTCTCTCCACGGTCCTCCAAAACTGCGAAGTAAACTGAGTACCTCTATCTGAGATGATGGAAACTGGGTCACCATGCAAGCGAACAATCTCTCAGATATAGATCCCCGCCAACTGCTTTGAAGAATAGGTAGTACACATAGGAATGACGTGCGCGGACTTGGTCAGCTGATCCACAATCACCCAAATAGCATCAAACTTCTTCAAAGTCCGTGGAAGTCCAACAACAAAGTCCATAGTGATCCTCTCCCAATTCTACTCAGGAATATGCATCTACTGTAGCAAGCCACTCTGTCTCTGATGCTCATATTTCACCAGTTGACATTTGAGACACTGAGCTACAAACCCCACAATATCTTTTTTCATTCTTCTCTACCAATAGTGTTGCCTCAAATCTTGATACATCTTCGCGGCACCCAGATGAATGGGCCTCATCCAGAATCAACTCCCGAAGCCCATCCACATTGGGCACACAAATCCGGCCCTGCATCCTCAACACCCCATCATCACCAATGGTCACATCTCTAGCATCATCATGCACTCTGTCCCTAAGGACAAGCAAATGAGGATCATCATACTGGCGCTCTCTGATGCGATCATATAAAGAAGACCGAGAAACCACACAAGCAAATACCCGACTGGGCTCCGAAATATCCAACCTCACAAACCAAATGGCCAAGGCCTGAACATCAACTGCAAGAGGCCTCTCCTCAACTGGAATATATGCCAAACTCCACATACTCACTGCCTTTCGGCTTAAAGCATCGGCCACCATATTGGCCTTTTTCGGATGGTACAATATAGTAATATCATAATCCTTAAGCAACTCCAACTATCTCCGATGCCTCAATTTAAGATCCTTTTACTTGAACAAATGCTCAAGACTGCGATGATCAGTGAACACCTCACAAGATACGCCATAGAAGTAATGCCTCCAAATCTTCAATGCATGAACTATGGCAGCCAACTCCAAATCATGAATGGGGTAGTTCTTCTCATGGGGCTTCAACTGACGAGAAGCATAAGCAATAACTCTACCCTCCTGCATCAATACACAACCAATGCCAACTCTCGAAGCATCATAATATACAGTATAGGAACCTGAAGCTGATGGCAATACAAACACTGGGGCCGTGGTCAAAGCTGTCTTGAGCTTCTAAAAGCTCTCCTACCACTCGTCTGACCATACAAATGGAGCACCTTTCTGAGTCAACTTGGTTAAGGGCGATGCGATAAATGAGAATCCATGAACAAACCGGCAATAATAGCCTTCCAAACCAAGAAAGCTGCGAATCTCTGTGGTTGTGGAAGGTCTAGGCCAACTTCGAACCGCCTCTATCTTCTTTGGATTAACCTGAATACCCTTGCTGGATACCATGTGTCCCAAGAAAGCCACTGAACCAAGCCAAAACCCACACTTGGAGAATTTTGCATAAAGCTTCTCCTCCCTCAATCTCTGTAACACAACTCTCAAATGCTCCGCGTGCTCCTCCTGACTACATGAGTACACCAGAATATCATCAATGAATACTATAACAAACGAATTGAGATAAGGCCGGAACACACTGTTCATCAAATGCATGAACGATGTTGGGGCATTGGTCAGCCCAAAAGACATCACCAAGAACTCATAGTGGCCATAATGGGTCCTGAAAGCCGTCTTAAGAATATCTAACTCTCTGATCTTCAACTGGTGATAGCCCGGAAGCTGGTCAAATAAATCATCAATGCGAGGCAAAGGATACTTGTTCTTAATTGTTACCTTGTTCAATTGCCTATAATCAATGCACATTCTCATTGTGCCATCCTTATTTTTCACAAACAGAATCGGCACACCCCAAGGTGACACACTAGGGCGAATATACCCCTTATCTAGGAGCTCCTGAAGTTGCTCCTTCAATTCCTTCAACTCCGCTGGTGCCATACGATACGGCGGAATAGAAATGGGCTTAGTGCCCGGCACCAGGTCAATACCAAAATCAATATCCCTATCCAGTGGCATGCCCGGTAGGTCTACAGGAAACACATCGGGGAAATCCCTCACGACAGGAATGGAATCAATACTGGGAGTCTCAGCTCCGACATCCCTCACAATTGCTAGATATGAAAGACAACCCTTCCCAAGTATACGGTGAGCCTTCAAGAAAGAGATCACTCTACTAGTAACATAGTCAGTCTCACCTCGCCACTCGATCTGTGGCACACCCAGCATAGCTAGCATGACTGTCTTAGCATGATAGTCTAGAATAGCACGACACAGAGATAACCAATCCATGCCCAAAATGACATCAAAATCCACCATGCTCAATAGCAATAGATCCACTCGGGTCTCCAGACCCCCAATAATCACCACATATGACCGGTACACACGGTCTACAACACCACTATCGCCCACTGGGGTAGATACATGAACACGCAAAGCAAGGAACTCATGGGGCGTACCTAAATAAGGAGTAAAATACGAGGACACATAGGAAAATATGGAACCGGGATCAAATAATACAGAGGCATATCTATGGCAGACTGAAACAATACCTGTAATGATAGCATCTGAAGCAATAACATCTGGTCTACCTAGGATATCATAGAAACGAGCCTGACCACCGCCTGATCGACCTCCCCCTCAAGGGCGGCCCCTGGCTGCCTGACCTCCACCCCTAGCTGGCTGGGCGGGTGGCGAAGTAACTGGAGCAGAAGTCGAGGGCTGACCCCTCTGTTGAGACTAACTATCATGAAGTCGAGGGCACTGCCTCCTCATATGTCCAAACTCTCTGCACTCATAACAACTCCCCAGTATTGGAGACAGGGACTCAAGGGAACCCTTGGCTCTGAAATGACCAGTAGAAGAACTTGGCATGGAAGAAACCTGGACTAATAGAGCATGAGATGAGCTCTGAGCTGGAAGGGCACTAAGTGATGACTGACCCTACTGAGATCCATGATAACCATGACCCAAAGATGCTCCATGGTAACCTGGGCGAGATGAATGAGCATGCCTGAAATAATGGCCTCTGCCCTGCTGGAACTGACACCTCGAAGGAGCATTGCTAAAGCTACCAGATCCCCGTGACCTCTTGGCCTCCCTCTCCTCTCGCTACTGTCGGCGAACTGTCTCAATCTCACGGGCGATATCAACAACCTCCTCTAAGGTAGCACCCGTTACCCTCTCTCTAGTCTTGAGAATTCGAAGATGATACGTGAGGCCATCAACAAACCTCCTGATCCTCTCTCGATCTGTGGGAACCATCCAAACTGCATGACGGGCTAACTCAGAGAACCGCATCTCATACTGCGTCACTGACATCTCCCCCTGATGCAACTGCTCAAACTGCCTGCGCAGCTCCTCTCGGCACGACTGTGGTATGTACTTCTCCAGGAAGAGAATAGAAAACTACTGCTAAGTAAGGGGCGCTGCACCAACAAGCCTACACCTCTCATACGCCTCCCACCAAGTGAAGGAAGCCTCAGAAAACTGAAATGTAGTAAATGCCACTCCACTAGTCTCAAGAATCCCAGCTGTACGAAGCATCCGCTGGCACTTATCCAAGAAACACTAGGCATCCTCGCCCTCTGCACCACTGTATGACGGAGGCTGGAGCCTACCAAACCTCTCAAGTCGACACTGCTCATCATCTGGCATAACCAGTACCACAAACTCCTGAGCTGGTGCAACCGGCTGGGCTAGAGGTGCCCCCGGTGTCTGTAACCCCTGCACAACCTTCTCAGGTATGCGAGTAATGGGAGTCTAGGTGCCTCCCCCGGCCTAGGAAATAGCTGCGGCCGTAGTAGCTGAGACCGTCTAAGCCAAACCGGTACAAACTGATAAGATCTGAGCTAAAGCCTCCTAGAGACCTGGGATCACAATAGGCACAGCCGGTGCCTAAACTAGTGCTGTTGTAGCATTCACAACTGGGACCTGATCCGGAACTGGGGCAGCTGGTGGATCTGCCGGTGCAACTTTAGCTGCTCTACCCCTACCACGACCTCGGCCTCTGGTGGCCCACTAGTGGTACTGGCGGTCGTCCGCCCTGCCTGATAGCACGTGTCCTCACCATCTATGAGAGAATGGAATAATAAGAGGTTAGTACTTGGATCAAAAAATTCGCAAGACCAGAATTTCAAGAATATAAAGTTCTTCCAAAAGGTTACGCAGCCACTCGAGGACAAATACAGACGTCTCTGTACCGATCCGTGACACTCTATTAAACCGGCTCATGACTCACGAGACCTATGTAACCTAGGCTCTGATACCAACTTGTCAAGACCCCAAATACTGGTCGTGATGGCGCCTATCACCTTACTAGGCAAGCCAACCAATCAAACAAACACAACCCATTCCTTTAGTAATAAACCATTTTCAACCCGGTTTCTAAATACTGATTTCATAATAAACGTTTAGTATAATAGAAAAATATGCAGAAGTCAAAATGACAATAAATTACACAGCCCAACTGATTTGGTGTCACGGGTCTAGAGTCTCTAACACAAGTCTGAATATCTAATACATCAATAGTCTAGAAAGTGCGGGAAATAACATGATAGAAGGGAGAAAACAGGGTTGCGAACGCCATGCAGCTACCTCAAAATCCCCCACAGAAACTGGACCAGCTGAAGAGTGCTCACTCGGCCACACGGGCACCTGAATCTGTACACATGGTGCAGGGAGTAATGTGAGTACGCCAACTCAGTAAGTAACTAAAGTAAATAAGGACTGAAAGTACTGACGAGCAGTTCAAAAATACATAAGTGGATAATCAATGAAATAATATGTCATCTTTAAAGTTCAAAAATCAGTTTTGACATAAATTCATCTCTTTCAGTTTAAGACATTGAAATCAGTTTCTTAGTAATAAATCCAACAGAGGCTATTTAAAACTAGAGTGAAATCAGTGAAAACATCATAACAAGGCAACTTGGGCAAGGAATCACTCAGAATATGGCCCCTCGGGCGGCCTCTCAGTCACTCGGGACTCAACTCTCGTCACTTAGTACTCACTCTCAGCACTCGGCTCATATATATATACCTCATAATAACAGAATTCAAAGTAATGGCTGTGGCGTGCAACCCGATCCTTATATTTATAGTCGACTACGCTCACTGGGGATGTGAAGACTCCGAAAGGGTTGCGGCGTGCAGCCCGATCCATAATATATACATATAATATCTTCACAATTGGGTTCTCAACCGCTCTCAGTCATTAACCTCACAACCTCTCGGGCACAATAATAGAAGGTAGGGATCTCAGCCCAAACAATCCTCACACTTAGGAATAGAGTGACAAAACTAGCCTTAATCTTTAAAATAGGTAAAAACATGACTGAGGATATGGTTTTTAACAAGTAATGTGAAGAAAAACAGTCAAAATGCCCCTAAGGGTTTTCTATAGGTTGGCACAAGGCCCCAAACATGGCATACAACCCATAATACAGTATAAAAGACTGAAATATAGAATAATATAAGATTTTCAAATAAAATACGCGGCTTAATAGTCGCTATGGGACGGACCAAGTCACAATCCGTACCGGTGCACGCTCACACGCTCGTCATCTAGCATGTGCGTCATCGCTTTTATCAAATCAAGTCAAATACTGGGGTTTTGTACCCTCAGTTCCAGATTTACAAAGGTTACTTACCTTAAACCAGTGAAAATACTACTCCACGACACCTTTGCCCCTCAAGTCGGCCTCCACTCACGTCGAATCTATCCAAAATCAGAACAAATAGGTCACAATATGCTAAGGGAACAAAGCCCAAGCGAAAACAATCGAAAAATACCAAAAATCCCGAAATTAGCAAAACCCGAGCCCCGGGCCCACTTCTCGAAACTCAGAAATTTTTACATCAATAGATTCATCATCTCCCCACGAGTCTATACACATCAAAAGTTCTCAAATCCGACCCAAAATGGTCCTCCAAGTCCCAAATCAAAAGTCCAATTTCTCAAGCCCTAGTTCTTCAGTTTTTTTGGCTTAGTTTTCATGATTTTCTAGGTGGAGTTCACACAATAATCGATCTTTTGTCCGTGAATATTACCTCTAATCGTTTCCCCTCGAATCCCTCTTTAATCTCCTTCAAAAAGCTCTCAAAATGACCAACTATGGAGGAAATGAGCCCTCAAATCGCGGATAAACGAATTAAAAACATTCTGCCCAGGCCTGACTTTCCTTCTTCGCGAACGCATCCTAGACATCGCAAACGTGATGGGCAAATTGACCTTCACCTATCTAACCTTTACATGATTGCGAGGCTCCTGTCACGAACGCGATGCACCACTTGCCACCCCTCCGCGAACGCGAAGCCCTTCACGCGAACGCGAAGGAAAACACCCCATCAACCTCTTCTGACTCTTCGCGAACGCGAAGAGTAAATTCCTACAACTGCTGAACATGCATTTTCTACAATTTCCTTAACTCTCAAATGGTCCGATTGACCATCCGAAACTCACCCGAGGCTCCCGGGACCTCAACCAAAAGCACCAACACATCCTAAAACCTTATTCAAACTTGTTCCAATCATCAAAATACCTCAAAAGAAATCAAATCATCCAAAACACATCGGATTCAAGCCTAAGTTTCTAAAATCTTCCGAGATACGCTTTCTATCTAACACCGAACCAAACCACGTCCGAATAACCTAAACTTTTACACACATATCCCAAATGACATGATGAAGCTACTGCAACTCTCGGAATTCCATTCTGACCCTTATATCAAAATCTCGCCTATCAACCGAAAATCGCTAAAATATCAACTTCGTCAATTCAAGCCTATTTCTACTCCGAACCTCCAAAACCCATTCCGATCACGCTCCTAAGTCACAAATCACCTCCCGAAGATAACCGAACCATCGGAACTCACATCCAAGCCCTCTAAAACATAAGTCAACATCCGATACCACAAAACATGAATAAGGAAGCATAAGGAAGCAGAAAATGTGGGAAACAGAGCAGTATCTCATGATACGACTGGCCGGGTCATCACATGGCGTGACTTATTTTCTGTTAGTGTCATACCCTATTTTAGAAAGAGGTTTAGACAAGCTACAAAACCGGATGGCCTTTTGGTTCCCAGTATGTAGCCCCCCTCGGCTCGAGTTGTCCGCTCGGTTAAGTCAGATCTAGAACAATACACTTAGGTTTTAAACTTAGAATAACTCAGCCTCGTGCCAGATCCCTAGTAGGAACGCTTGTTTGCATCATGTGCATTTAATTTTAGGGACTCAACACAGGGGTTGGGTCCGTCTAGAATAGGTGTACCCAAATTAAAAGACCATCCTGATATATCTTACGTGCTATTTACGTATCTGTCTGTTTCGGCTTGCATGTTGACTAGCTTCTAGAATAAATAAAGAAAATAAAAACAAAAAAAAAAAAAAAAAAAGAAAAGAGAGTGAGAGGTAGGTATTTGAATTATCCTGAAACTCTGCCGAAATTTTGAAAAAAGAGGAAAAGTTATTTCAAAATAAGCCATATTTTTCTGTTCCGTCAAAACTGGACGAACTACGCGGGTCTAATTCTCATCGGATGTTAGATACGTAGGCAAACCTCATTGGTTCCGGCCCCCAATTTTCAAAAATCCAAAAATATTTTTCTTTTACTTCCTTTTTAGAAAAGTCGTTCTTTGAGATACCAATTTTTAAAAAGAAAAATCCAAAAATAGTTTCTTTTAATTTCTTCTAAAAAATCCAAAAATATTTTCATTCTTCTTTAGATGTTTTTCTTTTGAAAATTGAAAAAAAAATCAAAGATTCAAAAATATTTTTTTTAGAAGTCTTTCTTTCATAATTTTAACATAAAATTTCAAAAATTCAAAATTATTTTCTTTCTTCTTTATATGTCTTTCTTCCTAAAATTAAAAAAAAAATCAAAATCCAAAAAAAAAGTTAGTTTATTTACTATTACAGGTCTTCCCGAACTACGCAAGATCTGATTCATATTCCCACATGATACGTAGGCAACCCACATCAGGTTCGATCAACCAAAAAAATGAAAAATGAAAAAATGAAAAAATGATGATAATAATAAGGACTGAGTGAGTCCATTATAACGTGTCTTTTGTTATAAAAGGTTCGAATACCATTCCAATGCCCAGGGCACAATATTGAAAGTTGTCGAGATTTGAAAAAAGAAATAGAAAGGATGATCCAGGAAACATTGATTGTGATCCAAGACAGGGACACCCAGTATATCACGCAGAATCCTTTTATTGCACATGATGATGCACACTTTATGGGGATTTCCTGGTGACATGGAGTATGAGAATCCTCTCGGGAACTTACCTACTAAAATTGGAGAAGGCCATGGTGATTCTGATGAGCAAATTTGTGGCTAAATGTCAAACTTAGTAATTGAAAAGTCATTCTCTCTTCACTAGGAAGGAATCTTAGTAGTTTGTTTTGATGTTTTTTCTATTATCTGGGTTATTTTAGGGTTGTGATCCAGATTTTAATTGTTTTATTGAGTCACATCCTTCTATCCCTCCATTCTGTTAGTGTGAGTTTTGTCTGTCTGTTCTATCGCTATTTTCATTATGAGGGTTATTTTAGGGTTGTAACTCAGATTTTAGGTTGTTTGTCTTATTGTCAAACCCTTCCATCCTTATTCAATAAAATACAGATTGTTCTTTTGTGTCATTCTATTTCTAGTTCTTTTCTCGCTAGTTCTAATGACATGACATGCATGCGGAAATTTTGGCCAGATCTTAGAAACTATTTAATCTAGAATTGGATAACTGGAAAAAAATAGAAAAAAATATTTTTGAGGATGAATAAAGAGTTGAAGTACTTTGGAACTAAGGTCAAGTAAAATTCACCTTCAAATCATTGTAAAGATTAGGCTTGAGGATGTTTAATCAATTGAAGTTTGTTGGAAAGTTTGACATTAAGGGATGGAAAGTGTCTTGTGACCATGACACACCAAGAAGACAGGC
Organism: Nicotiana sylvestris; assembly: GCF_000393655.2. Classification (NCBI taxonomy): domain Eukaryota; kingdom Viridiplantae; phylum Streptophyta; class Magnoliopsida; order Solanales; family Solanaceae; genus Nicotiana; species Nicotiana sylvestris. The sequence goes on along the minus strand of NC_091061.1, from coordinate 69,055,226 downwards.
ATGTTCATCAATGATGTGATCGCGAAAGGATACTATAATTGGCGTTTTCGAGGCTGGGAGGCCCTTTTTCTACTATCCAAACACTTTATACCCTTTGTTACCTCTTTTGAGCCTGTGTTATTTTCTTTGACCACCCTCTTTTGGAATCAAGTTCAGAGTCAAGAGTAAAAAAAAAAAAAAAAAAGAAAAGTCCATGCCCCAAGAGTACAAACTAGGACAATTCTTAGAAAGTTCAAGTGAAAAAAAATGAAGAAGAAAAGAACTGTCAAAGGTCCATGCCCCCAGAAAGTAGAAGCTGGGACAACTTGCTTTAAAAAAAAAGGAAAAAGAAACAGAAAGAAAAAAAGATTAAATTAGTTGGGTCAGATGTTTGAACTACGTTCGACCTGATTCCTTTAAAAAAAAGGATGCGTAGGCAACCTCACGGTTCAGTTTAACCAAATAAGAATTCAAAAAAAAAGAAGCCAAAAATCCTCAATATCTGAAACTGGGGCAGAGATTTTATTTCACTTTTGAAAGAGTCGATTCCAAGAGTTGTAAGTCCACAACCCTTCATTTTGAGTCTACTTTGAGCCTTCATGCCGACCCTTCTATCCAATTCTATCCAAAAACCTTCCAAATAAAGACCGCTCGATATGCCTTCAAGAATGCCAAAGAGAAGCATGCAATGAGCAACTGTTATCACGCGACATAAAACACTGTCAAGTTGCTCACAAAAAGAAGGGGAAAGAAAATGAAAAAGAAAAAAAATGAAAAAGAAAAGAAAAGTCCATGCCCAAGAGTACAAACTGGGATAATTCTTAGAAAGTTACAAGTGAAAAAAAAATGAAGAAGAAAAGAACTGTCAAAGGTCCATGCCCCCAGAAAATAGAAGCTGGGGCAACTTGCTTTTAAAACAAAAAGAAAAAAGAAAGGAAAAAGAAACAGAAAGGAAAAAAATTAAATTAGTTGGGTCAGATGTTTGAACTACGTTCAACATGATTCCTTTAAAAAAGGGTACGTAGGCAGCCTCACGGTTCGGTTTAACCAAATAAGAATTAAAAAAAAAGCCAAAAATCCCCAATATCTGAAACTGGGGCAAAGATTTTATTTCACTTTTGAAAGAGTCGATTCCAAGAGTTGTAAGTCCACAACCCTTCATTTTGAGTCTTCCTTGAGCCATCATGCCGACCCTTCTGTCCAATCCTATCCAAAACCTTCCAAATAAAGACCTGCCGATATGCCTTCAAGAATGCCAAAGAGAAGCATACAATGAGCAACTGTTATCACGCGACATAGAACACTGTCAAGTTGATCACAAAAAAAGGGGACAGAAAATGAAAAAGAAAAGAAAACTCCATGCCCAAGAGTACAAACTAGGATAATTCTTAGAAAGTTCAAGTGAAAAAAAAAATACAGAAGAAAAGAATTGTTAAAGGTCCATGCCCCCAGAAAATAGAAGTTAGGGCAACTTGCTTTTAAAACAAAAAGAAAAAAGAAAGGAAAAAGAAAAAGAAAGGAAAAAAATTAAATTAGTTGGGTCAGATGTTTGAACTACGTTCAACATGATTCCTTTAAAAAAGGGTACGTAGGCAGCCTCACGGTTCGGTTTAACCAAATAAGAATTCAAAAAAAGAAGCCAAAAATCCCCAATATCTGAAACTGGGGCAAAGATTTTATTTTACTTTTGAAAGAGTCGATTCCAAGAGTTGTAAGTCCACAACCCTTCATTTTGAGTCTACCTTGAGCCTTCATGCCGACCCTTCTGTCCAATCCTATCCAAAAACCTTCCAAATAAAGACCTGCCGATATGCCTTCAAGAATGCCAAAGAGAAGCATGCAATGAGCAACTGTTATCACGCGACATAGAACACTGTCAAGTTGCTCACAAAAAGAAGGTGAAAGAAAACGAAAAAGAAAAGAAAAAATGAGAAAGTCTTATTAGTGAAAACCCTAACAGGCACTATAAGACGATGATAAGCAGAGACGAATAAATAAGAGAAAGTTGTTGGTGAAAACCCATCGGGGCACCATTAGTCGAAAGTGAGACATGAAGTTGATGCAAAGTATTGGCCCTAACAAGCCTGACTTCAAAGGTCATAAGAATGGTAAAAGGGAAGATTAGATTAGTTTGATAGATCAGGCGTTGCATCCAAAATGCATGTCATGATCATTAAGGCTAGTTATTGAAAAAAAATGAAAAAGAAAAAAGAAAAAAAAACTCTTTCTTCTGTCCTTCACGACAAGGGCATTTCTTGTTAATATTGTTTCTTTGCATCATTGTGCCCTTCACTCTAAGTCCGTCCTTGTCAAAACAAACAAGAACAGATTTCAAAATCTGCTACCAGCTTTTCAGTTCCACAAAGTAAATTTGGCCAGCACACTCAGTTGTTACTATCAACATGCCTTGAGGATTCATGCAAAGGCTCCCCCAATAGACTCTTGTCAGCCTACTTAGCTAAAACAAGCAAAGCTAACCTCAAGGATAATCGGGTATTTTATGTAGTGCCGAATAAGGACTATGGAGTGTGCACATCATGCAAAAGGCACTTCTAGTGGTGACTCTCTTTGACAGACAGATTGCTCCAAAAGTAAGAAGTCATTCAAGATATCAGAAAAGGTCATCTAAGCAAAGATATTCAATTGGGATAAGGCTGATGGTACTAGGTGTGGAACAATTAGGGTTGATGCAGAGCAAAAGTTTCTTGAAACTGACTCAAGCTGATTGAGCGGAAGCCAAGCTGCCCAAGACTCAAGGCCATAAACCGACTACCATTTTCAAAACTGACAAATTTTTCTTTGTGTGAAACACGAACAAAGCTGTGCAAGGAAAGTGGTTCAAAAAAAATAGGGAAAAAGAAAAAAAAATAGAAGAAAAAGAAAAGAAGATAAGAGCCGACAAAGGGAAGTTTCTCAACTCTTTGCCTTTATTTATCATGCTATTGTACATAAAATCTTGCCATTGATCTTCACACTTTTTCCCCCTAGGATAAAAAGTCCTAGTCTGACGGATTTTCCTTCCAATCAAAATTTTAATCTGATGAATCTTTCTCCTAAGATAGAAGACCTAGTCTGATGAACTTTCTCCTAGGATAAATGTCTTAGTCGGATGAATTTTTCTCCTAAGATAGAAGACCTAGTCTGATGAACTTTCTCCTATGATAGAAATCTTAGTCTGATGAATCTTTCTCCTAAGATACCAAAAAAAGAAGAAAAGAGACCTAGTCTGATGAACTTTCTCCTAGGATCGAAATCTTAGTCTGATGAATCTTTCTCCTAAGATAGAAAACCTAGTCTGATGAACTTTCTCCTAGGATCAAAATCTTAGTCTGATGAATTTTTCTCCTAAGATAGGAAACCTAGTCTGATGAATCTTTCTCCTAGGATAAACATTTTAGTCTAATGAATCATTCTCCTAAGATAACAAAAGAAAACAAAGAGACCTACTCTGATGAACTTTCTCCTAGGATCAAAATCTTAATCTGATGAATCTTTCTCCTAAGATAGAAAACCTAGTTGGACGAACTTTCTCCTAGGATAAACATCTTAGTCTAATGAATCTTTATCCTAAGATAACCAAAGAAAAAAAGAAAAAAAAAGACCTAGTATGATGAACTTTCTCCTAGGATCAAAATCTTAGTCTGATGAATCTTTCTCCTAAGATAATAAATTAGAAAACCTAGTCCGATGAACTTTTTCCTAGGATAGATGTCTTAGTCTGACGAATTTTTCTCCTAAGATATAAAAACCTAGTCTGATGAATTTTCTCTTAGGAAAAATTAAAAAAAAGAGGATGTCTTGATTAAAAAAAAGGTCTTTTGTTCATGCCTTTGAAAAAAAGCGTTGGGGCAATTTGTTTAAAAATGTTTTTTTGCTAAAAAAAATCCTTCTTGGTTCATTTTAGCATAGGTACATAATTCAGTAGTCTCACTTTCCAACATAGGGTCTCCACTCCCTAGTTGATTTTATTTTAGATATATGGTCTCCACTTCCTAGTCTCCTTTTCCAACATAGAGTCTCCACTCCCTAGTTGATTTTATTTTTAGATATAGGGTCTCCACTCCCTAGTAGTTTTTCCAACATAGGGTCTCCACTCCCTAGTTGATTTTAGTTTGGACACAGGGTCTCCACTCCCTAATTTTTCTTTTCCTAAGGATACACATCCTGATTTTATTGCTTTCAATAAAGAAGTAGATTAGATTTTGTTAGAATAACTCAGGAAATTTTTCTAGTAAAAACTGGGGCAGAAAAATTTCGTTCATTTGTTTGCTTTGGTGCCTGAACATATTTTCACCGTGAGGCACAAGGTTTGAGATGACCAAAAGAAGAAGCTTCAACCCAAATAAAAGAAAAGAAAAACATGAAAAGAAGTTGAACTCTAAGTGCAGAAGCGGAGAAAAGATGCGGACTGCCCAAGATATGATTGATGTCACAAGCTTTGCATGTTCGCCTTGATCCGAAGAGCTGAAGAAAAATGAACCAGCATTCGCAGCTAACAAGCATCAAGATTCAGATTGGAGTCTGCAGGAAGAACCAGCCAAGACTCAAGATCAAGCTTTAGAAGATTTATAGATAGGAATCTTGTAACTCTTAGTTGATAGGTTTAGTTAGTCTTTTTACTTTTGGTTTTGATGTAATAACGGGACCGCGGACCGGAACCTCAACAGAACGGCACCTCAATCGGCTTTCCACCTTAGTACTCCATCAGTCTTCCTAATTCTGAACTACACGTGGCCTGATTCCTTTATAGTCAATGATATGTAGGCAGCTCAAATACTAGGGCTCAGTCACATTCTTCTTTTTCTTAGCATTTGGTCTCTATAATAAGGGTCGGGTCAGAAAACCTGTCTCGTCGTTCTTTGTCGGAAAACTCTTTGCGTTTCCAGACAAAGAGGGGCAGCTATAGAGATGTGATTTTTGACCCTCCCCATGATTTTTTATATTTTAGCATGTAAATATTTAGTTTAGGCCTAATATCGCTATTTTAACTAATTTGACTCTTTTACTTTATTTCGTCACAAAAATGAAAATTAAAAAAATATTTTAGCTTACATATCTTTCATAAATTTAAATAAAAAAAATTATACAAAAATAGTACGTTATCTTTATTTTCATATAATCTTGAAAACACAAAAATAGTTTCAATATAGTTTAGTTCAATTAAGTAAGACTAGTTTTATATTTTGTAGGAAGAGTTAGTCTTGGGTTACTTTGTCCCATTTTAATCTTGTAGTCCATTTTTTTAGTCTTTGGCCCAAATTTAAGGCTCAATAATACCAAACTCATACCCCTTAACCTAACGAAACTGAATACATACCTCTGTTACTATTGAAGGTAACTCAAAATGCTTATATCTCTTTTCACCAATGGTAAATAAGGATAATCTTCATTAGCTGGGCAGAATTCTTTCTTTTAACGTATACCAGAATCTTCTAGACTCTAGACCCTAGATCCCTAAGCAGCGTCGAGCGATAAACACCCCACCAAACGAAACTGACCCTGAACTTCATCAATCAACAATAGAGCAGAGCCCTTCTTCTTCACAAACCCTTCACCAGCCGCCCCCTAACCTAACACCTCCTCATCTCCTCCGCCCCGAACCTTCAGCGAAAAACCCCTTCACAAAAAAAAATACACGCACACACGGTCAGAGAACAAAAGGGCATGGGAGAAGAAAAAAAAGAATTTGATTTCAGCTCCATCTTTAGCTCAAAAACGTACTTCTCCACAAAAATATGTCTTTTCTTTAAGTTACTTTACAGTGTTTTTTCGGTTTTCCAATGCTTCAACAAGAGCTTTCTCTTCTCCTTTACTTAGTGCACTGAAAATAGTCCATATTGGTAGAGTGCAGGGCTTTTGTTGTTGAGATCTTGAAAATTATTCACATTAGAGTCCAAAATACGGACAAAGATAGAGATACAGAGCACCTGGGAAAAAGGTATTAGAAAATAAAAGAGTAAATATCGAGAGTTAAAGAAAGGAGCAAGCGAGCTTTTCTTTTTGGTTGCTTTTCCTCCACCATGACTAACTCTTTTTTCTTTTAAAAAAACCATTGAAAGCCACTAAGTTTTACCAAAAATCAGTCCCTTCATAAGATTCATCATGAAGCTTTAGTTCAAAAAAAGTAAGACATCGCCTCTGTTCTCTTTAACTAAACAGAGTAGAGATTCTATTTTGTGGTTTGAGTTACGAAAGATTGCGGGCTTGCTCGAGTTTTTCGCTATCTGAGAGTCGAGTTGCAGTTCGAGGTTATTTTCATGGTCCGCAGATCGATCTCTTGCTGCAATTTCATTTTTCGGTAAGATTCAGTTTGTCAAAGTTTGATGTAACCAAGTTCTCGTTTAATACAAAAGGGTCAATTATCGAGATCCATTTCTATTCTCATCTCATATTTGTTTCAAGTTGTGCTGTTTTTTTTAATTACTTTTATTTTTTGAGTATTTCATGCTTTGTTTTGTTGTTTTGGCTTAATTTGTTTTATATTAGCTTCCTGTCTTCTTTCGGTATTATAGTTAATTTTGGATGGATTAATTTGAACCAATTGGGATTGAGTATGAAGGAAGAATGCAAATAGGTTATAATTTGATAGATAAGACAAATTTGATTTCGGCAAAGGGGGTTGATCTATTGCAAACTTGAAATTTAGATAATAAATGCTGACGGACCAAATCTTATAGGTTCCTGCACAAGATTTTTAAGGGTGAATTCTTCCATAATACTTTACATAACTCAAAGCCTTATAATAATCTCAAATTATTCTAGGAAAGAATACATAATTAATGAACATCGTAGCTTGCTTTAGGCACGCAATTAAATTATTACAACTACGGGTACGACTTCCGTGACGTGGTTGTGATACCTAGTTTTAAATGAGATAAAATAGGAGCACCTTTAGTTTGCCCTTTAAATATATATATATATATATATATAAACCTTTTCTTAAAATAATTGAGGTGTGCCATACCCAAACAAAACCTATAATACATGACCCTCACAAAATTAGATCAAGAGCTAATCCTTTTTTTTAGAAAATAATTTGAGGCACGTCATACATGAATAAAATCCTATAATCTATGGCCCTCACATAAATACAAAATTAGTATAGAAAATGCCATGATTTTTTGTAGTTTTCTTTAGGAGCGTTAATTAAATAATCGCCATAGCTACGAGTATGGTTCCCATGACGTAGTTGTGAGGCGCCCACCTGGAGAATGAGGGAGTTCATTTCAGGAGTTTCAAGTTTTAAGTCGGTAGCAGGCGCCCACCTGGAGAATGACAGAATTCATTTCAAGTTCCAGTTAGAGACGGCAGGATCCCTCCTAAAGAATAGGGGCAACCTCCAGTCCTGTTATCAATTCATGTTAGAAGTAGCAGAAGCTTGCCTCAAGAATGCGAATCAATAAGGGTTTGAGGTAACAAAAAAGAAGTCTCAATCAAGAATAAAATGAAAAGAAAACAAATGAATTCAATGTGCAGAAGGGGAGAAAAAATGTGGACTGCTCAAGACATAATTGAAGTCACAAGCTCTACATGTTCTGTTTGGATCTAAAAAAGCTGAAGAAGATTGAACCAACACCTGCAGCTAACAAACATCAAGATTCAGAATAGAGTTAGTGTGAAAAACTAGCCAAGACTCTAGATCAAGTTTCAGAAGACTCATAGATAGGAATCTTGTAACTCGTAGCTGATAGGCTTAGTTAGTTTATTTTTTCATTTTGATTTTGGTGTAATAAGGAGCTCAGCAAGCATAAACAATAGTGAAGTCACAGCTTCTCAGTAGTCCCAGCTACCAAAACTTCTACAACTACACTGACCTGATTCCTTTATTGCCAAGGATATGTAGGCAACCTCCGAATCAAGGTTCGGTCAAACTTTTTCAAAATGCTTCTCATGGAGTATCAATCGGGCAAAATTTATTCATATTGCTCGCTTTATTTTTGCCCGAAAACTCTTCATGTTTCCGAGCAAAGAGGGGCAGCTCTGAGCACCTAATTATTGCCATACATAGGAAATTACTCCTAAAATATTCAAAATAGCTTTAGTGACTTTTGTAGATCTTAGGAATTTTTATTTTTATTTGTTTAGCAATCATTTGCACTTTTAGCATGTTTTAGTAGCATTTCAAATCACAAAAATAATAAAAAATATTTTTTGTCTTGCTTTTTGCATCCTTAGATATTTACTTGCATTATTAACATTTAATTTGCATTATTAAAATATAAAAAATACATTAGTTTGTTTTGCTTGTTTTAGCATTTTAGTTTTAATTAATAAGTTAATTAAGTTAAATAATTGATCAATTTGGAAATTAGGTAATTTGGTTAATGTTGCAAAGTTAGTTTAATTAGAATTAAATTGGTTAATTTAGAAAACATAAAAACAAGAGAGAGGGGTTATTTATTGGGTTTTATATTGAATTTGGGCCAAAGAACGATCTCAGCGGCCCAATTGCCCCAAAACCTGTCCCAGCCCAAGAAGCCCACTTCGTCCCTAGCCTATATCACTCCCTTAAATACCTAAACCCTTCCCCATTCTTCTGCTAGACCTAATCACAATCAGATCCCCCTTTTCTTTCCTAAAAGATAGAGACAGCCGCACAACACCAAAGGCTAAGAGAGATTAGCCGCAGTAAGCAAAAACAGAGGGAGCGAGAGCTCATCTGGACATTAAAAACGCTGTTCAACCAAAGTTTTGAACCATCAAACTCCATTAATTTCTCCAATTCCTAAAACAAGATGAACTTGTTTATTGCTTTCCATTATTTCCTGAGTAATGTCAGACATGATTTCTGTAAGATCGACAAGGGCAGAGAATTTATTAGGATAGACAAAAGTTTGTGTCATTCTTGAAATATGCTGAAACTAAATGAAGTTCTTGCAGTTTGGGCTGCTTACGCCAATTGTGGTGTCAAAGCTTTAACTGAAGACTGCTTCTGGCTGCTTGACAGTTGAATTGATCTTACAAGGAAATGAGCTTCCAAAATCCGGGCTTTTAAAGGAAATCGCTACAATTTCTGTTGGACTGTGTTGCTTCCTAGATTGCTGGGTGTCGTTCCTCAATTATTCGACATTTTGGCTTATTTCAAGCTCTATTTTTGAAGCTTTCGCTTGGGAATTCATTTTTGTATTGAATCAAATATTGGAGAAGGCTTCATATGAATTTCTTTTAAATGTACCATTTCTCACTTTGATTTCCTATTATTTTGTTGGATTAGCTAGTTGATGAACTTTCCTATTCCTTATCATTATTATTGATTGATTTTCCCTCTGTCCGTACTTATATCCTTTTTGCATGTATATATGAGTGTCACTTTATTTACCTATATTATGTTGTTGTTGGAAGATTTTTCTTGAATTTGAGCATTTGAATGGTATTAGTCAAATTTTGTTTGTTCTCTGAAGTAAGGTTGAGTGCTCAAATATAGTTTGTTGCCTAATGTGAATATAATGGTTTGGACCGGTTCGAAATAAAATCCAACCAGCTTCAGTCAAGTTTGAGAGTCATCATGTATGAACGCCTAGAATCTTAGAGTCCATCTTCTTGGATCCTTCTTAGCTTGCATTTCTCCTGTTGGACTCCACATCCACTCATTATTAGAAATCATATCCTGGATCTTCCACATGCATGGTTAAGGTAAATGTTGTTTAGTTCTGTCATAGAACAAGTTTTATTGAAAAGTGCTGATGGTTACTACAAGATTTCAGTTTGCTCCTATTTAATATAGAGTTTTTTTTAATATCTAAATAAATGTGATGCTGCAAATTTTTGTTCACTGGTTTGATATTCGTTCCCTTTGTGATAGAGCTGTAAATGAACGTCCTGTATGCTAATTGTACAAGTTCTCTCCTCTATTCTTGCTGTAAGGCTTCAGCAAATCACATAATTAGTATGTGAGTTACATATCTAAGCGGGTGGAGCTTCTTGTTTGAATATCTAGTAACAAATGATAGTAGAAGAAAAGAACTACCGACTATGGACCTCCTAATAAACTTACTGGAAGTTATCGTATTAATTTAGTGTAGAAATTAATGTTTGGGAGATTCTTTGGTAATATGAGTAGAACTGTAATAATTACCCGAATTGTTGCCACAATGACTTTGTAAATTACTTGATTATTCATAGTTAGGTTTCATTCATTGGAGTGTCTTAATTGTATTTTAAATTTGCAAACATGTTGCTGGACACAAAGAGACTATTGTTTTGACATTGCTATATTTTGAGTATGATGATTCCATTCATTATTTTCTAAATTACGTCTCCTGAGCCAAATAAAATTCCACGCCAGTTTGAGTATTCTAAAAAAATTGTCAACCATTTCAAATGGTAAAGCTAAGAAGTAAACTTTTTGGCTAATTTCCTTGCTTTATTCTGTTCAAATTTATTACTTTATCCATATTAAATTCCATAATCTATGGCCTTTCACAACAACCTCAAATTTAGGGAATTCTTTTAAAATTAATACACTTGTAGCTTGCTTTAGGCGTGATAAATAAATCATTGTGGCCATGGGTACGGTTCCCGTGGCATGGTCACGATATAATCCCCAATTTTAGTGTGTGTTTCATGTGACTCGACGTTATAATTTTAAATAATAATAAAATACACATGTTGTAGACCGCGGGTATGGTTCCCGTGACGCAACTCACAATGTGTACAAAAACAAACAAGTGTACGGCAATCATAGCTTGTTCAAGAAATAATTCCATAAATCTTAAAAAGCAATTCAAAATAATTAAAAACAGTTTAAAAGGTTAAAAATGCATAATAGGTTTAAAACGTATTGTAAATCAGATAATAGGCCAATTATTAATAGTTTAAGCGACCGTGCTAGAACCATGGAACCCGAGAATGCCTAACACTTTCTCCCGAGTTAACAGAATTCCTTACATAGAATTTCTGGTTTCCCGGACTTTTAAATAAGGTGATTTTCCTCGATTTGGAATTTTAAAAATAAACCGGTGACTTGGGACACCAAAACAAATTATTCCAAGTGGCGACCCTAAAAAATAATAATCTCATTTCGATTAATGTCACTTTAATTGGAAAAACTCCCCTATACCCCTTCGGGGTGGTAAAAAGGAGGTGTGACAAAGCCTCAGGGCTACCTTCTCCTTCAGATCAAGTTAAACGCTCTCTCAGTTACTTTAGCCCAGGGGTCATCCGTGTCCAAGCGTATCCTCATCCGGGATCTATCTCTATCGCCTTAGGGCTATCTTCACTCTAAGTTCAAATCAAGTTTTTTAGGCTGCCCCAACTCAAGCAAATTCTCACTCGGGGACTGTCTGTGAAAGTTTAAGGTGTATCTTTATTCTTAGACGATCGAGCACATTCTCCCTCGAGGAATATCAATGGGCCATAAAAGGCTAAATTTCGTCCTAATATTCGAAGCCCCACTCTCACTCAATTCGAAGTCAAGGGTCACGGCGGCCTAAGTTTGTATCAAGTCAATTCGGACTCAGCCCGAGGAACAACAAAGGGTTTCAGGGAATATCATATTAACCAATCAAGAACCAAGGAAATACCTACACCCGGGTTCTGTATTCAAACTGATCGATAAAGTCACATACTCAAATTCTTTACAAACGCAGACAAAGGAAAATCCAGCACAAATCAAAGACAAGTTGAAGAAATATTTTTGTATTAATAAACGATAATTACAAAAGCCCACGAGGGGTCCTTAAAACAAAAACAAACAAGCAAAAAATTACGGCTAGAAGTCTAATCTACTCTCAGAGGTACATCATCGAAAGCAATATCTGCGAGAACCATTTCCTCGGGGGCCCCATCTCAATCTTCCAAACTCCGTCTTGAACGATCTCAAAGAAGCAGAAAAAGATGAAGAAGAAGAAGAAAAAGATGAAGAAGAAGCAGAAAAAGATGAGGAAGAGGTTGTAGCCCGCCAAAGAGCAAATGCTTTTAACAGGCCGGGAAAATCGTGGCTTGGTAAAAAATTTGGCGAGTATGGGTATCACCAGCACTACTATTGGGAAGCCACTTCTTGAGACGTTGCACCTCTGTGGGATGAAATGGTCAGTAGGTAGCACCACCTCACTCCATGGAAAGCAAAAGGAGTGAAGTGCAGCACCAGGTTGAGGTTAAGAAAGATGACCAGCAGTCTACGGTCCACATATCCTTTGATACGAGAATAATTTGAGATCCCTCTCTTGTTATTTCGGGCCAACAGGAACAACAACAAAAAAAATCAGTATGATCCCCATTAGTAGGGAAAGTTCTAAGAAAGAGCCATGGCATAACTGGCGAGACCACTACCGTGCGACCTTACGGTCATGGGCTTGAAACATGGAAAATAGAATTTGGATGATGATGAGGAGAAGAAAAAGAGTTGAAGGTTGTTGAAGAATGACTGGATGGATTTGTGGTTCAAGAATGCTCCCATTTATTGAAAGGCGGTAGCGTAACCGACGGCATAATCAATGCCTTTGGGAAATGTATCGACAGACGCAATCAATGCATTTTGGGAAACAGATCGACGGTGATATTATCGCTTTTGGGAAAATAAACCGGCGCTAGATTGAATGCCTCTAAAAAATAAACTAATGCGACGTCTCAGTTATCACAAAAGCTTACGTCATAAGCATGATGTCATCATGAGAGGCTCGAGGAGATCGTCATCAAAATCGTTTCTTATCATTTTAATCTAAGAAATCGGGGACTATCTGTATACGGTAAAAATCGGAGGGTCCAATTTTATGATCATTATGGCACTTCCTAAGACCACCCCTAGAAATCTCGAGGCTCTGCTCGAGTTTAGATCCCGAGCGTTCTCAATGATCGACCTCGAGGCAGAGCAAATCAGTAGCTATGATGGACAAACGACAAGTTCCCAAGGCACGTGACTAAAGCTGACCTAGTCCATTAGGCTAGTTCAAGCTCGTACCATGGCATTAAATGGTTGTACCAGCCTCAAATCCTTGTAATAAATGCGTCTATACTATGTTGGGATTTCCCCTCCAATATAAGGTGGACCCTTGTTATTTTTTGCACACATGATACTACACACAACATTCAATATACAAGAACATTCTCGCTCTCCAACTTAAACATATTCTCGCTTGATTCAATTGCTTACATTTATTGTGTTTCATTAATTGTTCTTCATTTATTGCTCATTATTGATCATAAAGAGCCTTCATCAAAGCTCCCAAAATTGTAATTCCTTCATCGGTTGTCCACAGCTTAGTATCTAGATCGACCTCGAGGCCTCGTATAACCTGGATCTAGGCCCCGATTTTCAACCACTCGGTTTGTATGAACCTACTGCTTTCAAGTTCCTATCTCATTTTCTAGTCTCACACTTAGCATCTACTGCTTAACAGCTAGCATAAAAATATATCACGTATTTTTAGAACTACAAAATCAAATTTAATTGTAATTACCATTTTCAAAGTAAACAGTATTGTTGCTTTACCTTTACACGAGCGCGAGGAAGAAGAACGCACATCTTCCTAAGGAACAGGGGTGGATGTTTTCGCCATTCTTGCTAAGAGATTGTAGAGGATAAATGAAAATTGCATTTCAGAAGAGAACACAAGAGAGAGGAAAGAGGAACTCTTTTTGAGGGCTTGGTGGAAAATAAGGAGCGAAAGAAGAAGAATTTATTAAGGTCTAACGTGCACGTTGGAGTGAAACAAAGGACAACCAACCGCTGTAATTAATTCAAAGGCTTTTAAGAGCTCTATAGAAGCGACCTTTAGGAACCTCATTTTGTCATGTCTATCGCTTGATAGGGCGTGAATACCGTCGTGATGGAATTATCGAAGGGGAAAGAATTTGAGATCGTTTCTTATCGATTTTCTCTAAGAAGATCATGGACTATCTGTATACGGATAAAATCGTATAGCCCTATTTTACGATCATTTTGTCTTTTTGTAGCCTCACCTCGAAGGCCTAGGGGTACGGATCGTGGTTTCAACCTCAAGGGTTCTCTATGCCCAACCTCGGCGCGGCTTAAATTGATGGTTATCGTGGATAAACAGGAAGTTCCCTAGGCACGTGGTCAAAGCTGACAACACCTACAAGAATAGTACCAGTCTGTACCAGACTGCTAAGTAGCTGTAATAGCTATATTTCTTTGTAATAAATGCACATGTACTATATTGGGATTTTCCCTTCTATATAAAGGGGACCCTTGTTACTTTTTGCACACAGGATACTACACACAACATTCAATATACAAGAACATTCTCTGCTCTCTAACTTAAACATATTCTCCCTTGATTCTATTGCATACATTTATTGTGTTTCATTAGTTGTTCTTTATTTATTGCTCATTACTAATCATAAAGAGCCTTCATCAAAGCTCCCAAAATTGTTATTCCTTCATCGGCTGTCCACAGCTTAGTATCTAGATCGACCTCGAGGCCCCATATAACCTAGATCGATGCCCCGATTTTCAACCACTCAGTTTGCTTGAGCCTACTACTTTCAAGTTCTTATCTCATTTTCTAGTCTCACACTTAGCATCTACTGCTTAACAACTTGCATAAAAATAAATCACGTATTTTTAGAACCACAAAATCAAATTTAATTGTAATTACCATTTTCAAGGTAAACAGTATTGTTGCTTTACCCTTAGACGTGCGCGAGGAAGAAGAACACACATCTTCCTGAGGAACAGGGGTGGAAGTTTTCGCCATTCTTGTTAAGAGATTCCAGAGGAGAAATGAAAATTGCGGTTTTGAAGAGAACACCATAGAGAGGTAAGAGGAACTATTTTTGAGGGCTTCGTGGAAGATAAGGAGCGAAAAAAGAAGTATTTATAGAGGTCTAATGTGCACGTTAGAGTGAACCAAAGGACAACTAACCGCTGTAATTAATTCAAAGGCTTTTAAAAGCTGTGTAGACACGACCTTTAGGAACCTCATTTTGTCATGTCACTCGCTCAATAGGGCGTGAATACCGTCGTGATGGAAGTATCGATGGGGAAAGAATTCGAGATCATTTCTTATCGATTTTCTCTAAGAAAAACAGGTACTATCTGTATACGGATAAAATCGGATAGCCCTATTTTACGATCATTTTGTCTTTTCGTAGCTTCACCGCGAAGACCTAGGGGTATGGTTCGCGGTTTCAACCTCGAGGGTTCTCTAAGCCTAACCTCGGGGCAGCATAAATTGATGGTTATCATGGATAAACAGGAAGTTCGCTAGGCACGTGGTCAAAGCGGACAACACCTACAAGAATAGTACTAGTTTGTACCAGACTGCTAAGTAGTTGTACTAGCTACATTTCTTTGTAATAAATGCACATGTACTATGTTTGGATTTCCCCTCCTATATAAAGGGGACCCTTGTTATTTTTTGCACACAGGATACTACACACAACATTCAATATACAAGAAAATTCTCTGCTCTCTAACTTAAATATATTCTCCCTTGATTCCATTGCTTACATTTATTGTGTTTCATTAATTGTTCTTCATTTATTGCTCATTATTGATCATAAAGAGCCTTCATCAAAGCTTCCAAAATTGTTATTCCTTCATCTGTTGTCCAAAGGTTAGTATCTAGATCGACCTCGAGGCCCCGTATAACCTGGATCGAGGCCTCGATTTTCAACCACTCGATTTGTTTGAACCTACTGATTTCAAGTTCTAATCTCATTTTCTAGTTTCACACATAACATCTACTGCTTAACAACTAGCATAAAAATAAATCACGTATTTTTAAAACCAAAAAATCAAATTTAATTGTAATTACCATTTTCAAGGTAAACAGTATTGTTGCTTTACCCTTAGACGAGCGCGAGGAAAAAGAACGCACATCTTCCTGAGGAACACAGGTGGCAGTTTTCGCCATTCTTGTTAAGAGATTGCATACGAGAAATGAAAATTGCATTTCAGAAGAGAACACAAGAGAGAGGTAAGAGGAACTCTTTTTGAGGGGTTGGTGGAAGATAAGGAGCGAAAGAAGAAGTATTTATAGAGGTCTAATGTGCACGTTGGAGTGAAACAAAGGACAACCAATCGCTGTAATTAATTTAAAGGCTTTTAAAAGCTTTGTAGACACGACCTTTAGGAACCTCATTTTGTCATGTCAATCGCTCGATAGGGCGTGAATACCGTCGTGATGGAAGTATCGAAGGGGAAAGAATTCGAGATCATTTCTTATCGTTTTTCTCTAATAAACACGGGGACTATCTGTATACGGATAAAATGGGAGAGCCCGATTTTACGGTCATTTCACTTTTTGTAGCCTCACCTCGAAGGCCTAGGGGTAAAGTTCACGGTTTCAACCTCAAGGATTCTCTATGCCCGACCTCAGGGCTGCTTAAATCAATGGTTATTGTGGATAAACGGGAAGTTCCCTAGGCATGTGATCAAAGATGGCAACACCTACATGAATAGTACCAATCTATACTAGACTGCTAAGTAGTTGTACTAGCTACATTTTTTGTAATAAATGCACATGTACTATGTTAGGATTTTCCCTCCAATATAAAGGGGACCCTTGTTATTTTTTGCACACAGGATACTACATACAACATTCAATATACAAGAACATTCTGTGCTCTCTTACTTAAACATATTCTCCCTTGATTCTATTGCTTACATTTATTGTGTTTCATTAATTGTTCTTCATTTATTGCTTATTATTGATCATAAAGAGCCTTCGTCAAAGCTCCCAAAATTGTTATTCCTTCATCGTCTATCCACAAATTAGTATCTAGATCGACCTCGAGACCCCGTCTAACCTGGATCGATGCACCAATTTTCAACCACTCGATTTGCTTAAACCTATTGCTTTCAAGTTCTTATCTCATTTTCTAGTCTCACACATAGCATCTACTGCTTAACAACTTGCATAAAAATAAATCACGTATTTTTAGAACCACAAAATCAAATTTTATTGGAATTACCATTTTCAAGGTAAACAATATTGTTGGTTACCCTTAGACGAGCGCGAGAAAGAAGAACGCACATCTTCACGAGGAACAGGGGTAGAAGTTTTCGCCATTCTTGTTAAGAGATTCCAGAGGAGAAATGAAAATTGCGTTTTAGAAGAGAACACAAGAGAGAGGTAAGAGGAACATTTTTTGAGGGCTTCGTGGAAGATAAGGAGCGAAAGAAGAAGTATTTATAGAGGGCAAACGTGCACGTTGGAGTGAACCAAAGGACAACCAACCGCTGTAATTAATTCAAAGGCTTTTAATAGCTGTGTAGACGCGACCTTTAGGAACCTCATTTTGTCATGTCAATCGCCTGATAAGGCGTGAATACCGTCATGATTAAAGTATCGAAGGGGCAAGAATTTGAGATCGTTTCTTATCGATTTTCTCTAAGAAACACAGGGACTATCTGTATACGGATAAAATCGGATAGCCCGATTTTACGATCATTTTGTCTTTTCGTAGCCTCACCTAGAAGGCCTAGGGGTATGGTTCGCGGTTTCAACCTCAAGGGTTCTCTATGCCTGACCTCAGGGCAGAGTAAATAAATGGTTATTGTGGATAAACGGGAAGTTCCCTAGGCACGTGGTCAAAGCTGACAACACCTACAAGAATAGTATCAGTCTGTACCAGGATGCTAAGTAGCTGTACTAGCTACATTTCTTTGTAATAAATGCACATATACTATGTTTGGATTTCCCCTCCTATATAAAGGGGACCCTTGTTATTTTTTGCACACAGGATACTGCACACAACATTCAATATACAAGAACATTCTCTGCTCTCTTACTTAAACATATTATCCCTTGATTTTATTGCTTACATTTATTGTGTTTCTTTAACTGTTCTTCATTTATTTCTTATTATTGATCATAAAGAGCCTTCATCAAAGCTTCCAAAATTGTTATTCCTTAATCAGCTATCCACAACTTAGTATCTAGATTGACCTCGAAGCCCCGTATAACCTGGATCGAGGCGCCGATTTTCAACCACTCGATTTGTTTGAACCTACTGCTTTTAAGTTCTAATCTCATTTTCTAGTCTCACACTTAAGATCTACTGCTTAACAACTAGCATAAAAATAAATTACGTATTTTTAAAACCACAAAATTTAATTTAATTGTAATTATCATTTTCAAGGTAAACGATATTGTTGCTTTACACTTAGATGAGCGCGAGGAAAAAGAACGCACATCTTCCTGAGGAACAGGGGTGGAAGTTTTTGCCATTCTTGTTAAGAGATTGCAGACGAGAAATGAAAATTGCATTTTAGAAGAGAACACAAGAGAGAGGTAAAAGGAACTCTTTTTGAGGGCTTGGTGGAAGATAATGAGCGAAAGAAGAAGTATTTATAGAGGTCTAACATGAACGTTGGAGTGAAATAAAGGACAGCCAACCGCTGTAATTAATTCAAAGGCTTTTAAGAGCTCTGTAGACACGACCTTTAGGAACCTCATTTTGTCATGTCAATCGCTCGATAGGGCGTGAATGCCGTCGTGATGGAAGTATCGAAGGGGCAAGAATTCGAGATCATTTATTATCGTTTTTCTCTAAGAAACACGAGGACTATATATACGGATAAAATGGGAGAGCCCGATTTTACGGTCATATTGTCTTTTTGTAGCCTCACCTCGAAGGCCTAGGGGTACGGTTCATGGTTTCAACCTCGAGGATTCTCTATGCCCGACCTCGGGGCTGCTTAAATCGATGGTTATCGTAGATAAATGGGAAGTTCCCTAGGCACGTGGTCAAAGCTAACAACACCTACAAGAATAGTACCAATCTGTACCAGACTTCTAAATAGTTATACTAGATACATTTTTTAGTAATAAATGCACATGTACTATGTTGGGATTTCCCCTCCAGTATAAAGGGGACCCTTGTTATTTTTTGCACACGGGATACTACACACAACATTCAATATTCAAGAACATTCTCTGCACTCTTACATAAGCATATTCTTCCTTGATTCTATTGCTTATATTTATTATGTTTCATTTATTATTCTTCATTTATTGCTCATCATTGATTATAAAGAGCCTTCATCAAATCTCCCAAAATTTTTATTCCTTCATCGGCTGTCCAAAGCTTAGTATCTAGATCGGCCTCGAGGCCCCGTATAACCTGGATCGATGCCCCTATTTTCAACCACTCAGTTTGCTTGAACCTACTGCTTTCAAGTTCTTATCTCATTTTCTAGTCTCACACATAGCATATACTGCTTAACAACTTGCATAAAAATAAATCACATATTTTTAGAACCACAAAATCAAATTTAATTGTAATTACCATTTTCAAGGTAAACAGTATTGTTGCTTTACCCTTAGACGAGCGGGAGGAAGAAGAACGCACATCTTCCTGAGGAACAGGGGTGGAAGTTTTCGCCATTCTTGTTAAAAGATTCCATAGGAGAAATGAAAATTGTGTTTCAGAAGAGAACACAATAGAGAGGTAAGAGGAACTTTTTTTGAGGGCTTCGTGGAAGACAAGGAGCGAAACAAGAAGTATTTATAGAGGGCTAACGTGCACGTTGGAGTGAACTAAAGGACGACCAACCACTGTAATTAATTCAAAGGCTTTTAATAGTTGTGTAAATGCGACCTTTAGGAACCTCATTTTGTCATGATAATCGCTCGATAGGGCGTGAATACCGTCGTGATGGAAGTATCAAAGGGGCAAGAATTCGAGATCATTTCTTATAGTTTTTCTCTAAGAAAGACGGGGACTATCCGTATATGGATAAAATGGGAGAGCCCGATTTTACGATCATTTTTTCTTTTTGTAGCCTCATCTTGAAGGCCTGGGTTTATGGTTCGCGGTTCCAACCTCGAGGTTTATCTATGCCCGACCTCAGGGTAGCATAAATCGATGGTTATCGTGTATAAACGGGAAGTTCCCTAGGCACGTGGTCAGAGTTGACAACACCTACAAGAATAGAGCCAGTCCATACCAGACTGCTAAGTAGTTGTACTAGCTACATTTCTTTGTAATAAATACACATGTACTATGTTGGGATTTCCCCTCCTATATAAAGGGACCTTTGTTAGTTTTTGCACACAGGATGCTACACACAACATTCAATATACAAGAACATTCTCTGCTCTTTTACTTAAACATATTCTCCCTTGATTCTATTGCTTATATTTATTGTGTTTCATTAATTGTTCTTCATTTATTTCTCATTATTGATCATAAAGACCCTTCATCAAAGCTCCCAAAATTGTTATTCCTTCATCGGCTATCCACAACTTAGTATCTAGATTGACCTAGAGGCCCCGTAAAACCTAGATTGATGCCCCGATTTTCAACCACCCGGTTTGCTTGAACCTACTGATTTCAAGTTCTTATCTCATTTTATAGTCTCACACTTAGCATCTATTGCTTCACAACTTGCATAAAAATCAGTCACGTATTTTTAGAACCACAAAATTAAATTTAATTGTAATTACCATTTTCAAGGTAAACAGGTTGCATTCTGGTATTAGGGCCAACATGGCTCGAGAGGTGGAGATGTAGACTCCTTATTAGCTGGTAGTGGAGATTGCTCGAAGGATTGAGGGATACTATCTGAGAGGTAGAGAGAAGATGTAGTAGGACATGATGGCCCGATTCTCTAGAGAGTTTAGAGGTGCCCCGGCCAAAGGTAGGGGTCAGTTTTGGAGGGGTCAGCCCAGCAGGCCCCCATATTCAGCACCACTACCTCCTCGAGGTGCTCCAGCGTGCCCCTATTTCTACGCCATACAAGAGAGTTCTTACCGCCCGCCAGCTATTCAAGGTTCTTCTAGTGGGTATTCAGGTCCCCAGTGTTCTTCTGGATACTATTTCAGTGCTATACCGGAGAGTTCATACCACCCATCAGCTATTCAGGCTTCTTCTAGTGGGTCTATAGGCCATCAAGGTCAGACATCAAGGCAGTAGGTCACCGTACCGCGGGGTTGTTTTGAGTGCAGAGATATTTGTCATATAAGGAGATATTGCCCCAGGCTTCGGGGCAAGGCAGTGCCACAGGGTCAGCAGCCCATGATTACAGCTATTACGCCCCACAGTATTACGTCGATGTTATGCTCTGTAGTAATATATTACAATGATATTACCCTCTGCAGTAATATATTACGATGATGTTATGCCTTGCAGTATTACATTACGATGATGGTACGTTTCACAGTATTAAGTTATGACAGTGTTGCACCCAGCAATATTATATTACGGTGATGTCACACTTTGCAGTATTAAGTTACAACAATGTTTCACCCTGAAGTATTACATTACGGTGATGTCATGCTTCGCAGTATTAAGTTACAACGATGTTGCACCCTGAAGTATTGTACATTTAATTTGTCGTAAGGTAATTGACAAGTATGTGAAAAGTGAGTAATATTTCAAGTAAGTGGGAATAATTCTCAATTTTGCGGGTAATTGATTAATTACCGAGTAACAGGACATAACCTAGTTAACTAATAAGTGGATAAAACTTAATTAATTATGCTCCAAGGACATGTGGCAGCACTAGCTTACCACATGAAGTGACTAAGCAATTAAACCTCGTAGGTGGCTATCTATGATGTACTTGAATCAAATGACAAAAGTGAGTGATTATCCAAAATAATTCATGTACAAGTCTTGAACACAAAGTAACATTACTGGTTTCAAAAAGAAAGCAATAAGGATTCCATTCATACTTTGAAAGGTTGGAAGCTATTTTTTCATAAAGAAAAACGTTAGAGCATAAGCATTTTGTTTCAAAACAAAAGCTTAATCAGAAGAAATTTCGTTCAAATTTCAAAGGGCAGAAGCTTAATCCGATTTTTGGGTTCTAAGTTCAATCCATGAAGGTTTCCAACGGAATATTATACGGATTTTTTCCTACTCCAGGTATGTTAAGGTTATCCCTTCTTTGTTTTGGTATGATTCATATGATACGAACGAATCGTGCAAATGCAAAAATTCCATAAATGACTCTATTCATAGAAGTATTAGAGATATCTATGTTCTTGAATTTCTATGTGTCATAATATTTTATCATCTGTTCATGGGTCTCAGAAAAATACGAAAGTTGAAAAGAGTTTACTTTATGATATTACTCAAAGACAAAATGGTCTTATGACATTCCGAAGGATTTAATTAACGTACGTTTTATGCATTGCATTCATGTACATTGACCAATGATCACATGGTGTTATATACGTATGTATATATATATATATATATATATATATATGTATATGGGATATGGGAAAGGTTATGGAGTTATATACGCACCACCACCTGATCAGCTAGCATACGTTGATGATTTTGCCCACAGTGGCCGATATGATATAATGGGATGCCCTCAGAGGCTGATGCTATTATGAAACATGTACCTATGCACGACATGACATTCATACACATATGCATGACGCTAAAAGTATTTCATGATTTACAGAGTTATCTAGACTTATAGGTTGAGTCAATTACTCTATATTTCTTCTATGTCTATTATGTACTTATTTATGTGCCTTACATGCTCGGTAAAATTTTCATAATGACATCCCTTTTGTCTGGGGACACTGCGTTTCATGCCCGCAAGTCCCGATAGACAAGTCAATAGCCCTCCGAGTAGGCTATCAGCTCAGCGGAAGATGTTGGTGTGCTCCTTTTGCTTTGGAGTTGCTTGTTTAATCAGTATGATTTTGACGTGTATTGTTTGGTATGGCGGGACTCTGTCCCGACCTTTATGGCATTTATGTACTCTTAGAGGCTTGTGGACATATGTCGTATACATGAAAGATTGTATGGTCTTGTCGGCCTATGTTTTGAGTTTATAAATGATCATGTAGGCCTATTAGGACCGTATGTCACATGTATATGATGATGTAATAAGAAAGATACATCGCGTTGGTACTAGGTTGAGTAAGGTACCAGGTGCCCGTCACGGCCCATCGGTTTGGATTGTGACAACAGCAATGTTTGCCCAGCCGCCTAGAGGCAGAGGACAAACTGGTAGGGGCCTCCCTAGAGGTGGAGGCCAGGCAGGGAGAGGTCAGCCAACTATTGGTCAGTTAGGTGGAGGCCAGCTAGTCGGCGCTCCAGACAGATTCTATGCTTTTCTGCCTAGACCAGATGCATTGGACTTATATGTCGTTATCACAGGCATTATTTCCGTTTGAGGTAGGGATGATTCAGTTCTATTTGATCCAAGGTCTACCTATTCATATGTATCATCTATGTTTGCTCATTTTCTAGATATTTCTCGTGAGTCCTTGGATACTCCTATTCATGTGTCCACTCCTATGGGCAATCCTATGGTTGTGGATCAAATCTACTGGTCCTGTGTGGTCACATTCTGTGGTTTTGAGACTAGAGCAAAACTCCGTTACTTGATATGACCGACTTTGAGGTCATCCTGGGCATGGATTGGTTATCCCCGTATCACACCATCCTTGATTTCTATGCCAAGACTGTTACTTTAGCAATGCCAGAGTTACCAAGGTTGGAGTGGAAGGGTTTCTCAATTAGTACATCTAGTCGGGTTATCTCTTTTTTGAAGGCTCGACATATGGTTGAGAAGGGTTGTTTGGCTTATCTAGCTTATGTTCGAGACACCACCACAGAGTATTCGATGATTGATTTAGTTCTTGTAGTCTGGGAGTTCACCGATGTGTTTCCTTCTGACCTTCCTAGCATGCCACCAGATCGTATTATTGATTTCTGTATTGATTTTGCTCCAGGCACCCAGCCTATATCTATCCCACCATACCGTAAGGCTCCGAAAGAGTTGAAGGAGTTAAAGGAGCAGCTTGAGGAGTTGTTAGCAAATGGGTTTGTTAGACCGAGTGTGTCACCCTGGGGTGCACCAATGTTGTTTGTGAAGAAGAATGATGGGAGTATGCAGATGTGCATAGGTTACCGCTAGTTGAACAAGGCTACCATCAAGAACAAGTACCCGTTTCTGTGCATTGATGATTTGTTCGACCAATTGTGCTAGGGTGTTCTCTAAGTCGACTTGAGGTCGGGGTATCATCAGCTAAAGATTCGGGACTCAGATGTCCCGAAGATTGCTTTCATACTAAATATGGCCATTATGAGTTTCTGGTGATGTCCTTTGGCTTGACTAATGCCCCAGTGGTGTTTATGGACTTGATGAACACGGTGTTCAGGCCTTATATTGATTCCTTTGTTATTGTCTTCATTGACGATATCTTGGTCTACTCACGTAGCCTGGGGGAGCATGAGCAACATTTGAGGGTAGTGCTTCAGACACTGCAAGGGTAGAAGCTATATGCTAAGTTCTCCAAGTGTGAGTTTTGGCTTGAGTCAGTAGCATTCTTGGGACATGTTGTATCATGAGAGGCTATTAAGGTGGATCACAAGAAGATTGAGGCAGTTCAGAGTTGGCCACGTCCTACTTTAGCGACTGAGATTAGGAGTTTCCTAGGATTAGCAGGTTATTATCGCCTATTCGTGTAGGGCTTTTCATCCATTGTAGCACATTTGACTAGATTGACCCAGAAGGGTGCTCCTTTCCGTTGGTCCAATGATTGTGAGATGAGCTTTTAGAAGCTCAAGATAGCTTTGACTACAGCACCAGTTCTAGTGTTGCCTTTTGGTTCGGGGATGTATACGGTATATTGTGACACTTCATGAGTTAGCTTGGGATATGTATTGATGCAGGAAGAGAGAGTTATTACATATGCTTCACGTCAGCTGAAGATCCATAAGAAGAATTACCCTGTGCACGACCTAGAGTTAGTAGCGATTGTTTATGCTCTTAGGATATGTAGGCATTATCTGTATGGGGGGTCATGTGAGGTTTATACTAATCATTGTAGTTTGCAGCATTTGTTCATGTAGATAGATCTCAATTTGAGGCAGCGTAGATGGATAGAGTTACTGAAGGATTATGACATCACCATTCTTTATCATCCGGGCAAGGCAAATGTGGTCGCGGATGCCTTGAGTAGGAAAGTAGAGAGTATGGGTAGCTTGACATTTATTTCAGCGGAGGAGAGACCTCTAGCTTTGGACATTCAGTCCTTGGCTAACAAACTCGTGAGGTTGGACATTTTAGAGCCCAATCGAGTACTTTCGTGTGTTGTTGCACAATCTTCATTATTGGGGCAGATCAAGGCTCGGCAGTTCGATGATCCGCATTTGGCAGTTCTTAGAGAGACAGTGCTACATGGTAGTGCCAAGGAGGTTTCTATTGGTGAGGATGGTGTTCTGCATTTCCAGGGTCGCCTATGTGTATCTAATGTTGATGGCTTAAGGGAGAGGATTCTAGAGGAGGCACACAGTTCACGGTATTCCATTCATCCAGGTTCTACGAAGATGTATCGTGACCTGAGGCAACATTATTGGTGGCAGCGGATGAAGAAAGACATAGTTGAGTATGTGTCTAGGTGTTTGAATTGCCAGCAGGTTAAGTACGAGCACTAGAAGCCAGGTGGCCACTTCAGCAGATACCTATACCTGAGTGGAAGTGGGAGCGCATTACTATAGACTTAGTAGTCGTGTTGCCATGGACATTGCAAAAGTTTGATGCAATTTGGGTCATTGTCGATAGGTTGACCAAGTCGGCACACTTTTTTCTGGTAGTGACTACTTATACTTTAGAGAAGTTGGCTCAGATTTACATTCGGGAGATAGTTTGGTTACACAGTGCACCTATTTCCATCATATGAGATAGAGGCCCTAAGTTCATTTCCCATTTATGGAAAGCCGTGCAGAGTGAGTTGGGGACCCGTGTAGAGCTCATCACAACATTTCACCCGCAAATCGACGGGCAGTCAGAATGGACAGTTTAGATTCTGGAGGACATGCTCAGAGCATGTGTGATTGATTTTGGAGAGCAGTGGGATCAGTTCTTGCCTTTGGCCGAGTTTGCTTACAATAACAGTTATCAGTCCAGCATCAAGATGGCTCCATTTGAGGCTTTATATGGTGGGCGATGTCGTTCTTCTATCGGGTGGTGGTTCGAGCCTGGTGAGGCTAAGCTTTATGGTAAAGATTTGGTGAAAGATGCCTTAGAGAAGGTAAAGTTGATTTAGGAGAGACTTCACACCACTCAGTCCAGACAAAAGAGTTATGCGAATTAGAAGGTGTGGGATGTATCATTCATGGTCGGCGAGAAAGTTCTCTTGAAAGTCTCAGCGATGAAGGGTATTATGAGATTCGAAAAGAAGGGCAAGTTGAGCAGGTTTATAGGCCCATGTGAGGTGCGATTTGGGGAGGTTGCTTATGAGCTTGCTTTACCTCCCATCCTATCGGGAGTTCATCCAATTTTTTAGGTATCCATTCGGAGATATCACGCCGACTTGTCCCATGTGTTAGACTTTAGTACTATTCAACTAGATGAGAGCTTGGATTATGAGGATGAGCCAGTTGCCATTGTTGATATACAGGATTGCTAGTTGAGATCCAAGATGATTTCTGTGGTAAAGGTCCAGTGGAGGGGCCAACCAGTCGAGGAGGCGACGTGGGAGTCCGAGGAGGACATGAGATATCCCCATTTTTCCCTAGTTTAGGTACTTTTCTATGTCCGTTTGAGGACGAACAATTGTTTTAGAGGTGGAGAATGTGATGACCCAAAGGGTCATCTCGTGTTTTAGGACCCAACTTGGGGTTCTGGGGCCTTCAAAACCTCATCCTACTTCCCCTCGATCTGTGTGCGCAGTCCAGACATATTTTCGAAAAGCCTTTGTGCGAAAATTTTAAGAAAATAATAATTTTTTCCTTAAAAAACGTGATTTTAATTGACTTTGATCAACAGTTTTTGTGAACAGACCCAGACTCATGTCTTGACGGTCCTAGAGGGCTTGTAGCAAAAATATGGGACTTGGGCGTCTGCCCGAAATCGAATTCTGAGGTCCCTAGCCCGAGTAAGGAATTTTTGTTAAAAAGTGTTCAATTGAAAATCTAAGGATTTAAAGAAATTTAATAATGTTTGATCATGTTGGTATCAGGCCAGTATGTTGGTTCTGGAGCCCCGTACAGGTCCAGTATGACATTTAAGTCATGTTTGTAAAATTTGGTGAGATATGGGACTGATTTGACCTGATTCAGACGTCTGGTTGCAAAAATAGGAATTTCAAACGTTCTTAAGGATTTCATGTGTTTTGGTGTTAAATCCGTAGTGTTAGGTTTTATTTCGGCTATTAAATCGAACGACCAAGTTTGTATGATGTTGTTAGACTTGTATGAGTATTCAGCGTGGAGCCCCAAGGGCTCGGGTGAGTTTCGGGCGTGTGTTGGGAGTGAAAACACTCCAGTTTTATGGTATTTCTAGGCAAGTGTTGCATGTCTCACAAATGCAATGATTTATTCGCATTTGCAATGACCGCATTTTCGAGGAAGTCCTCGCGAATTGCTAAGAAGCCTGAGTTGGGCAGTCGTCGCATTTGCGACATTTCATTCGCATTTTGCGAACCCAGCATGGTCCGCATTTGCGACCCTTGCAGAGGGAGCCCAGGTTCACATTTGCGAATCTGATGTCGCAAATGCGACATCAGAGGCCGGGGCACGGCTTTTAAAAATGGGACTTAGGGCATTTATTTCATTTCACTTCTACACTTGGGCGATTTGGGAGCTTCCAAAGAGGGAATTTCAACCTAGCATTGTGAGGTAAGTTATTTCCACTTAATGTGAGTTTAATACTTAGGTTTTGGATAGATTAACATATAAAGATTAGTGAAAATTATGAGATTAGAGTAAAACCTAGGGTTTTGATAAAAACAAGATCTAACTACGAAATTTGTTATGGAATGGAGTAAAAATCATGTATTCTTGATCCTCAGTCTATGGTTAACAACTTTCTTCAAAAAAATTCTGAATCCAGGCACGTGGGCTCGGGGATGAATTTTAGGAACTTTGCATTTAGGGTTGGGAAATTACTCTAATAGCTAGAATATGAAATCTTGTATTGTCCTTACCCCGTTTGATTAGTTTTGGATCGTTCGCCTCCAAATTGAGGATTTTGAGCACGTTCTTGAGTTTGGAAGTAAGCTTTGGATCAAGGTGAATCTCTTTTCTAACCTCATAAGTGGGAAATAAACCCCTAGGTGAATTGAATAAATGCTTGTGACTATCTACGGGGGCTACATACGTACGCGGTGACAAGAGTCCGTGCGTAGCTACTATTATGCTAATTGTCCGGGTAGTTTAGGACCCGTACCATGCTATACATGCAAATGCCTACGGTTTTGCTTGCTACTGAGATTGCTTAGGAGATGCTAGGAATTATAAATAATTATAAATGAATGTACGCCCTTACTTGAGAACTTGTATGAATTTGTTTGACTATTAATGAGCAATGTGTGCTTACTTGATAAAAATTGCTATTTGTGTATCGTGCCAATCGCCTCGGTAGAAATAGATGCATCTATGGTTTGCGCCATTCGACCCTCTGGCAGTGCACAATTTAGTATTATGTTGGACCATGCCGTATGACCTCGGCATAATGTACGCATGTTATTTATGTGGAATTTATCCATGATATACTCTGTTTATATGACATGGCTGAAATTGATATATCATTTTCTCCTTGATTCTGAGATAGTCATTTTATTCATACTATCCATGCTTAGGGAAATCCTTAAATATTATTGATATTGACCTTAGTAAGTATCAAGTCGATCCCTCGTCACTACTTCTTCGAGGTTAGACTAGATGCTGGGTACATGTTGTTTATGTACTCATACTACGCTTCTGTACTTAACTGTACAGGATCTAAGGCAGGTGCATCTAGTTACCCCTCCTGCGCGCGTTCCTGATTCCTGATCGAGATCTCACGGTGAGCTGCCCTTTCTGAGCCGTTCGGCAGCACACCAAAGTT
Organism: Nicotiana sylvestris; assembly: GCF_000393655.2. Classification (NCBI taxonomy): domain Eukaryota; kingdom Viridiplantae; phylum Streptophyta; class Magnoliopsida; order Solanales; family Solanaceae; genus Nicotiana; species Nicotiana sylvestris. Next base: position 69,026,530 of record NC_091061.1, on the reverse strand, counting down.
CTCTTCTTTTATTGTTGTTATGTACTGCCTATTCTATTTCACGCAGTAGGATCGTAGTATTTTGTACATTTTACTAGTTGCCCTAGTACTTGTGATACTAGTTCCTGGCACACACCGTAGACTATTATTTTGGGATGTATTTATATTATTACAAACTTGTTAATTATAGACTGTCTAAAAGCTTAACTGTTAAGGAAATTGTCACGACCCTAAACCCGAACCCGGTCATGATGGCGCCTCTCGTGAAGACAAGGCCAGCCAATTAAACCCAATTCACTTTTTAAACAGATAAATATCATAAAAGCAGTCTAAAACATGATATAGCAATACTAAGTAGTGGATAATGTCAATAAAGTGCAGAAGTACAACCCAACACAGCCCTAACCGGGGTGTCACTAGTCATGAGCATCTATAATTCATAATACAAGTCTGCTAAGTCTATAAGCTAGTATAGATGTCTGAAAAGAGAAAGAGATGATAAGGGAGTAGAGACACGGGGCTGCGGACGTCAACAACTACCTCGTAATCTCCGAAAGCCCGCCTGAAGCTGGAGGTATTAGCACTTGGGAGCGGTACCAACAACGCCTGAATCTGCACACAGGGTTGCAGGGAGTAAATTGAGTACTCCAACTCAGTGAGTAACAAATATAAATAAAGACTGAAGGAAAGAAATCACGTAAAGCATATCAAGATGCTGTATATAAGCAGTGAAGCTGTAAAATCTCTTTAAACATCTTTGAAAATGGCTTTTTCAATAGTACGCAAATGAATGCAAAACAGTTAGTGCAGATAAGCACAGAAATTCGCCCCTCGAGCACAAATAACATAGTTTAACAGGTAAATGACAAATAAATATGAAAGATAAACACATAAAGGTTTTCCCCTCGGGCTCAATGTCAACAACTCTGCCCCTCGGGCAATATCTCAGAACAATACCAGCCCCTCGGGCAATCACATAGAACGGTACCAGCCCCTCGGGCAATCACATAGAACAATACCAGCCCCTCGGGCTATCACATAGAACAAAATCAGCCCCTTGGGCTATATCTCACATCACAATGGGTACCCATGCTCACTGGGGGTGTACAGACTCCGAGAGGGGCCCCTTACGCCCCAAGCGCAATATCAAGCCATCTCGTGGCATCAAATCTAGGCCCTCGGCCTCATATCAGTCAAGCCACCTCGTGGCGTATATATATCAGGTCCTCGGCCTCATAAATAATATCAACAAGCCACCTCGTGGCATACATATCTCAGTCCCTCGGCCTCAATCAGTATCAGTGCTTCCTCACAATTAGGCCATCGGCCTTACTCAGTCAAAAATACTCACAAGCCCCTTGGGCATTAGTAAAAAAGTATTTCTCAGCCCAAAACATCATTTAGAATATCATTAAAGTCTCAAAACGGAGTAAAAATGGCTGAGTGGTAAAATAGTGGAAAATAACATGACTGAGTTCAATTAATGAGTCAAAGTAGTGAGGAAATAGTAATAAAAATCCCCGAAGGGTTCAAATAGTTGGCACGAAGCCTAAATATGACAATCAGCCCAAATCATGATGATAACAAATAAGTTTCAGCCAAATACGTGGTAAAATCATCAATCAGAAAGGACCAAGTCACAATCCCCAATAGTGCACGACTCCACGCTCGTCAACAAGCATGTGCCTCACCTCAATATAGCACTATGATGTGCAATCCGAGGTTTCAAACCCTCAGAGCATCATTTACAATCATTACTCACCTCGAACCGGCTAATTCTCTAGCTCGCGATGCCTTTGCCCCTTGAATTGGCCTCCACGTGCGTCGAGTATATCCAAAATCAGAACGAATACATCACAATATGCTAAGGGAACAAAGCTCAAGCGAAAACAATCAAATTACCACAAAATTCCAGAAATTGGTCAAACCCGTCCCCCGGGCCCACATCTCGGAACTTGACAAAATTCACATACCCTCACGAGTATAACCATACAAAAATTATCCAATTCCGATACCATTTGGTCCTTCAATTCATCATTTTACATTTTTGAAAGATTTCACAATTTTCTTCCCAAATTCCATCCCAAATCACGAATTAAGTGATGAATTCAATGATCGATTCATGTACTCTAGCCAAAGATATCCCAATGAATTTCTTGAAAAACCTTCGAAAAAACGCCAAAATCCAAGATCTCTAGGTCAAAATATCAAATAAAACCCAAAACCTCGTATTTATAGAGTACCACAAAGATTTCCACCTCCGCGGACCGCACAAAATTGACCGCAGTCCGCACAAAACTAGTGCGGTCCGCACAAAAACGACCGCGGCCGCACATGCTTTCCTCTGTAGTGACAGGCTTTAGTATTGTAGCCATAACTTTCGCTACAGATGTCCAATTGCTATATCTTTACTTTTCTGGAAACTAGACACGAAGTGCTACAACTTTTGTTTTTGAATCATCTCAAAATTTCTTGTAGATCAAAAGATATGAGCTTCCGAAGTAGGACCAGTGAAACGTTCCCCACCGCGGCCGCACATCATTTTGTGCGGTCCACACAGCACCTACTGCGGCCGCACTTTCTTTTGTGCGGACCGTGTGGGTGGGTTCCGAGGCCTGCAACCCTTCTGGACCTGCTACAGCTATGATTTTCGGCCTAAAATATCCCGGAACCTACCCGGAACACCCAGAACTTCAAATCAACTATACCAACACATCCCATGACATTGTTAAAACTTGTTCACACTTTGGAACGCTCACAACAACATCAAATCACCAATTTAAAAAAGGATTCAAGCCTAAGAACTCTAAGAACTCTTAAATTATGCTTTCGATCAAAAAGCCTATCAAATCTCGTGCGAATGACCTGAAATTTTGCACACACATCCCAAATGACACAAAGAAGCTACTGCAACTCTCGGAATTCCATTCCGACCCCTATATCAAAATCTCGCCTATCAACCGGAAAACGCCGAAATCTCAATTTCGTCAATTCAAGCCTAAACCTTCCATGGACTTCCAAAATGCATTCCGATCACGCTCCTAAGTCCCAAATCACCTGATGGAGCTAGCCAAACTATAAAAATTCCAATCTGAGATCAAATACACACAAGCCAAATCTTGGTCAAACCTTTCAAATGTTATGCTTTCAACTGAGATTGTTCTTCCATATTCATTCTGATTAACCTGAAACCCAACACAAACGATTTACATAAGTCATAATACACCACACGGGGCAAGTCATGCCCGAGAACTGGCGAGTGAAGTGCAAAAGCTTAAAACGACCAGTCGAGTTGTTACATCCTCCCCCACTTAAACATACGTTCGTCCTCGAATGTGCTTAGAGTTGTTCCAAAATCCAACCAATCGCTGAATAACCTTACCATGCCTATACCCGGGGGTGATCCCACGTCACCCTATCTCATATAGGTCCGATAACACATTGTAACTTAAATTTCACAACCCAATCTAGCCCATAAACCATAGAACCACATTTCCACTTCTAAAATCCTAAACACGATCAGAATCTCACATCTATATTCAGAATAAGCCCAAACCAGCAATAATAACCCATACCTGCAACCTCAGGTGCAATTACATGATAAACCACGTAACTCAAACGCTCGTAGCGATAACTTCTATTCCCAACAGCAGCCCACAACAATAGAATACCGGTAGAAAACCTCCTATCAACTAAAGTCTCATTCCAAAACTTTCATATACTGCCAATGATAAATGAAACATGTAATAAACCATAACCATCTCTCAGATCAACCATTCATGAAGCCACTTCTCCTTTGACAAATACCATAGCAAATCTCCGAGCCGAACCTTGATATTATCCTTCCATTATGCTGAAATCTAATCCATTTGTATTCATTAATGTTCCCAACGATATCCTCTAATCCAACACACCACTCTGGTGACATGACACAGCAATATAGGCCTAAGCCACAACTTGCATAATACGCGCACCAATAAGCAACGGTCCGAACATACTTAAATCATGAAAATGACTCAAATGAAAAAGTTGTACCTCAAGCTCACTAGTACCACCACAACACAAGGCTGAGAACCTGTCTCGCATAGTAGGAACAAAACACACGAATCTAACCCGCAAGGTCATACCTCCACATAACTTCGTTGTGATGCGCGATCCTATCCAACACTGCTCTACATGAACCACCTCAAGTCACTATGCTCGAAATCGACAACCACACACAATTTGATGACTGGAACCAAAACAAGTCATCATACCCACGGTAGAGCAAATAACCTACACCACACAAACCCGAAAGGACATAACCCATACACTATTCACCGAGTAAAACCCAATTTCTCTTCCTGCTCGACTTCCACTATGAAACCCCAATAGAACCGCACCCTAGGTGCCTATAATCGACAAATCACAACACCTCTCTTAGCAATACAATTCGGAGCCACCCAAGCCGACTCAAGTTAGAACACGCATCCACATTGGCCTGCCAATGAACTCCACATCAAGAAAATCCTAAGGTTGTTCCTTTAACTCCTCTAACTGTGCCGGTGCCATACGATACGGTGCTCGACATCAAATCAATACCGAAATCAACCACCCTACCCGGCAACATGCCCGGCCACAAGAAACATATCCGAAAAGTCTATCACGACCGGAACCGAATCAATGGTAGTAGCCTCTACATTGACATTTATCACGAAAGCCCACATAAGAAAAACAATTCTTCCCAGTCGTCCACTGGGTCTTCAAAATATAAAACCACTTCAATAGGACATAATTCGTCAAACCTCGCCACTCAATCCGTGGCATTGCCAGCATAGCCAACAGCGCTGCCTTAGTGCGATAGTCCAAAATGACACAACACGGAGACAACCAGTCTGAACCCAATATCATATCCAAAATCTAACATACCAAGCAACAAAAGATCCGCTTGGGTCACCAAACCCCCAATAATCACTAAACAGTGCCGATACACACGACTCACAATTACAATATAGCCTAAATGTGAGAACTTCAGTGAATCTAAGTCCATATGGCACATGACTCAACACAACTGATCCCAATTCCACCGTCTGAATGCATACCGCACCTCGAATACCCAATCATTCCACGAAAGATACTCTAAAATTCCCCTGTGTCACCAAGAAAACTCGAATATCAGCAGTCGATCTAACAAGAAAGCGCCGCAATTCCACCGAAGTACCATCAACTTAATCACATTGCCTTTTCTGAAACATATACCCTCGTCAAATCACTCCCATTTAGTAACACCATTTCCTTAATCACCTAGAGATCATCCCCCTAATCATCTGAAGTTCATTTCTCTAATCACCTAAAATTGCCCGTGCTACCTAAGAATTTTATGACTTTCCGCTCAAAATTGAACTGTAACCTTACACACACAAATCTCAAATCTCCACAGCATACCACATATACCATACCATCCTAGGATAACATGAGAACTTCATCTCCCTTCCGAGCCACAAACATCTACGTACTCAACTAGTCAAGAACTTTCCATTGATCCCATCTAGAAGAAAATTACTATGCATCCCATGCTCCTTATGCCCATAGAAAATATACATCTCCAATCAAAGTAGAAACCATCAAGAACTCTCCGAGTTCCCCTTGCACAAGCCAGACCTGCCAGGACTGAATCCTTCTAACTCGACCAAGCTACGCTAGCCATCAAAACCTAAGAGCATTATCGCGAAATACCTGTAAGAACTCATTACCCCGTACACACCCAAGGAACTAATCATATCCTTACCATACCGATCCGGCCTACTACCCAGCTATCCCATCTATCCGAGCTTCCTTCTGATTTATCTTCAACTTTATATCCCCTCTTGCTGTAGCACCACAATTCTTTAACCCAGACTTACCACACGAGACCCAAGCATAAAACTACACTGTCTAAGGCTCACAAGCCACTGAGTACTCTCTCAAATATTCCCAAAAGCACCACATTCAAAATACTTTACTCTGAGAAAACTTCCTGCAAATCTAAATACGTTACCTTTACCTTCCTGATACTAATATATAGAATCCCATAGTTAATGTAGAAATTACCACAAGTCTTGACATCTTCCAAATGAAAACTCAGTTCGTAACCACATATACGACTTTAAAATACCCCATTGTTACATGTAGAATCTTGAACACATTGGAACCTTTCTCGAGAGTCATTCACTCTATTCAAACTGCAATTAGCCTGATCAAGCGAACCGAACAACCCGTGCCTCGTTGGCACTATGACACCGCAGAATGTGACATCATTCCATTAAAACCAAGCAACTTCCTGCTCTATGCACCGAGCATCCTTTACCAACAACAACTCAAGACATTCCGTGATTCTCGCACGCCTGTGAAGCATATTATAACCTTTGTTAAAAAATCCCTTTACTCGAGCCATCCTCGATCTCAATTTTCACAAACCATAACTGATTCACCAACATACCTCAAACTGGAATCAACATAGCACATAACTGTGCAATCAACTAATCAATAGCAGACTCCCCCACTTGGCTCAAAGCCATAGATCATCACACACCCAATAACTCATAACGTATATACTCTCTTGCTGTCATAATACCATAGTGAGATTAAACTCAAATCCCTTTGTAAGCTTGTGAAAACACAGACCATCTAGTACTTTAAATCTTCAGCAAATCTCGCATTCATCCTTGCAACAGTCAAGCCCACTCTCTTAAGCTACTCAAAATTCAAATTTCAACACTTCTATTTCACTTGTAAATAAGACCTTCTAAAAGACTCATAATGATCACACAACCTCGGAACACTTCGCAGGAGATAACCCACCTACCTTGTCTTTAACTAAAATTTCTGCATACCTTCTACCGTCACAAACATTATGTAGTCACTTAGCCTTCCTGAGTCTGAACTCATACCGCAACATGAAATTTAATTCACTCCCAACTAGGACACATGATAAGACTCTTCGTACACCCATAACTCGGGGCTATACCTCAAATAAAAAATGAAAATCAAGCACCTAATAGTTCTTCTATCCTCCAGTAGACCCTTCTCGTCGCTTCCAAATCATATGGATACATATCGCAGTAATAACATACCCATCACATAGTTATGTAGTCATCACTTCCGGTAATAGGGACACTGCCAAACATATCAGTTCGAAGACACTTGCTCACACAATCAGCACCTCGGTGCTCAAGCTATATGCAAAGATCCGGCCTCAAGTCCTCCAGACTAGCCCAACATCAACTCACAAAGATTACGTCTCGCCCCTCGATCGGGGAATCACAAACCATCGATGCACATCTGATACTGAGCACTCATGCGCGCATACGAACGCGTGGAAGGGATTCAAAGAGTTACATTTCAAGCTGAATCAAAGGACACACGATAAGAATTCAAGAATGTGAAGTTTTCCTAAAGGTTCTGCAGCCTCTTGAGGATAAATATAGACATCTCCGTACAGATCTGCGAGACTCAACTAAACCTGCTCATGACTCGTGAGACCAACTTGTCACGACCCTAAAACTAAACCTGGTCATGATGGCGCCTCTTGTGAAGACAAGGACAGCCAATTAAATTCAATTCACTTTTTAAACAGGTAAATATCATAAAAGCAGTCAAAAGCATGATATAGCAATACTAAGTAGCGGATAATGTCAATAAAGTGTGGAAGTACAACCCAACACAGCCCTAACCGGGGTGTCACTAGTCATGAGCATCTATAATTCATAATACAAGTCTGCTAAGTCTATAATCTAGTACAGATGTCTGAAAAGAGATAGAGATGATAAGGGAGTAGAGACACGGGGCTGCAGACATCAACAACTACCTTATAATCTCCGGAAGCCTGCCTGAAGCTGGAGGTATCAGCATTCGGGAGCGGTACCAACAACGCCTGAATTTGCACACAGGGGTGCAGGGAGTAAAGTGAGTACTCCAACTCAGTAAGTAACAAATGTAAATAAAGATTGAAGGCAAGAAATCACGTAAAGCATATCAAGATGATGTATAGAAGTAGTTCAAACACCAGTAAGAAAGTAGTGATGCTGTAAAATCTCTTTAAACATCTTAGCTCAGTTTAAACTTCTTTGAAAATGACTTTTTCAACAGTACACAAATGAATGCAAAACAGTTAGTGTAGAAAAGCACAGAAATCCGCCCCTCGGGCACAAATAACATAGTTTAACAGGTAAATGACCGGTAAATATGAAAGATAAACACATAAAGGTTTGCCCCTCGGGCTCAATGTCAGCAACTCTGTCCCTCGGGCAATATATGAGAACAATATCAGCCCCTTGGGCAATCACATAGAACGGTACTAGCCCCTCGGGCAATCACATAGAACAATACCAGCCCCTTGGGCTATCATATAGAACTATATCAGCCCCTCGGGCTATATCTCACATCACAATATACCCGCGCTCACTGGGGGTGTACAGACTCCGGGAGGGGCCCCTTATGGCCCAAGCGCAATACTAATCCATCTCGTGGCATCAAATCTAGGCCCTCGGCCTCATATCATTCAAGCCACCTCGTGGCGTATATATCTCAGGCCCTCAGCCTCATAAACAATATTAACAAGCCACCTCGTAGAATACATATCTCAGTCCCCCGGCCTCAATTAGTATCAGTGTTTCCTCAAAACTAGGCCCTGGGCCTTACTCGCTCAAAAATACTCACAAGCCCCTCGAGCATTAGTAAAATAGTATTTCTTAGCCCAAAAAATCATTTAGAATATCATTTAAGTCTTAAAACGGAGTAAAAATGGCTGAATGGTAAAACAGTGGAAAATAACATGACTGAGTTCAATTAATAAGTCAAAGCAATGAGGAAATAGTAATAAAAATCCCCGAAGGGTTCAAATAGTTGTTACGAAGCCCAAATATGGCAATCGGCCCAAATCATGATGATAACAAATAAGTTTCAGTCAAATACGCGGTAATATCATCAATCGGGACGAACCAAGTCACAATCCCCAATAGTGCACGACCCCACGCTCGTCAACAAGCGTGTGACTCACCTCAATATAGCACTACGATATGCAATCCGGGATTTCAAACCCTTAGAGCATCATTTACAATCATTACTTACCTCAAACCGGCTAATTCTCTAGCTCACGATGCCTTTGCCCCTGGAATTGGCCTCCATGCGCGTCGAATCTATCCAAAATCAGAACGAATACGTCATAATATGCTAAGGGAACAAAGCTCAAGCGAAAACAAATCGAATTACCACAAAATTCCAGAAATTGGTCAAACCCGACCCCCGGGCCCACATCTCGGAATTTGACAAAATTCACAAAACTAGAATCCTTATGCCCTTACGAGTCTAACCATACAGAAATTATCCAATTCCGATACTATTTGGTCCTTCAATTCATTATTTTACATTTTTGAAAGATTTCACAATTTTCTTCCCAAATTCTATCCCAAATCACGAATTAAATGATGAATTCATGTACTTTAGCCAAATCTGAGTTAGAATCACTTACCCCAATGAATTTCTTGAAAAAACCTTCGAAAAATCGCCAAAATCTGAGCTCTCTAGGTCAAAATATCAAATAAAACCCAAAACCTCATATTTATAGAGTACCTCACAGATTTCCACCTTCGCGGACCACACAAAATCAACCGCGATCCGCACAAAACCAGTGCGGTCCGCACAAAAACGACTGCGGCCGCACATGCTTTCCTCTGCAGTAATAGGCTTTAGTATTATAGCCATAAATTTGGCTACCGATGTCAAAATTGCAATATCTTTACATTTCTGGAAACTAGACACGAAGAGCTACAACTTTTATTTATGAATCATCTAAAAATTCCTTGTAGAACAAAAGATATGAGCTTCCGAAGTAGGACCAGTGTAACGTTCCCGACCGCGGTCGCACAGCATTTTGTGCGATCCGCACAGCACCTACCGCGGAGGCACTTCATTTTGTGCAGTCCGCACAACACCTACCGCGGCCGCACTTCTTTTTGTGCGGACCGCGCGGGTGGGTTCCGATGCCTGCAACCCCTCTCGACCTGCTACAGCTATGATTTTCGGCCTAAAACATCCCGGAACCTACCTGGAACCTACCCGGAATTCCCGGAACTTCAAACCAATTGTACCAACACATCCCATGACATTGTTAAAACTTGTTCAAAACTTCGGAATGCTCACAACAACATCAAATCACCAATTTAATATAGGATTCAAGCCTAAGAACTCCAAGAACTCTTAAATTATGCTTTCTATCAAAAAGCCTATCAAATCTCGTGCGAATGACCTGAAATTTTGCACACACATCCCAAATAATACAATGAAGCTACTTCAACTCTCGAAATTCCATTCCGACCCCTATTTCAAAATCTCGCCTATAAACAAGAAAACGCCGAAATCTCAATTTCGCCAATTCAAGCCTAAACCTTCCACGGACTTCCAAAATGCATTCTGATCACGCTCCTAAGTACCAAATCACCTAACGGAGCTAACCAAACCATAAAAATTTCAATCTGAGATCAAATACACACAAGTCAAATCTTGGTCAAACCTTTCAAATTTTAAGCTTTCAACTGAGACTGTTCTTCCAAATTCATTCCGATTAACCTGAAACCCAATACCAATGATTTACATAAGTCATAATACATCATACGGGGCAAGTCATACCCGAAAACTGGCGAGCGAAGTGCAAAAGCTCAAAACAACCGGTCGGGCCGTTACAGAAATGTTGGGGATGTGTTGGTAAAATAATGAGAACTCACTAGTTGATTAGGGTTGGCTTACCTGAAAATGGTGTTGGACGCCATCATGACCTATAATGGAATTTGGGTCGTGACAATTGTCAAAAAATTTGACACTTGTTAAATTTTTGTTGCTACACTTGCCATTATTATATTGATTTGCTTCTCCTATTCCATATAGATAGAATAAATTGTATGAATTTTAATGAATAAAATCTATATTAAATTAAAGGGACTTATATAGTCGAATAACGTTTTTATACAATATTTTTTCCTTATCATATTATCCAATATTTAGTATAATTACATCATTAGTAGAAAATATTAGCATATTGCTTGATTAATATTTTTGTGTGCTACCCTTCTTTTGTAATAGAATAGAAAATAGATATTTTATTACTATTGAAATATTTTTTATTTTAAATTTTATTATATTTTTCACAATAATATTATCTGAATTTTAAAGAATACATACACTTATATATATATATATATATATATATATATATATATAGAGAGAGAGAGAGAGAGAGAGAGTATAGTGTATTATATTCACTAAGTGTATTATATATACCAAGTGTATAGTATAGTGTATTATATAATACACTATATATATATATATATATATATATATACACACACACACACACTATACTATACAATATATATCGACTATAGCTTGTATACTATATACTATACTATATTATACTATATATATCAAATGAATGTGTGTGTGTATATATATATATAAATAGTTTATATACTATGTACCATACTATACAATATATATCGTATATAGCTTGTATAATATTTAGTATAATTACATCGTTAGTAGAAAATATTAGCATATTGCTTGATTAATATTTTTGTGTGGTACTCTTCTTTTGTAATAAATAGAAAATATATATTTTATTAATGTTGAAATATTTTTTTATTTAAAATTTAATTATATTTTTCTCAATAATATTATCGGAATTTTAATGAATAAATACACTTTTTGTTTTAAAAAAGAAAAACGAAAATGCTTTCAAGAAAAAAACAAAGAAATTAACTAACTTAAACCAACCTTCACCCATGTTTGAGTAGTTAATTTTTTTGTTAATTTCTAATAATTAATTATTATCTAATTAACTAATTATGTCATGGACCCTATGTTGAAAAGTCATCAGGTTATGCTGGCATCAACTAGGGAATGAGACCTATGTTGGAAAGTCATCAGGTTATGCTGACATCAACTAGGGATTGGAGACTCTATGTTGGAAAATCATCAGGTTATGCTGGCATAAACTAGGGAGTGGGACCCTATGTTTGAAAGGCAACTAGGGAGTGGAGACCTATGTCTAGGATAAAATCAACTAGGGATTTGAGATCCTATGTTGGAAAAAACACAGCTAGGGATTGGAGACCCTATACTACCATGATTTTAAACTTTTCTTCTACCATGACTTCCCTTTTTGGAGTTGTTGCTGCAAAGCTGTTTTAGCCCTTGTACAGTTTCTTTTTGGTAGCACCTGCTTCTTGCAAGGTTGCTTCTGGATTGCACCTGTTTCTTTTTTTTTTCAACAAAGAACAATTTAGTAGTTTGAAACGTTGGTTGGTTTTGTGGCCTTGATTATTTTAGTTACATGATCTTGGTCTACCTTTTTTGATGATACTTTCAACTGCAACTGGTTGTTTCTTGAAAACTAATTTCATTTCTAGCCCCGGAGCAACTTTGGCTTTCCAAACTTTAACATGACAGTTGGTCACGTGGGACTTGACCTTTTTGACTTTATTTTTCCTTTGTAGGAAACTTTAACTTCGGAGCATTGGGGAACTTTTGGCTCCTCAAACTTTGCTTCTATGGCTAGTCGTGTGGGATTTAACCTTTTTCAACTTTATTTTGCCTTCGTAGGCTTTTCATTTCTGGCTTCTTTCTTCCAACTTCAATTTCAGAGCATTTGGGGTATCTTGGCTTTTCAAACCTTGCCGAGATGGTTAGCCACGTGGGACTCAACCTTTTCAACTTCATTTGCCTTTATAGGCACTTCAATTTGATTTTCTTCTTCCAAGAGTTTTGATTTCGAAGCATCGGCCGCCATGGCTAGTCGAGGTCGATTTGATGCCCCTAAGAGGCTGGGTGCATTTTATTTTTGATTTTATTTTATTTAATTTTTTTGCATATTAGCTCATATCAAATGAGAACCTTGTAAATCAATCTTTCCATCCCTTCTTTGTCTCAGTTTTGTAATAAAGTTAGAATAAAAGGGATTCAAAGAAAACAAACAATTAAATGGAGAATTAGTTTAAAACAAGAAGTGTCCATTTCGGGGAAAGGAAAGGAGGACTTATCTGGAGTACATGCGGACTTCAATGAACATGACATGCCTTTTGGACTGGACGCCTGATCCGTATAAACCGTCCAACTCTCAGAAATTCATCACAACTTTTGCCTCAAAATCGAGAAGCCTTGCTAGGACTCTATCGACGCCAATGGCTGTGAGGATCTTCTTTTCAATCAGCGGCACCCTTTGTGGGTTTTCACTAGCTGACCACTCTCATTTCTCTTCTCACCATCGCCTAATAGTACTCTTTGCAATTTTTCACTAATAAGACTCTCATTTTTAGTTTCTCTGCTTACTGTCGCCTCACAGTGCCCGTGTGGATTTTCACCAACAAGACTCTTTCATTTTATTTTTTTCATTTTGATTGCATCAGATCCAAGTAGTTGTATTCTCCGATCCTTGAACATTCCCGCCGATTGATCAGAAGGACTTGAAAGGATTTGGGTAAAAATGATTTTGACTGAATTACAACTTTGAACCATTCAGGCGGGATTATCGCCGAACCATTATAACATCTGCCCCAGTTTTACTTTTGAGGGATTTTTGGATTTTTATTTTGGTGTGACTGAACCCCAGAGAGAGACTGCCTATGTATCCTTTCGGAATCAAGTCGAACGTAGTTCAAAAAACTATGTTTTTTATTTTATTTTATTTTTCTATTTTGTCTTGTTTTCTCTTTCTTTTTCCTTTCCTTTTTACTTTCTTTTTTTCATTTCATTTTCTTTGTGATTTCTCCCCCCCCTCTTTTTTTGGTATCTTTCTTTTTCTTCTCTTTTTTCATTTCATTTGTTTTTCATTTTTCAATTACACTTTAAGGTTCCAAACAGGGTAATCAAGGAAGAGTAACCGGCTCAAATGGTTTACAAAAAGGTTAATGGTATTTGGGTTGCGAGAATGAAAGCCTTCGTCATCCCAACTAGAGAATATTAATACTATATGAAGAATCAAACATAGTACTTTTTGGCAGCATTTGAATTGACAATTGTTACAGGGACATTTCCTATGATGTTTCCTAAGTACAACGCACTCTTTTGGCAGTACTCTTGCTGCATTGTATGGACTTTTCCAATATGGAACCAATTTTCTTTCAGTTGTTCCAACTCTTTGTTTTATTTCGTAAACTTATCTTCATTGCGATCTAATTCTTGATTCATTATTTCGAGGTATGGCAGCGTTTCAAGATCTGGGCATGAAGTCCGCAAGAATGTCATGTTATTGAAATTTGCATTTAACAGAACTGAAAAGAGAATAAGAAAAGTGAAAATATTAAAAAAAAGACATTCCTGCACAATGAAATATTAATTTCATTTGATTTTTTTTGATTTTGATGATTTTTTTAATTTTATATAACGACCCGACCGGCCGTTTCATGAGTTACCGCTATTTTTTCCCATTTCTGCTTCTTATTGTGTTGTTCAGCTAAGTTTCATCGCATCATATTGGTTAGTTTGGGTTCAGAGTGGTTTTCTAGAGAAATGAGACACTTAGGCTCTTAAGTTGGCCTTCTAGTTGGAAAAGTCAACCGGAGGTTGACTTGTGAGTAAATGATCTCGGAACTTAGTTTTTATGGTTCGGATAGCTTGGTGAGGTAATTTGGGACTTAAGAGCATGATCGGAATGTATTTTGGAGGTCCGGGGTAGATTTAGGCTTTAATTGGCGAAATTGGAATTTTGGCATTTTCTGGTTGGTAGTGGAAATTTTGATATAGGGGTCGGAATAGAATTTCAATAATTAAAGTAGATCCGTTGTGTCATTTTGGACGTGTGTGCAAAATTTCAGGTCATTCGGACAAGGTTTAATAGACCTTTTGAACGAAAGCGAAATTTGGAAGTTTTGGAATTCTTAAGCTTGAATCCGACGGTGTTTTAATGTTGTTTTGAGTGTTCCGAAGGTTGGAACAAGTTTGAATAGTGGCATGTGACTTGTTGGCATGTTTGGTTGAGGTCTCGAGGGCCTCGGTATGGATTTGGATGGTTGATGGAGAGTTTGGATTTTTGGAGTTGTGCTGCAGATTTTCTACTTCTATCATTTCCGCTACTGCGGATTGGGGACCGTGGGTGCAATGTCACAGATGCGCAGAGGAGGTCATAGAAACGCTCCTAGGTAAGCTGGAGCTTGACCACATGTGCGGAGCTTCTATCGCTCCTACGGGGCCGCAGGTGCGAGTTTTAGCCGTAGATTCGGAGTTGGGCCCTTAAAGAAAACCGCAGGTGTAGTTACTTTGACCGCATAAGCGGTCTGCAGATGCGAGTAAAACCGCAGGTTCGGTATCGCTGGGCAGAACATATAAATAGATGCCTTCGTGAATTTTTGGCTTATTTCATCCATTTGTCATTCAGGTTGGAGCTTGTGGAAGAAATTTGAAGAGGGAATTCAAGGGAATTTCGTGGAGGTAAGATTCTTGGAAATAAAACTCGTTTCTATCATGATATTTTACTGATTAGACATGGATTTTTTTGAAATTAGTGGTTAAAATTGGGGGTTTAGGGTTTGAAATTGGAGACTTTGATTTAGGTATTTGAGGGGTCGTTTGTGGTCGGATTTTTGTTAAAAACTAGTTTTGTGATTTTTATCGGAATCCGGGAGGTGGGCCAGAGGGTCGGGTTTTGTCTATTTCGGGATTTTTGATGTAAAATGGTTATTTTCGAGTGAGCTTTGTTCCTTTAGCATGTAATAATGATGTGAAACTGATTTCGGTTAGATTTGGAGCATTTGGAGGCCGATTCGAGAGGCAAAGGCATCGCGACTTAGAGTTTGGACCGGTTTGAGGTAAGTAATTATTGTAATTGTTGTCCTGAGGGTATGAAACTCCTGATTTCACATCGTTGTGCTACTTTGAGGTGACGTACACGCTGGATGACAAGCGTGGGGTCATGCACCATTGGGGATTGTGACTTGGTCCATCCCGTACAACTGTTAAGTCACGTATTTGATTGAAAACTGTTTGATATCATTGTATTTTGGAAAGTATTACCATGTTTTGGGCTGAATGCCATATTTGGGTCTCGTTCCAACTTTTTAGACCCTTAGGGGCTTTTTACTACTATTCCTCACTGTTTTGACTTAATATTTGTACTCAGTCATGATGTATTCTACTATTTTCATAACTCAGCCGTATTTACTCCATTTTGATATTTTTAAATGATATTTTGGGATGAGTATCATGATTTACTATTGCCCGAGTGGCTTGAGAGGTTTCTGACTGAGTGAGGTCGAGGGACTATGTTGTGAGGATATTATGGAATCGGGTTGCACAACACTGCATGTTGTACTGATTTGTGATATATGAAAGGCAGGGGGCGTGATTTGTTATGCCACGAGATGGCTTGTGATAGCGCTTCGGCTGTAGGAGCCCCTCCGGAGTCTGAACACCTCTAGTGAGTGCGGGTACCTTGTGTGAGAGATGTGATATTGCTCGAGGGGCTGTTGTTGTTTCATGTTGTTGCCCGAGGGGCTAATTACGAGTGATTGTGAGATAGCTCAAAGGGATGGATCTGTTGATACTTTGCCCGAGGGGCAGTTGTGGTACATGTTTTGCTTAAGGGGCTGTTTATGTTTTCATCATTTTTACTCACTGTTTTTATCACTCGCTTGAAACTATTGAAAGTTGTTTTAAAAAGGTTTTACTGAACTGAGTTGTCTTTACGAGCTTTATTGCTTTACTTTATTGTTCTGGACATATACTGTATTGTTGTAGTGCTATGATGTGAAATTACCTATTTTCTTACTGATCAGCTGCCTTTACTTTTATTACTTACTGAGTTGACGTACTCACATTACTCCTTGCACCTTGTGTGTAGATCCAGGGGTCTCGAGGTGCGATAGTGAGTGCTGATCAGTCTTCCAGCAGGTCTTTGGAGTTGACTAGGTAGCTGTTTGGCATTCACAGCCCAGTGCTTCTCCCTCCTATCTTATTTGGATTGTCTTAGTAGTTTATTTTGCGGACTATGTCGTCCTTTCTTGTTCCTAGATGAGTTTGTAGTTGCTCATGACTGGTGAGACCCCAATGTCGGGCTTGTGTTATATTTCTGCATTGCTTATTTAAACTTATATTAGGGGATTTTAGTTAATTAATGGCTTAAAATGACTTCTTATGATTTTTTGGTTGGTTTTTGGTTTATGTTGGCTGGCCTAGTTTCACGTTAATTGTGAAAAGTTGGTATCAGAGCCTAGGTTACATAGGTCTCGCAAGTCATGAGCAGGTTTAGTAGAGTCTTGTGGATCGGTATAGATAGTTTGTACTTATCCTCGGGAGGCTTCAGAACTTTTAGAAAAAAAACTTCATATTCTTGAATTCCTATCATGCGAATCTGTTGATTCTAGTACTAAACTTCTGTTATTCTATTCTCTCACAGATGGTGAAGACACATGCTACCAGTTAGGATGGACGACAACCAGTACCACCAGCTAGGGCCACTAGAGGCCGAGGACGCGGTCGATGCCGTGGTAGGGGCAAGGGTATAGCATGTACAGCAGCTAGGGTAGCACCTACAGATCCACCAGCCGTCCCAGTTCATGATCGGATCCCAGTTGTGGACACTCCAGCAGCACCAGTTTAGGCACCAGCTGTGCCTATTATGATCCCAGGCCTTCAGGAGGCCCTGGCCCAGATTCTATCAATGTGCACTGGCTTAGCTCAGGCGGTCTCTGTTATTACAGCCGCAGCTACTTCTTAAGCCGGGGAGGCACTCAAACTCCTGCCACTCGCACACCTTAGCAGGTCGTGCAAGGACTTCAGACACCGGGGGCACCTCTATCCCATCCGGTTGCAACTGCTCAGGACTATGTAGCTCATGTTATGCCAAAGGATGAGCAGCGTAGATTGGAGAGGTTTGGTAGACTTCAGCCTCCGACTTTCAGTGGTACAATGGGTGAGGATGCCTAGGGTTTCTTGGATAACTGTCAGAGGATGCTTTGGACCGTAGGTATTCTGGAGACCAGTGGGGTCTTATTCACTACTTTCCAGCTCTCCGGGGCTACACTCCGTTGGTGGGAGGCTTACGAAAGGTGTAGGTCGGTTAGTGTAGTGCCCCTTTCTTTGCAGCAGTTCTCCATTCTTTTTCTGGAGAAGTTTGTACCTGAATCTCGTCGAGAGGAGTTGTGCAGGTAGTTCGAGCAGCTTCGTCAAGGCTACAGATCTGTTACACATTATGAGATGCGGTTCTCTGAGTTAGCTCTTCATGCGGTCTGGTTGGTTCCCATAGATCGAAATAGTATCATGAGGTTTATAGATGGCCTCAGTTTTCAGCTTCGGTTGCTTATGACCGGTGAGAGAGTATCTGGTGCTACCTTTGATGAGATTGTTGACATAGATCGACAGATTGAGATGGTTCGTGATTAGGAAAGGATTTAGAGGGAGGCTAAGAGGCCTCGTGGTCAGGGTAGATTCAGTGGTACTCCTCATGAGGGTCAGTTTCAGCACGGCAGAGGCCATCCATTCGGGCTTGCTCAGTCAGCTCGCGCAGGTTATCTTGGGGCATCATTGGGCAATGGTTCTTACAGTTCTCATTAGGGCCATTCATCACTCAGTGCCTTTCCCGCCTAGAGTTCATCCCGTGCTCCATCAGTTCAGGGATCTTCTATGCCAGGTTCTTCTACTAGTCATCCCGGTGCTAGGGTTTCCCTTTAGTCACCGTCTCCAGCACCAGGGGGTTATTATGAGTGTGGAGATTTGGGGCACATGTGGAGGCAGTGTCCTCGTCGCCTTGGGGGTTCATCTCAGTAGAGGAGTCTGCCATCGACTTTAGCACTAGTTACTTTACCACCTACCCAGCCAACTAGGGGTAGAGGACAGTCAGCTAGGGGTCGTCCCAGAGGGGGAGGTCGATCAGGTGGTGATCAGGCCCGTTTCTATGCACTCCCAGCTAGACCTGATGTTATTGCTTCTGATGTTGTGATTCCAGGTATTGTCTTAGTCTGCCACAAAGATTCCTCTGTGTTATTTGATCCTGGTTCCACTTTTTCACATGTGTCATCATATTTTGCTCGTTATTTGGATATGCCCCGTGAGTCTCGTGTTTCATTTGTTCATGTATCTACTCCGGTGGGCGATACTATTGTTGTGGACCGCATGTATCAGTCGTGTGTGGTGACTATTGGGGATTTAGAGATTCGAGTGGACATTCTGCTGCTTTGTGTGGTTGACTTTAATTTGATATTAGGCATGGATTGTCTATCTTCGTGTCATGCTATTTTGGACTATCATGCTAAGACAGTGACGTTGGCTATGCCGGGTGTGCCACAGATTGAGGGACTTTCCGGATGTGTTTCATGCAGACCCGTCGGGCATGCCACCGGACATGGATATTGATTTTGGTATTGATCTAGTGTCGGGCACTCAGCCCATTTCTATTCCACCATATCGTATGGCACCAATGGAGTTGTAGGAGCAGCTTCAGGAGCTCCTTGATAAGGGGTTTATTCGGCCTAGTAAGTCGCCTTGGGGTGCGCCTGTTCTATTTGTATAGAAGAAAGATGGCACAATGAGGATGATCATTTACTACAGGCAGTTGAACAAAGTTACAATCAAGAATAAGTTTCCTTTGCCTCATATCGATGATTTATTTGACCAGCTTCAAGGAGCGAGGGTGTTCTCCAAGATTGATCTTCGTTCAAGGTATCACCAGTTGAATATCAAGGACTCGGATATTCTTAAGACAGCTTTTAGGACCTGATATGGTCATTATGAGTTCCTTGTGATGCCTTTTGGGCTGACCAATGCCCCAACAACGTTCATGCATTTGATGAACAACGTGTTTCGGCCTTATCTCGACTCGTTTGTGATTGTTTTCATTGATGATATTCTGGTGTACTTGCGTAGTCAGGAGGAGCATGCGGAGCATTTGAGAGTTGTGTTGCAGAGATTGAGGGAGGAGAAACTTTATGAAAAGTTCTCCAAATGTGAGTTTTGGCTCAGTTCAATGGCTTTCTTGGAACACGTGGTATGAGAGTATTCAGGTTGATCCGAAGAAGATAGAGGCAGTTTAGAGTTGGCCCCAACTTCTTTGGCCAATCGGTTTGTGTGGTTGGATATTTCGGAACCTAGTCGGGTCTTATCTTGTGTGGTTTGTCGGCCTTCCTTATTTGATCGCATCAGAGAGCGTCGGTATGATGATCCTTATTTTCTTGTCCTTAAGGACAAAGTTCAGCATGACGATCCCAGAGATGTGACTATTGGCGGCAATGGGGTATTGAGGATGCAGGGCCGGAAATACGTGCCATTGTAGACGGGCTTCGGGAGTTGATTCTGGAGGAGGCCCATAGCTCGCGGTATTCCATCCATCCGGGTACCGCAATGATGTATCATTATCTGAGACAGCATTTATTGGTGGATAATAATGAAGAAGGACATTGTAGGATTTGTTGCTCGGTGTCTCAATTATCAGCAGGTGAAATATGAGCATCAGAGAATGGGTGGCTTGCTTCAGCAGATGGATATCCCAGAGTGAAAGTGGGAGTGGATCACCATGGATTTTGTAGTTGGACTTCCACGGAGTTTGAAGAAGTTCGATGCTATTTGGTTGATTGTGGATCGGCTGACCAAGTCCGCGCACTTCATTGCTGTATACACTACCTATTATTTAGAGCGGTTGATAGAGATATATATTTGAGAGATTGTTCGCTTCCATGGTGTCCCAGTTTCAATTATTTCAGATAGAGGTGCTCAGTTTACTTTGCAGTTTTGGAGAGTTGTGCAGAGATAGTTGGGTACTCAGGTGGGTTGAGCACAACTTTTCACCCTTAGATGGACGGGCAATCTGAGTGCACTATTCTGATATTGGAGGACATGTTGTGTGCTTATGTCATTGATTTCGGTAGTTCATGGGATCAGTTTCTACCGCTCGTGGAGTTTGCTTATCACAACAGTTATCAGTCGAGTATTGAGATGGCTCCATATGAGGCTTTGTATGGGAGACGGTATAGATCTCTAGTTGGTTGGTTTGAACCGGGTGAGGCTAGTCTTTTTGGTACAGACTTGGTGCAGGACGCTTTGGACAAGGTGAAGGTGATCCAGGAGCAGCTTCGTACAGCACTGTCGAGACAAAAGAGTTATGCTAACAGGAAGGTTCGTGATGTGTCCAACATGGTCGGGGAGAAGATTCTATTGAAGGTTTCACCCATAAAGGGTGTTATGAGATTTGGGAAGAAGGTAAATTGAGCCCTCGGTTCATTGGGCCTTTTGAGGTGTTTCGGAGGATTGGGGAGGTGGCTTATGAGCTTGCTTTGCCACCCAGCTTATCGAGTGTGCATCCGGTATTTCATGTTTCTATGCTTAGGAAGTATATTGGCAATCTGTCTCATATTTTGGATTTCAACACGGTTCAATTAGACAATGATTTGACTTATGATGTGGAGCCAGTGGCTATTTTGGAGTGTCAGGTTCGAAAGTTGACATCAAAGAATATAGCATCACTGAAAGTGCAGTGGAGAGGTCGGCCCATGGAGGAGGATACCTGGGAGACCGAGCGAGAGATGTGGAGTAGATATACTCACCTATTTGAGACTTCAGGTATGCTTCTTGACTTGTTCAAGGACGAACGTTTGTTTAAGAGGGGGAGGATGAAACGACCCGGTTGGTCGTTTCATGAGTTACCGCTTCTTTTCCCCCATTTATGCTTCTTATTGTGTTGTTCAGCTGTGTTTCATCGCATTGTGTTGGTTAGTTTGGGTTCGGAATGATTTATAGATAAATGAGACACTTAATCTCTTAAGTTGGCCATCTAGTTGGAAAAGTCAACCAGAAGTTAACTTGTGAGTAAATGATCTCAAAACTTGGTTTTTATGGTTCAGATAGCTTCGTGAGGTGATTTCGAACATAGGAGCATAATCGGGATATATTTTGGAGGTCGAGGTAGATTTAGACTTGAATTGGCAAAATTGAAATTTTGACGTTTTCCGGTTGGTAGTGAAATTTTGATATAGGGGTCAGAATAGAATTCCGGAAATTGGAGTAGGATGAGGTTTGAAAATTTCAGGTCATTAGGATGAGGTTTGAAAGACTTTTTGATCGAAAGTGGAATTTGAAAGTTTTGGAATACTTAGGCTTGAATCCGATGGTGTTTTGATGTTTTAATGTTGTTTTGAGTGTTCCGAAGGTTGGAACAAGTGTGAATAGTGGTATGCGACTTTTTGGCATGTTTGGTTGAGGTTTCAAGAGCCTCGGGATGGATTTGGATGGTTGACGAAGAGTTTGGGTTTTTAGAGTTGTGCTGTAGAGTTTCTGCTTCTGTCATTTCCGCACCTACGGATTGGGGACCGTAGGTGCGATATCGCAAATGCGTAGAAGAGGTCGTAGAAGCGGTCCGGGGTCAGCTGGAGCTTGACCGCATGTGCGGAGCTTCTATTGCTCTTGCGAAGCCGCAGGTGCGAGTTTTAGCTGTAGATACGGAGTTAGGCCCTTAAGTGAAAACCGCAGAAGCGGTCCGCAGATGCAAGTAAAAAGGTCGCAGGTGCGGTATCACTAGGCAGAAAATATAAATAGATGTTTTCGCGAATTTTGGGTTTATTTTATCCATTTCTCCTTCGGGTTGGAGCTTGTGAGAGCAATTTGAAGAGGGAATTCGAGGGAATTTCATGGAAGTAAAATTCTTGGAACTAAAAATCGTTTCTATGCTGATATTTTACAGATTAAACATGGTGTTTATGGAAATTAGTAGTTAAAATTGGGGGTTTAGGGTCTGAAATTGGAGACTTTGATTTAGGGATTTGAGGGGTCGTTTGTGGTCGAATTTTGGTGTATTTTGTATGTAGTAACTCGTGAGAGTGTAAGGATTCTAGTTTTATGATTTTTATTGCAATCCGAGACGTGGGCCCGGGGGGTCGAGTTTGGCCAATTTTGGGATTTTTTATGTACATTGGTTATTTTCGAGTGGCCTTTGTTCCTTTAGGATGTATTAATGATGTGAAACTGATTTTGGTTAGATTTGGAGCATTTGGAGGCCAATTCGGAGGCAAAGGCATTGCAGATTAGAGTTTGGACCGGTTTTAGGTAAGTAATGATTGTAAATGTTGTCCTCGGGGTATGAAACCCCAGATTTCACATGGTTGTGCTACTTTGAGGTGATGCACACACTAGATAACGAGCGTGGGGTCGTGCACCGTTAGGAATTGTGACTTGGTCCGTCCCGTACGACTGTTAAGTCGCGTATTTGATTGAAAATTATTTGATATTTGGAAAATATTACCATGTTTTGGGTTGAATGTCATATTTGGGCCTCGTGCCAACTGTTTTGGACCTTAGGGGCTTTTTACTGCTATTACTCACTGTGTTGACTTAATATATGTACTTAGTCATGTTGTATTCTACTGTTTTCATAACTTAGATGTATTTACTCCATTTTGATATTTTAAAATGATATTTTGGGTTGAGCATCATCATTTACTGTTGCCCTAGTGGCTTGAGAGGTTTCTGACTTAGTGAGGCCGATGGCCTGTGTTGTGAGGATATTATGGGATCGGGCTGCACGCCGCAACATGTTGTACAGAATTGTGATATATGAGAGGCTGAGGGCCTGATTTGTTATGCCATGAGATGGCTTGTGATAGTGCTTGGGTTGTAGGAGCCCCTCCGAAGTCTGAACATCCCCAGTGAGTGCGAGTACCCGGTGTGAGAGGTGTGATATTGCCCGAGGGGCTGTTGTTATTTCATTTTGTTGCTCGAGGGGCTGGATCTGTTGATACTTTGCCCGAGGGCCGGTTGTGGCACATGTTTTGCCCGAGGGGCTGTTTATGTTTTCACACTTTTACTCACTGTTTTCGTCACTCGGTTGAAACTATTGAAAGATGTTTTAAAAAGGTTTTACTCAAATGAGTTGTCTTTACGAGCTTTATTGCTTTACTATATTGTTCTGGACATATACTGTTTTGTTGTAGTGCTATGATGTGAACTTACCTGTTTTCTTACTGCTCAGCTGCCTTTACTTTTATTATTTACTGAGTTGGTGTACTCACATTACTCGTGCACCTTATGTGCAGATCCAAGGGTCTCGGGGCGCGATAATGAGTGTTGATCAGTCTTCCAGTAGGTCTTCGGAGTTGACTAGGTAGTTGCTTGGCATTCTCAGCCCAGTGCTTCGCCTTCCTATCTTATTTAGATTGTCTTCGTGGTTTATTTTCGGACTATGTCATCCTTTCTTGTTCCTAGACGAGTTTGTAATTGCTAATTATTAGTGACACCCTGATGTCGGGCTTGTGTTATATTTCCACACTACTTATTTAAACTTATATTATGGGATTTTAGTTAATTAATGGCTTAAATGACTTCTTATGATTTTCTGGTTGGTTTTGGGTTTGTGTCGTCTGGCCTAGTTTCACGTTAGGCACCATCACGACCGGGTCAGTTTTAGGGTCATGACATTTTAAAAGATAGAAGGGTTAACATCGGAAATTAAGACCATAAAGTAAAACATCCGGATCACACCCTGAGATAATCCGGACGTAGAAAGGATAGCACGATTGGCTACCGAGATTCCCCTATGATAGGAAACTTTCAGGCTTGGCGACCGTTTTTGGCTTTTCTTTTGTCTCAGCAATGGCTGCAATGGCCTTCAGTGACAAATCGAATTCCTCATTGTTAGTAGGCAACAGATTGTTTGTCACATCAAGAGCCTCTTCATCCCGAAGAACGATTCTTTCAGCTTCGATCAAATCTTCAATTGCCCTTTTGAGGGTCCAACAGTCCTCTGTACTGTGTCCCACTGCTCCAGAGTGTTATTCAAATCTAGCATCAGCTCAGTGCAAGGGGAACTCGGGTTTTGGCCGGTTTTGGGCCACTGGCTGCAGCAGACCTCGCCTGACTAGCTTTTGGAACAAGCCCGAGTATAATTCACCAATAGGGGTGAACTGATTCCTTTTGAAAGTCTCTCTTGGGCGAGGATTGTACTAGGGAACATTTGATTGGGGATTATATGGAGCTTGGTAAGGATGGGTATTTCTGGGAGGTGAAGCCCAGTTTTGTGTATAATGTTGTGGTCGCGTGCAAGGTTGCGCGTTCATCACCGCATACCAGCAAAACCAACCACCTGAACAGAACCAGGCTAATTTTCTCACGCCACAACCTTGTTAGTTTTGAGACATTTAACATATAGGAAATCGCACATTGAGGTGCAATGCACCTAACAATTAACTGTTTCTACCTTGTTTTTGAACGGTATCATGTTTTATCACGGCCTTAACTAACCCTTTCAGTATGTACCTCTTTTCTTTTATTTCTACATCTCTTTAATCACTCTTGATTTATTTTTCATTTCGTTTCTGTCGTTCTTTTATTTTTTGGCACTCCCTTTTTTTTGGTCACTCTCTTTTTTTCGTTTTCTTTTTTTGTCACTCTTTTCTTTTCTTTTCTTTTTTCACTTAATTTTTCTTTCTCTTTTTTCAGTTTATTTTTCACTCAATTAATTTTATGGCTATGATCAAATCCGATGGGGATTACCTATGTATCATGACGCCGCATGAATCAGATCTTGCGTAGTTCGGGAACATTGGGAATGGAGTAAATAAACTAACTCTTTATTTATTTATTTATTTTAGGTTTTTTTATAACACTCAGACCATGAAAGCATTTAGAATAAGAATATATATTTTTTTCATTTCTTTTTCCTCGAAAGAAAGGCTTTTAAAGAAGAAAGAAAATATTTTTGACTTTTTGGTTTTGATATTTTTTTTACAAAAAGAAAGACATCTAAAGATGAAAAAAACTATATTTTTGGATTCTTGATTTTTTTGTTTTTGAATTTTTGGGAAAAGGACTTCTAAAAAAGGTAGAAAATGTTTTTTTTATTTTGATTGTTGCCTCTTAATTTTTGAAAGAGGGACTTAAAAAAAAAATTCGGATTTTTGAGTTTTTTTTTTTAATTTACAAAAGTACTTCTAAAGAAAAGCAAAAATATTTTTGGACTTTAATTTTTCAATTTTTTATGACATTTACAAAAGAAAGACTTCTAAAAAATATATTTTTTGATTTTTTGTGTTTGATATTTTTAAAATTTTTTGGGAAAACTACTTCAAAATGAAAGAAATCCATATTTTGGATTTTAATTTTTTATTGATTTTTTTAACATATGAAGGAATTTAGAAAGAAGGAAAATATTTTTTTAGGTTTAAATATCCTTTTTTTTTTGAAATTTTTAAGGAAAGACTTCTAAAGAAGAATTAAAGGAAATATTTTTGGATTTTTAAAAATTGGGGCCAGAACCGATGAGGTTTGCCTATGTATCTCACATCCGATGAGAATCAGACTTGCGTAGTTCGGTTAGTTTTGACAGAATAAGGGAAACATGCCACTTGAAAATTTTGGCTCATTAATGACTTTTTTTTTCTTTTTTTTTTCCAGAATTTCGGCAGAGTTTCAGGATTTTCAAATACACACCTCACTCTTGTTTTTTTTATTTATTTTCTTTCCTTATTCTAGAAGCTGGTCAACAGGCAAGCCGAAACAAACAGATGCGTAGGTAACACGTAAGATGCATCAAGATTGTTTTTTAATTTGGGGTACACCTGTCCTAGACGGACCCAACCCGTGTTGAGTCCCCAAAGTCAAATGCACATGATGCAATTAAGCATTCATACTAGGGATCCGGCAAGAGGCTATGCTATTCCAGGCTTAAAACCTTGGTGTATTGTTCTAGATCTGGCTTACCCGAGCGGACAACTCGAGCCGGGAGGGGGGGGGAGCCTACCGAAAATACAAAAGCTTCACCGGTTTTGCAACTTGTCTGAACCTCATTCTAAAATTGGGATATGACTTTAACAGAAAAGAAGCCACGCGAAGCGCACGATCCCCAGAAGATTTAGAAGACTAAGAGAGAAGAGGGTTTCATAGCAGTTTATATAGAGTTCATTCAATATCAAAGCGGTAAAAAGCGATATTTTAGAACATTAGTCTCAAACACGTAAAAATCAGATAATGAATTAAAGCCAAGTATAACAGTTATTCTAAGCTCGAATTCTAAACCCTGAACCAGAAGTTTTGAGTTCTTATCCCCAGCAGAGTCGCCATAGCTGTCACACCTCTTTTTTTCCCGAAGGGAAAGAGTTTTTTCAATTTAAGTGACATTAATCGAAATGGGATTATTTATTTATTTTAGAGTCTCAACTTGGGATATTTATGGTGTCACAGGTCACCAGTTTATTTTAAATCCCAAATCGAGGAAATTGACTCTAGTTTTGGTCCGTGAACACAAAAGACCGGGTAAGGAGTTCTGTTAACCCAGGAGAAGGTGTTAGGCATTCCTGGATTCCGTGATTTTAGCACGGACGCTCAACTATTAATAATTGGCCTAATTATCTGATTTATTACATGTTTAGAACCTATTGTGCATTTTTTTAACTTTTTTACCGCTTTTAATTAATTATGTAATTATTTTTGGAACAAGTTACGATGTCGTACTCTTGTCGTTCTGGTACACATTGTGAATTGCATCACATTGAAATGCACCCAAGATTTACAATATGTTTATTTTAATTATTATTGTTTGAAGTTATGTTCGAGTCACATGAAATGCACACCCGAATTGATATTAATGTATCGTGACTATGCCACGGGAACCGTACCCATAGCTATAATAATTTATTAATCGCGCCTAAAGCATGCTACGCATTTGAGAATTATGTTCTAAGCTAATTTGAATTGAATCAAGAAACGGGGAAGGAAGAGGCAGAACCTTCAAACTGAGAAAAAAAATAGTGATATCAAATAAACTTGGCATACCATTTTACCAGCATTTCAAACCAATCACTAGAAGCTATAAAGCAGCTGCAGAATTGCCATTCGAAACTTCAATCTCGAAATCAAAGAATAATAATAAGAGTCAAACCATTTAGTTTTAAATGAGAATTCTGACTAAGGCATAATGCAAGCACTGTGTTATTCCAATTACAGAGGTTTTCATTCGTTTTACAGGACATCGATTCCTCAATGAAAATTATGCACTTAATAATTTCATGAGAAACATAATGAACCGCAACAGGATTTATCCTATAATTTACAAAATAATTAAACATGGTAAGACATGCATGAAATCATCTAGTAAATAAAATATTAAAACATTCCAACAAACCAAACAATGCGATATCAATTCAAATACTCATAGCAGAGAAACCCATAAGACTCAGGCAATTGAGAAAACACGATGTTACACTACTCATGGCTAAACATGAACTAAGAGAAGGAAAGGGACCTTGTATGAATCTATGAAAATTTGGGCAAAATTCTCCATCTAAACATTTGAATATTCAATAAGACATGAATGTCAAACAAAATAGTTCACTAACATAAATGAGATAGAATTACAGAGTAATTGATGTGTTTACCTCTAAACAGGAGATACAAGAATAAGTAACCAATTAAAAGCTAGAATGCGAGAAGGGAGTTTTTGCCACTGATTTTCAATGAAGTAGTAGCAATTTTAGGAGCTCAATCAGCAAATAAAAACCAGCAATGAGTTGGAACGAAGCATCAGCAGAGAAGAGCAACATCAGAATTCGCCGAAAAATCAGATGTCTGGCCATAAATTCTAGTATCGATTTGCCTCATGAAAAGGTCGCCGGAAAATTGTAAAGTTGACGGAAAGAACAAAATCCGACCAAAAATCCGGATCTTCCCTTTAGTGAATGAGATAAACCTCTTTGAAAAGAAGGAGACGGCTGGTTTCTGTCTAGTGAGGGTCTGTCCGCCTCTAGGGAATGAAGGAAGGGGGGTGCGCCGATTCTGTGTGCCCTCTATGTTTTGAGCAAGAGGTCAGGAAGAAGGAATAGGGGGAAAACGGCTCTATCTCTAGGTTGGGGGGATCTGATTTTTTAGGTCTCCCTCTTATTAGGTTTTTTAGGAAATGGGTTTTAAGTAGAGAGGATTTGGGTCGGGTCGCTGGGATGTTTGGAGAGGCAATGGGGTTGATTTTGAGGGAATTGGACTATGTGTAACGACATGGCCGGTCGTTTTAAGAATTAACGCCCTGATCCCCTATTGACTGCTTTTCCCGTGTTACTCTGTGCTATTATAAGTTGCCGGGAGGATTCGTTTGGAGTTTCGGAGTGTTTTGGGACACTTAGTCCCTTAGTGAGAGCTTAATCTTTAGAATTTGGACCGTAGTTATATTAGTGTGAAGACGGCCTCGGAATGGAATTCTGTCAGTTTCGTTAGCTCTGTTGGTTGATTTCGAGCTTAGGGGCGTATTTGAATTATGTTTTGGAGGTCCATAGCTTATTTAGGCTTGAAATGCCGAAAGTTAAATTTTTGAAGTTTCTGGTTCGATGGTGAGATTTTGATATAGGGGTCAGAATGAAATTCCGGAAAGTTGAGTAGGTCCGTGGTGTCATTTGGGACGTGTGTGCAAAATTTCAGGTCATTCGGGCGAGGTTTGATAGACTTTTTGATCGAAAGCGGAATTTGGAAGTTTTGGAACCCTTAGGCTTGAATCCGAGTGTGTTTTGATAATTCGATGTCGTTTTAAGTGTTTCGAAGATTGGTACAAATTTGAATAGTGGTATATGACTTGTTCGTACTTTTGGTTGAGGTCTCAGGGGCCTCGAGATGATTCTGGATGATTGACGGGAAGTTGGGAGTTAGAGTGTGCAGCTGAAGCTGCTGAATTACTGTCATAACCACACCTGCGGATTGGGGACCAAAGGTGTAGAACCACAAAAGAGTGTGGTCAGCCGCAAATGCGGCCAGATGAGGGTAAGTTAGAAGTCGCAGATGCGGGTGCAGGTGCTTTATCGCACCTGCGGGACCGCAAGACCGGTTATATGGGCGCAGGTGCGGTCCCAATGCATTATGTAAAAATCGCATATGCGGTTGGTTAGACCGCAGAAGCGGGAAAAGGAATGCCGGTGCGGAATCCCTGGGCCAGAACCTATATAAGGTTTCCTTTGCGATTTTCAGCTTTATTTCACCATTTTCAAGTTGGATTGGGAGATTTTTGGGAGAATTTGAAGAGAAAATTCAAGGGAACTTCGTGAAGGTAAGATTTTTGGAACCAAAACTCGTTTCTATGGTGATGTTCTACTGATTAGACAAGAAATTTATGGAACTAGTGGTAAAAAAATTAGGGGTTTAGGATTTGAAATTGGAGACTTTGATGTAGGGATTTGAGGGGTCGTTTGTGGTCAGATTTTGATATATTTCATATGTATAAACTCGTGAGAGTGTAAGGATTATAGTTTTGTAAATTTTATCCCATTCTGAGACGTGGGCCTGGGAAACCTTTTGGGCGATTTTCTTAATTTCGCATGTTAGCTTCGAATTAATTAGTTGAATTGGTTACTTGAAGATATATTTACATTATGCAATTACTTTGAATAGACTAGGGTCATTTGGCATCGAGTACTCATGGCAAGAACGTTATTTCGAGTTGATTGAGCTAGTTCGAGGTAAGTGGCTTGCCTAACCTTGTGGGGGGGGGGGACTCACCTTAGAATTTGGTATTTTTGTTACATGAGTGTCGTGTACGTGAGGTGACGAGTGCATACACGTGCTAATTGATGAAATACCGTTTTCATTAAGCTAATACCTATGTTTTCTTGTAATTTAGAAAATACTAGTAATTGAAGCCTCTTGTTTAGATTAGGAAAAGCATGCTTACATGACTTAATTGTCTTACCTGCCTAAATTGCCTACTTGTACTCTATGCAGCATGTTAGAGCAGAAATTTCCTGTTTAATTTTTGAATAGAACTGTATATTGTTCTGAGATGTTTGTGTGTTTACTTTGGGACTATGGGACGATATCCCGGGAGATCCCCCTGCATATTTACTTTGGGACTACGGATCGGTATTACGGTAGATCCCCCTGCACATTTATATTTGGGACTACGAGATAGCACCTGGTAGATCCCCTATACTAGAAATATACTTTGGGACTACGGATTGGTATTTCGGGAATTTTCCCTACATATTTATGATTCGGACTATGAGACGATATCCCAGGAAATCCTCTAGACATTTACGTTTGGGACTACATGACTGTATCGTGGGAGATCCCCTATTGCTATTTCTGTGTACTGAGTTAGATTCCTTTTGTGATTTGATTCATTATAGACTGTTAGCATTTTAATTATATTGTTGTATTCTCTACTGCTTTACCTTTTTTTTCATCTATGATCAGTAGGGCCCTGACCTTCCTCGTCATTACTCGATCGAGACTAGGCTTGACACTTACTAAGTACCGTTGTGGTGTACTCATGCCCTTCCTATGCATGTTTTTCGTATGCAGATCCAGGTTTTTTTGCTCAGCGCTATTTCTAGTGAGGCGAGGCGACCTTCAGAGACTTCGAGGTATATCTGCTACGTCCGCAGACCAAGGAGTCCATCTATATTCTCACTTCTAGCTTTAGCTCTACTGTATTTACTTTCGTTTAGATATTCTGGAGTTAGAACACTTTGTAGTTATTCCACAGCTTGTGATTTCATGAGATTCTGGGTTTTGGGAGTTGATTCAGTTTGAGAGTTATATTTGTATATGCCGAGCGGCATCTTAAACATTTTATTTATGTTTATTCCGCAGTTTTTAGCAACTTTTTATCTTTCATTTCTTTTTCCCTCAAATTGTTAGGCTTACCTAGTCATAGAGACTAGGTATCATCACGATAGTTCACAGAGGGCGAACTTGTGTCGTGACAACATGAAAATTGGCCCAGTCCGAATTTAGACCAAAAATAGTTTTTCCCCCCTTTTCTTTCTTTGTTTTCCTTTCCCTTTATTTTTAAATTCTTGAACAAATAAATTAAAATATAACTTAAGTCTCAGTAGCAAATTCTATTTATCTAGTAACAAATGCATGTAATATTTAAAAATATTTGTTTGATTTTTATGTATTAATTACGTGCTACCAGAGATTACCAGGCACTTGCGCCCTCTACTAGAGCCATCAGATGTCGGGGTCAGGTTAGAGGTCGAGGACACGCCCGTGGTGTAGCCAGAGCACCCGTGCAAGCTGCCATAGAAGAGCCACCAGCAGCTCCAGCCAGAGTCCAAACACCCGATACGCCTACTGCTACTATTATTCCAGCTCATCAGGAGACTCTTGCATAGTTCGTGAGCATGTACACCACTCTAGCTCAGGCAGGGTTGATTCCCCTTGCTGTAGCCACATCCTAGGCCGGGGGAGGAGTACAGACTCCCGTTGCCCGTACTCCTGAGCAGCGGGTCCAGGTTGATCAGATCCTAGAAGTTATACCGGTATCGCCTGTAGCCCCCAGTTCAGCCCGAGGACAGGGCAGCGACTTCAGAGGATGAGCAGTGGAGGCTTGAGAGGTTCAAAAAGTATAAGCCTCCGTTATTCAGTGGTTTAGCATCAGATGATGCCTCGAGATTTTTGGAGGAGTGTTACCGTATCCTCTGTACTATGAGTATATCAGAATCGAGTGGGATTTTTTTCACTGCCTTCCAGCTTCGAGGAGCAGCCTACCAGTGGTGGCGTACCTTTTAGTTGGACAATCCAGCTGAGGCAGCATCCCTTACTTGGACTCAGTTTTTAGATATGTTCCTGAGAGAGTTTGTCCCTCAGAGCCTCAGGGACGTGTGGCGCGGAGTTTGAGTATTTGCGCCAGGTCACTATTGTCACGCCCCAAAACCGAGGGGCACGACCGGCGCTCAATCGAGCAAGTCCGACTGAGCAAGTCTATTATGTTTCATTCTACCCAAAATTAATTTATGAATATCAAGGAGATGAACACCATAAATCCTACTTTATAAGCATTACATTGACAATTTTTATCTTTGTCTTTCATTAACATTTCAACCATACTAAACAAATTATTACAATTAATAGATATGAAGGAAACATTCTGCCAAATAATAACATATCTAGTTCAAATTTTTAATACCCGACACCACCCACAACTTGTCTACGGAGCCTTTAAACAACTGAAGAGTAATATGAAAATGCCGGCAACAAGGCTCCGGCTATACCTCAAAATACAAAGTACATGATAAACAACGGTACAGGACCCCGAAATAAAGTGGGGCTCACCAAGTCAACTGAAAGGGAGATGCGTCACTAGCTGCGACCAACACTGCCTGCTATGAAACCACCTACATCCATTAAAAGATGTAGCGCCCCCGGCAAAAGGGACATTAGTACCATCAAATAGCACTAGTATGTATAACTAAACACCATCTCATTAGAAAGAACAACCATACAAGAACAAAGAAATCATAAGGATTCAACAAAAGCTTTAAACAATGACCACATCATCAAATAATAAGAAACACATAGCTTTCACATAATTCCATAGCTTTAGTTTGGGGCATTTAATATTGTTCATCATCATTCACAATACCACCGCTTTCTTGAGCGGAGTCCGATCACGACCCGATCGGCTAGGTTGCCTCATTTGAGACATGTACCTCAATCACAATCTCATTCTCACTTTTTGGAATTCAATATCAGCACAATACCACCATGTATGCAGCATGTTGTTCGATCACGGCTCGATCAGCTAGGCCGCCTTACCAAGGCATTTTTCCTTTCTCATTAATCATCTCATTTCAATCTTTATTTCACATATATCAATTCATAGGCACTTAGGGCCACAATTATCACATCATACTTGGCACTAGACCACATTTCATAACTCACATTCCATATCACTTTCACTTTCAACATCAACTTGCAATTTAAGATAATGGGCACATACAAGAGCAATTCAAGTTGTAAGAATAGAGAGGAATTCTCATGATTTGACATAATAATCTCAATTTAAACTTGACTTGAAATCTAGTCAATTTAGCATATAGTTCACATTCTTCACATATCCCCAATTTACCAAGAATAACACATTGAATACATTGAGACATACCTTTCACATATATTCTTGCAACAGCAAATCCATTGAAATAAAAAAATACTACATAAATCAAATTCCGGACGTACAACATATACGGGGACACCATGGGAGCTCAATTTCTAAGAAGAGTGAGTTTTAGCCATACATACCTCAGAGAGCTTTTCCTTAAGTTTCTACAATCCACCAACAACTCTAGCAATAACAATCTAAAAGGAGATAACGGGAATCGATTAATAATTAGGAATATTACCCATGGTGTAACTCTCTTAGGAATTTCATCAAACACCTAATATGTGAAGTAGTCTACAAGGTCGAAAAATGGAAATTCCTTCTTCCCTCAACCAATTTTAACAGGAACTGCCCAAACTAGTTCTTTAATATCACATACTACAACTTAGTCCCACATGCATGGACTATTTCTAATCCCCACAACATATTTGAACCCTTAACCTCTTACATGAAATCTT
This sequence comes from Nicotiana sylvestris, assembly GCF_000393655.2. NCBI lineage: Eukaryota > Viridiplantae > Streptophyta > Magnoliopsida > Solanales > Solanaceae > Nicotiana > Nicotiana sylvestris. The sequence continues at coordinate 68,992,258 of NC_091061.1, read as the reverse complement.
GGAAGAAGGACTTACCCGGATGGAGGACAATCAAGTGGTTATCTTCCTTGATTCTTGAAAAGTTGAGCAAGATTTGCGTGATTATGAAGCTAGGATCCTTATCTCTCTTTCTCTCTCTATATGCTCTCAACTCTCTCTGAAATTAGTAGAAACCCAAATGAAGCCCCAAAGCCTATATATTAAAATAGGGCAGGGTTATAAAAATAGAAAAACTAAGCCTCCGAAATCAGATCTGCGGTCGCATAATGGACCGCAAAACAAGAATGTGGGTCGCAAAATGCATCACGGAAATGGTGCCCAAAACTGGGCTACACTGGTCTAGTTTGCGACTAGATTTGCGACGCAGATCAATTATGCGGACCGCATAATTGTTTTGCGATCGCAGAACTGACACAGGATCACATTTTTCTAGTCTTTGGTAATTTGATCATAACTTTGTGTAGGAATGTCCAAATGACAAACGGTTTGAAGCATTGGAATTTAGACCCAAAGACTTTTTATATGATATGTTTTTCATCACACAAAACCTTATACATATTTATATATTCTTGTTCAAAGTGTGGACTTGTGCAACCTCATTTGGAATTTTAGCCCATTATGAAATTTTCTAACTTGACTTAGACTTAGGCCTCCCATAAGACCCTACATTACTTATTATAAAACTTATACACTTATTTACCAAAACCACTTGATGGCAATCATGTTAATAGCACATAAAATATTATAATTAGGATACATGGCACCACGAAATCCTAATTTACTTAGTGAAATTTTCTGGGGCCTTACATTCTCCCCCTCTTAGGATCATTCATCCTTGAATGAGAGGTAGAGCCCGCCACAAACACCTAACATAACATATCTCTTTTCTAACATATCTCAAGTCCCTAAATTTTGACTAAATCCCAAATATTTCAGAAATTTCGGTAGAGTCTCCTTTGTAACTAGGCCTATACACCTGCTAGAGAACCACCAAAACCATCCTAAAAACACATCCACAACCCGACAAAGCACCACAACGTATATATATCCATAACACTAATTTCAATATTACAAGCGCTACACCATCATAATGGTACCTGAACATGGACTGCACATTTTTAAATCATAACACCTATAAGGTACCTTTCAAATCAAAACCAATTGTTATACAATCAAGCAAAAATATTTTCTTTCCATGACACTTTCGGCCTTCAAGGTGGCCTCCTCAACTTACAGGCTTTGCCATAACACATTCACGGAAATAACCCCAACCTCCAAACTTATCTAACAAGGATGACAACTAGATACCTCGCATAAGCTAACTATCCAATAACTTCACCTTCAATAATTTCCATCGGAATGATACATAAAGGATCTCCAACTATCTTCTTAGGCATAGACATGTGAAAACACAAAACATATGGGGAACAACTATGGGGAAACATCATACTCCTAGTGCGGCCTAATGTGAAATAAACTTATGCAACCTTTATTATCAACTCACATAACATCTTCAAGGGAAAATATTTAGAATAACCTGTTCACCGTCCTAAATTCTGAATCTCTACGCGAACACCCACACTAAACCTTTGATGACCTTCAACGATTATACTAAGATGTGCTATCTTGAACTGACCATAAAAATTTCTTATCGAATATATGCGATCACATAGGGATTCTCCCTCTTTGACATGTTTGAACCTTCAATACACAATAGATTTAAAAAAATGAGGAGCAACGGAGTTCAAGATCGGGCTGGAATTATTTAGGAACCCATTAATATGCTGAGTAGGGCATTTCACGAGGTTATATGCTAAGAGACACAAAGATTACTACAAGCAATACTGACATGGTTAATCATTGTGACGATTTCAATTATTAGACAAATGAGGCATATGGGTAACTTGTACATTGGCAATATGAATCATTAAGGAGGAATATTCAAGTACGTGACCCAGTCGTCCCCTGGAGTGTAGGGAAAGTCAGTTTATCAAGAATGAGAATACTCTGGCACCTTGAATGCGTTATGGGTTTCAAAATACATGAAGTAGAATTACACTCCTAACGTTAATTGACACAAGGAATCTATGCCCCAAGCCCATGGGGATGAAAAGAAGTTGAACACTTATGAGATTATCATATTTCAAACAACCTAACCCTTCCTGATAATTGACCCTATATGAGAGAACTAAAGATACGACATCTTGTCTTCCAAATCAATATGCTCATGATATGTGCAAAAATCTGAAGGCATCTAATCTCAACCTTTCACGAGTGAAACCACATAGCTAGGACATCCTACCATAGGGGTGAAATCATGTATTGGTTAGAGGGGTTTTAATGGTTAACATGATGCTCCGGGGAGAAAGACAAATAACACTCCTATCCACCCAGGAAGGTGGAATACCAAGGGTAGCAAAACTCCCCAAACATGACAATGACATTGTCAATAATCCTAGAAGCCGAGTGAGCAGAAGGCCACGTAACCCATACAATCCGACCCATTTAAGACTTTTGAAAAGGGGACGAACGTAGCCCTAGAGACTTTTGAAAAGGGGACGCACTTAAGGGAAATTATTACTTTTGGAACCCATGAGACAAGCCCACGTAGCCTAGAAAATTGTTAACAACGGCGAGAAAGTACTTAAAACCATTACGAGTTGGTGTAGAATAAGGCCTCAAAGTACCCACATGAATAAGTTTGAAAGAATGAGACGTCTTAATGCATTTATTGGGGAAAAGTAACCTAGGTTATCCAGTCACAGGGACAAGCATAGCAGGTAAATGGTTGTTAGAAGAACATCTACAAGGAATACCAACAATATTTATTTATTCTAACAAAATGAATATGTCCCCATCCTTGATGCTATAAGACTTCCTCTTTGTTTCCATAGAACATAAATGAATTTTACAATGAGAGTTATCAGATGAAATAGATAGTAGGGCAGCAAAATTAAAGAGCACCATTTGGAACCAACAAGCTTAAACTGAGTTGAATAAATTAGAAGTTTATAGTAAAGGGGAATTTACCCACTTCCAATGTCCTTTTTTAGAAAAGAGGCCTTGTAGAGTACATAAAAGTGAGGTGAATTGAATCGAATCATATAGTTGGATAGCTAGTCGAGAAAATGAGATAAGATCATACTGAAAAATATGGTGAAACGACACATGATGCAAGGTAAATGAAAAGAAAGTGAGAGAGCCTACGGGAGTAACCTTTACATTGTAACCACTAGGAAGGGTGGTAATATGAAGGGATTACGAGAAGCTAAATTTTTGAAAGAAGATATCTGTATGTAGTCACGTGATGTATAGCTCTAGAATTCAAAAATCCAATTATGTTTAGCAACTCTACTTCACAATGAAGCACTACAACACACTTCTACACAACCAGTTATTACTAGCCAAACTAGGAGACGCTATAAGACTTGACTGAGAGAAAGGCTTTGACATACGAATGTGTTACTAGGTGTATTTCTCCTTGGTCAACCCAAAACCAAAAGGTGAGAGTTAGACTGATAAGCAGATTGTTGGACTAGCACATGTGTAGATAATCCATTATCGAAAGGAGATCATTCAATCTCAACAATTGCGGCATGCTATCAACCCTTGATGAACTTGAAGTGAGGTGGGAACCCAATGAGATAGTATAAAATAATCATGGAAGGTTTGCAAATGTTCATAATGAGTTCTCCATGGATTTTAACTTGAGAACTACCCAGATGCTAATGAAAGATGGAAAAACATGAGAAACAGGTGTTGTGCTATGATAACCCCCAAAGGTGCGCTTGGTCTTGACGAAAAACCTAGTAAGGGTCCTTATGAAAAAGGAGGTGTTACAATGGCACATAGAAGGATATGTTCTCTCATGGTTATCGAATAAGTGTTGGGAAACTAGCACAATGAATTCACTAACTAAGGAATACAACTAACATATGTTGTGGAGGTGTAAAGAGAAATAAACATTTGTTATGAGCTGGACATGCTTCTGCTATATTAACTCCCAACTGCAATACACGACCATGCCACGAGCAACCACAATACTAGGAACAAAGTGAGCTACTTACTGCGGGATGTCCCAAATGGACACGAAAGTTATACTAAGATGGCGACACAAGATCTTCCTATGACGGGGATGTTAGGATCTCAATTTTCAAAGAGACTTTATGCACACGATGTCCATTTCAATTGACATACACTCATGTGATAAGGTATGCTCTTATGTTACTAGACAGTGATAAGCTTTCATGATGATACTCGCAAGAGAGTAGGGTGACCATTCAAACCATATAAGCCATATACACAAGTGAGTAAAAGAGTGACTCGAGAAGGATCGCAACACTGGGATGCTTTACATGGAACTTGACACCACATAGGGAAACTTTACGATGGTGCATGCATAAGTACAAATGAGCAGACGTTGTCCATAAAAAGATTTTGTAACAAATTCATCGGATGTAGTCCCCTGTTGAGAATTTAAGAAAGAAAGTGGGAAGTATTAATCCTAGAGTTATAACTCCATTCAAGGATGTATTTATAGAACTTAATTCCACAAGAGGATGTAAATAAGAGAATTTGTGATAGAATGGATTCACGAACAATACGTCTCCTTCAAGGAGTAGGTACACACAAGTTTTTGTGACTCACTTATTAAGACCATGTTTATGAGGACTCTTCAATATAGATGTAGACATGCAATGAGTAAAATTTTTGTGTTGTTCATAATGATGTACTAGGTAGTGACTTACTTGGTGACTTTAGGTTGATAGGGCAATAACCTAATCGATGCCCCTCGACTCCACATCCCTAACACATATTGGTAACATACTAATATACTACATTATCTGGTGGTGCAGTGACATTAATAGGAATAAGGGTACTCCCCTTAGCAACAAGTTCTACCAATCCCCCCATGGCTCGATACATTATCCTAACAAATGCTTGGGCAAACTCCCTCAGATTCAATGGTATTTTCATTCCCTCCTTAATGCTTCAAACTCGTAGATTATGGTATCGAGATCACTCATCTAGAGAATAAGACATAGCGAGGAAATTAGCTTCCTATCTTGGGTTCTACCGCACAATCTGGAGTATCAAAAAAGGGTGAAATTCCTAAATATCCGAATAGCCTCCAACTTATAGATGTGGTCGACAATACACCGATAAGAAGGACTCTACTAGACACGGCTCCGAGACATCCTAGGACACTTTGAAACCTTAGGCTCGGATACCAAGTTTGTTACGCCCCAAAACTAAGGGGCGCGACTGGCGCTCAACCGAGCAAGCCCGACTGAGCAACCCTATTAGGTTTCATTCTACCCAAAATTAATTTATGAATACCAATGAGATGAACTCCATAAATCTTACTTTATGAGCATTACATTGACAATTTCTATCTTTGTCTTTCATTAACAGTTCAACCATACTAAGCAAATTATTACAATTAATAGATATGAAGGAAAAATTCTTCCAAAACAACATATCTAGTTCAAATTTTTAATACCTGACACCACCCACAACTTGTATATGGAGCCTCTAAATACAACTGAAGAGTAATATGGAAATTCCGGCAACAAGGCTACGACTATATCCCAAAATACAAAGTACATGATAAACAACGGTACAAGACCCCAAAATGAAGTTGGGCTCGCCAAGTCAGCTTAAAGGGAGATGAGTCACTAGCTGCTACCAACACTACCTGCTATGGAACCACCTGCATCCATTTAAAGATGTAGCACTCCCGGTAAAAAGGGACGTTAGTGCCATCGAATAACACTAGTATGTATAACTAAACACCATTTCATTAGAAAGAACAACCATACAAGAACAAAGAAATCATAAGGATTCAACAAAAGCTTTAAACATTGACCACATCATCAAATAAAAGAAATCACATTGCTTTCACATAATTTCCATAACTTTAGTTTTGGGCATTTAATATTGTTCATCATCATTCACAATACCGCCGCTTTCTTGAGCGGAGTCCGATCACGAATCGATCGGCTAGGTTGCCTCATTTGAGACATATACCTCAATTACAATCTCATTCTCACTTTTTGGAATTCAATATCTGCACAATACCACCATGTGAGCAGCATGGCATCAGATCACGACCCAATCGGCTAGGCCGCCTTACCAAGGCATTGTTCCTTTCACATTAATCATCTCATTTCAATCTTTATTTCACATATATCAATTCATAGACACTTAGGGCCACAATTATCACATCATACTTGGCACTAGGCGACATTTCATAACTCACATTCCACATCACTTTCACTTTCAACATCAACTTGCAATTTAAGGCAATGGGTACATACAAGAGCAATTCAAGTTGTAAGCATAGAGAGGAATTCTCATGATTTGGTATAATAATCACAATTTAAACATGACTTGAAATCTAGACAATTTAGCATAATTCACATTCTTCACATATCCCCAATTTACAAAGAATAGCACATTGAACACATTGAGACACACCTTTCACATATATTCTTGCAACACCAAATCCTTTGAAATAAAAAATTACTACATAAATCAAATTCCGGACTTACAACATATGCAGGGACACCATGGGAGCTCAAGTTTTAAGAAGGGGGGGTTTTAGCTATACATACCTCAGAGAGCTTTTCCTTAAGTTTCTACAATCCACCAACATCTATAGCAATAACAATCTATTAGGACATAGCGGGAATCGATTAATAATTAGGAAGATTACCCATGGTGTAACTCTCTTAGGAATTTCATCAAACACCTAACATGTGAAGTAGTCTACAAGGTCTAAAAATGGAAATTCCTTCTTTCCTCAACCAATTTTATCATGAACTACCCAAATTATTTCTTTAATATCACATACTACAACTTAGTCCCACATGCATGACCTATTTCTAATCCCCACAACATATTTGAACCCTTAACCTCTTACATTAAATCTTGGAAGAAGGACTTACCCGGATGGAGGACAATCAAGTGGTTATCTTCCTTGATTCTTGAAAACTTGAGCAAGATTTGGGTGATTATGAAGCTAGTCTCCTTCTCTCTCTTTCTCACTCTATATGATCTCAACTCTATCTAAAATCAGTAGAAAATAACCCCAAATGAAGCCCCAAAGCTTATATATTAAAATGGGGTCGGGTTATAAAAATAGGAAAAATAAGCCTCCGAAATTGGGTCTGCGATCACAAAATGCATCGCAGAATTGGTGCCCAAAACTGGGCTACACTGGTCTAGTTTGCAATCAGATTTGCTATCGCAGATCAATTATGCGGACCGCTCCGCATAATTGATCTGCGAACGTAGAACTGACACAGGATCGCATTTTTCCAGTCTTTGGTAATTTGATCATAACTTTGTGTAGTTATGTCCAAATGACGAACGGTTTGCATAGTTGGAAATTAGACTCGAAGACCTTTCATATGATAGGTTGTTCATCACACAAAACCTTATATATATTTAGATATGCTCGTCCAAAGTGTGGACTTGTGCAACCTCATTTGGAATTTTAGCCCATTATGAAATTTTCTAACTTGACTTAGACCTAGGCCTCCCATAAGACCCCACATTACTTATTATAAGACTTATACACTTATTTACCAAATCCAATTGATTCCCATCATGTTAATAGCACATAAAATATTATAACTAACCTACATGGTACCACCAAATCCTAATTTACTTAGCGAAATTTTTCAGGGCCTTACAACTATGACTATTTCGGAGTATGCTGTCTATTTCACTGACTTGGCTAGGCATGCACAGCCTTGGTTACTACAGTTCATGAGAGAGTTCACCGGTTTATTAAAGGGGCTCATTCCCAGCATCAGGTCTAGCATGGCTTGTGAGTGGGAGATGGATATTTCTTATCAGCTGGTAGTGAGCATTGCTAGGAGAGTAGAGGGTAGGCATTCTTGGTATATATAGGAGAGGGAGTCCAAGAGGTCTCGAGAGTTGGCCCATTATTCTGGTGCCCCGCTCCAGATGTAGTTCTTTATGGTAGGGGTTATATGAGTTGCATCGTTCATCAGCTCTTCTAGCAGCTAGTGGTATTCCAGCTCCTCCTAGACATTAGGAGCCTTATTATGCACCTCCAGTATCTAGTGCACCTCCTACACGCGATGCTTTCAGTGGTCAGTTCAGCAGACCTGGCTCGAGCCAGTCATAGCCACCACGCCCTCCCAGAGCTTGTTTTGAGTGTGGTGACACGCGCCATATGGTGAGGGACTGTCCTAGACTTAGGAGGGGGGCACCTCCAAAGACTCCTCAGCCACAACGTGCCCCGCAAAGTCCCAGGCTATTGTTCTAGCACCAATTACTACCCTACCTGCTCAGCCAGCCAGAGGTGGAGGTCGAGGAGGTATAGGTCTCCCTAGAATGGGAGGCCAAGCCAGATATTATGCCCTTTCTGTCCGTACTGAGGTTGTCGCCTCCAATTCTGTCATCACAGGTATTTTCCTGGTTTGTCATAGAGATGCATCGGTTCTATTCGATCCAGACTCCGCTTATTCTAATGTGTCTTCTTATTTATCCCCGTATTTGGGCGTATCTCAGGATTCTTTAAATTCCCTTATTTATGTTTCTACTCTTGTAGGGGATTCTCTTATTGTGGACCGCGTTTATCAGTCGTGTTTGGTTACTCTTAGTGGTTTTGAGACCAGAGCCGATTTATTATTGCTCAGTATGGTAGATTTCGACGTTATCTTGGGCATGGACTAGTTGTCACCCCATTATGCTATTCTTGATTGTCACGCCAAAACTGTGACGCTGGCTATGCCAGGTGTACCACGAGTAGAGTGGAGGGGTCTTTTAGATCACGCTCCCAGTAGAGTTATTTCTTTCCTTAAAGCTCAGTGAATGGTTGAGAAGGGGTATGACGCATATCTGGCCTATGTGAGAGATATTAGTGTTGATACCCTTGTAGTTGATTCAGTCCCAATAGTACGGGACTTCCCTGATGTGTTTCCAGCTGATCTTCCGGGTATGCCACTGTACCGGGATATTGATTTTGGCATTGATTTGTTGCTGGACACTGAGCCCATTTCTATTCCTCTGTACCGTATGGCTCCTCTTGAGTTGAAGGAGTTGAAGGAGCAGTTGCAGGAATTACTTGATAAGGGTTTTGTTCGGCCTAGTGTATAATCTTGGGTTGCTCCTATCTTGTGTGTAAACAAAAGTGGATGGTTCTATGCGTATGTGCATTGATTTTAGCCAGTTGAACAAAGTTACAATGAAGAACCGGTATCCTTTGCCTTTTATTGATGATTTGTTTAACCAGTTACAAGGTGCACGAGTATATTCTAAGATTGACTTGCGTTTGGGTTTCTATCAGTTGAAGATTTGGGAGCCAGACATCCCGAAGACTACTTTCAGAACTCGGTATGGTCATTATGAGTTCCTTGTTATGTCATCGGGGCTGACCAATGCCCCAACAACCTTCATGCATTTGATGCACAGTGTGTTTCGACCGTATCTGGGCTCGTTTGTTATTGTTTTTATTGATGATATTCTGTTATACTCTAGTAGTTGGGAAGATCATGAGCAGCACCTGAGGACAGTTCTTCAGACTTTGAGGGAAAATAAGTTATATGCATAGTTCTTGAAATGAGTTTTGGTTGGATTCCGTGGCAATCTTGGTTTACGTGGTATCGAGTGAGGGTATACAGGTGGATTCGAAGAAAGTGGAAGTAGTGCAGTGTTGGCCCAGGCCATCCTAAGCTACAAAGATCCGCAGTTTTCTTGGCTTGGCGGGTTATTACCGTCGATTTGTTGTGGGGTTTTCATCGATTGTAGAACCTATGACCAGGCTGACTTAGGAGGGTGCTCTGTTCCAGTGGACGAAAGAGTGTGAGATGAGCTTCCAGAAGCTCAATATAGCTTTGACTACAGCCCCAGTTTTGATATTGCCTATAGGTTTGGGATTTTATACTGTCTATTGTGATGCCTCGAGGATTAGCCTTAGGGCGGTAATGATGTAGGACGGCAGGGTGATTGCCTACGCATCTAGGCAGTTGAAGGTACATGAGAAGAGTTATCCTGTCCATGATCTCGAGTTAGATGCTATTATTCACGGCTTGAAGATCTGGCATTATTATTTGTACGGTGTTCCACGTAAGATCTATACTGATCACCGGAGTTTGCAGCATATGTTCAAGTAGAAGGATTTTAATTTGTGCTAGAGGAGATGGTTAGAGCTGCTGAAGGGCTATAATGTCACTATCTTGTATCACCTGGGCAAGGATAATGTGGTGGCCGATGCTTTGAGTTGCCGGGCAGAGAGTCTGGGGAGTTTGGCTTATCTACCAGCAACGGAGAGGCCTATGGCAATGGATGTTCAGGCCTTGGCCAGCTAGTTTGTGAGATTGGATTTTTTCGGAGCCAGTCAGGTTTTAGCTTGCGTGGTCTCCCATTCTTCCTTATTTGATCGTATCAGGGAGCGTTATTATGATGACCTTTATTTGCTTTTCCTCAAGGACAAGGTTCTACACGGCGATGCCAGAGATGTGACTATTGGTGATGATGGGGTATTGGGGATGTAGGGTCGGGTATGTGTACCTAATGTTGATAGGCTTCGGGAGTTGATTCTAGAGGAGGCCCATAGTTTATGGTATTCCATCCATCCAGGTACCGTGAAGATATACCAGGATTTGAGGCAGCACTATTAGTGGAGGCGAATGAAGAAGGATATAGTTGGGTTTGTAGCTCGGTGCCTCAATTGTCAGCAGGTATAGTATGAGCACCAGAGACCGGGTGGGTTACTTTAGCAGATAGAGATTCCGGAGTGGAAGTGGGAGAGGATCACCATGGACTTCGTAATTGGACTCCCACAAACTTTGAAGAAGTTCGATGCCATTTAGGGAATTATGGATCTACTGACCAAATCCGCACACTTCATTCTTGTGTGTACTACCTATTCTTCGGAGCGGTTGGCAGAGATTTATATTCGAGAGATTGTTCATCTGCATGGCATTCCAGTTTCCATCATTTCAGACAGAGATACTCAGTTCACATAGCGGTTCTAGAGGGTCGTACAACATGAGATGGGTACTCGAGTGGAGTTGAGCACAACATTTCACCCCCAGATGGATGGACAGTTTGAGCACATTATTCAGATTCTTGAGGATATGCTTCGTGCGTGCGTGATGGAGTTTTGAGGTTCGTGGGATCAATTCTTGCCACTGGCAGAGTTTGCCTACAACAACAGTTATCAGTCCAGCATTCAGATGGCACCATATAATGCTTTGTATGGTAGGCTGTGTAGATCCCCAGTAGGTTGGTTTGAGCCGGGTGAGGGTAGATTATTTGGCATAGACTTGGTTCAGGATGCTTTGAAGAAGGTTAAGGTGATTCAGGATAGACTTCGTACAGCCCGATCCAGACAGAAGAGTTACACGGACCGGAAGATTCGTGATGTTTCCTATATGGTTGGAGAACGGGTCTTGCTTCGAGTTTCGCCTATGAAGTGCGTTATGAGATTTGGGAAGAAAGGGAAGCTGAGTCCGAGGTTTATTGGTCCTTTTGAGATATTGAGATGTGTTGGAGAGGTTGCTTATGAGCTTGCCTTACCTCCCAGCTTGGCAGGAGTTCATCCGATATTTTATGTTTTGATGCTCCGGAAGTATCACGGCAATCCTTCACACGTGTTGGATTTCAGTTCAGTCTAGTTGGACAAGGATCTATCTTATGTTGAGGAGCAAGTGTCAATATTGGACAGGCAGGTTCGGAAGTTGAGGTCAAAGAATATTACATCAGTGAAGGTTTAGTGGTGGGGTCAGCCAGACGAGGAGGCAACCTAGGAGACTGAGTAGGATATGCGGAGCCGTTACCCTCATCTTTTCACTACTTTAGGTATGTCTCTATGCTCCTTCAAGGACGAATGAATATTTTTAAGAAGGGGAGGATGTAACGACCTGGCCGATCATTTTAAGAATTAATGCCCCAATCCCCTATTAACTGCTTTCCCCATGTTACTTTCTGCTATTGTGAGTTGCCGGGAGGATTCGTTTGGAGTTTTAGAGTGTTTTGGGACACTTAGTCCCTCAATGAGAGCTTAAGCTTTAGAATTTGGACCATAGTCAGAGCAGTATGAAGACAACCTCGGAATGGAGTTTTGTCGGTTCCGTCAGCTCCGTTGGGTGATTTCGGGCTTAGGAGTGTGTCCGGATTGTGTTTTGGAGGTCCGTAGCTTATTTAGGCTTAAAATGCCGAAAGTTGAATTTTTGAAGTTTCCGGTTCGATGGTGAGATTTTGATACAATGGTCGGAACGTAATTTTGGAAAGTTGAGTAGGTCCGTGGTGTCATTTGGGACGTGTGTGCAAAATTTCAGGTCATTCGGGCAAGGTTTGATAAACTTTTTGATCGAAAGCGGAATTTGGAAGTTTTGGAACCCTTAGGCTTGAATTCGAAGGTGTTTTGATGATTTGATATTGTTTTAGGTGCTTCAAAGATTGGTACAAGTTTGAATAGTGGTATATGACTTGTTCGTACTTTTGGTCGAGGTCTCGGGGGCCTCGGGATGATTCTGGATGGTTGATGGGAAGTTGGGAGTTAGAGTGTGCAGCTGAAGCTGCTGAATTACTGTCAAAATCGCACCTCCGGATTGGGGACCACAGGTGCGGAACCACAGAAACATGTGGTCAGTCACAGATGCGACCAGATGAGGGAAAGTCAGAAGTCGCAAGTGCGGGTGCTTTATCGCACCTGCGGGACCGCAGGAGCGGTTATATTGGCGTTGTTGCAGTCCCAGTGCATTAAGTGAAAACTGCATATGCGGTTGGTTAGACCGCAGAAGCGGCACCGTAGAAGCGGGAAAAGGGTCGCAGGTGCAGAATCCCTGGGCCAGAACCTATATAAGTTTTCCTTCGCGATTTTCTGCTTTATTTCACCATTTTCAAGTCGGATTGGGAGCATTTTGGGAGAATTTGAAGAGGGAATTCAAGGGAACTACGTGGAGGCAAGATCTTTGGAACCAAAACCCGTTTCTATGGTGATGTTCTACTGATTAGACAAGAAATTTATGGAACTAGTAGTAAAATATTGGGGGGTTAGAGTTTGAAATTGGAGACGTTGATGTAGGGATTTGAGGGGTCGTTTGTGGTTGGATTTTGATGTATTTTGTATGTATGAACTCGTAAGAGTGTAAGGATTCTAGTTTTGTGAATTTTATCCGATTTCGAGACGTGGGCCTGGGGGACCTTTTGGGCGTTTTTCTTAATTTCGCGTGTTAGCTTCGAATTAAGTAGTTGAATTGGTTACTTGAAGTTATATTTACATTATGCAATTACTTTGAATATATTTGGGCCATTTCGAGTCGGGTACTCGTGGCAAGAACGTGATTTCAAGTTGATTGACCTAGTTCGAAGTAAGTGGCTTGCCTAACCTTGTGTGGGGGAGCTCCCCTTAGGATTTGGTATTTTTGTTACATGAATGTCGTGTACGTGAGGTGACGAGTGCGTGCATGTGCTAATTGTTGAAATCCCATTTTCATTGAGCTAATACCTATGTTTTCTTGTAATTTAGCAAATACTTGTACTTGAAGCCTCTTGTTTAGATTAGGAAAAGCATGCTTACGTGACTTAATTGTCTTACCTGCCTAAATTGCCTACTTGTACTATGTGCAGCATGTTAGAGTAGAAATTTCCTGTTTAATTCTTGAATAGAAATGTATATTCTTCTAAGATGGTTGTGTGTCTCCTTTAGGACTACGGGATGATATCCTGGGAGATCCCCCTGCATGTTTACTTTGGGACTACAGATCGGTATTCCGGTAGATCCCTTCTGGGCGGCTGTTGTCATCGGAAGCATTGCTGAAAACGTATAATATTGTTAGGAACATGAATTCTTACCTCGCACGATCTGAGATAAAAAGAGAGGATGACATCCTACATGCCTTATAGCTTCCTGTATATATGTGGGGTGCACAATACACCCATAAACAAGACTCTACTAGACACTGTCTATAGACAACCCTAGGACAAAACTACTCTGATACTTCTGTCACGACCCAAACCGATGGGCCGCGATGAGTGCCCGAATCCTACCTATTGAACACCCTTAAGAATGCGACTAAGATATAAACATGAATAATATTTTCTGAATTATGAGAGTAACATGCGCGTGGAAAACCTGTCCAAAAGACATATATACATATATGTGCGGAATACAGTGGGTGAGCCGGCGAGGCTGCTATAGACAACTACCCAACTATACATGACTGTCTACAGATCTCTAATAGAAATACAACTTTACAAAGACGGGACTGAGCCATGTCATACCCATATATATATATATATATATATATATATATATATATATATATATATATACAAGCATATCATGCCAAAATCAAAAGTAGCTCCGGATCAAGTGGGCAACATCATCAACATATACCAACTAATCAGGTGGTGGTGCATCTATAATGATGTAACCCTTTTTCCATGTCCCATATACATAAATATATACATATAAATATGCGTATATAGCGTTGTCTGGTCATGGGTCAATGTATATGCATAAATGAATAAAATGCACAAGAAATACGTTAATAGAATTTTCTTGATACGCCATAAAAATCAATATGTCTTTCAGATAAACCTTATCAAATACATATTTTTCTGGGACCCATGAACAAAAGATAATTATTATTCACATGGGGGATCAAGAATATAAACATCCCTAGTATTTCTATAAATAGAGTAATTTATGAAAACCGTGCATCTCCTAGTTTCTTCTGTATAATTTGGATCATGCCAAAAAAGAAAGAAGAGATAGCCTTAACATACCTGGAGTAGGGAAAAATCCGTATAATATTCTTTGTAGGAGCTCAAATCGCCATTGTTTCTCACGTTTTTAATAGTTGAAAGCTTTGAAGTAGCTACCATTCTCTGGATTGTAAAATGATAATGCATTTTGAATTGTAAAAGGTCCTAAGGTTTCTGATTGTTGAATGCTTTTGAAATAGCTAAAGAAAGCTAATTTTTCAAGATGTGAGAAAGAAGGTAACATTTTTAGATTTGCAGATCTGTTAAAGCTTTGAACTGTTAAGCTTGTAAAAGCTTGGTAACTAATGTTCTAATGATAAGATTTGTATTATAAGAGATGAAGTGTCTCTTTCTTTCTACTTAATTGCCACCTACCAAAAATGTGACTTAGTCATTTTTTTACAATGTGGCTAGCTGCCACGTTTTGAGGGGGTGGAATTTATTAAACTTTATCCACTTATTAGTTAATTAGATAATATCCCGTTATCCGGTAATTAACTAATTACCCGCATAATTAAAAATTATATCAACAACAACGACCCAGTGTAATCCCATAAGTGGGGTCTGGGGAAGGTAATATGTACGCAGACCTTACCCCTACCCCGAGGGGCAAAGAGGCTGTTTCCAGGAGACCCTCGGCTCAAGAAGGCAACAAGAGACGATATATTAGTACCATCAATAAAATCATAATACAATAACAATAATATAAAATACAAAATAAATGGAAAGTATAATAATAACCAGTAGATAACGCCCTACAACCACTAGCATCCTAGAACATAATTAACAGATGTCTCAAATTACTTAAAATTTTACTTATTTTTAATAGACTTTATACATTATTCTATCATGGTCATATAGTACCTTGTATGGTACTAGTCCATAATTATCGGGTATTATCGCTTTACCCGTATTTTATCCCAGATCGGCCACCTTCCAAGAAACTCATTTTCTTTAATTTGTGTACCCTTTTATCCTTCATGACACTTACTTATCATTTGTTATGAATAGCATAAATACGTTAACCTCAAGATAATCTTATCCCCGAGTCTACGTCGATTAACTGAAGACAAAACTTTAATGTACGAAAACGCGAGATGTAACACTTATCTTTGACCACCTTGGCCCCAAGGCTTTTAGCCAATTCTAGAACTGCAATCGTGGCCTCATACTCGGACTCATTGTTAGTCAATTTCACAGTTTTAATAGGTTGCCTAACTACATTCCTTGTAGGAGGTTTTAATACAATGCCGATCCCGAACCCCTTTGCGTTCGAGGCACTATCCGTAGAAAGGGTCTAGATTCCCGAGGTAGTACCCGAGGTTAACAATAATTCCCTTTTGACTTGGGTATTAAGGCCGGCGTAAAGTCAGCCACGAAATCTGCCAAAATTTGAGATTTTATGGCAGTTTGAGGTCGATGCTCGATATCGTACCCGCTGGTTATGACGGTCCATTTGGCCAGCTAGTCCGAGAGCTCAGGTTTGTACATGATGTTCCTCAGTGGGTAAGAGGTTATGAAACATATAGGGTGGCATTGAAAGTACGATTTTAACTTTGTTTCGGGGCTTATCAAAGCGAGCACCAATTTTTCTATGTGAAGATACGTTCTTTCGGCCTCGTCTAGAGTTCTACTGACATATTAAATAGGAAACTGTGTGCCTTCCTCTTCTCGGACTAAGACTCCACTTACCACAACCTCAGAAACCGCCAAGTAAAGGTACAGTTGTTCATCGCCTTCATAGTGTGTAGCAAGGGTAGACTCCATAGGTACCGTTTGAGTTCTTCCAAAGCTTGTTGGCATTTTGGGGTCCAGGAAAAGTTAATCTTCTTCTTTAACAGTGGGAAGAGCCAAAGCCTTTTGTCCGAAGACCTCGATATGAACTGGCCCAGGGCGGCTATATGCCCGGTTAGCCTTTGAACGGCCTTGACGTTGTCCACCACGGTGATATCCTCTATGGCTTTGATTTTATCCGGGTTGATCTTGATCCCTCGATTGGACACCATGAACTTGAGGAATTTTCTCGAACCTCACGAATGGATCCTATTTTAATGAGTTTAGATACCTCGTCCTTGATGAATACATGCTTAACTTGGAACTGCAGCCTCCTTTTCTGCTTAACCAAATGGAACTTCGGGTCCAAACTCAGCTTATGAGTGGTTACCTCCGGTGGGATCCATGTCATGTCAAGATGGGACCAAGCAAAACAATCAATGGCAGCTTTATGAAAATCAATAAGTGTTTTCCTACGCTCTAGGGTTAACCCCGTGCCCAGGTATACATTTCGATCTGATAGGTGTTTGATCGGTATGACTTTCTCCAACTCTTCGACCGCTGATTTGGTGGCATCGGTATCATCAAGAGCTATAAAGATCTTGGAACTCCATAATCATCTTCCTCGTATACTTGTCGTTCCTTCGGCCCGACTGGGACTGGCATCAATGATTGCTATTTAGTTTTTTTCCTTGACCAGCTTCACGTTCCTTGACGTTGATATGATGGTAGGATATAATCTCGTGTTTTAGTCTTTTTGCACTTTAATTTACTGCACTTTAATTGAGTTTGAACTTTAATCACTAGTGTTTTGCACTAACTGCGTATTTTATGCCTTGGCAGAGTGATTCTGAGCTATGTAGATGTTATGGAATGAATTCGAGCTATTTGGAGCTTTGAAGTCTGAGTAAAAGCACAATGCATTAAGCCGGGATCGCGTTCGGGGGTCGAGAACCACGTTTAGACTTCAAAAACAAAGAAAAAAAGCCAACCTCTAAGAAATCACAATAGCCGCGGCACGTGGTGTGCCGCAGCTGCCAATTTTCTACCACTAGTCAATTTGCAAGGCCTATGATAATCCCCACTACTGCCCCTCCTGATGCGTCGCCTCATGCAACTCGCCTGTGCATTTTTTTAAAGAGCTAGAATCCTATTTCGCGTAGGAGAAGGTGATTTCGTTTTTGACCGACCCTACTTAGTATAGATATATGTAATAACGTTATTTTGAAGACTATTAACACGCCATAGACCTAAGGAAGCAGAGGAGGAGGTGCAGAAGCAAAGGCACAAGGATTTCATCATTCAATCCTCACTCAAGACAAGAGTTTGGATCGTTTTATGTTTTCCTTTAACTTAAACATATTTGTGATGAATTGCTCCATATCTATGGAGTAGTTCTTTTTACGGTTTGATGGATTTGGTGTATTGATACTTGTTTGTGGATATTAACTCTAGTTTTATGTATTGAATCGTTTTGGATGTTTTAATCGTTGCATCTATATTCACTTGTTCATGTAATCGAGAGAGGCATATCTTGTGATATTTTCTGTGTTTTATGTTGTTGGTTGAATTTATTAATTCTTCTTAGTAATGGGAAGAGGCTAGTTGAATTGTTTATTAAACCTAGTTAGCAGGATAATCGAGAGAGATTCTCGTAAAGACCAATCCACTACGAATTGTTGCATATCTTTATGTACGTAAAATTGGTTCATCTTGTAAGGTTGAGAATTAATCGGGAGAGGAGTTTCTACTAAGCAATTTAACTAATAACCAAGTGAATTCGAGAGACTAACTTGAACATTAGAAGTGAATTATCTAGAGCTAAATCCCAAACATTTGTCTTGTACCTATCCTATCAACCCTACCTTCTCCCAATTGATAACCGTTTTTGCTTATTAGTTGCGTTGATAGTCATTAGGCATTAGTTAAAACTCTTAGTTAATTTTAGTTTTAATCATACAAACCTCAATTATTGATTATCTTGTATAGCAATCTAACTATAAACTACGATAATACTGATTAACTTCAATCCCTATGGATACGATATTATATTTTTACTATATTCGACTAGCGAGCATATTTAAGTGAGTGTTTTGCGCTCGTCAAATTTTGGCGTTGTTGTTGAGGATTGGCAATCAACAATGTTTGAAATAGTTTTTTGGTGCTAATTCGGGAATTAGGTTTTAGTCTTTTTTCTTTTCGTTTCTATTTTCTATTTTATTCTCTTTATTAATTAACTTCTTTTCAAGATTTGTTTTATTTTTCCTAACAAGTTGGACAAGATATTATAGATATTAAACTCTAAATGTTGTGAAGCTGGAGTACAACCAGCCTAACAAGATGGTTAAAGAGTTAGCAGCTGAATATTATCAGCGGTCTGCTATGTGTTTTAAAGGCGATGAAGATCATCTATGGATTGATTGTCAAGTAGGTATGCATTCGTCCTATGGTTCGTATTTGAACAGTCTCACTCTGTTTTCTAGTTTGTACAAGTATGAGAATTCATATAGGCACAATATTTACTCTGGTTGGGATGAATATCTTTATTATAACTAGAATGAAAGTAAAGTGAGACAACCACCTCTAGGGGAGAATGATAGTTTGGAAGAGCTTGTGTATAAGTTCATAAATAAGTTGGTCAAGATATTTACACAAGATAATGAAGCCATAAATAGCCTAATAATGCAAGAAAGTCAGATAATAAGTACACTTTCAGAAACCTCATTGCATTGTGATGGTGAATATATGGAGGAGATACCCTGTGAGAATGAGCCAACCCAAGCAGATGAGCATCCACAAAGAGATCTTTTCTCTGTTCAAGAGGACTCTGATTCACTGAGATGATGAAAAATAAGGTTGTGGTTGAGTATGAAGCAAAGGTAGAAGAGTTCAGACCCCCATCCACCTTTCTACATCTGCAACATGTAGACATACCATAGGAATATTCACTTAACCTTAATTATTTTTTTTCTTATTGTAACCTTGATCATGTGGATTTTATTTCTGGTGATTTACAGGAATATGTATGAATTGAGACTGTGAAAGAATGCAGGAACAAGTTGATGATTCTCATGAATGAGTAATTCACCGCTCAAGATGAAGACAAGAAAGAAAGAAAAGGGAATGTCTTTTAGATATTTTAAAAAGACTTGAGTTTAATGAGCTCCATAAATAATCCCAAGGAGCGAAAATGAGTAAGGAGTTCAGAATTAGGGGTGAAGTTCACAAGTTCTCGGAAAAGAAGAAAATTCAGGGAAGTTTTCTTTACCTTATGATTTTTAATTGTGTGTTATGGGGACATGCCATAACTTAAAGTGTGGGGCGGGGGATATTTGTATGTATATTAGTTTTAGTTCTTGCTTTAGTTAGTTATTTTTGTCTTTGTTAGTTTGAGTAGAAGAGATAGAAAAAATTAAAAAAACATAAAAAAAATTAATTTTTTTTACTTTTCCCGATGATGGATATCATATCGACAGGTTTCTTGAGGGATTTAAGTAAAAAAGAAAAAGACAAAAAGATTTTATTTTGTAGGTAGCGTAATAATTCCCATTTGGTTTTTCTTTGGTCCCGGTTCTTTTCCAAGAGTTTTGTTTGAACCAGGTATAGTTAGTTTTTATTTTTGTTATGATTAGGAAACCTTGTGCTTATGATGTGAATTAAAGCAATATCTCTTGACTTTGTTATGCCTTGATAATAGTGAGTGATTTAGTTGTGACTCTTAGGCTCGGTTTTTGACTCTTGTATAAGTAACTTCAATCATATGCTCTTAACTTTGCTTAACTACTTTGATTAGAGTATCTTGATGAGTCCAATCCTGTGTGAGTTATATGCCATGTGTGTGTGAGGTTTTTGGGTTATTATGTGCATTGTATTTGATGTCTAGAACTTGCAAAGCGAAATAGTAGTTTAGTCAGTCTTGGAAGTGATCTACGCATTTCTTTGTTGTGCTAATTATATGCTTTTTCCTACCTAATTATTATGTATCTTAGTTAACCCCTTTGAGCCTGTAATCATGTTTCTTTGGCAACCACATTACAAGCTTTACCCATCTGTTTGAATTGATCATCTATTTGAACTTTTTCACCTCTCTTGAGCACTTAAAATTGTTTTGAACTTTGTAAAAGTTGAAGTGTGGGGCGGTTGGTTTGGCTTTTGAGTGGAACTATTGAAATAAGGAGAAAGATACACTGTTTTGAAAAAGTAAGAACCACGCAACTAGAAATTAGGCCTATGGCCACTTGAATTTAATTTAAAAAACGAAAGAAGAAAAAATAGTTGTATTATGTGCAATTGTTCCTTGATAAGTGGTGAACATTGATGTAATTATGCTTAAATAATTTTGGAGTTGATGTATATTTATGTGAAGGTGAAGTTTTGGTTTGACATAAGTATGGGGTTTGAATATTAAAGTGTATGTATTGAAAGTTCTTAGGGAGGTGTAGTCACTCTTATATCTAAATATATCCTACCCAACCTGCAGCTTACATTATAACCAATTGAAGTCCTACTTGATCCTTGACTGAATGAGCTCAATTAGTAGAGAAGTACACTATGGGCAAGCCTATGGTTCATCTTTTGTGGCATATGAATGTTGATTCTGAGAGCGAGCGAATTCTTTCTAACTTGAGTTCCAAATTGTTCTTAATTTTTATTGTGTGTAGAACTACTCTCTATTGTGGAGTGAGGAGACTTGATTCATGAAGAAAATGTAATGTCATTGACCTCTGTATTAGAGTAAGTGAGCGGGTCCATTAACTGACTCATACACTAGGAAGCAAGATGTCACATTTTGGGGACAAGTAAGCTTGCTAAGCATTGAATATTCTAGGTGGAAAGATCAAAAAAAATGTGCACCAACTTATCTCATTTTTTTGTTGAAGAAAAGGTTATTAAGAAAGGTTATGTTATATGGCATTATTTTGGATTGCTTTTCTTAAAGTAAGCAAAATCGCTCCCCTAATTAGTAATATTGTCCATAAGTTTTAAAGTGAGGTGCTAAGACTAAGATTCATTCTCCAATTCAAGAATGAAGGTGTATTATATCCAAAAAAGGTGTAACGACCTGACCGGTCGTTTTGAGCTTTGGCCCATTCTTCGGAGGTTTGAGGTCATGAACAACTTCACTTCAGGTATTATGACTTGTACGCATCGTCGGAATTGGACTTCGGGAAGTTCAAAGTTGATTTGGAAAGAAAATTCTCATTTTAGAAGCCTTTAATTGAAAGAATTAGCTAAGATCAGATTTGTGACTAAACGACCTCGGAATCAGGATTCGAAGGTTCCAGCAGGTTCGTATGATGATTTTGGACTTGGGCGTATCTCCGGGTCGGGTTTTGGATAACCCGGGAATGTTTTGGCGCCTATTGTGGAAGTTAGCATTTTGGAAGAAATTTCATAAGTTTGGGTTGAAGCGCATTTCAGTGTTATCGATGTCTGTTTGGGATTCTGGGTCTGGGAATAGCTCTGTATGGTGATTTTGGAGTTGGGAGCATGATCAAAAGTGAATTCAGAGGTCTGTAGGTCATTTGGCTAAAGTCAGAAATTTGAAGGTTTTTGAGAAGTTTGATCGGAAGTGGACTTTTTGATATCGGGGTCGGAGTCCGATTCCGGAAGTTAGAGTAGGTCCATAGTATCAAATATGACTTGTGTGCAAAATTTAGGGTCAATCGGACGTGATCTGATAGGTTTAAAAATCGAAAGTTGAAGTTTGAAATTCTAAACTTCATAAAGCTTGGATTGGAGGCCGATTCATGATTTTAGCATTGTTTGATATGATTTGAAGCCTCGAGCAAGTCCGTAATGTATTTTGGGACTGGTTGGTATGATTTGTTGGGGTCTCGAGGGCCTCGGGTGAATTCCAGGTGGTTAACGGATCGAAAATAGAATTTTAGGAAGGCTGAACTTGCTGGTTGCTATCATAACCGCACTTGCGAGAATTGGGCCGCAGGTGCGGAGCCGCAGAAGCGACCAGAAGAGCCGCAGATGCGGTTTTTGACTGGAAGTGAAGGGACCGCAAATTCGGTCATTTTTCCGCAGATGCGGGACCGCACCTGCGGTGGAGAAGATGCAGAAGCAAAAAAAGGGCAGCCTGGGAAAGACCGCAAATGCGGTAGTGGGGCCGCACCTGTAGAACCGCAGAAGCAATCGAGGGACCGCTGGTGCGGAATGTACTGGAGGCAGAGAGGTGTTTTAAAAATCGGGATTTGTCCATTTCCTCTCATATTTTCTTGGCTTGGGCGATTTTTGAGAGAGCTTCAAGCGGGATTTTTCATCATCAACGATAAGGTAAGATAATCCCATCCATCTTGAGTTAAATACATCGATTATGTATGAATTTTAGCATGTATATTGGTAGAAATTTTGGGTTTTGGTAGAAAGACCTAGAAATTTATATTCTTGGACTTTGACCACGATGGGTATGGAATTGAGAGTAAATTATATATTTGAGTTCGTAGAATTATGGGTAAGCTTAATCTTCGAAAATTTTCAGAATCCGGGCACGTAGGCCTGAGGGCAATGTTGTCAACTTTTCGATCGGGGTTAGGAATTGTTATAAATTTGACTGTAATGATTAATTGAGCATATATTAATGGATTTGCATAATTATTGACTAGTTTTGGAGCGTTGTGCATCAATTTGAGTCTTCGGAAGAGCGTGTAATGTCGGTTATGGATCTTCGGAGCGAGGTGAGTTTCCTTTCTAACCTTGTAAGAGGGAATTGTCCCCATAGGTGAGTTAATTTGTTATGTGCTCCTATTTGTGGGGGCTATGTATGCACGAGGTGATGAGAGTCCGTGCGTAGCTACTATTATGCTATAGTCCGGGTAGTTTAAGACCCAAGAGCATGTTATACTTGGATTATTTGTGAACTTATTGACAGCTTGAATTGCTTAAATCACATTGAATTAGTAAATGAATTTCTAAACTGATTAAACTTAATTTTTCTTAAATGGTTAAAAGAGGATTGGCTTTCTTTGGAAAATTTCTCCGTGTGGACTTTTTGGTTGTCAGTCTGTATGTATTTATTTTTAGAGCGGGCCGAATGCCTCGACAGATTTAATAGATGCATCTATGGTTCGCGTCGTTCGACCCTCGGCAGTGCACAGTTTAAATATTGTTGGATCGGGTCGTACGACCTCGGCATGATTTGCGCATGCTTGTATTACTTGCCTTGAAACTCATTGAAGTCGTTGTTGCCTTCTCCTTGGCTTATGAAATTATGTTTAAATGATGAAGAGAAATTTGGAAATTTTCTATAAAAGAAAGAATTGCTTACTTGCTTCATTCCATTGAATTATAATCATATTTATAAAAATCCCAGATTTACTATATTATCGATATAACATTATTGGACCACTAGTAAGTGTCGAACTCGACCTCTCGTCTCTACTTCTTCAAGATTAGACGGGATACTCATTGGGTACACATTATTTTTGTACTCATACTACACTTGCTATCCATTTTTGTTGCACATGTTCGTTTGTGGCTAGTAGCTTAGTGGCATAGTGGCTTTGGTTGATACAAAGACTTAGGTGAGCTGCATTCCTCGAGGTGGCCCACAGCCAGTACAGTCTCTTTCAGTGTATTGTAATTACTTTCTGTCTAATTTGCATTCCGGACAGTTGTGCTTTATTCGATTCCTTAGTAATTGCTCATGCACTTGTGACACCGGGTTCTGGGATGATCACGTGATTTTTTTCAGTAGTTAAATTTTGTAAAGACATCCTCATTTATTCAGTGGAGATTATTAATTATTATTTATTTGTTTGAAGGAAATTATTTCAAAATAATTATATAAAATGAGAATTTATTAATACTTCCGCAGTGGCTTGCCTGACAGTGGTGTCCGGCGCCATCACGACCCTTAGTAGATTTTGGGTTGTGACAACATGGTATCAGAGCACTAGGTTCCCTTAGGTCTCACGAGTCATGAGCAAGTCTAGTAGAGTCTCGTGGATCGGTACGGAGACGTCTGTACTTATCCTCGAGAGGCTATGAGGCTGTTAGGAGTACTTCCCTTCTTGATTCCTCGTTGTGCGATTTGATTCCTTGAGGCTTAGGCCCTTGTTTCCTTCCTGCTCAATCTTATGTGACGTGAATCGCTTGTTGTAAATCGAGAATTTGAGAATCGTAATGATACTATGAATGTGGTGCGGGTGTTTCTCCCTGCGTGGTTATTTGAGCTATTATCGTCGCCTTGTGGAAGGATATTCTATTGTTCCGGCTCAGTAGCGGTAATTCTGAGAGCTCTGAGGCTAGGCACAAGTTGCCATGATGCTTATGAACAATTATTCCGCCGTATTGATATGATGGTAGGATGTTTGCCTACGTGTCAAGGCAGTGAATGACTTGAAGGAAGGTTTACTTAGTGCATGATCTAGAATTCGGTATTTTATTCCCAAAAGGGGAAAGGCAATCTAGTGAGAATGTCCAAGTTTGGGTTAATGGGGTAACAAGACTTGGTGATTGCGGGCGTGGTGGAGTTTTCTTCTATAATGAGGTGTCGTTGTCCTTGTTGTATGTACTAAATTCGCCGGTGTTATGATCTTCTACAATTCACCTTTGGAGCAGGATATTGTGAGATAGTATTGAAGAAGCGACGGTCAGAGATCACGGGGTGCGGTGGTTCAGGATTGAGTCGGTGTTTCTGATGTCGACAGCTCGAGAAAGATGATCTTCGGAAAGGTTTAGAGTTACTAGAGACTTGTGGGTTCAAGTGCTACGAAGTTAGATTTTATTTGAGGCAATAATTGAGTAGCAAAGTATGAGGAAGGACATGTGGGAAGTGTCAGGCGGTGGCTAAAATTTCTGGAAGGCCAGGTATAAGAAGCGCGGGTCGAGTAGTTGATTAAAGAAGCGAGTTTGCCCAAAGTGGGAGAGTGGCGAAGTTGTATATGGGCTTGGTGGTAGGATGACTACGCACTTTAAGGAGAGTTCGGAACGACTTGGGGATTTTAGTGATTGGTGATTGGAGTCTATGGAGTTAACTAAAGTATGGGCTATTATGCGGCAGAAGATTTGATATAACAGGAAGGAGCTGCTTGAAATGAAGAAGGATATCGCATAACTTCGAATCGGAATGTTGTTACCACACATTTAAGTGATGTCCACAAGGGATGAATGGACTTGTGCAGTTATAGAGTGAACTCGGACTTAGGATGGGTTATTGACGTCTTAGTGGTTGTACTCCGTGCACCAGCGTTGGAAGATGTCGGGAAGTGATTTCCATAGGTGGGTTATTCCCTGTGAGCAGGCTAGCGGTCCCATGGTTGACGAAGTTTCTGCAAAGAATTCTATGGGTATGTTATTTGGATCGGGTGTCACGCCGCCATGGTTGTGTTGTGTGGATCGAGTGGCACGCCGCCATGGTTACGCTGTTTGGATCGAGTTGCGCGCCGCAATAGTGTGATGTTCAGTAAAGTTCCCCATGTCTGTTCTTATGTGTTTTGTTTCCTATTTTCTGAGGAAAGCTCGTATTAGCTGTGAGCCTGCATCGCATGTATGATTCGCGAACGGGGTAATCGGATTTCCTTTTCGGAGTTCATTTTTCTTTCGTACCGCATTCGAATTGGTAGCCTATTGGCACATTGTGGCATCATATGAGACTTTGGATTATGTCCGGGGTGGCTTGTAGATGGAGCACTTTGTACTAGGTGAGACGAAATCATTGGATTTAGGATCAGTGCAATCTGATTATATGAAGTACATTAAGAAGTTAAGACCATTATTCGGTTCAGAATGAGGTGAGGGTTCTTGTCAGGAGTATAGACCCGATGATTTGTTGATTTGGTAGTTGGTTATGAATTTCGATGCCTATCTTTCATCGTGGCGGTATTATAACAGTTAGAGTAAGAACTATGTATATCCTGAGGTGCGTTGTGAGCATCAGATTCGTGGAATTTCGACTACCATGCTCAGATAATGTTATTGTGGTCCTGTGAGTAAAATGGTACAAGGGGTGAATTCAACTAAGGTATGCAGTCATGTTCTGGTACATCGTGTAGTGATTTATACGGTGTTCTTGTATTGGGAGCAAGCCTGGTAAAGAATTTCGGATGTTGAAACTGGGCTCTAAGGCTCATTTGTTTGAATAAAAGAGAATATCTTTAGATTTGCTCAAGCCAATGTGCTCAACTGAGTTGTGGTGTCATGGGTAGGTGCACAAGGTGCTTAACTACGATTTCAAACGACTCCAGTGCGGTTCTTAGCACGTTCGAGGATGAACGTATGTTTAAGTGAGAGAGAATGTAACGACCCGACTGGTCGTTTTGAGCTTTGACCCATTCTTTGGCGGTTTGAGGCCATGAACAGCTTCACTTCAGGTATTATGACTTGTACGCATCATCGTAATTGGACTTCGGGAAGTTCAGAGTTGATTTGGAAAGAAAATTCTTATTTTAGAAGCCTTAAATTGAAAGAATTAGCTAAGATCAGATTTGTGAGTAAACGGCCTCAAAATCAGGATTCGAAGGCTCCAGCAGGTTCGTATGATGATTTCGGACTTGGGCGTATGTCCGGGTCGGGTTTTGGATAACCCAGGAACGTTTTGGCGCCTATTGTGAAAGTTAGCATTTTAGAAGAAATTTCATAAGTTTGGGTTGAAGCGCATTTTAGTGTTATCGATGTCCATTTGGGATTCCGAGTCTAGGAATAGCTTCGTATGGTGATTATGGAGTTGAGAGCGCGATCGGAAGTGAATTCGGAGGTCCGTAGGTCATTTTGAGGTCATTTGGCTAAAGAAAGAAATTTGAAGGTTTTTTAGAAGCTTGACCGGAAGTGGACTTTTTGATATCGGGATCGGATTCTAATTTCGGAAGTTGGAGTAGGTCCGTAGTATCAAATATGACTCATGTGCAAAATTTGGGGTCAATCGGACGTGATTTGATAGGTTTAAACATCGAAAGTTGAAGTTTGAAATTCTGAAGTTCATAAAGCTTGGATTGGAGGTCGATTCATGATTTTAGCGTTATTTGATATGATTTGAGGCCTCGAGCAAGTCCGTAATGTATTTTGGGACTGGTTGGTATGATTGGTTGGGGTCTCGAGGGACTCGGGTGGTTTCCAGGTGGTTAACGGATCGAAAATGGAATTTTTGGAAGGTTGAACTTGCTGGTTGCTGTCATAACTGCACCTGCAAGAATTGGGCCACAGGTGCAGAGCCGCAGAAGCAGCCAAGAGAGCCGCATATACGGTTTTGGACTGGAAGTGAAAGGACCGCAGATGCGGGACCGCACCTGCGGTGTAGAAGACGCAGATGCGGAAAAAGGGCAGCCTGGGAAAGACCGCAGATGCGGTAGTGGGGCCGCACCTGCGGAACCGCAGAAGCGGTCGAGGAACTGTAGGTGCAGAAAGTGCTGGAGGCAGAGAGGTGTTTTAAAAATCGGGATTTGGCCCATTTCCTCTCATATTTTCTTTGCTTGTGCGATTTTTGGGAGAGCTTCAAGCGGTATTTTTCATCATCAACGATACGGTAAGCTAATACCATCCATCTTGAGTTAAATACATCGATTATGTATGGATTTAAGCATGTAAATTGGTAAAAATTTGGGGTTTTGGTAGAAATACCTAGAAATTTATATTCTTGGAATTTGACCTCGATTTTGGGTATGGAATTGAGAGTAAACTATATATATTTGACTTCGTGGAATTATGGGTAAGCTTAATCTTCAAAAATGTTTGGAATCCGGGCACGTGGGCCCGAGGGCAATTTTGTCAACTTTTCGATCGGGGTTAGGAATTGTTATAAATTTGATTGTAATGATTAATTGAGCGTATATTAATGGATTTGCATAACTATTGACTAGTTTTGGAGCGTTGTGCATCAATTTGAGTCTTCAGAAGAGCGTGGAATGTCGGTTATGGATCTTCGGAGCGAGGTGAGTCTCCTCTCTAACCTTGTAAGAGGTAATTGTCCCCATAGGTGAGTTAATTGGTTATGTGCTCCTATTTCTGGGGGCTACGTACGCATGAGGTGACGAGAGTCCATGCGTAGCTACTACTATGCTATTGTCCGGGTAGTTTAGGACCCAAGAGCATGTTATACTTGGATTATTTGTGAACTTATTGACATCTTGAATTGCTTAAATCACATTGAATTAGTAAATGAATTTCTAAACTGATTAAACTTCATTTTTCTTAAATGGTTAAAAGAGGATTGTCTTTCTTTGGAAAATTTCTCCGTGTGGACTTTTTGGTTGTCAGTCTGTATGTGTTTATTTTTGGAGCGGGCCGAACGCCTCGGCAGATTAAATAGATGCATCTATGGTTCACGTCGTTCGACCCTCGGCAGTGCACAGTTTAAATATTATTGGATCGGGTCGTACGACCTCAGCATGACTTTTGCATGCTTGTATTGCTTGCCTTGAAACTCATTGAAGTAGTTGTTGCCTTCTGCCCGACTTATGAAATTATGTTTAAATGATGAAGAGAAATTTGGAAATTTTCTATAAAAGAAAGAATTGCTTACTTGCTTCATTCCATTGAATTATAATCATGTTTATAAAAATCCCAGATTTATTATATTATCGATATAACATTATTGGACCACTAGTAAGTGTCGAAGTCGATCTCTCGTCTCTACTTCTTCGAGATTAGACGGGATACTCATTGGGTACATGTTGTTTTCGTACTCATATTACACTTGCTGTACATTTTTGTTGCACAGGTTCATATGTGGCTAGTGGCTTAGTGGCATAGCGGCTTTGGTTGATATGGAGACTTAGGCGAGCTACATTCCTCGAGGCGGCCCGCAGCCAATACAGTCTCTTTCAGTGTATTGTAATTACTTTATGTCCAATTTGCATTTCGGACAGTTGTTGTGCTTTATTTGATTCCTTAGTAATTGCTCATGCACTTGTGACACCGGGTTCTGGGATGATCACGGGATTTTATTTCAGTAGTTAAATTTTGTAAAGATATCCTCATTTATTCAGTGGAGATTATTAATTATTAATTATTTTTTTAAAGGAAATTATTTCAAAATAATTAGATAAAATGAGAAATTATTAATACTTCCGCGGTGGCTTGCCTGACAGTGGTGTCCGGCGCCATCATGACTCTTGGTGGATTTTGGGTCGTGAAAAAAGGCTTCAGTAAGATAACATCATTAGCAACGTTAGATGCCATAGTTCTTCAACAATTTAAAACGTAAGATTTCATAGGTTTTTTGACAATTCAAAACATGAGATTTCGCAATTATAATGAAGTATGGTGCAATCTTTCTCAAGAATATTATACGGATTTTTCCCTAATCCAGGTATGTTAAGGCTATCCCTTCTTTCTTTCTGCATAATCCAAGTAACAATACATAAACATAATTTTATTCCATAAGTGGTTCTACTCTTAGCAGATAAGGATGTCTACGTTATTCATTCCTATAAAATGATATTCAAGCATGTCTAAGTATGTTCCTAAGCCTTTATTGAGGTATATGATAAAGATGTCAATATTTATAATATAGTAATATATGAATCTTCATGCACTTACCACCGAGCTACGACGTCGGGAAGTTACCACCGGTTGGGGAGTTATGTATCCTTATTTCCCACTTACAATTGTACATTATGAGTTATGGCCATGTGGGCCCATGATAGTTAAGAAAGGAAGGAGTTCAACTAACTCGACCTATGTATGTTCTAGTTTTGGTCAAATGATCATGAGTTACAAAGTGGTTCACTCGGGCCAGCACGGCACCGGGTGCATGCCACGCCTCCCCAGGTTTGGGGCGTGACATTTATAAGACTTGCCCAATTCACATCTTTAGTCTTGCCGCCTAGATTAATGACTTATGAGTCATACATGGGATTGGAAGGGTGCTGCCACGTGGGGGGAGGGTTAGTCTTATCCACCCATTCCTTATTTAAATAGTTAATCTCTCATTAACCAATAATTAACCAATTATTCACATAATTAAGAATTATCTCAAATTACTTAATATACTACTCACTTTTAATACATTTTGTGTACCCTACTATTGTGGTCATGGGGTACCTTGTATAGCACTAGTCCATAAATACTGGGTACTATGGGTCGGATCATATTTTATCCCAAATCGACAACCTTCAACGAAACTCATTTTATTTAATTCGTGTACCCTTTATCCTTCATGGAACTTACCTATCACTTGTTATAAATAGGATAAATACGTTAACCTCAAGATAATGTCATCCCCGAGTCTACGTCGATTAACTGAAGACGAAATTTTAATGTACGAAAACTCGAGATGCAACAAAACTGTAGTTTGATTGCTTGGGGGTACGGAATGGTTTAAGTATAGGGTGTTGATGGTAGGCTATAATCCCATATTTTAGTCGCTTATTGCACTCTAATTTACTGCACTTTAATTGAGTTTGAGCTTTAATTGCTAGTGTTTTGCACTAATTGCGTGTTTTATGCATTGTAGGAGTGATTCCGAGATATGTAGATATTATAGAATGAATTCGAGCTATTTGGAGCTTTGAAGTTTGAGGAATCACCACAGTGTGTCGTGACTGCCCGTTTTCTACCTCCAGTAGATTTGCAAGGCCTCTGATAATCCCCACTGCTGCCTGGCCTGGTGCGTCTCCCCATGTAGCGCGCTTGTGCACTTTTTTTACAGAGCTAGAATTCTATTTCGCGTAGGAGAAAGTGGTTTCGTTTGGGCCCGACTCTACTTAATATAAATACATGTAAAAGTATTATTTTGAGGATTTTTGACACATCTTAGACCTAAGGAAGTTGAGGAGGAGGTGCAGAATTAAAGGAACTAGGATTTCATCATTCAAACCTCACTCAAGACAAGAGTTTGGATCGTTTTAAGTTTTCCTTTAACTTAAACATATTTGTGATGAATTGTTTCATATCTATGGAGTAGTTCTCTTTAAGTTTTGATGGATTTTGTGTATTGATACTTGCTTGTGGATATTAAATCTAGTTTTATATATTGAATCATTTTGGATGTTTTAATCGTTGCATCTATATTCACTTGCTTATGTAATCGAGAGAGGTATAATTTGTGATATTTTTTGCATTCTATGTTGCTTGTTGAATTCATTAATTTTTCTTAGTAATCGGAAGAGGCTAGTTGAATTATTGACTAAACCTAGTTGAAGAGGCCACTTGATTTCCTTGATGCGGCCAATAGCTGATACAATTTTGGCAGCATCAACGTTGAAGTTATACTTTGATAATCTTTGTGCTTCCCTGGCCCCGAGTGGCCTGTCAAAACCATTTTTACTTATTAGACCTTAGCTATTGGTCTCTCGGTTGCTTCTCTTTTTGTTCCTTGCGGGGTGACGCCCCCATCCGTTTCCCCTTCGATCTACGTTATATGGTTGGTACCGATATCGAACCGGCCTCGATTCATGATTGGCCACTCTCTTTGATCTGTCGTTAGCTCTGACAGGATAAGCGAACCCGGAAGGGGCTCCGATTTGGTCGTCCTCGACTATTATTGTTTTACCGTTACCTGTTGTGGACGTCAACCCAAGTTACCGCCAGGTACTCCACCAAATTTTATTTTGGTGTTTCGAAGCCAAAGAGCTTCAGGGATTAAGTCATTGTGTGAATGTTTGAATGGCCCAATCATCAGCAACCGGAGGTAAGTCCATTCGTTCCATCCGGAACCTTGATACAAACTCCCTGAGCATCTCACTGTCTCTTTGTTTAAGCTTGAAAAGGTCCGATTTTCTGGTTTCGACCTTGATGGACCAGGCATGGGCCTTCACAAAAGCATATGCAAGCATAGCAAACGAATCAACAGAATTTGGGGGTAAGTTGTGATACCATATCATTGCTCCTTTTGGCAGAGTTTCCCCGAACTTCTTTAGTAACACCGACTCGATTTCATCATCTTCCAAGTCATTCCCTTTGATGGAGAATGTATAGGAGGTAACATGCTAATTCAGATTCGTGGTTTTGTTGTACTTTGGAATATCGGGCATACGAAACCTCCTCGGGATCGGCTTTGGTGCCGCGCTCGGAGGCAAAGGCTTTTGGATAAATTTCATAGAATCCAGTCCTTTCAATATCGGGAATGTTCCCAGGATATGGTCATCCCTGGAATTGTATGTTTCCACCTTCTTGTCGTTTGCCTCGATTTTCTTCTCAACTGATTCCACCCATTTCGTCAATGCTTCAAGCATTTTCATTATCTCGGGGCTGACCCCCAGCTCAGCTTCACTCGGACTCTTGGTGATCTGCTCATTCCTTCGAATGTTCTTTCGGGACGGTTCGGGCTCAACTCTGCTAGGGGCGTGTCTTTCATTCTGCAGCTGCACTATCCCAGCGTGTTGAGCGTACAACAATTCAAAGATTAACCGTACACTAACCTTATCACCTTCGTCTTCAGGCGTTTCTCGAGTCGTTGATCGGGGTCTCCTATTTCGGGATCAGTTGGCAGGTTGATATCGATGACTACCTATGAGTTAGCATCGCCCGGATCGACGACTGGGGATCCGTTGGGATCAGCAGGTGGCATCTCATTGCTAGGCACCGGATTGTTATTTTCGTCATGGTGGCCAGATTCAATGTGAACGTTTAAGTGGGCAGACTGAGAATTTGACATTTTTAAACTGACCTGAAATTAAGACTTTAGAGATCAAGCGTAAAATAGAGTGTGTTATGGAGATTTGTATCAAATCACCACTATTATCCTTCGCCCCACCATGTGCACCAAACTGTTTACCCTTAAAACGGATAATAATTAAATTTGTACGCGGTTTTAAGGATATGGATTGATCAACACAAATAATCAAAGATATCCGATAAACGAGTGAAAGAAAAAATAAATAATTAAACCAATTGTATTGTTAAGGCCCAAATCCAACTTGGGTTGAACAGTAATTTGGCCTTTGATCGGACCCGGTTCGCGTCCAATAGTGAATGGATAACAAACAATAAAGTAATAGCTTTGCTATAGCCAAGAGAGCAGAAAAATGAAATTGTGTTGCCTTGATTTTTGTGTTACAATGTCTGTTATCATCGAAAAACGTCCTCTTTATATAGTAGGAGAATTTCATCCCTAGTACAAATCTAAAAAGGATAAAAATCTTCCTTTCTCATTAATTATTGATTCGTAACCAACATCGGGCAAGATTCACGCAGTGATATCCGGTTAGTTACGGATATCACGACGCTCTGTTAGTCGTGAGTAACCATTTGCTATATCTCCGAGGTTCAAGAGCTCGTTTCGGGTCTAAGGAGTATTACCTTATCACGCCCGACTATGAGCCCATTGTTCATCTTTCCTGGGTCTTGGTACGAAAGGCTCCCAACCTCAATTTATCCTCGTGTGTTCGTGCCCTCCTTCCGTCTTCATTCACCGGAAAATCGGGGCATGCATTACCCCGATTTTCCCCGCATACAAAAGTCTTTCTTATCAAACAAACGAGGAGGAAGCCTGATGCTATGGGCGTCAAGCAAACTGGTAGGCACATAGATTCAACTTGTGGATATGAATAGAGTAGTTTAATAGGGCAATGCGCTGAGCCGTGGACCAAGAATGAGCTTTGCTCGGTAGGATACCATCTGACATATACGTGGCAGAACTTCTTCAAATAATTCAAAGTAAATTAAATATAAATCTGCACCGTTCTTATCCATTCAATTTATTAAGATATCTATTACTTATGATGATTTGCAGCTCCTCTTTTAGCCGCTTCTAATTAATTCTAGTAAATGCTAATTAATTTTTTTTTAATCTTTTCATTAATAACGTAACAATTTTAATAACTTTCTTTTGTTTATACAAATATTTTGACACGTCATACTTTCTTCTCTCACACCACCAAAATAGTAGATTCTTGCAAAATTAGAGCTAGATTATTTTTCTTATGATACTCGATCGGGTATAAGGCTAGGTTAACGTAAATCATAAACTAGCCAAAACCATAAAGACAAATAAGGTAAGTATCAAGAATAGATAACCTTACAGTAATCCTAATCAGTGGTATAAAAGATAATTAGTAATCTATATATGGTTAATCTGCTTTTGTGATCTATGTATAGGTTTGAACATTATTTTGTCAAAGTAAAGATGGTATAATGAAATTGAAAAATTTGGTAATATGCTTGCCATAATTGTTATTTTCTTCAGCCCAAGCAGTAGTCTTTTGTAAAGATGAACTGTTACGTTTTTCTATCAAATTCACTCCTACAATAATTTAGTAGAGTTTTACTCAAATGTTAGACATGTAAGAGATAAATATAAACTATTTTAGATAAATCTTTTTTCAATTAAGTTTATTAATTATTTTTCCAAAAACTATACAAAATTTTTATAAGACAGATAATATAGTTCTGGTAGTAACTAGTGAAAGTTAAGTTTACTTTCAAACATATCAATATGTACAATCATCTAATTGTTGTAGACGGAATCTGGTATATGCTTGTAAGGGAGGAACAATTTCTTATGAAATCTGCAAATGGAGTAAGGTCTAATTCTTGAACTCACTAAAATTAATTACTAAGTTATTATATAACAAAATCTTTCCTGTGGAAACTCCTTGGGAATAGGTGTACACTACTAAGCAAGGCAACTTCCATTTTAGGAAGCCCAGAACCAAATTCACTTTACGGCAATAACTTTTTCTGATAAATTAGTACCATATCTTTTTTTTATCCGTTCTTGGAATTATACATAGAAACGATCTTGAAAAGCAGAGTGAGTAATATGATGGAGCATTTGATAATTTTTTTTTTTTGGTTGAATAATAAAATGCATGATTACAACGCTAGGATTCTGACCTTTGTTTCCTTAATGAAAGGGTGATGACTCAGATTCGGGTGTCTTCAAAATCCACCTTATCCTCTTTTCCAAATAGAATGAGAAAACCCCTTAAACAATAATAAAAGGTACAAATTCAAACGGCATGAATAACAAACAAATCATATATTATAATAAATGAAATAATTTCATATATCACAATTATAGATGTCAGCCTTACCCCCCCCCCCACTCCTCCTCCTCTGGACACCCACCCCACCCCTCAAAAAGCCTTCATTTTCATCCATACATCCAAAATAACAAAGGTTTTATGTTTATCTATAAATTATTCTGCCTTGAGACAAGAGACTTTGTAGGTATATATATTTCTTTACGAGTGGCTTGCTAGAAATATTATCAAAAAGACCCAAGTGATCAAGACTCGCGATTTGGTAATCTTAAATTTCATGGGAGGAACAAAGGAAACTTTTGAAGCAGAAATGGGGTTGAAGCAAAACCATGGTGCTAGTCCATGGAATGATCAATGGGTGATTAATATGGAAACTGCTAGCACAGATAGTTGCGATGATTTCTCAGAATCATTTGAGTCAAGTTTTAAAGACTCAGCAAAATCTTCTTCTATAGAGTCGGTAGAGGATGATGCATCGTCTTCATCATCGTCTTATGGGCCTTTGTATGAGTTGTCCGAACTAATGGCTCAACTTCCAATCAAGTAAGTCTATGTTTTATCTATACTTCTATTATTCTGCTTTACACGAAAATAACTTTTCAAGAAACAATCGATATTTGCACAACGTACCGTAATAGGCCGGGGCTGATTTAGCGTATAAGTTGGCTTCAATCGAGTCATGTGTTTTAGCTCCGACAAGGTATATGTATTAAAAAAAAGTATTAAATAAACATAAATACTACCTCCGTTTCAATTTACGTGAACCTATTTGACTGGACAGAGTTTAATAAAAAATAAAAAATTTTAGAATTTGTGGTCTCAAACAAGTCAAAAAAAGGTTCAGAGTATTTGTGTGGTTATAAAAACTTCTCACTAAGAGTAGAATTGGAGGTTTAAGCTAAATTGTTTACAAATTTAGAAAGGGTCATTCTTTTGGAATGGACCAAAAAAGAAATAGATTCACATAAATTGAAACGGAAGAAGTACTAAATTTCAAACTTAGTAAATAAAATGGACTCGAGTTGAAGTTCCAACTCGAATTCAAAAGGTAATTCAAATTTGAATCCGCCTTTGGATCAGTACAGGCGGACCTAAAGTGTCGAACCAATAGTTTTAGCTCGGACATTGTATATACATCAACAAAATTATTGAATACGTATAAATAATAGATCTCAAACTTAGTAAATAAAATGGGCTAATGAGTAGAATTTCGAACTAAAATTCATAAGGTAATCAGCCTCCGGATCACTAGAGGCGGACCTAGAGTGTTAGGAGTGAGTACAATTGAATATATATTTTTGTGCATAAATATTTATATGCAAAAAAATCTTGAAAAGTAGTATGACAAAATATTTAGTTTTAAAGGCACAGTTTACTACTATAATGTATTTTGACTAGATACAAATTTGTCGATCATTTGCTTGAAAAGAGAAAGAAATAGTAGTATGTAATTATATAGATTATTTTATAGAAACTTTTAATTGATTTATTAAAGAAATTCTCCTATTTTATCATTTGGTTTTGCAAAAAGGAGGGTGAACTAATGAATATTTATGAATCTTTTGTACAGGAGAGGGCTATCAAAGTATTATAAAGGGAAAAGTCAGTCTTTTGGGTGTTTGGAGAGTGTGAAGAGCTTCGAGGATCTTGCGAAGAATGGGAATTCATGTAAGAGCTTCAGAGGAGGTTTAGATGGCAAAAGAACATTGTTTGGTCCAAGAGCTACCATTACAAAGAAGTCTTCAAGAAAGTCCAACTTATCTTCACTTACTTGTACAAATACTCTTGTAGCCTCTTGTAGATCTCCCATTTCTTTAAAGAAGAATTTGTAACATCAAGATTCTCAAAAAGCTTGCTGAATTTTTATTTTTTAAATCTAGCAATCTGTGAAAATGTAATTCAAAAGTGGTTAAAGTCTCTTTATAGAAATAGGACATAACCAGAATACAATCTTTTTGAAATGTGTGTGTAGATTAAAATGATTTGCAGGCACGAAAATCTCTATTTCGCCTCTTCCCCAATTTCAGTCTCAATTGTAATTGATTAGATTTTTCCTTCGTGCAAGCACTCGGCTCGCCCATTATTATGTTACACTAGCTAAATTACCCGCGCTTCGCACGATCAAATAGAATTAAATAAGAATAACATAGCGCATATCAAATAGAGTTAAATAAATATAACACTTTCGTAACACCAACAATTAAAAAAAAATGTAAGACATGCATATGAGAAAGTTAAAATAGAAAAGAAAATTCAAGTAAAAATCAACACAATTATAACTTTTTGCAATTTTATAAATTAGGCCTTTGAACCTTGTGTTGCTTGTAAATAATATTATTTTAATTATGGTAGATAATAGTATTCATTAGCGATTGTATTTAGAAGAAAATACTTGTCGTGGATGATATTAATTATTACAAACAATATTTTGTAATATTTGTTCCTACTTAATTTAAAAGTAATATTTTAATCTATTTTATTATTAACACTTATTTTTTATTTTTCTCTAATTTTTTTATCATGTAAGGGTTTTCGTCATCTAAGATTTTTAATTTTTGTATAACCTATAAAGGTAAATCTATAAAAAATTTCCGTTAGAACATGTAAAGTATTTATATGCATACGTTTAATAAGTCTTGAAACATGATTTTTTTTTTTAATATATGTATAGAAGCATCTAATTTTTTTTTCTTTTAATTAGAGAAATAAATTTTTATGGTCTTATGATTCGAAAATCCACAAAATCAAATTTTATAAGTCTTATCTATAAAAAAAATTTCTTTGACTTCCTAACTGGCTCTTTTATTTTTTCAAAACAAAATGTTAAATATCTCTTTGTCTAGCTTGGTAACAATTTTTTTTTTCGTTTTCTGGACAAGGACGAGTTCTTAGTGAGAACTCTAAATTCTACTATAATTTACGTCCATACATATCATGATGATACGAAAACACCACCTAGTCATAGGTAAAAAGACGCAGTAAAAGAGAACTAATTTTCTAGTCCTACAAAGCAACTTACTTGATGTTCTTGTAAAATATAGCAAATTCTAGTGGAACATGTTGCTCAAAAAATCACAACAAACTTTAATAAGCAAACAAATAATCAAATGCTCATCCATCATGACAAACAAATAATCAAATGTTCATCACGCATTTGTTCCAAAGATAAGTCAAGCATCGTTCAGATTAAGAGTTCTTACAGATGAAAAGTTTTTTCTTCTTCTGGAAATGAAAGGTCATCGGAACAGTTGAAAGTGCCGTTTAGATTCCTGCTCTAAACGTCGAGGTTCTAATGTGTTTTTCCCAACAGTTACAATCCATAACTGTAAAAAGGTGACTATTGAAGTTTTAACAGAGCAAAGTTTTTTAAAAGGTGCGCAAGAAGAAAATGGCAAAATTATAAGGAAAAAGATAAATATAAAACTAGGGATAGGAGAGTGCCACTTCACCTCTTTTTGTCCCTCAATTATATAGATACTAGTGTAACTATCCGCGCTTCGCGCGGTAAATATGATAAATATTAATATATACAGTATAATTTTTAATAAAAAACTCAATCTTTACCGAGCAAAAACTAATTAAGGAAACTATCATCTTTTTGGATTCTTTTAAATATTTACTTAAAATTCTTTGTCAGAAATAACACGTCAAATTATAATCCAAGTAAAATATGAAAGTTGAAATAGCCCGGCCCATTTAAATTAGTATATGTAAACATGAAGAATAAAAACAAAAAAAAATAATAAAAAGGAGAAAAGAATAGTAAAAATTTGGGGAGATAATCATAAGATACATCCAGTTCTTCTTCTTCTTCTTGTAAGGGTTTTTATTTTAGAATTTTGTTCGGAAGCAAGGTAATAAACTCTTTAAGTTCTCTCAAATAAAAATAAAAGAATAAACTAAAAAGGAAAGGAAACCAAAACAAAAGAAATAGAAAAAGAAAAAAAATCAATTAAATGTATCATGTTATTGGTAGGACTAAATTTCCGAGTTTTTAATAATTTCTTTATATATTTCTATACTATTTTCTTTCCCTATTCCAATTCCAGCAACCCAAATCAATAACTTTGTCTCTATGATCGCAAAAGTAACTACCCATATCCTTCTGTTCCCCTTTATATTCTATTGTTATGGCTTTTTCATCTAAAATCACGAATTAACCGTGCTATCTCATAGGGCAAATCGCTGAAAACGAATCCATGAAATACTCATGATTGAACTTCATTGTAGGAAAAAAGAGAATGAAAATCTATTTTTGGTTTAGTTTCTTGAGAATCCACATGGAAAGAGTTATTTGCCTTGCTTACAGAGATTGTGACATGGAATGATGATTATATACAAAAAACTGATTAAACCTGAAAAGGGACAAAAACAACGGAGCATAATTAACAAATTCGATGTTTTCGAAGATAAAGAGAAAACACAAATGATTAGGATACCTAGATCTGTGAGTTCATCTGGAATTTCTTGTTTTACGGTCAAGCCGATGAGATATATTGATGACACCAATATTAGAAGTTAGTAACACCTATTTTAACTAAGATCAAAGTAATCATGTTTTTCCCCCTTCAAATTATTAAAGATACCAAAAATAGAGTTAAATATACCAATGTACCATGTGATGAAATGACAACACATAATGATCATTTTGGAGTACCGAAACATACCCATGTAGAGTGCCCCAACTATTCTTGGGCTAGCTAGCCACTTCAGAACCACTTTCAAATACAGTGCTTACTTTAATGATTAAAAATAGCATGAAATTCTTTAGAAGGTTGGATCATTTTTCATTTTCCAACACTTTATCATCACTTCCCTTATATAGCCATAGATTCTTCATTCACTAAGAAAACTATAATAGAATGCTGGAATGGAGATAACCCTCTGATCAAGCCATCCAGTTTACCTAGAGAGATAAATTTCTGGCAAGAATAATAGCCTTGGAAGAATTGAATCTTTTCAGAGGTATATTATTTGCATTACGTAAAAATGGATTTACAAGTAAGGAAAGGCAAAGGAAATTTTAGGAGTCTGAGATATGAAAAGCATAATCCTTGTCTTCCATAAACATCAAATTAAATAACCTCAAGAGTTGTAAGAAAATTCTGCATTAATGTGTAATAAATAGTGAAATAATGTGTAGTAACCTTACCGATACCTAGGTTGGTGTCTCTTGAAATTACAACCGTTTTTTTTAATTTAGTAGTGCAACAGTTTCACTCTTTCGGATTTCGAAAGCATGACTTTTCAGAAACATAAATAGTAATCTTAAATGAATATTTTTAATTCAATCATAATAAAACCAATAAATGGAAAAAATAGGGAAAATGCTAAAAAAAATAGGAAAAAAGTTAAATGGCAATGCTCATCTATGAACTGTGCCACCTCAGCTTTTTCATTCCCTCTTTTATATATACCAGTACATGAAAAAACCTTGACATCTTATCCTAGCAGCAAATTATATCTGATAACAACAACACAGTTTATCTGATAAAGCTAAGCAACAAAAGGAAGCAGATCTTAGAATATGCCCAGTCACCTTATGTAAAAGCTTAATTGAAAATCTCATGCTTCGACTCTACGTGCTTACTCTAAAATCCTAGCAGGAACTCATTTACCTAAAATTTTCATTTAGTCTTATCAAGACCTGTAAGAATGCACAAAAACCTTAGAATTTGAAAAATTAACTTGCACAGTATTTCTATTCAATATTGTTTTTGAAAAGAAAAAAAATGTGAAGGCTTTTTGGACAAAGGAGAAAAAAATGCAATTAAATAAAAGTAAAGATAAACACCAAATCTCTTTTCTCGCATACTCCATCAAAGCATAAAATTTGAAATGAGATTCAATTTCCTGGTAAATACAATGCAACGAAAATGAAGAGAGAAGTTCCAACTAACATGGCATAAATAAAAATAGCATGGCAATAAACAAATCATAAACCTCTTTTCTTAAGAAAGGGATAACATTGTCAATAAGTAGTAATAACATGGAAAGAATAAATCGTTAATAGGTAGAAGTAGCTAGAGGGAAAGATCACATTGAGATCCAAATTGCTATTACTTCCTTACTTATAGAGTCATAGTAATGTACATATATAAAAGAATTTTTTGAGTTCTGAAAAGGATACTATATCCTAAAGAATCTTACCAACTTCCGTAAAAAGCAAAAATCATCAGTAGAAATTTACACAATCATAAATTTTCATTGAAGTCGTTATGATAAAATTTTAAGTAACAACTAAAATCACTGTAATGCATAATTACCTTGACTTGGTAGCAAATTTACATTAGTGAATATCTGCAAGAATAGGACAACGAAATTTCAAAATCAGGAAGAGAGAAAGAGCTAGAGAAAGAAGGAAGAAAAAAGAATAGAATAGAATAGAAAGAATAATAGAATCGTCGAAATTCATCAGTACATATAGAGGTGCGAGTTGGTTAGAATACAAAGAGATGCGAGAAGTTGAAAAGAATGAGTGAACAGTTACGAATGAATTATTGTACCGTTTCAAAATTTAAGAGACATGGTAGATTTTGAAGGAAGAGAAAGACCGAAAATGGCTAAAATCTGAGAAAATTGGAAAATAGATTTCCTGGCTTGTGAGGCTTGCCACATAAGCTCTTTGATTGCCCAGCTTTATATATATATATATATATATATATATATATATAGATATAAATTTTATGATTTTCCGATTCAATTTGCATTTTTTAAACTTCACTCGCATCTGATATAATTTGGGAGAAAAGAACGTAGGGAAAAGGGGGGAAACTTCACTTTATAAGCTAGCCGGTACTAAAAAGGAAATTTTACCTCCTATAGCAAATCTTTAGACTTTATTTATTATAAATAAATATCTTTTTCAAAAATTATTTTCTATAGCTACCTTTTAGGTTTTATAACAAATTATTTATTTATGGTCAGTTCTTACTTCTAAGCCTTTAAATACGCTGTGAAATATTTTTCTCTCTCCTGCTTTCTATTCTTTCTCTAACACTAACACCATATAGTATACAACTTTGCTAAGCCCACGATCTCTTTCCACTATCTCTCTCCCAACCCAGTATCTTCCCCACGCATACAACCACCATTATTAACTGATTCATCTCCATTTTCTCTCTCAAATTTGAGCACTTATGGATTGGTTCCACAAACAACATTTGATGCCAATTTACTCCGTCAAAGATAGACGTCGATGTCGTAAGCGACAATGAAGCACCCGCAAAGATTGTTAGACGAATGACAGATTCAGATACATCTGTGAAGATAGTTTTAGAATAGTTACCGCTTAATGTAGTTTTTGAAGATTGTATATGGTCGAAATCAGGAA
Source organism: Nicotiana sylvestris (assembly GCF_000393655.2). Taxonomy (NCBI): domain Eukaryota; kingdom Viridiplantae; phylum Streptophyta; class Magnoliopsida; order Solanales; family Solanaceae; genus Nicotiana; species Nicotiana sylvestris. Next base: position 68,949,547 of record NC_091061.1, on the reverse strand, counting down.
TACCCGATTTTGTAGGCTCGGGGAGTGTTGATACCCAATTTTACCCTACCTTTCCTCTGATTACTTTTCTTGTGCTCCCAATTCATTAATAATCTAATGCCCTATTTTTTAAGTTATTTATTACTATTTATAATAATAATAATAATAATAATAATAATAATAATAATAATAATAATAATAATAATTGAAGCTATAACTACTATTATAGAAATTATTATTTTATTATTACTATTAGCATTATTATTTATATTATCTTTAATATGACTATTATTGAATTAATTACTTATTTTAATATGTAATATTAAGTATGCTCAAAGTATTTTTATTGGTCCAAATTATTAGGGAGACTTGCAGCCATACCCTATATTTATGCCACCTTTTAACCTATACCCTATTTTTAAAAACTAATTCATTTCGTGTGATGACCCTGCCAGTAGTCTCATGAGTTACCGCTCCGTTTCCCCCATTTCTGCTTCTTTATGCTTCGTTATCCGTATTTTATGGTATCTGGCTGGTGGATCGAGTCCGGAATTATTTTAGCAAGGTTTGAGACACTTAATCTCTTTTAAGGAAGTTTAAGTTGGAAAAGTCAACTGGATGTTGACGTATGCGTTAGAGGGCTCGGATGCGAGTTCCGATGGTTCAGTTAGCTTCGGGAGGTGATTTATGGCTTAGGAGTGTGATCAGAATGGGTTTTGGAGGGTTGGAGTAGTTTTAGGCTTGAATTGGCAAAGTTGATATTTTGGCTATTTTCGGTTGGTAGGCGAGATTTTGATATAGGGGTCGGAATGGAATTCCGAGAGTTGCAGTAGCTCTGTGGTGTCATTTGGGATGTGTGTGCAAATTTTCAGGTCATTCAGACGTGGTTTGGTTGGGTTTTTTATCAAAAGCGAAATTCGAAAGATTTTAGAAACTTAGGCTTGAATCCGAGGTGTTTTGGTTGAATTGATGTTGTTTGAGGTGTTTTGATGATTAGATCAAGTTTGAATAAGGTATTGGGTTATGTTTGTGCTTTTGGTTGAGGTCCCGGGGGCCTCGGGGCGATTTCGGATGGTTAACAGAGAAGTTGGAATATTATTGCAGCAGCTGAAATTTGCTGCTTCTGGTGTTTTCGCACCTGCAGTTTGGGGACCGTAGGTGCGGCGCTGCATGTGCGAGGGATGGCCGCAGAAGCGGATTGTGAGGATTTGTCAGGGACTGTAGAAGCGGTCAAGTTGGCCGCATCTGTGGAGTCGCAGATGTGGAAGGCGTATCGTAGATGCGAGTTGGGCTCTTAAGTGAATTTTGCAGAAGCGGAGGATTTGACTGCATATGCGGTACCGCAGAAGCAGGTTTTGGACCGCAGATGCGGGTATCCCTGGGAAGAAGGTATATAAATCTTCCTTCGTGATTTTTGAAGGTTTTCACCATTTTTGAACACGGATTCGGGAGCTTTGGGCGATTTTGAAGAGTGAAATTAAGGAAACTTCGTTAAGGTAAGGATTTTGGACCTAAAACACATTTCTATGGTAGTATTTCATGGGTTTAGGCTGTAATTAAAGGAATTAAAGGGCTAAAAATGAAGGATTAGCGCTTGAGTTTAAGAGGCCTTTAAAAGAGGATTTGAGGGGTCATTTGGACTCCGATTCTAGTGTTCTTGATATACATAAACTCGTGGGGAGATGAGGAATCTATTGATGTAAAAATTTCTGAATTTCGAGACGTGGGCCCGGGGGTCGGGTTTTTGTAATTTCGGGATTTGTTCCCTTTATTGATTGTTTTCGCTTGGGCTTCGTTCTCTTAGCATTTTGAAATCCTCGTTCTGATTTTGGGTAGATTCAACGAACGTGGAGGCCGATTCAAGGGGCAAAGGCGTCGCGAGCTAGAGATTTAGCCGGTTCAAGGTGAGTAATGATTGTAAATGATGCTCTGAGGGTTTGAAACCCCGAATTGCACATCGTAGTGCTACGTTAAGGAAAGACACATTCTTAGTGACGAGAGTGAAGTCGTGCACTATTGGGGATTATGACTAGGTCCGTCCCGGTTGATGATTTTACCGCGTATTTGACTGAAAACTAATTGCTATGATCATTATTTAGGCTGAATGCCATATTTGGGCTTCGTGCTAGCTATTTGAACCCTTCGGGATTTTTTATTACTATTTCCTCACTATTTTGACTTTATACTTGAACTCAGTCATGTTAATTTCCACTGTTTTACTACTCAGCCATGTTTACTCAGTTTTTAAGACTTAAATGATATTTTAAATGATGTTTGGGCTGAGAAACACTGTTTTACTATTGCCCGAGAGGCTTGTGATGATTTTTGACTGAGTAAGGTCGGGGGCCTACATTGTGAGGAAACGCTGATACTAATTTGAGGTCGAGGCCTGAGATATGTACGCCACGAGGTGGCATGATTGATATGAGGCCGAGAGCCTAGATTTGATGCCACGAGATGGCTTGTTATTGCGCTTGGACCGTAAGGGGCCCCTCCAGGAGTCTGCACACCGCCAGTAAGCGCGGGTACCCATTGTGATGTGAGATTGAGCCCGAGGGGCTGGTATTGTTCTGAGTTGTTGCCCGAGGGGCGGATTTGTTGACACTAAGCCCGAGGGGAGAACTTCTATTTGTTTACTTTACATAATTACCTATCAATTACTTGTTTACTTGTTGAAAGAGGATTTTACTTGATTTTTCACTGGTTTACTGTTTTAAAATGATTTTACTGCTTCATTATAGAATGCCTTATGCCCCACATGTTTTCTTACTTTCAGTCGTTATTTACATTTGTTACTCACTAAGTTGGAGTACTCGCTTTACTCTTTACATCCCGTATGCAGATTCAGGCATAGCTGGTCCCGCTTCCGAGTACTGATTCATTCCAGCTTCAGGCGGATCTTCGAGGAGTTTTTAGGTAGTTGTTGGCGTTCGCAGCCCGGAGCTCCTCCCTATCTCTTTCCTTTATGTCCTTAGTTCAGTATTTTACACTCTGTAGTTACATTTGAGGATTCCGTGTTGTTAGATGCTCGTGACTTGTGACACCCCGGTTAGGGCTGTGTCGGATTGTACTTCCGCACTTAATTGCTATTATTCGCTACTTAGTATCATCAAATCATGTTTTAGACTATTTTTATGTTGTTTAACTGTTTAAAAAGTAAATTGGGTTTAATTGGCTGGCCTTGTCTTCACGAGAGGTGCCATCACGATCGGGTTCAGTGTTAGGGTCGTGACATTTCGTAATCAACTAGCAAAAAATCCGTAATAATATGACCATTATACCCTTTCCAAAACATATAAAAGATGCATCAAGCATACCAGATTCAAATTCCAGATCACCTCCGTATCTCCTCCATCACTCTGTCTCTCCTCAGATCGCCTCTCGCAAACCAGATTTGAACTAGATTCAAATTCCAAATTCAAAATTACAAAATACATTGTAAGTATTCAAATTCATCTTCAGAATTCAAAATAGTTTTTGAAACTGGTTGATTTCGTGATATATGTTTTCTGATTGATTGATGGAAGTTATTTGATGAACTTCACTAATATGCTGAATTTGCATTCTAAATCTGTTTAACGTTGAATCCTAACATTCTAATCCGACAAATTTAAATATGCTGAAGTTTTCCACTGCATAATATGCTGAAATTTTTTGTTTATTTGCTAAACAAGCTGAGTTTTTACATATGCAGAAGTATATGTCTTGTTTATTTGCTAAACAAGCTGAAGTTATTTAGTTCATATTTAAAAAATTAAGCAAGAAAAGCTGAAGTTTTCCTCCTACATTGGGTAAAAAATAAAACATAAATTAAAATTTCATATTGCACAAAAACTTCAGCATTAGGTGCTGATGTTTTTTAGTTAATCTTTAAAAACTTCAGCAATACGAGCTGAAGTTCTCCTCCTACACTGGGTAAAAAAAACATAAATTAAAATTACATATTGCACAAAAAACTTCAGCATAGGTGCTGAAGTGTTTTAGTTAATCTTTAAAAACAACATAAATTAAAATTTAATATTGCACATAAACTTCAGCACCGTTAATCTTTAAAAACTTCAGCAATACGAGCTAAAGTATTCCTCCTTCACTGGGTAAAAAAAATAAAATATAAATTAAAATTACATATTGCACAAAAACTTCAGCATAGGTACTGAAGTTTTTTAGTTAATCTTTAAAAACTTCAGCAAATGGAGCTGAAGTTTTCCTCCTGCACTATGTATTTTATTATCATTTTTTTGGAAAAACTTCATACCAAAAAATGCTTATGTTTTCAGGAATATGTAAGATATTTTTCATATAATTTTTTGTATGCTGAAGTTTTTTTAGTTCATATGCTAAAAATGGTTAATATTTTGTCCTGCAATATGTAATTTTCGGATAAGTTTTTGTTAATTCCTCTGTTATTTTCTAAGTTTAAAAAGAATTTTTAGTTCATGCTTGAAAACTCAGCAAAGGGAGCTGAAGTTTTCATCCTGCACTATGTATTTTATTATATTTTTTGGAAAAACTTCATACTAAAAAATGCTTAATTTTTGGATTAGTTTTTGTTAATTACTGCTGAAGTTATTTAGTTCATTTTCTCTGTTATTTTTCGAATTTGAATAGAATTAATTTAAAAAGAACACACAAAAAACTTAAAACAAAAACAGAATATTTCATTAAACATTCAAAAAGATAAATTAAATTACATAAAGAACAAAATAACATTATAATCCTTTAACTAAAAGGATTATAGAAAAAAAAGAAAAACTAATCGTCCATATCATCATCATCGTCGTCGTCACTCCCAGATGAATGAGGATTTTCATCAGCAAGATTATCAAATCTTGCAAACATCACAAGCGTATCAAGCTTGTTGTTTATTTCTTCCAGCTCCCTGTCGTACTTCTCTATGACCTCATCAAGCTTCAACTCATGCCTCAATGATGTCTTGCTTAATTTCGTCAACTATGCCTGATGTCAACATCCATTTTTCTCCCTTTTATATTTTATCTGCTAAAATATATGTGTTTGAGTGAATAAACTCGCAAGGTATAGCGTACTTATATAGGCGAAAAAACTTCTGCAAGGTATATGAAAATGCAAAGAGGAATTTTAAACGTTGTCTAATGAAAAGCATGCATGAATGTGATAGGAATGTAATTATTATACTAACACATACCCCCAACGTAATATAATTACTACTTTAATTGTGTTTGTTATGTTTACTCCTGTATACTATGCAATTAATGCTGACACATGCTCAAGTATGTTAAATTCATTTGCTAAAACTTTAGCCCAATGTGCTGAAGTTATTTAGTTCATTTCTAAAACTTCAGTACTTAATATGTCACGACCCTAAACCCGGACGTGATGACGCCTCTCATGAAGACAAGGCCAGCCAACACTTCCCATATCCAATTATTAGCAGTTAAACCATAAGAAATAAATCTAAAACATGATAAGATATCCAAAATTTAACAGATAATAACATAATTCGCGGAAAAATAATACAACGCAGCCCGATACTGGGTTGTCACTAGTCATGAGCATCTAACAGAACGGAATACTCCAAATGTATATAACTACAGAGTTTAATACAGAAACTAAGAACAGAAAGGAATAAGATAGGGAAGAGCTCCGGGCTGCGAACTCCAACAGCTACCTAGAGATTCCTCAGATCCGCCTAATCCGGAATGATCAGCACTTGGGAGCGGGACCAGATACACCTGAATCTGCACACAAGGTGCAGGGAGGAAAGCGAGTACTCCAACTCAGCGAGTAATAATCATAAATAACGACGGAAAGCAGGAAATCACGTAAGGCACAAAAGCATGCTATAATGAAGCTATAAAACCATTTAAAACAGTAAATCAGTGAAAGATAGGTAAAATCCTTTAACTCAAAATTTACTTCATGAAAAGCCTTTTTCAACAACTAAGCAAGAAATTGACAGTCAATTATGAAAAGTAAACATATAAAGGTTCGCCCCTCGGGCATAGTATCAACGAATCCACCCCTCGGGCAACATCTCAGAACAATACCAGCCCCTCGGGCTCAATCTCACATCACAATGGGTACCCGTACTCACTGGGGGTGTACAAACTCTTGGAGGGGCCCCTTATGGCCCAATCGCAATATCAAGCTACCTCGTGACATCATCACTAGGCCCTCGGCCTCATATCAATCAAGCCACCTCGTGGCGTACATATCTTAGGCCCTCAGCCTCATAATCAGTATCAAATGTTTCCTCACAACATAGGCCCTCGGCCTTACTCAGTCAAAATCTTCACAAGCCCCTCGGGCAACAGTAAAACAGTGATTCTCAGCCCAATTATCATTTAAAAGATCATTTGAGTATTTTAAAACATAGTAAACATGGCTGAGTACGAAAACAGTGAAATATATCATAACTGAGTTCAAGTATAAAGTCAAAACACTGAGAAAATATCAATAAAAATCCCTGAAGGGTTCAAATAGTTGGCACAAGGCCCAAATATGGCATTCGGCCCCAATCATGATGATAGCAAATAGATTTCAGTCAAATACGCGGTAAAATAGTCATTCGGGAGGGACTTAGTCACAGTCCCCAACGGTTCCCGACCCCACGCTCGTCATCAAATGTGTGCGTCACCTCAATATAGCACAACGATGTACAATCTGGGGTTTCAAACCCTCAGAACATCATTTACAATCATTATTCACATCGTACCGGTCAAATCTCTAGCTCACGACGCCTTTGCCCCTCGAATCGGCCTCCACTCGCATCGAACCTGTCCAAAATCAGAACGAGGACGTCAAAATATGCTAAGGGAACAAAGCCCAAGCAAAAATAATCAAAATTTGACACAAATCCCGAAATTACCAAAACTCGACCCCCGGGACCACGTCTCGGAATTCGATAATTTTTACATCAATAGATTTATTATCTCCCCATGATTTCATACATATCAAAAGTTTTTAAATTCGACCTCAAATGGTCCTTCAAATTCTCAATCAAAGGTCTAAATTTCCAAGCCCTAGTTCTTCCATTTTGGCTTAATTTCCATGATTATTTAGGTGGAATTCACATTAGAATCGAGTTTTAGGTCCAAGAATCTTACCTCCAAGTGATTCCCCTTGAATCCCTCTTCAATCCTCTTCAAAAAGCTCAAAAAACAACTAACAATGGAGGAAATAAACCCCAAAATTGCGAACAAGATGAATATTTAAACATTCTGCCCAGGCCTGAAATCCTTTTTAGCGAACACGGTCAACTCCTCGCGTTCGCAAAGCACAAAAATTCCGTTGACCAAAACTCTTCTTCGCGAACGCGACCTCTCCATCGCGAACGCGATGCCTCAGCTACACCAACCTAGGCGAACGCGACTAGGCCTCTCGTTAACGCGATGCTTACCATTCCGGCCCTTCGCGAACGCAGGACCCCCCTTCGCGAACGCGAAGGCCAAACCTGATGCCTCCCCTCCTGACCCTTCGCGAACGCGAGGGTCCATTAGCGAACGCGAAGACCAAAATACCTGCAACAGCTGAAACCAAAATTTGCAGTTTCTCTTAACTTAAAAATGATCCGTTCAACCCCTCGAAACTCACCCGAGGCCCCCGGGACCTCAACCAAAGGCACCAACATATCCTAAAATCTTATTCAAACTTGTACCAATCTTCAAAACACCTCAAACAACATCAAATCAACTAAAACACATCAGATTCAAGCCTAAGTTTCTCAAATCTTCGGAATTTCGCTTTTGATCAAAAACCCAACCAAACCACGTCCAAATGACCTGAAATTTTGCACACACATCTCAAATGACACAACGGAACTAATGCAACTCTCGGAATTCCATTCTAACCCATATATCAAAATATCTCCTACCAATTAGAAATCGCCCAAATATCAACTTCGCCAATTCAAGCCAAAATCTACTCCGAACCACCAAAACTCATTTCGATCATGCTCTTAAGTCCCAAATCACCTCTTGAAGCTATCCGAACCATCAGAACTCACATCCGAGCCCTCTAACACATAAGTCAACATCCGATTGACTTTTCCAACTCAAGCTTCCTCAAAAGAGACGAAGTGTCTCAAACCATACCAAAATCATTCCGGATTCGATCCGACCAACCCAATACCACATAACACGGATAAACAAAGCATAAAGAAGCAAAAATGGGGAAAACAAAGCGGTAACTCATGAGACGACTGGCCGGGTCGTCACATCCTCCCCAACATAAACAAACGTTCGTCCTCGAACGAGTCAAGAAACTTACCTGAAGTCTCAAACCGGTGAGGATATCTGCTCCGTATCTCCCACTCGGTCTCCCAGGTAGCCTCCTTCACGGGCCGACCTCTCCACTGCGCTTTCACTGAAGCTATATCTTTTGACCTCAACTTTCGATCCTGATGACCCAAAATAGCTACTGACTCCACATCATAAATCAAATCATCATCCAACTGAACCGTGCTGAAATCCAAAACATGAGACAGATCCCCAATATACTTCCGGAGCATAGAAACATGAAATGCTGGATGCACGCTCAACAAGTTGGGTCGTAAAGCAAGCTCATAAGCCACTTCCCCAATCCTCCGAAGCACCTCAAAAGGCCCAATGAACCGAGGACTCAATTTCCCTTTTTTCCCAAATCTCATAACACCCTTCATGGGCGAAACCTTCAACAGAACCTTTTCACCAACCATGTAGGACACATCTCAAACCTTCTTGTCAGCATAACTCTTTTGCCTCGACTGTGCTGTACAAAGCCTCTCCGGAATCACCTTCACCTTTTTCTAAGGCATCCTGCACCATGTCTGCCCCCACTAGCCTAGCCTCACCGGGCTTAAACTAACCAACTGGATATCTACACTGCCTCCCATACAAAGCCTCATATGGAGCCATCTGAATACTCGACTGGTAGATATTGTTATAAGCAAACTCTATAAGCGGTAGAAACTGATCCCATGATCCTCCGAATCAATGACACAAGCACGCAACATGTCCTCTAATATCTTAATAGTGCGCTCGGACTGCCCGTCTGTCTGAGGGTAAAAAGCTATGCTCAACTCAACTTGAGTACCCAACTCTCGCTGCACAGACCTCTAAAACTACGATGTAAACTGAGTGCCCCTATCTGAAATGATGGAAACTGGGACACCATGAAAACGAATAATCTCCCGGATATAGATCTCTACCAATTGCTCTGAAGAATATGTAGTACACACAGGAATGAAGTGCGGACTTGGTCAACCGATCCACAATCACCCAAATAGCATCGCACTTCTTTAAAGTCCGTGGAAGTCCAACTACAAAGTCTATAGTGATCCTCTCCCACTTTCACTCGGGAATATCCACCTGCTGAAGCAAGCCACCCGGTCTCTAATGCTCATATTTCACCTGTTGACAATTGAGACGCCTAGCTACAAATTTCACAATGTCTTTCTTCATTCTCCACCACCAATAGTGCTACCTCAAATCCTGATACATATTCGCGGCACCGGATGAATGGAATGTTGCGAGCTATGGGCCTCCTCAAGAATCAACTCCCGAAGCCCGTCCACATTGAGCACACACATCCGGCCCTGCATCCTCAACACCCCATCATCACCAATGGTCACATCTCTGGCATCATCATGCTGAACTCTATCCTTAAGTACAAGTAAATACGGATCATCATACTGGCGCTCTTTGATGCGATCATATAAGGAAGACCGAGAAACCTTACAAGCCAATACCCGACTGGGCTCCGAAATATCTAACCTCACGAACCGATTGTCCAAGGATTGAACATCAACTGTAAGAGGTCTCTCCCCAACTGGAATATATGCCAAACTCCCCATACTCACTGCATTTCAGCTCAAAGCAACGACCGCCACATTGGCCTTTCCTGGATGGTACAATATAGTGATATCATAATCCTTAAGCAACTCCAACCACCTCAGCTGCCTCAAATTGAGATCCTTCTGTTTGAACAAGTGCTGGAGGCTACGATGATCAATAAACACCTCACAAGATATACCATACAAGTAATGCCTCCAAATCTTCAACACGTGAACTATGGCAGCCAACTCCACATCATGAATGGGGTAGTTCTTCTTATGGGGCTTCAATTGACGAGAAGCATAAGAAATAACTCTACCCTCCTACATCAATACACAACCAATTCCAACTCTCGAAGCATCACAATACATGGTATATGAACTTGAAGCTGATGGCAAAACTAACACTAGAGCTGTGGTGAAAGCTGTCTTGGGCTTCTAAAAGTTCTCCTCACACTCGTTCGACCATACAAATGAAGCACCCTTCTGAGTCAACTTGGTCAAAGGCGATGCGATAGATGAGAATCCCTGAACAAAACGGTGATAATAACCTGCCAAACCAAGAAAGCTGTGAATCTCTTTGGCTGAGGACGGTCTGGGCCAACTCTGAACCACCTCTATCTTCTTCGAATCAACCTGAATAACCTTGTTGGACACCACTTGCCCCAAGAAAGCCACTAAACCAAGCCAAAACTCCCACTTGGAGAATTTTGCATAAAGCTTCTCCTCCCTCAATCTCTGCAACACAACTCTCAAATGCTCTGCGTGCTCCTCCTGACTACGTGAATATACCAGAATATCATCAATGAAGACTATGATGAACGGGTCAAGATAAGGCCAGAACACACTGTTCATCAAATGCATGAACGTTGCGGGGGAATTTGTCAGCCCAAAAGACATCACCAAGAACTCATAATGACCATATCGGGTCCTAAAAGTTGTCTTAAGAATATCTGACTCCCTGATCTTCAACTGGTGATAACCTGAACGGAGATCGAACTTGGAGAACATTCTCGCTCCCTAAAGCTGGTCGAATAAATCATCAATACAAGGCAAGGGATACTTGTTCTTAATTGTCACCTTGTTCAATTGTCTATAATCAATGCACATCCTCATAGTGCCATCCTTCTTCTTCATAAATAGAACCGACGCACCCCAAGGTAACACACTAGGCCAAATGAACTCCTTATCAAGGAGTTCCTGAAGCTGCTCCTTTAATTCCTTCAACTCCGCTGGTGCCATACGATACGACGGAATAGAAATGGGTTGAGTTCCCGACACCAGGTCAATGCCAAAATCAATATCCCTGTCTGGTGGCATGCCCGGCAGGTCTGCAGGAAACATATTGGGAAAATCCCTCACAACTGGAACAAAATCAATACTGGGAGTCTCAACACTGACATCCCTCATAAAGGCTAGATACGAAAGACAACCCTTCTCAACCATACGCCGGGCTTTCAAGAATGAGATCACCTTACTAGGAACATAATCAATCACACCTCGCCACTCGATCCGTGGCACATCCGGCATAGCCAATGTGACTGTCTTAGCATGACAGTCCAGAATAACACGGTACAGAGATAGCCAATCCATGCCCAAAATGACATCGAAATCCACCATACACAATAATAAAAGATCCACACGGGTCTCTAGACCCCCAATAGTCATCACACACGACCGGTACACACGGTCTACAACAACAGTATTTCCCACCGGGGTAGATACATGAACAGGTAAAGCAAGAAACTTACGGGGCATACCCAAATAACGAGCAAAATATGATGACACATATGAAAAGGTAGAACCGGGATCAAATCATACAGAGGCATCTGTGTGGCAGACTTAAACAATACCTGTATTAACAACATCTGAAGCAATAACATCGGGTCTGCCTAGGAGTGCATAAAAATGGGCTTGACTGCCCCCTAATCGACCTCCCCCTCTGGGGCGACCCCTAGCTGACTGACCTCCACCCTTAGCTGGCTGGGCGGGTGGTGCTGAAGTAACTGGCGCTAAAGCCGATGACTGACCCCTCTACTAAGATGAACTCGCAAGATGACGAGGGCACTGCCTTTACATATAACCCATCTCACCACACTCATAACAACTCCCAGGTGCTAGAGAAGGGGACTGAAGGGAACCCCTCGCACCAGAGTGACTAGCAGATGCACTCGGCATAGAAGAGCCTTGGACTGATGGAGTATGGGATGAACTCTAAGCTGGAAGGGCACTAAGTGATGACTGGACCTGATGAGAACTATGAGAACCAGGCCATGACCCGATGACGCCCCACGATAACCTGGGCGAGCTGGCTGAGCAGGCCTGAATGAACGGCCTCTGCCGTGCTGATACTGACCCCTCGAAGGAGTACTACTGTAACTACCAGATCCTCGAGGCCTCTTGGCCTCCCTCTCCTCTCGCTCCTGGCGATGAACAGACTCAATCTCATGGGCAATATCCATAACCTCCTCGAAAAGAGCACCAATCACCCTCTCCTTGGTCATGAGAATGCGAAGCTGATAAGTGAGGCCATCAACAAACCTCCTAATCCTCTCTCTCTCTGTCAGAACCATCCAAATAGCATGACAAGCTAACTCGGAGAACCTCATCTCGTACTGCGTTACAGTCATCTCTCCCTGATGTAACCAATCAAACTCCCTACACAGCTCCTCTCTATGGGACTGCAGCACATACTTCTCCAGAAAAAGAACGGAGAACTGCTGCCAGGTAAGGGGTGTTGCACCAATAGGCCTACGCCTCTCAAAAGCCTCCCACCAAGTGAAAGCAACTCCAGAAAACTAATAAGTAGTGAAAGCGACCCCGCTGGTCTCCAGAATACTCGTTGTACGAAGCATCCTCTAGCACTTATCTAAGAAAACCTGGTCATACTCGTCCTTTACACCACTGAAGGTCGGAGGCTGCAGTCTACCGAACATATCCAACCTACGTTGTTCATCCTCCGGCATAGCAGGAACTACATAGTCCTGAGCAGCTGCAACCGATTGGGCTGGATGTGCCCCCAACGTCTGAAGTCCTTGCACGACCTGCTCAAGTGTACGAGTGGCGGGAGTCTGATTGCCTCCCCCAGCCTGAGAAGTAGCTGCGGCTGTAGTGGCTGAAACCGCCTGAGCTAGGCCAGTGCAAAGTGATAAGATCTGAGCCAAGGCCTCTTGAAAACCTGGAATCACAATGGGCACAGCTGGTGCCTGAGCTGATGCTGCTGGAGCATCCATAACTGGGACCTGATCCTAAACTGGGGTAGCTGGTGGATCTGCAGGTGCTGCCCTAGCTGTTTTGCCCCTACCATGACCACGGCTGCGTCCTCAGCGTCTGGTGGCCACAACTGGTGGTACTGGTGGTTGTCCATCCTGACCGGTAGCGCGTGTCCTCACCATCTATGAGAGAATAGAATAACAGAAGTTTAGTACTCAGATCAACAACTTCACACGATAAGAATTTCAAGAATATGATGTTTTTCCTAAAGGTTTTGCAGCCTCCCGAGGATAAATACAGACGTCTCTGTACCGATCTGCAGGACTCTACTAAACCTGCTCATGACTCATAAGACCTATGTAACCTAGGCTCTGAAACCAACTTGTCACGACCCTAAACTTGGACCCGGTCATGATGGCACCTCTCGTGAAGACAAGGCCAGCCGACATTTCCCATATCCAATTATTAGCAGTTAAACCATAAGAAATAAATCTAAAGCATGATAAGATATCCAAAATTTAGCAGATAATAGCATAATTCGCGGAAAAATAACCCAACGCAGCCCGATATCAGGGTGTCACTAATCATGAGCATCTAACAGAACGGAATACTTCAAATGTATATAACTGTAGAGTTTAATACAGAAACTATGAACAGAAAGGAATAAGATAGGAAAGAACTCCGGGCTGCGAACGCCAACAGCTACCTAGAGACTCCTCGGATCCGCCTGAGCCGGAATGATCAGCACTCGGGAGCGGGACCAAATACGCCTAAATCTGCACACAAGGTGCATGGAGTAAAGTGAGTACTCCAACTCAGTGAGTAATAATCATAAATAACAATTGAAAATAGGAAATCACGTAAGGCACAAAAGCATGCTATAATGAAGCAGTAAAACCATTTAAAACAGTAAACCAGTGAAATATAGGTAAAATCGTTTAACTCAAAATTTACTTCATGAAAAGCCTTTTTTCAACAATTAAGCAGTAAATTGGCAGTCAATTATGAAAAGTAAACAAATAAAGGTTCGCCCCTCGGGCACAGTATCAACGAATTTGCCCCTCGGGCAACATCTCAGAATAAGACCAGCCCCTCGGGCTATCACATAGAAAAATACAAGCCCTTCAGGCTCAATCTCATATCACAATAGGTACCCGTGCTCACTAAGGGAGTACAGACTCCTGGAGTGGCCCCTTACGGCCCAAGCGCAATATCAAGCCACCTCGTGGCATCATCACTAGGCCCTCGGCCTCATTTTAATCAAGCCACCTCGTGGCGTACATATCTCAGGACCTCGGCCTCATAATCAGTATCAAATATTTCCTCATAACATAGGCCCTCGGCCTTACTCAGTCAAAATCCTCACAAGCCTCTCGGGCAAAAGAAAAACAGTGATTCTCAGCCCAATTATCATTTAAAATATCATTTGAGTATTTTAAAACATAGTAAACATGGGTGAGTACGAAAACAGTGAAATATATCATGACTGAGTTCAAGTATAAAGTCAAAACAGTGAGGAAATATCAATAAAAATCCCCGAAAGCGTTCGAGTAGTTGGCACAAGGCCCATATATGGCATTTAGCCCAAATTATGATGATAGCAAATAGATTTCAGTCAAATATGCGGTAAAATAGTCATTTGGGAGGGACTAAGTCATAGTACCCAATGGTGACCGACCCCACGCTCGTCATAAAGCATGTGCGTCACCTCAATATAGCACAACGATGTACAATCCGGGGTTTCAAACCCTCAGAATATCATTTACAATCATTACTCAACTCGAACCGGTCAAATCTCTAGCTCGCGACGCCTTTGCCCCTCTAATCGGCCTCCAATCTCATCGATTCTATCCAAAATAAGAACGAGGACGTCAAAATATTGTAAGGGAACGAAGTCCAAGCAAAAATAATCAAAATCTGACACAAATCCCGAAATTACCAATACCCGACCCCCGGGCCCACGTCTCAGAACTTATCTCCTCAGAAGTTCATACATATAAAAAATTCTAAAATTCGAGCTCAAATGATCCTTCAAATCCTCAATCAAAGGTTTAAATTTCCAATCCCTAGTTCTTCCATTTTTGGCTTAATTTCCATGATTATTTAGATGAAGTTCACATTAGAATCGAGTTTTATGTCCAAGAATCTTACCTCCAAGTGATTCCCCTTGAATCCCTCTTCAATCCCCTTCAAAAATCTCAAAAAATGACTAACAATGGAGGAAATAAACCCCAAAATCGCGGACAAAACGAGTATTTAAACATTCTGCCCGGGCCTGAAATCCTTCTTCGCGAACGCGGTCAACGCCTCGCGTTCACGAAGCGCAAAAATTCCATTGACCAAAACTCTTATTCGCGAATGCGACCTCACTATCGCGAACGCAAAGGACAAACCTGACGCCTCCTTTCCTAACCCTTCGCGAACACGAGGGTCCACTCGCGAACGCGAAGACCAAAATGCCTACAACAGCTGAAACTGAAATGTGCAGTTTCTCTTAACTTAAAAATGATCTGTTCGACCCCTCGAAACTCACCCGAGGACCCCGGGACCTCAACCAAAGTCACAAACATATCCTAAAACCTTATTCAAACTTGTACCAATCTTCAAAACACCTCAAACAACATCAAATCAACCAAAACACATCTGATTCAAGCCTAAGTTTCCAAAATCTTCTGAATTCCGCTTTTGATCAAAAACCCAACCAAACCACGTCCGCATGACCTGAAATTTTGCACATATATCCCAAATGACACAACGGAACTACTGCAACTCTCATAATTCCATTCCAACCCCTATATCAAAATCTCTCCTACCAACCGGAAATCGCCAAAATATTAACTTCGCCAATTCAAGCCTAAATCTACTCCGGACCTCTAAAACTCATTCTGATAACAATCTTAAGTTCCAAATCACTTTCCGCAGCTATACAAACTATTGGAACTCACATCCGATCCCTCTAACACATAAGTTAACATCCGGTTGACTTTTCCAACTCAAGCTTTCTCAAAAGAGACTAAGTGTCTCAAACCTTACCAAAATCATTCCGGATTCAATCTTTCTTCCAACCCGATACCACATAATACAGATAAACAAAGCATAAAGAAGTAGAATTGGGAAAATAGAGCGGTAACTCATGAGACAACTGGCTGGGTTGTCACATAATGAGCTAAAGTTGTTTTCTCTGAATTCATGAATCCTGTAATACAACTTTTTCAAAAAAACATCAGCTGATATGCTGAAGTTATTTAGTTTATTTCTAAAAACTTCAACACTTAATAAGATGAAGTTTTCTATGCAGGATTCATTAATTATGTCATACATCTTTTTTCAAAAAACTTCAGCAGAAGATGCTTAAGTGATTTAGTTCATTTGTAAAAACTTCACCACAAACAACCTAAAATTCTTCTGTTCACTTTTCTAATACTTGCCACTAAACATGAATCTATAGGATGAGTTCGATTTGCGTTGTTATAACTTTCAATGGGAGGTGGACTCCTGATTTCAAATACTTGGATCATGATACAATACGTGTTCTACTTAATAAGCACATATCATTCAATACTTTCCTGAAGAAAATTAGTGAAGTTGCAAATATTGATTCAACCAGATATTCACTAAAAGTATGGTTTGATATCAAACTAAATACAAGCAAAGGAATGATTGTAACTTCAGATGAAGAACTCAGTACATGTATACATTTGCTTACAACTGATTCAGCCTACAAGAATTGCCATTTCATCATAAAAAAAATACAACCTTCCGAATCTGCAACATTCAAACAATCTCTTGCATATGCGATAGATTCAGAACCTTTTGTTGATTATCAACATGAAGTAGGATAGTCAATAATGGAAGTAGACAATGAGCAACAACCTTCTAACATTACAACTGCTTCAGAATATATAATGTTGCAACAATTACCCGCTCCTCCAATAAATTCATACCAGTTTGTCGATGACCAAGAAGAAGAAGGACAACTAATAATGCAAATTGACAACCAACACACAATCCAACAAAGTTTTTTGTTACCTTCTTCAATGATAAGCAGCAACGAAGATGAAGTAAACATGGAACTTATACCGATAACATCAGATAGAATTGAAGAAATTGCTGAAACTTCCAATGCTTCTCAGAAATCAAGAAAAAGAGTGAGGAGAAACCTGAAAGAGTCTCCACCATGTAAAATACTTAGGCATGATGCATTGCCTGAGGAAGTAAGAGTCAGATCAATTTTTGAGAACAAACAAAACATGACTAAATTTTTCTGTAGCTTGGAGATAAACCAGAAAGTTGAATTCACCACTGTTAGATCATGTTCAAAGAGATACGAGCTGAAATGCATCGTGGACAAATGTGGTTGGAATGTACATGCTACCAGAAAAAAAAATTCCATACTATTCACGGTAATAAAATATCATAACAACCATGAATGCTCGGTTGATACAAAAAATTAGATCATAAGCATGATATATCAAATTTTATAAGTGAACAAATTATAGAACATGTTCGAGACAAAAAGATAGAGGTTACACCAGCCTTCGTAGAAAACGAAATGAAAAAGAAATTTGGGATTGACATTGGTTATCACAAGGCATGGCGCGCTATTCAAAAAGTTGTTGCTTGCATAAGGGGAACACCAGAAGAGAACTACCATATTCTTCCTTCATACCTACATATGATGATGCGCAAAAACCTAGGAATGTACACAAACATAAAAAGAGATGGGCAGAATAAGTAAGCAAAACAATACTAACCATCATCCTGAAGTTTCAAATGTTCCTATTTGAAAAACTTCACACCTTATGATTTGTTTTTTTGTGTTTCACTGTACAGATTTGCTTACATGTTCTTTGCTCCTGCGACATCAGTAGCTGGTTGGTCCTACTGTACACCCGTTATTGTAGTAGATGCAATGTTTTTAAAGTCAAAATATCGTGGTGTTCTATTCGTTGTTGTATCAAAGGATGCAAACAATCAAATCTTTCCTTTATGTTTTAGTGTAGCAGATTCAGAAAACAATGAGGCATACATTTGGTTCTTCGAGGAAATGAGAAAAGCAATTCAAGTCCATTGTGAACTGGTTTTCTTATCAGATAGAAACCAATTGATCGCAAATGGGATTAGAAAAGTTTTTCCTGAAGCTCACCATGGTATCTGCCTCTATCACTTTGAGAAAAATTTAAAGCAAAGACATACAAAAGCCACGGTAATAAATCTTTTTCAAAGTCCTGCAATGTCATACAAACGTGAAGATTTTAATCAATTAATGTCCCAACTCAAAAGTGTTGACAAGAAAACATACAATTACATAATAGAAGAGCCTCTAGAGAGATGGGCTCTATCGTGGTTCCCACGACGACGTTATGATATGTTAACAAAAAACATGATAGAATCAATGAATTCCGTTTTACTAAAAGGGAGAGAAATGCCTATTTTAAGAATGTTAGATTTCATCCAAGAAAAGTTGGGAGAGTGGTTTTACGAATGGAGATAAAAGGCAAATGAAACTTTTCACAGAGTATCTATATGGGCAGAAGAAGAGATAACTAAGAAGATAGACTTGGCTTGCAAAATGTTTGTGAGTATATTTATTAACTTCAGCCTTTTATATCTGTTGCAGTGATTTACTGCTTACATTTAAAAAACTTCATACTTTTTCTTTTTGAAGCAACAATACATTAATATAGTTTATCTTAATTTTTTATTCCTTGTTAGGTGTTCAACCTTGATTCAATGTTGTTTAGAATAAATAGTGAAGGAATCGAATTCATTGTGGACTTAAAGAAGAGAACTTGTGACTGCCTAGCATTCCAACTTGATGAATTGCCCTGTCCTCATGTAATTGCTGCTATTAATAAGAGATATTTGCATAAATCTTATTACTGCTCAAATTGGTATTCAAAGGAAACATGGTTGAAAACATGTGAAGGACATGTGAATACCATGGGAGATCCAAAATCATGGGATATACCACAAAATGTACAATCTGAGATCACAAAATCTCCCGATGTAGAGATTTTTCAAGGAAGAAGACAAAAGAAAAGCCATATCTGTCACGACCCCAAATACCAGTCGTGATGGCGCCTATCACATTACTAGGCAAGCCGGACCAATTATAAACCACAACCCATTTTCATTTTAAATAAATCATTTGCTAACACGGATTACCAATTATCATAATAAGTGTTTAAAACAGCAAGATAGATATGCGGAAGTCAACAAGACATAGAAACTACACAACCCACACTGACCTGGTGTCACAAGTCTAGAGCCTCTAATACAAGTCTGAACAACCTACTACATAGATAGTCTAGGAATGTAGAAAAGTAATAAGATAGGAGGGAGAAATCAGGACTGCGGACGCCATGCAGCTACATCGAAATCCCCGGCAATTGCTGAATGACTGAAAAGCTCTCACTTGGCCTCTGGGGCACCTGGATCTGCACACAAGGTGTAGGGAGTAATGTGAGTACTCCGACCTAGTGAGTAATAAAGATAAATAATGACTGAAGGTAAGAAAATATGTATACACAAGGTATTCTATAATGAAGCAGTTAAATAGGTAATTTGTAATCAGTAAACCAATGAAAAACCAAAATAAAGTACTTCTACAACAAATAAACAGGTAATTGACAGACAGTTATGATAAAGTAAACACATAGAAGTTCGCCCCTCGAGCACAGTATCAACAATTTCAGCCCCTCGGGCTCAATCTCAAATCACAATGGGTACCCGCGCTCACTGGGAGTATGCAGACTCCGGGAGGGCCCCCTTACGGCCCAAGCGCAATATCAAGCCATCTCGTGGCATCAAATATAGGCCCTCGGCCTCATATCAATCAAGCCACCTCGTGGCATATTTATGTATCTCAGGCCCTTGGCCTCATATCAGTATTAATGTATCCTCACAACTAGGCCCTCGGCCTTACTTAGTCCAAAAATCTTAACAAGCCCCTCAGGCAATAGTAAAATAATATTTCCCAGCCCAAAACATCATTTAAAAATATCATTTAAGTCTCAAAACTAAGTAAAGATGGCTGAGTAGTAAAAGGGTGGAAAATAACATGACTGAGTTCAAGTAATAAGTCAAAATGGTGAGGAAATAATAATAAAAATCCCCGAAGGGTTCAAATAGTTGGCACAAAGCCCAAATATGGCAATCAGCCCAAATCATGATGATAGCAAATAAGTTACAGTCAAATACGCGGTAAAATCATCAATCGGGACAGACCAAGTCATGATCCCTAATAGTGCACGACCCCACGCTCGTCATCAAGCGTGTGTCTCACCTCAATATAGCACTACGATGTGCGGTCCGGGGTTTCAAACCCTCAGAGCATCATTTACAATCATTACTCCCCTCGAACCGGCTAAATATCTATCTCATGATGCCTTTTCCCCTCAAATCGACCTTCACGCGCATCGAATCTATCTAAAATCAGAACGAATACGTCACAATATGCTAAGGGAACAAAGTCCAAGCGAGAACAATTAACAAAGGGCACGATTCCCGAAATTACCAAAATCCGAGCCCCGAGCCCACGTCTCGGAATCGGGTAAAATTTATATTTTCAGAATCCTCATACCCTCACGAGTCTAATCATACCAAAATTATCCAATTCCGGTACTATTTGGTCCTTCAAATCATCATTTTATATTTTTGGAAGATTCCACAATTTTCTTCCCAAATTCCATCCCAAATCACGAATTAAATGGTGAATTCAATGAAACATAGTCCAGACAATGAAGTTCGCCCCTCGGGCACAGTATCAACAAGGAAACACATCGGAAAAATCCCTCACAAATTGGACAGAATCAATACTGGGAGTCTCAGCTCTGACATCCCTCACAAACACTAGGTATGAAAGACAACCCTTCCCAACCATATACTGGGCTCTCAAGAAAGAGATCACTCTACTTGGAACGTAATCAGTCACACCTCGCCACTCAATCCGTGGCACACCCAGCGTAGCCAATGTGACTGTCTTAGCATGACAGTCCAGAATAGCACGATACGGAGATAACCAATCCATGCCCAAAATGACATCAAAATCCACCATGCTCAATAGTAATAGATCCACTCGGGTCTCCAGACCCCTAATAGTCAGCACACATGACTGGTACACATGGTCTACAACAACAGTATCACCCACCAGGGAAGATACATGAACAGGTAAAGCAAGAAACTCACGGGGCGTACCTAAATAACGAGAAAAATATGATGACACATAAGAAAAGGTGGAACTGGGATCAAATAATACAGAGGCATCTCTGTGGTAGACTAAAACAATACCTGTGATAACAACATTTGAGGCAATAACATCGGGTCTGCCTGGAAGTGCATAGAAACGGGCACAACTGCCCCCTGATCGACCTCCACCTCTGGGGCGACCCCGGACTGACTGACCTCCACCCTTAGTTGGCGGAGCAAGTGGTGATGAAGAGACTGGCACCAAAGCCAAAGACTGACCCCTCTACTGGGATGAACTAGCAACACGATGAGGACACTGCCTCCACATATGACCCATATCACCACACTTAGAACAACTCCCAGGTACTGGAGAAAGGGACTGAAGGGAACCCCTCGCACCGGAGTGACTAGCATATGCGCTCGGCATAGAAGAACCCTAAGCCGATGGGGCACGTGATGAAATTTGAATTGGGAGGGCACTAAGTGATGACTGGCCCTGCTGAGATCCATGATGACCATGACCTGAAGATGCCCCATGATAACCTAGGCGGGCAGACTGAACAGGCCTGAATGAATGACCTCTACCATGCTGAAACTGGCCCCTCGAAGGAGCACCACTATAACTGCCCGATCCTCGAGGCCTCTTGGCCTCCCTATCCTCTTGCTCCTGATGGAGAACAATCTCAATCTCCCGGGCAATATCAACAACCTCCTCGAAGGTAGCACCCAACACCCTCTCTTTGGTCATAAGAATACGGAGCTGATAAGTAAGACCATCAACAAACCTCCTGATCCTCTCTCGAACTGTCGGAACTATCCAGATGGCATGACAAGCCAACTCAAAAAACCTTGACTCATATTGTGACACAGTCATATCCCCCTGTTGCAACCACTCAAACTTTCTATGCAACTCCCCCTTTTGGGACTGCGGTACGTACTTCTCCAGGAAGAGAATGGAGAACTACTGCCAAGTAAGGGGCGCTGCACCAATAGGCCTACGCCTCTCATATGGCTCCAACCAAGTGAAGGCAGCCCACGAGAACTGAAAGGTGGTAAATGCCACACCACTAGACTCAAGAATCCCTGCTGTACGAAGCATCCGCTGGCACTTATCTAAGAAACCCTGGGCATCCTCTCCCTCTGCTCCGCTAAAAGTCGGAGGCTGGAGTATACCAAACCTCTTAACTCGACGCTGCTCATCATCCGACATAACTGGTACTACAAACTCCTGAGCTAGTGCAACTGACTGGGCTGGAGGTGCCCCCGGCGTTTGAAGTCCCTGCACTACCTGCTCAGGTGTGCGAGCAGCGGGGGTCTGATTGCCTCCTCGGCCTGTGAAGTAGTTGCTGCTGTAGTGGCTGAAACTGCCTGACCTAGGCCAGTGCAAACTATAAGATCTGTGCCAAGGCCTCCTGAAGACCCGAAATCACGATGGGCACAGCTGGTGCCTGAACTGGTGCTGCTGGAGCATCCATTGCTGGAGCCTGATCCTGAGCTAGGGCGGCTAGTGGGTCTACAGGTGCTGCATTCGTTGCTCTGCCTCTACCACGACCACGACCACGACCGCGTCCACGACCTATGATGGCCTCCGCTGGTGGCACTTGTGGTCGTCCGCCCCGTCCGGTAGCTTGTGTCCTCACCATCTATGAGAGAATAGAATAACAGAAGTTCAATACTCGGATCAACAAGTTCGCACGATAGGAATTTCAAGAATATGAAGTTTTTCCTAAAGGTTCTGCAGCCTCTTGAGGATAAATACAGACGTCTCCGTACCGATCCGCGAGACTCTACTAAATCGGCTCATGACTCACGAGACCTATGTAACCTAGGCTCTGATACCAACTTGTCACGACCCCAAATAGCGGTCGTGATGGCGCCTCTCACATTACTACGCAAGCCGGACCAATTATAAACCACAACCCATTTTCATTTTAAATAAATCATTTGCTAACATGGTTTAATTACCAATTATCATAATAAGTGTTTAAAACAACAAGATAGATATGCCGAAGTCAACAAGACATAGAAACTACACAGCCCACACTGATCTGGTGTCACAAGTCTAGAGCCTCTAATACAAGTCTGAACAACCTACTACATAGATAGTCTAGGAATGCGGAAAAGTAATTAGATAGGAGGGAGAAATCAGGACTGCGGACGCCATGCAGCTACCTCGAAATCCCCAGCAATTGCTGAATGACTGAAAAGCTCTCACTTGGCATCTGGGGCACCTGGATCTGCACGCAAGGTGCAGGGAGTAATGTGAGTACTCCGACCTAGTGAGTAATAAAGATAAATAATGACTGAAGGTAAGAAAATACGTATACACAAGGTATTCTATAATGAAGCAGTTAAATAGGTAATTTGTAATCAGTAAACCAATGAAAAAGCAAAATAAAGTACTTCTACAACAAATAAACAGGTAATTGACAGACAGTTATAATAAAGTAAACACATAGAAGTTCGCCCCTCGAGCATAGTATCAACAATTTCCGCCCCTCGGGCAAGAATTAAACCTCGTATTTATAGAGTACCTCACAGATTTCCACCTCCGCGGACCGCACAAAATCGACTGCGGTCCACGCAAAAACGACCGCGGCCGTACAAGCTTTCCTCTGCAGTAATAGGCTGTAGTAATTTGGCCATAAATTTCACTACATATGTCTAAATTGCGATATCGTTACCTTTCTGGAAACGAAACACGAAGGGCTACAACTTTTGTTTTTAAATAATCTCAAAATTCCTTGTAGATCAAAATATATGAGCTTCCGAAGTAGGACCAGTGAAATGTCCCCCATAGTGGTCGCACTGTATTTTGTGCGATCCGCACAGCACCTACCGTGGCCGCACTTCAATTTGTGCGGACTACGCTGGTGGGTTATGAGGCTTGCAACCCTTCTAGACCTGCTAGAGCTATGATTTTCGGCCTAAAATATCTGGGAACCTACCCGAACCTCAAACCAATTGTACCAACACATCCTATGACATCGTTCAAACTTGTTCAAAACTTCGGAATGCTCACAACACATCAAATCACCAATTTAACATAGGATTCAAGCCTAAGAACTGCAAGTACTCTTAAATTATGCTTTCGATCAAAAAGTCTATCAAATCTCATCCGAATGACCTAAACTTTTGCACACACATCTCAAATGACACAACGAAGCTACTGTCAGTCTCGGAATTCCATTCCAAACCCTATATCAAAATTCTCCTATCAACCGGAACCGCCAAAATATCAACTTCGCCAAGTTAAGACTAAATCTTCTCTACAACTCCAAAACCCATTTCGATTGCGCTCCTAAGTCACAAATCACCTCCCAAAGCTAACCGAACCATCAGAACTCACTTCCGAGCCTTCTAACACATAAGTCAACATCCGGTTGACTTTTCCAACTTAAGCCTTCTTAAAAGAGACTAAGTGTCTCAAACTTCACCAAACTCATTTCGGACTCGATCGGACTAACCCAATACCACAAAAATACGGATAACGAAGCATAAAGAAGCTGAAATGGGGGAAACAGAGCGGTAACTCATGAGACGACTGGCAGGGTCGTCACAATATCCCTACGACTGAATCAGTACCATTTGAGTCTACCAAATGCAGTCGATGTAAACAAGTTGGGCATAACAGAACAACTTGCTTGTCTTCTCCAGCACCTCATCCATATTCCAAGAAACACACTGAAAAATACTCCAACCTTCAATAATCCTTGGTCTGAATTTAGACTTTCATTATTGTATGACATATTTGAAATGTGATTTTTTCATAGGAATAAAAAAAACTCTTGGACTATTTTATATACTGCTAAAGTACAAATCACTCATTTTTGTTGCGCAGACTTACAGGTTTGGTTGCATTTTATAAAAGTACGCAATGACTTCAGCGAGAAAAAATTTCAGGTTACAGTATATGAAATAGATATCCTTAACAAACACACACACACACACACACATACAACACACAAAAGAAACGCATGTACAAACAAAAGCTTCAGCATCTACAGGCTGAAGTTATAGAAAATGAACTTAATAACTTCAGCATATTCTCAAATGGATATGCTGAAGTAAACAAAAGAGCACAACATAAAAACATAAAAAATGTCACGACCCGGATTTCCCACCCTCGGGAGTCGTGATGGCTCCTACTCGTGAAAGCTAGGCAAGCCGCATAATACAGAATCACTAACTATTTTATTTAGCCTTTTTAACAATTTAAATTTGCATGCGATTAATAATGAAATATTAACAAGAAATAAATAAATGTGGAAGACTTAATCTGATAACTAGCTAGAACTAGTACGGAAATACCAACATACATCTCTACCCGGAATCTAGTGTTATAATATCATGGACTGTCTACGAATACTACATACAAATATCTGAAAAGAAATGTACAATCTGTTTCGGAAGTAATGAAAACAGAATACATATAAAGATAGAAGAGAACGTCGGGCCTGCGGACGCCTGCAGGACTACCTCAGGATCTCTAACTGGACTGAAGGAAGCCACCCAGTACTACGGTCCAAAAGCTGCTGCTCCGGAATCTGCACATAGTGCAGAATGTAGTATCAGCACAACCGACCCCATGTACTGGTAAGTGCCTGGCCTAACCCCGCGAAGTACTGACGAGGCTAGGACCTGACTACCAAATAAACATGTGCAGTTATATAATATGCAGCAGAAAATAAAACAGGAATAAACAAGTAAAGATGGGATGGGGTACATGCTGTGGGGGAATATCAGTACCAACAGTAAATTAAGAGAAAAGCATAAGAACAATTTAGAATTTACAGCAAAACAATAAGGAACTCGTAACCAATCTATGAACACTTCGTATTATCAATTGTTGCGGTGCGCAACCCGATCCCAAAAGATAATAACTCTATTGCGGTGTGCAGCCCGATTCATATCATTTATCACTGTTGCGGCGTGCAACCCGATCCAATTATATTATTGTTGCGGCATGCAACCCGATCCATATCATTTGTCACCGTTGAGGAGTGCAACCCGATCCAATTATATTATTGTTGCGGCATGCAACCCGATCCATATCATTTATCACTATTGCGGCGTGCAACCCGATCCAATTAGATTATTGTTACATCGTGCAACCCGATCCAAATATCATATTGTTGTGTTGTGCAACCCGATCCAATTAGATTATTGTTACATCGTGCAACCCGATCCAAATATCATATTGTTGTGTTGTGCAACCCGATCCAAATATAATATTATTGCGGCACGCAACCCGATCCACATATACAGTTCAACACCAATCACAACAAGAGTCTTGGCAAGGGATCAATAAAGAAACAACATTATCCCGGCAAGGGAATCGACGATATAAGTAACTACTTCCCGACAAGGGAAAATCAGCTATAACCAAACTTGTTCCAACATCTAACTACCTCAACTAGCACCAATACTCAATCATAAGTAATTTCCACGAGGATAATCATAATCCTTGTTCAACTCAGAGAATCAACAACTTAGGCGTTCGTAGTATTTATTTAGAACACAACAATTTCAATTTAAGACTCACGGTCATGCTTGACACTAACGTATAGATACTCGTCACCATGCCTATACGTCGTACTCAACAAGTAACATGTAGCAAATAGGACTCAACTCCTAATCCCTCAAGTTAAGGTTAGACCAAACACTTACCTCGATGCCATGAACACAATTCAAGTCTCTTCTATCGCTTTACCTCTTGATTCCACCACCAATTCGCTCGTATCTAGCCACAAGTTACTTAATTACATCAATAAACGCTAAATGAATCAATTCTAATGCATGAA
This sequence comes from Nicotiana sylvestris, assembly GCF_000393655.2. Lineage (NCBI taxonomy): Eukaryota > Viridiplantae > Streptophyta > Magnoliopsida > Solanales > Solanaceae > Nicotiana > Nicotiana sylvestris. Next base: position 68,922,571 of record NC_091061.1, on the reverse strand, counting down.
AATAAGTTTCCTAAAGTTTTACCCAAAAAGTCAAAAATCGCCCCTGGGCCCACATGGTCAAAACCCGAGGTTCGAACCAAAACCCGACTACCCATTCCCCCACGAACTCAAATATATAATTTGTTTTGAAATCGGACCTCAAAAATTGCCCCTGGGCCCACCTAGACTTCTGCTAAGTTCGCATTTGCAAAGAAGTTCTCACATTTGCGAGTTGGGAATTGCGAACTACTTGCCGCATTTGCGACGACTGGCTAAAACTAGGGGGATCGCATTTGCGATCAATCCCTCGCATTTGCGAGGTAAATTGGCCTGGGCTATTGTTTGAATTTGCAACAAAGCCTTCGCATTTGCGAGCCAGGCTTCGTAAATGCGAAGCCTGCTGGCCTGCAATGCAAAAGCTGAAGTCTGCAATTTCTCAAGTCCAAAATCCATCCCGTGGCCTATCCAAAATTCACTCGAGCCTTCGGGTCTCCAAACCAAACATGCACACCAACCTAAAAACATCATACGGACTCGCTCGTGCATTCAAATCACCAAAATTACATCAACAACTATGAATTTAGCATCAAAATCGTGGAATTCCTTAAGAACTTCAAATTTGCCAAATTTCTCAAATAAGGTCCCATTCACGTCATTTCAAATCCGTTTATTACCAAATTTCACAGACTTATCTTAAATCATAAATAAGACCTATACCGAGCTTCGGAACCAAGATACGGGCCGATACCATCAAGGTTTAAACAAATTTCACTTCCAAAAACTCAATAATATTCCAGAAAATAATTTTCTTTAAAAATTCATTTCTCGGGCTTGGGACCTCGGAATTCGATTTCGGGAATACACCCAAGTCCTATATTTTCCTATGGACCCTCTGGGACCGTCAAATCATGGTACCAGATCCGTTTACCCAAAATGTTGACCGAAACCAAATTAATTCATTTTAAAGTCAAATTCATCAATATTCATAGATTTTCACAGATGGATTTCTGGCTACGTGTCCGAACTGTGCACACAAATCAAGATGATGCTGAAAGAGGTTTTTAAGGCCTTGGAATGCAGAAAAAGGTCATCACAAAAAAAAAGATTACAAAAACTAAACATAAAAACCAGCTAATTGCATTAACTTCAGCAAATACCAACAATAACAAGGATAATGCAATAGAAAGATAAGAAGAAAGAGGATGAGAATTGCATTGATACAGAAAGAGATGAGGAAAACACACAAAGTACAAACAAAAACTTCAGCATCTCTGGGCTGAAGTTATACAAAATGAACCTAATAACTTCAGCATATTCTCTAATGAGTATGCTGAAGTAAACAAAAAAGCACAACATTAAAACATAAAAAAAGGATTACAAACACTAAGCATCATCATCATCATCATCATCACACTACTCCTCAATTTCTCTAAATAACTCATCATCATCAGTATTGGAGATAACTATAGGGTACTCAGGCAAAAGACCACAGAGTCCAACGAGATCATTCTTCAACTTGTTGAATTCATCACACAACTAACTTTGTTCAATGATTAATCTGTCCATAAGAGAAAGACGAGTCTTCAGGTTGTTTTGCAGCTTGGAATATTCATCCCCGATGGGAAACTTAAAACTATCAAACTGCTGCACAACCTTGTTAAACGAGGTTGAATAACCTCCACAACTATGTTCCAGGTTAAGCCTATTCTGGAATGATTCATTGGCAAAAAACTGTGGTCAGATTCTCTCCCAATCACCCTTTATTTGATCCAACAAAAGCATAAGATTAGACATCGGTTTGTTATTGTACACTCACACTTCAAAGTCTCCCACTTCTGCATAATTTCATCCATATTAGGCTCCCTACTTCCACTTGCCCCAGACATTCTTTCTTTAACAAAAGCTAAAAGACTAAGGATGAATATAAATTTAAAGAAATATGATGGAAGTCTATGAATGACTATGAAATTTTCAAGTGAAGAGATTGTTAATATAGACAAAGAGTTCACCTAATCAATTTAATATCTATAAATGTAAAAGTAACTTTTCAGGTACTTTTACTGTTTTACGTTCAGAGAAATTGAATGAAACAAGATAAGTATGTGGTAAAACAAGTATGTAGTAAATGCAAAAAGAAATGTAACTTTAGCCCTAATAAGCCCACAATTTTTCTATAGTAAATAAATAACTTCAAACCTGAAAAGTAACTTTTTGGATCATTTACTATATGGTCAAACAAATTTAAATGAAAGATAAAGTAGGTGACAAAAGACAAAAAGTAGCTAGTAAATGCAAAAAGATAAGTATCAAGTTAAAAATTACCATAACATGCTGAAATTTTTGTCATAAGCCTTTTTAAAAACTTCAGCCCAATGTGCTGAAGTTATTTAGTTCATTTATAAAAACTTCAGCACATCATAAGCTGAAGTTTTTTCGTCATGGATTCAATAGTTTTATCGTAAGGATTTTTCAAAAACTTCAGCCCAATGTGTTGAAGTTATTTAGGTCATTTCTAAAAACTTCAGTACTTGATAAGCTGAAGTTTTTGTCCTGGATTCAATAGTTTTTCTCGTAAAACTTTTTCAAATAACTTTAGCCCAATGTGCTGAAGTTATTTAGTACATTTCTAAAAACTTCAGCACTTTATAAGCTGATGTTTTTGTCCTGGATTCAATAGTTTTTGTCGTAAATCTTTTTCAAATAACTTATGCAGAAACTGCTGAAGTTATTTAGTGTATTTCTAAAAACTTCAACACTTGATAAACTGAAGTTTTTGTCCTGGACTCGATAGTTTTCGTCGTAAAGCTTTTTCAAAAAACTTCAGCAGTTTATGCTGAAGTTATGTGTATTTCTAAAAACTTCAACACTTGATGATTTTGAAGTTTTTGTCCTACAGTCGACACTTTTGTTATGACTTTAAACTAAAACTTCAGCTTATAAAGCAGAAGTTATTTACTTCATGCTGAAGTTTAGCATGCTGAATTTCAACAAAAATATACTTAAAATTCATGAAAAATGACACAAACATATTTGAATCAATCCAAGTCAACTAAAGAACTAATTAATGCGAATAGAACAAAAATTTAAAAGATCACATAATTCGCACAAAATAATGTATATTCACAAAATCCCATTTTGTTTTCACTTACATCCTTGAAAAAAAAAAAATTAGTTCTTTGTTTACAAGTTATTCTCTATTCAAAAAATTCACAGAGTGTCTTCATATTCTCCATAGTCATGTCCTAGTTGCTCTTTTTGAGTTTATTAACCACATTCCATGAGTCCAAATATTTGCAGCCAATTCTCTGTTGAATACCAATGCATGCCTTTGGTTATAGAACTCTAAAATTCGCTTCCAACTAAACTTTACTACTATGATTTTTTAGGAACTCCCATCTTCTTTCGTAACAACTTTACTACTATGATTTCATGCTTACAGATGAGACCTAGACACTAGCAAATCTCAGTGTCAAACTTAAGAGATATGCCCATGCTGAAGAGCTCTTGGCATAATAACTTTGCACCATATACACATCAACCTTCACTATGTCTTCAACTGATTCACAGAAGTGGCAATACGAGCCCCTTACTTTACCACCTTGTACGGACCTCTGAATTACATTTGCCATATTCTTGCATTTCCCACTTATGTGCATCTGGAAGGAATCACTAAGTGTGAAAAGGCGTTCATGCAAATTTGTTGCAGCTTCATGAGCTATAAGACAGTCACGCTCCATTTAACCAAATTTAATTCCACCAAAGCATTTTCTGTCAGGCAGAGGTTGACGAAGTTTACTACTATGATTTTTTTAGCAACTCCCATCTTCTTTAATAAGAAAAAAACAAGAAAATATTGGCAAAGACATGCTTACTGGTGTCCCGCTGAGAATTGGTGGGAAGCAAAGATAATGAAGGAGAAGCCCAAAATACTTCATATGTGACAGAGAGTGGCCACATCAAAAACTCGAGCTCCAGGAAATTTGCTCTTTTTCCTAAAAGTTAGATTTATCAACTAGTAAAAAGAGCAAATTGTTCTGGAGCTCGAGTTTTTCATCTGGCCACTCTCCTTCCCATATGAAGTATTTCGACTTTTCCTTCATTATCTTTGCTTCCCATGAACTCCCTGCTACACCCAATAAGCATGTCTTTTCAACATTTTCTTATTTTTCTTTGAATATAAATTTAAAGAAATATGATAGAAGTCTATGGATGACTATGAAATTTTCAAGTGAAGAGATTGTTAATATAGCCAAAGAGTGCACCTAATCAATTTAATATCTATAAATATAAAAGATATAAATTTAATATCTATAAATGTTGAAGAGATTGTTAACTGTTTTTTGTTCAGAGAAATTAAATGTAACAAGATAAGTAGGTGGTAAAACAAGTAAGTGAAAAATTCTAGTAGTTGGTAAATGCAATAAAAAAATAGTAAAAAATAAGACCACAGTTTTTCTATAGTAAAAAAATAAATTCATTTACTATATGGTCAGAAAAATTTAAATGAAAGATGAAGTAGGTGATAAATGACAAAAAGTAGCTAGTAAATGCAAAAAAGATAAGTATCAAGTTAAACAAATACCAAAACATGTTGAAGTTTTTGTCGTAAAACTTTTTCAAAAAACATCAGCCCAAAGTGCTGAAGTTTTTTAGTGTATTTCTAAAAACTTCAGCACTTGATAAGCTGAAGTTTTTATCCTGGATTCAATAGTTTTGTCATAAAGCTTTTTCAAAAAAACTTCAGCAGAAACTACTGATGTTTTTTAGTGTATTTCTAAAAACTTCAGATTTTGATAAGCTGAAGTTTTTGTCCAGGATTCAATAGTTTTTGTTGTAGAGCTTTTTTAAAAAACTTCAGCACAAACTGCTAAAGTTATTTCGTGTATTTCTAAAAATTTCAGCACTTGATAAGCTGAAGTTTTTGTCCTATAGTCGACACTTTTGTTATGACTTTTAACCAAAACTTCAGCTTAAAAGCAGAAGTCATTTACTTCATGCTTAAGTTTTTTCAACAAAAATGTATTTAAAATTCATGATAAAAGACACAAACATATTTGTCTGAACAAAAATCAACTAAAAAAATAATTAATGTATATTCACAAAGTCCTAATTTTGTGCACCCAATCCTCTAATCAAAAAATTCACACAGAGTCTCTTCAAAATCTCCATAATCATGTCCCTGTTGTTCTTCTGGAGTTTCATAGCCTCTATCTTGTTTCCACTTTCCATGAGCCCAAAGATTGGAAGCCAATTCTCTCCTGAATGTCAATGCCTGACTTTGATCGAAATTGAAGACATCTTCTTTCTTCAACCGCATATCAATGAACTTAAGAGCAAATATACCACAATCAACACTATAAAAAGAACATGAAAAAGAAATTGTAGGATAGTTAACATAAGGGCAAAAAATAATAAACATAAGATGCATGGTAAAACATATATAAAACATGTACTTGTTACCCTGCAGCAGTGTCTCCATCCACTTAATTAGAATTTTTTCCACAGGCCTTTTCCTATAAAATTTATTGTGTGACCCAAATTGAAAGCATTTGAGATAGTGTGGGATCATTCGGGCATAATTTCTGACATGTTCAACCACACGATCATATGTTCACTGCCCATGGAATCACACATATATATTGTTTTATATTGAAACTCCAGAATTCCAAAAAAGTAGTGCGTAGATCTCTTGCCCGTCCTTGGCTTAAATCGAAATGGAAAAATTACTTTTCTGGCAGATGCCCATGAGATACCACAGGAAAGGTCGAGACCTTTTACGTAGTTGGCCACCTTTTTATTCGTTGATTCTTCAATAAACCAACTAAAGTCCGTAAGTGGTTGAATAACCGCTTCTTCTTCTTCTTCTTCTTCTTCTTCTTCAGCCTGTTGTTTGGATATCCTCTTTCTCTTTGATTTGCTCTTTTTTTTATCCTCCATTCTCTTTTCCTTCCTTTTTCTAATTTTCTCCATCTGTTCTTCTGAAGGATGAGTACCAGCCAGCTTAGTTATAAACTAATCAAAAAATAAATCTGTTACTACACATCTTGATTTTGTATAACCTGGAAGGTGATAGAAATATTTTTTGCGCAAGTAATATATGCCCACATCCATATGCTGCAAATGAACAACAACAAATGATAACATGTGAAAAAAAAACTTCAGCATGCATAACTATGAAGTTTAGAAAAAATGCATTACAAAACTACAAACAGCATGACAAAAACTTAAGCATATTCAGTTTGAAGTTTTAGAAAATAATCTATAAAACTTCAGCATGTTTGATTTAAAAGTTTTGAAAAAAAACTAGAGAATGCATGTCAAAAACTTCAGCACGGTTAGGCTGAAGTTTTAGCAAATAAGCTAAAAACCTTCAGCAGTTTACTATGAATAAAGCTAAAGTTTTCCAAATTACAGTACAAAAATTTTGCTATAAAAAATAAGCTGAAGTTTTGGGAAATACAGTTGAAAACCAATTAAAAAAACAAACTTAATAACTTACTTCATCTGCAAGATCAGAGTTAGGATCCTTAAGCTCGGTAAAGAATGATTTTGCAATATCAATTCCAGCTAATCTTAATGGATTGGAATCATATTCACTGGCATCCATCTCCAACCACTCTATAAATCTTTGCATTAATCTACAGAGTGTCCCTTCGTAGTAGATTGATGCAAAGATCTCCAACCACTCTGTAAATCTTTGCATCAATCTAACCTTCGTGTAGTCTTTCCTACTTTCCAATCTTGCCCCCTTTTCTTTTGTTTATGAACTACGTAAGGAGAGATCTCAACCAAATACTCTCCATACGAATCCTTTTCCCTTTTTTATCTGGTTTTCCTTTTGCTTGCTCTTCCTGTTGTTCCGTCACAACTAACTTCTGTTGTTTAGCAGCAGGGGGAAAACCACAACCATCGTGGCAGATACTTGACCAACTCGCTGCTGCTCACGGCGTTCTTGTCACTCTTCATGAACAACAAAAGCAGTAGAATTACCTTCTGAATCAGTCCCTTGTATACTACCAAGTGAATATGAACATAAATTGAAGTTGGGGATATCATTGGTGTCACACATAGGAGAAATGGAAATCTTCCATCTCTTAGGATTTGGAAGAAGTTGCGATGGATCAGATGAGATCTGCAAAAGCAATAAAAATATAAACATAAATAAAACTGATACAAAAACACATTAGGCAAAAAACAACTTGTAATTGAATTGCAGAAAATAATTACCTGGTCTAAGTGTTGAGACACAGATGGTGTTTGCATTCCAACAGATCCACTTCCTTTACCTTCAGATATGCCTGTATCATCATGCAAAAAAACTAAATAATACTGACTAAATTTTATAAAATAATACCAACACACTTCACACCTATCTGTGAGCTAACATGTGTGAATAAATGTATTTCTCCTTTTTGATATAGCTGCATAAGCTCACAAAATTGTTTTTGAGCTGCCTCGAGTCTTTCTGAAAAATCATGCATAAACATAACAAAGAACATAAAGTATGTAAAATTTCAAACTATAAAAAATATATTTCGATCAAATGCATAAATTCATGATCTATAGAATGCCTTGACGTTTGTCTTCCGCTGTGGTTTCCCCAGGCTGCATGCCTTTGTCTATAATAGCAGTTCCAGCTTCATTCAATTGTGCACCAACATCGAGGAGCATTGGAGTATTCTCTGGAAGTTTTTTCTCAACTCTACCTTCATTCAATTCAGCATTATCAGAGAGTTTTTGAGTTGTGTCAATTGAAGCACAACTAGTTTCAACTTCCACTGCATATTCATAAAAAGGGGGAATAGATCAACTAGTTTTTCTATATATATATAAGATAGAAAAAAATTATACCTGTAGTGAAAATTTCACTACAGGATATTATCAAAAAAATTAGTTAAAACTTCAACTCTAAGAATGTCACGACCCCAAACCGGCCCGGTCGTGATGGAGCCTCTCGTGAAGACAAGGCCAGCCAACACAACACCTATATTAACCCCTCAATCATTAGGAGTCATTTTTAAGCCTTTAATTAAACAATATATCATAACATAAGTCTGAATGAACAATGCAAAAATAACATACAAGCCCGACATCGGGGTGTCACTAGCCATGAGCATCTACCAAAGTCTGAATACTACAAAAACAGTCAAAATGTACTAAGTACAGAAATGAAATGAGAGGAAGGAAGCAGTGCTGCGAACGTCGTGCAGCCACCTTGCTAACCCTGATGACTCCGCGTCTGAGCATCCAACACTCGCTAATGGGTTCCGAAATACCTGAATCTGCACACGAGTTGTAGGGAGTAATGTGAGTACTCCAACCTAGTAAGTAAAAAGAGTAAATAAATACTGAGCAGTAGGAAATAATGAATCCACATTTATGTTAAACTCTATAAGTATAACAGTCTTTCAAATCAGAGTACGAGTCAATCGTCTCGTTTAAAATCCAACTTTTGGTAAAAATACCTTCCAACGGTTCAGTAGGGGTTCAATACCATTTTTTAATAAAGGAGATGAAAACCATAATTGGACCCTCGGGCAAAACAAGAATCATAAATATCTCATAACAATAAAATCTCAGTAGAAATATCAAAAGCCAAATCAGTGGTTAAGTTCTGAACATCTCATAAGCCCCAACTTAAATGAAAGTTGTTTAGAAACATTTATTCAATGTTTTCGACAGAGGCTCAGTATAAAGATGAGTGAAAGCAGTCAATAAATCAACATATTCGATAGAAACTCACTTAAAGAGGAGTAAAAATAAATAAGTTCATAAACAGGCCTCTGAGGTAAAGCATCACTCAGGTGCATGTATATATATCTATCGCCCCTTGGGCTAGCCTCTCAATCACTCGTGACTCAACTCTTACCAATCAATGCTTACACTCAGCACTCACACTCAATAAGTACCACATAGTAACAGTTGCGGCACGTAGCCCGATCCATATATCGCTGCGGCGTGCAACCCGATCCATATATCTTGTCGATGGCGCTCACTGGGGGTGTGCAGACTCTGGAGGGGCTCCTACAGCCCAAGTGCTATATCGCTGTGACGTGTAGCCTGGACCATATATATATATATATATATATATATATATATATATATATATATATATTGCTGCGGCGTGTAGCCCGTTCCATAGAAATATAATCCTCACAACCAGGCCCTCTTCTCTCAATCATTAACCTCACAATCAGACTCTCAATCTATCTCAATCATCAACATCATAATCAGACCCTCAGTCTATCTCAGTCATCAACTCACGATCACTCGGACCATTAGTAAAACAGGAACCCAGCCCAAACAGTTTTCATATTTTTAAGAAATAAAGTGATAAAACCAGATTTAACCAATAAACAGGTAAAACATGACTGATGACATGCTTTCAAAACAAATAGAGTGAGGAAAAATAGTGAAAGTGCCCTAAGGGTCTCAGCAGGTCAGCACAAGGCCCCAAACATGGCATACAACTCAAAATATAATATAAATCTCTAAAACATGGAATATCATAAGATTTTGAATCAAATACACGACTTAACAGCCGTACGGGACAGACCAAGTCACAATCCCCAATGGTACACCACTCCACGCTCGTCATCTAGCGTGTGTGTCACCTCAAAGTAACACACTGATGTGTAATCCGAGGTTTCAAACCCTCATGACAGTATTTACAATCATTACTTAGCTCGATCTGGTCCAAAAGCTTGCCCATGACACCTTTGCTCCTTAAATCGGCCTCCACACGCATCGAATCTATCCAAAATCAGAAAGAATACGTCACAATATGCTAAGGGAACAAAGCCCAAGCGAAAACAACCAAAAAAGGGCATGATTCCTGAATTTACCAAAACCCGAGCCTCGGGCCCATGTCTCGGAATCAGGTAAAATTTACATTTTCTGAATCCTCATACCCTCACGAGTCTAACCATACAAAAATTATCCAATTCCGATACCATTTGGTACTTCAAATCACCATTTTATATTTTTGGAAGATTCCACAACTTTTCTTCCCAATTTCCATCCCAACTCACAAATTTAATGATGAATTCAATGATAGATTCATGTGTTCTAGCCAAATCTGAGTTAGAATCACTTACCCCGATGAATATCTTGAAAAACCTTCGAAAGATCGCCAAAATCCGAGCTCTCAAGGTCAAAATATTAAATAAAACCCAAAGCCTCGTATTTATAGAGTACCCCACAGATTTTCACCTCCACGGACCGCACAAAAACGACCGTGGTCCGCACAAAACCAGTGTGGTCCGCACAAAAAATGACTGCGGCCGCATAGATTTACATCAGAAGTGACAAGTTTTAGTATTTTTGCCATAATGTTCGCTATAAATGTCAAAATTGTGATATCTTTAACTTTATGGAAACTAGACACGAAGGGCTACCACTTTCGTTTTTGAATCATCTCAAAGTTCCTTGTAGATCAAAAGATATGTGCTTTCGAAGTAGGACTGGTGAAATGTTCCCCACCGCGGCCACACTGCATTTTGTGCGGTCCGCACAACACCTACCGCGGCCACACTTCATTTTGTGCGGACCGCGCTGGTGGGCTCCGAGGCCTACAACCCTTCTGGACCTGCTACAGCTATGATTTTCGGCCTAAAACATCCCGGAACTTCAAACCAATTGTACCAGCACATCCCATGATATCGTTCAAACTTGTTCAAAACTTCGGAATGCTCACAACAACATCAAATCACCAATTTAACATACGATTCAAGTCTAAGAACTTAAAGAACTCTTAAATTGTGCTTTCGATCAAAAAGTCTATCAAATCTCGTCCGAATGACCTGGAATTTTGCACACACATCCCAAATGACACAACGAAAATACTGCAACTTCCGGAATTTCATTCCGACCTCTATATCAAAATCTCACCTACCAACCGGAAAACGCCGAAATCTCAATTTTGCCAATTCAAGCCTAAACCTTCCACGGACTTCCAAAATGCATTCCGATCTTGCTCCTAAGTCCCAAATCACCTAACGGAGCTAACCAAATCATAAAAATCCTAATCCGAGATCATATACAAACAAGTCAAATCTTGGTCAAACCTTTCAAATTTTAAGTTTCAAACTGAGGAATGTTCTTCCAAATTTCATGCCGATTACCCTGAAAACCAAAACCAACGATTTACATAAGTCATAATACACCACACGGGGCAAGTCATGCCCGAGAACTGGCGGTCAAAGTGCAAAAGCTCAAAACGACTGGTCGGGTCATTACATCCTCACCCACTTAAACATACGTTTGTCCTCGAACGTGCCCAGAGTTGTTCTAAAAGCCAATCAATCGCTGAATAACCTCACCATGCACATACCCGGGGATGATCCCATGTCACCCTATCTCACATATGTTCGATAACACAATATAACTGAAATTTCACAATCCATCCTAGTCCATAAACCATAGAAGCACATTTCTGCTTCTAATATCCTCAATACGATAAAAATCTCACATTTATACTGTGAATAAGTACAAACAAGCTGTCACAAACCATAGGTGCTATCTCAGGTGCAATCACATGATATACCACATAACTCAAACACTCGCAACAATAACTTCTAATCAAAGCAGTTGCACATAACAACCGAATACTGATAGAAAACCTCTTATCAACTAAAGTCTCATTCCCACACTTTCATATACTGCCAATGATAAATAAACCACACAGTGAGCCATTACTATTTCTCAGATCAACCATTCATAAAGCCACTTCTTCTTTGGAAAAGACCATAGCAATTTTCCTGAGCCGAAGCTCGATATTATCCTTCCAACATGCTGAAATCAAATCTGTTTGTATTCATTAATGATCCCAACGATCTCATTTAATCCAACATACTACTCTGGTGACATGACATATCAATACAGGCCTAAGCCACCACTTGCACAATACGCGCACCAATAAGCAACAGTCTGAACATACTCAAATCATGAAAATGACTCAAATGAAAGAGCTATACATCAAGCTCACCAGTACCACCACAACACAAGGCTAAGAACCCGTCTCACATCATCGGAATAGAACACACAAATCTAACCTGCAAGGTCACTATGCTCGAAATCGACAACCACGCGCAATTTGATTTTGGAACCAAAGCAAATCATCATACCCACGGTGAAGCCAATAACATACATCACACAACCGAAAGGACATAACTGATACGCCCTTCACCGAGCTACACCCAATTACTCTCCCCGCTTGACTTCCACTATGAAACTCCGATAGAACCGCACCATAGGTGCCTATAACCAACAGATCATAACACCTCGCAACACAGAAATGTAGCTCATAGATCTCCCCAGATTACTAATAAGCTCAATAACAATCGAATCAACACATCCCTCAATAATACAACTCGGAGCCAACCAATCTGAACCCAATATCACATCCAAAATCTAACATATCAAGCAACAAAAGATCTGCTCGGGTCTCCAAACCCTTATAGTCTCTAAACAGTGCCAATACATGCGACCCACAAACATAACATAGCCTGAACACGAGAACTCCCAGTCTCCAACTCCATATAGCACACGAATCACCACACCTGATCCCAATCATTCCACGAGAGATACTCTAAAATTCTTTTGTACCACCAAGCACTCGAATATCAGCAGTAGATCTAACAAGAAAGCGCTGCAATACTACCGAAGTACCATCAACTGCACCACATTGCCTTTTCTAAAACATATGCCCTCGTCAAATCACTCCAATTAGCAATACCATTTCCTTAATCATCTGAAGATCATCCCCCTAATCATCTGAAGCTCATTCCTCTAATCATCTGAAACTACCCGTGTTGCCTAAGAATTTTTATTTTTTTTTATTTTTACTTTCCGTTCAAAACTGAACCGTAACCTTCCACCCGCAAATCTCAATCCTCTACAACATACCGTATATACCATACTATCCTAGGATAACCTGAGAACTTCATCTTCCTTCTGAGCCACAAACACCTACGTACTCAACTAGTCAAGAACTTTCCATTGGTCCCATATAGAAGAAAATACCTATACATCCCATGCTCCTCATGCCCACAGAAAATATACTTCCCTAACCGAGGTAGAAACGATCAAGAACTCTCCGAGTTCCCCTTGCACAAACCAAACCTGCCAGGACTGAATCCTTCTAACTCGACCAAGCTATTCAAGCCATCAAAACCTAAGAGCATTACCGCGAAATACCTGTAGGAACTCATTACCCTATACACACCCAAGGAACTAATCATATCCTTACCATACCGATCCAGCCTACTACCAAGCTATCACATCTATTCGAGTTTCCTTCTGATTTATCTTCAACTTGATATTCCCTCTTGCTATAGTGCCATAACTCCTCAGCCCAGACTTACCACACGAGACCCAAGCATTAAATCACACTGTCTAAGGCTCACAGCCGCTGAATACTCTCTTAAATATTCCCAAAAGCACCACATTCAAAATACTGTACTCTGAAGAACTTCCTGTGAATCTACCTCATTACCTTTACCTTCATGATACTGATACATGGAATCCCATAATTAATATAGAAAATACCACAAGTCTTGACATCTTCCCATGAAAACTCAGTTCCTAACCACATATACACTTTAAAATGCCCAATTGTTACATGTAGAATTTTGAATACATTAGAACCATTCTCGAGAGTTATTCACTCTATTCAAATTGCAATCAGCCTGATCAAACAAACAGAACCACCCGTGCCTCACTAGCACTCCGACACCGCAGAGTGTGAAATCATTCCATTACAACCAAGAAACTTCCTGCTCTATGCACCAAGGATCCTTTGCTAACAATGACTCAAGACATGCCGATATTCTCACACACCTATGAAGCATACTATAACCTTTGTTAAGAATTTTCCTTTACTCGAGCCATCCTCGGTCTAAATCTCCGTATGCCATAACTGATTCACCTGAATGCCTCAAACTGGAACCGACATAGCACATAATCGTGCAGTCAACTCATCAATAACAGACTCCCCCACTTGGCTCGAAGTCATACATCAACACACACTCAATAACTCATAATGCATATACTCTATTGATGCCTTAATACCATAGTGAGATTAAACTCAAATCCTTTGTAAGCTTGTGAGAACACAGATCATCTAGTACTTTAAATCTTCTGCAAATCTCGCATTCACTCTCGCAACAGCTAAGCCCACTCTCTTAAGCGACACAAAATTCAAATTTCCACACTTATATTTCACTTGTACATAAGATCTTCTAATAGACACATAAGGATCACACAACCTCAAAACACTTCACAGGAAATAGCCCACCTTCTTTGCCTTCAATTATCATTTCTCTATACCTTCCACCGTCACAAACATTACGCAGTCACTTAGTCTTGCTGAGTTTGAACTCATACCGAAACACGAAATTTACTTCACTAGCAACTGGGAAACACGAAAAGATTCTTCACACGCCCATAACTCGGGGCTATACCTCGAATCAAGATGGAATCTAAGCACCTAATAGTTCTTCTATCCTCCAGCAGACCCTTCTCATCGCTTCCAATTCATACGGATACATCTCGAAGTCATAACATACTCATCACGGATCCATCCAACCATCACTTCTACTAATAGGGGAACTATCGAATATATAATTTCAAAAATACGTGCGCATACAATCAGCACCTCGGTGCTCAAACTATAGGCAAAAATCTGGCCTCAAGTCCTCCAGACTGGCCCAACATCAACTCATAGAGATCACATCTCGTGCCTCGATTAGGGAATCACCAGCCATCGATGCATATCTAATACTGAGCGCTCATGCATGCATACGAATGCATGGAAGGAATTCAAAGAGTTTCATTTCAAGCTGGATCAAGGACAAACGATAAGAATTCAAAAATGTGAAATTTTTCCTGAAGGTTCTGCAACCTCTCGAGGATAAATACAGACGTCTTTGTACCAATCTGCGAGACTCTACTAACCTTACTCATGACTCATGAGACCTATGTAACCTAGGCTCTAATACCAACTTATCACGACCCCAAACCAGCCCGGTCGTGATGACGCCTCTTGTGAAGACAAGGCCAGCCGACACAACACCCATATTAACCCCTTAATCATTAAGAATCATTTTAAGCCCTTAACTAAACAATATCTCATAATATAAGTCTGAATGAACAATGCGGAAATAACATACAAGCCCAACATCGGGGTGTCACTAGCCATGAGCATCTACCAAGGTCTAAATACTACAAAAATAGTCAAAATGTACTAAGTACAGAAATGAAATTAGAGGAAAGAAGCAGTGCTGTGAACGTTATGCAGCCACCTTGTTAACCCCTGATGACTCCGCGTCTAAGCATCTAACACCCGCTACCGGGTTCCGAAATACCTGAATCTGCACATGAGGTGCAGGGAGTTATGTGAGTACTCCAACCCAATAAGTAATAAAAGTAAATAAAGACTGAGCAGTAGGAAACAATGAATCCACATTTATGTTAAACTCTATAAGTATAACAGGCTTTCAAATCAGAGTACGAGTCAATCGTCTCGTTTAAAATCCAACTTTTGGTAAAAATACCTTCCAACGGTTCAGTAGGGGTTCAATACCATTTTTTTAATAAAGGAGATGAAAACCATAATTGGCCCCTCGGGCCAAACAAGAGTCATAAGTACCTCATAACAAGAAAATCTCAGTAGAAATATCAAAAGCCAAATCAGTGGTTAAGTTCTGAACATCTCATAAGCCCCAGCTTAAATGAAAGTTGTTTAGAAACACTCATTCAATATTTTTGACAGAGGCTCGGTATAAAGATGAGTGAAAGCAGTCAATAAATCAACATATTCAATAGAAATTCACTTAAAGAGGAGTAAAAATCAATAAGTTCATAAACAGGCCTCTGAGGCAAAGCATCACTCAGGTGCATGTATCTATATCTATCACCCCTTGGGCTAGCCTCTCAATCACTCTTGACTCAACTCTTACCAATCAACGCTTACACTCAACACTCACGCTCAATAAATACCACATAGTAACCGCTGCGGCGCGTAACCCGATCCATATATCACTGCGGCGTGCAACCCGATCCATATATCTCGTCGACGGCATTCACTGGGGGTGTGCAGACTCAGGAGAGGCTCCTACAGCCCTAGCGCTATATCGCTACGGCGTGCAGCCCGGCCCACATATCGCTGCGGCGTGCAGCCTGATCCATATGTATATATATATATTGCTACGGCGTGCACCCCGATCCATAGAAATATAATCCTCACAACCAGGCTCTCGGCCTCTCTCAGTCATTAACCTCACAATCAGACTCTCAGTCTATCTCAGTCATCAACCTCACAATCAGACTATAAGGCCCCAGAAAATTTTGCTAGGTAATCTAGGATTTCGTGATGCCACGTAGGCTAATTATAATATTTTATGTGCTATTAAAATGGTAGGAATCAATTGGATTTGTTAAACAAGTGTGTGAGTCATATATTAAGTAAGGTGGGGTCCAAGGAGAGGCCTAAGTGTAAGCCAAATGAGAAACATTTCATAATAGGCTAAGATTCCAAATGAGTTTGCACAAGTCCACACTTTGAACAAGCATATCTAAATATGTATAAGATTTTATGTGATGAAAAACCTATCATATGAAAGGTATTTGAGTCTAGTTTCCAACTCTTCAAAACGTTTGTCATTTGGACATTCATAAACAAAGTTATGATCAAATTACCAAAGGCTGGAAAAATGTGATCCTGTGTCGAATCTGTGATCGCAAATCTTTCGCATTTTTGACTTTGCGGTCGCAGATCTGTCGCAAATTGGGCCAGTTTGCCCAGTTTTGGGCACCTATTTTGTGGAGAATTATGCGGTCCACATTCTTGTTTTGCGGTCCATTCTGCGATCGCAGACCCGACGTTGAAGGCTTATTTATCCTATTTTTATAACCCGACCCCATGTTAATATATAGGCTTTGGAGTTCATTTTATGGTCATTTTCTACTGATTTTAGAGAGAGATGAGAGCATATATAGAGCTAAAGGAGGGGCCTAACTTCATAATCATCCAAATCTTGCTCAAGTCTTCAAGAATCAAGGAAGATAACCATAGATTGTCCTCCATCTAGGTAAGTCCTACTTCCAAAACTTCATGCAATATGTTAAAGGTTCAAATATGTTGTGAGGGTCAGAAATAGGCCATGCATGTGGGACTAAGTTGTAGTATGTGATGTTAAAGAACTAATATGGGTAGTTCATGTTAAAATTGGTTGAGGGAGTAAAGAATTGCCATTTCAAAACCTTGTAGTCTACTTCACATACTAGGTGTCCGATGAAACTCCTAAGAGATTTACACCATGGATAATCTTCCTAATTATTAATCGATTTCCGCTATCTCTTTATAGATTGTTATTGCTAGAGGTGTTGGTGTATTGTAGAGATTTAAGAAAAGCTCCATTGAGGTATGTATGGCTAAAACCCCGTCTTTTAAAAATTGAGCTTCATCGGTGTTTGTGTGAATATGGTAAGATTAAA
Organism: Nicotiana sylvestris; assembly: GCF_000393655.2. Lineage (NCBI taxonomy): Eukaryota > Viridiplantae > Streptophyta > Magnoliopsida > Solanales > Solanaceae > Nicotiana > Nicotiana sylvestris. Next base: position 68,905,096 of record NC_091061.1, on the reverse strand, counting down.
GTTGAATTGTTGTATTGATTGTTGTTTCACATGAATTTGGGGTTGTGACTTTATATGCGTGAAAGATGTATCTCAATATGATGAATGTGCTATTCTTGATAACTTGAAAGGGGCAAAAGATATGAATTATGTATTGGAATGCTTAGACCTTAAATTTAGATTGAAGTTGCATTGTTGTGTCATCTATGTGAAGTCTTATCTATGCTTACAATTTAAATTGCTCTTGTGTGCACCTACTGTTCTAAATGGCAAAGGTAATATTGAATGTGGGAACGATGTAAAAATGTGGCCTAGTGCCAAGAATAATGTGATAAGTTGTGGCCCCAAGTGCCTACGAAATGATATATGTGAAACGAAGTGATTAATGCAAAGGGAACAATGCATTAGAAAGGCAGCCTAGCCGATCGGGCCGAGGTCGGACTCCGCTCCAGATAGCGGTGGTATTGTGAATGAATTCCGGAAGGTAAAATGAGATTGTGATTGAAGTATATGCCTCAAATGAGGCGACCTACCTGATCGGGTTGAGATCGGACTTCGCTCAAGATAGTGGGGGTATTTGAACAAATGATGAATAGTGTGAAATGCCCCAAACTAAAAGCGTTAGGAAAATGATGTGAAAGTTGTATGATTCTTTTATTTGATAATGTGGTGGTCGTTTAAAGTTTTGAGTTATACTTGTGATTTCTTATTCTTGTATGAAAGTTCTTTCTAAGCAGATGGTGTTTAGTTATACATACTAGTGTTATTCGATGGCACTAACATCCCTTTTACCAGGGGCGCTATGTCTTTAATGGATGTAGGTGTTTCTATAGTAGGCAGTGTTGGTCGCAGCTAGTGTCGCGTCATCCTTTCAGCTGACTTGGTGAGCCCACTTCGTTTCGAGGTCCTGTTTTATATGTTCATCATGTACTTTGTATTTGAGGTATAGCCGGAGCCTTGTTACCAGCATTTCCATATTACATTACTCTTCAGTTGTGCTTAGAGTCTCCGTAGACAGATTGTGGGTAGTGTCGGGTATTGGAATTAAAGTAGAAATATTGATGTTGGCAAATATTAATAAAACTTTTAATATTTTGATAATTATGATTTCAGCTGCTAATGGAAATGAAATGGAAGTTGTTAATTAAATACTTACTAAGTATGATTAATGGAGTCCATCTCCTATTTATTCATGAATTAGTTTGGATAGAGTGAAACCTAACAGGCTTGCTTAGTCGAATTTACTCGGTTGAGCGCTGGTCGTGCTCTTCAGATTTTTGGGCGTGACAAACTTGGTATCAAAGCCTAAGGTTTTAAAGTGTCCTAGGATGTCTCAGAGCCGTGTCTAGTAGAGTCCTTCTTATCGGTATGTAGTCGACCACATCTATAAGTTGGAGGCTATTCGAACATTTAGGAATTTCACCCTTCTTTGATACTCCAGATCATGCAGTAGAGTTCAAGATAGGGAGCTAATTTCCATTCTATGTCTTAATCTCAAGATGCGTAATTCTTGATTTTGGAAGCAGAAAGGAGGGAATGCCCCCATCACTGAATATGAGGGAGATTGCCCAAGCGTTTGTTAGGAGAATGTATCGAGCCATGGAGGGATTGGTAGAACTTATTGCTAAGGGGAGTACCCTTGTTCCTATTAATTTCTCTGCACCACCAGATCATGTAGTATATCAGTATGTTACCTGCGTATGTTAGGGATGTGGAGTTGAGAGGTATCGATTAAGCTATATGCCCTATCAACCTAAAGTTATTAAGTGAGTCAAATTAAAAATTTCTACTCATTGTATATGTGTATCCATATTGAAGAATTCTCATAAACATGGTCTTAACAAGGTGTTGAATAACAAAACATTTCATGTATCGACTCTTTGAACGAGATGCATTATTCGTGAATCCACTCTATTACAAATCCTCTTATTTACATTCTTGTGGAATTAAGTTCTATAATTGTGTCCTTGAATGGAGTTATGACTCTAGGATTAATACTTCCGACTTGCTTTTCCTAAATTCTTAACAAGGAACTATACCTGATGAATCTCTTACAGAATATTTTATTGAAATGGACAATATCTGACCACTTGTGCCTATGCATGCACTGTCGTAAAGTTTACCTATGTGGTGTCGAGTTCCATGCAAAGCATCCCAGCATTGCGATCCTTCTCGAGTCACTCTTTTACTCAGTTGTGTATATGGCTTATATGGTTTGAACAATCAATCTACTCTCTTGCGAATATCATCATGAAAGTTTCTCACTGTCTAGTAACATAAGAGCATACCTGAACACCTCACATGAGTGCATGTCAATCAAAATGGTCACTGTGTGCATAAAGTCTCTCTGAAAAATGAGATCCTCACATCCCCGTCATAGGAAGATCTTGTGTCGCCATAACTTTCGTGTCCACTTGGGACATCCCGCAGTAAGTAGCTCACTTAGTCCTAGTATTGTGGTTGCTCGTGACATGGTCGTATATTGCAGTTGGGAGTTAATATAGCAGAAGCATGTCCAGCTTAAAACAAATGTTTATTTTCTCTTTACACCCCCACAACATGTGTTAATTGTGTTCTTTAGTTAGTGAATTCATTGTGCTAGTTTCCCCACACTTGTTCGATAACTATGAGAGATCATATCCTTCTATGAGTCATTGTAACACTTCCTTTATCGTAAGGACCCTTACTAGGGTCTCCGTCAAGACCAAGCACACCTTTGGGGGTTATTATAGCACAACGCCTGTTTCTCATGTTTTTCTATCTTTCATTAGTATCTGGGTAGTTCTCAAGTCAAAATCTATGAAGAACTCATTATGAACATTTGCAAACCATCCATGATTATTCTATACTATCTCATTGGGTTCCCACCTCACTTCAAGTTCATCAAAGGTTAATAGCATGCCACAATTGCTGAGATTGAATGATCTCCTTTATATAATGGATTATTTACACATGTGCTAGTCTAACGATCTGCTTATCAGTCTAACTCTCACATTTTGGTTTTGGGTTGACCAAGGAGCAATACACCTAGTAACACATTTGTATGCCAAAGCTTCTCTCTCAGTCAAGTCTTGTAGTGTCTTCCAATTTGGCTGGTAGTATTTGGTTGTGTAGAAGTGTGCGGTAGTGCTTCCTTGTGAAGTAGAGTTGCTAAACATAATTAGATTTTTTTTGAATTCTAGAGCTATACGTCACGTGACTACATACAGAGATCTTCTTTAAAAAATGTAGCTTCTCGTAATCGCTTTATATTACCACCATTCTTAGTGGTTACAATGTAAAGGTTACTTCCATAAGGCTCTTTCACTTTCTTTTCATTTGTCTTGCATCGCGTGTTGTTTACCCGTAATCTTCAATGCGATATTATCTCAATGTCTCGACTAGTTATCCAACTATATGATCTGATTTAATTAACCTTACTTTTATGTACTCTACAAGTGCCCTGAGAGTGGGAAAATTTCCCTTTTTCTATAGACTTCTAATGTCTTCAACTCTGTTTAAACTTGTCGATTCCAAGCGGTGCTCTTAGTTGTGCTGCCTTACCATCTATTTTCATCTGATAACTCTCATTGTAAAAACTCATTTTGTGTTTTATGGCATCAAAGAGGAAGTCTCATAGCATTGAGGGTGGGGACATATTCCTTTTGTTAGAATAAATAAATAATGCTGGTATTCCTTGTAGATATTCTTCTAACAATTATTTACCTGCTCTTCTTGTCCCTGTGACTAGATAACCTAGGTTACTTTTCCCCAATAAATGCCTTAAGATGTCTCATTCTTTCAAACTTATCCATGTGGGCACTTTGAGGCCTTGTTCTAAACCAACTCGTAATGATTTTAAGTGCCTTCTTGTCATTGATTGGCAATTTCTAGGGCTACGTAGGCTTGTCTCATGGGTTCCAAAAGTAATGATTTACCCTAAGTTCAAGCTTATACTGCCGTGATTTCAAACCAAAGTGCGTCCCCTTTTCAAAAAGTCTTAAATGGGTCGGATTAGATAGGTTACGTGGCTTTCTACTCACTCGATTTCTAGAATAATTGACTATATCATTGTCATGTAAAGGGAGTTTTCTACCCTTGGCATTGTATTCCACCTCCTTGGGTGGATAGGAGTGTCATTTGTCTTTCTCTCCGGAGCATCATGTTAACCATTAGAGTGCCTTTAACCAATACATGATTTCACCCCAACATCTAGATGTCCTAGCTATGTGGATTTACTTGTGAAAGGGTGAGATTAGATGCCTTCATATTTTTGCACATATCATGAGCATATTGATTTGGAAGACAAGTTGTCGTATCTTTAGTTCTCTCATATAGGATTAATTGTCAGGGAGGGTTAAGCTATTTGAATTATGATAATCTCATAAGTGTTTAACTTCATTTTCATCCTCATGGGCTTATGGCGTAGATTCCTTGTGTCAGCTAACATTAGGAGTGTAATTCCACTTCATGTATTTTGAATCCCATATCGCATTCAAGGTGCCAGAGTGTAAATTGATTTTACCTACACTTTAGGAGACGACTGGGTCATGTACTTGAATATTCCTCCTCAATGATTCCTATTGCCAATGTACTACTTACCCCTATGCCTCATTTTTGTAATAATTGATGTCTTCACAGTGATTAACCATGTTCGCATTGTTAGTTGTAACTTTCATGTCCCTTAGCATATAACCTCAGAAAATACTCTACTCAGCACATTAATGAATTCCTGGATAACTCCAGCCCAATCTTGAACTCTGTGTTCCTAATTGCATTAAATTTATTAGGTATTAAAGGTCCAAACATGTCAAATGGGGATCATCCCCGTGTGATCACATATGTTCGATAGGTAGTTTTATGGCCAGTTTATGATAACACATCTTAGAGTAATCGTCGAAGGTCATCAAAGGTTTAGCATGAGTGTTCGAGTAGAGATTTATTATTCAGGAGGGTGAACTGGTTATTCTCAAAATTATCCCATGTAGATGTTATGTGAATTGATGATGAAGGGTATGTAAGCGCATTTCCCATTGGGTCGCACTAGGGGTATGATGTTTCCCCATAGTTGTTCCTCATGAATTTTTGTTTTCATATGTCTATGTCTAAGAAGGTAGGGAGAGATCATTTGTGTACCATCCTGGTGTAAATTATTGACGGTGAATGTTAATGGATAGTTAGCTTATGCAAGGTATCTAGCTGTCATCCTTGTTAGATAAGTTTAGTGGTTGGGATTGCTTCCGTGAATGTGTTATGGCAAAGCTTGTGAGTTGAGGAGGGCACCTTGAAGGCCGAAAGTATTGTGGAAGGAAAATATTTTCGCTTGATTGTATATCAAAAAGCTTTGACTTGAAAGGTACCTTATAGGTGTTATGATTACAAATGTGCAGTCCATGTCCAGCTATCATCGTGATAATGTAGTGCTTGTAATGCTGAGGTTCATGTTATTGATATATATATATATATATATATATATTGTGGTGATTTATCGAGTTGTGGATGTATTTTTAGGATAGTTTTGGTAGTTCCCTAATAGGTGGATAGTCCTAGTTACAAAGGAGACTCTATTGGAATTTCTGAAAAATTTGGGAGTTAGTAAAAATTGGGGACTTGAGGTAGGTTAGAAAAGAGATATGTTATGTTAAAGTGTTTGGGGAGGACTCTACTCCTCATTCGAGGATGAATGATCCTAAGGGGGGAGGATGTAAGGCCCCGGAAAGTTTTGCTAGGTACTCTAGGATTTCGTGATGCCACGTAGGCTAATTATAATATTTTATGTGCTACTAACATGGTGGGCATCAATTGAATTTTGTAAACAAGTGTATGAGTAATATATTAAGTAAGGTGAAGTCCAAGGAGAGGCCTAAGTGTAAGCCAAATGGAAAAAAATTCATAATAGGCTAAGATTCCAAATGAGTTTGCACAAGTCCACACTTTGAACAAGCACCTCTAAATATGTATAAGGTTTTATATGGTAAATAACCTATCATATGAAAGGTCTTTGAGTCTAGTTTCCAACGCTTCAAACCGTTCATCATTTGGACATTCCTACCCAAAGTTATGATCAAATTACCAAAGGCTAGAAAAATGCGATCCTGTGCCGAATCTGCGATCGCAAATCTGTCGCATTTTCGACTTTGCGGTCGTAGATCTGTCGCAAATTGGGCCAGTGTTGCCCAGTTTTGGGCACCTATTTTGCGGTGCATTATGCGGCCCACATTCTTGTTTTGTGATCCATTCTGTGATCGCAGACCCGACGTCAGAGGCTTATTTATCCTATTTTTATAACCCGACCCCATTTTAATATATAGGCTTTGGGGTCATTTTCTACTGATTTTAGAGAGAGGTGAGAGCATACAGAGAGATAAAGGAGGGGACTAACTTCATAATCATCCAAATCTTGCTCAAGTCTTCAAGAATCAAGGAAGATAACCATAGATTGTCCTCCATCCGGGTAAGTCCTACTTCCAAAACTTCATGCAATAAGTTAAAGGTTCAATTATGTTGTGGGGGTCAGAAATAGGCCATGCATGTGGGACTAAGTTGTAGTATGTGATGTTAAAGAACTAATATGGGTAGTTCATATTAAAATTGGTTGAGGGAGGAAGGAATTGCCATTTCTAAACCTTGAAGTCTACTTCACATGCTAGGTGTTCGATGAAACTCCTAAGAGATTTACACCATGGATAATCATCCTAATTATTAATCGATTTCCACTATCTCCTTATAGATTGTTATTTCTAGAGGTGTTGGTGTATTGTAGATATTTAAGGAAAGCTCCATTGAGGTATGTATGGCTAAAACCCCATCTTTTAGAAATTGAGCTTCATCGGTGTTTGTGTGAATATGGTAAGATTAAAGTTGAATTGTTGTATTGATTGTTGTTTCACATGAATTTGGGGTTGTGACTTTATATGCGTGAAAGACGTGTCTCAATATAATCAATGTGTTATTCTTGATAACTTGAAAGGGGCAAAAGATATGAATTATGTATTGAAATGCTTAGACCTTAAATTTAGATTGAAGTTGCATTGTTTTTCCATCTACGTGAAGTCTTATCTATGCTTACAATTTAAATTACTCTTGTGTGCACCTACTGTTCTAAATGGCAAAGGTAATGTTGAATGTGGGAACGATGTAAAAATGCGGCCTAGTGCCATGGATAATGTGATAAGTTGTGGCCCCAAGTGCCTACGAAATGATATATGTGAAACAAGGTGATTAATGCAAAGGGAACAATGCCTTGGAAAGGCGGCCTAGCTGATCGGGCCGAGATCGGACTCTGCTCAAGATAGCGATGGTATTGTCAATGAATTCCGGAAGGGAAAATGAGATTGTGATTGAAGTATATGCCTCAGATGAGGTGACTTAGCCGATCGGGTCGAGATCTTACTCCGCTCAAGATAGTGGTGGTATTGTGAAAAAATGATGAATAGTGTGAAATGCCCAAACTAAAAGCTATGGGAAAATGATGTGAAAGTTGTATGATTCTTTTATTTGATAATGTGGTGGTCGTTTAAAGTTTTGAGTTATACTTGTGATTTCTTATTCTTGTATGAAAGTTCTTTCTAAGCAGATGGTGTTTAGTTATACATACTAGTGCTATTCGATGGCATTAACGTCCCTTTTACCGGGGGCGCTATGTCTTTAATGGATGTAGGTATTTCTATAGCAGGCAGTGTTGGTCGCAGCTAGTGCCGCGTCATCCTTTCAGCTGACTTGGTGAGCCCCACTTCGTTTCGATGTCCTGTTTTATCTGTTCATCATGTACTTTGTATTTGAGGTATAGCCGGAGCCTTGTTACCAGCATTTCCATATTACATTACTCTTCAGTTGTGCTTAGAGTCTCCGTAGACAGGTTGTGGGCAGTGTCGGGTATTGGAATTAAAGTAGAAATATTGATGTTGGCAAAGACTTATAAAACTTGTAATACTTTGATAATTATGATTTAAGCTGCTAATGGAAATGAAATGGAAGTTGTTAATGAAATACTTACTAAGTATTATTAATGGAGTCCATCTCCTATTTATTTATGAATTAGTTTGGATAGAATGAAACCTAATAGGCTTGCTCAGTCGGGTTTACTCGATTGAGCGCCGGTCGCGCTCCTCGGATTTTGGGGCGTGACACAGGCCCTCAGTCTGTCTCAGTCATCAACTCACGATCACTCGGACCATCAGTAAAACAGAGAACCCAACCCAAACAGTTTTCATATTTTTAAGAAATAAAGTGATAAAACAAGATTTAAACAATAAACATGTAAAACATGATTGAGGATATGCTTTCAAAACAAATAGAGTGAGGAAAAATAGTGAAAGTGCCCCTAAGGGTCTCAGCAGGTCGACATAAGGCCCCAAACATGGCATACAACCCAAAATATAATATAAAGCTCTAAAACATGGAATATCATAAGATTTCAGATCAAATACATGACTTAACAGTCGTACGGGACGGAACAAGTTACAATCCCCAATGGTACACCACTCCACGCTCATCATCTAGCGTGTGCATCGCCTCAAAGTAACACAACGACGTGTAATTCGAGGTTTCAAACCCTCAGGATAGTATTTACAATCATTACATACCTCGATTCAGTCCAAACTCTAGCCCGTGACGCCTTTACTCCTCAAATCGGCCTCCACGCGCATCGAATCTATCCAAAATCAGAACGAATACGTCACATTATGCTAATGGAACAAAGCCCAAGCAAAAACAACCAACAAAGGGCACGATTCCCGAATTTACCAAAACCCGAGCCCCAGGCCCAAGTCACGGAATCGAGTAAAATTTACTTTTTTAGAATCCTCATACCCTCACGAGTCTAACCATACCAAAATTATCCAATTTCGGTACCATATGGTCCTTCAAATCATCATTTTATATTTTTAGAAGATTCCACAAGTTTTCTTCCCAAATTCCATCCCAACTCACGAATTAAATGATGAATTCAATGATAGATTCATGTGTTCTAGCCAAATCCGAGTTAGAATCACTTACTCCGATAAATTTCTTGAAAAACCTTCATAAGATCGCCAAAATCCGAGCTCTCTAGGTCAAAATATTAAATAAAACCCAAAACCTCGTATTTATAGAGTACCCCACAGATTTCCACCTCCGCGGACCACACAAAAACGACCGCGGTCCGCACAAAACCAGTGTGGTCCGCACAAAAACGACTGCGGCCGCACAGGTTTACATCAACAATGACAGGTTTTAGTATTTTGGCCATAATGTTTGCTACAGATGTCAAAAATTGCAATATCTTTATCTTTCTACAAACTAGACACGAAGGACAACAACTTTTGTTTTTGAATCATCTCAAAGTTCCTTGTAGATCAAAAGATATGAGCTTTCGAAGTAGGACCAGTGAAATGTTCCGCACCGCGGCCGCACTGCATTTTGTGCGGTCTGCACAGCACCTACCGCGGCCGCACTTCATTTTGTGCGGACTGCACTGGTGGGTTCTGAGGCCTGCAACCCTTGTAGACCTGCTACAACTATGATTTTCGGCCTAAAATATCCTGGAACCCCCCGGAACTTTAAACCAATTGTACCAACACATCCCATGTCATCGTTCAAACTTGTTCAAAACTTCGGAAAGCTTACAACAACATCAAATCACCAATTTAACACATGATTCAAGCTTAAGAACTCTTAAATTATGCTTTTGATCAAAAAGTCTATCAAATCTCATCTGAATTACCTGAAATTTTGCACACACATCCCAAATGAAACACCAGAAATACTGCAACTTCCAGAATTTCATTCCGACCTCTATATCAAAATCTCACCTACCAACCGGAAAACGCCGAAATCTCAATTTTGCCAATTCAAGCCTAAACCTTCAACGAACTTCCAAAATGCATTCCGATTACGCTCCCAAGTCCCAAATCACCTAACGGAACTAACCAAATCGCAAAAACACTGATCCGAGATCATATACAAACAAGTCAAATCTTGGTCAAACCTTTCAAGTTTTAAGTTTCAAACTGAGGACTGTTCTTCCAAATTTCATGCCGATTACCCTGAAAACCAAAACCAACGATTTACAAAAGCCATAATACACCACACGGGGCAAGTCATGTGCAAGAACTGGCGGTTAAAGTGCAAAAGCTCAAAATGACCGATCAGGTCGTTACAAAGAAGGCTGAAGTTCGCCAGTCACAAACAAAAACTTCAGCTCTAGAGCTCAAGTTCGACAGTTATAAAACAAAAACTTCAGCTCTAGAGCTGAAGTTTGCCACTTACAAAAAAAATTCAGCTCAACAGTTACAAAACAAAACATTTAGCAAAAAACATGTTGTAGTTTCTACAAAAAACAAAACACAAATTCAATTCCAAAAATAATGCTAAAGTTCATAAAAAATATAACAAAAAAACACAAAACATGAAACAAAACTTCAGCTCCTATCTAAGGTATCATTGAACTATTATAAAATTTACACTTTATACCTGTAGTGACAATTTCCTGTGTATCATCACCTACAATTTCATTGCAAGTAGCTAGTATTTCTGCAAACCGATCGTCTTTCCCAATAGTGCTAGACACATCACTTGCTTTTAGCTCTAAAGTACCAACAGGTGCTTGATATCCATCGCCAAACAAATTGCCTTTTGCAATATCACTTTCCAAAGCACAACTCGGTGCATGTTTTTTAGTACCATCAACTTGATCATCTGCACCTTTCTCGATTGTTAACTCTTCATCATTTGCATATTTACTCAGTCTATAAACACTAGATTGTTCCTCTCCACCTTGTTATTGAACATGTTCATCGCCTTCAACAGCCGCTTCCTTACATGGAACAAAGCCCAAGCGAAAACAATCGAATTACCACAAAATTCCACAAATTGGTCAAACTCGATCCACGGGCCCACATCTCAGAATTTCACCAAATTCATAAAACTATAATCCTTATACTCTCACGAGTCTAACCATACAAAAATTATCCAATTTTGGTACCATTTGGTCCTTCAAATCATCATTTTATATTTTTGGAAGATTCCACAAATTTTCTTCCCAAATTCCATCCCAAGTCACCAATTAAATGATGAATTCAATGATAGATTCATGTACTCTAGCCAAATCTAAGTTAGAATCACTTACCCCGATGAATTTCTTGAAAAACTTTCAAAAAATTGCCAAAATCCGAGCTCTCTAGGTCAAAATATCAAATAAAACCCAAAACAGCGTATTTATATAGTACCCCACAGATTTCCACCTCCGCGGACCGCACAAAATCGATCGCGGTCTGCACAAAACTAGTGTAGTCCGCACAAAAACGACCGCGGCCGCACAGGCTTTCCTCTACAGTGACAGGCTTTAGTATTTTGGCCATAACTTTTGCTACAGATGTCCAATCTCGATCCTACACCACATACCGCATATATTATACCCTCCTAAGATAATCATGAGAACTTCATATCCCTTCCGGGCCACAAGCAGCTATGTACTCAACTAGCCAAGAACTTTCCATTGATCCCATCTAGAAGAAAATCACTGCACATCCCATGCTCCTCGCACTCGTAGAAAATATGCATCTCTAACCGTGGTAGAAACCTTCAAGAACTCTCTGATTTCATTTTGCTTAAAACTAAACCATCAGGAGTAAATCTTTCTAACTATGCAAGTTGCTAAAACCCAAGAGAATTGCCGCAAAAACACCTGTAGAGACTCATTACCTTGTAGGCATCCAAAAAACTAATTATATCCTTACCATGCCGACCCGGCCTACTACCAAGCTATCCCATCTATCCAAGTTCCTTATGATTTATCTTCAACTTGATACTCCTTCATGTTATAACACTACAGTTCCTCAACCCAGACTCACTACACGAGACCTAAGCATAAAGACACACCGACTAAGGCTCATAAGCCGCTGAATACTCTCTTTACTATTCCTAAAAGCACCATATTCAAAATACCTACTCTGAATAGACTTCCTACGAATCCGGAACCATTAGCTTCCTAATACTGATATATAGAATCCCGTAATTGATATAGAAATGACACAAGCCTTGATACCCTCCAATGCAAACCTCAGTTTCTTTTAGCCAAATTATACACTTGAAAATTTCCAATCTTGAACTCATTAGGACCATTCTCGAGAGTCATCCACTCTACTCAAAATACAATTAGCCTGATCAAATGAACCGAACAACCTGTGCCTCATCAGCACTCCGACACCACAGAATGTAACCCCACCTTAATGCAACCAAGCAACTTCCTACCGAGCATCCTTTACCAATAACCACTCAAGACATTCTGTGATTCTCGTACCCATGAAGCATAACATATCCTTTGTCAAAATTTTCCTTTACTCGAGCCATCCTCGGCCTCAATCTCCGTAAGGAATAACTGATTCAGCTGTACGCCTCAAACTGGAACCAACACGGCACATAATCATGCAACCAACTAATCAATAGCAGACTCTCACACTTGGCACGAAGCCATAGGTCAAAACACACATAATAACTCATAATGCATATTCTTTATTGCTGCCATAATACCATAGTGAGGTTAAACTCAATGATTCATAAGCTCGTGAAACACAGACCATCTGGTACTTTAAATCTTCTACAAATCTCGCATTCACTCTCGTAATAGTTAGACACACTCTCTTAGGCGACCCAAATTTAAATTGCAACACATATATTTCCCTGGTAATAGAGATCTTCCAATAAATGACACAAAGGATTACGCAAACATCAGAACAATCCGCATGAGATAACCCACCTGCTTCGCCCCAACTAACATCTCTTTATACATTTCCACCGTCATAGATATTACGTGAAATCCACTTCACTCCCCCAACTACAAAACATGAAAAGATTCTTCACACACCCATAACTGGGGGCTATACCTCAATTCAAGATGGAAATCAAGCACCTAATAGTTCTTCTATCCTCCAGCAGACCCTTCTCGTCGATTCCCAATCAAATGAATACATCTCGCTGTCATATCATGCACATCACAAAGCTACCCAGTCATCACTCCCACTAATAGGGACACTACTAGACATACAAATCCACAAGTATGTACTCACACAATCAACGCCTTAATGCTCAAGCTGTAGGCAAAAACCCGGCCTCAAGACCTCCAGACTAGCCCAACATCCACACACAGAGATCATGTATCACCCCTCGATCAGGGGATCACAAGCCATCGATGCATACGTGATACAGAGCGCCCATGCACACATACGAACATGTGGAAGGAATTCAAAGAGTTACATTTCAAACCAAACCAAGGACGTACGATAAGAATTCAAGAATGTGAAGTTTTTCCTAAAGGTTCTGTAGCCTCCCGAGGATAAGTACAGATGTCTCTGTACCAATTTGCGAGACTCTACTAAACCTGCTTATGACTTGTGAGACCTATGTAATCTAGGCTCTAATACCAACTTGTCATGACCCCAAACCAGACCCGGCCATGATGGCGCCTCTCGTGAAGACAAGGCCAGCCGACACAATTCCCAAAATTCATTTTTAACAATTGAATAAGTCAATTTAAGTCATTTATAAGAATAAATCCCCAACAAGTATAAATTTAGCGAAATAGAACAAGTGCGAAAATAGATACAGCCCGACATCGGGATGTCACAAGTCACGAGCATCTACTAAGGTTTAAATACAATAGAATGTCTTAAAATGTACTAAATATAGTCTACTGAAATAAAAAGGGAGAAAAACAGTGTTGCGAACATCGGGCAGCTACCTTGCTAAACACCGATGACTCTGCCTCTGAGCAACCAACACCCGCTACCGGGTTCAGAAATATCTGAATTTGCACACAAGGTGTAGGGAGTAATGTGAGTACTCCGTCTTAGTGAGTAATAACAATAAATGAAGATTGAGCAGTAAGAAATCACGTAAAGCACATCAACATGCTATATAGAAGCAGTATAAAACCAGTAAAAGCAATAAAGCAGTGAAATCTCTTAAAACATCTTAGCTCAGTTTAAACTTCTTTAAAACACCTTTTTGACAATTAAACAATTAAATGGAATGCAGCTAGAACAAATAAGTACAAAAAATCTGCCCCTCGAGCACAATACCAACAGAAACAGCCCCTCGGGAAACAACATGGAACAACACCAGCTCCTCGGGCAACAACATGGAACAACGCCAGCCCCTCGGGCTATATCTCACATCACAATGGGTACCCGCGCTTACTAGGGGTGTGTAGACTCCTGGAGGGGCCCTTGTGGCACAAGCGCAATATCAAGCCATCTCATGGCATAATCACATAGGCTCTCGGCCTCATATCAACAAGGCTCTTTGTGGCGTACAACTCTCAGGCCCTCTACCTCATAATCACAATTAGTGTATCCTCACAACACAGGCCCTCGACCTTACTTGGTCAGAATCTCATAAGCCACTCGGGCAACAGTAAAACATGACGCTCAGCCCAAATTATCATTTAATGTATTAAAACATAGTAGACATGGCTGAGTTATGAAAACAGTAGAATATAGCATGACTGAGTACAAGTATAAAGTCAAAACAGTGAGCAAATATCAATAAAAATCTCCTAAGGGTCCAAATAGTTGGAAAGAGGCCCAAATATGGCATTAATCTCAAAGCATGATGATAGAAAATAGTTTTCAATCAAATATGCAGTAAAATAGTCATACGGGATGGACTAAGTCACAATCCCCAACGGTGCACCACCCCACGCTCGTCATCTAGCATGTGTGTCATCTCAATATAGCACAACAATGTGTAATCCGGGGTTTCATACCCATAGGACAACATTTACAATCATTACTAACCTCAAACCAGTCCAAACTCTAGCCCCCGATACCTTTGCCTCTCGAATCGGCCTCCAAATGCTCCAAATCTAACCAAAAGCAGTATATTATCATCAATATATGCTAAAGGAACAAAGTCCAGGCGAAAATAATCAAATTAACTCAAGAATCCCGAAATTGCTCAAACCCGGCCCCCAGGCCCACGTCTCAGAATCCGACAACCCATTTAATTACGAGACTATCCATACTAGTTTCACTCAATTCCGACTTCGAATCGGCTTTCAAATCCCAAAATTTTATTTTATGAAGTTCCACAGTTTTTCCCAAATTTACATCCCAAATATCTACTCAAATGATGAATCCAACATTATAATAATATATTTTGGCCAAAATTGAGTTAGAATCACTTACCCCGATGGTTTTTCTTGAAAATCCCTCAAAAAATTGCTAAAGCCCGAGCTCTCTAGGTCAAAATGTGAAGTAAAACCCCAAATCTCATATTTATAAAGTACCTTCCGGATCCCCATCACTGCTGACCGTGGTGACCACCGCTGACCATGGTAAAACCATTGCTTACCGCGGTAAAACCATTGCTACAGCGGAAAAAGTTGACTGCAGTGACATGCTTTAGCATTTTGTCCATAACTTTCTCTACATATGTCCAAATTATGATTTCTCTATATTTCTAAAAACTAGACACGAAGGGAGACAACTTTTGTTTTTAAATCATCTCAAACTTACTTGTAGATCAAAAGATATAGGCTTCCGAAGTTGGATTTTAATGTTAGCCCGAGTGGCTTGAGAGAATTTTGACTGAGTGAGGCCGAGGGCTCGTGTTGTGAGGATATCATGGGATCGGGCTGTATACCGCATCGTGTTGTATTCTTTTGTGATATATGAGAGGCCAAGGTCCTAATTTATTGTGCTACGAGATGGCTTGTGATAGCGCTTGGGCTATAGGAGCCCCTCTGGAGTCTGAACACCCTTAGTAAGCGCGGGTACCCAATGTGAGTGATGTGATTTTACTCGAGGGGTTGTTGTTGATTCATGTTGTTGCCCGAGAGGCTGATTATGAGTGATTATGAGGTAGCAAAAGGGGCTGGTTCTGTTGATATTTTGCCCGAGGGGCGGTTTATGGTACATGTCTTACTTGAGGGGCTATTTACGTTTCTATCATTTTTACTCAGTGTTTCATCACTCATTTGAAACAATTGAAAGATATTTTTAAAAGAAAAGGTTTTACTGAAACTGAGTTATTTTACGAGATAATTGAGTTACGTATTGTTTTTGGAAATGTACTGTATTTGCTGTAGTGCTATGACGTGGAAATATCTGTTTTCTTAGTGCTCAACTTTCATTTACTTTTATTACTTACTGAGTTGGGGTACTCACATTACTCCCTGCACCTTGGGTGAAGATCTAGGAGTTATGGGTCGCGATAGTGAGTGATGATCGTTGTTCCAGCAGGTCTTCTGAGTGGGCAAAGTAGTTGCTTGGCGTTCACAACCCTGCATTTCTCCTTCTTACCTTACTCAGACTGTCCCTAGTATTTTATTTCTAGGCTATGATAGTTTTTCTTGTAGTTAGACAGATCTTTTAGTTGCCGGTGACTTGTGACACCTCGATGTCGGGCTTGTGTTATTTTCTTCCGCACTAGTTATTTAGACTTATGTTATGAGATTCTGTTAATTAATAACTTAAAATGACTTTTATTGGATTTGGGGTTTGTGTCGGCTAGC
Source organism: Nicotiana sylvestris (assembly GCF_000393655.2). Classification (NCBI taxonomy): domain Eukaryota; kingdom Viridiplantae; phylum Streptophyta; class Magnoliopsida; order Solanales; family Solanaceae; genus Nicotiana; species Nicotiana sylvestris. Next base: position 68,888,646 of record NC_091061.1, on the reverse strand, counting down.
CTAGTTTCACGATAGGCGACATCACGATTGGGTCGGTTTTAGGATCGTGACAGAAAAATACATCGAATACAATATATAACAACTGAAAACATAGCTATAGGAAGTAATTTAGCAATATAATAACCACTCAACAATAATGGTTTGTAAAAATATGAAGACATTCTTTCAAACGAGCACAGCAACTATTTATATTATTAAAAGCCAAAAAAAGAAACCACATTAATTCACATGATAGCCTAGAAAAAAGTCACATGACATAATTAGTTAATTAGATAATAATTAATTATTAGAAATTAACAAAAAATTAACTACTCAAAATGGGTGAAGGTTGGTTTAAGTTAGTTAATTTCTTTGCTTTTTTTTAAAGCATTTTCGTTTTTCTTTTTTAAAATAAAAAGTGTATTTATTCATTAAAATTTAGACAATATTATTGAGAAAAATATAATAAAATTTAAAATAAAAAATATTTCAGCAGTAATAAAATATAAATTTTCTATTCTATTACAAAAGAAGAGTAGCACACAAAAATATTAATCAAGCAATATGCTAATATTTTCTACTAACGATGTAATTATACTAAATATTATACAAGCTATATTCGATATATATTGTATAGTATATAAGTTATATATATACGCGCACACACACATTCATTCGATATATATAGTATAATATAGTATAGTATATAGTATATAAGCTATATATATGTATGTATATATATGTATATATATATATATATATATAGAGAGAGAGAGAGAGAGTATAGTAGTATTATATATATTAAGTACATAGTATACAAGCTATATTCGATATATATTGTATAGTATATGTATATATATATATATATATATATATAGCCTATACTATATCTACATATATATACTATACACTTAGTATATATAATACACTATACTATACACTTAGTATATTTAATACACTTAGTGAATATAATACATTATATTATCCCTCTTTCTCTCTATCTCTCTCTCTATATATATATATATATACATATATACATACATATATTAATATGTATAAGTGTATTTATTCTTTAGAATTCAGACAATATTATTGTGAAAAATATAATAAAATTTAAAATAAAAAATATTTCAATAGTAATAAAATATCTATTTTCTATTCTATTACAAAAGAAGAGTAGCACACAAAAATATTAATCAAGCAATATGCTAATATTTTCTACTAATGATATAATTATACTAAATATTGGATAATATGATAAGGAAATAATATTGTATAAAAACTTTATTTGACTATATAAGTCCCTTTAATTTAATATAGATTTTATTCATTAAAATTCATACAATATTTATTCTATCTATATGGAATAGGAGAAGCAAATCAATATAATGATGGCAAGTGTAGCAACAAAAATTTAACAAGTGTCAAATTTTATGACAATTGTCACGACCCAAATTCCATTATAGGTCATGATGGCGTCCAACACTATTTTCAGGCAATCCAACCCTAATCAACTAGTGAGTTCTCATTATTTTACCAACACATTCCCAACATTTCTGTAACGGCCCGACCGGTCGTTTTGAGCTTTTTCACTTCGCTCACCAGTTCTCGAGCATGACTTGCCCCGTGTGATGTATAATGACTTATGTAAATCGTTGGTGTTGGGTTTCAAGTTAATCAGAATGAATTTGGAAGAACAACCTCAGTTGAAAGCTTAAAATTTGAAAGGTTTGACCAAGATTTGACTTGTGTGTATTTGATCTCAGATTGGAATTTTTATGGTTTGGTTGGCTCCGTTAGGTGATTTGGGACTTAGGAGCGTGATCGGAATGCATTTTGGAAGTCCGTGGAAGGTTTAGGCTTGAATTGGCGAAATTGAGATTTTGTCATTTTTCGGTTTTTAGGCAAGATTTTGATATAAGGGTCGGAATAGAATTCCGAGAGTTGCAGTAGCTTCGTTGTGTCATTTGAGATGTGTGTGCAAAATTTCAGGTCATTCGCACGAGATTTGATAGGCGTTTTAATCGAAAGCATAATTTAAGAGTTCTTGGAGTTCTTAGGCTTGAATCCTATGTTAAATTGGTAATTTGATGTTGTTGTAAGCGTTCCGAAGTTTTGAACAAGTTTGAATAATTTCATAGATGTGTTGGTACAATTGGTTTGAAGTTCCGGGAGTTCCGGGTAGGTTCCATGATGTTTTAGGCCGAAAATCATAGTTGTAGCAGGTCCAGAAGGGTTGCAGGCATCGGAACCCAACCGCGCGGCCCGCACAAAAAGAAGTGCGGCCACGGTAGGTGCTGTGCGGACCACACAAAATGAAGTGCCTCCGCGTAGGTGTTGTGCGGACCGCACAAAATACTATGTGGCCGCGGTCGGGAACGTTACACTGGTATTACTTCGGAAGCTCATATCTTTTGATCTACAAGGAATTTTGAGATGATTCAAAAACAAAAGTTGTAGCTCTTCGTGTCTAGTTTCCAGAAATGTAAAGATATCGCAATTTTGGCATCTGTAGCGAAATGTATGGCTACAATACTAAAGCCTGTTAGTGTAGAGGAAAGCCTGTGCGACCGCAGTCGTTTTTGTGCGGACCGCACTGGTTTTGTGCGGACCACGGTCGATTTTGTGCGGTCCGCGGAGGTGGAAATCTGTGGGGTACTCTATAAATACGAGGTTTTGGGTTTTATTTGATATTTTGACCTAGAGAGCTCGAATTTTGGCGATTTTTTGAAGGTTTTTTCAAGAAATTTATTAGGGTAAGTGATTCTAACTCAGATTTGGCTAGAGTACATGAATCCATCATTGAATTCTTCATTTAATTCGTGATTTGGGCTAGAATTTGGGAAGAAAATTGTGAAATCTTTCAAAAATGTAAAATGATGAATTGAAGGACCAAATAGTATCGGAAGTGGATAATTTCTATATGGTTAGACTCGAAAGGGCATAAGGATTCTAGTTTTGTGAATTTTGTCAAATTCCGAGATGTGGGCCCGGGGGTCGGGTTTGACCTATTTCTAATATTTTGTGGTAATTCGATTTGTTTTCGCTTGGGCTTTGTTCCCTTAGCATATTGTAATGTATTCGTTCTAATTTTGGATAGATTGATCATGCGTGGAGGCCAATTCGAAGGGCAAAGGCGTCGCAAGCTAGAGAATTAGCCGGTTCGAGGTGAGTAATGATTGTAAATGATGCTCTGAGGGTTTGAAACCCTGAATTGCACATCGTAGTGCTATATTGAGGTGAGGCACACGCTTATTGACGAGCGTGGGATCGTGCACTATTGGGGATTGTGACTTGGTCCATCCCGATTGATGATTTTACCGCGTATTTGACTGAAACTTATTTGTTATCATCATGATTTGGGCTGATTGCCATATTTCGGCTTCGTACCAAGTATTTGAACCCTTCGGGATTTTTATTATTATTTCCTCACTGCTTTGACTTATTAATTGAACTCAGTCATGTTATTTTCCACTGTTTTACCATTCAGCTATTTTTACTCCGTTTTGAGACTTAAATGATATTCTAAATGATGTTTTGGACTGAGAAATACTGTTTTACTAATGCCCGAGGGGCTTGTTAGTATTTTTGACTGAGTAAGGCCGAGGGCCTAGTTATGAGGAAACACTAATATTGATTGAGGCCGAGGGATTGAGATATGTTTGCCACGAGGTGGCTTGTTAATATTGTTTATGAGGTCGAGGGCCTGAGATTTAGCATAAGTTTCACCTCTATGAAGTTGGATTTAGCTCTGAAGTTTCACTCTTAAGATGAGATTTGATTTTAATTTTCAGGACCCTCATGGATAATGGGGCCTAGCTTTTAAACTCGTAGAGATATTGGGTAACATGATTCAATTAACACTTACAGATGTCCCAGCTACAAAACCGGGGCAGAAAAATTTCTTTTGTTTTTGTCTGTTTTGTTGTAATCAGGCGCCCACCTGGAGAACAAGGGAAGACAACACGAGTTTCAAGAATAGAAAGCAGTTCAGCTTTAAGCAATCAGGCGCCCACCTGGAGAATAAGGGAAGACGACACAAGTTCAAAAGAAAGTGGGTCAAGCTGCAATCAGGCACCCACCTAGAAAAAAGGGGGAACAGCCAAGTTTCAAAAGGAAAATAGTGCAAGTTGAGTAATCAGACGCCCACCTGGAGAGCAAGGAAAAATGGTGCAAGTTTCTAGGGAAAACAGTTCCAAGTAGCAAGAGAATATGGTCCGAGTGTCTGCAATCAGGCGCCCACCTAGAAAACAAGGGAAAAAAATTCAAGTTTTAGAGGAAAGGAATACAATGCAAATGTTGGTAATCAGGCGCCCACCTGGAGAACAAGGGAAGACAACACATGTTTTAAGTATAGAAAGCAGTTCAGGTTCAAGCAATCAGGCGCTCACCTAGAGAATAATGGAAGACGACATAAGTTCAAAGGAAAGTGGGTCAATCTGCAATCGAGCGCCCACCTGGAGAACAAGGGAGAACAACTAAGTTTTAAAAGGAAAACAGTGCAAGTTCATCAATCAGGCGCCCACCTAGAGAGCAAGGGAAAATGGTGCATGTTTCTAGGGAAAACAGTTCCAAGTAGCAAGAGAAGATGGTCCGAGTGTCTGCAATCAGGCGCCCACCTGGAAAACAAGGGAAAACAATTCAAGTTTCAGAGGAAAGGAATACAATTCAAATTTTGGTAATAAGGATCTCACCTGGAGAACATGGGAAAGTAGAAATGTTCAAAGGAAGACGGTTCAAGCTGGAAATCAGGCATCCACCTGGAGAACAAGGGAAAACAGGTCAAGTTTCGAGAGAAAAGCAGTGCAAGTGTTGGAAATCAAGCACCCACCTGGAGAACAAGGGAAAATAGGTCATGTTTTGAGGCAAAGCAGTTCAAGTTTTGGCAATCAGGCGCCCACCTGGAGAGCAAGGGAATACAGTTAATGTTTTGGCAATCAGGCACCCACCTGAAGAGCAAGGGAATACAGTTAAAGTTTAAGCAATTGGACCCACCTGGAGAGCAACAGAATACAGTTAAAGTTTTGGCAATTAGGCGCCCACTTGGAGAACAAGGGAATATAGTTCAAGTTTTCGCAATCAAGCACCCACCTGGAGAGCAAGGGAATATAGTTAATGTTTTGGCAATCAGGCGCACACCTGGAGAGCAAGGGAATATGGTTAACGTTTTGGCAATCAGGTGCCCACCTAGAGAACAAGGAAATACAGTTCAAGTTTTGGAAATCAAGCATCCACCTGGAGAACAAGGAAAACAATTCAAATTTCAAAGGAAGATAACATGGGTTTTAAGGGAAAATAGGTCAAGTTTCGAGGGAAAGCAGTTCAAGTTTCAAAGGAAGACAGTTCAAGTTTTGGCAATCAGGCGCCCACCTGAAGAACATGAGAATACAATTCAAGTGTTGGAAATCAGGTACCCACCTGAAAAACAAAGGAATTCACTTCAGAATGCAATTCAAGTCAGCAACAAAGGAAGTTCACCTAGAGAGTACAAGTATACAAAGTAGCAGAAATTGCAAGATCAAGTTTGAAGATGTGTAGATAGAATTCTTGTAATTCATAGATCATAGTTTAGTCTAGCTTATTTTGTTTTGTTTTGGGGTAATAAGAAGTTCAGCAAGTAGTAAAAGCAGCAGTAGTGAACTCACAGCTTCCTGGTAGTCCCAGCTACCGAAACTTCCCGAACTCACCGACCTGATTCTATTATAGCCAAGGATATGTAGGCAACCTCGGAAGCAAGGTGCGGTCAAATCTTTCAAAAATGCTTCCTATGGAGTATTCAAACGGGCAAAAATCCTCGTATCCGCTCACTTTATCTTTTCCCAAAAACTCTTCGTGTTTCCGAGCAAAGAGGAATAGCTGTGAGTACGTGATATTTGCCCTATATGAATTACTCCCATAAAAAATAAGAAAATAATTTTTTCCAATTTTCACAATTTTATAGGATTTTTTGTAGAATTTTATTAATTATTTGCATTTTTGTGCATATTTAATTTCCATTAAAAATTAAAAAATAAATACCAAATATACCATGCATTGCATTTAGGTTTGATTTTACATTTTTGGAATTAATTAGTAATTATTTCTTTTATTAAAAACGAAAATCACAAAAAACCCTCATTTTACACCTTTTAATTTTAGTCTATTGATTTTCCTTTTAATTTAGGACTAAGTAATTTTATAATTACTGTGTCTAGGCAATTAGTTTAATTTTACAACTTAGATTAATTTAGGAGTTAATTTTAGGATTTTATTAATTAAAGAAAAAGAAAAAAAAGGAAAACGAATTTGGGAAAAGATTTGTTCAATTGGGCTGGGAATTTAACCCAATTCCCCCTAAGCCCAAATCCCGCGTTTGCCCCGCCCGGGTCCAGCCCAAAAAAAACCCCTGACCCGTTCCCGCGACCCGCCTCGTTTCCCCTTCATATATAATCCCTTTTATTACACAAAAAACAAACCATAGACCTAATCCCATCACAACCAAAATGGCATCCCACACCAGCTCCGAGTATGCCTCACCCAAACTCTCCCAAACTCGTTCGAGTTTCACGTGAGTTCACCTCTAAAATCCGCACATGTCCACCCCGTCTCAATCCCTGTTCTACATCACCAAACCCCAACGGTCTCTGACAGAAGAATATTCCAAATCGACAATAACACTCCCTCACTCGCTTGTCTACAAGCTATTTCATGCGATTAGAAGGCTCTAGAAGACGTGTGTTGGATGAGTGAGAGGCGTCAAATCGATCTCGTTCAATCCGAGCCTCACATTCATCGTGTGCTCGTTTTCAGAACGGCCTTATCCATTTTTTTGAAGAGAGAGGAGGAATCTGGAGGTAAGAGATATAAAAAGAGGGAATAGAATTTTCTTTAGGGGTCAAAAATTTTTTTGGAGAGAAAAGAAAAAATATAAAGTCTTACTTTTGATTTTCGAATATTTTTCTTCTTCTGATTTTTAGGGATACAGAAAAAAAAGAATCTGAAGAGGAAAGGAAAAATCAAGTTTGATTTTGATTGATTTTGTTTTAGCTTTACTTCATTTCAAAAGCAATAAAAAAAATAAAAATAAAAAAATTCAGCATTTTTCGAGTTCTGGTTCTCAAGAATGGAGTTGGATTAAAGTCTATATTGGAGTTTGCGTTTGGGATTGGAATTCCGGTGTTGGTTGAGTTCCGTCCGTGTTATTGTTTTCGCGATTTGGATTTTGGTTTGCAATTTTTACTTGATATTGTTACTGTCTCAGTGGGATTATGAAGCAAAACATTGAAATTTTTAGTTATTAGTGAAAGAATTCCGAATTAACAGGGTCTTTCCCTTATTCCTTTTCTATTTTTTCATGTAATTTGTGTGTTTGTTGATCTCTTATCACTTTAGTTTTTTTATTTATTTTGGTTGTCCGCTTCTTCTTCAACTTCTACTATTAGTTTGGTAGTGTTCAAATGAGTGTAAATTTGACCTGATTTCATCTTCTTCCTTTGTCTTTTCCTTATGGCACGACTGAGCTCGTGTCCGTCTTAGTCTCTGATTAGCGAGTTCAGTTGCTTGCTGGGCGGTAGAGTCGCTAGATTGACGACTGAGTGCCCAAAACCAAAACAAAAGAGAAAAGATCAGCCAAAAGAACATCTAAGCGAGAAAGTTGTGATGAATCTGTTTCACTATTTGAGGTATGCTCTTAAAATTGAGTATTGAACATGTAGGCTCAATTTGTTCAAATAGGCTCTAATGTGTTAATGTGAGTCTGTGGAATCTTATTGTGGAAACCAAAAATGGGTGTTTTCTTCTGTAATTGCAATGATGGTCTGATAATTTCTCAAATTGTTTGATAATCCATCTTCTTTTAGTGAAGGAGATGGAGTAATAGAAGAAATTGATTTATAGGTACTTGAATTATGTTCATTTCATATTTTTTTTTTGAAAATTACCGGGTATTAAGATTGGAAAACCCTTTATTGGTAGTTATAGGGTTGGCTTTGAATTAGTAAACCAAAGGAAGAAGTTTTTTAATGGTTTTCGATTCTAACTGTTTGCTTGTAGAATTTTAAGATAATGAAGACTTGATTGATGTTTCTTGACTTGGTTGAGTAATTCTGGGTCACAGTACATTGAAAGTTTGGTAATAAGAATCAGTGGGGGCTAAGGTACTTGCCATTATTTTCTTATATTTGATGCTAAATTAATCCATCCTCCATTATTAAGGCAAGATTGAAGCCTTGAATGAATTTGGCTATTAAATAAATGGTTTTGCTTATCTTCGTCTTAGATGGAATTAAGCACTTAGGGAATTAATTAAAAGGAAAGAATGAGAGTTGGCTATGGGGATTTAGTTAACTTGTCTTCTAATTTATTGGGAGTTAGAAGTTATGGATTTAATTAAAAGAAAAGAACGAGAGTTGTCTATGGATTCGCTTACCTTTGTTTTGCACATTCACTGTTATGTCCATTGTTTCTTTGTGTTGGCTATTTGATGCCGATTCAAGTGATGTATATTTTATTGCATGTTGTTCGAACAAGACTGGTGTTAATTCTCTTTAGTTAAATTTTACACTCCGTTTTACAATTGGATGTCCATAATCATAGGTCTTTCACGCGTAATCTCAAATTAGTTTTAAGAACAATTGATGAACATCTGTAGTTTGCTTTAGGCACGTAATTAAATTGTTATAACTACGGGTACGGTTCCCGTGACGTGGTTTTGATACTTAGTATTTTTTTAAATTAGATATAAGTAGGAGTATTTTTGGTTTGCCTTAGCGAAATATAAATTTTTTTTAAACAAATTGAGGTGCGCCATATTCAAACAAAATCCATAATCTATGGCCCTCATATTAATTATCTTAACTAGTGTAAAAAAAGCTTTGAACTTTCGTAGTTTGCTTTAGGCGCGTTAATTAAATAATTGTCATAGCTACGGGTACGGTTCCCGTGATGTAGTTGTGACCCTAAACTCTCAAATCCGGGAGTACATTTATGTGACCCAGCCACAAATTAATCTTGTTACTAAAATAAACATGTTGTGGATCGTGGGTACGGTTCCCGTGACACGAATTGCGACGTGTGATCAAGTAATTAGTTGTATAACATTTGGATTATGAAAAGCGGTTCAGAAGGAATAAAAATGCACATAGGTTTCAAAGATGTTTTAATATCACATAAATAGGCCAATAATAACAGTTGAACGACTGTGCTAAAGCCACGGAACTTGGGAATGCCTAACACCTTCTCCCGAGTTAACAGAATTCCTTACCCGGATTTCTGTGTTCGCAGACTGTAAAACAGAGTCAATCTTTCCTCGATTCGGGATTTGAACCGGTGACTTGGGACACCATAAATTATCCCAAGTGGAGACTCTGAATTTTAAATAAATAATTCCGTTTCGATTGTCACTTGAATTGGGAAAAACTTCCTTATACCCTTCCGGGGGATAGAAAATGGAGGTGTGACACACTTGGGCCTACTTCAGTCTCCCTATAGTGTAACTTCTCCTTTTTCTTTTTATCTATTTATGTAATTTATTCATATGGTTTGTAATAATTTGTAAACGAATATTGGGGTAATTAGTGAAAAGGGGTAGGTAGTTACATATTTGTGGGGTAATATGGGTAGAAACCACGCCTATAGGATTCTATATTTGCTATGTTTTCCTTACCATGTTAGAAATCATGCCTTTAGGTCTCAAGTGGTTCCAATAATATAAATCATGTTTGTAGGTCTTAAAATCAACTTCACAAGTAGATACCATGCTTATAGAATATGATCCAGTTCAACTTCTGTTATAACGAATTTTTACATGTGTTTCCATTTGTTATCATGCGTACAAGTTTCTAACATCAGCTCTTAGCAATTAGATATCATGCCTATAGAGAATAACATAAGAAATTCTGCCTATAGATCTAAAATCGGTTTAGTTTAAATAAGTCAATCCAGTTTATGATTAGTTTATTTTGAAACTGGTCTAATTAGTGGTTTGTTTTCCCTGAAATGAATTATTTCGAGTACTGCTCTAATTTACTATTAGAAAGCATGCCTATAGGAACTCAAGAGTCTATTTTAAAATCTGCCCACTATTTTTACTATATCAAATGTAGTTATCATGTCTCAAGATACCGTTTAACAATACGGCCCTTATTTTTATTTGAGTCGTGCTGCTTATGTGCGTTGTTTGTTGAGGTAAACTTGATCCTTTAACTGCTTCTTTTATGCCTTATGTGCTAAGGTCCTATTTGTTCTTGCATGTTGCCTTAGTATTTTCACCTTTAAACCTTAGGGGTCTGTCTAGAACTGCCTATAGGTAGAGGTCCTAAATTTCCTCCAGGACCAATAACAAGGGACGGGTAACAAAACACAATAGAGATCGCTAACCAACGCTCGCTTTAATAACCACTAAGGGGTGGGAAGGGTAGATATGGGATATGATGAAGACGCACTAGTGTCACGTGTAGCCCCTCATTGAGGAGTTTTTACAGGACATTGTATGGGGTGATCCTTTAAGCTAACCAACCTAGGACCCTTCCTTTCCCAAATCCCTTATGTTTAAAACTTTGTTTTATATGTATACAACTTTTTCAAAATCTTTGTTTTATTGTTTGAGTTATACAACGTCCAACGTGCTTTACTTGCAAATTATTTGATTCAACTATTTATTTGTTAATGGACTGATTTACAAGTTATGTTAGGCCAGGACCCACCATTCTGGACCGCGAGGGGCGCCTAACACCTTTCCCTCAAGATTATTTCGAGCCCTTACCCTAAATCTCTGGTAATGCAAACTAATCCAAGAGTTAATCACTCTTGGTGCCCTAACGCACTATAATCCGTTAGGTGGCAACTCTTCAAATACCCAATTCCCAAAAGTAAACGAGTTGTTCCCCCCATGAATGTCGAAACCCGGACCTCTCTCCGTGGAGGGAAAAGGGGGCGCGACACCACGTGCACCTCTCCTTTCGAAGTACCCTCAGCAGAAACGAGTAATGCTCTTTCGAAAATGGAGGCCTCCGAAACCGGATGATCAGTCAAATCGCCTCTTCTGAACCGCTGAGAAGGACTCGCCCCGCTGCGAGACTCCTCACACCCCGGAGACCCTTTTAATTTATCATCAACCCTCAACCCCAAGGTCAATAGTCTCTCCTCCTCCCCATAGGGCACGGCCTCATCTCGAAAAAAAACTCCAATACCTGCGGGCAGCTAAACTAGTATGCTAAAAAGAAAAGTACAATTCTAGGGAAACAAGCCACCAAATGCCTACCATGATGCTTTGCCTCCCATCTCCCCTTGGACACGTCACGCCACTGATGCTTATCATAGGTCGAACAAGATGCCAGCTTACGAGAACACTCGGTCAAATCAGGGACCTCGTTCGGCAACCAAGGAGTCGCTACAAAAAATAAAATAGAGAAATGTCGCTATGGATCCCGCCTCCAAACAGTGATAAAAATATAGGTTTGACACTTACGTGTGAAATTCTATTTCTCAGGAAAGGGCAGAAACTCTCCAGGAATGATATCGATTGTCCATGATCGAACGAATCAGCTCATCCATTCTCGGTCCTCGTCTTCTTTACCGTCAACAGTAGGAGATCCGGTGGATCGATGTTGCAGAGTAATCAAACCCCAATAACGCAGCGGTCGATATAACCTCATGAGATAACTGAGGGTAAATTCGAGCTCGACATTATCTATAAAGTATCTTATCATCTGCACTATCTTCCAAAGGGATGGGTGAGACTGCGCCAAGGTAACCTGATATCTCCGACAGAACTCAATCACGACCTGGTCGGGGGGACCCGATGTAAACGTGTGTGTATATAGGCTCAAAAACCCCTCAACGTAGGTCATGATGCTCTCCTTAGAGGAAGGTACTTGTAGCACCACTCTTTCTCCCCATCCATAGTCTTTTCTGATCATTTCGAGGTGTTCCTCCCCTACTGATGAGATGAACCTCGACGCATGCTCCCGATGTCCTTATATGTTGGGAGGTCACTCCAACGTAAAGTCTCTCCTCGAGACAAAACACCTCGAGGCCCGCTCACCGGGCACCGGTAGTGTACCACCGACCGGATGCAGAACAGAGGTAGAACTCCCCTCTCCTTGATGGGCGGTGTCGATGTAGCAATCATGGCTATGATAAAATAAGAGGAGGAGGATATAGATTTGGGGAAAGATTTTGAGTTGAAACGACGGGAGAACTAGCACAAAGCACCAAGTCCTATGGAAGAAATAGTTACTTAGAGTGGTAGAATTTCCACTGGAGAAGCAAGTGAATGAATATATAGGGGCAAAACAGTGGCTACTCGCCTACCTAGAGGGCCAATTAATTCTGGCCATTGTAAAGTCACCTTTTCCTTGGGAAATGTATTGGCAGGACTACCCGGGGTAACCCCGGGGCTCCCTTTATCAGATCGCATGAATGCTGCTACCCCACGAAAGTCGAGAGGTATCGACACCTCAGGAGCTTCTTGCTGTCTCAAACATCGGCCCCAAAGAGGCTATCAACCTAACTTCAATATAAGACCCGATTTCAGGGGTCCCAATTACTCCAAGAATGGGCTCCAAAGAGTTAATTTTAAAATTCGAAGAATAACTCCATAAGAGCAACGAGATACAATGAATTGAAAGACTTGGAGTAGAAAAACTCTCTTGCATTGCCAAAAATATATTTACAAGGATCGTCTTTACAAGGGTACATGCACAGAAAGAGAAAAGGAAAAAAAAAGGGCAAAGCGACACAAGGTCTATTCGTCATTGCCACTATCCTCCGAACCATCTCCAGGATCCTCATCTGGAGTGATCAAGAGCGCTGACTTTCTCTCCAACTCTCGGGACTCCTCGATCTTAGCTGAAAGATCGCCACCTCTAGTTCTGACCCCCTTCAAGGCTTCCCTCCTCGCCTTCGCTCTATCATGCTTGATAGCCCAAGCCATTTTCAACTCAGCCTCTATCAATATATTAGAGGCTATTTGATTCGCCGTGGCTGTATCCTACAGATAAGTAGCAACTTTTCCTTCGATCTCGGACTTGGCCGTAGTCTGCGCATAAACCTCCATTCGAGCATTTTAAAGAAGATCATTGGTCGATGCCAACTCCGAGGCCGCCACCTCGTTTCGTTCCGTCAGCTTGAGGATCTCCGCATTCTTTTGCCCGATCAGTGAATCCCTTTGCCTGATCTGCAAGGGGAAAGGTAAAACAGTTAGTATCGGATTATGGGAATAAAGTGCAAATTCATGCATGGAAAATACCTGCTCACCAAGATCAACTTTTTCTCGAAGTGCTCCCTCCAAAGCAGCCCTGAGCTCGTCTGACTATTTCTCCTTTCGAGCAGAGTAAGCCTCCGACTCTCGCAGTCCCAAGGTCAGCCTCTTAAGCTCCTTTTCATGGCATGAAAGCTCCTCATGAATCCTGGAAAGGGAATGATCATACATCTCCTTACACTACGGCAAAACAAAAAAGTTAGAATAATGAAGAAAAATGCTTGAGACTAAAGGAAATATGCATAAAATAGCTATTTTCTATTGTTGGAGCCTCTCCGCTGCCTTGACGGTGCCGGGAGCATCAAGATTGATATTCTTGCTAACATCATCAAGAATGTTGCCAAACGCCCCCCCCCTTGATAGGACCCCCAGCTTTGGAGGTATTCACGTCCTGAGCATCCCTCAACTCCCCCGACGAGAACTAAGGGACCAAACTGAAATCGCATATATCATCGATGTCTCCGATGGGAAACTCCTGCCCCTGAAAATCTCCGAGTCACAACCCTTTAGGATCATAGGCAACGGTCCCCCAAGCAGAAACAACACCAAATCCGGTCATGGGATCGGGGACCACATTGATACCCTCCTCGAGGGTTTGTGATTCATGGGACCGACCTGAGTCAGCCGTTCCTGATTAAGTAGCCTCCGGTCGAGGCACCTGCGAGGCTCCCACACCTGACATCGTCCTCCGTGTCAACTGACACTTGACCTCATCATCATCACCGTCCTCATCCTCAGCACCGGGGCTTGCTCCGAAAGTTGAAGTCGAGGTCCTAGTGACGTCTTGAGGCTCGTGTGACTTAGGTTTCTTTACCACAGGAGGATCGGCAACCGGCTTACCTTTCCTTTTCTTTCCCTTGGCGGGCTCTGAAGGCCTGCACAAGAATAGTGACCGTAACTTATCAGCACAAAGGATACATGGAGAAACATAAATCTAAGACATAAGTGGCAAGGAAACATTACCATGATTCTTGGCCACCCATCGCTTCTTAGCCAGGTCGGGCGAAGATCGATAAAGATATGGGAACGTGGTGTCCAATTGCTCGTTCCATCCCGGCAGATCCGAGACCGCTTTGGGATACCAAGCGGTAGCTGCAGAAACCAAAAAGAGGTCATTTCTCTAGAAGAAAGGAAATAAAATCACAAAACATGTCCGAGGGAAAAAATGCTTACGCTATGTGTTCCACTTCATCCTTCTGGCCTGAATGACGTCCGAGGTCTTCACCCAAACAAACCTACTCATCCACCCTCGATCCTTCTCCTCGTCGGTGCTCGAGTAAAATGATTTTTTGGATTGGTAGTGAAGCCTAATCAAACCTCGATAAAATCGAGGACTGTACAACCTAATCAAATGGTTGAGGGTGAAGGTCTCACCCTCAACCCCATCGGAGAAATGGCGGAGCATCAAGACTATTCTCCAGAGAGAAGGATAGATTTGACCAAGCGTCACTTGATATTTGTTACAAAAATCTAGGATAACTGGATCTATCTCCGGGGGAGGGGATTTAGAAGGATCGATAGGACCCAAAGTGATTGGGTAAGCATATACATGAAAGAAGACAGCCTTGTAATCAGTTATATTCTCATCAAGGCTGGGAATATCCACCTCCACTGCCTCCCTCCATCGGTAGTCTCTCTTTACCGTCCCTATGTTGGTTAGGACACTAATTTATCGGGACACGTGTTCGCATCGGCCCGGTGCGGATGAAGTTTTATCGATGGTAAAGTCCTTCGACATGTCAAGCTCATTGGGAGTACATTGTCCCAATGTGGGTATCACTTTGGGTTTCCCTTTAGATGTTCGAGATGAAGAAACAACCTCATCTTTCCGAGTAACCGTCTTGGAGGTTCTATCCATGCTGATGATGAAATTTCTCTAAGAAAGTAAGAAGACAGGATACGAAAGGTAATGGATCTAGCTTTTCGAGTTTGAAGATGTTGAGAAAGTAAGAACTATCAAATGATTGGTGCATTTATAGGAGCTGAATGGGCAGTGGAAGGGATGGACTAATAGATGTTCGTGGGCTTCTCGGTAGTCGCGTTTGACGATGACCCTTGCATGGTTTTTTGGGCATGGCATTTAATGCTCTGATAGGATGACATCACGGTGATGATGCCTTCGAAATGGAAGCTCAAAATTGTTTCCTATCACTTCGTTCTAGGAAATGCGGGGACTATTTGTATACAGTGAAATCGAAGGGTCTAGTTTCTTGCCATTAAGGCACTTCGGAAGATCACCTCGAAGGCTCGAGGCCACAGACGAGTATCCTCCCTCGAGGGTCGTCGACACTCGACCTCAGGGTAGTGATGATTACGATAATGATAGAAATGGGGAGTTCCCAAGGTACACAGCAAGGACTGATAGAGCCTTCGTTGATTTCACTATAATTGTTAGCCATAATTTGACCCCCCTCGATAGCTCCCAGCCAAGCTCTGGAATGGACCTCGAGGCCCCCGAATCGACAAGCTCGAGGCCCCGACTGTCAACCTATCGGTTTGATTATCACCTTATTCGTAATTATCATTTCATTTCTAAGTCTCATATGCATAGCATCAACTGCTTAACAACTAGCATAAAAATAGATCATGTATTTTTAAAGTCCCATAATCAAATTTAATTGTTATTACCATTTTAACGGTAAACCGTGTGCATTCGGTATTTCATGTTTCTAAGCTTTGGAAGTATATTGGTGATCCGTCTTATATCTTGGATTTCAGCATGGTTTAGTTAGACGGTGATTTGACTTATGATGTGGAGCCAGTGGCTATTTTGGAGCGGCCGGTCTGAAAGTTGAGATCAAAGGATACAATTTCAGTGAAAGTGTAGTGGAGATGTCGGCCCGTGGAGGAGGCTACCTGGGAGACCAAGCGGGAGATGCGAAGAAGATAACTACACCTGTTTGAGGTTTCAGGTATGTTTCTTGACTTGTTCGAGGATGAACGTTTGTTTAAAAAGGGGAGAATGTAACGACCGGGCCGGTCGTTTCATGAGTTACGACCCTGTTTCCCCTATTTCTGCTTCTTTATGTGTTGTTCAGCTATATTTCATCGTATCGTGTTGGTCTGTTTAGGCTCAGAGTGGTTTTTTTAGAGGAATGAGACATTTAGTCTCTTTTGAGTAAACTTAAGTTGAAAAAGTCAACCGATTATTGACTTATGGGTAGAAGGTCTCGAATGTGAATTTTGATGGTTCATATATCGTTTAAGGTGATTTTGGACTTAGGAGCGTGATCGGAATGTATTTTGGAGGTCCGTGGTAGATTTAGGATTGAATTGGCGAAATTGGAATTTTTGCGTTTTCCGGTTGGCAGTGGAAAACTTGATATCGGGATCGGATTGGAATTCCGGAAATTTGAGTAGGTGCTTTGTGTTATTTGTGACGTGTGTGCGAAATTTCAGGTAATTTGTATGAGGTTTGATAGGTTTTTGCATCATTTGCGGAATTCAGAAGTTTGGAAATCCTTAGGCTTGAATCCGATGGTGATTTGATGTTTTGATGTTGTTTTGAGCGTTCTGAAAGTTGGAACAAGCTTTAATGATGTTTTGGCATATTTGGTTGAGGTCCTAAGGGCCTTACGTGAGTTTCGGGTGGTTAATGGATCAATTCTTGGCTTTAGAAGTTGGCAGATTTCTGGTATTTTGTTGTAGAGAATTCCTTTTTCGCGTTCGCGAGAAGTGTATCGCATTCGCGAGGGGTTATTGAGAGAAGAGGGGTTTTTGTTCATTGCGTTCGCGAAGGAGATGACGTGAATGTGAATGCGAAGGGTAAGGTAGAGAGTGCACCGCGAACGCGTGAGTGGTATCGCATTCGCAAAGAGGAGTGAGGTAGTTGGGACCCCGAGTCTTTTGTCTACGCGTTCGCAAGGTGAGGATCACATTCACGAAGGTTTGAGCTGGCGAAGCTTCGCGTTTGTGAGGTATTTGTCACGTTCGCGAAGAGTAAAGCAGAGAGGCAATTTGAGTTTGTCTATGCGAATGCGAGAGGACGGTTGCGTTCGCTAAGAAAGAAATGCCTGGGCAGAATGTTTAAGTTCAAAAAACGAGGGTTTTGGTCCAAAACTTCAAAATTCATTAGAGAGCTTGGAAGAAGGCGATTTTGGAGGGGATTTTCAGAGGATTAATTGGGGTATGTGTTCTTCACTAAAATTTGGTTAAATCTCATGATTATGTCTTGATCCATATCATTTAATTTGGGAATTTGGGAAGAAAATTGGGGAAAGTAGAAGAAGATTTGGAGAGTTGATTTTGGGGATTTGGATTGCAATTTGATGTCAGATTTTGTTGAATTTTATATGGGTAGACTCATGAGCGGATGGGTTTCCCATTTTGTGATTTTTAACGGATTCTGGGGCGTGGGCCCGAGGACCGGGTTTGAGCCAATTTCGAAATTTTTGAGTTAATTTGATTATTTCGCTTGGGCTTTGTTCCTTTAGTGTATATTGATGACAATATACTAATTTTTTGTTAGATTCGGAGCATTTGGAGGCCGAGTCGAGAGGCAAAGGCATTGCGGGTTAGATTTTGGACCAGTTTGAGGTAAGTAATAATTGTAAACATTATCCTGAGGGTATGAAACCCCAGATTTTACATTGTTTTACTATTTTGAGGTGACGCACACGCTGGATAACGAGCGTGGGGGCATGCACCGTTGGGGATTGTGACCTGGTCCATCCCGTATGTATTTGATCGAAAACTATTTGATACTATTGTGTTTTGAAAAGTATTACTATGTTTTGGGTTGAATGCCATATTTGGGCCTCGTGCCAACTGTTTGGACCCTTAGGGATTTTTTACTAATGCTTCCTCACTGTTTTGGTTTAATATCTACACTAAGTCATGCTATGTTTTACCGATTTCATAACTCGGTTTTATTTACTCTATTTTGATTCTACAAATAATATTTTGGGCTGAGCACTCTGTTTTAATGTTACCCCAAGTGGCTTGAGAGAATTCTGACTGAGTGAGGCCGAGGGCCCCTGTTGTGAGGATATCATGGGATCGGGCTGTGTAGCGCATCGTGTTGTACTCTTTTTTTATATATGAGAGGCCAAGGTCCTAATTTATTGTGCCACGAGATGGCTTGTGATAGCGCTAGGGTTGTAGGAGCCCCTACGGAGACTTAACACCCCTAGTGAGCGCGTGGACCCAGTGTGAGTGATGTGATTTTGTTCAAGGGGTTGTTATTGATTCATGTTGTTGCCCGAGAGGCTGATTACAAGTGATTATGAGGTAGCCCGAGGGGCTGGTTCTGTTGATATTTTGCCCGAGGGGTGGTTTATGGTACATGTCCTACTCGAAGGGCTATTTACGTTTCTATCAGTTTTACTCAGTGTTTCATCACTCATTTGAAACTATTGGAAGATGTTTTTAAAATAAAAGGTTTTACCAAAACTGAGTTGTTTTACGAGATAATTGAGTTATGTACTGTTTTTGGAAATTTACTGTATTTGATGTAGTGCTATGACGTGGAAATATTTGTTTTCTTACTGCTCATCTTTCATTTAATTTTATTACTTACTGAGTTGGTGTACACACATTACTCCATGTACCTTATGTGCAGATCTAGGTGTTGCGGGTTGTGATAGTGAGTGATGATCGTTGTTCCAGCAGGTCTTCGGAGTTGGCAAAGTAGCTGCTTGGCGTTCGCAGCCCTGCACTTCTCCTTCTTACCTTACTCAGACTGTCCCTAGTATTTTATTTCTGGACTATGATATT
The DNA here is from genome assembly GCF_000393655.2 of Nicotiana sylvestris. Classification (NCBI taxonomy): domain Eukaryota; kingdom Viridiplantae; phylum Streptophyta; class Magnoliopsida; order Solanales; family Solanaceae; genus Nicotiana; species Nicotiana sylvestris. Next base: position 68,869,712 of record NC_091061.1, on the reverse strand, counting down.
TTTTCTTATAGTTACACAGATCTTGTAGTTGCCGGTGACTTGAGATACCTCGATGTCGGGCTTGTGTTATTTTCTTCCACACTGGTTATTTAGACTTATGTTATGAGATTCTGTTAATTAATAGCTTAAAATGACTTTTATGACATACTGATTGGATTTGGGGTTTGTGTCGGCTAGTCTAGTTTCACGATAGGCGACATCACGATTGGGTCGGTTTTAGGATCATGACAGAAAAATACATCGAATACAGTATATAACAACTGAAAACATTGCTATAGGAAGTAATTTAGTAAATAATAGTTATAGCAAGATAACAACCACTAAACAATAATGGTTTGTAAAAATATGAAGACATTCTTTCAAACGAGTAAAGCAACTATTTATATTATTAAAAGCCAAAAAAAAAGACACCACATTAATTCACATGATAGCCTACAATAATGAAGTAGTATAAAGTTTTGGTTACAAATAATTCATGAAATTTTCCTAGTGAAAACTAGGGCAGAAAAATTTCGTTCGCTTGTTTGTTTTGGTGTTTGAGAGGGTTATACATCAAGACACAGGGTTCGAGACAACCAAAAGAAGAAGTCCCAATCTAGAATAAAAGAAAAAGAAGAAAAGAAAAAGAAGTGAACTCAAAGTGCAGAAGCGGAGAAAAGATGTAGACTGCTCAAGACATGATTGAAGTCACAAGCTTTGCATGTCCTGCCTTGATCCGAAAAGCTAAAGAAGAATCAACTAGTGTAGACATGTAATTTTTGACCCTCCCCAAGATTTTACATAGTTTAAAATTTAAATATTTAGTTTAGGCCTAATATACCTATTTCAACTAATTATGACTCTTTTACTTTATTTTGTAATAAAACTGAAAATACAAAAATAGTTTCACTTTGTTTTCAAGAATATCAGTATTTTGGTAGTAATATTATTTTAACTTTGCGATGATTTTAATCTAATCTTTCTTTTATTTTTAGTATGATAATTTAAAATACCAAAAAATAATTTTGTTTTAATGGTTCCTTTTATTTTAATAATTATTTCTACTTAAGTAGGGTTAATTAATATTTTGGTAATATTTCTATCTTTGTTTTGTAAATATGCAAGAGTTGATGTTGGATGGATAGATTTTTAGTTAATTAGGCCAATTTTAAGCAAATTTGGTCATAAAGACCCAAGCTTCTAGCCCATTCCCTGTGCCCAATACCCTTAAACCCACATAATAACCTAGAATGCCTACCTAAAAATGAACGAGCGGTTTCCTATCTTCTACACACCCAAGATCAGCAACCTTCTGGCTTCTTCAACACACAAAGGAATTAGAGAGCAGCAAAAACGTCCACCATCTCCCTCACGCCAGCCCGATCTTCTTCTCCAAAATACGTGTTGATACCCAATTTGTTAACCTATATATTTTAAATATGCATAAAGCCTTCAAAATAGCATATATATATATATAAGCATGCACAAGGCTTTTATTATTTTCCCCATATTTTTAAAGTTTAAATTGATTTATTTTCTCTCCTTTTTATCCATAAAATCCCCAATAATTATTTTCAAAATTATTGTTTGGACAATTCATTTATTTAATTGCTATACTTATAAAAATATGGCTAATGTGATTTTTATGTATTTTTACAATTATGTTTAGTATTTTTTTAAGCTAAATTGCATATAATTGTAATGTTAGCCCATCTTAAGATATAATTATATTTTATATGCATAAAATTGCTTCCCATACTTTTAAAATGTCAATTATATATTTAAATCATTTTAGCACCTTAAATTATTTTCCAGAAATTACCTATCATTTTTATAAATTAAATAGGGGGAAAATTGGCTATTTAAATTATAGCCAAATTTGGCTTTCAATTATGGACAAAATCGGACCCCTCTCCAGCCAAATTACACACTCAATCACCCGACCCAGACCCTATACACTTCTACCCGACCCAAAAAACATCAAATCATGACCGTTGATCTAAAAGATCAACGGCCAGAAATCGTTCTTTCCTTTTTAATTCCTAAAGACCCCCAAAACCTAAGCCATTTTCAAAAGGTGTTGCCTTCAGATGCTCTTATTTTGTCTCCTCTCTCAAACCTAACCCTAAATTCCGTCAATCCCCTCCTTCTCTGGTCATCTCCGACGAGCACCCTTTCAACTCAGGCCTCCAATGGTCACTCCACTGCCTTGCTCATCATCTCTAAGGCCCTCAAGGGTCCTAGGCCATGTCGATTTGGACCTAGGGTTTCTAATTCTATTGTTCGAGGCTTCTCTGGTGTGATTTTGGGCAAAATCACACCATGTGTGTTGCGATTTGTGAAGTTACAACAGGTTCTTTCGATTTCTACTTAGGTTTCCTTTTGAAACCCAAACTCTCTTCTGAATCTCTCAGATCTATGTTATTTTCATGCTTTAAGCCTGTTTCCTTCTATGATTTACTTATTCTCGAGCTTTCTTCTGAAAGATCCTCTACTCTAAACCGTTTTTACTTTCTTTGGAAACTAGGGTTTTCTCAGAGTTCTTTCTACACCTATTTTAACCGATTTTGTTCTGATTAAACCTTTTTCCCTTGTATATTTCGACCTATTTTATGTTCCTACTACTTCTAACTTGACTCTGTTAAAAACCCTAATTTTTTAAAAGATTTTCTTTACTTTGTTTCTATGTGTGTTAGCATGATTTTCTTTACTTTGTTTCTATGTGTGTTAGCATGATTTTCTTTACTTTGTTTCTGTGTGTTATAGCATGATTTTCTTTACTTTGTTTCTGTGTGTTAGCCTGTTTACCTGGTTCATGTTAATCTCTCGTGGTCACCATGCTTCAAATATGTTCTGCTGAATCTTTAGCCTACTTATATCACCTCTATATGATTGTGTTTGCCCATTTCTTATTTCTTTCTGTCTATATGTCACGACCCGGATTTTCCACCCTCGGGAGTCGTGATGGCGCCTACTAATGTGAGCTAGGAAACAAAAACTTTAATCTAATTACTTCATTAACCAATTATTTCTTTTTAACAAATATAAGATGATAACATGGTGTCACACCTCCTTTTTCCGCGCCCGCGGGGGCGCAGGGGAGTTTTTTCCAATTAAAGGACAATCGAAACGGGATTGGTTTATTTATTTCAGAGTCGCCACTTGGAAGATTTAGGGTGTCCCAAGTCACCAATTTTAATCCCGAATCGAGGAAAAGAATGACTCTATATTACAGTCTGCGTACCAGAAATCCGGATAAGGAATTCTGTTAACCCGGGAGAAGGTGTTAGGCATTCCCGAGTTCCGTGGTTCTAGCACGGTCGCTCAACTGTTATATTTGGCTTATTTATCTGATTTTAAATACAATATGAACTTATGTGCAAATTTTATCTTTCAACCGCTTTTATCATTTACTGTTATTTTTATCAAGAATTGCAACGTTATAAAAATATATCTCGAACCACGTTACAATCAATGTACCCGTGGTCGTCGACACACTTTGACTCCGTTGAGATTTGGATTTGGGTCACATCAATGTGCACCCGAGTTTAAGGAAATTAAATTATTAAAGGCGCGCCTAAAGCGACTAGCGTATTTATTTTGGGTAAGACCGTGGAATTTTACTAAACGGTTCATCCCGAAGTCCAAATAATTTTTAAAGCAAATTTACTGAGGGCCCCGCAATTTGTATTTTATTTGGCGAGGCTCATCTCATTCTTATTTTTTTAAAAATGAATTTGCAACGTCATGGACACGCATCTCGAACCACGTCACAATCAATGTACCCGTGATTAGAAATACATTTCGAATCCGTCGAGATTTGGATTTGGGTCACATAAATGTGCACCCGAGTTTAAGAAGGTAAGGTTTATTAAAGCGTATCCTAAAGAGACTAACGTGTTGTTATTTTAGGAGGGTTGTGAGATTTGCTAAGCAACCCGTCCTGGAAACTAAATGCTTCAATAATATACATTTAACAAGGGCCCCGCATTTGCACGTTTTGTTTATTTTCATCGAGGCTCATCTCGTTCTTATTTTAAAAGGATATCCTATAGCAACTACGTTTCTTATCGCGTTTGTCCTTATCAATTGAAAACGGTAGATAGTCCTAATTAATTAAATGCTTGCAAGTTATTTGTAATGACATTCAGAAAAGCTAAAAAAAAAAAATTCAGAAATGAGGCTGTATGTACAGTCAGCCGAACAAACAATTATAGGCCCAAATCCAGCCCATGCGTGATAGGCCAGACCTGGGCCTCTGCCTGTTCTACGCGAGCCTACTTGGTTTGCTTCGATTTGGGCTCGACCTTCATGAGGTTGAGGCCCTGAACTGATTCTTTGTTTTGTGAAATGAGTTTATCAATTTATGGGACAATATGGCAAAAGGAGAAAGAACTTTAACTAAAACGGATAGCTTTCCTATTTGGCCTACATTAGAGAATATACTATACCATCAGACTAAGTCTGAAATACGACTTATTATTACACTGGGCATATTTTCACCTAGCAGTATACATACAAGGCTAGCATTCGTTAACCTACATTGATATACTTAGTATGTAGGCTGCTTCTATTGTCCAAACAAAAATGTAACTATTTCATGACATTTAGAGTAACAGTTCATGTACATATATAAAAAACAATCTGCAGGTCCTCTCTTTTGCATTCATGCTCAAACTTTCAGTTACATTTGTGGTATTAATTGTGTACCTGGTATGGAGGACAAAGAAGGAAGGAATGGTCAGCTAGGCAGTATGCAGTAAACACAGCAACAACAGATACACAACAAACACAGCAACAACCAACTGAACCAAGTGTCTTCCACAGCCACAGACAACCAACAATTTTCCTAGATCAAAGAAAACCAGCAAATAGTCGAGCACCAAATGAGCAATCCCAGGAAAGAGTAATGAACCAGTAGGAAATCCAAGATACCAAATGTGACAGCAACAGAAAAACCCAATAACCACAAAGCTCAGCTAATACCCGATACAGTTTCAGCAATCAGGAAGACTAAGACTCGAGCCACAGCACACAGAAAACTCAGTATAGTAACAATCGCAGCAGAAATACACAGCCTTTCTCTTAATGGAACAGTAATGATCCTAATTAGAATAACTGGCTTGGCTAAAATAGCCCAACCAATTTAGCTTCTCCTGCAGTTTTGGGCAGTGATTGGTTAAAGTGTTCTGAAAATTTCCCCTTTTGTTTTCTCTTTTTTCTGAAGACCAAAAGTCCAGCCTAAGACTCAAAAAACTCCCTCCGCCTTTAAGTTCTCAAATGGCTTATTTATAAGCCAAAAACCAATGCAGTTAAGCTGCCTTTTTTTTGCCTTTTTTGCTGCAACTTGCAGCCTGCCCATACTCTTTAAAGCCCATGCCTAAGCATCTTTTGGTGTCAGCCCCCCTTTATTCCCACGCCTGGTTTTGTTTAATCAGGAGTTATGGGCCTCATTTTTTATTCAATTTAAGTCTCATACTCTTATGTCTTGTTCCCCATTGGCATTAATTTAATCCCAAATTAGTACCCTACTTGTCAGCTCATTTAAACTAATCATTTTTGTTCTTTGCAAACCCCAGACTACCCCTGTTAAACCCTGGTTACCACTGTCTTGACCCTTTGCCGCATCAGGGCATTTTTGAACTGATGAAAGTTTCAAATTCAGGACTGCCTAGACTGAACCTTTCAGTCATTTTTCAATGCAAACAAACTATTTCAAACAATGTTGGGGCCTTCAATCAGTGGCAAAGTATCAATTAGTCATGCGACATTATTAGCTCGTTTGATTCATTAGTTATAGAAACTAATCAACGACATTTATCGAGTCGACTATACTAATTATAGCAGGTAATAATCAGTCGCTCACACAAACAATATGTTCAGGGACCTAAAGGGCTTCGGACAACTTGGTCAGTCACTAGGAACCTATATAAGTTTATTCATGCGACGACTATACTAATCGGACATGCTTATCATAGGATACATTTAAATCATACACAGAAACCAATCGACCAAATAAAAGGTCTTTACAGAGATGAAGAAATCCGAATGAAAAAATAACAAAAAATAACAAACAAACACAACGAAACATGCTGACCACTTAATCAAAACTAACACAAAAGAAAGGAAAACTTACCGAAAATGCTTAAATCAAACAGACCCAAATCTGATTCAACTTCGAACTTTTGAGGCCGAACAAACTTTAATCAGGGTGTTCTCACATGAGAACACCTTGATTGTTTTGTCTCGAATCTTCAAATCCAGATTCGAGACGATAGGAGATGATTCGAGGTTCGTGGTTAGTGGATTCGTGTTCAGGGGAGTGAGGGGGTCTTAGGGTGTTCAGGGGGTGGTCACCGGCGTTCGTGCCGCCGGCTTTAATGGCGAAGGAGACTAGGGCGGCTGCTAGGGTTTGGGGGTTTCAGGGTTCAGGGAAGGAGACGAGTGAGGGGTGGGGTTCGGATAGGGGGCGTGGGGTGTAAGGGAAGGTTTATATATGGTGAGGTTGATCGGATCTGAGCCGTTAGATCAGATGATCTCAACGGCTTAGATCTGATGTTGAGAAATGGGACGGGGTCGTTTGGTAATTAAACGAGGTCGTTTGGTTTAAGTGGGGGATTGGATCGGATTGGTTATTGGGTCGGGTTTGAACACGGGTTGCTGAAAATGATCCTGGACCGTTGGATTGGATTGATTGGAACGGCTGAGATGGATTGGCCTGAAACGGTGTCGTTTCAGGAGACGCCTGGGTAGCCGGTTTTGGACTGGACCTGATCGAATTGGTTTGGGCCTATTTTTGGTTTATTTCCTTGGCCCAAACCGTTTTCTTCATTCTTTTCTCCCTTTCTTTTTTTTTCTTTTCTTCTTTTTTTTCTAATCTTAAAACTAAAAATAAAAAATGAAATTCAAACAAACATAATTATCAAAATATTTAAATAGGTTAAATCGCACCCTAGAATATTTTGTGAATTTTTCTTTTACTGAATGAATTATGGTCTAATTACCAGATCATACACATTTTGTACTTTGTTTAATAATGTAAAAAAATGGATAAAATGGACAGACCCACACATGACTAGCAGCACACGTTACGGAAAATTGAAAATTGTACAGCGAGGTCCTTTGTTACTATTTCTTTTGGAGTGACTGTCCGTGAAGCAAAAATCACGTGCTTACAGCTGCCCCTCTTTGCACGAAGACACGAAGGGTTTTCGCGCAAAGATAAAGCGAGCGATTTTTGCCCGTCCGAATACTCCGTGTGAAGCATTTTTTGAAAGAGATTTGACCGAACCTTTGCTTCAGAGGTTTCCTACATATCCTGGGCTGAACAGGAATCAGGTCAATGTAGTTCGGAAAATTTTGGTAGCTGGGACTACCGTGTGACTGTATTGCTTGCTGTTGTTGTTGTGCGCTGTTGTATACTGCTGTAGGATGCTACTGCTCAACCGATCTCCCTATTACATTGCTCTAAAAGGAAAACAAGAAGCTAAGCTAAATTGAGGATCCTGAAATCTTATCCATCTTCAACTTGTTCTTGTTGCTTTGCTTTCTTGTCGGCTAACACTCTCCTCCGATGCCTTTATCTTGTGACTTTGGGAGATGATGCTGGTCCTTTGCTGACGTTTGAATGCCAGTTTACATTACTTTGCTTGATCCGCTGGGGACACGGCTTTCTTCTTTAAATCTTCCAATGGTTTCTTCAGTGGTATGTTTCTTCATCAGCATCGTCATGCTGGGCATGCTACAACGTTTCCAAACTGCTTCTTTCGAGATGCGTTCCTTTTCCTTTTGAATTGCACACTTGCCTCTGCAGTTGTCTGCTTCTTGGTGCTGGGGATTTTATTGTTTCCCGTTTGGGGCTCTCTGTTGTACCCTTCCATCTCCAGGTGGGGTGACTGATTCCAAAATCTAGAGCTAAAGAGTATTCCCGCATTATACTGGTGGGCGACCTAGAACTTAAAAGTATTCCCGCATTATACTGGTGGGCGACCTAGAACTTAAAAGTATTCCCGCATTATACTGGTGGGCGACCTAGAACTTAAAAGTATTCCCGCATTTTACTGGTGGGCGACCTAGAACTTAAATGTATTCCCGCATTATACTGGTGGGCGACCTAGAACTTAAATGTATTCCCGCATTATACTGGTGGGCGACCTAGAACTTAAAAGTATTCCCGCATTATACTGGTGGGCGACCTAGAACTTAAAAGTATTCCCGCATTATACTGGTGGGCGACCTAGAACTTAAAAGTATTCCCGCATTTTACTGGTGGGCGACCTAGAACTTAAATGTATTCCCGCATTATACTGGTGGGCGACCTAGAACTTAAATGTATTCCCACATTATACTGGTGGGCGACCTAGAACTTAAAAGTATTCCCGCATTATACTGGTGGGCGACCTAGAACTTAAAAGTATTCCCGCATTATACTGGTGGGCGACCTAGAACTTAAATGTATTCCCGCGTTATACTGGTGGGCGACCTAGAACTTAAAAGTATTCCCGCATTATACTGGTGGGCGACCTAGAACTTAAAAGTATTCCCGCATTATACTGGTGGGCGACCTAGAACTTAAAAGTATTCCCGCATTTTACTGGTGGGCGACCTAGAACTTAAATGTATTCCCGCATTATACTGGTGGGCGACCTAGAACTTAAAAGTATTCCCGCATTATACTGGTGGGCGACCTAGAACTTAAAAGTATTCCCGCATTATACTGGTGGGCGACCTAGAACTTAAAAGTATTCCCGCATTATACTGGTGGGCGACCTAGAACTTAAATGTATTCCCGCATTATACTGGTGGGCGACCTAGAACTTAAATGTATTCCCGCATTTTACTGGTGGGCGACCTAGAACTTAAAAGTATTCCCGCATTATACTGGTGGGCGACCTAGAACTTAAATGTATTCCCGCATTTTACTGGTGGGCGACCTAGAACTTAAATGTATTCCCGCATTATACTGGTGGGCGACCTAGAACTTAAATGTATTCCCGCATTTTACTGGTGGGCGACCTAGAACTTAAATGTATTCCCGCATTATACTGGTGGGCGACCTAGAACTTAAAAGTATTCCCGCATTATACTGGTGGGCGACCTAGAACTTAAAAGTATTCCCGCATTATACTGGTGGGCGACCTAGAACTTAAAAGTATTCCCGCATTTTACTGGTGGGCGACCTAGAACTTAAATGTATTCCCGCATTATACTGGTGGGCGACCTAGAACTTAAATGTATTCCCGCATTATACTTTCCCGTTTTTCCGAGAAAATTTTCGACAATTGGCAGAAAATTTTCTGCCCCGGTTTTTGGTGACTTCCATGGCGGTGCATCTTGCTGCCATCATCAATCCTTTGTTTTCCTGCAGCAGACAAAAGGATTTAATCAGTTTTAATCGTGGTGGTAGAGGGTGCCTTTCTGGCGAGCCATTTTTCTCTCTTCCCCTTCTCTTGCTCTTTGTCCCCATAATTGGTTGGCGGGCAAAGTTGCCTGTTGGGGGGTTTCTAGCCTGCTGGGGATTGGTTTTCAATTTATCCCCTTTTCTGCTTTCTCTTTAAACACATGATGTGGGAGTCTGCTTCTAACTCCCGAAACCACTCCCTTTTGGAGCTTACTTCTTCAAAAATTTCCGGGCACAATCACTGCATTGCCCGGGACCGGCCTTTAAGACTGTTTGTATTATCCTGTATTGGATGAATTCCTCTTCGGTTTCTGGTAGTAAGCTTTGAAAAATCCTTTCAAGACACATTTTTAGGAAAAGAAATAAAAGGTATGGAAAGGAGCCAATCTTTCTGAACCAATATTTTTGTGGGAGGAGACAATCAAAAGAACTTATCTGGAGGACCCAACTGGTCCCTGTGATCATGGCATGCACCATAGATTCCCGACCCAGTCTATTTGTACCAATTGATTTGCCCGATGGTTTGACTTGCTGGGGATGATAAAAGAGTGTTCATTTCGTTTCGAATGTGGTAGTTTTGCTGATCTGTCTCGTCGCCTCATAGTGCCCTTCGAGGGGTTTTCACTGATGAGACTCTCTCTTTTCTCTCATCTCCCGGCGCCTTATGGTGCCTGTGAGGGTTTTCACCAATAAGACTCTCTCATTTCATATCCCTCATCTTACATCGCCTCTCGGTGCCTGCGAAGGTTTTCACCGATGAGACTCTCTCATTTTATTTCTTTCGAGGAATCGGGGCGTTGTAGATACGACCCTCTCTTCTGGAGACTCCTTTGGCTATCAATTCATTTCCAGTCTTACGATCCTCTTCTTTGCTGGGGATCAGTGTCTCATTCTCGGTCTTATTTGCTGGATTCGGCATCTCTCGAACATTGATCGGGAGGTCTTTTGGACGTTGATGTTGGTTTTGGTGTGGAGTTAAAGAAAGGCTATGAAAAATGAAAATAATTTGATGGGTGATGTGCTACAACTTTTGGAATCAAACCTTTGTTGGAATTTTAAAACATAACTTCTGCCCCAGTTTTCTTGCTTGGGGAATTTATTTTTTACTCTTATGTTGTGCTATGTGCGTTACGCACGCTGTGCCTATTATGCACACTATGTACATTATGCATCCTATATTTACTATGATGCATACTATGACCGAGCCGTGAGGCGCCTACGTATCCTCTTTGAGGAATCAGGTCAAACGTAGTTCCCACGGTTTTGTCATTTGTGATTTTATCTTCTTCCTTTTCTTTTCCTTCTTTTCATTTTTCATGTCTTTTTTCTTTTCTTTTCTTTTCATTTTTCATTTCTTTTCTTTCTTTTTTTTTTCATATCTTTCCCATTAGTGATTCCAAAAGAGGGGTATTGAAAGAATTTGCTTAAGGCTCAAAGGGGGAAGCGAGGGTTAAAAGTGTTTGGATAGAAGAAAGAATTGCCTCCGTCATCTCATTATTCAATAAATGCCAAATACAAACAAATAAACCAAAAATTGCCATAATTAAAGAAATTACGCATAATATCTCTTGACTGCATCTGAATTGATAGCCATGTCGACACATCTACCTTCGACATCTGTCAAACACAAAGCACCGTTGGACAATATTCTGGTCACGATATAAGGCCCTTGCCAATTTGGGGCGAATTTGCCTTTTGCTTCGACCTGATGTGGGAGGATCTTCTTTAACACCTGCTGCCCTACCTCAAACTTCCTGGGGCGCACCTTCTTGTTATATGCTCTTGCCATTCTCTTCTGATACAGTTGACCATGGCACACTGCTGCCAATCTTTTCTCATCTATCAGGCTCAACTGTTCCAATCGAGCTTTTACCCATTCATCATCATCAATCCCGGCTTCAGTGACAATTCGGAGGGACGGAATTTCGACCTCCGCTGGTATCACGGCCTCAGTTCCGTATACCAACAAGTAAGGAGTTGTGCCTATGGAGGTCCGGACGGTAGTGCGGTACCCCAATAAAGCAAAGGGTAATTTCTCGTGCCACTGTCTGGACCCTTCCACCATTTTTCGCAGTATCTTCTTGATATTCTTATTGGCTGCTTCGACTGCTCCATTTGCCTTAGGACGATATGGGGTGGAATTGCGGTGTGTAATCTTGAATTGTTGGCATACCTCTCTCATCAAGCTGCTATTAAGATTCGCACCGTTATCCGTGATGATCACTTTTGGGATCCCAAATCTGCAGATGATATGGGAGTGAACAAAGTCCACCACTGCCTTCTTAGTTACTGATTTGAAGGTTTTAGCCTCAACCCATTTGGTGAAGTAATCAATGGTCACTAGAATGAACCTATGACCGTTGGACGCTGCTGGCTCGATGGGCCCAATGACATCCATGCCCCATGCTACAAACGGCCAGGGTGCTGACATCGTATGTAACTCTGTTGGCGGAGAATGAATCAAATCTCCATGTATCTGGCACTGATGGCATTTCCTTACGAAAGTGATACAGTCGTGTTCCATGGTTAGCCAATAACACCCTGTTCGAAGGATCTTTCTTGCCAATATATATCCGCTCATGTGTGGCCCACAAACTCCGGCATGTACTTCCGCCATAACCGTCGTTGCCTGCCCGGCATCTATGCATCTCAACAATCCCAAATCCGGGGTTCTTTTGTACAATACTCCTCCACTGAGGAAGAAACCATTCGACAAACGCCGAAGGGATCTTTTTTGGTCTCTAGAGGCATGTTCTGGATATATCCCCATTCTGAGGTATTCCTTGATATCATGAAACCAGGGTTCGCCATTTGCTTCTTCTTCTATGGCATTGCAGTAGGCGTGCTGATCACGGACCTGGATGTGTAGAGGATCCACATACATTTTGTCAGGGTGGTGCAGCATTGATGCTAAGGTGGCCAAGGCATCCGCAACCTCATTGTGAACTCTCGGGATGTGTTTGAATTTTACCGATCGAAATTGCTTGCTCAGATCATGCAAGCATTGTCGGTACGGTATGAGCTTTAGATCTCGTGTTTCCCATTCACCCTGGATTTGATGTACCAAGAGGTCCGAGTCTCCCAAGACCAAGACGTCCCGGACATCCATGTCAGCGGCCAGGCGCAGACCCAGAATGCAAGCCTCATATTCGGCCATATTGTTGGTGCAATAGAAGCGTAGTTGAGCCGTGACAGGATAATGCCGTCCTGTTTCAGAAATGAGTACTGCTCCTATTCCAACCCCTTTTGCGTTCGCAGCTCCATCGAAGAAAAGCTTCCAACCCGGTTCCTCAGGTAATTCCAACTCATTTGTATGCATCACCTCTTCGTCAGGAAAATACGTTCTTAAGGGCTCGTATTTTTCATCAACGGGATTCTCTGCCAAATGGTCTGCCAGTGCCTGGGCTTTCATGGTTGTCCTCGTCACATAGACGATATCAAACTCGGTGAGCAGAATTTGCCATTTTGCCAACCTTCCCGTGGGCATAGGTTTCTGAAATATATATTTCAAAGGGTCCAAACGGGATATGAGATAAGTAGTATACGAAGACAGGTAGTGCTTCAATTTCTGAGCTACCCAAGTTAGGGCGCAACACGTTTTCTCGAGTTGAGTGTACTTGACCTCATGCACTGTGAATTTCTTGCTAAGATAGTAGATGGCCTGCTCCTTCCTTCCTGTGTCATCATGTTGCCCCAGTACACAACCAAATGAATTTTCTAAAACCGTCAGGTAAAGGATTAGAGGTTTCCCGGGCTTAGGCGGGACCAATACGGGTGGATTAGACAGATACCCTTTGATTTGGTCGAAAGCCTCCTGACACTCTGCCGTCCAACCTACCGCAGCATCCTTTTTCAGCAGCCGAAATATGGGTTCACAAGTTGCTGTGAGTTGAGCGATGAACCTGCTGATGTAATTGAGTCTACCCAGCAAACTCATTACCTCTGTTTTGTTCCTTGGCGGTGGCAAATCTCGAATGGATTCAATTTTGGATGGGTCTAACTCAATCCCCCGTCGACTGACGATGAATCCTAGCAACTTCCCTGATGGAACCCCGAATGCGCATTTGGATGGGTTAAGCTTGATATCATACCTCCGGAGTCTTTGGAAAAATCTCCTTAGGTCTGCTACATGGTCCTCCTGACGCCAAGATTTGATGATCACATCATCGACGTACACCTCTATTTCTTTGTGTATCATGTCATGAAACACAGCAGTCATTGCTCGCATGTACGTTGCCCCGGCGTTCTTTAACCCGAACGGCATTACCCGATAGCAGTAGGTTCCCCATGGCGTAATAAACGCTGTCTTCTCAGCATCCTCTTCGTCCATTAGGATCTGATGATAACCCGCATAGCAATCCACAAAGGATCCGATCTCGCGCCCAGCGCAATTATCGATCAGGATATGAATGTTGGGTAACGGGAAAATTGTCCTTGGGACTTGCTTTGTTGAGGTTGCGGTAATCAACGCACGCCCTAATTTTTCCATCCTTTTTTGGGACTGGTACCACATTGGCCAACCACTCGGGATATCGAGTGACCCGAATGACCTTCGATTGCAACTGCTTGATCACTTCTTCTTTGATTTTTACACTCATTTCTGTTTTAAATTTCCTTAGTTTTTGCTTGACCGGAGGGTATGCCGGGTCAGTGGGTAGTTTGTGAACCACTAAATTGGTGCTCAATCCAGGCATATCATCATATGACCATGCAAAAACATCTTTGAATTCCCTGAGAGTTTCGATCAATTCTGCTTTGACATTCGGCTCAATGTGGATGCTAATTTTGGTCTCCTGGACGTTATCAGCGTCTCCTAGATTCACAGCCTCAGTGTCATTTAGGTTAGGCTTGGGTTTCTCTTCAAATTGGCACAGTTCTCGGTTTATTTCTTCGAAGGCTTCCCCTTCGTCACATTCAGATTCATCGTCACAAACGACCTTTTGCATCATTGAGTCGGTTTCAGATTGATTTATTAGACTAGGTCGAAGATCCGTTGTGCATGCCATGTCATTAGGACCAGTAAAAAGAGAACTGTTCAGAAAGAACAAAACAAGAAATTAAAATGGGACAAAAGAAAAGAACTTTATTAAATTTGCAGGATAAAAAGGGTTCACACTTTTACAAAACGAAAGTAAAATTGGGATTACACCCTTGAATAATCCGATCAAACAAACAAACAAACAAAACATTAATCAAAGCCTACTACCAAGACTCCCCTCGGACAGGAAGAGGAGTAACCGTCCAATTGTTGGTCTTGGCCTCAGGCCCCACAAATTGTATCTCTGCTCTGCTGGAACCCTCTCCAGCTTCCACCATACTGACATCCGCGAATAGTCTCTCAAAACTCTGATTCAGGTCTTCACTTATGCCGATCAAAGGTCCTCGAATCTTTGGGATCGCTGACCCCTTGGCACTAGCTTTAACAAAAGACCTTGAGAGGCGTGGCACTGGTTTAGGCAGAAACCAGACCCTCTTCTTCATTTTTCGCGCTTGCTTCCTGTCTGCTGCGGTTGGTTTGAACCCCAACCCGAAAGTTTCCAGATTCTTAGGAAGGGAGACAGGTTGGACTATCCCTTGAAGTTCAACTCCCAGGCCTTTTCCCGGCACAAACCCATTACCCAGCATTTCTGATATCATCATGACTGTTGCGGCAGCTACCCTAGGGTGCGGGATGATTTCTCCTTCAGAAATTTTGTTGGCCGACCCTGTATCGAGAATCTGGTAGACCCAGGGACCCTTGTCATCAGTGGTCTCTATGAAAGGCACAATGGTTCCGCCCATGGTGCATGTTGTATCCTCGCCGTGCAACACGACCTCTTGTCTTTCCCACTCGAACTTCACTGTCTGATGTAGGGTGGAAGGCACCGCTTTAGCTGCATGAATCCAAGGTCGTCCTAACAGCAAGTTGTAAGATACCGTGGCGTCCAATACCTGGAATTCCATGGTAAACAGGACCGGGCCAATGGTCAGTTCAAGTACAACATCCCCCACAGTGGCTGTTCCGTTTCCGTCAAACCCCCGGACACAGATGCTATTCTCCCGGATTCTTCCACGGTCAATCTTTAACTGGTCCAGGGTGGATAATGGACAAATATTGGCGCTTGAGCCGTTATCCACCAATACTCGGGTTACCACCGAGTCTTCACATTTGACAGCTAGGTATAGAGCTTTGTTATGCTCCGTACCTTCCACCGGCAGGTCATCATCTGAGAATGTCACTCTGTTCACCTCGAAAATCTTGCTAGCAATGGTTTCCAGGTGGTTTACAGAAATCTCACTGGGTACATGGGCCTCGTTCAATATCTTTAACAGGGCCCGACGATGTTCCTCGGAATGGAGGAGTAATGACAATAGTGAGATCTGGGCAGGTGTTTTTCTCAGCTGCTCAACCACAGAATAGTCTTGTACTTTCATCTTCCTCAGGAAGTCTTCAGCCTCTTCTTCTGACACTGGCTTCTTGGTTGCCACTGGGTTGGTTTTTCTTAACTCCACCGGAGCAAAGCATCGACCTGATCGAGTCAGCCCTTGCGCTTCACAACTGACTTCTTCCACCTGTTTTCCTTGGTATGTCACCACTGCTTTTTCATATTTCCAGGGCACAGCCCTGCTGTCAAGCATTGGCAGTTGGACCACCGGCTTTATGGTCACCCGTTCTCTACATACCCCTTTCAACATGACTGCCGGTGTGGGCAGGATCCCTGGTATTACCAACTTGCTTGGCTCGGGTTTGCTTGCTATGACGGACGGGCTCTTCCCCCATATTACTACCGGCTTGACGCCTTCTCCCTGCGACTGTACATTTGTTTCTCCACTGGTTACGACTTCTTTTGGGGCAGCTTGGATCATCATCACTGTTTGTGAGGGTTTTCTTAATTCTCCTCCCTCACACACCAACTCAATCATGTGAGTTTCGTGGTGCGCTGGCAGTGGGTTTTGGTTGATGTTAGGAGCCTCTGGTGTCTGGACCTCGATCTTATTGGTGTCAATAAGATCCTGTATGGCATGCCTTAACTTCCAGCACTTCTCGGTATCGTGCCCGAGCATCCCTGAACAGTATTCACAACTGATTGAACGATCCAAATTCTGAGGCGGGGGATTTGGTTCCCGAGTATGGACAGGACTAACCAAACCCAATTGCCGCAGCTTGTGGAACACAGCGGTGTAGGTTTCTCCCAGTTCGGTGAAGGTTCTTTGCTTCCGCAACCTGTCATTTCTGGCATCTGGATTTCCCCGGAAACCTGCCCCTGAAGGATTTCTATATGCCCTTGGTGGAGGGTAAGTGTTTTGTGGTGGTGCATATATGTTCTGGGGAGCCGGTGCGCGCCATTGTGGGCGAACCGGAGGCTGAGTGTATACCTGGGCTTGGTGTACGGAACAATGTGGTTCTCGAGGTGGATAGAAATTTTGTGGTGGGTTGTATGGGTAGTTTGACCTGTGAGGCCTGGGTTGGTTGTAGTGTGGCCTGCCAGCCCTGGACCAACTGCCTGCCTCGATCGTGGCAACCTCTTCTTTCTTTCTTCTTAACGCACCTCCCGTGCCGCTTTGAATAGCCTGGGTTGTGGCCTTAAGTGCCGAATAGTTTAAGATCTTGTCCGATCTCAAACCTTCTTCTATCATGACCCCTATTTTGACCACCTCGTTGAAAGATTTTCCAACCGTTGTCACCAAGTGACCAAAGTAGGTTGGATCCAATGTCTGCAAAAAGTAGTCTACCATCTCTCCCTCTCTCATGGGAGGATCGACCCTAGCTGCTTGTTCTCTCCAGCGGAACCCGAACTCGCGAAAACTTTCCCCGGGTTTCTTCCCAGTTCTCAGTAACGTGAGACGGTCAGGAACTATCTCCAGATTGTACTGGAAATGACCTGCAAAAGCCTGCGCCAGGTCATCCCACGTGTACCACCTGCTGAAATCCTGCCTGGTATACCATTCCAGTGCAGATCCGCTCAGACTTTGGCCGAAATAAGCTATCAAAAGCTCATCCTTGCCTCCTGCCCCTCTCATTTTGCTACAGAATCCCCGCAAATGTGCCATGGGATCACCGTGCCCTTCATATAAATCAAACTTGGGCATCTTGAACCCAGCCGGGAGTTGGACATCTGGGAAAGGGCACAGATCTTTGTATGCCACGCTGACTTGATTGCCCAGCCCGTGCAAGTTTCTGAAGGATTGCTCCAGGCTTTTGAACTTTCTTAACACTTCATCCTGTTCAGGGGCCTTAACCGGCTTCTCAACCTCTGCCGGTACTTCCAAATGGGGATTGTAAGCCTGTGGTTCCGGTGCGTGGAATGTAGGCTCAGGGGGATAGTATTGTGTATCGTGAGCCTGAAACAATGGCTCACTGGTCGTTCGCTGCAAAGGGGCTGATGCAGGTCCCACAAAAATGGGGATATTGGGTGTTGGGAGAGGTTGATGGGGTGGTGGAGCTTGGGAATCATGAGGGCTTCTTTCTTGATGATAGAGGGGATTTGGGCGGCTTGTGGAAGGGCCAGAGTGAGGGTACTCCGGCACGTGTCCCACTGTCTCAGGGCTCTTTTGCGTTTTGGCCAGGGCTAGCTGCATTGCATGCATCTCTAGTCCCATCCTTTCAATCTTTTCCATTGCCTCTTTTAGCAACTGGCTCATCGGCCTTTCTTCCTCATTACTATTCTCTGAAGTGGTCATGCTTGTTGCTACCGGTCCTTTGGATCTGGTTTGGTATGAATGTGTTGCCAGAATTCTTTAACAACTAACTGTCTGGTATCAGACAACAACAAACTTTGTTAGTGTTAGAGCTTAACAGATTTGATCATAACACATAGAGGATGCAATGCACCTAGGCAATTAATCGTTTCTACATGCTTTGCCTCAAACAACATACGTCATCCCGGTTTGCTCATTCATCCATTTTTAAAGTACTTTGGGAAACCCTGTGTTTTATTTTGTATTTTTATTTTTATTTATTAAAAGCGGTCGAATCTTATGGGGATTGCCTACGTATCACGTCCCCGCGTGAATCAGACCAGGCGTAGTTCTGCCTTAAAGTAAAGAAACACACAATTCTTGTGAAATCATTGAATTCATTCTCAAAATTTTGCTATTACAAATTACATCAAGCAAGGAATAGCAATAGTACAGACTCCACGGTTTTAAACTCGGTTTAACGAAAAAGAAAACAACATATGGAAAAACAACCAAAGCCAAATAAACAGGACTTGACCAAAACTAATTCTCCAATTTAAGGGGCCGCGAGGCATCATCCGGCCTTTTCGCGGCTCTAGGTGTAAGGTCTCTTTGCAAGCTCTTCAACTCGTTCATAATCCGGCGGACGCAGCCCATGATGGAAACAAGGAGGGTCTTCCGAGGTGTTCGCTCATATGCCAAGCATTTCATGTAGATGTAATGCCCTATTTCATCAATCCTTCCCCGGATGTTGTCCCTTTCTGTGAACAAATGCCTTATCTGTTGGTTCTTCAATCCCAGTGTTTGCGCATTGTTGGCAAGCTGATCCTGGAACATCTCCATTTGCCTTTCCATTCTGGTCATTGCATCGTAATATTGCCTTCTGTCGGCTTGGGCATTTCGTGTTTGCTTGAGGATCCTTTCTCGAAGAGAGGCATTCGTTTCCCTTAATGTCCCGATGCTCAGTTCATACTCCCTTATGACTTGTTGCAGGCGCTGCCTCCGAGCCATCGCACCCTTTGCCCACTTGGTTCGCAATTTTGCTGTGCTGGCCCTGGCTTTTTCCAAATCTTCCTGGCATTCCGCAACCTGATCTTTTAACCCTGCTATCAATCTTTTATCTGCCCGGCTTCCTAGCTGGCTATTAGCCTCTTTTTTCATTCTCCGGATCTGAGCTTTGAGGATCTCGCCTTCTCTGATTAACTTGTTCTTTTCTCCCTTGTGGGCAGCAGACTGTAATTGGCACTCAAACTTCATATCCTGAACTTGTTGCTTCAGTTTGCCTGCTTTGACAAGATATTCCTGCTCTTTGGCCAACCAGCCCCACTGTTCTTGTGAAGATTTGGCAAATTCTTGCAGGTGAGGTCTTTTGGTCGGTCTTCCAGATGATGTCTCCCCTTTGTACCAGGCCTGATACCCGGGCGAAACTTCCCCTTTTGCCCGATTCATTACACAAGTATTTGCTTCTAAGTATTGACATTGGCTCCAAATTTGACGAACCCTTGCTTCAGGAAACTGGCCGTCGGGACTGATCTCGATTACCTGGATGCTCAGATCCTCGTCTTTCGGCACTATCTGATACCTCCCAAGTTGCCTTAAAACCCGATGCGGCGCGTATGGTTGAATACTTTTAAGTCCCATTAAGAGAAAATGGGGCCTGGCTGCTGGCATGTATATGACTTCGTCGATCGGTAGCCACCCTAGCGCCCACTGTATTTGACTGGCGTTGAGGGTATGGAAATATGAGGTCCATGCTATAACTCCTTCTGGTAGGTAGGTTTCATCAACTCTGGTATAGAACTCCTCTATGCAGGTCTTTCCAGCGGATCCATGGCTCAGAAACTGGGCTCGGTGACATAGGTGTTCGATCATCCACATTTGCAACAACAAATTGCAACCCTCGAAAAAGCTTCCTCCGGCTTTGCAAGAAGTGAGTGCCCGGAATATATCAGATACTATCATGGGCGCCAACGTACTATCACTCTGTGTGAGCAACGTACTGACGACCCCTGCTATCTTTATGTCAATATTCCCATCTTTTCTTGGGAATACTAGTAGTCCTAAGAAAGTTATCATGAAAGCAATTCGTCTATGTTCTTCCCACTTTTGGCGATTACCTTTGCTGCACAACTGGTTTTCTGGCTTGTCGAATCCTCCTATGTGACCATATCTTTGATATATGAAACTCATGCTGCAAAAACCTTTTGCCAAGTCAGGGTTATGAATTGTTCTGACTATCTTTAAGGAGTCCAGGAACCGGTGTACTGCTACAGCTCTTGGAGCAATCAGATATTTGTGCCTCAAAGGAGTCTCAGTGCTGCCGATATACCCTGCTATTTCTTCTAAAGTTGGGGTAAGTTCAAAATCTGAGAAACGGAAGACATTGTGCGCAGGATCCCAGTGGGGGACTAGTGCCCTTATGATATCTCCTCGTGGCCTGATATCCAACAAACTCGTGAGGCCTTTCAGAATACTTCTTGATTTCGTCATGCCCCTCTTTGCCCAAATCATTCCACCAGAGCCGCAATTGGAGGGGAATTTTATTCATGATTGAAAAGGGTTCATTCGGAATCGTGCTCATTCTGCACATTTATTAATAAGATTTTAACAAACGACACTTATCCTGATAAAAACAAAAATATATGCGATTTTTTTGTGAATTTTGAATTTTCGTATATATATATATAAAAACTTTCTAAAGAAGTCAATAACGGAAAATATTTTGGATTTTTGTTTCGAAAACTGGGAGCCTGAAAGGACTTTTCTAGACCTTTAGCAGGGTGAATACCTTTGCCACAAATAAAGATATATACATTTTGAAGTAAAGCAAAACTTTTGAATTTTTCATATATATATATATATATATATATATATATATATATATATATACATATATTTGCAACAAATAATAAAAGTAAAGACAACACAAGACTCTTTTTTTTTTTTTTTTTTTATTAAAAAAAACCAAAAATAAGATCTCTCCTTTTTTTGATTTTTATGACAAGACAAACTCTATATTTCTATTGATATTTTATTTTATTTTATTTTATTTTTTGAAAAACAGAACAACGACTTTTTTTTTTTTTTCAAAATTTTGGCAGAGTTTTGACAGTATTTTTTTCTTTTTCTTTTCTTTTTTTTTTTCAACAATAAACAATCAATTCCTAACCGTTATTTCACGCTTTTTTTTTTTTTTTCCACAATATTCCAAATATTCAAACACCGGTCAGCATGCGGGCATGAGACAAATAAATGCACGGACAACAATAGGATGCATCAGAATGGTCTTTTCATATCAGGTTGCTAGTCCTAGACGGACCCAACCCCTGTGTTGAGTCCCCTAAGTCATATGCAACATGATGCAAATAAGCGTTCCTACTAGGGATCCGGCATGAAGTCACGTTATTCTATGTTCAAAACCTGGGTCGGTGTTCTAGACAGTGTACCCGAGCGGACAACTCGAGTTGAGGAAGGAGCTCCTTTCCGGGAACCAAAAGGCCAGCCGGCTTAGAAACTTTCCGAGCCTCTTTTATTTAGGGTATGACACTAACAGAATAGGGAGTCTCAACCAGTAAGCACATCCCCAGAGGTAAGAAGAGAAGGGTTTCGGCACAGTTTATATACAGTTCAAGTAATATCAAAGCGGTAAAAGTAGCATTTTGCACATTTAGGCTAAAACAAATAATAATAAAATCAGATAATAAATAAAGCCAAATAATAACAATTATTCTAAGCTCGAATTCTTAACCCTGAACCAGTGGTTCTGGGTCTAGCTCCCCAGCAGAGTCGCCAGAGCTGTCACACCTCCTTTTTCCGCGCCCGCGGGGGCGCAGGGGAGTTTTTTCCAATTAAAGGACAATCGAAACGGGATTGGTTTATTTATTTCAGAGTCGCCACTTGGAAGATTTAGGGTGTCCCAAGTCACCAATTTTAATCCCGAATCGAGGAAAAGAATGACTCTATATTACAGTCTGCGTACCAGAAATCCGGATAAGGAATTCTGTTAACCCGGGAGAAGGTGTTAGGCATTCCCGAGTTCCGTGGTTCTAGCACGGTCGCTCAACTGTTATATTTGGCTTATTTATCTGATTTTAAATACAATATGAACTTATGTGCAAATTTTATCTTTCAACCGCTTTTATCATTTACTGTTATTTTTATCAAGAATTGCAACGTTATAAAAATATATCTCGAACCACGTTACAATCAATGTACCCGTGGTCGTCGACACACTTTGACTCCGTTGAGATTTGGATTTGGGTCACATCAATGTGCACCCGAGTTTAAGGAAATTAAATTATTAAAGGCGCGCCTAAAGCGACTAGCGTATTTATTTTGGGTAAGACCGTGGAATTTTACTAAACGGTTCATCCCGAAGTCCAAATAATTTTTAAAGCAAATTTACTGAGGGCCCCGCAATTTGTATTTTATTTGGCGAGGCTCATCTCATTCTTATTTTTTTAAAAATGAATTTGCAACGTCATGGACACGCATCTCGAACCACGTCACAATCAATGTACCCGTGATTAGAAATACATTTCGAATCCGTCGAGATTTGGATTTGGGTCACATAAATGTGCACCCGAGTTTAAGAAGGTAAGGTTTATTAAAGCGTATCCTAAAGAGACTAACGTGTTGTTATTTTAGGAGGGTTGTGAGATTTGCTAAGCAACCCGTCCTGGAAACTAAATGCTTCAATAATATACATTTAACAAGGGCCCCGCATTTGCACGTTTTGTTTATTTTCATCGAGGCTCATCTCGTTCTTATTTTAAAAGGATATCCTATAGCAACTACGTTTCTTATCGCGTTTGTCCTTATCAATTGAAAACGGTAGATAGTCCTAATTAATTAAATGCTTGCAAGTTATTTGTAATGACATTCAGAAAAGCTAAAAAAAAAATCAGAAATGGGGCTGTATGTACAGTCAGCCGAACAAACAATTATAGGCCCAAATCCAGCCCATGCGTGATAGGCCAGACCTGGGCCTCTGCCTGTTCTACGCGAGCCTACTTGGTTTGCTTCGATTTGGGCTCGACCTTCATGAGGTTGAGGCCCTGAACTGATTCTTTGTTTTGTGAAATGAGTTTATCAATTTATGGGACAATATGGCAAAAGGAGAAAGAACTTTAACTAAAACGGATAGCTTTCCTATTTGGCCTACATTAGAGAATATACTATACCATCAGACTAAGTCTGAAATACGACTTATTATTACACTGGGCATATTTTCACCTAGCAGTATACATACAAGGCTAGCAT
Organism: Nicotiana sylvestris; assembly: GCF_000393655.2. NCBI lineage: Eukaryota > Viridiplantae > Streptophyta > Magnoliopsida > Solanales > Solanaceae > Nicotiana > Nicotiana sylvestris. The sequence goes on along the minus strand of NC_091061.1, from coordinate 68,846,413 downwards.
TCGTTAACCTACATTGATATACTTAGTATGTAGGCTGCTTCTATTGTCCAAACAAAAATGTAACTATTTCATGACATTTAGAGTAACAGTTCATGTACATATATAAAAAACAATCTGCAGGTCCTCTCTTTTGCATTCATGCTCAAACTTTCAGTTACATTTGTGGTATTAATTGTGTACCTGGTATGGAGGACAAAGAAGGAAGGAATGGTCAGCTAGGCAGTATGCAGTAAACACAGCAACAACAGATACACAACAAACACAGCAACAACCAACTGAACCAAGTGTCTTCCACAGCCACAGACAACCAACAGTGATCTCCCAGAATACAAGGACTAGCAAATAGTCGAGCACCAAATGAGCAATCCCAGGAAAGAGTAATGAACCAGTAGGAAATCCAAGATACCAAATGTGACAGCAACAGAAAAACCCAATAACCACAAAGCTCAGCTAATACCCGATACAGTTTCAGCAATCAGGAAGACTAAGACTCGAGCCACAGCACACAGAAAACTTAGTATAGTAACAATCGCAGCAGAAATACACAGCCTTTCTCTTAATGGAACAGTAATGATCCTAATTAGAATAACTGGCTTGGCTAAAATAGCCCAACCAATTTAGCTTCTCCTGCAGTTTTGGGCAGTGATTGGTTAAAGTGTTCTGAAAATTTCCCCTTTTGTTTTCTCTTTTTTCTGAAGACCAAAAGTCCAGCCTAAGACTCAAAAAACTCCCTCCGCCTTTAAGTTCTCAAATGGCTTATTTATAAGCCAAAAACCAATGCAGTTAAGCTGCCTTTTTTTTTTTTTTTTTTTTTGCAACTTGCAGCCTGCCCATACTCTTTAAAGCCCATGCCTAAGCATCTTTTGGTGTCAGCCCCCTTTATTCCCACGCCTGGTTTTGTTTAATCAGGAGTTATGGGCCTCATTTTTTATTCAATTTAAGTCCCATACTCTTATGTCTTGTTCCCCATTGGCATTAATTTAATCCCAAATTAGTACCCTACTTGTCAGCTCATTTAAACTAATCATTTTTGTTCTTTGCAAACCCCAGACTACCCCTGTTAAACCCTGGTTACCACTGTCTTGACCCTTTGCCGCATCAGGGCATTTTTGAACTGATGAAAGTTTCAAATTCAGGACTGCCTAGACTGAACCTTTCAGTCATTTTTCAATGCAAACAAACTATTTCAAACAATGTTGGGGCCTTCAATCAGTGGCAAAGTATCAATTAGTCATGCGACATTATTAGCTCGTTTGATTCATTAGTTATAGAAACTAATCAACGACATTTATCGAGTCGACTATACTAATTATAGCAGGTAATAATCAGTCGCTCACACAAACAATATGTTCAGGGACCTAAAGGGCTTCGGACAACTTGGTCAGTCACTAGGAACCTATATAAGTTTATTCATGCGACGACTATACTAATCGGACATGCTTATCATAGGATACATTTAAATCATACACAGAAACCAATCGACCAAATAAAAGGTCTTTACAGAGATGAAGAAATCCGAATGAAAAAATAACAAAAAATAACAAACAAACACAACGAAACATGCTGACCACTTAATCAAAACTAACACAAAAGAAAGGAAAACTTACCGAAAATGCTTAAATCAAACAGACCCAAATCTGATTCAACTTCGAACTTTTGAGGCCGAACAAACTTTAATCAGGGTGTTCTCACATGAGAACACCTTGATTGTTTTGTCTCGAATCTTCAAATCCAGATTCGAGACGATAGGAGATGATTCGAGGTTCGTGGTTAGTGGATTCGTGTTCAGGGGAGTGAGGGGGTCTTAGGGTGTTCAGGGGGTGGTCACCGGCGTTCGTGCCGCCGGCTTTAATGGCGAAGGAGACTAGGGCGGCTGCTAGGGTTTGGGGGTTTCAGGGTTCAGGGAAGGAGACGAGTGAGGGGTGGGGTTCGGATAGGGGGCGTGGGGTGTAAGGGAAGGTTTATATATGGTGAGGTTGATCGGATCTGAGCCGTTAGATCAGATGATCTCAACGGCTTAGATCTGATGCTGAGAAATGGGACGGGGTCGTTTGATAGTTAAACGGGGTCGTTTGATTTAAGTGAGGGGTTGGGTCGGATTGGTTATTGGGTCGGGTTTGAACATGGGTCGCTGAAAGAGGTCCTGAACCGTTGGATCGGCTGGGACGGACGACTCAGATTGATTTGCCTGAAACGATGTCGTTTCAGGAGACGCCTGGGTAGCCGGTTTTGGACTGGACCTGATCGAATTGGTTTGGGCCTATTTTTGGTTTATTTCCTTGGCCCAAACCGTTTTCTTCATTCTTTTCTCCCTTTTTTTTTCTTTTCTTCTTTTTTTCTAATCTTAAAACTAAAAATAAAAAATGAAATTCAAACAAACATAATTATCAAAATATTTAAATAGGTTAAATCGCACCCTAGAATATTTTGTGAATTTTTCTTTTACTGAATGAATTATGGTCTAATTACCAGATCATACACATTTTGTACTTTGTTTAATAATGTAAAAAAAATGGATAAAATGGACAGACCCACACATGACTAGCAGCACACGTTACGGAAAATTGAAAATTGTACAGCGAGGTCCTTTGTTACTATTTCTTTTGGAGTGACTGTCCGTGAAGCAAAAATCACGTGCTTACACATGGTAACAACAGAAATTCAAATTTAAGCAGAAGACAACAATAAGATTTATGAAAAATAAATCTATTACAAATACTTAAGCCTTAACCACCCAAAACCTGGTGTCACAGTGTCACAGACTTTCTAAGAGATTACTACATACAAAGTCTGAAGAAAATGACAATACACTATTTCTGAATAAAAGGAAAATGAAACAGGAAATAGGAATAGAGGAGACGCCAGGGCCTGCAGGTCTACCATGGATCTCCGCGTGGACTGAAGGTAGCCTCCATACTACGATACGAAAGCTGCTCCGGGATCTGCACATAGTGCAGAGTGTAGTATCAGCACAACCGACGCCATGTGTTGGCAAGTGTCTAGCCTAACCTCGGCAAAGTAGTAACGATGCTAGGACCAGACTATCAAATAAACCTGTTCAGTTATATAATATACAACAGAAAGTAAAGAAGAATAAGCAAATAAAGATGGGAAGGGGAAACATACTTCGGGGAAAACAGGTAAAATAGAATATCAAGAGAACTATAAAGGAATCAAAATCCCACCACTAACAAGAATAAGGAAAACAAGGCAGATTTCACTTTCTTTTCACATCTTGTTGCAGGCGTACAACCCGATCCCATTTCCTATATCTCGTGGCAGGCGTGCCACCCGCTCCCATTTCATTTATCTCGTCGTAGGCGTGCCACCCGCTCCCATTTCATTTATCTTGTGGTAGGTGTACCACCCGCTCCCATTTCATTTATCTCGTGGTAGGCGTACCACCCGCTCCCATTTCAGTATATCTTGTGGTAGGTGTACCACCCTCTCCCATTTCATTTATCTCGTGGTAGGCGTACCACCCGCTCCCATTTTATTTATCTTGTTGTAGGCGTACCACCCGCTCCCATTTCACTATATTTTGTGGTAGGCGTACCACCCGCTCCCATTTCATTATGTCTTGTGGTAGGCGTACCACCTGTGAGCACGTGATTTCTGCCTCACGAAAACTACTCCAAAATAAATCAAAAATAAAATTAATTTCTTTTAGTGTGCAATTTTAGAAATTGTTTTACGTTTATTAATTGTTTGTGTTTTATCCGTAAATGTTTGCTTTGTTATAATTAAACAAAATAAAAATAAAAATATATGTTTCATGCATATCTAGGATTTAATTATGCATTTAATAATTGAAATAAAATCACAAAAATATACATTTGTTCTAGTTTTAATGTTTCACTGTGTGATTAACGCTTTGTTTATGTGTTAAATAATTGTTAAAAGGTAATTAATATTTTTGTAAGGTTAAAATTGTTTTATAATTTTATTAGGATTTTTTTTTAATTAGAAAATAATAAAGAAAATATTGTAAAAGAAAAATCGGACTTGGACCTAAATCCAGGCCCAAACAAAATAAACCCCCACAGCCCAATCCAAACAACCCAGGTCCGGTCCAATTTAAACGAGCCAAAACGACAGCGTTTGGTCATATTTCATCAATGGCCGTTGGATCAAATCCATCCAACGGCTGAGATCTCATCACCCTAACCCGTGATCCTTACCCGACCCACTGCCCCGACTTAGCCCGACCCTGGCATTAAACCAAACGACATCGTTTGGTTTAATGAACGGATCCTGGCCATTCATTCTTCCTGATCTAACGGTCAGCATCAATCCACCCTTCCCCTATATAAGGCCCAAACCCTTACCCCGGCCCCCTAACTAAACACCCCCCCCCTCTTCACTATTCATCATCGTCTCCAAAAAACCACCCCTAATCCTAGCCGCCCTAGCATCCCATCGCCTGAAACCCGGCAGCAACAACGCCGCCGGTCACCACCTTAACACCCCAAACTCCTCACAACCCCCTCTTCACGGATCTGACCTTAGTTTCTTTCGAATCAGACCCCAACTCTTCGAATATTAAATCGAAGGTTGGTCTGAAAACTCAACCCTTTCCAATAGTTTCCAAAATAACACCACAGCTTCCCCTAGATACCCTAGTTATGGATCTAGTGTTGGTTTGGTTCGAATCCCCTCAGAACTCTTCGAATCTTCTTTTGAAGGTTCGAATCAAAAATGAACTCACTCAGATTCCTTTCAAATTAACACCAAATGACCCCTAGGCTTCCCTCACCCTTGTGTCATCTTTGGTTCCCTTCGAATCTGCCCAGAAGTGTTCGGATTTAAGATCCAAAATCTGAAACCCTAAAAAATTTTCCAATCTTGGAATTTTTTCAATTCAAACGAGGGATTGAGGTTTAATCGACCTTAGTCGAAGTATTTTCAGTTGAAAATACTTCGACTAAGGTCTGTTTGATTTCAAAAAGTCCGAATCCAAGTTGAGTTTGAGTCTGGTTGAATTTGAAGGTTCAGAGGTATTTTTTCTATTTCTTATGTGTATTCTACATGTATTTTTTGTTTGTTTCATTAGTCTGTTTAATTTTTCATAATTTTCTAGTCAATTCTGTGATTCTGCCTTATACCCGTCTATTTGATCCTAATTATACCATTGTTTCTGTCAGTATGATTATTTACAATGTGTGTAATCGACTCGATTAAGTTCGTCGATTAGTTATATTATGAATTCTCGTTTATGATAATACTGATTGAAAACAATCTGTTTCTATAGACTGTTTGTTGACAAATGTTGTAGATAATCAGTTTAATTAATACTCGTTTGTAAATCAATAAGTCTGTCAGAATAAATGTTGTATGTATATTGTTTCCTGAACATTAAGTTTCAGGGCATTGTCAGTATATTGACAATGCTCCTGTTTGTTTGATTTTAGTTCAAAAGTTGAAGTTCAGTTTGAATTATTGTACTGAATTCAGTGTAATGTTATTGTGATGTTAGGTTTAAACTCAATTTCACAAGTATTGATTAGATACCATTGTATTAGAAAAAGTACATTCTCAGTTAAGATTCAGTCCAGAACTTAAGAGAATTGGTATTAGCTGTTTTAATTCAGGTTGATAGTTAGGTTTGAACAGATTTTTAATCTGTTTTGTATCAGATTCTAAATTTAAGTTTAAAGGCAGTAATAACAGTAATTACAGTAGGATTTCTGGGGCATTTCTGGGATAGAACAATAAGGGTAATATGATAGTATAGTGGGCTGAAAGTGGAAAGTTAATGGCTATTATTTAATGTGATAATGGGAAACAAAGGGAAATGGGGCTGCTGAAAATCAGGATAAGATCACTTAATGGGATTTAAAGTATTTAAAAGCAGATTTTAATGGGACTTTCTGATTTATAAAAGAAGAAATGGGTCCAGATAGTAGGCTAAAAAAGAGGGGCAGACCTGTATAAGAGAGGGGGATTGGGACTGATTTAAGGATCAGATTTTGAACAGATTTGGAGAGAGATTTTAAGAGAGATACACAGAGGGAAAAGATAAATTTGAGAGAGGAAAATCACAAGCAGAAACAGAAATCTGAAAAGGGAAGATAGAAAGAAAGGAAAACAGAAACATTAAAACAGAATTCTGCCTCGGAAGTCAGTATTGAAGCTGATTCTGTGTTTTGAAATTGAAAGCTTTTTCAGTCTGCTTTGTTCTAAGTCTCAAAATCAGAAATATTATTCTTTTCATTAAATCTGTCCGGATTTGTTCGATCTCATTGTTCAGTTAAAAATCTGAAATTTCTTAAAAGTACTGTCACTGTGCATCTGGGTTCCTCGGGTCCTATTATTGCTCAAATCTGTGGGAATACTGGTATTCTGCTGATTTTGTTACTGCTGCAACTGCTGAAATTTACTCCTTCTACCTTCATTTCCAGGTACCTATCTTTTAAAATTCTATGTTGGGAAGAGATTCAGCATGACAAATCAATGAAACTTGGATTGCAATTCTATTTTTCCATTTGTCTAAGTTCGTTATTTTAAATTTCAGTCTTGTTTCATGTTGGTTAGTATAGTAGTATGCTTGACATGATAATTATCAGTTGATCATTCTCTTTTGAAATTCATATAATTGTTGTAATAATATTATCTATTCCAGAATTTCGTTAAAGTATAGTTATGATTGAATTGTCAAAATAGGGAACATGGCATAAAGGTGGCCATTAATTAAGTCTTATGACATTGTTAGTCAGGTACAGAGTAGTATGGAAATGTCAAGAAAATGCATTGTTAGCATATTTTGATTATTTAGTTATGAATTAAGGCTAGATGATGTTGGTTACATTTTGTCCATATATGGCGTAATAATGATTATGTTTATAATCAATAGTCGAAAGTTGCATTAGTACAAGTTCGCCATGTTCACAATGTCAAAAAATATGGCGAATAATGTTGTATGCAATATTATTTTTTTAAGTCAATAGGTAGATTTGTTCTCTTTCTTAATAACAAATGACCTAGGAATTTTACAATGCGAAAGTTAGTGTTTAGCAATGGCTCACATAAATTGAGAATCAAATCGGTTTGATTATATATATATATATATATATATATATATATATATATCTTACTTTCAATCATAAGCAGAATTAACAAAATAATTAGGCCTATTAGATTAAGAACAAGCAATGTGGAAAGAGATTAGATTTATAATGTGTAACAAGTTTAAGATTGTAAAAAATAACATTCATTGCAAAAAATGGAATAATAAGAATTCTTCGAAAATATCATTTCCTTTCAAGAACTGATTTTTTTAGTTTCATACGCTATGCACATTTTTAGTATACATATTGTATTTACTAAAATAGTATTAGTCATATGCTTATTGTGCTCTTTAAATTTGAATAACTTTGAGGAATATAATTCATACGCGAAGAAATATAATTTGCAATCAACGTCCAATAAATTGTAAATTCTTTTAAAGGAATTAGAGACTAGAGGAATATTTATTTCTCATGATTTTCCCATAAAAATACATGAACGTAATAAACAATTTATGGGAAATTTATGCTATTCTAAAAAAATATTCCACGTGATTAGGGATACGTTCCCGTAACCTGATTGTATTTCCAAAAGAAATTCGGATTATGCGTTCGCGCAACTTCGAGCGAACATTTAATAAAAATGGGTTTCTTCGGAAAATATCAAGTTAATTTCATGAAAACCCGAGATGTGCGGTTCACTACTTAATTATACAAAGAGCGAATGTTTTTTTTTATTTAAGCACAATTTCGAGTAAGTATTTTAATAAATATATTACCTATATTATTGTGTACACGTACGCGTGACACAATTCCGCATTTTTAAATTTATAACACGAATATACGTACGCGTAATTCGATTCAAAGAAGGGTCCTTAATCACAATAAGTAAAAGCGGTAGAAAAATCACGTAACAAAAAGTATTTAATAAAAATCAAGATAATTAAGCCAATAATAAAAACAGTTAAGCGACCGTGCTAGAACCACGGAATTCGGAAATGCCTAACACCTTCTTCCGGATTAACAGAATTCCTTACTCAGGATTTCTGGTTCGCAGAATAACAAACAGAGTCATATTCTCCTCGATTCAGGGATTAAAACCGGTGACTTGGGACGCCTTAAAATTCCCAGGTGGCGACTCTGAAACAAATAAACAAATCCCGTTTCGACTGTCCTTCAACTTGAGAAAACTCCCTAAGCGCCCCGCGGGTGCGGAAAAAGGAGGTGCGACAGCTCTGGCGACTCTGCTGGAGACTGGTGAAAACTGTAACCCAAAACCACTGGTTCAGGGTTTAAAGAATTCGAGCTTAAAATAACTGTGATAGTTGGCTTATTTACTATAAGATTTTCAACTGTTTATATGCTTAATATGCTAAATGTTGCTTTTTTCCGCTTTAATATTATTTGAATTGTGAATATATACAACTTCTACGAAACCCCCTTCTTTCTGAGTCTTCTGAATTTATGGTGTACACGTTCGTGTGACCCACCTTTCTATTAAAGTTATACCAAATAAGACGGAGTTGGGACAAGTAACTAGGCCGGGTAGACTTTCGTGCTCCCGGTACGTTGCCCCCACTTCGGCTCAAACTGTCCGTTTGGGTAAGCCAGGTTTAGAACAATATGCCTCAGGTTTTTACCTAGAATAACTCAGCCATGTACCGGATCCCTAGTAGGAACGTCTATTTGCATCATGTACATCTGACCTTGGAGACTCAACACAGGGGTTGGGTCTGTCTAGGACAGGTGAACCCGAAATAAAAAGACCATCCTGATGCATCCTACTTGCTACCTGTGCATTCATTTGCCTCGAACATGCTTGTTGACCAGCTTAATTGAAATCATTGTGAGAACCGAGGAATAAAATGGGTTGTTTTAAAATTCCCAAAAATAGTTTTAAATCTTGAAAAAGTGTTTAATAAATAAAATAAAAAAAAATTGAAAATGATTTTTTTTAGTGTATATTTTCAAAATGAGTCTTGACTTTATTAAATTAAATTTCAGATACAAAATGAGCACCACACAAAACCCCCATCCACGAATACAGACGAGTTTCTATTTCAGCTTCAAATGTGGTGGTATGAATTAAGCGAAGATGGTCAAAAATGGGTCGTCAAGCATTTGGGAAATCTCACGGATATTATGAAAATTAAACCCCGTGATGATCTGATTGCGGCGTTAGTAACTTTTTGGGACCTTGTTCACAATGTCTTTCGTTTCCCTGATTTCGAGCTTACTCCTACATTAGAGGAGATAGCTGGATATGCTGGTTTTGACGGAAGTCTAAGAAATCAGAACCTGATATTCACAAAGACTCCCTCGGTACATCGATTCTTCGGTCTTCTGAACATCAGTAATCAAATCAGGAAAAGCAATGTCATCAACGGATGTTGTTCTTTCAACTTTTTATATTCAAGGTTCGGAAAGTCAGATGGATTCGAAATTCATGAGAAAGGCCTTACTAACAAGCAAAACAAAGACACTTGGCAGATTCACCGTCGCTTTGCCTTCATGGTGGCTTTTCTAGGAATCATGGTCTTCCCAAACAAAGAGCGAACAATTGATATTCGCACCGCAAAAGTTGTGCAAATCCTCACCACCAAGGAAAATCACACCCTTGTCCCCATCATTCTCTCAGACATTTATCGGGCGTTGACTTTATGTAAATCAGGAGCAAAAGTCTTCGAAGGATGCAAAATTTTGTTGCAAATGTGGGTGATTGAACATCTCCAACAACAGCCCAAGATCATACAGTATGGGCCAAGCAATGATAATTGCATCGAGAGTTATGAGGAAAGAATAAAAGATTATAAGTCTCCAGAAGGGATAGAAGCATGGGTATCTCATCTAAGGGCTTTAACAGCAAATCAAATTGAGTGGACTTTGGGATGGCTCCCGATGAGGGAAGTGATACACATGTCAACCTCAAATAGTTATCTGCTACTATTGGGATTGAGAAGCATCCAGCCATATGCGCCACTAAGAGTCCTAAGACAACTAGGGAGATATCAAGTAGTTCCTGATGATGAAGATTTGAGTAGGCAAGTAATCGAATTACACCCAGAAGCCACTATTCCTGAGGCTCTACTTCAGCAGATGTGGAATGGATGTCGATACTTGAAAAGTGATACTCAAGTCCCAGACACTACAAAGGGTGAGATAAATCCTGGATATGCAAGGTGGTTTGAGAAACGGTCTCGCATGGATGATGTACCAGAACCTGAGCTAAGAAGGCCAACAAAAAGACCCCATATTCAAAACTTTAATGATAAAATCCAAGAGCGGTTGATCTGGGGAGAAAAGGAAAAAGGGTACAAAGCAACTATCCATGCCCTAAAGGAAAATCTGAGGAGCCTCAGTCTGGAGAAAGATTTGCAAGCACAAGAAGTTGAAGGCGAGAAGAAGAGTCTAGCTTGTGAAAATGAAAATCTTCATGCTCGATTTCAGAAAATGAAAAAGGCTTCTGAAACGCCAATGAGGAGTTGGAAGGATCAAAAAACCATCGCCAATCTTTTTGAAAGAATGCAAGATTATGATTCCATTCTTGCTGCAAATGAAAGGGCGTTGAGCAAAGCAAAAGAAAGAATCCAACAATTAAACGAAGAATCCAGATCTAATAAGGAACGCCAAGATAGGCAATCCAAAAAAGACAGGGCACAATTCAAGAAGGAAAAAGACCATTGGATACAATCAGAAGACCAACTTCGTGCACAACTAGAAGAGGCAAGAAGATACAATAGAGAGCATCAACAAGCGGACATTGACAGAGAAAGAGCGCAGGCAAGATTAGAGCAGGCCAGACTCCGAGCTCTATTAGAGTCAACTCTAGATCGTGAAGACCGTGTCAGAGATATAGCCACCACTCGCCAGCAACAATTGCAGAATCAAGGCCAACGTCTCCAAGATTTCAGGGCACAAATCCACGACCTGGCGGTCTACACCTCTCAAAGTTATGTAAACTACCAAGGAATGGATTATGAAAGGTTTACAGAGCATGCACCCACTTTTGCCCGTCATCTAGCAATGGAGTTGGAAAGGATGTATCGTACGCTGGGAGGTCATCTAGGTCAAGCCCCACATTAAGCAAATAATCTAATAATTTACAACAAAAGTGGAAAGTGGGGCATGTTGTGAGATGTTAAGAATTGTATCTTTTATTTTGATTTAAGTGTGTGTGTTTCAAACCATTTTCTTACAAAGATTTCAAATGTAATGTCTGTTCATCTTTGTATAATGAATAAAAGTGTTTGCCTTATGTCCGAACTACGCAAGGTCTAATTCATGCGGGGGCATGATACGTAGGCAATCTTTATAAGATTCGACCACCACAATAAGGAATATAATAAATAAAATAAAAGTGAGTAACAATAAAAATTTCAAGAAAGCTGGGACGACACAAGCGGCCGAGCAAATGCATAATAGAAAGGGGATATTTGTCTAGGAGCATTGCATCTCAACGTGTAATTATATATGTGTTAAACTCTCAAAACTAACAAGTTTGTTCATTTCCAGAATTCAAGCAGTTAGTTTCTCTAAAGAGTATACTGGCATATTATCATTATCACACGAGATCAAAAGGACCAATACCCGAAAGTATGTCTATCCCAGATGTTGACACAGGTATTGAGCTAGAGGAGATGGATGTCGGGAAAATGAAAGAAGAGATGTTTAAACTCAAGCAGCAAATGGCTGAGATGTACCAAGCCTGGTCTACAGGACAGTTACCCCCATCTTACCCAACTAACCCTGCTCCATCAATGACCCAAACTCAGGATAATATTACCACTGAATTATCCCCAAATTTCCCCATTTACCAACACTACCGAGGAACCACCTCTCAGACACCGCAGTCTCCCCCTCCTAAACCAGTTCCATACTTTCCTCCACCTGTAACTCCCATCTTTGTGGCACCTCCCACAGTTACACTCCACAAATCTCCTAGTGAGCCTACATTCCAGGCCTAGGACAATCAATATTACCCCCCGGAGCCCACCTTCAAGGCCTCCGGAATCCATTCAACTACTCCTCGTTTTGACCTCCCAACCGAAATTGACAATCCAGCCAAAAATGCTGAACAAGAAGAGATGTTCAGGAAGGTCAAAAGTCTAGAACAATCGTTCAGAGACATGCGAGGATTAGGTGGGCAAGTCAGTGTAGCATACAAGGATTTGTGCTTATTCCCAAATGTACAATTACCAGTTGGCTTCAAAATGCCTAAATTTGACCTATACAATGGGCACGGCGACCAAGTAGCCCACTTAAGGGGTTTCTACAGCAAGATGCGAGGAGCTGGGGGAAAGGATGAATTATTGATGGCTTACTTCAGTCAAAGTTTAAGCGGATCAGCTTTGGAGTGGTATACACGCCAGGACCATGGGAGATGGTACACCTGGGATGACCTGGCACAGGCATTCGCATACCATTTCCAATACAATCTGGAAATCATCCCAGATCGACTATCTTTGACAAAATTTGAGAAGAAACACAATGAAAGTTTCAGAGAGTATGGCTTCCGGTGGAGAGAACAGGCAGCAAGAGTGGATCCTCCTATGAAGGAGAGTGAAATGGTAGACTACTTCCTCCAAGCCTTGGAACCAACTTACTATGCCCATTTGGTTTCAGCGGTTGGGAAATCATTCAACGAAGTAGTAAAGATGGGAGGTATGGTGGAAGAAGGCCTCAAGACAAATAAAATCATGAGCTATTCAGCAATTAAGGCAACTACTCAAGCTATTCAAGGCGGGGTAGGAGGAATCGGAAGAAAGAAGAGGGAGGAAGCAGTGGTAGTTGATTCAGGAATTTGGTCGGGACCCAGAGGTTCACCGCCTTACTATAATCAACAACAACCTCGCCAATCAACATACCACCACAATTCATCCCAACACTACTATCACCCTTCGGAGCCTCATTTTTCCATTAACCATGCACAAGCATACAATCAGCCACATGTTCACGCTAATTGGCGTGCTCCTGCCATACCAGGTACTTACCCACGAGCCTATCCCGGACCAAGTTTCAGGCCTAGGCCAGCCTTAAGGGGAGAAAGGGAACAGAAAAAGAAAACCTACACTCCATTGGGAGAGTCTTACACTAGTCTGTTCCACAGGCTGAGACAGCTGGACATGCTAAGACCAATACAATCCAAGCTACCCAATCCCCCTCCAAAGAATCTGGACTATACTATTAGCTGTGAGTATTGTTCCGGTACACCAGGCCATGATACGGAAAAATGTTGGCATTTGAAAAATGCAATACAAGAGCTAATTGATACTAACAAAATCGAGGTTCAAAACCCCGAAGCTCCCAATATCAACAGAAATCCAATGCCAGCCCATCAGGAGGCCAATATGATAGAAATCATACAAGCTGATGGAGAGAAAAAGAAGCCGTCACAAACTGTCATGATGATTAGGTCTCATGAAGCCAAGCCAGATAAGCAGTTAACAGAGGAGAAGCCGGTACCTAAGCAGAACAAAAATGGTGATGAACCATCTATGGTAGTCGAGAAGGGATCATCGAGCAAAGTTGCCACAAAGCAAGAAAGGCCGAAAGTGATAGTACCAGGGGTTGCCAACAAACCCATTGTATTCATGGAAGGAGCCCGTACAGATCGGGTTATTATCACACCTGTAACCCAGCTACCAGTGATCAACAACAAGGCCATTCCATGGAACTATAAACGGGTGACTGTAATGTACAAGGGAAAAGAAGTCAAGGAAGAAGTGTGTGAGGTGCAAGGCTTGACTCGTTCGGGAAGATGTTTTACTCCCGAAGAGTTAAGAAAAACTAAAAATAATCCAACACCAATAAAGAGAGCTGTGACGGAAGAAGAAGCGGAAGAGTTTTTAAGAAAAATGAAACTCCATGACTATTCTATTGTGGATCAACTGAAGAAGACGCTCGCTCAAATTTCATTGTTGTCATTACTGATCCATTCAGAGGAGCACCGTCTGGCTTTGATGAAAATCCTGAATGAAGCTCATGTTCCTGAAAAAATCTCTGTAAATCATTTGGGAAGAATAGCCAACAGAATCTTTGAGGCAAACAGAATTACATTTTCTGATGATGAATTGCCTATGGAAGGTACTGAGCACAACAGAGCTCTTTACCTCACCGTGAAATGTGAAAACTCCGTAGTAACCCGGGTATTGGTTGACAACGGGTCAAGTGCAAACATCTGCCCTCTCTCCACTTTAAGCAAATTAAAAATCAAAGAGGAGAGGATCCAGAAGAATAGTATCTGCATACGGGGGTTTGATGGTGGAAGCAAAGAATCATTTGGCGACGTAGTGTTGGAACTGACAATAGGGCCAGTTGAATTCACAATGGAGTTTCAAGTACTGGACATAACTGTTTCTTATAATTTGTTGTTGGGTCGACCATGGATCCATGCTGCTAAAGCAGTCCCGTCAACACTACACCAGGCGGTCAAGTTTGAATGGGATCATCAAGAAATAGTTGTGCATGGGGAAGAAAGTTTAAATGCTCACAGCAGTGCCATTGTACCGGTCGAGGGAATAGAAAATGACCAGGGACCATGGGTATACCAAGTGTCCGATACAGTGTCGGTAGAGAAAATTCCAGAGGGGAAGTACCTTCCGAATCCAAAGATAACCTCTGCATCAGTCATGGTAGCCTATGAAATGTTAAAAAATAGTTTTATACCCGGCAAAGGTCTGGGCTCATCTTTGCAAGGAATTATACAACCAGTATTTCTCCCCGAGAACTGGGGAACATTCGGTTTGGGGTTCATACCCACTGTCACCGACGTGAGAAAGGCCAGAAAGCTGAAACACAAGGCATGGGTTCTTCCAAAACCAGTCCCACATCTGTCAAAGTCTTTTGTCAAGACCGGTGCTAAAAATCGCCCGATAACAACAATTCCTAAATCCCAGGTCAATCCTGAGGAGGAATTAATTGAAAGATTCGAGAAATTGTTTAATGATGTGAATATGTTGGAAAGCGGAGAAGGGTGTAGCAACGCAGAAGTTCAATTCGTTGGGCCAGAAACAAAGCTTAATAATTGGAAAGCCACTCCTCTCCCCATTCGAAAGGAGTCTTGGTAGTTTATTTTGATTTTCTTTCAGTTTGTTTGGGTTACCTCAGGGTTGTAATCCCAATGCTTATCTTACAGTTTGTTTGAAGTGTGCAAACCTTGTTATCTTTCAGCATCCAATAA
Organism: Nicotiana sylvestris; assembly: GCF_000393655.2. Classification (NCBI taxonomy): domain Eukaryota; kingdom Viridiplantae; phylum Streptophyta; class Magnoliopsida; order Solanales; family Solanaceae; genus Nicotiana; species Nicotiana sylvestris. The sequence continues at coordinate 68,831,230 of NC_091061.1, read as the reverse complement.
AATACAGTTTCCTTTATCATTCCTGATAGTTTTCTTTTTCCCTTTCTTCTTTTTCTATACAGTTCTTTTTACGCTGGCTCTAGTGATATGGCATGCATGAGGAATCCTCAGCCCAGTCTTAAAAATCAATCTGGTTCCGAAGTAATAATTCAAGAAATATATTGTGATTATGAATCAGAATATGATGAAGATGAGGTTTTTGAAGAGATTAGTAAAGAGTTAATTCACTTTGAGGAAAAAATCAAACCTAACTTGAGTGATACCGAGGACATCAATATAGGGGACACGAGTAATATCCGGGAAACTAAAATAAGTGTCCATCTCGAACCAAAGATCCGAGAAGAGTTAATTAAAGCACTCATAGAATTCAAAGATGTTTTTGCATGGTCATATGACGACATGCCGGGCCTGAGCACTGATTTAGTGGTTCACAAATTGCCCACCGATCCAACGGTGCCTCCTGTCAAGCAGAGGCTGAGAAAATTCAAGCCTGATATGAGTGTGAGAATTAAGGAAGAAATTACCAAACAGTTGGAAGCAAAGGTCATTCGAGTCACTCGATATCCTGTTTGGTTAGCTAATATCGTTCCTGTGCCAAAGAAAGACGGCAAAATTAGAGTATGCGTCGATTACCGCAATCTCAACAAAGCAAGTCCGAAGGATAATTTCCCATTACCCAATATCCATATTTTAATCGATAATTGTGCCAAGCATGATATAGGATCTTTCGTGGATTGTTATGCCGGGTATCATCAAATTCTAATGGATGAAGAGGATGCAGAAAAGACAGCATTCATCACACCATGGGGAACTTATTGCTACCGGGTAATGCCATTCGGTTTGAAGAATGCCGGAGCAACCTACATGAGAGCAATGACCACGGTGTTTCATGATATGATACACAAGGAGATTGAGGTATACGTGGACGATGTGATCATAAAATCAAAGCATCAGGCCGACCACGTTGGGGATTTGAGGAAATTCTTCTTAAGACTTCGCAGGTACAACCTCAAGCTTAACCCTGCCAAATGCGCATTTGGTGTTCCATCTGGAAAGTTGCTGGGATTCATAGTCAGTCGGCGAGGCATCGAGCTAGATCCATCAAAAATCAAAGCCATCCAAGAACTTCCACCTCCAAGGAACAAAACTGAAGTAATGAGTTTGTTGGGAAGGTTAAATTACATCGGCAGGTTTATTGCTCAACTCACAACAATCTGTGAGCCAATTTTTAAATTGTTGAAAAAGGATGCTGCGGTCAAATGGACCGATGAGTGTCAAGAAGCGTTTGATAAGATAAAAGGATACCTGTCAAACCCACCCGTGTTGGTCCCGCCAGAGCTAGGAAGACCTCTGATTCTTTACTTGACGGTCTTGGAAAATTCATTTGGTTGTGTATTGGGGAAACATGACCTCACTGGCAGAAAAGAACAGGCCATCTACTACCTTAGCAAGAAATTCACAGCTTATGAGGTTAAGTATACTCATCTGGAGAACACATGTTGCGCCCTGACATGGGTAGCTCAGAAGTTGAAACACTATTTATCTTCCTACACCACTTATCTCATTTCGCGTCTGGATCCGTTGAAATATATTTTTCAAAAGCCTATGCCAACGGGAAGACTTGCAAAGTGGCAGATATTGCTCACAGAATTTGATATCATCTATGTGACTCGAACTGCAATGAAAGCCCAAGCATTGGCTGATCATTTAGCTGAAAACCCGGTCGACGAGGAGTACGAGCCGTTGAAAACCTATTTTCCTGATGAAGAAATAATGCATATCGACGAGATGGAGAGAATTGAAAAATCTGGTTGGAAACTTTTCTTCGATGGAGCTGCTAACATGAAAGGAGTCGGGATAGGAGCTGTAATCATCTCTGAAACAGGGCATCACTATTCTATTACGGCTCAACTGCGATTTTATTGCACCAATAATATGGCTGAATATGAAGCTTGTATTATGGGGTTAAGGCTAGCCGCAGACATGGGTATCCAAGAAATCTTAGTCATGGGAGATTCGGATCTTCTGGTACATCAAATTCAAGGAGAATGGGAAACCCGAGACTTAAAGCTCATACCATACCGACAATGTCTACATGATCTTTGTCAGCGGTTTCAATCAGTGGAATTCCGGCATATTCCAAGGATTCATAATGAGGTTGCCGATGCATTGGCTACTTTGGCATCAATGTTGCACCATCCAGACAAAGCTTATGTGGATCCACTACATATTCGAGTCCACGATCAGCACGCTTATTGCAATATGGTTGAAGAAGAATTTGATGGTGAACCATGGTTCCACGACATCAAGGAGTATATCAGGATGGGGATATATCCCGCACAAGCCACGGGAGATCAAAAGAGGACCATTAGGCGATTGGCAAATGGATTCTTCTTAAGCGGAGGAGTTTTGTATAAAAGAACACCAGACCTTGGATTATTAAGATGCATAGATGCCAGACAAGCTACGGTTGTCATGTCTGAAGTACATTCGGGAGTTTGCGGACCCCACATGAGCGGATATGTACTGTCCAAGAAAATCCTCCGAGCTGGTTATTATTGGCTTACCATGGAGCGAGATTGTATCAGTTTTGTGCGCAAGTGTCATCAATGCCAGATACACGGAGATTTGATTCATTCTCCACCATCCGAGTTGCACACAATGTCGGCACCATGGCCCTTCGTTGCCTGGGGCATAGATGTGATAGGACCAATTGAGCCGGCAGCATCCAATGGGCACAGGTTCATTCTGGTAGCCATTGATTATTTTACCAAATGGGTTGAGGCCAAGACATTCAAATCAGTGACCAAGAAAGCTGTGGTCGATTTTGTCCACTCAAATATCATATGTCGATTCGGAATCCCAAAGGTGATCATCACAGATAACGGTGCTAATCTTAACAGTAACTTAATGAGGGAAGTATGTCAACAGTTTAAGATTATACATCGCAACTCTACCCCATATCGGCCCAAGGCGAATGGAGCAGTCGAGGCAGCCAACAAAAACATAAAGAAGATACTTCGGAAAATGGTAGAAGGTTCAAGACAATGGCATGAAAAATTACCATTTGCATTATTGGGATACCGCACTACTGTTCGCACTTCAGTAGGAGCAACTCCTTATTTGTTGGTATACGGCACTGAAGCAGTAATTCCTGCAGAAGTTGAGATTCCTTCCCTTCGGATCATCGCCGAAGCAAAGATTGATGATGATGAATGGGTCAAAACCCGTCTAGAACAGTTAAACTTGATTGATGAAAAACGATTGGCCGCAGTATGTCATGGTCAATTATATCAAAGAAGAATAGCAAGAGCATACAACAAAAAGGTGCGTCCACGGAAGTTTGAAGTGGGTCAACATGTGCTGAAACGTATTCTTCCACATCAGGTTGAGGCAAAAGGCAAATTTGCCCCGAATTGGCAAGGACCATTCATTGTGACCAGAGTATTATCGAATGGTGCACTATGCTTAACAGATATTGAAGGCAAATGCATAGACATGGCGATCAATTCTGACGCGGTAAAGAGATATTATGCATAACTTTTTGAATGTTTGTATTTAGCATTATTTTGAAGATTGGAATGACAAAGGCAATTTATTCTACTATCCAAACACTATACCCTTTGCTTCCCCTTTGAGCCATATTTGTTTCTTTCCTACCCTCTCTTGGAATCAATGAAAATCAAATATGAAATAATATAAAAAAAAAATCACTATTATTGTAGTGAACTACGTTCGACCTGATTCCTCAAAGAAGGATACGTAGGCGCCTCACGGCTCGGTCATAGGGTGCACAATATGCATAATGTGCACAAAAAGAAACATCAAGCAACCCCAATCAAGAAACTGGGGCAAGAATTGTATTGGAAATAAGAAAAAGATTCCAAGAGTTGTAATTTTAAAACCCATATCAAAACTATTTAACTTTTGATACCTTTCCATTTCCAACCACATACCAAAAAGACCTTTCGATCGATCTTAGAAAAATGCTGAGTCAAGCAAATGAAGATGGTTCATAACACTCTAGTACAAACAAGAAAAGAAAGTAAAATGAGAGAGTCTTATAGGTGAAAACCCACACGGGCACCATAAGATGACGAAAGTTGAGAGAAAGTAAAATGAGAGAGTCTTATAGGTGAAAACCCACACGGGCACCATAAGATGACGAAAGTTGAGAGAAAGTAAAATGAGAGAGTCTTATTGGTGAAAACCTTCGCAGGCACCATAAGGCGAAAAGGAATAAGGAAGGTTTGTCGGTGAAAACTCTTTGAGATATTGCAAGTCAAACATGTCTGTAAAATGAAAAATGAAGTTGGGTTATGGAAATTTTGGGGAAAACAAAATGAGACAATCAAAAGGAGTTTGAATAAAAGACTGGGTTGATTAATCCAAAATGCATACCATGATCATTGGTGCCAGTGACTCCAATCAGATAAGTCCTTTATTTTTTCTCCCACAGCCATCCAAATTTGGATTTTTCTTTTCATTCTAGATTGTCTAAATCGACATGTTTTCGTCACTAATAATCTTACTCTTCTAAAGCCTTTGAGATGAGTTTTGTTCCAAACAAATAAGAAAGAATGTCAAGGTATACTACCAAGATTCAAGGTTGCATAAGACAAAAATACGGCCATGATGGGCAGGAGGATAAAAAAAATAAGATATGGGAGTAAGAAAAGTGAAATCAAAAGCGGATCAGCAATGTCAGGAGAGCATATGATTACGGTTAAAAGGGTTTGAAGGAAAACATACAGAGGGGTTTCCTATAGTTAAGGATCAATTACAAGGACAAATAGTCTTTTTAACCATTCCAAGGCAATAAAACAAGACGAAGAGAAGCCCCACCATCGGCAAGGATGCCCTAGTTAACCACTCTGCTTTAAATTAACGAAGTTTTCTTTGATTTAAAACAGGGGCAAAAACAACATTTGTGTCAGGAAACACCTGGTGAAGAATTTAAAAAGAAGTCAGGCGTCCACCTGGAGAATAAGGACAAGGAAAAGAAGAAATCAAGCGTCCACCTGGAGAATGAGGACAAAGAATTGAAGAAATCAGGCGTCCACCTGGAGAATGAGGATGAAGAATTAAAGAAAAAATCAGGCGTCCACCTGGAGAATGAGGATGAAAAATTAAAGAAGAAGTCAGGCGTCCACCTGGAGAATGAGGATGAAGAATTGAAGAAATCAGGCGTCCACCTGGAGAATGAGGATGAAGAATTAAAAAGAAATCAGGCGTCCACCTGGAGAATGAGGATGAAGAATTAAAGAAGAAATCAGGCGTTCACCTGGAGAATGAGGATGAAGAATTAAAGAAGAAGTCAGGCGTCCACCTGGAGAATGAGGATGAAGAATTGAAGAAATCAGGCGTCCACCTGGAGAATGAGGATGAAGAATTAAAAAGAAATCAGGCGTCCACCTGGAGAATGAGGATGAAGAGATAAAAAAGAAATCAGTCGTCCACCTGGAGAATGAGGATGAGAATTTAAGAAGAAATCAGGCGTCCACCTGGAGAATGAGGATGAAGAATTAAAGAAATCAGGCGTCCACCTGGAGAATAAGGACAAGGAAAAGAAGAAATCAGGCGTCCACCTGGAGAATGAGGACAAAGAATTGAAGAAATCAGGCGTTCACCTGGAGAATGAGGATGAAGAATTAAAAAGAAATCAGGCGTCCACCTGGAGAATGAGGATGAAGAGATAAAAAGAAATCAGGCGTCCACCTGGAGAATGAGGATGAGAATTTAAGAAGAAATCAGGCGTCCACCTGGAGAATGAGGATGAAGAATTAAAGAAATCAGGCGTCCACCTGGAGAATAAGGACAAGGAAAAGAAGAAATCAGGCGTCCACCTGGAGAATGAGGACAAAGAATTGAAGAAATCAGGCGTCCACCTGGAGAATGAGGATGAAGAATTGAAGAAATCAGGCGTCCACCTGGAGAATGAGGATGAAGAATTAAAAAGAAATCAGGCGTCCACCTGGAGAATGAGGATGAAGAATTAAAGAAGAAATCAGGCGTCCACCTGGAGAATAAGGACAAGGAAAATTAAAGAAGAAGTCAGGCGTCCACCTGTAGAATGAGGATGAAGAATTGAAGAAATCAGGCGTCCACCTGGAGAATGAGGATGAAGAATTAAAAAGAAATCAGGCGTCCACCTGGAGAATGAGGATGAAGAGATAAAAAAGAAATCAGGCGTCCACCTGGAGAATAAGGACAAGGAAAAGAAGAAATCAGGCGTCCACCTGGAGAACAGGGGAATACAATTGAAGTATTGAAATCAAAAGCGCGCTCATATGAGAAAGGAGCACACTTAGAGTCAATAAAGCAGGGGAGTCCAACAAAGTCCCCAGCAGGAAACGACAAGAGTCCCGAACAGATAAAGAAAATAGGGGACACAATGAAAAGGAATACGGAATAAGCCAAATGCCCAAGAGTCACCAAGATATCAAGACAACAAGGAACGCAGGGCATGATCTAGATAAGATTTTATAATTCATGTACCATAGTCTAGTTTAGTTTTCTTTGTATTACCTTTGAAGCAAGGTGTAATAAGGAGGTCAGCAAGCAGTAAAAGCAGCACGAAATAGCAGTAACATCACAGTCCCATGGTAGTCCCAGCTACCCAAAACTTCCCAAACTACATTGACCTGATTCCTTTATAGCCAAGGATATGTAGGAAAACTTTGAAGTAGAGGTTCGGTCAAATCTTTCAAAAATGCTTCCCACGGAGTATTTGAACGGGCAAAAATCGCTCGTATCCGCTCACATTATCTTTGCACGAAAACTCTTCGAGTTTCCGCGCAAAGAGGGGCAGCTGTGAGCACGTGATTTCTGCCTCACGAAAACTACTCCAAAATAAATCAAAAATAAAATTAATTTCTTTTAGTGTGCAATTTTAGAAATTGTTTTGCGTTTATTAATTGTTTGTGTTTTATCCGTAAATGTTTGCTTTGTTATAATTAAACAAAATAAAAATAAAAATATATGTTTCATGCATATCTAGGATTTAATTATGCATTTAATAATTGAACTAAAATCACAAAAATATACATTTGTTCTAGTTTTAATGTTTCACTGTGTGATTAACGCTTTGTTTATGTGTTAAATAATTGTTAAAAGGTAATTAATATTTTTGTAAGGTTAAAATTGTTTTATAATTTTATTAGGATTTTTTTAATTAGAAAATAATAAAAAAAATATTGTAAAAGAAAAATCGGACCTGGACCTAAATCCAGGCCCAAACAAAATAAACCCCCACAGCCCAATCCAAACAACCCAGGTCCGGTCCAATTTAAACGAGCCAAAACAACAGCGTTTGGTCGTATTTCATCAATGGCCGTTGGATCAAATCCATCCAACGGCTGAGATCTCATCACCCTAACCCGTGATCCTTACCCGACCCACTGCCCCGACTTAGCCCGACCCTGGCATTAAACCAAACGACATCGTTTGGTTTAATGAACGGATCCTGGCCATTCATTCTGCCTGATCTAACGGTCAGCATCAATCCACCCTTCCCCTATATAAGGCCCAAACCCCTACCCCGGCCCCCTAACTAAACACCCCCCTCTTCACTATTCATCATCGTCTCCAAAAAACCACCCCTAACCCTAGCCGCCCTAGCATCCCATCGCCTGAAACCCGGCGGCAACAACGCCGCCGGTCACCACCTTAACACCCCAGACTCCTCACAACCCCCTCTTCACGGATCTGACCTTAGTTTCTTTCGAATCAGACCCCAACTCTTTGAATATTAAATCGAAGGTTGGTCTGAAAACTCAACCCTTTCCAATGGTTTCCAAAATAACACCACAACTTCCCCTAGATACCCTAGTTATGGATCTAGTGTTGGTTTGGTTCGAATCCCCTCAGAACTCTTCGAATCTTCTTTTGAAGGTTCGAATCAAAAATGAACTCACTCAGATTCCTTTCAAATTAACACCAAATGACCCCTAGGCTTCCCTCACCCTTGTGTCATCTTTGGTTCCCTTCGAATCTGCCCAGAAGTGTTCGGATTTAAGATCCAAAATCTGAAACCCTAAAAATTTTCCAATCTTGGAATTTTTTCAATTCAAACGAGGGATTGAGGTTTAATCGACCTTAGTCGAAGTATTTTCAGTTGAAAATACTTCGACTAAGGTCTGTTTGATTTCAAAAAGTCCGAATCCAAGTTGAGTTTGAGTCCGGTTGAATTTGAAGGTTCAGAGGTATTTTTTCTATTTCTTATGTGTATTCTACGTGTATTTTTTGTTTGTTTCATTAGTCTGTTTAATTTTTCATAATTTTCTAGTCAATTCTGTGATTCTGCCTTATACCCGTCTATTTGATCCTAATTATACCATTGTTTCTGTCAGTATGATTATTTACAATGTGTGTAATCGACTCGATTAAGTTCGTCGATTAGTTATATTATGAATTCTCGTTTATGATAATACTGATTGAAAACGATCTGTTTCTATAGACTGTTTGTTGACAAATGTTGTAAATAATCAGTTTAATTAATACTCGTTTGTAAATCAATAAGTCTTTCAGAATGAATGTTGTATGTATATTGTTTCCTGAACATTAAGTTTTAGGGCATTGTCAGTATATTGACAATGTTCCTGTTTGTTTGATTTTAGTTCAAAAGTTGAAGTTCAGTTTGAATTATTGTACTGAATTCAGTGTAATGTTATTGTGATGTTAGGTTTAAACTTAATTTCACAAGTATTGATTAGTTACCATTGTATTAGAAAAAGTACATTCTCAGTTAAGATTCAGTCCAGAACTTAAGAGAATTGGTATTAGCTGTTTTAATTCAGGTTGATAGTTAGGTTTGAACAGATTTTTAATCTGTTTTGTATCAGATTCTGAATTTAAGTTTAAAGGCAGTAATAACAGTAATTACAGTAGGATTTTTGGGGCATTTCTGGGATAGAACAGTAAGGGTAATATGATAGTATAGTGGGCTGAAAGTGGAAAGTTAATGGCTATTATTTAATGTGATAATGAGAAACAAAGGGAAATGGGGCTGCTGAAAATCAGGATAAGATCACTTAATGGGATTTAAAGTATTTAAAAGCATATTTTAATGGGACTTTCTGATTTTTAAAAGAAGAAAGGGGTCCAGACAGTAGGCTAAAAAAGAGGGGCAGACCTGTATAAGAGAGGGGGGATTGGGACTGATTTAAGGATCAGATTTGGAGAGAGATTTTAAGAGAGATACACAGAGGGAAAAGATAAATTTGAGAGAGGAAAATCACAAGCAGAAACAGAAATCTGAAAAGGGAAGATAGAAAGAAAGGAAAACAGAAACATTAAAACAGAATTCTGCTTCGGAAGTCAGTATTGAAGCTGATTCTGTGTTTTGAAATTGAAAGCTTTTTCAGTTTGTTTTGTTCTAAGTCTCAAAATCAGAAATATTATTCTTTTCATTAAATCTGTCCGGATTTGTTCGATCTCATTGTTCAGTTAAAAATCTGAAATTTCTTAAAAGTACTGTCACTGTGCATCTGGGTTCCTCGGGTCCTATTATTGCTCAAATCTGTGGGAATACTGGTATTCTGCTGATTTTGCTACTGCTGCAACTGCTGAAATTTACTCCTTCTACCTTCATTTCCAGGTACCTATCTTTTAAAATTCTATGTTGGGAAGAGATTCAGCATGACAAATCAATAAAACTTGGATTGCAATTCTATTTTTCCATTTGTCTAAGTTCGTTATTTTAAATTTCAGTCTTGTTTCATGTTGGTTAGTATAGTAGTATGCTTGACATGATAATTATCAGTTGATCATTCTCTTTTGAAATTCATATAATTGCTGTAATAATATTATCTATTCCAGAATTTCGTTAAAGTATAGTTATGATTGAATTGTCAAAATAGGGAACATGGCATAAAGGTGGCCATTAATTAAGTCTTATGACATTGTTAGTCAGGTACAGAGTAGTATGGAAATGTCAAGAAAATGCATTGTTAGCATATTTTGATTATTTAGTTATGGATTAAGGCTAGATGATTTTGGTTACATTTTGTCCATATATGGCGTAATAATGATTATGTTTATAATCAATAGTCGAAAGTTGCATTAGTACAAGTCCGCCATGTTCACAATGTCAAAAAATATGGCGAATAATGTTGTATGCAATATCATTTTTTTAAGTCAATAGGTAGATTTGTTCTCTTTCTTAATAACAAATGACCTAGGAATTTTACAATGCGAAAGTTAGTGTTTAGCAATGGCTCACATAAATTGAGAATCAAATCGGTTTGATTATATATATATATATATATATATATATATATATATATATATATCTTACTTTCAATCATAAGCAGAATTAACAAAATAATTAGGCCTATTAGATTAAGAACAAGCAATGTGGAAAGAGATTAGATTTATAATGTGTAACAAGTTTAAGATTGTAAAAAATAACATTCATTGCAAAAAATGGAATAATAAGAATTCTTCGAAAATATCATTTCCTTTCAAGAACTGATTTTTTTAGTTTCATACGCTATGCACATTTTTAGTATACATATTGTATTTACTAAAATAGTATTAGTCATATGCTTATTGTGCTCTTTAAATTTGAATAACTTTGAGGAATATAATTCATACGCGAAGAAATATAATTTGCAATCAACGTCCAATAAATTGTAAATTCTTTTAAAGGAATTAGAGACTAGAGGAATATTTATTTCTCATGATTTTCCCATAAAAATACATGAACGTAATAAACAATTTATGGGAAATTTATGCTATTCTCAAAAAATATTCCACGTGATTAGGGATACGTTCGCGTAACCTGATTGTATTTCCAAAAGAAATTCGGATTATGCGTTCGCGCAACTTCGAGCGAACATTTAATAAAAATGGGTTTCTTCGGAAAATATCAAGTTAATTTCATGAAAACCCGAGATGTGCGGTTCACTACTTAATTATACAAAGAGCGAATGTTTTTTTTTATTTAAGCACAATTTCGAGTAAGTATTTTAATAAATATATTACCTATATTATTGTGTACACGTGCGCGTGACACGAATCCGCACGTTTTAAAAAATATAATCTATAACACGAATATACGTACGCATGATTCGATTCAAAGAAGGGCCTTTAATTAGAAACAATCTAAACAAAAGCGGTAATAAAAATTGGGCAACAGATAAATATGCATTTAACAAATCAAAGCCAAATATAAAAACGGTTAAGCGACCGTGCTAGAACCACGGAATTCGAAAATGCCTAACACCTTCTTCCGGATTAACAGAATTCCTTACTCAGGATTTCTGGTTCGCAGAATAACAAACAGAGTCATATTCTCCTCGATTCAGGGATTAAAACCGGTGACTTGGGACGCCTTAAAATTCCCAGGTGGCGACTCTGAAACAAATAAACAAATCCCGTTTCGACTGTCCTTCAACTGGAGAAAACTCCCTAAGCGCCCCGCGGGTGCGGAAAAAGGAGGTGCGACACCACCCGCTTCTAGTTACAAGCCAACAATAATCACAAGGAATCCCGGCAAGGGAACAAGAGTTATATAACAACTTCCCGGCAAGGGAACAATGATAATTCAACAACATCCCGGCAAGAAAACAATACTATCAAAAAACATCCCGGCAAGGGATCATTAATATCAAACAAACATCCCGGCAAGGGAACAATGGTGATAATAACATATGAAGCGCAATAAACCACAACAGAGTCATAACAATTATAATACAAGACTCACGGGCATGCTTGACACCAACGTATAGATACTCGTCACCATGCCTATACGTCGTACTCCACAATTAACATGTAGCAAATAAGACACAACTCTTAATCTCTCAAGCTAAGGTTAGACCAAATACTTACCTCGATGCCACAAACGCAATTCACATTTCAATTATAGCATTACACCTTGATTCCACCACCAATTCGCACAAATCTAGCCATAAGTTACTTAATTACATCAATAAATGGTAAATGAATCAACCTCAATGCATGAAAATGAGTTTTCTAAATTTTTACCCAAAAAGTCAAAAATCGCCCCCGAGCCCACATGGTCAAAACCCGAGGTTCGAACCAAAACCTGATTACCCATTCCCGTACGAACTCAAATATATAATTTGCTTAGAAATCGGACCTCAAATCGAGGTCCAAATCCCCAATTTTTGAAAAACCTAGGTTCTTCCCAAAACACGCAATTTCCCCCATGAAAATCATTGATTTTGAGTTGAAATCATGTTAAAAGATGTTAAGGAGTGAAGAAAATGAGTTAGAAATCACTTACCAACGTTTTGGAGAAGAAAGGTTGTTTGAAAAATCGCCTCTTATGTTTTTGGGCTTTGAAAAATAAAAAAATAACTAAATATCCCGTCTAAATATACTCCTCTCAGACTCCCTGTGTGGACCACACAAAATCTACTGCGACCACACAGCCTCTCAGACTCACTGTGCGAATCGCACAAAATCTACTGCGACCACACAGCCTCTCAGACTCACTGTGTGGACCGCACAAAATCAACTGCGGTCGCATAACCTCTCAGACTCACTTTGCGGACCGCACAAAATCAACTGCGGCCGCACAGTCACCAGTGAACCTGTGCGGACCGCACAAGATCCACTGCGGCCGCATAGCCACCACTGCAGATAGCACAAAACCAGTGCGGACCGCACCAGTAGGTTCAGAGAGCTGCAGTTTTTCTGAACCTCCAATACCCATGTTTAAGCCTAAGACATCCCGGAACCTACCCGAAACTCACTCGAGCCCTTGGGGCTCCAAACCAAATATACACACAACCTAAAAACATCCCACGGAGTTATTCGTACGATCACATCATCAAAATAACATGTAAAGTCCTGAATTAAACCTCAAAACTCAATATTTTCATCTAGAACTCTCAAAGTTCATAACTCTCTAATCGGAAGTCCAACTCACGTCAAATAAACTCTGTTTTTCACCAAACTTTGCAGTTATCTTTCAAATACTATAACAAGTTTGTACCGGGCTCTGGAACCAAAATACGGGCCCGATAACAATGGTTCCAAACATTAATTCTTTTCTTTATTTCTTAGATAATTCAGTAAAACAATTTTTTTCAAAAGTTAATTTCTAAGGCTTGGGAACTCGGAATTCATTTCCGGACATACGCCCAAGTCCCATATTTTACTCCGGACCTCCCAGGATCATCGGAACACAGATCCGGGTCTGTTTGCTCAAAATGTTGACCAAAGTCAACCATAATCAAGTTTTTAACTTTAAAATTTCTATTTCTCATATTTTCACATAGAAGGCTTTCCGGATATAGGTTCGGACCATGCACGTAAATCAAGGTAGGGTAAAGGAGGTTTTTTTAGTCCTCATAACACTGACTTCACTTACAAGACAAGTGATGACCTTTTAGGTCATCACACTATATAACTGACCTTGTTTGTTTGCTACTCCTGTGCTTACGTCTCTGTTTATATGTTGAGAAGACAACATCATGACTCCCCATGATTGTCTCTGTTTAAATTAACTAATTTCATTACCTTATTTACCATGGTACATTGTTTACTTAGCCTTTTCTTAATTAGTTTTTTCTGAATTGGGTCCTAATTGACTACCCTATGCCTACTGAACCTTGACCCCTTCCTTATTTAATCATGCACTGATTCTTCTTCCTGCCTTATATGGTACTGAAACTTTCTGTTTGATCTTAATTCCCTTATTTTAAGGAAATTCTTCCTTGATTCTCTAATTGATTGATTCTGAGGTCTTAAATTAGTATATTACTATGATTTTTACCTTATTCCACTACCTACTTTCAACTATAAATACTCTAAGTCTTTCACAAACAAGACCGAGACACTTGGCTTTCAAAAACTCCTCTCTTATTTAAAATCTCTGTTCCTCCTTCTTCCTCGTGTTATTTTGCTACTATTAGCCGGATGCAAGCCAAGGCTAATTATCTGTGCTCTTTGGTTCTTTCATTCTACTTACTTCTATCTTCACTGGTATGTCCTAGTTTAATTTAAAGCCTCAACAACAACATGTTTATCTTCTTGTTTTAGTTTCTTTTATTTCTAGCCTGCTTTTACTTGTGGTTCTGTTGTGAAGTTTGTAGTTAGGCATGCTAGTATGACTCCCTTCCCTTTAAATTCATGTATTCCCTTGTGTGATTCAAGCATGCCTAGACAATTGTTTTTATAACCTACTGTGTGTTTACCATTCTTATGAGTCCCAAATCCCTATCCCCCTATGTGTTTATATTCTCCCTGATTAGTTTGTGATTATGCCAGTTTCAATTATTGCTGAGCATGTCCAAACCAGTCCAAATACCCTTGCCAGGGTTATATGTTTGACGTCAAATGCCTGTGTATCCCCAAGCCCTTTGACCCCCCTATGTGACTATTGAACTCATTTGGGTTCTGTGAGTGATCCTATCTTGAGTTCTTGATTTTGTTTTCCACTCCAACCTTTCAAACAATCTCTATTACCTTAGTGACTGCTTTCAAAATAGACTTTTAAGTCCAGTCTTTAGTAACCTTCTTTCAACCAATGTCCTACACTTTCACTCTACTCTTAGTTAATAAGTTCTGCCCCTCTAGTATATGTACTGCTTTGGGATCCTCTTGAGAACCCTCTGAACTCTAGCATATTGAGGCTGGCCTTTCCACACTGCACTGGTTCAATGCTTGGCTACTAAGTCTAGGTGTAAGCATTGCCCGATGTCCTTGAGACCCTTAGGGAACTTTGATGCACCTAGACTCTGATTTGTCTATGGAAATGAGGTTTGAAAGACCATTTGAGGCTTACAGAAACTTGGGCCTGATTGCAGGCTCTCTATAGAATAGCTTCTTGATTTTCTATTTCACTTATGTAATTCATTTATTGGCCTATAATAATTTGTAAACAGATATTTGGGGTACTTAGTAAAAGGGCGGGTAGATGTATACTTTGTGGGGTAATATGAGTAGCAATCCTGCTGTTAGGATTTATTTTCAAATCTGCATGCTTCACTCAATAGAAAACATGTCCATAGGGTTTTTATTCTTATTGAATCTGGTTGCTTTTGCATAATAGAATCATGCCTATAGGGTTCCACTTCTAATTTTATTTGCATCATAATAGAGAATCATTCCTATAGGATTCCACTTCTAATTTCCTCTGCATCAAATAGAAATCACGCCTATAAGGACTTCACTTTCAATGTCGTTTGCATCAGATAGAAACCATGTTCATAAATTCTACATTTATCATGTTAGAAACCATGTTTCTACGTCCCAAGCCATCATGTTTTAAATCAATTCAAGTATAGATACCATGCCTATAGGATATAATTCTGATTTAATAAGTCTTTCATATGTTACTCCAAATTGCCTAAAACCAGTAACACGCCTATATACCATGCCTATAGGAATTTCTATTCGTAATTATGCCTGAAAATCTAATTGGCCTAATAAGTCAATTTCATTTCTCTTTATTTACTTCTTAAAACTGGCCTTATTAAGCAACGACATTTCCTAAAACTGGTCCTTTCAAAACTGTTTTAATCTCGTTAGATATCCTGCCTATAGTTATAACAAGGGTCTATTTCGAAAACCTATTTGTTTCTGCAATAATATAGACACAATATACTGCATATAGGCAAGCCTTAGGGCATTTTTAAAACCTGCATTCCCCTGAAGTTGTTTCTGTCATTTAACGTTTCTGATTCTAATAAGGTTCTAAAGAGGAGTCCCTAAGCAACTACTAGGTTACAACTTCTGGATCTGAAAGTTGTTTATTTCTGCACAATCACTTAGAAATCCTGTTTTAGGACTTTGATTAATAAATACCTTACTTTTGGTTGAGTCGTGCTACCTGTATGCTTGTTTGTGGAGGAAACTATGAGCCTTTTACTTGCCCCCATTATGAGAAAGTCCTAGATACTTTTTGACTGTCACCTTAGATTTTTGCCTTTAAGACCTTAAGGGTATGTCTAGAACCACCTATAGGTAGAGGTCCTAACTCCCTCCGGGACTATTAAGAAGGGACGGGTAGCAGCACGCAATAGGAATCGGTGATCAAACACTCGCTTTGCATGACCAATAAGGAGATGGGAAGGGTAGACATGGGATATGATGACTACGCGTTAATGTCATGTGTATCCCCTCATTGAGGAGTGTTTACTGGACATTGCGTGGGGTAATCCTATAGGATAAACAACCTAGGACCCCTCCTTACCCCAAATCCTCTCCTTATTTAAAACCTTGTTTTATATAATTTGTTCAAACCTTTATTTCACTACTTGAATTATTTAATGAGCTTTACAACTTATTTGATTCAACTATTTATATGGACTAATGGGTAAATATAAGTTCGGACGGGACCCACAGTTGTGGACCAAGAGGGGTGCAAAACACCTTCCCCTCGAGGTTATCTCGAGCCTTTACCCTAATCTCTGGTAACGCAAACCAACCCAAGACTTAATCATTCTAGGTGCCCTAACGCACCATAATTTGTTAGATGGCGACTCTTCAAACACCCAATTCCCAAAAGGAAATGAGTCAATACACCCCATGAATGTCGAAACCCGGACTTCTTCCCAACGGAGGGAGAAAAGGGGCGCGACAGCATGGCGACTATGCTGGGGATATCTTTTTGGCTCATACCATAACGAACTTGTCTTTACAAATTAGTCCAAGCATGCTTATCCCGTACCCTCCTCCCTTATTTGAATTTAATTGTTTGTTTCTTTTAAGCATTTATGATTCTTTATCCCTGAAAACTGACTTGTCTCTTTGTTTTCCTTTTCTTGTATCTGTCTTTTCAATTATTTAAATGTTGTATTTATTTTTCCCTACATGAAAATACTTGCCTGCATGTTGTAAACTGCTGCATAAATCATGCTCCACATCATATTCCACTCGTGCGCCTCAAATCCTATAGCAGCACTTTAATGAGTGGTTGCGCTCTTCCTATTTATTACCATTAAATTCCAAAAGGCTTATTTGCGGTAAAATCAGTCGATTAGCGATGCAGTCGACGGTTCCATGCCTTCCTCCTCAAGTCGTTCGCTTGAGGGTACCAGTCTAAAACCCCATAGAAACCTTACTCTATTTAAATTGTGCATGCATCATGGTCAAACCTAGTTGGATCATTTATGTTGTCCACATAATGATCCTTTAAGATAAGCCTTATCCAAAGTCCATCGGGTTTTTCATAATCCCAACGGACGCGATCACGTTCTGTGCATTAATTTAGAGGACTAAATGTCGATATGCTGATCATAAATGTATAAATAGTCGAGTCCGGTGGGGGTAAGGCCTAACCCTTTTGTTTTGTAGAAAATGAGGCATGAAGTCCCCAGATTCGGTATGGTTAGCAATATCACTCCATTGTTGCTAAATTGGTGGGAAGATCTTTCCTCAAGTGACAAGAAGCATGTGAAAAAGTACCTAGGTAATTTGCCTTCCCTGCTAGATATTGAACCAAACAAGAAATTGATCGAAGCTGCTACCCTATTCTGGGATAGTGAAAGAGCCATGTTCCATTTCTGTGACATAGAAATGACACCGCTCCTAGAGGAAATAGGAGGACTTGCAGGGTTGACTTGGGACAATCCCAGGCTTTTGGTACCGGAAAACCGTACATGAAGGGGATTTTTGAAAATGATGGGGCTGAAAAAGAATGTCGACCTAGTATGCCTAAAAGACTCTTACATACCTTTCGAATATCTCAACGAGAGGTATGGCCACAATAAGCCTTTCCGAACTTATCATGATGAGTTCTCCCTCACTTCATTGGGTCACATCCATCGCAGAGTGTCCATGTTCATCGTGTGCTTTCTGGGGATGATAGTATTCCCAATGAAAAAAGGAAGAATCCACACCAGGTTGGCCATGGTCACCAAAACTCTAATGGAGGGGATTAATGGGCAGACATATACCATAGTCCCCATGATCATAGTTGATATCTTTAGGTCCCTGGAACGCTATCAAATGGGGGTTCAACATTTCGAGGGCTGCAAATTACTGCTGCAATTATGGTTGTTGGAACATCACCAAAATGGTCGCTATTGCCAAGAATTTCCGCGAAGGGCTTGGAACGACCACATTGCTTTCCATCACCCTAAGCAGATGACCTACATTCCGGATAGATTTGCTCAGCCGAAAAGTTCCAGCGAATGGGTAAAGTTCTTCGACAATCTGACCAAGGAAAAGGTGCAGTGGATGGTTGAATGGTTTCCAATGGACGAGTTCATTATCAGGTCTAGGCATGCTCCACATCTGGTGTTGATCGGGTTGAGAGGGATATATCCATATGTCCCTATGTGAGTTATGAGGCAAGCAGGCAGAAAGCAGGTCATACCAAGGGTCGTCAAGATGAGTCATTTCAGGGCAGATTTCCAAGATGACGACATACCTTACAAGTGCCAAGCTCAGCACATATGGCACTGCAAAATCACGCGAGGTGCGAGCCTCTCTACCCTGCATGGTTGGAGGACAATCTGAAAGGAATGATGACACCGGGGACTGGTCGAGGGAACAGAATCATAGACGAGGAGCTGAAGAACAAGTCAAATACAACAGGCTGCGCAAGAGAGTCAACGGGAGATACATGAGAGGAACGTGATGTTGATCGAGGAATGGAAAGAGATGGTAGTCGTTTCCAACAGAAAACTGGAATATCTGGAGCGAGTAATAGTGGAACTGGAGGGCAACATCATAAAAAGGATTGAAAACTATCAGAATGCTGAAGGAGCCGAGGGAGGACATCTGGCCGAGCCTACTTGCTGCTTGGACTGCGCGAGCTGGGAGATCTGTTTGATGGAGTCCAGAAGATTGAATCTGGGGAAGGTCCTTCAGGGACCAAATAGATTAGATTTGCTTGCTTTTATTAAATGCAATAAGGCCAAGTGCCAGTAGTGACTTATTTTATTATTATGTTAGTGTCGTTTTTGGATTTGTCTACTTTTATATTATGAAATGAAGAATTTATTGGCATTTGAAGTTCTCCAAATTTATTTGTTGCTAGGCCTACCTCGGGCACAACGAGGCTTCCAAATTAGGATTCGAGTTTATATCTCGCACTATGTGTTTAAATACTGCAAACATTTCAGGATCCCCACTAACTTGTTACCTTTTGTTTTGTTTACTTTTATTATTATTATTTTCATCCCCATAGGTTGGTTCATCCATACTGGTCTCGTCAGCATATCATACCAGATCTAAAGGCCCTCTACCTCCTCCTCCTTCAAGCAACACAAAAAGTAGAGGGAAATCAAAGATGGACGACTTAAGTGGACTCTGAAAGGAAAACATTGAGAACGCAGAAACCTCCGATGGCCGTAGTACCCCGGCCCCGAATGACCTGGTTTTGAGACATGAACAAAAGATAGTAGAACTGCAAGGAGAACTTGAGCAGGTCCACAATTTGGCAAACTTGTCACTTACACTCAATGTCCCTGATATCCACCAACAGAACACAAAGAACCCAACACCTCCTCAAAAGACACAAAACCAACAGCTGCAAAATCCTACCATACCAAATCAATACACTACTCCACCACAAAATATCAATCCATTGCCAATACCAACCCCACCACAATAGCACCAACCAATCCCATACCCACCAACCACCACTTATTACACTCTCCAAAATACACTACCCCTCATTCCCGACCTACAAAACTCCACCAATGACCATCACTATACCCAAGTTTCTGGCACCCATCAGAGCAACCCCATATACATGGAAACTATACCACATTTTACCCAGCCAATCTCCTATGCATCGGAACCCTCCGAAAAGGACCTGCTCATTAAGAACATGGCCGAAGAACTCAAGAAGTTAACAAGACGGGTTCAAGGTGTTGAAGGCGATAGGGGAATAAAAGGTTTAAACTATGAAGATTTGTGCATATAGCCTGATGTGGAATTGCCAGAGGGGGTACAAACCTCCCAAGTTCTAAATGTTCGATGGTACAGGTGATCCCAGGGTTCACTTGAGGACTTACTATGACAAGCTTGTGGGTGTTGGAAAAGATGAAAAGATTCGAATGAAGCTCTTTATGAGGAGTCTTACTAGGGATGCATTGTCTTGGTATATCAGCCAGAATCCCAAGAAATGGTCCAGTTGGGTAAGCATAGCATCAGGTTTCATAGACAGATTCAGGTTCAACACAGAAAATGCGCCTGATATTTTCTACATTCAGAATCTCAAGAAGAAACCTATTAAGACCTTCCGCGAATATGCTACTCATTGGAGGTCGGAAGCCGCCAAGGTCATGCCCGCTTTGGACGAAGAATAGATGAATAAGTTCTTCGTCAGAGCATAAGATCTGCAATATTACGAGAGGTTAATAGTAATCAAAAATCACAAATTCTTGGATATCATCAAGCTCAGGAAAGGATCGAGGAAGGAATCAATAGCGGAATGGTAAAAAAATTTGAGGCACTACAAGCCACGAACAAGGCACTCCAGTCAGGTGGCATATCGAAGAAAAGAGAGGTTGGGGCAGTAATGGTGGTCCAAGGCCCAAACACTCCACTCACCTACCAAACACCCCCTACCCACATACCAAACACCTCCACCAACATACCAAGAACCTCCACCTACATACCAAGCATCTCCACCCACATCCCAAGCATCACCACCTACATATCAACACTCATCCCCCAGATATTCTCAACCAGCCACTGTCCATCACACCTACAATTCCCAACCATCCCACTTCCAATCACCACCAAATCGCCAAAATTATCCAAGACCAAGACCCAATTTCGACCACAAGCCACCCAGACAATACACTACCATCGCTGAGCCCATCGACCAATTGTATGAAAGATGAAAGGCCGTAGGTTATGTCACTCCTATTCCTATTGTGGCACTAGAAAATCCATCCCAATGGGTCAATCCGAACAAAACCTGTGCATACCACTCCAGTATGAAAGGGCACACCACTACTGAGTGTCGAACATTGAAGGATAAGATCCAGACACTCATTGACAACAAGGTCCTACAGCGAAGGATGCCACACCCAATGTCTACAACAATCCTCTCCCTGATCATAGAGGTGACGGTGTACATGTTATTGAAACAAATGAGGAATGGGACCCTGAGGGGTCAATCAGGCTTATCCGAGAAGACGATGACTTCAAGGTTGCAGTTACACTTACTCCTATTGTGGTTCAGACTCAGGCACCTATTGACGTTAAGGTAACTGTATCAGTTCCATTCAAGGTGGAAGTAACCCCGCCCGTAGCCACCTCCACTCCATTTGAAGTAGAAGTGGTCACACCTTTTACTGTAACGGTTTCAACCACACCCTCATTCAACTCAAAGGTAATACCCTGGGATTATGTCGCTGAGGCTCGGCGAAAAGGGAAGGCTAAGATAGAGGAATATTACACCATACAAGGGATGACTAGAACTAGAAGAGTCTACACCCCTGAACACTTGGGAAGCTCAAGCAAGGATGCCACTGCTAGGCAGCCTGTCATTGAGACCGAACCGAATGACTTGTGGAGAAAAGTACAGGCAAAAGAATATTCTGTTGTTGATCATTTGAATAAAGTCCCTGCTCAGATATCTATCCTGTCACTACTACAAAATTCAGAGGCACACAAGAATGCCTTGATGAAAGTACTGAGTAAGGCTTATGTACCCAATAATATCACTGGTGGAGAAATGGCCAATATGGTCGGCCAGGTGCTGGAGAGCCATAAGATTATCTTCCACGAAGACGAACTGCCGTCCGAGGGTTTGAATCACAATCGAGCATTGCACATTACGGTACAATTTGAAGATAAATTTTTGCCAGGGTCCTGGTTGATGGAGGTTCGAGTCTTGATATTTGTCCACTGGATACCCTAAAAAGGTTAGACAAATGTTTCCATGAAATACGGACCGGAAGCATGAATGTGAAGGCTTTCGACGGGTCCCAGAGGGCCACAATCGGGGAAATGAACCTTTGTGTGCAGATGGGACCAATTTGGTTCGACATTGAATTCCAAGTGCTTGACATACCAGCCTCATGTAATCTTTTGTTAGGCCGCCCATGGATCCATGCTACTGGAACTGTGCCCTCCAGACTATACCAAGTCGTAAAATTCGAATGGAACAGTCAGGAGGTAATCATTCATAGAGGCGGGAGTAATCCCATCTACACCAGTCAAACCATTCCGTCCATTGGACATAGAAGAAGGCTAGGAGGGGAAGCCTATCATCACATTGAACGGGTCAATGCCGTCTAGAAGGATAAGTGGTGGAGTAACAAAATAGAAAGCATACTAGCATGGTCCAGATATGAACCCAGCAATGGGTTAGGAAAGAACCCCCAGGGTATCACTAAGTCGATACGACTAAACAATCATGGTACCACCTTTAGGCTCAAATACCAGTATACATGGCAGGAGTACATGGAATGGTCACCTCCATGGCGTGGACCATATTACCCTCTTGAGCAACCGATACCCCGTTTAGAATAGGCTTTCCATCAGGCATACACAATATAGGGAACTATTGAAGAAGAAGCACTAGCTGGGCTGAAGGATCTGTTCTTGGAAGATGAGGATATGGACTGCAGTGCCATAATTGAGGAGGAGGAGGAAGAAGGCCTCTCCATTCAGACAGTGGCAAAGGGAGCCATTCTCAGGAACTGGACCATTACACCATCCCGAGCCCGCCGAGTCCTTGGGTAGCTTGGCAGAATTTATAGCCGTTCTAAGAATTTAAATTTTCCAGCAATTTTGTTTTAAGATTTCTTTGTTTCAAAATGAACGCTCGATGCACCGAGCCTAACTTTGTTTGAACAATTTTCTTAGTTTTAATCAAATGCATTTATCTTTTATCATTATTCATTGCTATTTTTATACTTTTTCCCTTCTACAGTGTTATTATTACTTTTCCTGATGAACCAGTAATTGTGACATGTAACGAGGCAACGCAACATGAGAATAGTGATTCAGAGGAAGAAAATGAGATACCTAAGGACATTGTCAGGGAAGTTGAGAATTTCGAGAACAAGCCTAAATCCATCTTGGACGAAACAGAAGTAGTAAATTTGGGAGATGCCGAGACCGTCAAAGAGACCCGCATCAGCATTCATTTGTCACCAACAGAAAAGGAAGAGTACATCCATTTTCTAAAAGAATATAAGGATATTTTCGCATGGTTGTATGATGATATGACCGGTCTAAGCCCATCTATAGAGGCTCACAAGTTGCCTACCAATCCCATGTGCCCGCCAGTCAAGCAGAAACTCAGAAAATTCAAACTAGACACGTGTTTGAAAATCAAGGAGGAAGTTACCAAACAGATCAAAGCCAAAATTCTCAGGGTGGTTGAATACCTAACCTAGTTAGCTAACATTGTGCCAGTACCGAAAAAGGACGGGAAGGTCAGGGTCTATGTTGATTATCGGGATTTGAATAGAGCAAGTCCCAAAGATGACTTCCCACTGCCAAATATACACATCCTAATCGATAACTGCGCCAAGCATGAACTCCAATCCTTTGTATATTGCTTCGCAGGTTATCACCAGATCTAGATGGATGAAGAAGATGCCGAGAAGATAGCTTTTATTACGCCTTGGGGTGTATACTGTTACAAGAGATGCCATTCGGTCAAAAGAACGCAGGGGCCACTTACATGAGGGTCATGACAACCATCTTCCATGATATGATACACAAAAAAATAGAGGTATATGTGGACGACGTCATCATCAAATCCAAAAGGGCCACAGATCACATAGCAGACTTGAGGAAGTTCTTCGACAAGCTCAGGAGGTACAATTTGAAGTTGAACCCCGCAAAGTGTGCATTGGGGGTTCCTGCAGGGAAGTTGCTGGCATTCATTGTCAATCACCGAGGGATCGAGCTACATCCAACTAAAGTCAAAGCTATTTAGGAGTTGCCACCACCCAAAATCAAGAAGGACATGATGAGCTTCTTGGGGCGGCTCAACTACATCAGCCAATTCATAGCATAGTCCACAGAAATATGTGAACCCATCTTCAAGATGCTGAGGAAAGATGCCGAGACAAGTTGGACCGAGGATTGCCAGAAAGCTTTTGACAAGATCAAGGAATACCTATCCACACCGCCAGTTCTGGTCCCGCTAGAACCAGGACGACCTTTGCTACTTTATCTATCCGTGTTAGATGGAGCCTTCGAATGTGTTTTGGGACAACATGATGAGACAGGAAGAAAGGATCAAGCCATATATTACTTGAGTAAGAAATTCACACCTTATGAAGCACGGTATTTTCTGCTGGAACGCACTTGCTGTGCTTTGACCTGGACAGCCCAGAAGTTGAGGCATATTTCTGTTCCTACACTATATACCTCATATCCAGGATGGATCCCCTAAAGTACATATTTCAGAAGCCCATGCCTACTGGGAAGTTGGGTAAATGGTAGATACTACTAAGTGAGTTTGACATTATCTACGTAACTCAAAAGGCGGTCAAAGGACAAGCATTGGCAGATCACCTTGCTGAAAATCCGGTGGGATGAGAATACGAACCTTTGAAAACATATTTTCCTGATGAAGAAGTATCATTCATAGGAGAGGACATTACGGAAGCATATGATGGTTGGAGGATGTTCTTTGACGGAGCCGCAAATTTCAAAGGAGTAGGCATTGGAGCAGTTTTGGTATCAGAAATAGGTCAGCATTATCCCGTATATGCTAAACTTAGATTTCCCTGCACCAACAATATGGTGGAGTACGAAACTTGCATACTAGGGCTCAACATGGTATTCGACATGAACATTCAGAAGTTGTTAGTGATTGGTAATTCAGATTTGCTTGCTCACGAGGTGTAAGGAGAATGGGCTACAAAGAATTCCAAGATATTGCCATATCTGCACCATGTGCAAGAATTGAAAAGGAGGTTCACGAAGATAGAATTCCGACATGTGCCCAGAATTCAGAATGAGTTCGCTGACGCATTAGCCACTTTGTCATCAATGATACAGCATCCAGATAAGAACTATATTGATCCCATTTCGGTGAGGATCCATAATCAGTCGGCATATTGTGCTCATGTCGAGGAAGAAGCAGATGGAAAGCCTTGGTTCCATGACATCAAGGAGTACTTATCAAAAGGAGAATACCTAGAGCATGCAAATCGCACTCAGAAACGCACGGTCCGGAGATTGTCTAATCACTTCTTCCACAGTGGAGGGAACTTGTACCAAAGAACTCCGGATTTGGGTTTACTAAGGTGTGTCGAAGCAAAGGAAGCTTCTAAGCTACTCAAGGAAGTGCATGCTGGGACATGCGATCCTCATATGAATGATTTTGTTCTGGCCAAGAAGATACTCAGGGCAGGTTACTTTTGGATGACCATGGAGACGGATTGTATTCAGTATGTCCACAAAGGCTTTCAATGCCAAGTACATGCTGACATGATAAGAGTGCCACCAAACGAGCTCAATGCAACAAGCTCACCTTGGCCATTCGCCGCTTGGGGAATGGATGTAATTGGTTCGATTGAGCCTACGACCTCAAACGAACATCGGTTTATTCTAGTAGCCATTGATTACTTCACAAAATGGGTAGAAGTTGCATCTTACAAAGTTGTAACCAAGAAGGTCGTCGCAGATTTTGACAAGGATCGTATTGTCTACCGATTCGGAGTTCCTGAGTCCATTATCACTGACAATGCTGCCAACCTCAATAGTGATCTGATAAAAGCTATATGTGAAACCTTCAAAATCAAGCACAAAAATTCCACCGCCTACAGACCGCAGATGAAGGGAGCCGTAGAAGCCGCCAACAAGAACATTAAGAAGATACTAAGGAAAATGGTAAAGAATCACAAGCAGTGGTATGAAAAGTTACCCTTTGCTCTATTAGGATATCGCACCACAGTTCGTACGTCAACTGAGGCAACCCTCTACATGCTGGTTTACAGTACCGATGTTGTCATCCCAGCCGAGGTAGAGATTCCTTCTTTAAGAGTCATACAGGAAGCTGAACTCAGCGATGCGGAATGGGTAAAGAGTCGCTATGACTAGTTAGCCCTTATCGATGGGAAAAGAATGAACACCATGTGTCACGGCCAATTGTAACAGAACAGAATGTCCAGAGTTTTCAACAAAAGGGTCAAACCAAGATAGTTTGCACCAGGGTAGCTAGTATTGAAGAAGATTTTCCCATACCAAGATGAAGTCAAAGGGAAATTCTCTCCCAACTGGCAAGGTCTGTATATGGTTCACATAGTACTAACTGGAGGAGCACTCATACTTGCAAAGATGGATGGAGAGATCTGACCAAAGCCAATCAATTCAGATGCAGTCAAGAGATACTATGCCTAGAATCGTTTCACATTTCCTTTATGGTGTAATTGAACTACGCTTGACCTGATTCCCACTTAAGAGGGGATACGTAGGCAGCCTTATGGATTCGATCATATCATAATAAAATTTTCATTTCCACCAAAATCAGAAACTGGGGCTGAATTTTGAGGAGGGTCCTCAAAATTCTGGAGCAAGTCCAGCCAATGCCGACACACGTCAAGAAGCCAGTAATCAATCAAAATTTGGGGCAGAATTTTGAGAAGGATTCTCAAAATTACGAAGAAGATTCAACAAGGTCCGCCATCCACAAATGGTTAAAAATCGTCTACCAAACGGGGGCAGAATTTTGAGGAGGACCCTCAAAATTCCAGCATAAGAGAGCTGCAATGCCTTTGAAATATGTCACAGTTGCTAATTCACCAAAAGTTACTTGATATACCCATACACTTCCAAAACAATTCTATTTTTTTATCAATGAATACATATTTTTTTGAAAATTCTATTTTTTATAATAGTCAGGTGCTACCTAGGGGAACTCGAAGAGGGCTTCCAGAACAGAGCAAAGCAAGGCCAGCAGCCGAAGCAAGAACCAACCTCCTCTCATGAAACTTAAGATTTTTCTTTTAACGCAGGCACATTCGACGATAGCACTCGTACACAAAGCAAATTCACCATCCATCCGGCCATTAGACGCTGAACCTATCCTAGCTAAGATACGCCCTACCTTTATCTATTTGCATGAGTCAAATACTTGACTGCATATTTGCATGAGTCTAATCTCTGACTCCACATTTGCATTAGTCTAATCTCTAACTCCATATTTGCATGAGTCTAAGCCCTGACTCCACATTTGCATGAGTCTAATCCCTGACTCCATATTTGCATGATTCTAAGCCCCGACTCCACATTTACATGAGTCTAATCTTTTACTCCATATATGCATGAGGCTAAGCCCTGCCTCCATATCTGCACAAGGCTAGGCATTATCTTCCATTTGCATGGGACTAAGCCCTGTCCCGAATCTTACATGAGGTTAAGCTCTACCTCTATGTTTGCATAAGGCTAAGCGCTGCCTTCTCCTTGCATGAGACTAAGCTCTGTCTCCAATCTTTGCATGAGTCTAAGCCCTAACTCTATAATTGCATGAGGCTAATCCTTGCCTCCCCAATTACACGAGACTAAACACTGTCCCTCTTAAAACTGGACTTATTAAGCAACGACATTGGTCCTTTCAAAACTACTTTAATCTCGTTAGATGTCCTGCCTATAGGTATTACAAGGGTCTATTTCGAAAACCTGTTTATTTCTGCATTAATATAGACACAGTATATTGCATATAGGCAAGCCTTTGGGCATTTTCAAAACCTGCATTCTCCCGAAGTTGTTTCTGTCGTTTAACGTTTCTGATTCTAATAAGCTTCTAAAGAGGAGTCTCTAGGCAACTACTAGGCTGCAACTTCTAGATCTGAAAGTTGTTTATTTCTGCACAATCACTTATAAATTCTGCTTTAGGACTTTGATTAATAAAGACCTTACTTGTGGTTGAGTCGTGCTGTTGTATGCCTGTTTGCGGAGAAAACTATGAGTCTTTTACTTGCCCCCATTATGTAAAAGTCCTAGATGCTTCTCGCCTTAGATTTTTTCCTTTAAAACATTAGAGGTACGTCTAGAACCACCTATAGGTATAGGTCCTAACTCCCTTCGGGACTACTAAGAAGGGACGGGTAGCAACACGCAATAGGAATCGGTGACCAAACACTCGCTTTGCATGACCAATAAGGGGATTGGCAGGGTAGACATGGGATATGATGACTACGCGTTAATGTCACGTGTAGCCCCTTGTTGAGGAGTGTTTACCGGACATTGCGTTGGATGATCCTATATGATAAACAACCCAGGACCCCTCCTTACCCTAAATCCTCTCCCTATGTAAAACTTTATTTTATATAATTTGTTCAAACCTTTATTTCACTACTTGAATTGTTCAATGAGCTTTACAACTTATTTGATTCAACTATTTGTATGGACTAATGTGTAAATATAAGTTCGGTCGGGACCCACAGTTGTGGACCAAGAGGGGTGCCTAACACCTTCCCCTCGAGGTTATCTCGAGCCTTTACCCTAATCTCTAGTAGCGCAAACCAACCCAAGAGTTAATCATTCTAGGTGCCCTAACGCACCATTAGGTGGCGACTCTTCAAACACCCAATTCCCAAAAGGAAATGAGTCAATACACCCTATGAATGTCGAAACCCGAACTTCCTCCCCGCGAAGGGAAAAAAGGGGGCGCGATAATACGCCACCATCCCCCAGCCCCATTCCCATCGCTGTTGTTTCTCCATCTCAAAAACTCTAGTGAACTCCTTCAAAAGAACCCAAACGGCACCCCTCATCTTCATCTACACACCCAAAAACCAAAAATAATGGCACCCCCTTGACCATCGGCGACCTCACTCATCTCACCCCCTTCCAAAACACCACAGCCACCGTCGACCTCGCCTGAACCAAAACAGAAACAAAAAATTGAGTGGGGGAACAGAGAAGGGAAACGAAAGAAGCTGGAAATGAGATGATGGAGGGGAACGACAAAATAGTGGGAGGGGATTTCTGACCTTTGTCTTTGGATAGCTACATACACGCAAGAACACCAAGATACACACACACACTTTGAGATTTCCCTAATGTAAAACTCATTAGCCAACTATAAACCAGAACACATAAAAAAATTCTGTTTCATCTCCCCAATTTCGAATTTTTGCTTTTCCAGAATGGAGTTTGTTTGAGTGGTTTGAGTTCACGACGAGGTTCCGTCTGTTGTTCCAACAAGGTTTTCCATCGCGGATCTACCACATGTTGTAGTAGCTATTATTCCAACTTCAATAAAAGTCCTCTGTATATTCTAAGTCTGATATTGCTTCACTCAAGGTTCATTTTCTACTTTAGATCTTTATTTCGCGCATAACTTGATGTATAATGTTGCTGAGATTATATTACTCGTGTACTGCATATATTTTTATATGGTGATTCGTTCTTAGTTTGGGAATTGTCATGAGCTGATAGAGTTCTCTGAGTACACTAGTCAAATCATTGTTGGTTTATGTCTGCTCCGTCCATGTTTCATGCGTCAAGTGAAAAGGAAAGGTCTAGCTAGAAATTGTGTGCAATTTAGTAGGATGTAGACCAATTATAGGGGTTGATGGATGTCACCTGAAAGGACATCGAAAAGGTGGGCAACTATTGACTGTTGTAGGTGTTGATGGAAATAACATCATGTATCCAATTACATATGCTGTAGTAGAAGGTGAATTAGAAGAAACATGGTGTTGGTTTCTCACTCTTCTTGATGAAGACCTAGGAATCTCACAAAACCCTTTTGCATGGACTTTTATTTCTGATAAGCAAAAGGGTCTACTTCCAGCTTTTGATGAGGTACTTCCAGATGTTGCACACAGGTTTTGTGTGAGGCACCTGCACATCAACTTTAAAAATGAAGGTTTTGGGGGACAAACACTGAAGGAAGTCCTACGGAAAGCTACAAGGGAAACTACTGAAGCTCAATTCCACAAGTATATGGAAGAAATGGAAAAGTTGAATTCAGAAGCCCCTCAATGGTTCAATAATAAGCATCATATTCACTATTCCGGAGCTTTTTTCTCTTCTTTCACAAAGTATGATATGCTATTGAACAATTTATGTGAATCGTTCAATAGCGTACTATTGATTGATAGAGACAAGCACATTTTGACAATGCTCGAGTCAATTAGGTTGCACATGATGTGAAGATTTCAGAAGAATAGAGATAACATGATGAAGCATGAGCACAAAATCTGTCCAAAAATCTTGCTGAAGTTAGAGTAAAATAAATCTAACGCTGCTGAATGTATTGCCACTAAAGCTGACCAGTTCCATTACCAAATTGAGGACATCTATCTTAGACTATTCTCTGTTGATCTTAAGGAGATGACATGTTCTTGTAGGAGATGGGAGTTAACTGGAATACCTTGTCATCATGCAATTGCAAGTATATAGGTTAAAAAGGATGAACCAGAAATGTATGTCCATGAATGCTACACAACTGAGTCGTATATGAAGAGTTATGGACCCTCAATCCTGCTAATTAATAGCTCCGAAGAGTGTCCTAAGACAGGAGTAGAACTAGCGCTGCCACCCATTTACAAAACTCAGCCTGGTAGACCGAAAAAATTAAGAAAGAGAGGATCCAATGAGACATCTTCAAAAGAATCAGATCATAAAAAGCATAACTCGTTAAAAGCATCCAGAAAAGGAAAAAAAAAGAACTGTGGTATATGTGGAAAAACAAGACATAATAGTAGAAGATGTCCTATTATCATGCAGAACCACCAAAAAGATGTTCCACAACAACTTTGAAGAGAAGGCCCTTCTAGTGAACCAAGCAACGTAACATAAGTAAATACTCCAAATGTATTCTTTTATTTTATTTTTGTATTCTTTTCATATGAGTTGGTTAAATTTATTAAGACTAAAACCACGAAATATTTTGTTTACTGCAGGTTACAAGTATTATCGATGAGATTCAAGCATCAATGTAGTCTAGTTCCGCATTTGTGACTAAACAAACAGTAATTACATTTTTTAAATATTTATATTTAGAATTTTTTTTAATATCTATGTGGTAAATATTGAACTCTTTTTTGATTATTAAGTGGTAAATATTGAAACTTACCAGTTGCCTTGTGTTCTTTAATACATATGTCAGATCAATCAACTTAACTAGCAAATGGCACAGCCTAGAGAGCAATTAAAGAGTTCGGCATTCATTTTAGAAGAAATTGGCGAGCACTCTAGGGAAGGTACAAGCTCACTCTTCATCACGAGGGGGGAAAGACAATATGTTCCACCATCAAGATTACGGGAAGCACTTTCTCGAACTAGTAAGAGAGGAAGAAAGGGACAGCTTAAGAAGAGAGCTATTGGCTCATCATAAATAAAGAAATCAAGAAAATGATGGACAAGGAGTGTGTGATTTCAGATCTATTTCATCTTCGATGACTTTAAAGTTAGTTATATTCTTGGTGATGGATATGTATTTTAAAGACACCATTTTCAAATCTATTTTTTTTGTGATGACTTTAAAAAATTGTCATTTTAAAAGAACAAGTAGCTTAATTCTTTCAGATTCCTACTTTGAATGGCTAGCCTCCCTACAGGAAGGTTCATTCTAAAGCACTATTATCAAAGCACTGATGCCCCAAAAGTAACAAACTAACAACATAATGGTGGAGGATTATCTGTTTAACATGACTACATGGGAGTGTGCAGATATGCCTTTGTCTTGTTGCTAAAATGCCAAATGGAAGTCTCAACTTTGGATAGATTGAAAGAATAGGCGATTGTTCAAACTAATACAATATACTAGCACTAAGAAACATGACTACCACATCTTCTGACCAACTTCTATTTATTTACCCTTTCTTCAAGAGAGTGTGGGGAGAAAGATTACATTTATGTTCTAAAATTTGTCGTCATATATCACAAACCACAGACTATATCATCGCTCATATTGTACTGTTTATTTACAATAGTAAAGTCTTTCTAATTATCAAAAAGATCAAATCTCAGCATATATAAAACTAAATCCACTAGAAGAAAAGAATTGCAAAGAGCTTAAGTAACACATATTATTATCCACAGAAAAAAATTAAAGAAATGAAAAGAGCACATAATCCACATAAAAAAGTTAAACAATAGACAAAATTCTCTAAATATAGGAGCACAGCTCAAAACAAATGGCAACAAAGTTAATTGTCCTTTTTTACACACATCGGGGTTCTAGCGGAAAGTCCAATATAAGTTTTCTAATGCTAAAGGGAAGCAGAGATCTCCCCCTACAGTATCTTGCAACAATCACTAAACAGGAAGCTTGAAAGAATCTCACAATCACCACTTTTGCGCTAGTATAGAATGAAAGTAATGCTCAGTGAGTATTTTGGGAGAACTCTGCTTATCTTCCTTTTTTTAAAAATAAACTAATACAAACATATATATATATATATATATACCTTTTTTATAGGATTAACCTACCACATCATTCAACGAGTAAAATATTGCTACGTCCTTAACAATCTTAGAAAAAGATAGAAAATGGAACAAGTTCTTTTATTTTTTCTGGTTGAAGGTGAAAATGACTATACCCTTCTTTAACATCTATGAAGATTATAGTCACATTCAAAGCAAGAATAGGGTGATCCCTATCAATTCTATGATGATGTCCACCATGATGTTGCTCATTCACGTGCAAATGACTCAATGACCGATTAACAACTTTAGGCGCGGTAGACCATAATCCCCACAAGAAATGTCTCAAGAAATTTAAAATAGTAGAAAACATAGATGCATAGAGGTATTGAATACTAGAAGTAGTACAATACCATCAAAAAATCTAAAGAATGTCATTCAATACCTCCAGCAGTAACCAAGAGTACACCAGAAATTCCAAGAGCTCCAAAAGTACCGCTGCATACAACTTGATCTTTCCAGCTACTGCTTTTGTAGCTTATGTGACAACACTACTTTCACTTTTAATCTTCATTAATCAAGCTATACCCCTATTTTCTAACGAATTTTACAAGCTTATTCCAATTTTTTATTCTAGAAATTCCTAGAATCTAAAGCTCTAAAAAACATGAGAAAGCCTAGAAATCGGACAAGATATCCAGGTAGCAGCTTAGATTTTGCAAATTAAATAATGTTGGAACCAAGAGAGTAGTGCATTCACCCAACCTAGCTCAAAATTGCGAAAATCGAGAAGAGACAACGAGAGTTAAATAAAATTAGAGAAATATACACAGAATCACGAGTACACTATGGAATCTTCGCAAGAACCGGTGGGTTTTGTTCAAATGTAGCTCAGATGAGCTCGCGCTCGTCGGATAGAGAGAGAAAAAGCATATAGATAGAAATAGAAACAAGCATCAGATCTAGCTCAAATGAGCATGTTCTACGAAGAGAGAAAAATAGAGATAGAGAGAGGGAGAGAGAGCTCTAGCAGAGGATAGAAGCAAACGAAAAGTGTAATACCAAATTTATCCCTCGATTAAGCGATCCCCGTTAAAAAAGTTTAGGTCTGTTAGTTGAAGGATCAAAACCACTCACATGATATAATTGAAGGTTAGTAGTGGTAAGTTGGATAATACAAGGACTAAAATCAGAATATAGTTATAATACAGGGACTAAAAGTGCTATTTCCTCTTTACGAAATGATAAAAACATGCGGAAGAAGCACAAAAGTTGTAGTACCATACGAGATGAGGTAAACTGAAGTTGCTTGTCCACCACGTGCTCCTTGTTGAAAGAGAAAAAACGAAAAGAGGTTTGGTCAGTGAGGTCTTTGCAACCCATTTTTCCACCTAGCCGTCGCCCTCCCTCACTGCGGCGCCACCCTCCACTTTCCTCCATTTTCACTTTTCTTAGTAGTTCACGTAGCTAGGGTTTTATTTTCTCTCTCTTTTCATCAGGTATATACCTCTGTTTGTTTCCGTCTGAATATCACAAAATCCCTTTATTCCCACAATCCTTTTCTTTATTTTAAATTTTAGTAGTCTAGTTTGAATATTCTGAGTGAAGACTTTTAACCCCTTTTCATTTGACCATCTGAAATTCGAACTTGTCAGTTTTCTACTTTGTATCTGTGCTCTCAGTAAGTAATTTTTTGTTATTAATTAAGGATTTGTGCAAGGCGGATGTTAGAGGCTGATCTGTGTGTTAGATAGATTTGTAATTTGTTTGTCCCTATAGATGGCTTGTTTAATTGGGTTTCCTTAGTTTATTTTTGCTTTGTGGGCTTTAGTTTAGATTTTGGATCTAGTTAATTTTGTGTGCAAATGAATTGGTGTCTTTTGATTGTTAATTTAGTGGGAATACTTCCCCGGGGAGATGACTTTCTGAAGGTTTAGCCTGATATAAATACGGTCCGTGGCGTAGTCACATAGACGGTATATAGAAAAGTATGCTGGATATATAGGTCAATAGTTTTTATACATAGATATTAAATCTTACATATCCTTAGAGAAATTCCTGACTTCGCTGCAAATACGGTTTCCATTAATGGGTAGAGTTGCTTCTGAACTCTGCCTATATGAGCTCTGCGGAACATGGCCAGTCCTAGCTCAGATAAAAGTAGTGATTCACATAGGCGTGGTCTGAAAAAAACTAAAGCAACTTCTGTTTCATTTCATGTTCATCTTAACCTTAGTGATTTCTTGCTACAAAGCTACATCTGGGTACTTAGGTTTCTTCTTGTTTTGCGTTTTTTGGAAATCTAGTATGAAAATAGGTCCTATTTTGACTACTTTATGCCTTCAATTTCCCCCGTACTATTGAGTTCTGCTTAATTTTAAACTTCAGAGCTCAGCGTCTGTGGATAAGCAGATTGGGTTTCTGGTCTTTAGTACGTAGAGGAGTTGAATTGCTACCCTAGCCATTGCAGGCGGATGAGTATTAAGCTCACTTGTTTCAATCGATCTGCCTAAACTGAATAATCATAGAATGAGATATAAACCACTCCTGTAAGCATTTCAGGCTTTCTTATGTTAGTTTAACACCACATATGGGACTTTCAGAGAAACTAATCCTGTTGTTCTTTGCATGTTGTATTGAGCTTTTTCTTGTTGCCTTTATGTATAGTAAATGCAAGCATGTCTTCTACTTTTTATTTGGAGAAATAATTGGTATTTTTTTCCCTTGGTTATATGATGAAACGTTATTTGTTCTTGTCTGCGAGATGTTACTCATCGATTTTTCACATGAACAGATGTTATAGCAGGTATTCCATCTGAATAATGTTTCTGGCATTCAGGATGAAGCAGTAACATATTTTAGAGTATTCAGGATGAAGCAGTAACATATTTCTGAATAACGTATTCAGGAAAACTTTATGTCTTCTTTGAGTGGGCAGAGTGACTTGAAGTTTAACGTGTGAATTTGGTCACTGTGTTTTGTGTTTGATCAAAATGGATGAAAACGGTCTTGATCTGAGCTTGGGTCTGCCCTGTGGTGGAGGGGCTGCCTCCGAGAAAAGTAAAAGTGGGAGCTCATCGGATTCTAAGGTTGAGGAAGTTGATAGAGATGGCAAGGTGATCAATGATTTCAAGAACTTTCTGGATGGAGGCACTAGCAGCCAAAAGCATGATTCTGGTGTGGGTTCTCAGAGAAGTGATTCAACCAAACATGAGGGGAACTTGCTCTCCAGCATTAATGTGGACGTAGATGCTTCTAAAAAGTTAAATAGTGGAGGATTCTGGGTTCAAAATGATAGTAGACCAGTAGAAGTTGAAGAAGATAGGAGAGCTGATGTGGGTGACAAACGTAAAAATCTGTTCAGGGAGTCAAGTCAACAGAAGAAGCAAGAGAGAGAAGGTCATCATGCTGATACGCATGACAAGACCAGGACATCACACATTTCAATAACCACAGATGAGGGTTCGACTGCAGAAAATGAAGATGTAGCTGATTCTGAAACTGTAGGTTCAACATCCAGGCAGATTTTGCAGCATGATGAGAGCTCCAAGAGATTTGTTGGAAGTAGTGGTTTAGCTGAGGTTCATAAGGAGCTTCGCAGTGTTCCTGCTTCAAGTGGTGTAGAATTAATAGGACAAAGAAGGTTTACTATCTCTTCAGAGAAGGATGTTAAGTTTGGGAATATACCATATACTATCCCATTCCAAGGCCAATCAATAAACATCATGAACCTGCCTTACTCTATGCCTCTGAATTCTAACACTGTTAGTACAACAAGTACGACTAGTTACCCAGTTCCTGGCGTGATGCAAGTGATGGCTACCACAAGTGGAGATAGACCAGGAAGCCAGCCTGTCATACCTGCAAACTTGCCATTAATGTTTGGCTACTCTTCTGTACAGCTTCCAACATTGGACAAGGATAACCTCCGCGGTGTGGCTTCTCATCTTCAACAGCTTCACCCTTCCCATGGAAGAGGTCCTCTGGGTTCAGATATGCAGAAAGATGGACCAAATATTTCTCAAGGTTTTCTTTTTAACTCTATGGATTTTCGTTTGGACCAAAATGATGAAAAATCTTATTTAGAGGATCCCTAGCACTTGACAAATAATAGAAAGAATATTTTGGAATGACCAAAAGAAAGCTAAAAGTCTGTGAATCTTCAGGAACGATAACGCCAGATTAAAATAGTGAAAGACCTCATGTTAAAATAGATACTACAATCATCTCAAGGATTCTGAATAATCTAAAACATCTGAATTTTCCTCAACTGACTTCTGCTTACACCAGAGCAGTAGATTTTCTAATCACTTAAATTTGACAACTGAAACATGCTTCTTCTATCCATCAAAACATCTTCTATTTCTTTCATGCCAAATGCTCCACATAATGCAGAAAGGGTCTGTTCTCCAGATCTTTCCTTGTCTGCCTCCAGTCATTTGTCCCTAATATGAATTTATACATGATTTACAAGTTTAACCTCACTATTCTCTCTTGTAAGGGGGATGTGTAAGGCGGCTTATGCAATAATTGTTAACTGTTAAATTCTAGAAGCATTGCTTTTTTAAATTAAATGTCTTGCTTTAACTTTGGCACAATTTGTTTTAGAATTTGAAGGGGAGCCTTGGAGCAACGGTTAAGTTGTCTCTGTGTGACCTATAGGTCACGGGTTCGAGCTGAGGAAGCCGCCACTAATGCTTGCATTAGGGTAGGCTGTCTACATCACACCCCTGAGGGTGCGGCCCTTTTCCGGACCGTGCGTGAATGCGGGATGCTTTATGCAACGTGCCCTTTAGTTTGTTTTAGAATTTGGAGTGCAAAGGTGGCATTAAAATGTGATAATATAGTTCTATACAGTTTGTGTACAAAAAACTATAAAAGTAGCTTTTAAACAAAATATTTGCATGAACTTTGAAAATTTTACAACTACTTTTTGTGTAAAGGAAAACTTTTAGAAGAACATGAGTCTATTTTTGATGTTTTAGATTCCTTGTGAGAAGACCAAGCATTAAGAGTTTTTTTTTCCTCTCCTATGTAATTATGGGTGACTCCACAGTTTTTGTGTAGTCTTTATATTAATATACAATATGTTACCTTCTAAAAAAAAATGTCACCCTTGATGTAAAATGAACTTGGTTCCTTAGACTTGTGAGGTTGAAGGTTGTGAGCTTACTTAAGTTTGGATATTGAGCACCTGTTATTTGTGGAGATAAATTATTTTGTCTTTTTTCCCCCTAGAATAGATAAATAATTTATTATAAGAGCATCAGCAGGATGTAACCTCTATACATCACAGTAAATGAAGATCCAAAACAGGCATTCACAGCCCATACTTAATCAACATGTCGACCCTCCCTAAATTAAGGAAAGATGATCAACCAGTTATTATTGCTGCCCAACTTTTGTTTCCTTTATTTATTGCCAAGTACCTAAACTCCCTTTCCTGCTTAATTGGGTTTTCCTGTTCATGCTCATTCTTATCTTCATGTTCCTTCTTGACATTTGACAACTTTCAACCTGCATCATTAGTCTTTTTGTCCGTTCCTCTTATACACCTATTGAGATGCCCTTAAATTGCCTAAAACTTCTAATTTGCTGCATGCGATGCCAAGAATTCTCGACAAATACCAATTTGTTACATTTTGGATCCTGCATTGTCACTGTTGTATAGATAAATATATGATTTGTTAATTCAATAATTGTCCAGCCTTATGACTACTAAGAAGTTCTTCTACTTGCTGTGTTTATGTAGCTACTACGTCATCTATTCCGCACAAGTCATCTGATTCTGTACAATATGATGGGAGGGCAATGGAGCATGTGAAAGGCAATGGGAGACAGCATAAGGCAGAAGAAACTTCCAATTCTCGAGGGGAGGAAAATGTGAAAGGAAGCAACATAAGCTTCAGGGCAAAAGACCCTCCTGACCAGCCCAGAGCAGAAGCAGTTCCTTCTGAATTTTCAACTATTAGGCCAGGTCTTGCTGCAGATTTGAAATTTGGAGGATCTGGTTCCTACCCGAATCTACCGTGGGTCTCAACGACTGGTCCTGGTCCAAATGGTAGAACAATATCTGGTGTTACTTACAGATACAGTTCCACCCAAATCAGGATTGTCTGTGCTTGTCATGGGTCTCACATGTCACCAGATGACTTTGTGCGGCATGCAAGCGTAGAGCAAACTAGTCAAGAACCTGGCACTGGGGTTTCATCATTTCCAAGTAGCAATCCGGCTGCCTCTGCCCAAAGCTGATTTTGAATATAAAATCCTGTGCTGAAGAATGAAGTCATCTTTCCTTGTATCTTCAAATAAATGTAGGAAGCAGAAGTATCTTCATAGTTCAAATGAATGTGTTTCTGCATATATCTTGATGCATATGCACATATCCCATTACATGCTGTTAGTCTAGCCTCTGAAATTGATATGCTAGCAAAATATTTGTAATAAAGTATAACTTTTTCTTTATCAAGTATATCA
The DNA here is from genome assembly GCF_000393655.2 of Nicotiana sylvestris. Classification (NCBI taxonomy): domain Eukaryota; kingdom Viridiplantae; phylum Streptophyta; class Magnoliopsida; order Solanales; family Solanaceae; genus Nicotiana; species Nicotiana sylvestris. Next base: position 68,792,521 of record NC_091061.1, on the reverse strand, counting down.
TAAGCGCTCTCCGGGCCTTTCCATTTCCCCGCACTGGGAGGCCTATTGAATAGGAAAGTCCCTATTGTTAGTGGCCCAGTTATTTTAGTGCAAGCCGAAGAGGAGTGTCATGGCATGTATGTGAGAAGAGTTATGGAGTACAAGGGCTGGCTATTGTTTTCTGTGGATATCTGTTAGGCACCTTCCTGGAAGAGTTACTCCTAATTGTTACTCCTGAAGTAACTATAAAATAAAAATGAATTTCTCCTGCTCCGTAGGTTATTTTTCATGTTTTATTTGGGTCCGCAAACTGCAAATGATGCACAATGTTTTTTTTATATGTTTCTGTTAAAACACAGATTGAACCTCAAATCTCGGAGAGAATTAGCTAGGATTCTGATGAACAAAGAGAGTTGAAATGTTGTTACTGTGTTTTCAGAGAAAAAATCTCGTTACTTTATGTTGTAGAAGTTGTTACAAGTTGTTTTATATAATGGGCCTAATGACATATGACATAACAGGGCTTGTGACCCGGTACAAAATAAATACACATTGTGTGTTCAGGTAGGAGCTTCACTTTGGACCGGAGCTCTACATTGGGCGTGACTATGTGGAAGTCCAACACCCCCCCCCCTTCCCCCAAGTTCGAGGGGGACAACACTCCCAGTTTGAGCAGCAAAGAATTATAAGCAACACCAGTGAGGGGCTTGGTAAACACATCTGCCAGCCGAGCAGAAGTGGAGACATGATGCAAGGAAACAAAACCTTCAGTAAGCTTAGACCTGATAAAATGACAGACCAACTTTATGTGATTGGTGCACTCATGGAATACATGATTCCTAACCATGTGGATTGTAGCATGGTTGTCACAAACACGGGCATTGAAGAAGAAAAGACAACATCAAAATCGGATAGCAACCTAACAACCCAAGTCAATTCAGCCGCCACTTTGCTAATAGTCATGTACTCATCGGTTGTTTCTTGGCCTTCCAACCAATAAGAGAATCCCCTAGAGGGATACAAAAACCAGAGACTGGCTTCTAGTGTCAGGGCGAGCAGCTCAGTCACTATCATAATAGGCAAACAGAGATAGATATAGATTAGAGGAACTGCTGAAGAATACACCCACATCAGAAGTACCTTTCAAGTATCTAAGCAGGTGTAAAGCAGCCTGCATATGAGAGTGACAAGGGGCTTGAAGATACCGACGGTGGTGCTAAACAACAAAACTCAGGTCAAGCCTAGTGTAAGTTAAGAAATTTAGCTTCCCTACCAAACACATGTAAGATTCAGGAGAGGCTAAAGGATGGTCCATGGTAGCCTTCAGCTTAACAATCAGAATCAGAGGACAAGTGACAAAGGAAATAACAACACTCTTTTAATCCTGAAAAGGTTTCTAATAAACTTCCTCTGATGCAATAACAACCCAAAATCAGAATAAGCTACCTCAATACCAAGAAAATAGTGAAGGAGTCATTCATTGAATGAGAATAGCCCCTAGAAAGACCTAAGATAACTTGGCATATAATTTCCTAGAGGCCTGCCTTAGTCCATATAAGATCTTTTGAAGATGACACACTAGCTGTGAATTCTGAGAAGAAGAAGAAGAAGAAGAAAAACAGACATATCGAGAGAAAATTTTGTGTAAACCTTTTCATCAAGATCTCCATGCAAGAAGGCATTGCTCACATCGAGCCATCATGCTAGATTGAGGAATAAGTTCTGAGAGATGAGTTTGCTGCAACAACACCATGAGTTGTATGTACTGATCCTTAGTCAAGCCAGGAATCAAAGAACATGCTCAGTAGAACCATCAATTGGAGCAGAAACAGTGCCAGCAATGTATAGGTCCAAATTTGGCGACTAGGCGGTAACAGATAAGTAAGACAAAGGATGGGGTCGACCATGATATAACAACTGAAGGTTACTCTCACAAAGGCTGGTGCCAAAAGCGGGCAGCTAAGATGAGAAAATAACAGTAGCATAGGTTCAAAAGTGGACATAAAAAATATTCTTTTGGATATTCTTTATGCTGTACTTTTTAGGATTTTTGGGAAATATCCCTTATAAATAGGAAGAGATAGGGAACAAAAGGGGATCTTCTTCACTTTTTGGTAAGAACATATTGTAAAGGTTGAAAAAAGGGAATATCCAAAAGTTGTCTTATTCATTGATTTATTCAAGCACACGTTGTTGAGATTTTGTTCACCAAGCCCAAAGATTCTGCATCCCTCTTCATCTCTCTCTTCTTTTCAACGTCATTGATAGAAGAAAGGAACATTCCAATCATACAATAATTGGGTAGTAGATCCTCTCTTATTACATTTATTGCCATTATTTATATTTTTACATATTCATTGCCAATCACTGAGTATTAAATTTGTTATTTAATACTCTTGAGCACCACTCGTTTTACAAGTATTCAGTTACATTTGGTCTAGAATTTATTAAGTTCGACTAAAACTCACCATTTAATTTATCATTAATTGGTTTAACTAAAACGTTTAACACTTTTTTTGGTCAAACAATTTGGCGCCGTCTATGGGGAGGTTTTAGTTGAACTTTTAGTTCCTTCTAGATAAAAAAAGAAGAAGAAAAACAACCATATCTTCTTCGTTTGCACAAACTAATGATGGCAGGAAATGGAGATGTAAGACTGAAAGCAATAGCAGGTGTCACTACCAACATTTTGAACACCATCAACGAAGATGGCAGGGAAGATAACAAGACGCCAAGTGCTACACCCAGGTGGAGTGATTCACCTCCCCCTCATGAAAGCGTAACAGCTTCATGCGAAAGGGGAGCTTCCACGTCTACAACTGAGGAGGCACCACTAGCAGTGAAACAATTACTGGAAGAGTGGCCGACAAGCACTCTAAACAATATACTCGACAAACCCATTCAAAGGGAGAACATAAACACCGCGCAAGCAGATATCACAATGATCACTGGCGAGCAGCCCGCCCCCCAAACAGGTAACACTTACACCACTGTTGATTCAGGTAATGACACACTTGCAGCCATTCTAAAAAAATAGAAGAAATGGAAAACAAAAACAAAGCACTTCGCGACCAGATGAGGGAGTATCAAGAAAGGGTCGATAAGATACCGGGCACCCCAAAGTTGCTACCAAAACGAGATGTTGGCCGGTTCATCGAATAACCGTATAGCGAGGAAGCGCCTTCACACGCCATTCCCAAGACCTTCAAAATGCCTCCGTACTTGAAGATATACGACGGTACAACAGATCTCGTAGATCACATCATCCATTACGTCACAGCAGTGAAGGGTAACAACCTTTCGAAGGAGCAAGTACCATCAGTGTTACTGAAAAAGTTCGGCGAAACCCTAACGGAGAGAGCTTTAACCTGGTACACACAACTGCCGGCACGGTCAATTATAACGTTCAAGGAAATGGCCGACAAGTTCTCACCGCCCATGTCGGGGCTAAAAAGGCGGAGGCCAGGGTGAATGATATATTTGTCGTTAGGCAATCGCCTAGCGAGGGACTCAGGGATTTCCTCACCCGGTTTAATAGGGTAAGAATAAGCCTACCAAATGTATCAGAAGGGATGACGGTAGCAGCTTTCCAGAATGGGTTGAACAGGAACGGGTCGAGAGCAACCAGAAAGTTATTAAGCAGGCTCATGAAATACCATCCCACCACTTGGGAAGAAATCCACAATGCCTATTGCGCCAAGGTGAGAGACGACGAGGAAAACCTTAACAGTCCGACACAACGATTGACATCAGTTCAAACGGAGTCGAGAAAAGATCGTCGTAATGATGGTCGAAGAGATCAGTCAGGTGCCCGTCTTAACCGAGAAAAACATCAACCGTACGTCAGAATAGTCATCCTACCGTCTCCTCGACATGCGGAAGGGCCGTCCAGGCCACATACAGGGACTCAGAGAAATGAAAGAGGTATGCCTCCACTCTTATCTGCTCACAATTTTTGTGTTTTCCCTTCAGAAATAGTTTACGCACTAGAGAAGCTTGGCACAAAGGTGAAGTAGCCATAAAAGATGAAGTCCGACCCAAGTACCCGAAAGTCAAACGTCCTCTATGAATTTCACCAGGAGCGGGGTCACAAAACTAAAGACTGCATAGCTATACAGCAAGAGGTAGTAAACATGCTGAACCAAGGGCACCCGAGGGAACTGATGAGCAACTGTGGACGAGCCAACTTCAGCCACGAACGTGAATAACACCAGGGCCCTCCAAAGCCACCCTCCTCCGCCCGCACCATCCAAATGATCATTAGAGGAGGCGATGAAGCAACGATCAACCATGTGAAGTTCACCACCACACACAAATCGAAGCGGTCGATCACCCACGAACGGTACGACGACCTCGGAGATAGTATCATCTTCGATAAGTCAAATACCGACGGTTTGACTTTCCCCCATTTCAACGCTCTTGTTATTACTTTATGTATTTCAGATACTGATGTGAAAAGAATAATGGTAGACGACAGAAGCGGCGCGTGTATTATCCACCCACGAGTCCTCACATAAATAAGACTCGAAGACAAGATAGTACCACGTTGCATAACACTAACAGGTTTTAACAATGCAGTTGAGCAAACCTTTGGGGAGATAACGCTACCCATTCTGGCCGGGGGCGTTACCCTAGAAACAACATTCCAAGTCATGAACCAAGACACAGCTTACAACGCCATCATAGGGCAGCCATGGATACACGCCATGAGAGCCATCCCGTCAAGCCTATATCAAGTGATCAAGTTCCCTACTCTGTGGGGAACATTCAACATTCGAGGCGAACAACGCACCGCCCAAGAATGCTATCGTATAGCCCAGGAATGCATATACACTCAACAGCTAAAGGGAACAAACTCAGAAGCATAGCAATTACCAAAGTCGGGGATCAGACTCGACGCACAAACAGACGTCATTAGGGACCCTGACATCGTGGAAGCCACTGCATTAATGGTAAGAGACCTCGATACCATCCAACTGGATAACAGTGACAACAACAAAAAGGCTTATATCGGACATAAACTCTCAAAACCAGGTAAATTTCATAAGTTTTAATTGATAATGTCGAATTATTAGCCTTCTCACAAGCAGATATGTCGGGTATCCCGAAAGACGTAGACATGCACAAGTTGAGCGTCGACCCACTCTACCTACCAGTACGGCAGATAAGAAGAAAATTCAATACCGCACTCAACGAGGCCATCAGTGATGAAGTGGATAAGCTACCCGCCAACGGTTCCATCCGAGAATCAAAATACCCCTAATGGGTCGCAACTGTGGTCATAGTAAAAAAGAAAAACAAGAAATGACATATATGCGTAGATTTCACAGACCTAAACAAGGCATTCCCAAAGGACTCGTTTCTATTACCTCACATCGACCAGCTCATCGACGCTATAGCGGGACACGAATTGTTAAGCTTCTTGGATGCCTACTCGGGTTACAACCAAATCCTCATGGAGGAGGAGGACCAGGAGAAAACTAGTTTCATCACCCATCAGGGAACGTATTGTTATAGAGTCATGCCATTCGGGTTGAAGAATGCAGGGGCAACATACCAAAGGTTGGTCATCAAGATGTTCAAGGATCAACTCAGCAAAACAATGAAAGTTTACATCGACGACATGTTGGTCAAATCAAAAAAGGAAAGAAGACCACATCGACCACTTGAAATCATATTAAGGCAGTACGACATTAAATTGAATCCCGAAAAATGTGCGTTCGACGTAACCTCGAGCAAATTTCTCGATTGTTTGGTATCACAAAGAGGCATCGAAGCCAATCCAGATCAAATCAAAGCCATTGAAGGGATACCTTAAGTGTTAACCAGCAAGAAACAGGTGCAAAATCTGACTGGCCGTATAGCCGCCCTATCGAGATTCATCTCACGGTCATCTGACAGGTGCCACAAATTCTTCAACGTGCTGAAAAAAGACAACGGGCTCCAGTGGAATTCAGAATGCATTGATGCCTTGAGGAAACTAAAGGCATACTTGTCCTCGTCCCTACTGCTCGCCAAAGCAGAACCTAGGGAATGCCTCCTAATATACTTGGCCGTCTCAGAAGTCGCGGTAAGCGCAGTGTTGGTCTGCGAAAACAAAGGTACGTAATCTCTAATTTATTATATTAGCAAAACCCTTGTCGATGCTGAAACGAGGTACCCCACCTCGAGAAATTGGCCGCAGCATTGGTTATAGCTTCACGAAAGCTTAGACCCTATTTTCAGTGACATCCCATATCGGTGGTAACGACCTTCCCCCTACAGAGCATCCTACATAAACCCGAATTGTCGAGAAGACTAGCCAAGTGGGCCATAGAATAAAGCGAGCACGATATAACATATTAGCCGCGAAAAGTGATAAAATCGCAGGTACTCGTCGACTTCGTCGTCGATTTCAGTGTCAAAATAATGCCCGAGGTCGAGCAGGAAGCCTCTCGTACCCCTCCTAGGCTACCCGACCTATGGGTCTTATACACCGATGGCGCATCCAACATGTTAGGATCTGGACTGGGACTCGTACTCGAGGTCCCAACAGGCAAAGTTTTCCACCAATCCATACGATGCCCTGATATGACTAACAATGAGGCCGAGTATGAGGCCGTAATTGCAGGATTAAAGCTAGCTCTCAAATACAGAGCACGATGAGTCGTCCTCAGATACGACTCACAACTCGTTGTCAACCAAGTCACAGGGACTTTCCAAATCAAAGAGCAGAGGTTACAAATGTACCAGGAAGAAATTCAAAAATTACTGCCAGAATTTGATGAATGTTGACTCGACTAGATACCTCGAGCACAAAACATCGAGGCAGATGGCCTCGCCAAGTTAGTAGCAACTACCAAAAACATCACAAAAGAAAACATGGTCACCCTCTTCCACTCATCAATAGACCAACTTGAGGTACACTCTATAAACATGACTTGGGACAGACACAACCGCATCATAACATATTTGAAGGAGGAAGTACTCCTACAAGACAAAAAGGAAGCCAAAAAGTTTCGAATGCAGGAAGCCAGGTACAACATCATAAATCACGACCTGTACAAGAGAACATTTGGGGGCCCCTTGGCGAAATGCTTAGGGTCGAATCAAATAAGGCGCGTACTCGAAGAAGTACACGAAGGCCACTGTGGTGCCCATAGAGGCAACCGATCCCTTGTCAGATGCCTCATTCGGCTAGGTTATTATTGGCCCACTATAAAGAAGGAAGTCGCCGATTACGTCAAGAGGTGCGAATAGTGCCAAAAGTACGAACCTATGATACATTAAGAGGGTGAACACCTCCACTCTGTCACTTCGCCATTGCTGTTCATTAAATGGGAATGGACATCGTCGGACCCCTCCCAGTAGGGCGAGGTAATGTACGTTTTCTTTTGGTTTTAACTGACTACTTTTCCAAATGGGTGGAAGCAGGTGAGTTCACCCAAATACATGAACAGGAAGTCATCACATTCATATGGAGAAACATCATATGCCGTTTAGGCATCCCTAAAGAAATCAGCTGTGACAATGGGCCCTAATTCACCAGGAGAAAGACCTCCGAATTCTTCGAAAAATGGCACATCAAGAGAATATTCTCCGCGCCATATCATCCCGTCGGTAACGGTCAAGCCGAATCCTCCAACAAAACAATATTGAACATCTTAAAGAAAAATCTTGAGGACGCCAACGGGTTATGGCCATAATTTCTACCAGAGGTACAATAGGCCTGCCGTACTATGCTAAAAACGAGCACATGCAAAATGCCATATTCACTACTTTACGAGACACGACACCATGATAACTGTCGAGGTTGGGGAGCCTAGCCTGAGATACTCCAATGAAAGCGGACAAAACAATGACGAGAACAGAAAATAAGACCTCGACGAGGCAGAAGAACGAAAAGACATGGCTTACGTACGAATGGTAGCCCAATAACAATAAGCAGAAAGGTATTACAACAAAAAATCCAAAATATAACAACTCAAAGTTGGAGACTATGTTCTCAAGGCCAAAACACAAGTGAGAAAAGACTCGAAAGAAGGCAAACTGGGAACCAATTGGGACGGATCAAACAAAATCACGACAGCAGCAAGCAAAGGAGCATTCCAACTAGAAACAATGGAAGAAAAACTATTACAAAACAATTAGAGTGTCGCCCACCTCAAATACTTCAACTTCTGAAAAAGGACGCCCCTCAATTCATACTATTTTTCCCTCACCCGGGTTTTGTCCCAATTGGGTTTTCTCGGGGAGGTTTTTAACGAGGCGACGAAGGGGACGTCTCAAAGTTCAAGTCTGATTCATCACCCCGCCTGCCGACTGCTTCTCTAGGTCTAGTTATGAAGGGACTAGATACATGGAAACTTCTCCAATATATGTACGAAACGAACATGTACAACATTCTTCAGTGAATGAAATAAAGTAGCATTTTGTACTCTCCACCAAGATATTCTCCAATGAATGAAATAAAACAACATTTTCTCTCCATCAAGTTTCTTTTTCGCACCCTGCATTCGACCTCGTTCGAATCACTTAACATTCGACCTCGCTCGAATTACTTTACATTCAACCTCGCTCGAATCACTTAACATTTGACCTCATTCGAATTACTTTACATTTGACCTCGCTCGAATCACCTAACATTCAACCTCTCTAAAATTACTTTACATTCGACCTCGTTCGAATTACTTAACATTCGATCTCGTTTGAATTACTTAACATTTGACCTGGTTCGGATCACTTAACATTCAACCTCTCTCGAATCACTTTACATTCAATCTCGTTCGAATTGCCTAACATTCGACCTCATTCAAATTACTTAACATTCAAACTCGCTTGAATCACTTAACATTTGACCTCACTCGAATTACTTTACATTCGACATCGCTCGAATTACTTTACACTCGACCTCGCTCGAATCACTTAACATTCGCCCTCTCTCGAATTACTTTACATTCGACCTCATTTGAATTACTTAACATTTGACCTTGTTCGGATTACTTAACATTCAACCTCGCTCGAATTCTTAACATTCGACCTCTATCAAATTACTTTACATTCGACCTCGTTAGAATTACTTAACATTCGACCTCGTTCGAATTACTTAACATTCGACCTCGCTTGAATTACTTTACATTTAACATTGCTCGAATTACTTTACACTCGACCTCGCTCGAATTACATTATACTCGACCTTGCTCGAGTTACGTTACACTCGACCTTGCTCGAGTTACTTTACACTCGACCTTGCTCGAGTTACTTTAAGATCTATGATCGACCACGACAGAACACTACACACAAGTGGCCGAAAATCCAGGGACTTCACTGCATAACAAACAAAAAATGATAATCCGGAAATACACAGGAAAAAAGGTAATAATTCCATTACGACTGCTATATTACAAAACTTTTTACAAAGGGCCCAAAGATGCCCTCACAAAAATAGCAGGGCAAAACAAAAATAAGTACAACGATCCTACGCCGCGTCATCCCTTTCGGCGTACTCTTCATTATACAAAGAATCGAAGGAGAGCCTGTCCGCATCATCATCAACATCGTCCCCACCAGGTGTACCGGGGTCATAACCACAGGCTTCACGGGCCGCACGTGCTTTAACACAGACACCCTCAAGTTCTACCTCGAAAACCTTCCTATCGGCCTTCAGGGACTTATACACATCAAGCTGAGCCTCGGTATGAACCCACATCTCATACAACTCCTGCGGCACGAGGGGATTGACCGAAGTATGAGACGTAAACAGCTGCGACTGCCGTTGCACTTCCTCAGCCTTCATAGCAACAACCTGTTCATTTAATCTGGATAACTCCACCTCTAGATCCTGGATCCGCTCCTCTACCCTCGCCACCTTGAGCACCAACGTCTCTACCTCATTATCCCGCTCAGACCTACAAACATGGATGGCGTCATCTAAGGTCGCTACTTCGGATATGGCATCCACCCTGTCTTTTTTGGCTCGAGTCAATTCCTCGACCTTAACGCTTAACTCGCCCCTCAAATCGGTAGCCTCTATTTCCCTCTGCCCAAGCTCAGCAGTTAAGGAAGCCAGCCGCGCTTGGAGGTCAGCATTTTCGGCCATCACCCCCTTGCTCACCTCGAGCTCATCCTACTTGGCCTTAAGAGCCACCTCAAGCTCGTTGCATCAACCTATGGCCTTTATCAGCTCATTATACTGCTCCTTCAGCTCCTCAACTTTCCTCGCCAACTCCTCCTCATTCTGTTTGAGCCCGTCATGAAATAGCTGAAGCTCGTTATCTTGGTTAAAGATGTCGGCTAGCGTTTGATGCTTGGCATGGTACTCTTGTACTTAGAGGTCACCTTCTTAAAAATGGTCATCCTCTGCTCATCCCACCGGTCGCGCTCGATCCCCATGATAAGAGTCTGACATGCAAAGTAAAGAAAGTCAGTATAAGCAAATTACGCATGCGAAACAAATCCTAACAGTAAAAAAACTTACTCGCAAAGCCATGCCAGAAATACTCAGCGATAGTTTTGCATCACTCATCGTCTGAAGCGCCGCGTTCTCAGAAGAAGCGCACAAGGGGGAGAAGGACGATACCGCCTGTTCAGAGTTAGCCAAAAGGTCGTAACCCACATGAATGATTATGTGCTAGTTAGGACCCTCTGTCTTTACTTCCATGTGGGTGTTTCTCTCCAAAAAGGCCCACACCTCTTCTGGATCGATGTCCGATCCTGAACCATCATCCTCTGCGAGCACCACTCCCTCTCCTCCGGCCGCTGATGATGCACCACCTTCAGAGGCACGTATAGGCTCCCCGCCTTGATGTTCCCCCTTGGTGCTAGGGGACCTCCCTGCCATAATGGCATCCACCATAAAAATGGCCCTTGCCTCCGGAACAAGTGAGGATGCCGCTCTCGAGGCAGTGACCTTCCTCGTTTCAACACTAGTAGCGACGGTCTTCCCAAGTTCCATTCTCCTCCTCTTTCTCGATGGCGACTCCTCTCCGTTAGACGACTCATCTACAAGGTGGTAGATAGGCCAGAAGAGATCTCATCCCGTGCAACAACACACTCCAAGGATGGGAGTCCCCAGTTGACAAAGTTTAAGTACGACCTCCGTTGACGGACTCAACCAAAGTAAATTGTATCCCTGCCGATGCAATAGCCTGGCAAAAAGCCGGCACTGGAGCTTTCTTTTTGGAAGCCCGTCGACCGGTCACCATAAGGAGGTCGTATAAACAAATGATGGCAAACAATAGAAGACCGAATAAAAGTAACACTTACTAGATAGGACCTTCGGTCCAAAACATTTGTAGAAAACTGCCCAATCTGGAATACCCACTATGTGAGGTAACACGCGAGCCACCCAGTCTTTAATGCTGACTAGAGAGGGTACACGCCTCTCAGCTAAAAAAACAAAGAAACCACAAATGAATGAAAAACAAAAGAACGAAAAGAAGACAATAACCGTATGCCAATAACACCTACGATTATGGTTCCACTGCTCGGGAAACCCAGTAGGGTCCGATACCAAGTGTTTGATTTTGATGAAGAAGTACTTGTCACACCTCCTTTTTTACCTACACCCCGCAGGGGGGCGTAAAAGGGAGTTTTTCCAATTAAAGGACAATCGAAACGGGATTTTATTTAAAGATTAAGAGTCGTCACTTGGGAGATTTGTGGTGTCCCAAGTCACCAGTTGAATCCCAAATCGAGGAAAAGAATGACTCTGTTTAACAGTCTGCGCGCCAGAAATCCGGATAAGGAATTTTGTTAACCCGGGAGAAGGTGTTAGGCATTCCCGAGTTTCGTGGTTCTAGCACGGTCGCTTTACTATCATATTCGGCTTAATTATCTGATTTTATACAATTATGAACCTATGTGCAAATTTTAACTGTTTACCGCTTTTGTTATTATTTATTGAAAGAATTGCAACGTCGTGAGAATGCATCTCGAATTGCGCCACATAAATGTACCCGCAATTTTCACTACGTTCCAACTTTGTTGAGATTTGGATTTGGGTCACATAAATGTGTACCCGAGTTTAGGAAGATAACATTATTAAATTCGCGCCTAAAGATACTAACGCGTTGTTATTTTGAGAAAAGTCGTAAAGTTCGCTATGCGGCCTGTCTCGAAATCTAAGCATTTGAAATAACTGTCCGTTGAGGGCCCCACAGTTTGTGCATTCCTATTTGTCGAGGCTCGTCTCATTCATGGTTTTTTTAAAAGGAATTTGCAATGTCATGAAAATGCATCTCGAACCACGTCACAATCAATGTACCCGTGATTAACGACACATTTTGATTTCGTTGAGATTTGAATTTGGGTCACATAAATGTGCACCCGAGTTTAAGAAAGTAAATTATTAAAAGTACGCGCCTAACAGTGACTAACGCGTTATTACTTTTGGGAAAAAGGCCATGAAATTCGCTAAGCGGCCGATCCCGAGTTCTAAGTAATTAATATATATGCAATCGTGAGGGCCCCGCAATCGTTGAGTTTTACTAGGCGAGGCTCATCTCGTTTATTTGAAAGAACAATCCTAAAGTGACTACATTTATTTTCTCTTATTTATCTTTTAAGGAATTTGAAATCCTACTCAATCAACTTAATTCGCAAAGTCCGGTACAGTAAGATTTGTTATAACTAGGGTTCATGGGCGCATGAGTTCAAATCATTTAACGGATTTGGGCCTTTCTACAGTCCGTGTAAGGAATCAGTACAAATGCCAGCTTGGGCCCAAATGTGAGCCCAATTAAACAACGGCTGAGGGCAAGGCCCCAAGTCAAAACATCAGTTGCATGAATAAAACGTGAATATTACTCCTACTCATTCTACTGTTCGTTATTTACATATAGGAAGTGGCTTATATCATGCATCAAGTCCAATTGGGTTTAACAATACCTTTATTAACACCAATCCGGGCAACTAGTACCCTTAATCTAAATTACATGTTCCTGCTTCAAAACTAGTGAGCCATTACCAATTGTTTTGAGAAATCTGTGATTACTTAATAGTAGAACAACACAATCAGAAATGCTAAAATCATAATTGACGCCTACGACTGGTGCTATCTAACAATGCTAGTCACATTTACAATCTTCTCTTCTTTTCAATTGCTGCAGTGATATCTGAATTATCAAATGGTGTGCAAGCTAAATACTCAGAACTAATAGAACCTAATCTAACAACTATAGCTTCCAATTGGTTTTAACAGTCCATTAAGCTCGTTCTTAACTACAGGGATCTATATACTACATCAGTGACTAAATAATTTAAATACATCAATCATATAGAAACCAAAACAAAATTTCAACTCTTCACGTCTATTCAAACTCCATGTTTTTAGCTTACAAATGCCAGAGTTACAGTTGTGTACCTAGTATTGGAATACAAGAAGAAGAAAAGGATCAGCAGTAGTAGTAGCAAGACAATACAGCAGAACGACACCAGTAACCAATATCTAGTATCAACTCAGGAAAGCCAGTTGAAAAAAAAAAAATTCCCAGCAATACCAACAGTAACACAAACACCCAGTAATTGAACAAACTGAGCTCAGATAAGGTCAGAAGCAGAATCAATGGACTGCCAAATAGATTCAACAATCAAAAGGGCAAGAACCAGTGCTTGGAATCTATATTCTGCCTAGAACTCAATGGAACAGTATCTTTTCTCTTAAACTCTCTCTTAGAACTAATTCAAAACTCAAAATGTTCCTCTCAGATTACTTTTTCCTCTCTTCAGATTTCCCTCCAGATTTTCAGAAAATCCTCTTATCCTCTCCCAAAACTTAGCCCCCTCTTCTATCTATAAATGATTCTATTTATATCCAAACACTGACCCTGCCCCCCTACCTTATCAGATTTTCTGCCCATCATCTTCCCTTACAGCCCATTATCAAGTGTTTTGTTCCCCACTACACTTGTCTTTTCTTTATTTAAATTCAAATAAGTATGGGCACCTATTTCTTAATCCATTTTCTTTAAACCTTTCCCCCACCATTATGTCTTGTTCCCCATTAGCACTAAACAATTGTATTAGTTTAATGGTATTTTAATACTTAGTGGACAAAACACTCAAACTACCCATTTCTTTTTGTTTTCAATTTCCAAATTACCCCTAAAACCCCTTTATATTACTGCCCCTAATACAATCTATTCATCCGTATTAAAACCTTTTAACTCTAAAATCTGTTCAAACTAACAATGATTTAAAACTAAATCTGACTAACAACTATAACCAATTTTCCTAACAACTGAATGACTAAGGTTGAGTTCCCATTAAAAACCATGGACTGAATTTAAATCACAACACAGAACTCAACAGAATCATTATAACTGAAACTGAAAATTGAATCAAAATAAACATGAATGCAGGTAACATGAATGCAGGTTCATTGTCAGCCTATTGACAATGCCCTGAAGCTAAGTGTCCACAGATCAAGCATACACAACAACCATTTGACGAACTTATTGGTTTACAAACAAGAACCAATTAATCAACGAAAACTAATTAACCGATTGCCTACAACAATTGACATCAATCAATCCGATATAGATAATCAGGCAATTCAAGCAGCATTGACAAGAACAGGGATTTGTAATAAAACTTAACTAATCGACAAAACTTATTTGAACCGATTACACAACCTATAATTATACACAACAAAGAACAGAAATAAATAACAAAACATGAAAAATAAACAAAGAAACAGAAGAAATACCTCCGAACTTAGACCTATCTCTCACTCGTTTGAAGTTTTAACTTGATTCTGAAGCCGAAAAGGACCTTAATCGAGTGTTCTCGACTGAGAACACATGACAAGGTCGATTACGACCTCAGTTTTCTACTTTGTATCGCTCCCTTAACCTGGTTCTTTTAGGGTCCATCAAATGCAAGCTTCACTTCTGATTTGAGAGTCAACCAGTTTCGAAGGGATTCGAGGGAAACTGGCATGGGATTTGTGGTGAGGGAGTCAAGGAAGCTACTGGGTGTTGGGTTAAGGATGGTTTGGAGGTGGCGCCGCAACCAGGGGATCTTGTGGCGGCGCTAGGGTTCCTGGCTCAAAATCAACGTTTGAGTGACTGGGGCTAGATTCGAAGGAAGGGGAGGGTGGATTTGGAGAGAAGAGGTCATAGCGGAGCTGTGGTGTAAAGCTGGGGTCGTTCAGATGAACAAGGGTTAGGGACGGGGATCTTCGATCGAATATTCGAGAGGTTGTAGGATGATTCGAAGGATAAGGGTTATGAATCTAAAGTGGGGAGGTCGAGGGGAATCAGTGGTGTAAAGTTGGGGTCGTTTGGACTATCGGAACCTCCGTGAGGAGATTTCCCGTGGGTAGTGCACGATGGCAAGAGGCGGGGGTATGTTTGGTCTCTGAAACTCAGAGACGAAGAGGTGAAGGGGCATGGCTTTGGGGGGGGGGGGCTGGGTAGGATTTTAGGAATATATACGGTATGGGGGATTTAATCCCGGTCGTTAGATCAATTAAGATCAACGGCTAGGATCAAGGAACTAATCCAATACGGTGTCGTTTGGTTTAGTGTTGGGGTCGGGGTCGATCCGGGTAGCGAGTCGGGTATGGGGTTACGGGTGAGGGTGGAGTGATCTGGACCGTTGATCAAGTGAGATCAACGACCCAGATTGAGAGTGACAAAAACGACGTCGTTTGGACGGTCGTATTGCCAGCCTAATTGGACCGGGTAAAAAGGGTATTCGGACTGGGCTGTAAGGGGTTGTTTTGGTTTGGGCCTGGTCTAACTAATTCAAAACTGGCCCAGTCCGGCTTCTCTTTATTTCTTCCTTTTCTTCTATTTTCTTTTCAATTCCTAATCAACAACTAAAACTCCTAATTATAAAGTTGACAATTACCTAAAACATTAACTCTTAATAATAGCTATCACACGAAGTTAAAGGTAAAATCACACAATTCGGACATTAAATGCAAAGTACATATTTTTTTTGGTGATTTTTCTATTTTTGTAAAACAAACTTGCTTAATTAAATCCTAAATTGTAAAATTAAATCCTAATTTGCAAAATTAAATCCTAAATGCACATGCAACCCATATTTTGTACTTTTCTCATTTAAAGTAGAAACAAACATGCGCAGACAAAAATACAAATAAATCGCAAACAACACAAAACCATTTTGTTTTGAATTTTTGGGAGTAGTTCTCATAGGGCAAAAATCACGTGCTCACAGTTGCCCCTCTTTGTCCAAAAACACAAAAGGTTTTCGTGCAAAGATAAAGTGAGCGGATACGAGTGATTTTTGCCCGTTGGGATACTCCGTGTGAAGCATTTTTGAAAAGATTTAACCGAACCTTTGCTTCAAAGGTTTCCTACATATCCCTGGCTAGAAGGGAATCAGGTTAATGTAGTTCGGGAAGTTTTGGTAGCCGGGACTACCATGGGATTGCATTTTTGTTGTTACTGCTGCTGCATGCTGTTGCTACTGCTTTTCGATCTCCTTATTACACCATGCTAAAAGGAAACAAGAAGCTAGACTAAACTATAGTCTATGAATTACAAAATCTTATCTAAATCTTCAGCCATGCTCTTGCGTCTCTTGTTGCTTTGACGTCTTGGTGATTGGTGTTTCCTATGACGTTTTCTTTCTTTCTGTCTTGACTCGTAGTCTTCTCTTGATTTCCGAATTTTAACTGCTTATTTCCTTCTTGTGAGCTTCGAATTATTTTTCCTTTGAAGCTTGAACCGCCTTCTTCTGACTAGTGTTGCCTTCCTTCCGACTTCTGAACTTTAATTTATGCTGGGGATCTTTGTTGTAACCCTTCGCTCTCCGGGCGGGCTCCTGACTTCTACTACGACTCCATTCTCCAGGCGGGCTCCTGACTTCGACTACAACTTGAAAATATAACAACCTCCATTCTCCAGGCGGGCTCCTGACTTCATCAACAACTTTGAAAATAATTCAGCCTCCATTCTCCAGGAGGGCTCCTGACTCCTTCAACTTAAAATTTAACAACCTCCATTCTACAGGCAGGCTCCTGACTCCAACAACAACTTAAAATAATTCAGCCTCTATTCTCCAGGCGGGCTCCTGACCTCGACAACTTCTTAAAATGTAACACCTCCATTCTCCAGGAGGGCTCCTGACTTCGACAACTTCTTAAAAATACAACACCTCCATTCTCCAGGCGGGCTCCTGACTTCAACAACTTCTTAAAATGTAACACCTCCATTCTCCAGGCGGGCTGCTGATTTCAACAACATTCTTAAACATATAACACCTCCATTCTCCAGGCGGGCTCCTAACTTCGACAACTTCTTAAAAATACAACACCTCCATTCTCCAGGCGGGCTCCTGACTTCAACAACTTCTTAAATTGTAACACCTCTATTCTCCAGGCGGGCTCCTGACTTCAACTACTTCTTAAACTATAGCACCTCCATTCTCCAGGCGGGCTCCTGACTTCAACTACTTCTTAAACTATAACACCTCCATTATCCAGGCGGGCTCCTGACTTCAACAACTTCTTAAAAATACAACACCTCCATTCTCCAGGCGGGCTCCTGACTTCAACTATAATTTAAAAGATAATGCCTCCATTTTCCAGGCGGGCTCCTGACTTTAACTACTTCTTAAACTATAACACCTCCATTCTCCAGGCGGGCTCCTGACTTCAACTACTTCTTAAAAATATAACACCTCCATTCTCTAGGCGGGCTCCTGACTTCAACTACTTCTTAAAAAATACATTTTATTGATGTTGCTCCTTCTTGCCTCCCGAACCATTTTCCTTCTAGCTTGAATCATCTTCTTTCAACTACTTCCCTCAAAACTGGCGTCTTATTCCTCCGAAAACTGCTGGGGATAACACCAGTGTTTTATTCAAAAATATGTCATTTTCCTACTTCAAAGACTACTTTCTTTAAAGCTGGCGCTTTCCTTCCACTGGAATTATTCCCTCCGACTGGTGTTTTCACTTCTCTGAAACCTACCGGGAATAACACTGTTGGGGAATTATTTTCCTTCTTTAAGACTAGTTACTTTCCTCCCTTTAACAATGGTGGGGATGACACTGATTCACGGACCACTACCCTTAAAACTCGGGTTATCTTGCTTCTTCCAAGATTGCTTTCTTTAAAACTTGTATTGCCTTCTCCCGTAAACTGCTGGGGATTCCACTTCCTTCAAAACTTGTGTTATCTTCCATCTTTCCCAAGTGGGTATCTGATTTCAAGAAAATTTCGTAATGAGAGAAAATTTTGTGCCCCAGTTGGATAATCTACTTTGCGGCCATGTCTTCCCGCTGTCAATAGCATTTCCTTTCCCTGCTTCAAATCAAAGAAAAATTTGTTAGTTTAAAATGTGGTGAGTGGTCGTGCCACTCCTGCTGGGGATGGTTTTTCCCTTTTTCCTTTCCCTGCTTTGCATTTTATTACAAAACTTGCTAGGGATGATATTATTTGCCGGGGATGGTTTTCTTTTCTCTTCCTTCCCCGCTCTGTGTTGTTTGACCATTGCGGAACTTGGCAGATAACCTGTCGGAGTTGTTCTTGCATCTCGCAAATCTGCTGGGGATCCTCTTGGAATTTGATCCATAACTTCTCAACAGTTGTTTTTCTGTTTTTCTCCAATTCCCCTGGAAATTTGGTCCTCTTGGAATCTATACCCATTTATCATTTGGACTTGCGACAAACTTCTTTTTGATGTGTCGCCTTATCTTTGGCCTGTCCTATTCGCATTTTGCTTTGCACCGTTTTGGCAACTAGTAGTAAACTCTGAAAATCCTTTTCAAAAACAAACTGCTGGGGAGGTAAAGTATTTAAACCATGAAATTAAAAAGTGATGATTTCAAAAGATAGAAAAAGAAGAAATCTTTCTGAACAAATGCTGGGGAAAAGGAAAGAAAAGAACTTATCTGAATGATATAACCGATCCCAACGATCATGTCGTGCATTCCGGATTAATCAACCCAGTCTATTTGTATCAATTAATCTTTTGGACGGCCTCATCTTGCTGTGGATAAACGAGCACTCAACTCTTTGCCAAATGCGGATCCTTTCCGCCAATCTTGTCTTGTCGCCTCATAGTGCACTTCGAGGAGTTTTCACTAATAAGACTCTCTCGTTTCTCTCAACTCCCATCGTCTTATGGTACCTGTGAAGGTTTTCACCGATAAGACCCTCTCGTTTTATTTCTCTCATCTTCCGTCGCCTTATGGTGTCTGTGAAGGTTTTCACCGATAAAACTCTCTCATTTTATTTTATTTTTCAGCTGGGGATTGGAGTGCTGCCGATATGACTCTCTCTGCTAGGGATTCTTTTTGGCTATCAATTCATTTCTAGTTCATGATCCTCTCCTCTGCTGGGGATCGGGGTGTTATCCCCGACTTCCGTTTGCATGACTTGGCACTTCTCGGATACCGATCGGGAGGTCTTTTTTGGACATCAATATGGGTTTTCGTGTATGGCTAAAGAAAAGGGGTATCAAGAGTTCAAAATAATTTTGATGGGTAAAACAATACAACTCTTGGAATCAAACTTTCTTTCCAAAATTACAAACACAAACTTCTGCCCCAGTTTTTCTTGCTTGGGGATTTTTATTTTTTGTTACACTATGACCGAGCCGTGAGGCGCCTACGTATCCTTCTTGAGGAATCAGGTCAAACGTAGTTCCCAATTCCTTTGTTTTTTTTGTTTTTTTATCATTATTTTCCTCTTCTCTTTTTCTTTCATTTTCATTACTGATTCCAAAAGAGGGGTATGAAAGAATAAATAAGGCTCAAAAGGGGAAGCAGAGGTTAAAGTGTTTGGATAGAAGAAAGAATTGCCTCCATCATTTCATTCTCCGATAAATGCCAAGTACAAACAAACAACAATTACAATTAAAAGAAATCATACATAATATCTCTTAACTGCGTCAGAATTGATATCCATGTCGACGCATCTCCCTTCGATATCTGTTAAACATAAAACGCCATTGGAAAACACTCTGGTTACAATGAGTGGACCTTGCCAGTTCGGGGCGAACTTGCCTTTGCTTCGGCCTGATGTGGCAGGACTCGTTTCAACACCTGCTGCCCCACTTCAAATTTTCTGGGGCGCACCTTCTTGTTGTAGGCTCTTGCCATTCTCTTTTGATATAACTGGCCATGACACACAACTGCCAATCTCTTTTCATCAATCAAGTTCAACTGCTCCAATCGGGCTTTGACCTATTCATCGTCATCAATCTGAGCCTCAGCGACAATCCGAAGGGATAGAATTTCAACTTCTGCCGGTATTACTACTTCAGTTACGTATACCAACAAATAAGGAGTTGCACCTACGGAAGTACGAACAGTAGTGCAATAACCCAACAACGCAAATGGTAATTTTTCATGCCATTGCCTCGAACCTTCTACCATTTTTTGAAGTACCTTCTTTATGTTTTTGTTGGCTGCTTCAACTGCTCCATTCGCCTTGGGACGATATGGGGTGGAATTGCGGTGTGTAATCTTGAACTGCTGACATACTTCTTTCATCAAACCGCTGTTAAGATTAGCACCATTGTCCGTGATGATCACTTTTAGGATCCCAAATCTACAAATGATATGGGAATGAACAAAATCTACCACTGCCTTCTTGGTTACCGACTTGAAAGTTTTAGCTTCAACCCACTTAGTGAAATAATCGATGGTCACCAGAATGAACCTATGACCGTTGGTAGCTGCCGGCTCAATAGGTCCAATGACATCCATGCCCCAAGCAACAAATGGCCATGGTGCTGACATTGTATGCAATTCTGTCGGTGGAGAATGAATCAAATCTCTGTGTATCTGACACTGATGGCATTTTCGTACGCAATTGATACAATCACACTCCATAGTGAGCCAATAGTACCCTGCTCGAAGAATCTTCTTCGCCAACACATATCCGCTCATATGTGGCCCACAAACTCTAGCATGTACCTCTGTCATAACTGTCGTGGCTTGACTAGCATCTATACATCTCAGTAATCCCAAATCTGGGGTTCTTTTGTACAACACTCCTCCACTGAGGAATAATACATTTGCCAATGGCCGAATGACTCTCTTTTGATCTCCGGAGGCTTGTTCCGGGTATATCCCCATCCTGAGATATTCCTTGACATCATAAAACCATGGTTCGCCATCCATTTCTTCCTCTATCATGTTGCAATAAGCATGCTGATCACGAACCTGAATATGCAATGGGTCAACATGAATTTTGTCTGGGTGATGCAACATCGATGCTAAAATGGCCAAAGCATCGGCAACCTCATTATGAACTCTTGGGATGTGTCTGAACTCCACTAATTGAAATCGCTTGCTCAAATCGTGCAAACATTGTTGATATGGTATGAGCTTCAAATCCCTTGTTTCCCATTCACACTGAATCTGATGCACCAGGAGGTTCGAGTCTCCCAAGACCAAGACGTCCTGGACATCCATGCCTGCAGCTAACCGTAAGCCCAGAATGCATGCCTCATACTCAGCCATGTTGTTGGTACAATAGAAACGTAGCTGAGCCGTAACAGGATAATGATGTCCTGTTTCAGAAATAAGTACCGCTCCTATTCCAACTCCTTTCGCATTTGCGGCTCCATCAAAGAAGAGCTTCCAACTTGGTTCCTCAGATAATTTCAACTCATCTATATGCATCACTTATTCATCAGGAAAATACGTCCTCAATGGCTCGTACTCTTCATCAACAGGATTCTCAGCCAAGTGATCCGCTAATGCTTGGGCCTTCATGGCCATCCTCGTCACATAGATGATGTCAAATTCTGTGAGTAATATCTGCCATTTCGCCAATCTCCCTATAGGCATAGGCTTCTGGAAAATATACTTCAGTGGATCCAAGCGTGAAATGAGATAAGTAGTATACGATGGCAGATAATGCTTCAATTTCTGGGCCACCCAAGTTAGGGCGCAACATGTCTTCTCGAGTTGAGTGTACTTAACCTCGTAGCCTGTAAACTTCTTGCTGAGATAATAGATGGCTTGCTCCTTCCTTCCTGTAATGTCGTGTTTCCCCAGTACGCAGCCAAACGAATTCTCCAGGACTGTTAGATAAAGAATTAACGGTCTTCCCGGCTTAGGTGGAACCAACACAGGTGGATTTGATAAATATCCTTTGATTTGGTCAAATGCTTCCTGACATTCTGCCGTCCATTCTACCGCAGCATCTTTCTTCAGTAGCCGAAAAATGGGTTCACAAGTTGCTGTGAGTTGAGCAATAAACCTGCTGATATAATTCAACCTTCCCAACAGACTCATTACTTCTGTCTTTTTCTTCGGCGGTGGAAAATCTTGGGTGGATTTGATCTTTGACGGGTCCAACTCAATACCTCGCCGACTGACGATGAATCCCAACAGCTTTCCAGATGGAACACCAAATGCACATTTGGACGGATTGAGCTTAATATCATACCTTCGAAGTCTTTGGAAAAACTTCCTCAGGTCTGCTACGTGGTCTTCCTGATGCTTGGATTTTATGATCACATCGTCCACGTACACCTCAATCTCTTTGTGTATCAGATCATGAAACACAGTAGTCATTGCTCTCATGTATGTTGCCCAGCATTCTTCAAACCAAATGGCATTACCCAGTAGCAGTAAGTCCCCCACGGCGTAATGAAAGCCGTCATTTCCGCGTCTTCTTCATCCATCAGAATCTGATGATACCCAACATAGCAATCTATAAAAGACCCGATCTCACGTCCGACACAATTATCGATCAAGATATGGATGTTGGGTAATGGAAAGTTGTCCTTGGGGCTTGCTCTGTTCAAATTGCGATAATCGACACACACTCTGATCTTCCCATCTTTCTTCGGCACTGAAACCACATTAGCCAACCAATCAGGATATCGAGTGACCCGAATAACCTTTGCTTGCAGCTGCTTGGTTACTTCTTCTTTAATCTTCACACTCATATTTGTCTTGAACTTCCTCAATTTCTGCTTGATGGGAGGGAACGCCGGGTTAGTGGGCAATTTGTGAACCACTAAATCCGTGCTTAACCCCGACATGTCATCATACGACCATGCAAAAACATCTTTGAAATAAGTGCTTTGATTAGTTCTTCCCTGATATTTGGTGCAATGTGGATGCTTATTTTAGTTTCCCGGATATCATCCGCATCCCCTAAATTGATGGCTTCTGTGTCATTTAAGTTGGGCTTGGATTTCTCTTCAAACTGACTTAACTCTCTGTTTATCTCTTCGAAGGCTTCATCCTCATCGTGTTCCGATTCATCATCATAATCGACCTCTTGTACAATTAGTTCGGAATTAGACTGATTTTTTAGACTGGGTTGAAGATCCGTTGTGCATGCCATGTCATTAGGACCAATATAAAGAGAACTGTTCAGAAAGAGAAAAAGAGGAAAACAAAATTAAAACAAAATAAGAAGAAAAAGCTTTCACTTTATTAAAATACGGGATAACAGAGTTTCACACTTTGCCGAATACAAAACAAAACTGGATTACAACCCTGGAATAATCCAAAAACAAGAAAGAAAAATCAGAGCCCACTACCAAGACTCCCTCCGAGTAGGAAGGGGAGTAGCCATCCAATTGTTGATATTGGCCCTAGGCCCCACAAACTGTATGTCTACCTTACTGGAACCTTCTCCAGCTTCTATCATGTTGACATCAGCGAACAACCTTTCAAAGCCTTCATTCAAATCTCCATCTGGCCCAATCAGTGGTCCGAGAACTTTCGGGACCGACAGCTTTCTGATACCTGCTCTGACAAATGATCTGGATAGGCACGGGATTGGCTTGGGAAGGACCCAGACTCTTTTCTTCAACTTGCGGGCCCGTCTCACATCTGCCACTGTAGGCTTGAACCCCAACCCAAAGGTGTCCAGATTTTTGGGCAAAGAAACCGGCTAAACAATACCCTGAAGTTCAGCCCCTAAACCTTTGCCTGGCACAAACCCGTTCTTCAACATCTTCGAGGCTACCATGACAGTCGCAGCTGTGATCCTGGGAAGTGGAAGGTCCTCGGCTTCAAAAATTTTACCCACTGAAACCGTATCGAAAACCTGGTAAACCCACGGTCCCTTATCATCATCAGTCTCTATAAAGGGCACGATGTCATCACTTACGGCGTTTGCATTGTCTTCCCCATGTACTATGATCTCTTGCCTATCCCACTCGAATTTGAC
Source organism: Nicotiana sylvestris (assembly GCF_000393655.2). Lineage (NCBI taxonomy): Eukaryota > Viridiplantae > Streptophyta > Magnoliopsida > Solanales > Solanaceae > Nicotiana > Nicotiana sylvestris. The sequence continues at coordinate 68,768,435 of NC_091061.1, read as the reverse complement.
CATCTGATGTAATGTAGAAGGCACTGCTTTGGCAGCGTGGATCTAGGGTCGCCCCAATAGAAGATTATATGATACTGCCACGTCTAACACTTGAAACTCCATGGTGAACTCGACTGGACCAATTGTTAACTCAAGTATGATGTCACCCACTATGTCTGTACCACCACCATCAAACCCTCGAACATAGATGCTGTTCTTGTGAATCCTGTCACCATCGACCTTCAGTTTGTTCAATGTGGACAAAGGACAGATATTGGCACTGGACCCATTATCAATCAGTACTCGAGTGACTACCGAGTCTTCGCACTTCACGGTCAGATAAAGGGCTCTATTGTGTTATGTACCTTCCATGGGCAACTCGTCGTCTGAAAAAGTGATCATGTTGACCTCGAAAATCTTGTTTGCTATTTTCTCCATATGATTCACAGAGATCTTATCCGGAATATGGGCTTCATTCAGAATTTTCATCAATACCTGGCGGTGCTCGTCTAAATGGATCAACAATGATAACAATGAGATCTGTGCCGGGGTCATCCTCAACTGTTCCACAATGGAATAATCTTGCGCCTTCATTTTCTTTAAAAATTCTTCCGCCTCTTCCTCGGTAACTGGATTCTTTGTCGCTACTGGATTGGCCCTTCTTAACTCTGCGGGGGTAAAACACCTTCCCGAACGAGTTAACCCCTATGCCTCACATATTTCTTCCACAACTTCCTCCCCCCTGTGCATTACCATTACTTGATTGTAGCTCCACGGCACAGCTTTCTCGCTGATTATCGGCAACTGCATTACTGGCCTGATAACAACTGGTCCTGTGCATGCCCCCTTCACGGCTACTGGCTTGCTTGATATCCCTTGCACCGTTACTCTGACCGGCTCTGGGTTCTTGGAAATATCAGACAAACTCTTCCCCATCACCACTACTGGCTTGCCTTCTACCTTTCTGACTGTACTACCGCTTTTCCACTGATCGACTTTTCTTTCGGACTGGCACGGATCATCATTACCGTTTTTGAGGGCTTCTTGAGCTTCCCTCCTTCGTGCACTAGTTCGATCATGTGGGCTTCATGGTGTGCTGGCAAAGGGTTCTGATTGATGTTAGGTGCCTCTGGCTCCTGGACCTCGATCCTATTTGTGTCAATAAGATCTTGTATGGCAGTCTTCAACTTCCAACACTTCTCAGTATCATGCCCGGGAGCCCCCGAACAATATTCATAGCTTACCGAGTGATCCAGATTTTTGGGAAGGGGATTTGGCAATTTGGGCTCCACAGGACTCAATAGGCCTAACTACCTCAATTTTTGGAACAGAGTAGTATAGGTTTCTCCCAGCGGAGTGAATATTCTCGGCCTCTGCACCCTTTCATTCCTAAAAGTCTGATTCCCACGAAAACCTGGTCCCGAAGGATTCCTGTAGGCCCTTGGTGGTGGATATGTGTTTTGTGAAGGTGGATATGTGTTTTGTGGAGGTGGACATGTATTTTGGGGAGCCAGCGCACGCCATTGCGGGCGAGCCGGAGGCTGGGTGTAAGTTTGGGCATGATGGACAGAGAAATGTGGCTCTTGTGGTAGGTAGTAGGGTTGTGGAGGGTCATATGGAATTTGTGGGTAATTTGAGTGATGGGGTTTAGGTTGGTAGTGGGGGGGGACCTCTGGATCTGGACCAAGTACCTGCCTCGACTGTTGTGACACCTTCCCTTTTCTTCTTTCCAAGCTCACCTCCCGTGCCGCTCTGGATGGCCTGAGTGGTTGCTTTAATCGCCGAATAGCTCAGGATTTTGTTGGACTTAAGTCTCTCTTCAATCATACCGCCCATTTTCACCACCTCGTTGAAAGATTTGCCAACTGACGTCACCAAGTGACTAAAGTAAGTTGGCTCGACTCTGCAGAAAGTAGTCCACCATCTCCCCCTCTCTCATTGGAGGATCAACTCTTGCTGCCTGCTCTCTCCAGCGGAACCCAAATTCTCGGAAGCTTTCCCCGGGCTTCTTCTCAAGTTTCAGCAATGTGAGACGGTCAGGGACGATCTCAAGGTTATACTAGAAGTGACCTGCAAATGCTTGTGCTAGATCGTTCCAGGTATACCACCTGCTAGGATCCTGCCACGTGTACCATTCTAGTGCGGACCCGCTTAAACTTTGACCAAAATAAGCTATCAGCAGCTCATCCTTACCACCTGCCCCTCTCATCTTACTACAGAAACCTCGCAGATGTGCCATGGGATCACCATGTCCCTCATATAGATCGAACTTTGGCATCTTAAAACCTGCCGGCAATTGAACATCGGGGAATGGGCACAGATCTTTGTAGGCCACACTGACTTGGTTGCCTAACCCATGGATATTCCTGAAGGATTGCTCCAGGCTTTTAAACTTTCGAAGCACTTCATCTTGCTCTGGGCTCTTAGCCGCCTTTTCAGTCTCTACCGGGAGCTCGAAGTGAGTATTATAAGTATGAGGCTCGGGTGCTTTGAAGGTTGGTTCAGGGGGGTAATACTGGTTATCGTGAGCCTGAAACAACGGCTAGCTAGATGATCTTTGCAGTGTGGCTGGTGGGGGTGCCACGAAAACAGGGACATTTGGTGGGGGAGGGTTCTGATTGGGTTGTGAAGCTTGGGGATCATAGGTATTTCTTCCCTGATAGTATTGGTGACTGGGGAAGCTTGTCGAAGGGCTCGGGGGAGGGTATTCCGGCGTGTGTCCTGGTGGGAGAGTGGGAATAACGGGAGGGTTAGGCACTTTTTGTACCCTAGCTAAGGCCAGCTGCATTTCTTTCATCTCTTGTCTCATCTTATCCATTTCCTCTTTCAGCATTTGATTCTCCGTCCTTTCATCCTCGACACTTTGGTCTGAACTAGTCATGCTTTTTAGTACGGGCCCTTTGGATCTTGTTTGGTAATGGTAATCTGCCAGAACGTTCTAACAAACTAACTGGTTCGAAATCTCTAGATAAACAACAAACTTGTTAGCGTTAGAGTTTAACACATATTGCAATTTCACGTTGGGGGATGCAATGTTCCTAGGAAGTTTAACCATTTCTAACATGTTTTTGCTTCGACCGCATGCGTCATTCTGGCTTACTTTGTTTGTGCTTTGTTTAAGTGTTTTCGAAACTTTCTTTACTTCTCTTTTTATTTTCTTTCTTTTCTTCTTTTCTCTTTTTCTCTTTTTTTTCTTCTTTTCTCTTTTTCTTTTTTAGTGGTGGTCGAATCTTATGTGGATTGCCTACGTATCTTGTCCCCGCATGAATCAGACCGGGCGTAGTTCTTCCACATAAGTGCGAAAAGCAAAAGATAATTTTTTGGAAATTTTCGATTTTTCATTAATAAAAACTCTATTACAAACCAGACAATTTTGGAAAGGAAAATAACAGACTCAAAACCAAACCAAGTACGAACTCAATTACTACTGACATACTCTGATGCGAAATAAAGACAGACTCTAACAGACAATAGACTCTAAGAGAAAGAAAATGCAGATTCAAACTAAGAACACATTAAGGTTTTAAATTTGGGTGCCCGCGGGGCGTCATTCGGCCTCGCCGCGGGTTTAGGTGCAAGGTTCCTCTCCAACTGATCCAATTCATAAATGAAGTGCTTCACGAATATCGTCACCACCGAGAAGAAGGTAGTACGGGTCATGTTTTCACACTCCCGATATTTCCTGGTGATAGCACGTGCAATAGTCAGAATCTTGTTCTTGGTTCGGTCTTTCTCTAGGAGTAGGCGTTCTATCTGATCCCCTCTAGCCTTCAAAACCCGAAAATCATGCAGATGTTGTTTCCGTAACTGCTTTATTTCATCTTCCATCTAGGCCATCAGATTACAACAGTGTTTACTCTCAGTTTCGAAAGCCTTGGCTTGTTGAGCTGCCTTGCTCTCTAGGGTGGTCGCCTTCCTTTTTAGACTAACAATGGTCTTTTCATAATCTTTCCTTGCCTGCTGTAAGTACTGTGTGCGCTCTTTCGTTCTCTTTGCTCCTTGTGCCTGGAGTTGTGCTATGGTGTCCTCAGATTTCTTCAAATCATCCCGGCACTCACCAATTTCCCTTTTTAACCCTTTTATCAACCGCTCATCCGACCGACTCTTTTGTTGTTTGTCAGCATCTCTCCTCATCTGTCGGATTTGGGATTTCAGCGCCTCGTTTTCTTGGGCCAATTTGCTCTTTTCTCCCCAATCAGTATTAAATTGCAGACTATTTTCAAATTTCAGGTCTCTAATCTGTTGCCTCAGCTTGCCTATTTCTACCTTGTAACTCTCTTCTTCAACCAACCAATCCTACTGTTTTTGCGATGCCTGGATGAACTCCTGGAGATGGGGCCTTTTGGCCAGTCTCCCAAACTCGATTTCTTTCCTAAACCAAGCAAGGTATCCCGGCGAAACTTCATCCTTGGACCGATCGCGTACACATGTAGTGGATGTTAAGTATTGACACTCACTCCAAATTTGTCGGACTGCTGCTTCAGGAAATTGTCCGTTGGGCCCGATCTCGGCTACTTGGCCACTAAGATCTTCATCTCTCGGAACTATTTGGCATCTCCCCAACTGTCTCAAGACTCGATATGGGGCATAGGGCTGAATACTCCGGAGTCCCATCAAAAGTAAATGAGGCCCAGTGGCTGGCATATATATGATTTCATCCACAGGCAACCATCCGAGTGTCCATTGTATTTGGCTGGCGGTGAGGGTCCGAAAGAATGATGTCCACGCCGTAACTCCCTCGGGTAGACTGACCCCCTTGATTCTTGTGTAGAACTCTTCTATGCAAGTTTTCTTCGAGGAACCATAACTCAAGAGCTGGGAACGGTGGCAGAGATGCTCAGTCATCCATATTTGTAGCAACAAGTTACACCCCTCGAAAAAGTTCCCTCTGGCTTTGCAGGCTGTGAGAGCTCGGAAGATATCAGATACTATCATAGGCTCAAGAGAGCTTTTATCTTGAGTGAGCAAGGTACTGACGACCCCGACTATTTTCAGATCAATGTTTTCGTCTTTCCTTGGAAATACCAAAAGGCCCAAAAAGGTTATCATAAACGCCACTCGTCTATGCTTGTCCCATTTCTGACGGTTACTTTTGCTGCATAACTTGTTACCTGGGTTGTTGAATCCTCCGACATGACCGTATCTGTCGTATATGAAGTGCGGATTACAAAAACCTGCGGCCAAATCTGGGTTATGGACCGTCCTGGGTATCTTTAACGAATCTAAAAACCGATGCACAGTGACAGCTCTTGGAGCAATCAGGTATTTTTGCCTCAACGGAGCTTCAGCATTTCCGATGTACCCGACTATTTCCTCAAAAGTCGGAGTGAGTTCAAAATCGAAGAAGTGGAAGACATTGTGTGCCGGGTCCTAGCAGGTGACCAAAGCTCTTATGATATCCCCCGAGGCTGGATTTCCAACAAACCCGTAAGACCTTTTAGATATTTCTTGACCTCATCTTGCCCTTCACCACCTAAATCATCCCACCATAGCCGCAACTTGAAAGGGATTTTAGTCATTATTGAAAAAGGTTCATTTTGCATCGTGCTCATCCTGCACATTTATTAAGGTGATTAAGAAATAAAATTTATTTGACTCAACAAATTGACTATTTTTTTTAATTTTCACAGATTAAAAGGAAGACCCGGTTCCGCACACGGCTTTTCAGCACTTCGGGGACGAAGATTTTAAAGTTGGGTGAGTCAACCGGTCAAAAATCAAAAAATGACTAAAAGTGGCCGTTTATGCAAAGTCAGCCTTCCGGCGTCCCTTTCGGGAACATTCGACTATTCTTGCCAAAAATTGCATCGCCCGACTTATTTATGTTGACCATTAAAATTTGACATTTTTGGCTATTTTTGTAAAAGGGGAGGTTGGACCCGATAAGGGTTGCCTACGTATCCCGCACCCTGTGAGAATCAAACCGGCGTAGTTCGGGTCGATAAAACAAACTTCTTTTGAAAACCAGACTCTTTTCATTGGCAAATAAAACTTGTATATTTTTTTTTTCAAAAATTCGGCAGAGTTTCGACACTATTTGGACATTGTTTTTTTTAAAAAAAAAAAAACACAGGCGATTAACTCTCTTTAACCCTCATACTGCTATTTCTCTTTCCTCGAAAGTCGGTCAGCATGCAAGTTCGAATCAAATAAATGCATAAGTAGAAGCAAGTAAGATGCATCAGGATGATCATTTTCATTTTTTGGTACACCTGTCCTAGACAGACCCAACCCCTGTGTTAAGCCTCCAAAGTCAAATGCACGTGATGCAAACAAATGTTCCTACTAGGGATCCGGCATGAAGCTGAGTTATTCTAGGTTCATAACTTGGGTTTTGTTCTAGACTATGTACTCGAGCAGACAACTCGAGTCGAGGAGGGGGCTACGTACCGGGAACCAAAAGGCCATCCGGATTAGAAACTTGTCCGGCCTCTTTCTTATTTAAGGTATTGACAATAATAGAATAGGGATTCTCGACCAACAAGCTCAACCTCGGAGGCAAGAAGAGTAGGGTTCAGCACAGTTTATATACAGTTCAGATAATATCAAAGCGGTAAAAGCATCATTTAGCACATTAGGCCCAAACATGTAACCGAATCAGATAAAGCCAAATATAACAATTTATCTAAGCTCGAATTTTGAACCCTGAACCAGAGATTCTAGGTTACTCCCCAGCAGAGTCGCCAGAGCTGTCACACCTCCTTTTTCACCTACACCCTGTAAGGGGGGCGTAAAAGGGAGTTTTTCCAATTAAAGGACAATTGAAACGGGATTTTATTTAAAGAGTCAGAATCGCCACTTGGGAGATTTGTGGTGTCCCAAGTCACCGGTTGAATCCCGAATCGAGGAAAAGAATGACTCTGTTTAACAGTCTACGTGCCAGAAATCCGGATAAGGAATTCTGTTAACCCGGGAGAAGGTGTTAGGCATTCCCGAGTTTCGTGGTTCTAGCACGGTCGCTCTACTGTCATATTCGGCTTAATTATCTGATTTTATACAATTATGAACCTATGTGCAAATTTTAACTGTTTACCGCTTTTGTTATTATTTATTCAAAGAATTGCAACGTGTGAGAATGCATCTCGAATTGCGCCACATAAATGTACCTGCAATTTTCGCTACGTTCCAACTTCATTGAGATTTGGATTTGGGTCACATAAATGTGCACCCGAGTTTAGGAAGATAACATTATTAAATTCGCGCCTAAAGATACTAACGCGTTGTTATTTTGAGAAAAGCCGTAAAGTTTGCTATGCGGCCTGTCTCGAAATCTAAGCGTTTGAAATAACTGTCCGTTGAGGGCCCCACAGTTTGTGTATTCTTGTTTGTCGAGGCTCGTCTCATTCATGGTTTTTTTAAAGGAATTTGCAACGTCATGGAAATGCATCTCGAACCACGTCACAATCAATGTACCCGTGATTAACGACACATTTCGATTTCCTTGAGATTTGCATTTGGGTCACATAAATGTGCACCCGAGTTTAAGAAAGTAAATTATTAAAAGTATGCGCCTAATAGTGACTAACGCGTTATTACTTTTGGGAAAAAGGTCGTGAAATTCGCTAAGCGGCCGATCCCGAGTTCTAAGTAATTAAAATATATACAATCGTGAGGGCCCTGCAATCGTTGAGTTTTACTAGGCGAGGCTCATCTCGTTTATTTGAAAGGACAATCCTAAAGTGACTACATTTTTTTTCTCTTATTTATCTTTAAAGGAATTTGAAATCCTACTCAATCAACTTAATTCGCAAAGTTCGGTACAGTAAGATTTGTTATAACTAGGGTTCATGGGTGCATGAGTTCAAATCATTCAACGGATTTGGGCCTTTCTACAGTCCGTGTAAGGAATCAGTACAAACGCCAGCTTGGGCCCAAATGTGAGCCCAATTAAACAACGGCTGAGGGCAAGGGCCCAAGTCAAAACATCAGTTGCATGAATAAAACGCGAATATTACTCCTACTCATTCTACTGTTCGTTATTTACATATAGGAAGTGGCTTATATCATGCATCAAGTCCAATTGGGTTTAACACTACCTTTATTAACGCCAATCCGGGCAACCAGTACCCTTAATCTGAATTACATGTTCCTGCTTCAAAACTAGTGAGCCATTACCAATTGTTTTGAGAAATCTGTGATTACTTAATAGCAGAACAACACAATCAGAAATGCTAAAATCATAATTGACGCCTACGACTGGTGCTATCTAACAATGCTAGTCACATTTACAATCTTCTCTTCTTTTCAATTGCTGCAGTGATATCGGAATTATCAAATGGTGTGCAAGCTAAATACTCAGAACTAATAGAACCTAATCTAACAACTATAGCTTCCAATTGGTTTTAACAGTCCATTAAGCTCGTTCTTAACTACAGGGATCTATATACTACATCAGTGACTGAATAATTTAAATACATCAATCATATAGAAACCAAAACAAAATTTCAACTCTTCACGTATATTCGAACTCCATGTTTTTAGCTTACAAATGCTAGAGTTACAATTGTGTACCTTGTATTGGAATACAAGAAGAAGAAGAAAAGGATCAGCAGCAGCAGTAGCAAGACAATACAGCAGAATGACACCAGTAACCAATATCTAGTATCAACTCAGGAAAGCCAGTTGAAAAAAAATTCCCAACAATACCAACAACAACACAAACACCCAGTAATTGAACAAGCTGAGCTCGGATAAGGTCAGAAGCAGAATCAATGGACTGCCAAATAGATTCAACAATCAAAAGGGCAAGAACCAGTGCTTGGAATCTATATTCTGCCTAGAACTCAATGGAACAGTATCTTTCTCTTAAACTCTCTCTTAGAACTAATTCAAAACTCAAAATGTTCCTCTCAGATTACTTTTTCCTCTCTTCAGATTTCCCTCCAGATTTTCAGAAAATCCTCTTATCCTCTCCCAAAACTCAGCCCCCTCTTCTGCCTATAAATGACTCTATTTATATCCAAACACTGACCCTGCCCCCCTACCTTATCAGATTTTCTGCCCATCATCTTCCCTTACAGCCCATTATCAAGTGTTTTGTTCCCCACTACACTTGTCTTTTCTTTATTTAAATTTAAATAGATATGGGCACCTATTTCTTAATACATTTTCTTTAAACCTTTTCCCCACCATTATGTCTTGTTCCCCATTAGCACTAAACAATTGTATTAGTTTAATGGTATTTTAATACTTAGTGGACAGAACACTCAAACTACCCATTTCTTTCTATTTTCAATTCCCAAATTACCCCTAAAACCCCTTTATATTACTGCCCCTAATACAATCTATTCATCCGTATTAAAACCTTTTAACTCTAAAATCTGTTCAAACTAACAATGATTTAAAAATCTGACTAACAGCTATAACAAATTCTCCTAACAACTGAATGACTAAGGTTGAGTTCCCATTGAAACCCATGGACTGAATTTAAATCACAACACAGAACTCAACAAAATCATTATAACTGAAACTGAAAATTGAATCAAAATGAACATGAATGCAGGTAACATGAATGCAGGTTCATTGTCAGCCTATTGACAATACCCTGAAGCTAAGTGTCCACAGATCAAGCATACACAACAACCATTTGACGAACTTGTTGGTTTACAAACAAGAACGAATTAATCGACGAAAACTAATTAACCGATTGCCCACAACAATTGACATCAATCAATCCGAAATAGATAATCAGGCAATTCAAGTAACATTGACAAGAATAGGGATTTGTAATAAACTTAACTAATCGACGAAACTTATTTGAACCGATTACACAACCTATAATTATACACAATAAAGAACAAAAAAAAATAACAAAACATGAAAAATAAACAAAGAAACAGAAGAAATACCTCCGAACTCAGACCTATCTCTCACTCGTTTGAAGTTTTAACTTGATTCTGAAGCCGAAAAGGACCTTAATTGAGTGTTCTCGACTGAGAAGACACGACTAAGGTCGATTACGACCTCAGTTTTCTACTGCGTATCGCTCCCTTAACCTGGTTCTTTTAGGGTCCATCAAATGCAAGCTTCACTTCTAATTTGAGAGTCAACCAGTTTAGAAGGGATTCGAGGGAAACGGGCATGGGATTTGTGGTGAGGGAGTCAAGGAAGCTATTGGGTGTTGGGTTAAGGATGGTTTGGAGGTGGCGCCGCCACCAGGGGATCTTGTGGCGGCGCTAGGGTTCCTGGCTCAAAATCAACGTTCGAGTGACTGGGGCTAGATTCGAAGGAAGGGGAGGGTGGATTTGGAGAGAAGAGGTCATAGCGGAGCTGTGGTGTAAAACTGGTGTCGTTCAGATGAACTAGGGTTAGGGACGGGGATCTTCGATCGAATATTCGAGAGGTTGTAGGATAATTTGAAGGATAAGGGTTATGGATCTGGAGTAGGGAGGTCAAGGGGAATCGGTGGTGTAAAGTTGGGGTCGTTTCGACCACCGGAACTGCCGTGAGGCGATTTCCGGTAGGCGGTGCACGATGGCAAGAGGCGGGGGTATGTTTGGTCTCTGAAAGTTAGAGACGAAGAGGTGAAGGGGCATGGATTTGGGGGGGGGGGCTGGGTAGGATATTAGGAATATATACGGTCTGAGGGATTTAATCCTGGCTGTTAGATCAATTAAGATCAACGGCTAGGATCAAGGAACTAATCCAATACGATGTCGTTTGGTTTAGTGTTGGGGTCGGGGTCGATCCGGGTAGCGAGTCGGGTATGGGGTTACGGGTGAGGGTGGAGTGATCTGGACCGTTGATCAAGTGAGATCAACGACCCAGATTGAGAGTGACAAAAACGACGTCGTTTGGACGGTCGTATTGCCAGCCTAATTGGACCGGGTAAAAAGGGTATTCGGACTGGGCTATAAGGGGTTGTTTTGGTTTGGGCCTGGTCTAACTAATTCAAAACTGGCCCAGTCCGACTTCTCTTTATTTCTTCCTTTTCTTCTATTTTCTTTTCAATTCCTAATCAACAACTAAAACTCCTAATTATAAAATTGACAATTAGCTAAAACATTAACTCTTAATAATAGCTATCACACGAAGTTAAAGGTAAAATCACACAATTCGAACATTAAATGCAAAGTACATATTTTTTTTGGTGATTTTTCTATTTTTGTAAAACAAACTTGCTTAATTAAATCCTAAATTGTAAAATTAAATCCTAATTTGCAAAATTAAATGCTAAATGCACATGCAACCCATATTTTGTACTTTTCTCATTTAAAGTAGATACAAACATGCGCAGACAAAAATATAAATAAATCGCAAACAACACAAAACCATTTTGTTTTGAATTTTCGGGAGTAGTTCTCATAGGGCAAAAATCACGTGCTCACAGTACTTGTGCCAAAACCTCCGATTCGTCCATTCCAACAATCAGCCCTCTAGTCCCACAATGTCGTAGGTGTATCATAGTGCCTCTGTAAAAACTTGGTGAAAACAAGTGTAATAGGTGGTGGATACCGACCTCGCAACCGGCCAATTCCGCATATTTTGTCAGCATCAAGAAACCTTTATACAAATACGGGGATAGCTATGCTAGGCAGACATTGTAAAATTGGCAAAATTCTTCCGCCAGTGGGAGAAAAGGGAGAGTATAACCTATTAAGAAAGGGTAGACATAAAAGGTACAGTACCTAGGTTGATGGACCTACACGATGTCACCACCAGTCGGCACTATCTCGACGTGAGACGGGATATGGTTTGTAGATTGGAGCTCAGCTATATGAGATAGCTCGGTCTCGGAGATCACCTGAATGGGAGTGGGAGCATGTTTGTTGTAGAAATCTCTTCTGGACAAGGGGTTTTTGGGAACTATCTTCTCCACGGTAGGAAATCTCTCATCCTCTTTAGCTACGAGATCCTCATCACCGGAAGGAGGAGCCACCGACAACGGAGTGGCGTCAGAAATTTTATCGTGAATACGAAGGTTCTGTGACATCTCAATGATAAAAGTTATGCTACTAAACCTGAAGAAAGAGGTAACGTCTAGGTAAGAAGGAGAAAAATAGAATCGTGAAAGCAAAGCCAATAACAAGAACTGCAAAGAAGATCGAAGGAAAATAGTGTTCATGCAAGGAAAAGGATGGTGGAAACTTCTGAAAAATGAAATCCCCATTTATTTATAAGGCTGGATGGCATGAAATTAAGGAAAAGGATTGTTAATTGCACCAAAATCGAAGCGATAGGCACACATATGCTGTCTTAGGAAGGTGCGTAATGGTGACGCGCGTGGCTGTGTTGTCACCCCATGGAAACCACACCAATCATGACTCCACTGGTTGTGTCGTTCGCTCGATCTTGGTCGACCCAGCTTATTCAATAACCAAATTCTCCCGAGTCAAAGGAAACTCATGTCCTCTTATTAAGGGCGTGCAGGGCCATGACCTCAACAAGTAGAGGGACTAGCTATATAGGTCCAAATTTGCAACTCGGTGATAATGGATAAGTAAGATAAAGGACGGGTTCGACCATGATATAACGACTGAAGGTTACTCTCACAAAGGCTGGTGCCAAAAGCGGGCAGCCGAGATGAGAAAATAACGGTAGCATAGGTTCAAAAGTTATTCTTTATGCTGTACTTTTTAGGGTTTTTGGGGAATATCCCTTATAAATAGGAAGATATAGGGAACAAAAGGGGATCATCTTCACTTTTTGGTAAGAACATATTGTAAAGAGTTGACAAAAAATAATATCCAAAAGATGTCTTATTCATTGATTTAGTCAAGCACACGTTATTGAGATTTTGTTCACCAAACCAAAAGATTCCGCATCCCTCTTCATCTCTCTTCTTTTCAACGTCGTTGACAAAAGAAAGGAACACTCCAATCATATAATAATTGGGTAGTAGATCCTCTGTTATTACACTTACTTCCATTATCTACATTTATTACACATTCATGCTATCATATTCATTGCCAATCATTGAGTATTAAATATGTTATTTAATACTCTTGAGCACCACTCGTTTTACAAGTATTCAGTTACATTCGGTCTAGAATTTATTAAGTTCGACTAAAACTCGCCCTTTAATTCATCATTAGTTGGTTTAACTGAAAGGTTTAACACTTTGTTTTGGTCAAACAGGCACGTTCACCTGAATTGTGTACCTCAACACTTGCAACAACTCTCTTTCCTTTGGTGAACTTAAACTTTGGTGGAAAATCATGAAGCTTGTAGCACTTGTCAATCAATTGTCTAGGTTTCTAACAATACTTATGAAGCAAATATGACTTGTTCTGATCAAAGCTAACCTTCTAGACAAATTACTTGAGAGGATTGTTAAATGAAGGAGGTTTTGCGTAAAGTTTGTTATTAAGGTTGGCAAAAAAAGAAGCTGAATTTGTGTGAAAATATGAAGAAAGTGACATGCTTTTGCCTGTCATCCTTAAGAAGGATGTTGTAGTTAATGTCAAGTGATGGAGGAGGCTGCATCATGAGCAAATTTCTCTTCACACCAACATAGGTCCCATTGAGTGTAACGGTCCGATCGGTCATTTTGTGTATGAGTCTCGTTTTTCCTTTAGGAGCTTTATGTGTGTGTATTTATGGTTATGTGACTTGCGGGGATGGTTGGTTTCTTTTCAGGGAGGTTTTGGACTAGTTTGGAATAATTGGTTCTCAATTTGGAAGCTTAGGTTGAAAATATTGATCGAGGTTTGACTTTCGTGAAAACGACCCCGGAATGGTATTTTGATAGTTCCAATAGGTTTGTATGGTTAGTTTGGATTTAAGCATATGCTCGGAATTAGATTTAGAGGTCCCTAGGTTGAATTGGCTCTTTTTGCCAAAAGTTGGCAATTTGAAAGTTTAGAAATGCCCTAAGTTTGACCATGGTTTGACTTTTGATTATTGGGTTTAAATTTTGGTTTCAGGACTTGGAATAAGTACGTATTGTTATTTAGAACTTGTCTGCAAAGTTTGGCATCATGCCGAATTGATTTGGCAGGAATCAGATGCTTGGTTGTATTTTTAGAAGTTCTTGAGTTCATGTCGATTTCTCTGTGTTTTGGTGTCCCATTCGTGGTTTTATACATTATTTTGATGATTCAAGTGTTCTAGCAAGTTAGTATGATGTTTATGTACTTGTGTGGATGTTTGGTGTGAAATCTTGGGGGCTTGGGTGAGTTTTGGATGTGTTTCGAGTAATTTTGAGTTGCCTTCAGTTTTTGCTAGTGTTGTTGTTCTCGCATTTGCGAGATTCTTCTTGCTTTTGCAATGTTCGTACAAGGGACCGGTTTTGCATTGCGGAGCTGGGCTCACATTTGTGGCAGGCTCTGGGTTAGCATATGTGGACCCTTAATAGCATTTTTGATGGCTTGTCCTTGGGGGATTTTTGCATTTGCGAATATTGAAGTCACATTTGCAACATTATGCTGGGCTGGGGAAGTTTGCTTTTGTGAACCTTTTATCATATATATGATGATTACAGAGGCATCTAGGCTTCGCATTTGCGGACCTGAGGTCGCTTTTGTGGTAGTCGCATTTGCGAACCTCTAGTCGCAAATTCAATATCTGCAACTTGTTTATTGCTAGTTATTATGTACTTAGTCTCATTTTATCATATTTTGGGCTATAGATTGGTGGGAGGCAATTTTTGGAGGGGATATTCATATCTAGCTATTGGGTAAGTGATTTTGACTCAATTCCAATATTTTAACTTGATTTCTTATGGATTTTCACTTCAATATAATGGGATTTAAAAGGAAATTTGGGGATTTTTTTACTATGTTATGATAAATGAAAATTTGAGATTTGAGGGTCGAGTTAGACTCAGATTTAAATATCAAATACATATTTGGACTCCTAGAGAGATGGGTAGTCAAGATCTACCCTTCGACTCAGATTTTGAACGGGCAAGTCCGGGATTGACTTTTGTTGACTTTTAGGAAAATGTATGAAAATCTTAAATTTGTTAATTGACACAGGTTTTTCTTGCACTGTTTGATAATATTAAATCTTTTTTGATAGATTTGAGCCGAGCGACGGTAAATTTTAAAGAAAAAACTATTTTTGAGTATTGATTTGGGCAATTTGAGGTAAGTATCTTGTCTAACCTTATGTGAGAATACCCATTAGGATTTGGCTTAATTTTTTAACTATGTTATGTGTAAACGATATGTTCACAAGGTGATGAATGTGTACACGGATGTATGCATGCCGTATGATCCGATTTGACCCGAGGTTGCTCTTATTGCCTTGTTTTGCTTGGGAGATCTCTGCACTACGTGTTTTCGCTTGGTTGTTTACTTGAGTTTATGTTCCATGCTAGAGATCATGTTTTAGGATTGTAATTCCTTAATTGGCAAATTGGGCGTTTGTGAGATTGTTGCTAATGTGAGTTAGTTAAATTCATGCTCATATGTTGAACACCTATCTACATTTCCTTTATTAATTTGTCCTTGTGCACTGCCTTGGCATATTGTGAGTTTATGTCTTGATGACACTTGTTGGCATGCTGTGTTGTTATGAATATGGAACATGTGGACTTGTTGGGTGGATTATTCGGGTGTTTGCACAAGGTTTCTATCATGATATTATTATTATTATTATTATTATTATTATTATTATTATTATTAATATTGCACATGCGATGAGATAAGACGGGTTATATCGAGATTACGCATGTGGCGTGACAAGGTGAGATAATTATTAAAATGTGTGTGGCGAGACAACACGGACATTTATTTTACCGTTGTGCATGCAGTGACATGAATGTGTCTATGTGGGGATAATACGTGATGGCTTGGGGGAGTTTACAGATGATGTTTGTGTGGTGGTAAAAAAAGGGGATATTCTTGTTTGTGCTTACGACTTCTTTGTGTGTGTCATGCATTTATATATGATTTGTTGTGTGATTTCTAATATGTCAATCTATGTCTCTGCTATTACTTGATGTGTTGGTTGTCAAGATGGATTCACCTACATGGAGTTATCTGTAATTTATTTGATTCTTGAAAGGTTCGCTTGAACGAATTATTAGAAAATTGATACGGAATGTGATTATATTATGGCACGAGATTTTTGTCGTGAAAGCGTGACTTATATTATGGCACGAGATCTTTGCCTTGCAAGTGTGACTGATAGTGTGGCACGAGGTCTTTTCCGTGCGAGGGTGATTGGTAATGTAAAACAAGGTGCCATATGTGTGCGATTTATTTGATGACTCATTTTTGAAACTGAGACTTTACTTATATTAAGTTATTATCACTTATTCTGATGAGGTTTAACTGTTGCCTTCTATTCTTCTTCTTGTTGCCAACCAATGATATATTGTACAGGTTATTTTACTAGTGGGTGTCTTGATTTGAACTTTGTCGCTACTCCACCGAGTTTAGTCTTGATACTTACTGGGTAATGATTGTGGTGTACTCATACTATGCTTTTGCACATTTTTTGTGCAGATCCAGGTACCTCAGAGCGTGTTGGTCGTCAGTGAGCTAATTCTGTGTTGCTGGGCAGACTTCAAGGTATACCTGTGTTCCGCTTGCCGACATTAGAGTCAACTCCTACTATTTCCTTTCTACTGTTTATAGTACTTCAAACAATTCTGTATTTTAAGACTCATTATGCACCTCTTGTAGAACTTATGATTCAGTATTAACGAGTTTGAGATTATGATTGTTGTATTTGATATTGGCTATGTTTTGGGACACTTTCTCAGTTTGAAAATTAAGTTGTTATATTCTCTTTGGTATTATTGTATGATAAGCTTACCTAGTCTTAGAGACTAGGTGATATCACGATCCTTAAGGTGGGATTTTGGGTTGTGACATTGAGCCCCATGAGGAATTGGTTAAGTTTGTTTTCCTCATCCTCCTTTTGAAGACTAGTCTTAGCAATGTGCAATGATTGATACACATAAACCTTGTGAGCACGTGATTTTTTCCCTATATGAAATACTCCTATAAAAATCCCAAGAAAATAGATTTTGTTAATTATTTACCATTTTAGGAATTTTGTAGAATTTTATTTAATTGTTTGCAATTTTGAGCACGTTTAAGTTTTATTTAAATCATGAAAAATACCTAAATATCAGGCATTGCATTTTGGATCTAATTTTACAATTTTAGATTAATTGGTAAATTAGTGTTTTACAAAAATGAAAAAATCACGAAAAATAACTAATTTTTGCATTTTTAATTTTGAGTTTCGAAATTTGGTAGTTTTCCTTTTAGTTTGGTATTTAATTATTTGTGGTAATTGTTATTTAGAGTTAACTAATTTAATTTAGTAGGATAATTTGTATTAGGAGTTAATTTAGTTTTTTTTTAATTTTGAAAAAAAAGAGGGAGAAAAAGAGTTTTGAAATAAATAAAAGGAAAAAGAAGTGAAAAGAATTGAATTTTGGGCCAAAATTTTAAATTCCCCAAGCCCAAATTGATTAACCCGTCCAAATAGCCCCAAAATCTGGCCTAGTTCTGCCTTTACCCGACCTCATCACCTCACTCAAGCCAAACGACGCCGTTTCATGCCTTTAAATCAGGACCGTCGATCTCACTTGATCGGACGGTCCGGAACTGATCTCCCTCTGATATATAACTGTCCAAATGTTCACCCCCTACCCCCTTTTCTCTCTCACCCCAGCCTAACAAAACCCTAAAGCGGCCCTTATCTCCACCCGCCACCAGTGGCAGCGCCACCGCAAATCACCACCAAAAATACACCCCTGAATCCTCTCCACCACCCAACCCCGAATCTCCAATCACCTTCCCTAAAAACTCCTTGGAACGTCTCGAACCTTTATCCAAAAGAGAAACCCTAGTGCCGCCCTTGTTTTCTCCGGTGGCGGCGCCACCTCTGACCGACCCCAAATCAACACCCCAAAGGCCTCACATCCTCCTCTTTCCGAACCCTCACTCCTTTTCCCTCGAATTTTTCCAGAACCTCTCGAATCTTAAATCTAAGTTCGAACCCTAAAAGTTCAAAATCAATTTCCGTTGAACCCGATGGCATGCATCGACTCAGGCCTTTATTTTTCATGATTAGAAGGTTGATTCTCTACAAAACTGATGTTGTTCGTTTGTTCTTGACGAAGAACAAGTGATTAGCATCAGTTTCGTGTAAGTCAGGATGTCAAGTGTGATTTCAAGTTTAGGCGGTGAGTTCTCTCCATCTTTCTGTCCATTTTGTTTTATTTTTACCTCTTATTCCTCTTCTTTTCTTCTCCCTTCCTTCGGTTAAGTTTTCACCTTAATTGAAACTCGACCAAGTTTTTGGGCCTAGATTGATTTGTGTTCGTTTGTTCCACGCTTTCCCTTTTCACATCTTTAAAGCTTTCTTTGTTTCCTGGTCTGCTTAGTGTTATTAGTGGCACGTTTAAACCTCTGATTTTCCCCTTTGATTTTAGTCTCATTAGTTTTGTTTAATTAGGTTTATTTTGATTTAATAACCTAGTTTATTCTATGCCCATTTGTGTTCATTAATCAGTCAGTTGATTCAGATTTTAATTGTTGAAATCATTTCAGTGTTTGTGTTTTTCTGTTGCTTACAGAATGTAGTTGGATTAGCTTCTTGTTTGGGCTTTAGGTTGTTTCTGACCCATTTGCAAAAAGAAAGGTAGCCCGTTCATTTTTGGTTTAAGCTATTGGGTCAATTTGACCCATTTGGGTCCCCGAAGTAAAAAGCAGGGGTTCAAGGGGTAGTCTAGGAATTCTAGGTGAGGGAATCTTTAATAACTGAATGGGAAGCTGCCTAGAAGGTGAGGGTTGGGACTATTTTGAAAACTGATTTTTAAAGCTTAGGGTATTTGAGCAAAAATGGAAATATCAACAGGTTTAAAGTGCAATAACTGAATTTATTCTGCTGCCCAAAAAGCTTGCCTATAAAGGCATCCCTTTCTTCATGCTCAAGGCAGAAAGGTGAGAGAAGAAAAATCTTGAAAAAAAGCTGAAACAGCTAAGTCTTGAGAATTCTGAAATAATAATGAATTTTCCTGCAATTCTTAGTTGAAAACTGCTCAAAATTCTGCTTGGTTTTTGGTTTTCTGATCCTCATTGTTTAGTTTAAAACAACTGAAAACATCAAAGTCTTGCATCTGAGTAAAATGGCTCGAATTTGGGTTTGAATCATTTGGATTGTGGTTTCTGAAGTCTGGATTTTGTTTGTCGTGTATCACTGTTCCATAGCTTGCTTTGTGTTGTTTTTTTTGGTTTCCTATTGCCGGGTCACTGCTGTTTGCTGCTCTCTCACACTCTTGGCTTTTCTTTGGCATTTTCCAGGTATATTTTGGAACCATGGACTTTACTTAATTGTAACGCAAATAGTCTATGGCCCTTTAAAGACTAAGTTTAGAAATACTTTGATAGAATAATTTGAGGCGCGCCGTGCCAAATAAAAGCCTAAAATGCATGACCCTCATTTAATTAATTTTAATCCTTTAGAAATCGAGGTGTGTCATTTAGTCGAATTTTCCGTGGCCCATCACAAATTTGAAAGTGCGTAGTTGCTTTAGGCGCGTAATTTAAATTAATTTCCTTAAACTCGGGTGTGCATTTCATGTGACCCAATCAAAATCTCAACAACGTTCAATAAAATGTGTCGTGGACCGCGGGTGTATTTATGTGGCATGGTTCAAGACGTGTTTTAAATAACGTTGAAGTTTCCTAAAATTAATTAAAAGCGGTTATTAAGTTTAAAAATGTACCAGAGTCTATAACATGTATTAAAATCAGATAATAAGCCAATTGTAATAGTTTAAGCGACCGTGCTAGAACCAAGGAATCCGAGGGTGCCTAACACCTTCCCTCGGGTTAACAGAATTCCTTACTTAGAATTTTTGGTTCGCAGACTTCAAAAGAAAAGTCGAATTTCCTCGATTTGGGATTTAAAATAAACCAGTGACCTGGGACACCAAAAACAGACCATCCCAAGTGGCGACTCTGAATGAAAAATAAATAAATAATCCCATTTCGAATAATATCACTTAAATTGGAAAAATTCCCTTATATCCCTCTCGGGGGTGTAAAAAGAAGGTGTGACAGCTCTGGCGACTCCACTGGGGATTGAACCCAGAATCTCTGGCTCAGGGTTCAAGAATTAGAGCTTAGAATAGCTGTTATGATTGACTTTATCTGTTATCTGATTTTCCTACATGTTTGAGCCTAATGTGTTAAATGCTTTTACCGCTTTGATATTCTGTGAACTGTATATAAACTGCTACAAAACCCTTCCTCTCTCTGAGTCTTCTAAATCATGGAGAAGGGTGCACTTCATGTGATTTCTCTTCTGTCTAGAGTCTTATCCCATTTTAGAATGAGGTTCGGATAAGTTGCTAAGGTGGTGAATCTTCTGTATTCTCGGTACGCTGCCCCCCCCCCCGCCTCGAGTTATCCGCTCGGGTAAGCCAGGTCTAGAACAATAAACCCAGGTTTTAAACCTAGTATAACAAAACCTCATGCCGGATCCCTAGTAGGAACGTTTGTTTGCATCATGTGCATTTGACTTAGGAGACTCAACACATGGGTTGGGTCTGTTTAGGACAGGCATACCCGAAATGAAAAGACCATCTTGATGCATCCTACGTGCTACTTGTGCATTTATTTGCTTCAGATTTGCGTGTTGACCGGCTTGTGGATAATAGAAGAAATTGGGAAAAGAAAATAACAGTGTGAAGGCTCAGAGAGGTAGTTACTGGTTTTGAAAAATCTGTGTAAAAAATATACCGAAACTCTGCCAAAATTTTAAAAATTAGTTGGTTTTCATTTTTGTCAAATCTGCCCGAACTACGCCAGTTTGATTCTCACTGGATGTGGGATACGTAGGCAACCCCCATCGGGTCCAACTTCCCTTTTGCAAAAATAGCCCAAAAACAACAAAATTTTATTTTTATCACAAATAAGCAGAGTGATGCCATTCTTGTTTGAAATAAGCCGAATGTCCCAAAAAGGGCGCCGAAAGGCTATTTTTGCAAGAACAACCACTTTGGTCATTTTTATTTTTCGACCGGTTAGCAGGAACAACCTTAAAATCTTCTTCCCCAAAGTGCTGAAAGGTCGTATCTGCAAAATCGGGTTTTATTATTTTTTTGTAGTAAAATTTTGAAAAAATGGTTTCACTCTTTTGGGTCAAAATGAGTTATTAAATCACCTTAATAAATGTGCACGATGAGCACAAATGAAATTGAACCCTTCACAGCCCTTAAAGAGATCCCCTTACAGCTCCACATGTGGTGGAATGATCTAGGAAAAGGCAGTAGAGAAACCGTGGTAAAGGTTTTGGGATGTCTCGTCGGACTATTGAACATCAAGCCAAGGTTGGACATAATTGAAGCTTTAGTACCTTTTTGGGACCCAACTCGCAATGTGTTCCGTTTCTCTGACTTTGAGCTCACACCCACACTGGAGGAAGTTGCGGGTTATGCGAGCCTTAATGGAAACTTTAGAAGTCGATATCCATTGTCACCAAGACCGGTATCTCCCCACATATTTCTGGATTTGTTGAGTATTAGTCGGGATATCCAGGATGGAAATGTATCTGAAGGTTTTTTCACTCTCCAATTCTTGTACCAACACTATGGTAACCCCCGAGGTTTGAAGAGCCGATGGTCTGACCCATGTCAAAAATAAAGACAAATGGGAGGCCAGGCAGGGTTTGGCTTTTATAGTAACATTCTTTGGTGTTGTGGTATGCCCACAAAAAGATGGTAATATAGAGGTAGGTCTCGTAGGAATGATCGATATTGCAATCAAGAAAGCCAACAGCACTGTGGTTCCCCTGATCTTATCTAAAATTTACCGAGCCTTGACTATCTATCGGTAAGGAGGAAAGTTCTTCCAAGGCTGTAATCTGTTACTACAATTATGGATGTACGAACATCTCTGCCACCGGGTTGGGTATATGAATTACAGTATGACCGGTTTGAGTTGCATTGAAGAATTTGAAAGCTGAGTAGTGGGTATTGAATTCCCTGAGGGTACTAAAGCTTGGTTTGCACATTTGAGCTCCTTGACCGCCATTAAAATTGAGTGGGCATTCGGATGGCTTCTCGTCACCGAAGCAGTATACATGTCAGCTGAAGTGTGTTATCTCCTCCTAATGGGCATCCGGAGCATCCAGCCATATGCCCCCCACAGGGTTTTGCACCAATTGGGAAGATTTCAAACCGTTCCCCATGATGAAGATTTGAGTAAACATGTCATTGAATTGGGCGCAAAAGCCGTATTTCTAGAAGGGAGAATTCTCCAGGTGTGGAATGAATGTAGATTTCTTGAACCTAAGACTATGGTGCGGGATCTAGCTAGAGGTGAAGTAGACCCCAAGTACATTATTTGGTTTGGTAAAAGGTTCTAGATTCCGGAGAGACCTGCTAAGAGAGCTCATGTTCAGCAATTCACCAACGACTTGCAAGAGCATTGGGGCTGGTTGGCAAGAGAAGAAAGCTACAGGGCTAAAATAAGCCAGTTGGAAAGGCAGGTCATGGACCTTCAGTTTGAAAATGGTTTGCAAGCTGCCGCAGATAAAGGAAAAAAGAAAAAGCTAACTCAAGAAAATCAAGCCCTCAAAGCTTAAATCCGGAAGATGAAAATAGATGCTAGAAACCCAGAAAGAAGCCGAGCGGATGAAAGGCTTATAAGCAGTCTGAAAAAGAAAGCCCTTGAGTGTCAAGATGACTTAGAAAAGTCTGAGGCCAGTCTAGAAAAAGCCCGGGCTCAATTAGCGGAAAATGCAAAAGGTCGAACACAACTGAAGAGAAACTATGAAGGGACAATCACTAGCCTGAGAAGAAAGGTAACTACTCTTGAGAATGAGGCAGCCAAGCATTCTAAAGACTTCAAAGCTGACAGGGAACACTGTTATGATTTAATGGCTCAGATGGAGGAAGGAATACAACAGTTGCAAAATCAACACCTTCATGACTCTCATGTATTAGAAGCCAGGAATCAGCAGATAGGGCGATTGCTACAGGAAAAGGGCCGAATCCGAGAGAGGATCAGAGCCATTGCTGACTACATTACCGTGAAGTGCCGAGCGTGCAAGGACATGACTCGTACCACCTTTTTTGCTGCAGTGATGACTTTCGTTCGCCAGATAATGAGTGATTTGGATCTGCTACAAGGGATCTCGCATATAGGCCCACGGCAAGACCGAATGATGTCCCGCGGGCCCCAGGAGCATTAATGTATTTCTGATTTTCACTTTAGTCTGTTTCTGTTAGAGTCTGTCAGTCTATTTTCGAGTCTGTATTTTCTTTCTTTCAGAGTCTGTTAGTCGATTCTTGAGTCTGTATTGTCATCTTGCTATTAGAGTCTGTTGATTTCCTTTTCAAGTTTGTTAGTTTTGAGTCATTATAATAAAAGCATTTTCTTTTTATGAAAATTTGAAAATCCCAAATTATTTTGTTATTTATTATCCCCAAAACTATGCCCGGTCTGATTCATGCAGGGTCATGATACGTAGGCAATCTCCATAGAATTCGACCATAACAAAAAAAAAGGGATAAAAAGGAAAGAGTGGGAGTGGAAATAAGGAAAATGGGAAAGAAAAACAAAAGCCGGAATGAAGCATGCAGTCGTTGCAAAACATGTAGAAATATATTTAACTGTATAGGTGCATCATACCCCCCAACGTGCGATTACCTGTCTATTATTTGTTCCAAACTAACCATTTGTTGATGTTACAACCAGCCCAGGTTTTATAGAAAGGTGGTTGGTTTTGTGGTAGTCTGGCTTTGCATCCATACTTCACGAGGTCGAAGGGAAGCGTTGAAATGTCTTCATAAATGACTCTGCCAACAGTTCCTATTGCGGATGAGAATCCGATCTCGGGCATCCCATCTTCAGAATCGGCAGTTGCTGATGAAAATAGGCTACTACGTCTCCGCATGATGGAAATATGGGACGCCTAGGCAAACGGAAGAGAACCACCAAGTACAATCTTTGGATTTCCCGAGCTTTTTCTCATGGCAGGTGGGACCTCCAACATCCCCATAAACTACCCAAACATACCACTAGGACACCCAACTATCTCGGCCCATTTTGTGGGAACACCTTCTGAGGTTCGCCCCCAGGTGTTAATGTCCGGTGCAGCCTCAAATATCTTCACCGCTCCACCTTGCTCGGACACGGCACAGCCTACACTGCCCAGGCCTGGTTTTGATCCCACAGCTTTCACCTTCCAAACACCCACATTCCCAATGGAACCTCCTCAGTTTCCCACTTATACTTACTCTCAACCACCCCGATATGAACTCACTGTGGGGAAAGAAAAGATCATCAAAACTCCCGAGCAAGAAGAGATTGCGAAAAAGATGAGGAGTATGGAACAGAGTCTCAAAAGCATACAGGGCTTGAGTGGACAGAAAAATGTATCCCATGCCGACTTATGTATGTTCCCTCATGTGCATCTACCATTGGGATTCAAAACCCCAAAATTTGAGAAGTATGATGGACACGGTGATCCTATTGCTCATCTCAAGAGATATTGCAACCAGCTGCGAGGAGCCGGTGGGAAGGAAGAACTCCTCATGGCCTATTTCGGAGAAAGTTTGGTCGGCATCGCATCTGAGTGGTACATGGACCAAGATATATCCCGTTGACATATCTGGGATGACTTGGCTAGAGATTTCGTCAGGCAGTTCCAGTACAACATTGATATTGCTCCAGATAGGAACTCATTGACAAACTTGAAGAAGAAATCCTCGGAAAGCTTCCGAGAGTACGCAATTAAATGGCGTGAATAGGCCTCCAGGGTAAAGCCTCCGATGGATGAGATTGAAATGGTCACAGTTTTCCTCCAACTCAGGAGGCTGACTACTTCCAAAATATGATGTCCGCAATGGGTAAATCATTCGTTGAAGTTATCAAGATTGGCGAAGGTTGAAAATGGGTCAAATTCTAAGCCAATCTGCTATCAGAGCTACCTCCCAAGCCATTCAGGGTGGGTTTGGAGGAGTGGTGAAGGGCAAGAAAAATGAAGAAACATCCATGGCAGCGGCGGGGGCAAGAAAACAGCGTACTCCCACATCCTTTTTCTCAAAAAGAACCTCGCAACACTACTACCCCCACCAAGACGTAGCCTATACGCCTCAGCCATACCCGATCATGAATGATCAACCTTATGTCTAGCCACAACAACAAGCCAACCACAACCAAGCTCCATTTCCTAGAAACTAGCCTCCTTACCAAAACCACTACAACCCCCGACCTCCACAAAATAATTTCCACCTTCGTGAACCACCCAAGAGGCCAAATTTTATACCAATTGGCGAATCCTACTCTAGCCTATTACCAAAGCTTGTTCACATGGGTCTGCTATAGCCTGTTCCTCAAACCAGGTAAGACCCAACATCACCCGCTTACAGAGCCGGTACCCGATGCGCCTATCACTCAAAGGCAGAAGGGCACGACACGGATGACTGTTGGACTCTGAAGAGAGCCGTGGAAAACTTGATAGAACAAAGGAAGATAGTGCTAAGGGATGAAGATATTCCTAATGTGACTAACAACCCGCCGTCGGCCCACAACAACGGGCCGATAATCAGAATGATTTGTGAGGACAAGGAATTTGACCCAGCATTGAAGGACATCATTCCCATCGCTGATGTACAAAAGAAACTAAAAGCTTCCCCGAAGCAAGACAAAGGGGAGAAAAAGAACAAAACCACCCCTCCAAAGTCAAAAAAGAAAGTTGAAGTGGAAATTGGGGCAATGCCTCAAAAAGATGTTGTCCTCTATGTCCCTCGAGGCAACAAAGAAAAGCAGGTGGATTTGAGCCCTCCCAGGAGATTTGAACTGAATAAGACAACCCAAATGTATGTGCCCAAAGGAGCTTATGTGATGCGGGGGCCAATTAATCTACCAAGGCTGAGTGAGCCTGTGGTTATTGGCCGCGCACCACAAAAGCCCATGACGGATCCTACCGTTGTGCCCTAGAATTACAACAAATCAGTGGTGACTTACAAAGGCAAAGAAATCTCAGGAGAAGTTCAAGAAAATAACCCGGCAGAAAAGTATTTCAATCCGGAAGAGGTGAACAATGCCACTAGAAAGCGCTTCCCATCTAAGAATCCCGTAAGTGCCGAAGAAGCGGAGGCCTTCTTTCAAAAGATGAAAATGGTGGATTATGAGGTGATCGACCAGCTTCGAAAATTTCCCGCACAAGTCTCCTTGTTATCTCTGTTGATGAATTCCACCGAACATCAAAAGGTATTGATCAATACCCTTAATGAAGCATATGTACCTGTTGAGACTTCTGTAGAGCAGTTGGAGAGAATGGCCGAAAGATTTTTCGCAATTAACTAGATCTCCTTCAGCAAAAATGACTTGCCCCCAGAAGAGGCCGCACATAACAAAGCCCTGCACCTGACAATCAAATGCGAAGGGTACATGTAAAAAGGGTTATGTTGGACGGAGGCTCTGGGGTAGACATTTGCCCACTCTCAACTTTCCAGCGTATGATAATTGGTACCGAGAGAATCCAACCCAAAAATGTCTGTGTACGTGCCTTCGATGGTATCAAAAGGGACACAATTGGAGAGATTGATTTGATTCTAACCATCGGCCTAGTAGACTTTGAAGTAACCTTCCAGGTTCTAGACATGGACATGTCCTACAATTTTCTCTTGGGAAGGTCGTGGATTCACGCAGCGGGGGCTGTGCCTTCTACTCTCCACCAGATGGTGAAGTTCGAACAAGAGGATCAGGAGATTGTGGTTCACGGGGAAGATGAGCAATCGATTTATCGGGACCCGTCAGTCCCATGTATTGAAGCAAGAGAAGGAAGTGAGCACATAGTCTATCAGGCCTTTGAAATCGTGGTCGCTGATCAGTGCGAAGAAGGAAAACCTTGTCCTCAAACCTTCCTTTCTAATGCATCAATCATGGTGGCCAAAGAAATGATCAGGCACGACAATAAACCTGGGAAAGGGCTTGGGAAATCGTTGCAAGGAATAACTGAACCTATCACCCCAACCTCCAGTGAAAGGTTCTTTGGGGTAGGCTTCCGGCCTACTCCAGCTGATGTAAGATGGGCAGATGATAGACGGAATAATGGTTGGGTCTTGCCTCAACCGGTGCTGCATCTATACAGAACCTTTGTCAAGCCAAAATATAATGAGGAAGAGGAGGATAAGGCCTTTACGACCGAAAAAATCGAAGAAATCTGTGGGGCCATGAGGAAGATACTGTATGAAGCCCACATGGTTCAACCAGGGGAAGGCTCAAGAACCGCTAAGGTGATGTATATGTTACCTAATGCCAAACTGTAGAATTAGAAGGCTACGCCATTCCTAATCAGGCGGGAGTCCCGGTAGAGCTGTCCTGCCACTTTTTCTGCATTACGAGTTATTCTAGGGTGTAACTCGGATATTTTCTTTAGTTTCCTGTCTTTTATTTCCAATGTAAACCCTGTTATCTTCAAATTCAATGAAATGAAATCAATATTTCATCGTTCATCTTTCTTTATTCTTTCTAATTTTGTTATTTTTCTCTTTTATTTCTTCTTTCAGTTCTAATAATGCGACTTTAAATAACATGACATGCTTGCGGACTTCATGCCTAGATCTAAACACGCTATCTAACTGTGAAGTAATGAACCAAGAACCAGAATATGATGAAGAAGATGCTTTTAGAGAAATAAATCGAGAATTGGAGCAGTTTGAGAATAAACCTAAGACAAACTTAAATGATACTGAGCCGGTTAATTTGGGTACTTCTGAGGAAATCAGGGAAACCAAGATGAGCATTCACACAGAAAAGAAAACCAGGGATGCATTGATCCAACTTTTGTTTGAGTTCAAAGTTGTGTTTGCTTGGTCATACGATGACATGCCAGGACTAAGTGTTGATTTGGTGGTTCATAAGTTGCCAACTTACCCCCATTGTCCCCCTGTCCAGCAAAATCAAAGAAAGTTTAAAACCGATATCAGTGACAAGATTAAAGAAGAGGTCACAAAATAGTTGAAAGCGGGGGTAATCCGAGTGCTTCGATACACCACATGGTTAGCCAATGTAGTTCCAGTGCCAAAGAAGGACGGGAAAATTTGAGTGTGTGTGGATTACAGAGATTTAAACAAGGCAAGTCCCAAAGATAACTTCCCTTTGCCGAACATCCACATCCTTGTTGATAACTGCGCCAAACATGAGATACAGTCTTTTGTGGATTGTTGCGCAGGATATCACCAGGTGTTGATAGATGAAGAAGATGCAGAAAAGATAGCTTTTACCACACCTTGGGGTACATGCTGTTATCGAGTCATGCCATTTGGTATGAAGAACGCCGGGGCAACCTACATGAGAGCCATGACTAGAATTTTTCATGATATGATACACCAAGAGATAGAGGTGTATGTGGAAGATATAATCATCAAATCCATAACTTAGGACGATCACGTTCGGGACTTGAGAAATTTTTTTGAGCGATTGCGCAAATATGATTTGAAACTGAACCCGGCCAAATGTGCATTTGGGGTACCATCCGACAAACTTTTGGGATTCATAGTCAGTCGGAGGGGCATCGAGTTGGACCCGACAAAGATAAAGTCTTGTCGAGATTTGCCTCCTCCAAGAACCAAGAAAGATGTTATGAGTTTGTTGGGAAGATTGAACTACATCAGCCGATTCATTGCTCAGTTAACATCCACGTGTGAACCCATATTCAAATTGCTGAAGAAAGATGCGGCAATCAAATGGACAAATGAGTTCCAAGAGGCTTTTGATAAAATCAAAGGATATCTGTCGAATCTGCCGGTATTGGTCCCACCTGAGCCAGGGAGGACTCTGTTCTTGTATCTGACAGTCTTGGAAAATTCTTTCGGTTGTGTCCTCGGGCAACATGATGTGACCGGAAAGAAAGAGCAGGCCATTTACTATCTGAGCAAGAAGTTCACCAGTTATGAAGCCAAGTACACTTTATTGGAGAGAACTTGCTGCGCTTTAACTTGGGTCACTCAGAAGCGGAGGCATTATTTGCAAGCTTACACCACTTACCTCATAACCAGGTTGGATCCTTTGAAATACATATTTCAAAAGCCAATGTCCACTGGGAGATTAGCAAAGTGGCAGATCTTGCTCACGGAGTTTGACCTAGTCTACGTCACTCGCACGACAATGAAATCCCAGGCATTAGCAGATCATTTGGCTGAGAACCCGGTTGATGATGAATACCAACCCTTGAGCACTTACTTCCCAGATGAAGAGGTAAATTCAGTTGAGGCAATATCTGAAGACAGCCATGCTTGGAAAATGTTCTTTGATGGGGCGGTAAACTCAAAAGTTGTTGGAATTGGGGCGATCTTGATCTCACCCACCGGCCAGCATTATCCAGCCATAGCCCGGCTTCAGTTTTTCTGCATAAACAGCACCATCAAATATGAAGCCTACATTATGGGCATGAACATGGCAATCGACCAAGATGTCGAAGAGTTGTTAATCATGGGAGACTCGAATGTGATTATACGACAAGCTCAAGGAGAATGGGAAACCCGAGATGTCAAGCTTATTCCTTATAGACAACATGTGGAAGATCTTGGCAAGCGATTCAAGTCAATAGAGTTCATGTACATCCCTCGTTGCCATAATGAACTGGCCTATGCGCTTGCTACTTTGGCCTCGATGCTGCCATACCCAGGCAATGCCCATATTGATCCCTTGGAAATCCAAATCAGGGAAAGGCATGGCTACTGTAATACAGTTGAGGCAGAGCCAAATGTTCAGCCATGGTATCATGACATCAAAAGATTTTTGAAAACCAAATAATACCCCGAGCAAGCCAGTGGGGACCAAAAGAGAGCCATTAGACGACATACAAGTGGTTTCTTTTTGAGTGGTGATGTCTTGTACAAAAGGACCCCGGACCTCAACTTGTTAAGATGTGTTGACGCCGAAGAGGCTGGAAGAATCATGTATGAAGTACACACAGGAGTGTGTGGACCCCACATGAACGGGTATGTTTTGGCAAAGAAAATCCTCCGAGTGGGCTATTATTCGATGACCATGGAAAAAGACTGTTTTAGTTTTGTTCGGAAGTATCATCAGTGTCAGGTGCATGGGGACTTGATTCATGCACCACCCACAAAACTGCATCCCATGTCAGCACCTTGGCCATTCGTTGCCTGGGCATGGACGTCATTGGGCCAATCGAGCCAAAAGCCTCAAATTATTTTTTATGTGAAAAAAAAATTAAAAAAAACTGGGTGCGGCGCCAAAAATTTGTTGCGACCTAAACACTCACGCAAGTGTACGCGATCGACAAGTAATATAGTAATAAGTAAAGTATCGTTCCCACGAGGACTTGTGATTAACTTATCAACTGATGCAAACTCAACAATTATCGATTTAAGCTAATTCATTACAAAATACATAAATATCCAACTTAAAGCTTGGCTGGTAATTTAACAATAATACTACACAGAATTACTATACCACTTATACAATATGTTTATAACAATTTGGATAAATATATTCCCGGGTCATGGACTTGCTAGAAATTATGCTACTATTTTAGCTTAAAATGGATTTATTGAATTATCCGGGTTATTGATTATAGGGTTAATAATATTCATAAGAATCTTTCGAGTTCTTATGCATCTATTCAAGTTAAACTAATACCTATATGTCTATGGTATTAATATTAGCAAGAATGCATTTACAACTCCTATTTTTCAACCAAACAAGGCAATTAAGTATATGTCTATCTTAATTGCGAATTCTTCACCCGATGCCCGAGATTCAAAACTTGTTCTATTTGATTCTATATGCAACCAAGAATTTTCTTTGTCAAGTTTAATTCAAGATTCGTAAATAATATTTCACTGTTAGCTACGCAGTAAAATAATTAGAAGCAGAATCAAATAAACAACCCATAACAATAAATTCAATATCTTCAATCTAAGCTTCAAATAACATAATTATCTAACATCCATGACCCAAGAATACTAGAGTTTTTAGCTACTCATAATCATACAAAAATCAACAATAAAAGTTTTAAACATAATATAAGTAAATACAAGAAGAAAGTTTAGAAAAACTCTTTTAGTTCTTGCTTCAAGATTGTAATCCTCTTTTTTTCTTCACTTCAAGATTGAGTCTTCTCTTCACTTTCTCTCTCTAAAATTATTTCTTCCTCTAAAATATGATCCATCTAATAATGGAGCTTTTGCTTTATGGTAGTTTAGTGGATTACTCCAAAATTGACCAATTTACCCCTCAATAATTGCTTTTCCGGACAGGACTAGCGCGGGAGCGCATGACCAGCGCACATCCCGCGCATATCGGGTTTCTTTCTGTCCAAATCACTGAACTAGCGCGGGAGCGCACGACCAGCGCCTGACCCGCGCTAGTGGGGTTTTCTCTTGTTAAGATGTTGCTGCTCAACTTTTCGTCATTTGACTCCATTTTTCACTTGATTACCATCATAAATCCTCATTTGTTTATTGAACTCCTGTGAGACATTAAAGTCATGATTAGAGCCAATTTTTTGCATTATTTGAACATTTACAATAGTAAACCATCCTTAAGTTGAGCTAAAACATAGGCTATATTAAACAATTTAGCCTATTATCAACACCCCACACTTAGCTTATTGCTAGTCCTCGAGCAATCAACTATATTCTCTAGAGAATCCTTCGCTTAACCATTTCCCTTAACGCATTACACCTAGAACAATGTACATGTATTACGCCTAGCAGTGATCAATCCTAGCCTCAAAGCCAACTCTCAAGTGCCATGCAATATTCGCACTTCCTCAAAGTACTCTACACAGAAATCAAGACTTGCTTCTCCGTCATGATTCATATGCCCTCACAATTACATCAACAAAAACTGAGTTCACTCCACCGCATTCAATTCATATATTCACATATATCAAGGAAATCACTCACTCTCACAAAAGAGGTCACATGCATGCAATTGGTACCATAAGATTGCCCTTAATGTAAATCTCTACTAAGGTAGGCTAGCTCGATCCAAAATCAATTAGGATTTTTTCATGGTTGTAATGTGGGCTAAGGGACGGGTAGGATGTATTTAGGAATAGTGACTCGACCCCTAAGCACTTTAACACATCACACGAGCAATTTTCAGCGTAAATTCTTCAACCCACTTCTCATTCATACACAATATCATCCCACAAATACGCCCTTCTTCTTTAAGCACTCTATTAATTCATTCCCACTAGCTAGAGCAAAACACAATGTAATCATCTCTTTTTTTTCTTTCCTTTTCATATTTCAATTTTTTTTTAATTATATTTTTTTTTCACTCAATTTCTGCTAGTGGTGTATTCGTTTACAACATAAGTGCATCTTTCATCCTTTTATTGGTTCCACTCAAAAGTCACCCCACACTTATTTCCTTCTTACTTCTTTTAGCGCTCTTCTCACAATTAAAGTGCTTTAAGAGGTAAAAGGATCAAAACAATGTCAATTAAGAACAAAAGGGTATAGGCTTGTAATGCGGGTGCCAAACAAAAAGTCTGAAGGCTCAAAAGGGTTAACTAGGGACAAATTTTATTTGTAATAAGCAATTGAGCTCAAAAAGGTCAAAGAAAGCCTAACATCATTTTTCAAACCGAGCATCACCTCAAATTTCGCTTCAACTCACATACCGGGCAAGTTCTAGACACAAGTATAATACATGGACTAAACAAATACTCTCCACACATGGCATATGACTCATTCCAGATCAGCTCATCAAGACACTCCATTACGAGCATTCAATTCAGTACAAACATTCAAATTAAGGCACTTTCAGTGAGATTCAACCATTAGGACTAAGCGTTACACTCTAGGGTCTATTGTGTTCAGGTGTGTCAACGCTATGGGTTCACTTTTCTATAGCTTATAACTCCTTATTTTAGTCTACAAAATAAAAAAATATAAAAACAAAAATTAAAAACTACCTATGCCCGGTTCAAGATAAACCCTTGAAAAAGAACCACGGCTTAAAGAAAAACCAAGGGGAAATTGCTACACTTCCTAAGAAAAAATATAAAATTATTATTTTTTATTTTTTATTTTTTTTATTTTTTTAAAAATAATCTCCTAAAATACTACACAACTACGAAGAAAAGAGATAAGAAGCTAAAATACTAAAAAGCTAATTATCCAAAGGAATTCTCACACCCCACACTTAAAAAAGTGCAATGTCCCCAATGCACAAATAAAGCAAAAATAACAAGGGTGGAGAAGAAACTCCCTGAAAGGCCAAAGATCGAAGCACTGGCAGCTCACGGGGTACTCAGACTTCTCCCAAGGATGGTCCTTTGTGCGGGTACCTCACACTAGTTCCAACCAGCTGGCTCGCATTTGCACACTTTCAGTGGCTTTTCTTCTATGCTCATAATCCTACAGCAAATGCTACAAAGGTAGAAAACTAAAATAAACAAAAATAAGTAAAAATAAAAGAAAGCAGTAAAGCTGGGTTGCCTCCCAACAAACGCCTAATTTAACATCGCGGCACGACGTGAACCACTTTTTGCCTCCACCTTGAACTTATAAATTGAACCCCCAATTTGGCTTCAAGCTTTTTGCTATGCTCTAGGGGTGGTGAGACAAATTTAACATGGTCGAGCAACCAATATCGTGTTCTACACTTTTTGGCTTTCAAATGAGGTATGTAATTATGTCTCTCTGGCATGATAAATTCCAGAATATAAGCACCCAGGTCCTCGTACATTGGTTCCCCCAAAGGCTCAGATGACTCGATTTTCATGTCATCATCCAAACACAATGTCGAAAAATGTATGGAATGAGGAGCAGTACACCCTAACACTAGAATTGTATCACTAGTTACATCCTCATATGTACACACACTAGAGTCTTCAAATATAACATTATCTACTTCTTCACATGGCTCTAGAGTGCTTTCCTCAACATGGACATCATTAATAAAAGTACGCTCGAATGATTGACTCTCCAATTTTAGCTCCTCGAATTGGCGTATAAGCTCCTTTTCAGTTTCACACAACTCAGAACTATTTTGTTGGGCATTAGACGCATCAACCTTTGCAATTAATTGAGCTCCCAAGTCATGAATAACAGTGCCAAATTTTTCGATCTCTTGTCCTATTTTAGCTCTTCCTTCTATTAGGCCTTGTATCCCATCCGTAATTTTCTCACGTTGAGCCTCATATATCTCCAATCTTTCAACTTGTTCCACCAGCCAGGTTTGACTCAAAATCTCCTCTTTTTCAAAATTTTCCTCTTGCTGGTGCTCACTATCTTCATTCAATTCTTCTATATTGACCTTCATTCTTGTGATTGTTGCCCTCATTCTTTTCATATCTTTTTTGAATTCATCCTGTTGCTCTGCTACTTGCTTTAAAATGTCCCCAATATATGCATCAGGTTCCATATCTTGTACTTCATTGCCCCTATCAAACTCACAAATATTATTAGAATGATCATAATAAGGGCTCAGCGAAGGATGAAAAGAATTAGGACAACCATCCCAGTGGCCATCTTGACCACCACACATATTACAAATATTCCACTCAAAGGGTTGAGATTGTGCGCACAACTCATTTCCGGGAACATTCTGACAATTTTTCCACCAGTGCGGTCCTCTACAATATGGACAAGGATCATCAAAATAAGAATAACCATCATTCGAATAACTTTCATTCCAATATTCCATGTTAAAATAAATAAAAAATATTAACTAAACTAAAAAAAAAAGAATAAATAAAAACAATTCAATGTCTAATCTAGAAGAATAGTTAATTTTCAAGTCCCCGGCAACGGCGCCAAAAACTTGTTGCGACCTAAACACTCACGCAAGTGTACGCGATCGACAAGTAATATAGTAATAAGTAAAGTATCGTTCCCACGAGGACTTGTGATTAACATAGCAACTGATGCAAACTCAATAATTATCGATTTAAGCTAATTCATTACAAAATACATAAATATCCAACTTAAAGCTTGACTGGTAATTTAACAATAATACTACACAGAATTACTACACCACTTATACAATATGTTTATAACAATTTGGATAAATATATTTCCGGGTCATGGACTTGCTAGAAATTATGCTACTATTTTAGCTTAAAATGGATTTATTGAATTATCCGAGTTATTGATTATAAGGTTAATAATATTCATAAGAATCTTTCGAGTTCTTATGCATCTATTCAAGTTAAACTAATACCTATATGTCTATGGTATTAATATTAGCAAGAATGCATTTACAACTCCTATTTTTCAACCAAACAAGGCAATTAAGTATATGTCTATCTTAATTGCGAATTCTTCACCCGATGCCCGAGATTCAAAACTTGTTCTATTTGATTCTATATGCAACCAAGAATTTTCTTTGTCAAGTTTAATTCAAGATTCGTAAATAATATTTCACTGTTAGCTACGCAGTAAAATAATTAGAAGAAGAATCAAATAAACAACCCATAACAATAAATTCAATATCTTCAATCTATGCTTCTAATAACATAATTATCTAACATCCATGACCCAAGAATACTAGAGTTTTTAGCTACTCATAATCATACAAAAATCAACAATAAAAGTTTTAAACATAATATAAGTAAATACAAGAAGAAAGTTTAGAAAAACTCTTTTAGTTCTTGCTTCAAGATTGTAATCCTCTTTTTTTCTTCACTTCAAGATTGAGTCTTCTCTTCACTTTCTCTCTCTAAAATTATTTCTTCCTCTAAAATCTGATCCATCTAATAATGGAGCTTTTGCTTTATGGTAGTTTAGTGGATTACTCTAAAATTGACCAATTTACCCCTCAATAATTGCTTTTCCGGACAGGACTAGTGCGGGAGCACATGACCAGCGCACATCCCGCGCATATCGAGTTTCTTTTTGTCCAAATCACTGAACTAGTGCGGGAGCGCACGACCAGCGCCTGACCCGCGCTAGTGGGGTTTTCTCTTGTTAAGATGTTGCTGCTCAACTTTTCGTCATTTGACTCCATTTTTCACTTGATTACCATCATAAATACTCATTTGTTTATTGAACTCCTGTGAGACATTAAAGTCATGATTAGAGCCAATTTTTTGCATTATTTGAACATTTACAATAGTAAACCATTCTTAAGTTGAGCTAAAACATAGGCTATATTAAACAATTTAGCCTATTATCATGGGCATAGATATATATTGGTCGCCATCGACTATTTTACTAAATGGGTTGAAGCAATCACTCTCAAATCTGTCACCAAGAAAGATGTGTAAGACTTCGTACACTCTAACCTCATCTGCCGTTTTGGTATTCCTGCAACTATCATTACGGATAATGCTGCAAATTTGACTAGACATTTGATGAGAGAGATATGCGAACAGTTCAAGATAACACATCAGAACTCTACTCCTTATCGTCCCAAAGCCAACGGTGCCGTTGAAGCAACAAATAAGAACATCAAAAAGATTTTGAGAAAGATGGTTCAAAGTTCCAGACAGTGGCATGAAAAGTTTCCTTTTGCATTGTTGGGGTATTGCACTACTGTGCGCACGTCGGTCAGAGCAACCACGTACCTTTTGGTTTATGGCACTGAAGCCATAATACCCGCGGAAGCTGAAATCCTTCTCTCCGATCATTGTGGAAGCTAAAATTAAAGACAGTGAGTGGGTCAAAGCCCGCCTGGAGCAGTTAACCCTGAGTGATGAGAAGCAAATGGACGCAGTGTGCAACGGGCAGTTGTACCAACAAAGAATGGCCCGTGCTTACAACAAGAAAGTGCGGCCTAGAAATTTTGAAGTAGGGCAACTCGGTCTAAGGCGTATTCTTCCCCATCATCAGGAAGAAAAAGGGTTTGCTCCCAATTGGAAAGGCCCATACATCATCAGAAAGATATTGCCCAGAGGAGCATTGTACTTGGGAGATATCGAAGGAAATGATCCCGAGGCAGCTGTGAACGTAGACGCGGTAAAAAGGTACTATGTCTAGCCCTTCTGCAGCAATAGCACTACCCAGTTGGGATGACGAAGGCTTTCATTCTCACTACCCCAAACACTCCAATCTTTTTGCTAACCCTTTGAGCCGGTTACTTTTCTTTCATTACCCTCTTTGGAACTCGAAAAGAAATAATAATAACAACAACAACAACAACAACAACAACAAAAGCAAAATGTTTTCCTGAACTATGTTCGACTTGATTCCGAAAGGATACGTAGGCAACCTCTCTCTAGGGTTCAGTCACACCAAAACAAAAATCCAATTTTCCCCAAAAGTGAAACAGGGGCAGATGATGTAATGGTGTGGCGATGATCCCGCCCGAACGGTTCCAAAGTTGTAATGCGATCCAATTCTCTTTTACCCGAACCTTGTCCAAGTCCTTCTGATTAATCGGCAAAGGCGTCGGAATTAGAAAACACAGTTGCTTGGATCTATACAATCAAAATGAGAGAAATAAAATGAGAGTTTTATCGGTGAAAACCTACAGTCACCATAAGGCGACGGTGAGGAGAGAAATTGGAAATGAAAGAGCATGGTTAGTGAAAACTCATAAAGAGGACTATCAGGCAACGGTGAAAAGAGAAATGAGAGAGGTCGATTGGCGAAAACCTGCAAAGGGTGCCGTCGATCAAAAAGAAGAAATCCCTTACCACCATTGGCACTGAAAGAGTCCTGGCAAGGTTTCTCAGTTTTAAAACACAGGTCATAATGGGCTTATGAGAATTTGGATAGTTGTGCAGATCGGGCATCCAGTCTAAGAAGCATGTCATGTTTATTGAAGTCTGCATGCACCCCAGATAAGTCCTTCGTTCCTCCCCGAAAGGGACACTTCTCCTCAAATTCATTTTTCTTGTCCTTTGTTTACTTTTCCTTGAATCCCTTTCGGTCTAACTCTGTTTCTGAAACTAATACAAAGAAAATGTGGCAAGATTGGCTTTACAGGGTTCTGCCTAAAGCTAAAGAAAAGTACCCAGCCTCAGCGGGTGCATCGAGTCGATCCCGACTGGCCATGATGGCTGATGTTCTGAAATCAAAGTTATTGAAAAGAAAACAAAACCAAAGGCAAAAGCCTAAAGGCAGAATAAAGTGAAAGGGTCGAAGCCCCCACATGGGTAAGCCTTCATGAAATCTTAAAATTTGAGTCCCTCGGTTTGAAAGATAGATCAATCTTCAAAAACCACCAAGCAGCGGAGGTTCTCAAAAAAGGTTCGGGCCGAGATCGAGTGATCGAGACAATCAAGGCCACAAAACCAACCACCATTTCAAACTAACAATTGTTCTTTGTTTAAAATTGAAATAGGTATGGCCCAAGGCAACCGCGCAAAAGCAGGTGTAGCCAAAAGAAAAGCTATGCAAAAGCTAGAAAAAGCTTCGCAGTAACAATCAACCCGAAAGGGAAGTTTTCCTTCAAAATTATTTCCCGCATTTTATTGGAACAAAATGAAATGAAAAAATAAAGTAAAAAAAATAATAAATAAAAATAATAAGAAAATTAAAAAAAAATGATGGTAGCTTAGCATTCCCAACCTCAATCTTCGACGCTTTTACCAATATTAGGGCTCCAATCCCTGAGTTGATGCTTTTTAGACATAGGGTCTCCATTCCCTAGTCGCCTTTTTACTAACATTCTCCAATCCCTGAGTTGAGCCTTTTAGACATAGGGCATCCATTCCCTAGTCGCCTTTTGCCAACATTAGGGCTCCAATCCCTAAGTTGAGCCTTTTAGACATAGGGCCTCCATTCCCTAGTCGCCTTTTGCCAACATTAGGGCTTCAATCCCTGAGTTGATGCTTTTTAGACATAGGGCCTCCATTCCCTAGTCGCCTTTTGCCAACATTAGGTCTCCAATCCCAGAGTTGAGCCTTTTAGACATATGGCCTCCATTCCCTAGTCGCCTTTTGCCAACATTAGAGCTTCAATCCCTGAGTTGAGCCTTTTAGACATAGGGCCTCCATTCCCTAGTCGCCTTTTGCCAACATTAGGGCTCTAATCCCTGGGTTGATGCTAGACATAGGGCCACCATTCCCTAGTCACCTTTTGCCAACATTAGCGCTCCAATCCCTGAGTTGAACATTTTAGACATAGGGCCTCCATTCCCTTGTCGCCTTTTGCCAACATTAGGGCTCCAATCCCCGAGTTGATGCTTTTTAGACATAGGGCCTCCATTCCCTAGTCGCCTTTTGCCAACATTAGGACTCCAATCCCAGAGTTGAGCCTTTTAGACATAGGGCCTCCATTCTCTAGTCGCCGTTTGCCAACATTAGGGATCCAATCCCTGAGTTGATGCTTTTAGATATAGGGCCTCCATTCCCTAGTTTCCTTTTGCCAACATTAGGGCTTCAATCCCTGAGTTGATGCTTTTTATACATAGGGCCTCTATTCCCTAGTCGGTTATGCCAACATTAGGGCTCCAATCCCTAAGTTGAGATTTTTAGACATAGGGTCTCCATTCCCTAGTCGCCTTTTTACCAATATTAGGGCTTCAATCCCTGAGTTGATGCTTTTTAGATATAGGGCCTCCATTTCCTAATCGCCTTTTACCAACATTAGGGCTCCAATCCCTGAGTTGATGCTTTTTAGATATAGGGCCCCCATTCTCTAGTCGCCTTTTTAACCAACATTAGGGCTCCAATCCCTGAGTTTAGCCTTTTAGACGTAGGGCTTCCATTCCCTAGTCGCCTTTTGCCAACATTAGGGCTCCAATCCCTGAGTTGATACTTTTTAGACATAGGGCCTCCATTCCCTAGTCGCCTTTTGCCAACATTAGGGCTCC
This sequence comes from Nicotiana sylvestris, assembly GCF_000393655.2. Lineage (NCBI taxonomy): Eukaryota > Viridiplantae > Streptophyta > Magnoliopsida > Solanales > Solanaceae > Nicotiana > Nicotiana sylvestris. Next base: position 68,728,839 of record NC_091061.1, on the reverse strand, counting down.
AATCCCTGAATTGATGCTTATTAGACATAGGGTCTCCATTCCCTAGTCGCCTTTGCCAACATTAGGGCTCCAATCCCTGAGTTGATGCTTTTAGACATAGGGCCTCCATTCCTTAGTCGCCTTTTGCCGACATTAGGGCTCCAATCCCTGAGTTGATGTTTTTAGACAGAGGGCCTCCATTCTCTAGTCACCTTTTTACCAACATTAGGGCTCCAATCTCTGAGTTGATGCTTTTTAGATATTGGGCCTCCATTTCCTAGTCGTCTTTTGCCAACATTAGGGCTCCAATCCCTGAGTTGATGCTTTGTAAACATAGGGCCCCCATTCCCTAGTCGCCTTTTTTACCAACATTAGGGCTCCAATCCCTGAGTTGAGCCTTTTAGACGTAGGGGCTCCATTCCCTAGTCGCCTTTTGCCAACATTAGGGCTCCAATCCCTGAGTTGATGCTTTTTATACATAGGGCCTCCATTCCCTAGTCGCCTTTTGCCAATATTAGGGCTTCAATCCCTGAGTTGATGGCTCCAATCCCTGAGTTGATGCTTTTTAGACATAGGGCCTCCATTCCCTAGTCGTCTTTTGCCAACATTAGGGCTCCAATCTCTGAGTTGATACTTTTTAGACATAGGGCCTCCATTCCTTAGTCGCCTTTTGCTGACATTAGGGCTCCAATCCCTAAGTTGATGTTTTTAGACATAGGGCCTCCATTACCTAGTTGTTTTTTACCAACATTAGGGCTCCAATCCCTGAGTTGAGCTTTTTAAACATAGGACCTCCATTCCCTAGTCGTTTTTGCCAATATTGGGGCTCCAATCCCTAAGTTGAGATTTTTAGATATAGAGCTCCATTCCCTAATCTTTCCTCCTAATGACACACGATCCTTACTTTATTGTTTTCAATACAGAAATAATGTATGTTTTGTTACAAATAACTCATGAAATTTTCCAAGTGAAAACTAGGGCAGAAAATTTCGTTCGTTTGTCTATTTGGTGTCTGAGCAGGTTTGACCTCGAGGCACAGGATTCGAGATGACCAAAAGAATGAGTCTCAATCCAAAACAAAGAAAGGAAGAAAAAGAACAAAAAATAAAGAAGTGAACTCAAAGGTTGAAACGGAGAAGGAGGCAGACTGCTCAAGATATGATTGAAGTCGCAAGCTTCGCATGTCCTGCCTTGATCTAAAGCTGAAGAATGAACTAGTAGTTACAGCTGACGAGCATCAAGATTCATATCGAAGTCTGCAGCAAGGCCTAACCAAGACTCAAGATCAAGCTTCAAGAGATTTATAGATAGGAATATTGTAACTCGTAGTTGATAGGTTTAGCTAGCTTAACTTTTATTTTTTCATTTTGGTGTAATAAGGAGTTCAGCAAGCAGTAGCAGCAGCAATAGTAAAATGACAACTTCCCGGTAGTCCGAGCTACCAAAACATCCAGAAGTACACTGACCTGATTCCTTTGTAGCCAAGGATATGTAGGCAACCTTTGAAGCAAGGTTTGGTCAGACTCTTTTCAAAAATGCTTCTCATGGAGTGTCAAACGGGCAAAAATCCTCGTGATTGCTCATTTTATCTTTGCTCGAAAACCCTACATTTCTCGAATCAAAGCGGGGCAGTTGTGAGCACGTGATTTTTTCCCTATATGAAATACTCCTATAAAAATCCCAAGAAAATAGATTTTGTTAATTATTTACCATTTTAGGAATTTTGTAGAATTTTATTTAATTGTTTGCAATTTTGTGCATGTTTAAGTTTTATTTAAATCATGAAAAACACCAAAATATCACACATTGCATTTAGGATTTAATTTTACATTTTTATATTAATTGGTAAATTAGTGTTTTACAAAAATGAAAAAATCACGAAAAATAACTAATTTTGCATTTTTAATTTTGAGTTTCGAATTTTTGTAGTTTTCCTTTTAGTTTGGTATTTAATTATTTGTGGTAATTGTTATTTAGAGTTAACTAATTTAATTTAGTAGGATAATTTGTATTAGGAGTTAAATTAGGTTTTATTTTTAATTTTGAAAAAAAAGAGGGAGAAAAAGTGTTTTGAAATAAATAAAAGGAAAAAGAAGTGAAAAGAATTGAATTTTGGGCCAAAATTTTAAATTCCCCAAGCCCAAATTTATTAACCAGTCCAAGTAGCCCCAAAATTCGGCCCAGTTCTGCCTTTACCCGACCCCATCGCCTCACTCAAACCAAATGATGTCGTTTCACGCCTTTAAATCAGGTCCGTCGATCTCACTTGATCGGACGGTCCGAAACTGAGCTCCCTATGATATATAACTGTCCAAACGCTCACCCCCTACCCCCTCGTCTCTCATCTCGCTCACCCCATCCTAACAAAACCCTAAAGCCGCCCTTATCTCCAGCTGCCACCAGTGGCGGCGCTACCGCAAATCACCACCAAAAATACACCCCTGAATCCTCTCCGCCACCCAACCCCGAATCTCCAATCACCTTCCCTCAAAACTCCTTGGAACGTCTCGAATCTTGATTCAAAGGAGAAACCCTAGCGCCGCCCTTATTTTCTCCGGTGGCGGTACCACCTCTGACCGACCCCAAATCAACACTCCAAAGGCCTCACATCCTCCTCTTTCCGAACCCTCACTCCTTTTCCCTAGAATCTTGCCAGAACCTCTCGAATCTTAAATCTAAGTTCAAATCCTAAAAGTTCAAAATCAATTTCCGTTGAACCCGGTGGCATGCATCAACTCAGGCCTTTGTTTTTCACGATTAGAAGGTTGATTCACTACAAAACTGATGCTTTTCGTTTGTTCTTGACAAAGAACAAGCGATTAGCATCAGTTTCGTGTAAGTCAGGATATCAAGTGTGATTTCAAGTTTAGGCGGTGAGTTCTTTCCATCTTTCTGTCCATTTTGCTTTATTTTTACCTCTTATTCCTCTTCTTTTCTTCTCCCTTCCTTCGGTTAAGTTTTCACCTTAATTGAAACTCGACTAAGTTTCTGGGCCAAGATTGATTTGTGTTCGTTTGTTCCACGTGTTCCCTTTTCACATCTTTAAAGCTTTCTTTGATTCCTGGTCTGCTTAGTGTTATTAGTGGCACGTTTAAACCTCTGATTTTCCCCTTTGATTTTAGTCTCATTAGTTTAATTTAATTAGGTTTATTTTAATTTAATAACCTAGTTTATTCTATGCCCATTTGTGTTCATTAATCAGTCAGTTTTCAGATTTTAATTGTTGAAATCATTTCAGTATTTTTGTTTTTCTGTTTCTTACAGAATGTAGTTGGATTAGCTTCTTGTTTGGGCTCTAGGTCGTTTCTGATCCATTTGCAAAAAGAAAGGCAGCCCGTTCATTTTTTGTTTAAGTTGTTGGGTCAATTTGACCCATTTGGGTCCCTGAAGTAAAAAGCAGGGGTTCAAGGGGTAGTCTAGGATTTCTAGGTAAGGGAATCTTTAATAACTGAATGGGAAGCTGCCTAGAAGGTGGGGGTTAGGACTATTTTGAAAACTGATTTTTAAAGCTAAGGGTATTTGAGCAAAAATGGAAATATCAAAAGGTTTAAAGTGCAATAACTGAATTTATTATGCTGCCCAAAAAGCTTGCCTATAAAGGCATCCCTTTCTTCAAGCTCAAGGCAGAAAGAAGAGAGAAGAAAAATCTTGAAAAAAAGCTGAAACAACTAAGTCTTGAGAATTCTGAAATAATACTAACTTTTCCTGCAATTCTTAGTTGAAAATTGCTCAAAATTCTACTTGGTTTTTGGTTTTCTGATCCTCATTGTTTAGTTTAAAACAACTGAAAACATCAAAGTCTTCATCTGAGTAAAATGGCTCGAATTTGGGTTTAAGAGTTTGGGTTTGAATCATTTGGATTCTAGTTTTTGAAGTCTGGATTTTGGTTTGCCGTGTATCACTGTTCCATTGCTTGCTTTGAGCTGGTTTTGTTTTATTTGATTTCCTGTTGCTGGGTTACTGCTGTTTGCTGCTCTCTCACACTCTTAGATTTTCTTTGGCATTTTCCAGGTATATTTTGGAACCATGGACTTCACTTAATTGTAATATGAAGTTGGGACTTGGAAATATGAAAAGCTGATGTTATTTGTTGTTTAACCTTATTTCTTCTCCCTTCAATCTCATGTATAGCTGTAATATTTAGCCCTAGAAATGTTTTGATTAGTACATTGATCATGAAAAGATTTCATAGCATGAGAATGAAGCTTTAAACATTTAGATTCTTCTATTTAAGTTATCAGTTTTGTTTGAAAGTGGCTATAAGTGAAAGAAATGTTCAGGGTTGTATTTGCAGTAACATCTTGGCCATTGTTAAATTATTTGTTGTTGTTTGACTGTTATGTGGTTAGGCTGATGTGTTAAAATTATGGTTATTTAATGTCAATCCTACATGTTCTGTTAATATGAGATTTAGTTGAGGTTTAAATTCCCATGTCATTACCTCAAGTTAGCTTGGGGGCTTTGAAAGCTAAAGTTGCATACAGTATAGTTCTCAAAATTGGACTTTCAATTGTTTTCAAAATCATGTCATTGCTAAAATCTTATATAATTGTCCATTGAGTAGTTAGAGGTTGATTTAAAAGTTGATTGTATATACACTGGTTCCACTGATAACCATTTGGATTTACGTTGATCCCCTGCGACTTCAGTCATTGCTTGTGCGCTATGGGGACTCGATGTTGAGTCCTGCACTCGTTAACTTCAGGGTCCCAAAAATGGGGCTCACTCTTGGACCCAAACCTGAAGGCGCCTGCGAATGGGACTTGGACCCATTTCGCCTTAGTTGAGCCCTGTCTTCCCGCTAATTGTTTGGTTGGCCCAAAACCCCTTGTTTAAATAATTAACCTTTCTTTTATGCAAGCCATTTAGCTAGTTTTGAGTAAAACCCCGAATTTATTTAGCGTTTAATTAATTAGGTCTTCAATTAATTGAGGTAGCCATATTATATAATGCAAATAGTCTATGACCCCTCAAAAACTAAGTTTAGAAATACATTGATAGTATAATTTGAGGTGTGCCGTGCCAAATAAAAGCCTAAAATGCATGACCCTCATTTAATTAATTTTAACCCTTTAGAAATCGAGGTGTGCCATTTAGTCGAATTTTCCGTGGCCCATCACAAATTTGAAAGTGCGTAGTTGCTTTAGGCGCATAATTTAAATTAATTTCCTTAAACTCGGGTGTGCATTTCATGTGACCCAAATCCAAATCTCAACAACGTTCAGTAAAATGTGTCGTGGACCGTAGGTGCATTTCATATGGCATGGTTCAAGACGTGTTTTAAATAACGTTGAATTTTCCTAAAATTAATTAAAAGCGGTTAATAAGTTTAATAATGTACCATAGGCTAAAACATGTATTAAAATCAGATAATAGGACAATTGTAATAGGTTAGGCGACCGTGCTAGAACCACGGAATTCGGGGGTGCCTAACACCTTCCCTCGGGTTTACAGAATTCCTTACTTAGAATATTTGGTTCGCAGACTTCAAAATTGGGATTTAAAATAAATCGGTGTCTTGGGACACCAAAAACAAACCATCCCAAGTGGCGACTCTGAACGAAAAATAAATAAATAATCTCATTTCGAATAATGTCACTTAAATTGGAAAAACTCCCTTATATCCCTCTCGGGGATGTAAAAAGGAGGTGAGACAAACCTAAGCTCATCCCATAATTTCTTAAGTTTATTGAAATAGGAGGCTATGTCTAGAGACCCTCGATGAGTCGAGGCCAACTCAAGTTTAATTTCAAGGACCTTAATTTTGTTAATTGTACCATATCTCTTATTGAGTTCTTAGCTTAGGAATACAGAGATTCTTTAATTAGTCACTCTTGGTAACTATTTTTACTAAATCCGCATTCCCTTAGGAGGCCTGGTCAATCAGATGATTTTTTCTGGTTGAAAGTAGTTAACCAGTTTCTTTACTCAAGCATCACTCAAAGGAAAGAATAAGCAAGAGGAAGGAGGTGTCCATAGGATGGACAACGATGTATATCGATCCTACCCGGCCTCTTCTCTTTTTAGTGGATGATGAGCTCTATAGTCCAGGTGCATTTTTTCGTAGAATTCCAGTATCTCTTGGCGTATCACCAGTATTTTCTTGTGATTCATCAATTGTATCTCTGTGTCCTATCGCCTTCACTCTTTGCTATATCAGGTGATAAAGAGTTGTTCAACCAGTATATGATCATATTGTTACATCGATCCCACTATTTAACTTGGGAGAAACCTCTGCAAGTCTAGGGCAACTCCCATCGATGTAAGATATTTTGTTTCTAGCTGATATTGATACTATAATATGACACCTCCAACCCCCAAACCCAATCCCAGATAAAGGCACAATGACAAGTGACACTCCGAGAATATCAAAAGAAAGAGAGAACAAAGGACTATATGGTTTAGGGGTAACAACAGAAGATCAGGGGAAAATAGAAGTAACCATATCAATCAAGCAAAAATAACCAAGTAGAATAGTATGACAGTATGAATCAAATGACAACTAAGAAGATCCACGCATATAGTAATCAAGAAGAACTTATCAAGTTTCCTCGCAGCTAAATGAAAATAACAGCTTTAGACTCAGGAAATAAGAATTCCATATGAGAAGTTCCCAAATCAAGATGTGTAGAAACCCTCAACCGCAAAAAAAATAAAGAAAAAAGAAAAGAGAATACTCCAAGAAAATAGAAGTAGAGATTAAAGATAACCAACAAGGTGAACAAATGCCAAAAAAATTCTCCAAAGCCCTAAGTATTTGGCCCGAAATTAACAACTCGCTGGAAGCCACGAACTTTCGACAAAATCCAGCAAAATGTCAACTGGAAAAGATGCGGCTAACACCGCACGAAAGGAACTGATGAGAATTAGTGGATCTCCTACTTTGATACCATGTTAAAACTCAAATTGAACCTCAATCTCAGAGAGCATTAACTAGGGTTCTAATGAACAAAGAGAGGGAGAGAGAGTTGAAATGTTGTTTTTATGTTTTGAAAGAAAAATCTCGTTACTTCATATTCTAGAAGTTGTTACAAGTCGTTTAATATAATGGGCCTAATAAATAATCTACTCTATTACATAAGAGGGGTTTTGACATAGTACAAAATATTACAAAGTCGAAATACATAAACAACCCTTTTAAGTTGTCCTTAACGATAAGATATGCACCTCAACTAACCGCTTTACCATTTAGACACTTTAAGTGGCTCTTAAGTATATAAAATAAACACTTGAGTGCAACATACCATATGAGAGAGTTACACTTGACAATGACGTGTCAAATGAATCAATCAAAAAATGACACGTATAATTTATAATAGAAAAAATTTACATCTGTAATTAACAACAAAAAACATTGAAAGAAAAGACTTCTTCCTTAGTTTCAACTAAACCAGTGCTCTGCCCTACCCCCACCACCTTACTCTTCTTTCTTCCTTTCACTTATGTTTTCCCCAAAAACAGAACCCTTAATCCATCTTCTTCAGTCAGTCTTCCCAAATAACAGAACCCTAAACCCTCATTTCACTTATGTCTTCCATCTAATTGTCGTACCTTTCTCTAATCGAAGATCACCAGACCGAACCTCGATTTGAATATTTCAAATCTTCTCGATTGAAAGGTATACCTGGTCACGGGGTAAAGTCCCGAGCTTTGGATAAAACTCGTTAAATTCCTTATATCTAACATAGATTATTTCGCTTGGTCCCACCTTGATATGACAGGCATCCCCCCAGAACTAACCACTCACAAGCTGAGCCTGGACCCGAAGTTTCATCCAGTCAAATAGAAAAGGAGACCTCAGTCCGAAATCAAGCATGCATTTGTCAAAGATGAGGTATCTAAACTCTTTAAAATATGGTCGATTCGGGAAATTAAATATCCAAATTGGTTAGCAAACGTAGTGGTAGTCCCTAATAAAGAGAATAAATTAAGAATGTGTGTAGACTATAAAGAATTTTAATAAGGCATGACCCAAGGAATCTTCCCCTTTGCCCAACATCGATCGAATGATCGATGCGACGATCGGCCACAAGATCATCAGTTTTCTCGATGCTTATTCCGGGTACAACCAAAAACGTCCTTCATCACTAAGTAGGGTACCTACTGCTATAACGTAATGCCATTCAGACTAAAAAATGCCGCTTCACTTACAAGCCCTTAGTAAATCGGACATTCGAAGAATAAATAGGAATATCAATGGAGGTTTACATTGATGACATGTTAGTTAAGTACCTGCGAATAGAAGACCATTTAAAACATTTGCAGGAAACCTTCAACATATTGATGAAGTACAATATGAAGCTGAATCGGAAGAAATGCGCATCCGAAGTCGGGTCCGAGAAATTCCTCGGATTCATGGTGTCCAACTGGGTGATCGAGATTAATCCTGATAAGATTAAGGCCATTGAATATATCACTATTGTGGTCAACGCCAAGGTCATTTAAAGGTTAACTGGATGTATAGCTGCCTTGGGGCAATTCATTTTGAGGTCCTTCGACAAGAGCCACTGTTTCTTCAACAACAATGTTTTATGGACCCCAGAGTGCCAACAAACCTTGGAGAAACTCAAGCGGTGTGTCTCGAGCCCACCTACGCTTCATACTCTAAAGACAAATGAACATTTATACCTGTACTTAGTAGTATGCGAAGTAGCGGTAAGTGGAGTCCTGGTCCGGGAAAAGGAAGGTACACAATTTCCAATCTATTATGTTAGTAGGACTCTAGGAGAGGCCGAAACTAGGTATCCTCACCTAGAAAATTGGCGCTCGCTTTGCTAAGCGCCTCTAGAAAATTGAAACCATACTTTTAATGCCACCCCATATATGTTGTAACTACTTACCCATTGAGGAACATAATGCATAAACCCGAGCTCTCAGGACGACTGGCCAAATGGGCCGTGGAAATCAGCAGGTACGATATCAAATATCGACCCCAGACTGCCATCAAATCTCAAATTTTGGTAGACTTCGTGGCCGATTTCACGCCGACCCTAATCCCCTAGATCAAAAGAGAGTTGTTATTGAACTCGTGGACTTTTTCGGGAATCTGGACCCTCTTTACGGACGGTGCCTCGAAGGCAAAGGGGTCCGGACATGGCATTGTGTTGAAGCCACCAATAGATAATGTCGTTAGATAATCCATTAGGACTATAAAATTGACTAACAACGAGGACGCGTATGATTCCATAATTGTAGGTCTCGAATTGGCCAAAAGCTTAGGGGTAGAGGTGATCGAAGATAAGTGTAACTCCCTCCTTGCGGTGAACCAAGTTAATGGGACATTCGAAGTCAGAGAGGAGCGGATGCAAAGATACATGGACAAAATGTAGGTAACGTTACATCGGTTCAAGTAATGGACTCTACAACATGTACCTCGGGATCAAAATAGTAAGGTCGATGCTCTTGCTAACTTGGGAACGTCGGTCGATGATGATGAGATCAACTCGGGGGGGGGGGGGGGGTCATATAACTCATGAGATCGGTGGTGGAATAAGGTCACACCGAGATAAACTCAACAAGCCTAACTTGGGACTGGAGAAACAAGTATATAGAGTATTTGAAGACCGAAAAACTACCCTCGGATCCTAAGGAATCAAGGGCTCTACGTACGAAGGCGGCCCCTCAGCCTGTCCGAAGATGGAACCTTGTTCAGGACATCATTCGATGGCCCACTTGCAATATGTCTAGGACCAGGAGATACCGAGTATGCTATGAGGGAAGTCCACGATGGTACCTGCGGAAATCATTCAGGAGCCGAATCATTAGTTCAAAAAATAATTAGAGCTGGATACTACTAGATCGACATAGAAAAGGACGCAAAGGAGTTTGTACGGAAAATTCGACGAATGTCGAAGGCATGCTCTGGTGATTCATCTACCCCGAGAGCTGCTGCATTCGGTCTTGTCACCCTGGCCGTTCATGAAATGAGGGATGGATATCGTTGGCCCCCTTCTATGGGCACCCGATATATTTTTATGACTGACTATTTTTCTAAATGGGTGGAAGCCCACACGTTTGAGAAAGTCAGGGAGAAGGAATACATTGATTTCATCTGGGACCACATAACATGTCGGTTCGAAATGCCAGCCGAGATCGTGTGCCACAATAAGAAGTAGTTCGACGGCAGCAAAGTAAGCACATTTTTGGAAGATCATAAGATCAAAAGGATCCTATCGAAACCCTATCACCCTAGTGGAAACAGGCAATCAGAGTTCACGAACAAAATCATACTCCAAAACCTCAAAAGGAGGTTGACCGATGCCAAAGGAAAATGGAAGGAAATCTTGCCCGAAGTCCTATGGGCATATCGTACAACCTCAAAATCTAGTACCGGGGCCACCCTATTCTCGTTGGTTTAAGGCGTTGAAGCTCTAATACCAATCAAAGTAGGAGAACTAAGTCTTAGGTTCCAATATGCGATCGAAGAGTCAAACGACGAGGCCATAAATATGAGCTTGGAACTGTTAGACGAAAGGCACGAGGCCGCTCCAAATCCGGTTGGCCGCCCAAAAGCAACATATCTAAAGGTATTACAATCGGAGAGCCAACCTTTGATACTCCAATATCGGGTACTTGGTACTAAGAAAGGTGACATTGAGTACCCAAAATCCAAACAAAGGAAAGCTGGGACCAAATTGGGAAGGTCCATATCGAATTATCAAGATCACCGGCAAAGGATCATAAAAACTTGAAGCGATGAAAGACGAACAACTACCAAACAACTGGAACGTAACTCACTTAAAACAATACTATTGCTGAGGTATGACCCCATTCATTTCTTTTCTTTACATATTGAACTAACATTTGCAGGTAATATTCAAGAAATGATGCAACTTTTAGGCTTGAAAGCACGCGTTGCACTCCTTTTATCTTGAACTAGTTTTATTCCAAATGGGTTTTCCGGCAAGGTTTTTAAGGAGGCAACATCGGATCGTGCTAACTATGTTTTGAAAAGTAAAAATTTGAGATTTGAGAGTCGAATTAGATCTACATTTAAAAATCAATCACATATTTTGACTCATAGGATTATGGGTAGTCAAGATCTACCCTTCGACAGGCAAGTCCGAGATTAACTTTTGTTGACTTTAGGAAAATGTATGAAAATCTTATTTTTATTAATTGACACAGGTTTCTATGCACTGCGTGTTTTTGCTTGGGTTGTTTACTTGAGTTTATGTTCCATGATAGATATTATGTTTAGGATTGTAATTCCTTAATTGGCCAAATTGGGCATCTTTGAGATTGTTGCTAATGTGAGTTAGTTGAATTCATGCTCATATGTTGAACACCCATCTACATTTCCTTTATTGGTTTGTCCTTATGCACTGCTTTGGCAAATTGTGAGTTTATGTATTGATGACACTTGTTGGTATGTTGTATTGTTATGATTATGGCATATGTGTACTTGTTGGGTGCATTATTCGGGTGTTTGCAGGAGGTTTCATCGTGCTATTATTATTATTATTATTGATATTGCACATGCGGCGAGATAAGACGGGTTATATCGAGTTTTCGCATGTGGCGAGATAAGGTTGGATGATTATTAAAATGTGTGTGGCGAGACAAGGCGGACATTTATTTTACTGTTATGCACGCGGTGAGATAAAGGTGGCTATATGGGGATAATACGTGATGGCCTAGGGGAGTTTACAGATGATGTTTGTGTGGTGGTAAAAAAGGATATTCTTGTGTATGCTTACGACTTCTTTGTGTGTGTCATGCATTTACACATAATTTGCTGTGTGATTTCTAATATGTCAAACTATATCTCTGCCATTACTTGATGTTTCGGTTGTCAAGATGGATTCACCTACGTGGAGTTATCCGTAATTTATTTGATTCTTGAAAGGTTTGCTTGAACGAGTTATTAGAAAATTGATACAGAATCTGATTATATAAGTGTGACTTATATTGTGGCACGATATCTTTGTCCTGCAAGTGTGACTTATATTGTGGCACGAGATCTTTGTCGTGCAAGTGTAACTAATATTGTGGCACGAGGTCTTTACCGTGCGAGGATGATTGGTAATGTGGAAACGAGGTGCCATATGCGTGCGATTTATTTGATGACTCATTGTTGATACTTACTGGGTACCGACTATGGCGTACTTATATTATGTTTCTGCACATTTTTTTGTGCAGATCCAGGTACCTCAGAGCGTGTCGGTCATTAGTGAGCTGATTTTGAGTTGCGGGGGAGACTTCAAGGTATACATGTGTCACCTCCTATTATTTCCTTTCTACAATTTATAGTACTTCAAACAATTCTATATTTTGAGACTCATTATGCACCTCTTATAGAGCTTATGGCTCAGTATTATAGGGTTTGGGATTGTGATTGTTGTATTATCATATTGGCTATGTTTTGGGCCACTTTCTCAGTTTGAAAATTAAGTTGTTATATTCTTTTTGGTATTGTTATGTGATAATCTTACCTAGTCTTAGGGATTAAGTGCCATCACGATCCTTAAGGTGGGATTTTGGGTCGTGACATTGAGCCACATGAGGAATTGGTTAAGTTTGTGTTCCTCATCCTCCTTTTGAAGACCAGCCTTAGCAGCACATGTGCAATGATTGATACACATAAACCTAACCTCATCCTATATTTTTTAAGTTTATTGAAGTATGAGGTTATGTCTAGAGACCCCCGATGAGTCGAAGCCAACTCATGTTTAAGTTCAAAGACCTTAATTTTGCTAATTGTACCATATCTCTTATTGTGTTCTCAACTTAAGGAATATAGAGATTCTTTAATTAGTCAATCTTGGTGCCATTTTTACTGAATCCGAATTCCCTAAGGAGGCCTGGTCAATCAGATGATTTTGTCTGAAAGAAAGTAGTCAACCAGCTTCTTCACTCAAGCATCACTCAAATGAAAGAATAAGCAAGAGGAGGGAGTTGTCCATAGGATGGTCAACGAAGTATATCGATCCTACCCGGCGTCTTCTCTTTTTAGTGGGTAATGAGCTCTATAGTCCAGGTGCACTTCTTCATAGAATTTCCACTATCTCTTGGCGTATCACCAGTATTTCCTTGTGATTCATCAATTGTATCTCTGAGGCCTATCACCTTCACTCTCTGCTATATCAGGTGATAAAGAGTTGTTCAACCAGGATATGATCATATTCTACATCGATCCCATTGTTTAAGCTTGGGAGAGACCTCTACAAGTCTAGGGCAACTCCCATCGATGAAAGATATTTTGTTTCTAGTAGATAATGATACTATCATATTGCAATTCCAACCCCCAAACCTAATCCCAGACAAGTGACACACCGAGAACATCAAAAGAAAGCGAGAACAAAGGACTAAATGGTTTGGGGGGGGGGTAACTATAGAAGATGAGGGGACAACAGAATTACCCATACCGATCAAGCAAAAATAGCCAAATAGAATAATATCATAGTATGAATCATATGACAACTAAGAACATCCACGCATGCAGTAATCGAGAAGAACTTACCAAGTCCCTCGCAGCTGAAGGAAAACAACAGCTTCAGACTCATTAAATCAGAATTCCAAATGAAAAGTTCCCAAATCGAGATGTGTAGAAACCCTCAATCGCAACCAAAAAAAAAGAAGAAGAGAATACTCCAAGAAAATTGAAGCAAAGATTAAAGACAACCAACAAGGTACAAAATTCTCCAAAGCCCTAAGTATTCAGCCCGAAATTGAACAACTCGTTGGAAACCACGAACTTTCGACAAAATCCAGCAAATTGTCAACTGGAAAAGATGCGGCTAGCACCACACAAAAGAAATTGATTAGAATTAGCGGATCTCCCGCTTTGATACCATGTTATAACTCAAATTGAACCTCAATCTCAAAGAGCATTAACTAGGGTTCTAATGAACAAAGAGAAAGCTGAAATGTTGTTTCTGTATTTTGAAAGAAAAAATCTCATTACTTCATATTCTAGAAGTTGTTACAAGTCGTTTAATATAATGGGCCTAATAAATAATCTAATCTATTACATAAGAGGGCTTTTGAAGTCATAACAGTAAAAGAAAAGATTTTTATTTCTTATCGAAGAAGCACAGATACATTCATTATCTGTCATTTCTGTTGACTACCCAACAAGTTTCTTGTGTCCATTACGCTTGAGGCTTTATGCATGTGCTTTTGCCAAAAACCATGCGGATTTCCTGTGTATTTTTGTTTATTCTATACAGCATTTTTTTTGGTTTCCTAAAAGAACGAAGCCGCATATGTCCAACCACATTCTGTTTGTGTATAAATAAAGCTCTTTTTGTTTGTTTTGTTTCTTTTTCTTCGACAGATTTTGAACCATTTATCGACTTTATAACGACTTCTCTTTTCCAATGAGAAAACGTCACTTCTCACTCCTTCAAATACAACTTTGCAAATGATAATGTAAAGCAATATTCAAACATATTATTTCCTTTTTACCCCCCCCCCTCCCCTCCTCTTGGTTACATAATCCTTCTTCAATGCATGCAGGCTCTAACTCATATGACAATTCATGTATACCAGGCTTTAAGACTTATCTTAAAAGTACCACTTCTTGTTACAGTATCTGATTGACATTGTGATATTACTTGTGCATTTCTGCTAAGTTTCTAATTTATAGAGATGGCCGTTGCCGCATGTAATATTATCCAAATTTCTTTCGGAATGAAGAATTTCGTGATAAAGATTGTTTTATCTCCTTAGCGGTTGTTTGGTTGGAAACAAGTTATCACAGGATTAGTTATTCCATCCTCCCATAGAGATTAAAAAACACTACAATCTCGAGATAACTGACTCCATAATTAGTTATACATTAATTTTATGTCAATCAAACATGAAATAAACTCATCCCGAATTTAATCCCGAGATTAATTATCCATTATCCCTTATACCAAATGCGCCCTCAATAGTTTACCTAGCGCAACACCGGATTAGTAGGACCAATAAGTTTCTGATACCAAATACCTTTAAAAAACAATATTGTGAGAAGATATGCTCTGGCTATGACTGAGACGAAATGCTTGCGTCAGAGGCTGTACAACCTTTCAAAATTGAGTAGGTAAAAGATAATGATATTACTCTATTTTACTCATCCCATAAGTCAGAAGATATGTGTTCATGTTTAAGCCATCCCACATCTCCATCACTTAAACATAATTCCCAATTTTAAAACATCCAGTATACCTCACCACATCCCACCTCCACCCACCCCCAACCCCTTTCCCTACAAATAAAGAGATGCACATGAAAAATCCATGAAGATACCAAGAAGACAGATAAACCAAAACAATCCACTTACCAAAAATATAAAAACATTCAGACGCAACCAAACCAATGTCAAACTACCCTTTATAATTACATAGCCTTGTACACACAAAACAAAAGCAGATGCAGATGTATTCTTGGATTCTCATGAAGTTTCAATCAAGTATGCTATTCATAGCAATCCTTTCATTTGGATTATTTAGAGTTAAAGCTCAGGTCCCTCCATCTGAAGATGAAGATGTAGTTAGCAGTTTCCAGCCAAGCCTTGCTGTGGTTATTGGTGTCCTCTCAATCATGTTTTCACTAACTTTTCTTCTTCTCCTCTATGCCAAGTTCTGTCATATGGCATCTTCTTCTGTTCGTAACAGCACCAATATTATGCATATTCAAGATGGACTTGTTCGATCAGTACTGTCATGTTCCTCAGGTATCGATAAAACTGTGGTGGAATCACTTCCTTTTTTCAGATTCTCTTTTATCAGAGGGTCCAAACAAGGGCTTGAATGTGTTGTTTGCTTATCAAAATTTGAAGATATTGAAATCCTTAGATTGCTGCCAAAGTGCAAACATGCTTTTCATATTGACTGTATTGATAAGTGGCTGGAAAAACATTCAACCTGTCCACTTTGCAGGCATAAGGTCAGTGCTCAAGACCTGTCATTACTTACTTATTCGGACAGTTTGAGATTCTTGTGGAACCAACCTGAGCTAAGAGAGGAATCAAATTTGGAACTATATATTCAAAGAGGGGAAAATGGATCCTCAAGATTTAGTATTGGAAGCAGCTTTAAGAAGGAAGAAGAATTGCCAATACAAGAAAACAATATTGATAATCAACAAACAGATTATCAAAATCAGAAAGCACTACACAGGTTCAATCATAGGATTATAGTCTCAGATGTTGTCTTCAAGAATCGATGGAGTACTGTGACTTCTTCCGACCTTATATTCTTGAATTCAGAAATGCTCAATAGCATGGCAAGCAACAGATTCTCATCAATGGACAGAATCAGTGAGCAATCCACGGCGAAAAGAGTGATAGAAGAAGATCAAAGAGTGAATATCAAGGATGAAATGGAAAGGAAAAGATTGTTTGAGAGCAAAATCCAGCAAAATGATTTATCTCAATTTCCAGAAGCCTCAGAATCAAGAACCAATTCATCAAAATCACTAAGTCAAAATGAGAAAAAATGCATGTCAGAAATTATAGTGCATCCAAGATTCATAGATTTCAACAACAAGAACATTGGTAATAGAAAGCTTTTGGTTCCACAAAACAATGTGAATGAGGAAAGGAGGAGGAAGCTTTGGCTTCCAATTGCAAGGAGAACAGTCAAGTGGTTTGCTAATAGGGAAAGAAGGCCCGAAAACAGAAGACAAACACTAAATGTATAGACTTTTCATAAGTAAGACAATCTTTTTTTCTTCTTTTCTTCAAGCCATGGAAACAACCTCTCGAAATAGTCTCTTGCAGAAATGTAGGGTAAGGCTGCGTACGATAGACCCTTGTGGTCCGGCCCTTCCCCGAACCCCGCGCATAGCGGAAGCTTAGTGCACCGAGCTGCCCTTTTTTAAGCAAGATTTTCAGTGATAAGCAAGTTGAGAGATTATATATTGTAAAAATGAAAGGCTGTACTGATTCAATTTCCAAAGAAAAATCAAGCATTTAGTAATTTTAATTGCATAAACGGCTGTTAGGATGATGGGAACGATTGAGAGTCCTCTAGTCCGGTCCATTCCTTGTACCTTAGTATTCAAATATTGTTCTTATCTAGTTAATAAATCTTTTCACGATTCTTGGTCGTTCTTTTTAGTGGGGGAATAGTAGTACATGGGTTTAGAGGGAATCATTCCTCTATTGATGTAAAAAGAAAAGCTAGAATCTTTGGGTTAGCTCTTCAATTTGCTACCCAGACCCAAACTTTACCCCCTTGACTCGTCCCAAACCCGGCCCAGTTCTGCCCTTACCCGACCCAATCCCCTCACTCAACCCAAACGACCACGTTTTAAGTTAAATTAGATCTGAGCCGTCGAGGTTCCATGATCCGACGGTCGCGTAGGGGGGTGGGGTGGGTATATAACCGTCCTAATCTCACTACCCACCCAAACCCTGTCTTTTATCTCTTTCATCTCCCTTTCAGAGAACCCCTACGAAACCCTAACCCGCCGCCCCTTTTCTACACCACTTAGAAGCCTGGCGGCGCAGCCCTAACCATCTCCGTTCACCACCAAAACAACACCCCATGACCCACTCACTACCCTCTTTCTAAATCTCGGACCAGTTTCTCTCGAACATGCCCCGAGCTCGTCGAATCTTAAGTTGAAAGTGAGACCTAACTATGTCAAACTCCAGAATCGGCAGATTTGGTGTTGATTAAGACCAAAACGGACTTTGGTCATGTGTTTTCATCTGAGAACACGTGATTGAAGCCCTTTTCGGTCAAAATCGAGGGTTTGAGGAAGAGCTGTAAGGCTTGACCAGTCCGTTAGGTATCTTTACATTTTTGTTGGCTCTTCTCTTGTATTTTTCTGTTTTAAAGCCATCCTGCTTCATCTCATTTTTGTG
The DNA here is from genome assembly GCF_000393655.2 of Nicotiana sylvestris. NCBI lineage: Eukaryota > Viridiplantae > Streptophyta > Magnoliopsida > Solanales > Solanaceae > Nicotiana > Nicotiana sylvestris. Next base: position 68,711,060 of record NC_091061.1, on the reverse strand, counting down.
TTTGTGTTTTTGCTTCTTCATAGCATGTTTGTTGTTATTCATGCATGACCAATTTGTTAGTCAACATAATTATCTGGTTGTTTGTTTAGAATTAGGTGAATCATTCTCTTTTTCTCTTTTAGGTTTTGGGCTTTGGTATAAAAGTTCTCGTGTTTCTTTCTCTTGGTTAATTTTAGGTCAGATTTTTTTTAGAATGTTGAGTCTTTGACTGATTTCAATTGATACCTAAAAAATTAACTCCAAAAGGAACTGAATTGTGTTTATTTGGACCCATTAACTTGGGTCAATTGGACCCAGGATCTGTTAGGTTAGAAGGGTAATAACAGGGTCATATGGGGGGTAATTTGGGTAGTCTGCTTAGGGAAATCTTTGTCTAACTAACTAGGAAGCTTCCTAGAAGCTGGGGTGGGGACTTAATAGGAAAATTTGATAGTTGAAGAGGGATATCTAAGCTATATTAAAAATTAAAAGAGGGGCAGAATGCAAAAATTAAAGTCGTAGGGGTTGCCCTAATGCCTTGCCTATAAAGGCATCCTTTCTTGGCATTTAGGGTAGAGATTGGAGAGGAAAAATTTCAGAAAATCAAAACGGCTGAAAGAGAAAGTTCAAAAAAATTCATTGTTCCATTGGCTTTCTGATTTGATTCTTGAAGTGGTTTTTCCTTTTTCTGAAGTTATCTCTGGTTTACATGGTATTAAAGATGGTTTAATTTGGGTTTGAAAAGTTGGTTTCAAACTGAGCATGTGTTTGAGACCCTATTTCAATTCAATTTTGATTTTGGGGTCTGCTGTGCATCAACACTGATTTTGCTGAGTTCTTTTGACATTATTCCATTGCTGGAGTTCAAGCTATTTTTGCTACTGACCATTCACTGATCCTCTCTGCTTTCTTTTCATTCCCAGGTACATTTTCCTGAACTCTACCCAATGTAAGGTCAAATTCGAAGACTGAAATGAAAACAAAGTTGAAATAATGATAATAGTCTCGTTTGTAATATTTTTACATAGCTGATTGTCTCAGATACTAGATTTATCATGTATGCTAGTTGGATTCTATCCTGAACAGATGAAATCTTTGAGTAGTACTTAGTTTGGGACTGATGAAATGTCGTGAAAGAGACTTATTTACATTAATATGTCTCAAATGTGTTTTAATTTTGGTCAAAATCAGTAGATGTGCTTGGTAATATATGCATGTTTGAATTGTTGTTAACAAGGGTACAAGGGAGCAAGTTTAATGTTTGATATGTTGTTAGAAGTTTCTGTGGGGTGTGGGAGCATAATGTTTTTGTTGGAAGGAAGGTTGATCAAATCTGCTTGTGGCCTTTGTTGCTTTTGATTCTGCGTATAATGTATTTTGGGAATGACCTTTAGATCTTGCAAGAGTTTATGTTTGGGTCTCTCTTTTGGCAAATGGCAAGTTATTGGTATGCTTATGCAAAACATGCTCTGTTAGCATTTTATTTCAAGTCCTTTGAAGATTTAAAAGTTGGAGTTGCCTTCTATTTAGTTGCTAATACTATTTTTTTGCTTTATTGCTTTCAAAATCAATTCTTTTGTCAAAATTTCGTGTAAATGTCCATAAGATCAGTGATTAAGCCCAAACTCGTTTGTGTGTCATGTTATACCACTACAGGGATTCGATCCTGAGTCCGCGTTTCCCAGTTGCAACACGTTTTTTGAATTGGGCCTTGTATTGAGGCTTGGCTTAAATTGTTTTAAAATCAATGGTTTGCTAGCATGTGACATTTCAGTAAGATATTGGGCTCAGATGTCAAAAGGGAATGTGCATTAGTTCACTTATTCCATTTTCTTAAGTCGAACTTTAACACAAAAACCTCTTTCGAATTCCTTGAGGCTTTTTCTTTAATTAACTTTGACTCTCTTAAAAGTAGATTGGAGGTCTGCCATATTAGACAATAAAAATAGTTTATGGCCCTCCAAAGCTTAGTTTGAATTCCCTTATTTTAAAAATTTGGGGTGTACCGTATTAAGCCAAATGTACAATTTATGGCTCTCAAAGTTTAGTTTCAAATTTCCTTTAAATTGTATTGAGGTGCGCCGTGCCATATAAAACCTCAAAAATGCATGGCCCTCGCTTAATATTTAGCTTGAACCCTTAGAAATCTAGGTGTTCCATTAGTGAATTTTCCATGGCCCTCGTAAAACTTGAAAGTGCATAATTGCTTTAGGCGCGATACTTAAAATTAGCTTCCTAAACTTGGGTGCGCATTTATGTGACCCAAATTCAAATCTCAACAATGATAGATAAAATATGTTGAGGACCGCGGGTGCATTTATGTGACGTGGTTCAAGATGTATTTTAATTGACATTGCAATCTTCCTTAAAAATGATTAAATAAAGCGGTTATAAAGTTAAAATTGAACCATAGGCTAAAACATGTATTAAAATCAAGTATATAGGCCAAATATAACAGTTGAGCGACCGTGCTAGAACCACGAAATTTGGGAATGCCTAACACCTTCTCCCGGGTTAACAGAATTCCTTACCCGGATTTATGTGTTCGCAGACTGTAATACAGAGTCAATCTTTCCTCGATTTGGGATTTGAAACCGGTGATATGGGACACCATAAATCATCCCAAGTGGCGACTCTGAATTTTAAATTAAATAATCCCGTTTCGATTGTCACTTAAAATTGGAAAAAACTCCCTTATACACCCCTCCTCTCGGGGGTGTAGGTGAAAAGGGAGGTGTGACAAGCACGTAGTCATCATATCCCATATCTACCCTTCCCATCCCCTTAGTGGTCATTTAAAGCTAGTGTTTGGTCTGCGTTCTCTATTGCGTGCTATTACCCATCCCTTCTTAATGGTCTTGGAGGGATATAGGACCTCTACCTATAAGTGGTTCTAGACAGACCCTAAGGTTTTAAAGGTGACGATACTAAGGCGACAGACAAGAACAATTAGGAATCTTAGCAAATAAGAACAAAAGAGAGCAATTAGAGGCTCAAAGTTTCCTCCTCAAACAAGGCACATGAACAACACGACTCAAACACAAATAAGTACCTTTTGTTTAAACAGTATCCTAAGGCATGATATCTAAGTGAACATACAGAAACCAGGCAATTTATTTTATAAACTTGGAGGTAATGACCCTATCAGTGGCCTACTGATTTTAAAGCTTGTTTGAACAACATTAAGTCACAGAAACAGTTTCAGAATCACAAGTTTTGAAAACGCCCTATAGGCTTGCCTATACGCGGAACATTGATGACTACATTTTATATAGTGAAACAAGGCAGGTTTTGAATCGGACTCTTTAATCCCTATAGGCATGCTGTCTAATAATAGATTAAGGCAGTTTTAAAGAATTCATTTTAAGGAAATGCATACTTAGAAGTGAACTAAAATGCGGATTGGGTTGATTTATTTAAACTAGTTTAGATCTATAGATAGAATTCTGGTGTTGTCCCTATAGATATGATATCTAATTGTTTAACACTGATTTTAGAAGCTTGCAGGCATGAACACATGTAAACACTTGTTATAACAAAATTTGGATTGCATTATATCCTATAGGCATGGCATCTACTTGTGAAGTTGATTTTAAGACTTGTAAACACGATTTCTATTATGGCATCAATTAAGACCAATAGGCATGATTTCTAACATGACAAGATACAAAAGTCCTATAGGCATGATTTTTACTTATAAAGGCAAACACAACAAAATGTAAAGTCCTATAGGCATGGTTTCTACCAATAAAGGCAAACACATCAAATTGTAAAGTCCTATAGGCATGGTTTCTACCCTTATTACCCCACAAACATGTAGCTACCCACCCTTTTTACTAATTACCACAATATTTGTTTACAAGTTATTACAAACCATATGAATGAATTACATAAGTAAATAAGAAAATAAGAAGTTATTATATAGAGAGCCTACGGATAGGCCCAGATTCCCAAAGCCTCTAGTAGCCTGAAGTGCCTCAATTCCATAGACAATGTCATAGTCTAGGTGCATCAAAGTTCCCTAAGGATCTCCAGGATCCTGGGCAGTGCTTACACCTAGACTTGGTAACTAACACTGAATAAGTGCAGTGTGGAAGGGCCAGTCTCAGTATGACAGAGTTCAGACATTGTCTCAGTGTAAGATATAACCGATCAGACATAGTCACTGTACCAGCAATTCTTAAGGGGGTTCAGTATAGGATCCACATGATTCAATCCCATAACAATACAAGTTAGGAGTGTAGACTACTTAGAGGGGGAGGGGGGTAACATGCTCATACTGATTCTAAGGAAGGGGAGTTCATAACATGCTAATCATGCAAGCATATTAACTGTAGGTTTCACAGCAAAACCATAAGTAAAAGCAAACTAGAAACAGGATGAATTGAAGCAATAAAAGAACAATATTGTTGTTGGAACTTAAATTAAAACTAGATCATACCAGTAGAGAAGACAATAAAAAAAGTGAAGGAGTAGGAGAACACAATAGTTAGCCTTGGCTTACAGCCGGCTAACTCAGAATAGTAGCAAGTAGCACAAAAGAGAGAGAGAGCAAAAAGTTTAAGTGTGTGAGAGAGAGCTTTTGAACCAAAGTGTTCGTGCGTTTGTGCTAATAAGAGAGTGTGTATCTATAGTTTGAAAGCAGGTAGCAAATAAGGTAAAAATCAAAGTTCATCAGTAACTATGGGGACTTAGAATCAATCAGTCACAAAATCAAGGTTAGTACTCCCTTTAATTGAGGAGTCAACTTCAAACGGTAATAAACATGTGGCAAATAAGGAAGGAAATCGTATAAGGCTGAGCATAACAAATAAGGAAATATTTTCTGCATAGTACAAGTACACAACATGTAATAGAGGCTAGGTTCAACATATTTCCATCAAGGAAAAGGCTTAAGAAATCAATTAATAGCATAATTGACTATAGAATAAGGTCAGAAAATATTTTACAAGGTTAAAAATCAGTATAGATATCATGTGAAATCAGTGAAAGATCAATCACAAAGACTCAAGGATTCAAAAGTAGAAAATAGCACTGATTTAGCACAACTTTATAAAGACAAGCACATAGTAAGCAAAAACCAGAACTCTAAGAGGCCGAGTAGGAAAAAATCATATATAAATTAGGGGTTCATGAAGAGCATAATCTGAATTAGTAGAATAAGCATGATACAGGTAGGAGAAGTGAAGAATCAGAAACATTGGTGAAAAATAGGGTAAAATCATACAATAGCCAGGGATGACCATAATTAGGAACCTTAACAAGCATTCATAGGGTAAAATCACAAAATTACAGAAACATATAGATTAACTGAACACGTTATCAAAACAAAACACAGAAACCCAAGATTAGAACTAAGAAATTAGGGTTTTAAACATATGCAAGTTGAAGAGGTAGTAAAATCATAGAATCAGTCGAAATATGCAAGAGATATACGTTTAAACATAAAGAATCAGTTTAAACAAGGTTCTAGAAGAAGTTCTGAAAACCCTAATTTTAGAAGAAGGTGAAAACACTTTGAAATCGATGATTCTTGTAAAGAGTTACAAGGATAGTGTAAAACATCAAAGAAATAGACTCAAATCGTTTAAAAATCATACAGATCTAGGATATGTAAGCAAAAATTAGGGTTTCAGAAGAAACCCAAGTAGAGATGAAAGAACCTGTCTAAAATCTCAAGGATCGTAACAAGTACAACATGATTTCGTTTGAAATCATACTGAATTAGCCAAGAACAGACCAGATGGAAAACCCTAGATGCAAGTCAGCGTGGCCCAGGGCCCTTGAAGGCCTCAGAGAAGGCGAGCATGGCAATAGAGGAGCCATTGGAGGCTTAGGAGTTGAAGGGAGATTATCGGAGAAGACCGGAGAAGGGAGTCGGCGGTTGAAGGAGATAGGGTTAGTTTGAGGGGTTGAGAGAGGAGAGGAGATGAGAGAATACAGAGGCGGCGGATTTGGGAAATGAGATAGGGTTAGGGGGTCGTTGGAATTAAAAATGGTAAGAACGGATGAGGAAAAGATCAATGGCCAGGATTTGACGGGTCTTGGGTTGGGTAGGCGGGTTTAGGGTTTGGATTGGGTGGGGTGTTTTTAATCTAAAATTGGGCTGGGGTTGGGTTTAAATTGGGCTACAATTGAAATGTAAATCTGGCTATATTTTAAATAGCCAATTTTCCCTATATAATTTATAATAAATGATAAATAATTTCTAAAAACAATCTCACATGCTAAAATGATTTAAAATAGATTTTCAACATTTTAAAAATATAGAAGGTCAATTTATGCAAGTAAATATAATTATATATTAATGGGGCTAATATTGCAATTATATGCAATTTAGCTTTAAAATACAAAAATGCAATTATAAAAATACATAAAAAATATTTTAACCATATTTTGGCATAAATATAGAAATCAAATGACTAAATCACCACAACAATAATTTGGGGGAAAATTATTGGGGATTTTAGGAATACAAGGGAAGGAAATAAATCAATTTAAATCCTTAAAATTATGGGAAAATTATAAAATCCTTGTGCATGCTTATATATGCATGTATATGCTATTTTGAAGGTATCTATGCATATAAAAAATATAGATGTTGTTACAGGTATCAACATTGTCTGTGTTTTCTTATGATGTATATGCGTTGATTGATCCGGGATCTACATTATCATATGTTACACCCTTTGTGGCTAATAAGTTTGGCATTGAACCTGAATTGATAAGTAAACCCCTCGCGGTATCTACTCCGATAGGAGATTCTGTGATTGCTAGAAGGGTATATAGAGGTTGCACTGTGATGATTTGTAGTCGTCAAACCTCGGCAAATTTATTTGAGTTAGAAATGGTTGATTTTGATGTGATAATGGGAATGGACTGGTTGGCCTCATGCTATGCAAATGTTGACTGTCGTACGAAGATGGTTAGGTTCCAATTTCCGGGTGAACCCGTCATTGAATGGAAAGGGAACATTGCTACACCGAAAGGTAGGTTTATTTCCTATCTTAAGGCAAGGAAAATGATCTCAAAAGGTTACATTTATCATCTCGTTCGCGTTAGGGATGCGGAGGCGAAACCGCCTACTTTACAATCAATCCCTGTGGTCAACGAATTCCCAGATGTTTTCCCAGATGAACTCCCAGGCCTTCCTCCTGAAAGGGAGATTGAGTTTAGCATTGATGTGTTGCCTGACACTCAACCGATCTCTATTCCTCCATACAGAATGGCCCCGGCAGAGTTGCGAGAGTTGAAGGTGCAGTTGAAGGACTTGCTGGATAAGGGCTTTATTAGGCCTAGCACTTCACCTTGGGGTGCACCAGTCCTATTCGTGCGGAAGAAAGACGGGTCGTTACGGATGTGTATCGACTATCGACAGTTGAATAAGTCTACTATAAAGAACAAGTATCCACTTCCAAGAATTGATGACCTGTTTGACCAACTCCAGGGTGCCAAGTATTTCTCCAAGATTGATTTACGTCATGGTATCATCAGGTGAGGGTTAAGGAGAAGGATATCCCAAAGACGGCCTTCTGGACAAGATATGGGCACTTTGAGTTCTTGGTGATGTCGTTCGGGCTAACAAATTCCCCAACAACTTTTATGGATCTCATGAATACTGTATTTAGGTCCTATCTTGATGTGTTCGTAATTATATTCATTGATGACATTCTGGTGTATTCTCGTTCGGAGGCGGAATATGTGGGCCACTTGCGGATAGTATTACAGATGCTTCATGATCGTAAGTTATATGCTAAGCTCTCCAAATGTGAATTCTGGCTGAACTCAATAGCATTCCTTGGCCATGTGATATCTGACGAGGTATTAGTATCGACACTCAGAAGATCTATGTAGTAAAGAATTGGCCGAGACCTACAACATCATCAGAAGTCTGTAGCTTCCTAGGGCTAGCAGGATATTATAGGCGGTTTGTAAGGTTTTTCCTCTATATCACCGCCTTTGACTAAGTAACACAGAAAGATACCAAGTTCCAGTGGTCTGACGCTTGTGAACGTAGTTTTCAGGAGCTGAAGAATCGATTGACATCTGCACCAGTGCTCACTCTCCCTGAAGGAACAAAAAGTTATGTGGTATATTGTGATGCCTCAGGTATAGGTTTGGGGGTGTGTATTGATGCAGCGTGGGAAGGTGATTGCTTATGCATCAAGACAATTGAAGAAACATGAAAAGAATTATCCAACCCATGATTTGGAATTGGCTGCAGTAATATATGCTTTGAAGATATGGCAGCACTACTTATACGGCGTCCATGTTGACATCTACACAGATCACAAGAGTTTACAATACATCTTCAAGCAGAAGGAGTTGAATTTGAGGCAGCGTAGGTGGCTTAAATTACTAAAAGACTACGACGTCGAGATATTGTATCATCCCGGTAAAGCTAATGTTGTGGCAGACGCTCTCAGCCATAAGTCAATGGAAAGCTTAGTACATATTGAGGCAGGTAGATGAGGGTTGACTTAAGAGCTTCATCAGCTAGCCAATATGAGAATCAGATTGTTAGACTCGGATGACGGAGGTGTTACTGTACAGAATACATCAGAATCATCTTTGGTAGCTGAGGTAAAAGCACGGAAATATGAAGATCCTACCTTAGTACGATTGAGAGAGAGCATTCAGCAGTGTAAAATTACGGCTTTTAAGATAGGAGGAGATGGGACACGGAGATACCAGGGCCGATTATATGTGCCTAATGTGGTAGGGTTGCGAGAGAAAATTATGAATAGATTCATCAATCCCGATATTGCATCCATCCCGGCTCGACAAAGATGTATCATGATGTCAAGGAGCAGTATTGGTGGGATAACATGAAGAATTCTATTGCATAATTTGTAGCCCTGTGTTCCAATTGTCAATAAGTAAAGATAGAACATCAGAAATCCGGTGGATTGCTTCAGAATATAGAGATTCTGACCTGTAAATGGGAGGTGATTAATATGGACTTCATTATTGGATTACCTCGCTCTTATCATAAGTTTGACTCCATCTGGGTGATAGTTGATCGACTTACAAAATGTGCCCATTTTTTGCCAGTTAAGACAACTTACACATATATCAAGGAGATTGTTAGGCTTCATGGTGTGCCAGTATCTATTATATCAGATCGAGGAGCTCAATTTATGGCTAACTTTTGGAGGTCTTTTCAGAAGGGTTTAGTCATACAAGTGAATCTCAGCACTGCATTTCATCCGCAGATTGATGGACAGGCTAAACGTACCATTCAGACACTTGAAGATATGCTACGAGCATGTGCTCAAGATTTCAAGGGGAATTGGGATGACCATCTTCCACTCATAGAATTCGCCTACAATAATAACTACCATTCCAGTATTAAAATTTCCCCATATGAGGCACTATATAGGAGGTGATGCAGATCACCAGTTGGATGGTTCGAAGTTGGTGAAACAGAATTATATGGGCCAGATTTGATTCACCAAGCCATTGAGAAGGTGAAAGTGATACAGGAGCGATTGAGGACGGTACAAAGCAGGCAAAAGTCTTATTCTGACGTCGTGATCTGGAGTTTGAGGTTGGTGATTGGATTTTCTTGAGGATCTCACCAATGAAGGGTTTTATGCATTTCAGGAAGAAAGGTAAGCAAAGTCAAATGTGTATCGGGCCGTATAAAATTCTTGGACGAATTGGACAGGTTGCTTATGAGTTAGAATTGCCATCCGAATTGGAATTTGTCCACCCGATATTCCATGTATCTATGTTGAGGAAATGTATTGGAGAGCCTTCTCGAGTCGTCCCTATCAAAGATGTACAAGTTACAGAGGATCTATCAAATGAAGAAGTTCCAGTGGCTATATTAGATCGACAAGTCCGCAAGCTGAGAACAAAAGATGTAGCTTCCGTCAAAGTATTGTGGAGGAACAAGAATATAGAAGAAATGACATGGGAAGCAGAAGAGGAGATGCAGTCTAAATACCCTTACCTATTCCAGAATGAAGATAACAAGGATGCTGGTGGAACGCAGGATACACTAAAAGGTGAAACGACTCTATGAGGTAAGAAATAACTTGAGAATACTCTTCCTTAATACAAAATGGTGATATGCAGATAATGTACATATCCATAATGCTTTGTGTAGCCTCGTGACGCCATACGTTGGGCTTAACTGCTTGCAAGCTTTGCTAGTGACCATTTTATAGGGAAAATTGACTGGGAATTTCCGTTGGAATCCACGATGATTTGGACTCCCCATAAACCCTTACATTCGAGGACGAATGTTCATAAGGGAGGAGGGTGTTACAACCCATATTCACATACATTAGTTCACCATAAGGTAGTCGACATAAATCCATGAATATATTATCTTTAAGATGATAAGAAGTTAATCCTATTGGTCTTAAATTATACAAAGGTGTATAAGAGTGGTTAACAAGTATTAAAAGTTAAACGAATCAAGGATGTTGTCAGCGTATTTTCGGGTAAACCTAGAGGTGCTTAATACACTCAAGAGGTCATGTTTTAAGGTATTTAAATCATATAATGTCCGTATCATAAGTCTTGAAGTCAAACGAGTTATGAAACAAAAGTCGACAAAAGTTGTTGCAACTTAAGTTCATAATTTTACTTAAACATTAGGTCAAATGTTACTAAGCTTTTCTCCCAATTTACATGGAATTACGGGGTGATATACCCACAAAATTGAAGAACTATGAGTCTAATTTCCAACTCATTAAACTATTTTTCAATACAATATGGGAATATAGAGATATTTGTATTTTTGCGAGCCTGCGCATACTGGTAGGTGACAAGTAGGTGCATCACCTACTTGCCAAAATGAGAGGACAAAATTAAAAGCCCCAAAGTCGGCCAAGAGGGGACATTTAAGGGATTATCAACTCAGTTATTTCACCCATATTTCAGACCTTGAAAACCAAATTAAACCATTGCAACTCCTGCCCAAAAATCCCACACAAACTCTAGGTTATTCCGGATGTTACGATGTGATTCTAATGCCGAAAACCCCGGACAACTTGCTAGTTTCTCTTTCTCCTTCATGTTGCTGCATTGGGGGACTGATTTTTGAAGGAGAAGGACTAGATTTCATTATTCTACTCAGTCCAAGATAAGTTTGTGCTTCTCCTTCCATTATCTATGCTTGTACGAATTGTAACTCGACCGTAAAGACTAGACCTAGCGAGTTTCGAATGAGTGGTATGTTGTTTGTTGTTGCATCACTGTTGGCTGGTTATGAACTTATTTTTAAGTTGAATTTATGACTGGTTTATAGGATAAGAAGCTTAATTATGTACTGTTGGTTTTGTTGCTCAATTTGAAAGAAAAAACAAGTCGAAACATGTTTAATTAAACTAAAAAATGAATTTTGAGTTGCTGAACTTGTGGGGCTATTTTGTGGGCTGTTTCGTGTTGCTATTGGATTGTATCTTTTGCTACTATTTTTATGGAGTTGAGAAGAGAAAGGGTGTGGAGAAACACCACATAATGGAAGGGTGGTTTGTTGGTCGTTCGTTGTAGCATTTCCGGGTCGTTTGACCCTACTACGGTGGTTGTCTTATGTATGAAGTGATTAGGTTATGTGGACTATTTTGGAAGGCTCAATATGATTATTATTGATGTTCTTTAGGAGATTTGGTAATTTTTTTGACTTGTGTGAAGTCATATAAATAGGGGAGGTTCTGTCCGTTTCATCGTAAAATAGGTTGTGCTCGGTACATAATAGTTACGACGCTTAAACGTTAACGATAGTGTCATTTATCCTATTGTAGACTAAGGAGTCGTGACATTTGCATAGCTTAAGGTTGGGAATTATATACAATGTATGTGAGGCTATTCCTTTCCTTCTTTTGCACGACTCCGATTGTACATAATGTAATGAATGAGCTTCCAAAGATACTCTATTCTTAGAAGCTAGCAGTACTTACATTGTTTTCCCTCTTATGGAACGATTGATGTTGATGTTTCTTCTCTTATTCTTATGTTATCAATGTTATTGGTACGTCCTGATTCTTATAAGGTTCATGGTGAAGAGTTAGTCCTAATAACGTGTACATAGGATACCGGCCTTACGTCACTCCAAAAGATTTAGAACGTCGTTCAATGAGTCGAGCATGCATTATATATATGTATCTAATTTACTCTACCGAGCCGTAATATAGTCAGCCGGGTACGACACCTATTGTGCAACCACTGATCAGTTGGGTTTTACCGAGTTTCACGTGGTCGGGTATGATTCTACCTAGCCTTATGATGGCCGGGTATGTTTTTACCGAGTCTATTTTGAGGCCGGGTACATTATGATGATGATGATGCCCACAGAGGCATGTGTTGTAAAAGTTTATGCATATATATGTCTATATCATGCATTTTGTATCAGTAGCCCACAGAGGTACCCAGATGTTACAAATTGTATATCCTCTATCCTTATTCACATTACTGTTCATAGTTATGTTTTCCTTCCTTGCATACTCAGTACTTTATTCGTACTAACGTCCTTTTTATTTGTGAACATTGCATGTCGTGCTACAGGTCCTGATAGACGGGTAGATGCAGTTCCCCCACCACAATAGGCTGCCCAATTCAGTGGTTATTAGCGAGATCCTTTCTTCGGACTTGCCGTTGTCTTGGTATGCATTTTTTATAGACATTATGGGTATGTCAGGGATCTATTCCGGCTATGTTGCAGCACTTTTTTTCCTTTAGAGGCTCATAGACAGGTGTCAACTCATGTATAGTTTGGTATGCCTTGTCGGCTGATTTTTATTGTGTAGTATTTCATGGCAGCGTGGTAGCCCGTACCTTATATATAGTTTCTTGGTTGTCTGGTCATCCCATGTTATGTATGTTCGTTCCATCATCTTTCATTATTGGTTGTCCATGATCCATGTCTACCAATTATATTGATCTCGTCGGCGCTAAAAGATAATAAAGAAGGTTAGATAAAATGTACATTGGTGCTCGGCAAGTATGGCCGGGTGCTAGTCATGGCCCTCCAATTTGGATCGCGACAAAATCCACTCAATAATTTTCCGCCTAGATGCTTCATCAGACATTCCAATGTGGGTAGTCAATGAAAATAGAACTTTTAAAACTAAGTCCTACTATAGTTTGATAGATAAGGAGCATTCATCCAATAAAGAATTTACGTGGATTTGGAAGCTCCACTGTCCTAAATAAAATAAAAAATTTCGTTTGTTTATGCCACCACAACAGGTTACTATGTAGGCACTATCTCCATCATATTGGCATTAGCATTGATGAATTATGCACGATTTGTAGAAAGGAGCCTGCAAAAATAACCCATATTTTCTCTAGCTGCCCTATAGCTTAGGAGCTATGGGGTAAACTGGGGATCGATATTAATAATATTCCAACAAATGATGAAAGTTAGCTAGAAAACATTATTAACTTAAACCCAGTCATTCCTACTAACCTTATAGATTGGCCTACACTATTTCCCTATCTGATGTGGAACCTTTGGATCAATAGGAACAATAACAACATTAATAACACCTCATTACAAGTTGCTTTGAGTTTTGTTTTAAAACAAGTGACGGAATATAAATTGCTTATAGATCGTGAAAGCAATACAAATATCTCCATCCCAATTTATTGGACTAAGCCTAAAAAAGGTTGGTACAAACTTACCATTGACGGTGCTTTCAAAAAAGGTGAGAATCACATTGTTATTGGGGGTATTATGAGGAACAGCAACGGAGATTGAGTTATGGGTTTTTAAATGAAAGTCAATGCAAAATCACCCATACATACTGAATTACAGGATTTTTATTATGCCATCCAGCTCACATGGGAGCAACAACTCTATCCACTAAAGGTGGAAACTGATGCAATGCAGGTAATCAACTTCATTAACTATGGTTGTGTAACTTACAAATATCTTATAAATAATTGCAGATGGTTGATGTCCAAAATGGATACGCTGGTGATCAGGCATAGCTTTGATCAAGGAAATGAAATAGCATATCTTTTGGCAAATGAGGCAACAAGGAAACTAGAAGTAAACAAACTTAGTCGTCTAGCTATTCCACCACTTTGTGTCTTGACCAGGATGCTGGCAGACAAATCTGGTAATGCTTTTGTTAAGACTATATTTACTAATAGTTGTAGGCTTCTAGCCAAATTAGGAAATATTATCGCCATGCATGCATGGCCTCTGAAGCTTATGTACTGATCCTATGGATATAGGATCATTGAATTGTTGCTACTTAGTTTCTATTAATAATATTTTCAGTTTATCAAAAAAACAAAAAAACAAAAAGATAACAGAGAGCTTAGACAACTACTCCTTTGAGTAATTCTACTAAATATTTTTTAAAGATGTGTGCAAAAACCTTAAAAGTTACTATGGACCGGAGATAGTATTAGTTACCTTTCTTTCACTACAAACTCAGGGTAATTTCAGAAAAGGTTAATTTTCACTTTAAGCAAAATCACTAAATTAGTTTTTTTTAAACAAAAAATCACTCAAAGAATCATGAACGTCATTAAATAATTTTTTATAACCTAAAGATCGCCCAACTTACCAAAATATCTTAGAAAATGCCTCATTTATTTTCTCCTAGTGACTCTGGGTGATAAGCAGACAAAGTCGAGTGAGTTTCTGATTAAAAAAATAGTTTATTTACTTTGGTGATACTTTTAGAGATTTTTTTTTGTTATGAAAAATACCTTAATAAATCTTGATGCAATAAAATAAAAATTGAGCAATCATCTAGGAAATTAATCCTGACAAACTCTAGCTCCTTGCAGAATAATTATTTTCAACTATGCTTCTCCTCTTTTAGTTTTCTTCTTTGGTTCATCAGATTTTTCTTGTTTTGTGCAAAGCCAGATCAATAAGAGCCAAAAATAATAAACCAACAAAATATAACTCAAAGGTGACAGTACTTTTTTATAACTGGCTTGTGGAAACCTTTTCTAGTTTAATATTTACCTTGTGCTTTTTATGATTTGCTATACCAAAATTTTTTGTTCTTAACCTTTTCTAAAAGCTTTTGGTCTAACAAATGTTACGATTAACTGAAGGCAAAATACATAGGCAGCCCTCTAAACTTCACCATTTTTTTACTTGGACACTTAACCAATAGTAGTATCTATTGGGCACTTTAAGTGAAGATTAATTGTGTCAATTTGACACATATTTTGCAGCTCCAAGTAAACTAAAGAGTGTGTATTTCACTTGCTGCCAATGTGGCAAGCAGGACCAATAAGAAACAAAAACGCCTCACTTAAGAAAAGGCCAAAACTGAACTCGCCACTTTTTCTACCCACCATTTCGCCTCCAATGAACCCCGCCATAACTATTGGATTGCGGTCGAGACTTGAAAGCTCATAACTCAACAACTCTTGCTGATTATCACAACTATCTTTTCAGCTACCATCCATTGCTAATTTCAGCAAGCACCAACAGATTTGCTATCTCCTCTATATCATCAACAAGTTGCTGCTACTACTGTTTTTTTTTCTTTTTTTAAATCTTAAAATAATGATGTGTGAAAAGGCTTTCCCCAAATATATTACCACCCCTACTAGCAGCACCCAAACCTACCATCGTCGCAGTAGTCCCTCACCAAAAAGATGCTCTAGTAGCCTTGTCCTCTTCATCTTCAAAAACCACAAAGCGACCTCCATCACCGCTTACAATTGTCTTCCGTCAGCGACTATTGAAGCTCATTAGGTCCTCAGGTGGGTTTTTGTCTGGGCTTTCCCTTCGCAGTGGTGGGATGGCGACGATGCGGCAGTCAACCCTTCTTTCATTCCTAGTTGACAATTTTACAATTGAATGTGATGTGTATTCTTATAAAAAGATATCTGGTGTTGACCGTAATGTTTGGTCACTGAAACTGAATTTGAAAGGTAGAGAGTGATTGGCATGGTGGTGGAGGAAGTGTGGTAGTGGTGAAGCACCTGTTACAGTGGTATGAAGATGTGTCACGACCCCAAACTACCCCGGTCGTGATGGCGCTTATCACAGTATTAGGCAAGCGAACCCAAGATTTAACCACAGCGAATTCTTCTTATAAAACCATTTTCTAAAACCGATTAAGTCTCAATTTCTCATATGAAATATATAAATCAACGAAAATGCAGAAATTAGTACAAAATATACCAACACAGCCCAATAATCCGGTGTCACTAGTCAAGAGCCTCTAAATACAACTCAAACTGACTGAATAATACATCATAAGTCTAAAATAATAGAAAACTAAGATAGGAAGGAGGAAAGAAGGGCTGCGAACGCCTTGCAGTCTCCGATAAAGCTCAGAGAGTGTTGAAAGCTCTCACTCTGATGTCCGGACACCTGGATCTACACACAAGGTGCAGGGAGTAATGTGAGTACGCCAACTCTGTAAGTAACTAAAGTAAATAAGGTCTGAGTGCAGTGACGAGCAATTTAAAACCATATAAGAGTTTTAAACAGAAATATCAAGTCAAAACCAACAATGCCATAGTCAGTTATCTCGTAAAAACTTCGGTTTCAATTAAAATACTTTGAAATCATTTATTCAATATTTTTCAACAGAGGATCAGTATAAAAAGAAGAGTGAAAGCAGCAAAAGTGTCATAACGGGCCCCTCGGGCAAGGTATCACTCATAAGTATAGCCTCACGGGCAAACCTCTCAATCACTTGGGACTCAGCTCTCATCAACAGTACTCACACTCAGCACTCCGGCTCAATAATATCTCGTAATAGTAATAATCATAATAACCGTTGCAACGTGCAACCCGATCCATAGTTTATAGTCGACTACGCTCACTGGGGGTGTATAGACTCCGGAGGGGCTCCTACAGCCCAAGCGTCATATCACTGCGGCGCGCAGTCCGATCTAATATATTTATATCGCTGCGGCGTGCAACCCGATCCATAATATATACATATAATATTATTGTGGCGTGCAGCCCGATCCATATTATATATATAATCCTCACCATTAGGTTCTCAAACTCTCTCAGTCATTAACCTCACGACCACTCGGGCATATCAATGGAGATTAGGGAGCTCAGCCCAAATAGTTTTTCATATATTAAGAAGTAGAGTGATAAAACCGGTTTTTAAAAATAAACAGGTAAAGTATAACTGAGGATATCCTTTCAAAACAAATAGAGTGAGGAAAGTAGTAAAAATACCCCTAAGGGTCTAAACAGGTCGGCACAAGGCCCCAAACATAGCGTACAACCCAAAATATAGTATCAATCCCTAAAATACGGAATATCATAAGATTTCAAATCAAATACATGACTTAATAGCCACTACGGGACGGATTAAATCACAAATCCCTACTGGTGCACGCCCACATTCTCTTCACCTAGCATATGCGCCACCTCATTTATCAAAACAATACGAAATACCGGGGTTTCATACCCCCAGGTCCAGAATTACAATGATTACATACCTCAAACCGGATGAAATACTACTCCGCGATGAACTTGCCTCTCGCCTCGGCCTCAACTCGCATTGAATCTATCCAAAATCAGAATTACAACATCAATATATGCTAAGGGAACGAAGCCCATGCAAAAATAATCAAATTATACCAAAAATCCCGAAAGTGGTCCAACCCGACCCCCGGGCCCATGTCTCGAAATTCGATAAAAGTTATAACGACGAAATATTTATCCTCCCACGAGTTCATACACAACAAGAATACCAAAATCCGACCACAAATGACCCCTCAAATTCCTAGATTAAGGTCTCCAATTTCCAAGCCCTAACTCCCCAATTTCGGGCTTCAAATCCCCCAAATTTCATGTTTAATTAGGTAGAAATCACAATAGGATCGAGTATTAAGTCTATAAATCTTACCTCCAAGAGGTTCTCTTTGATTCCCTCTTCAATCTCCCCCAAGAAGCTCCAAAACTGACTCAAAAATGGTGAACTTTGGCCAAAAATCGCGAAAATGGTCTTTTAAACATTCTGCCCAGCGATTAAAAATTCCTTCATTGCAAACACGGTTAATGCCTTGCTTTTGCAAAGAACAAAAATCCGTTGACCACTAAATCCTTCATCGCGAATGTGACCTCCTGAATACGAACACGAATTCAGGAAACTCATTGTGTTTGCGATGAACACTGGACCTAACCTTTCGCAAACACGGGACACCCATTGCGAACGTGAAGGTCAAATTTCCTGCCTCACACCCTAACCCTTTCGCGAACGCGAGAACGCACTCACGAACGCGAAGGCCAAATTTCTGCAACACTAACAGTAGATTTTCTGCAACTTTTCCAACATGAATTTGTTTACCGTGAAAATGGTAATAACAATTAAATTTGATTATGTAACTCTAAAAATACATGATCTATTTTTATGCTAGTTGTTAAGCAGATGATGCTATGCGTAAGACGTAGAAATGAGATAAGAGTTAAGAATGAGGTGATAACCAAACCGATAGGTTAACAATCGGGGCCTCAAGCTTGTCGATTCGCTGGCCTCAAGGTCGATTCTGGAGCACGTCTTGGAGTTATCAAAGGTGGTCGAAGTATGGCTAACAATTATAGTAAAATCAACGAAGGCTCTTTATGGCCAATGACAATAAATAAATGATGAACAATAATGAAGATAATAAATGGAAGCAATAATATCAAGAGAATATGTTAGAGAGCAGAGAGAATGTTCTTGTATATTTTGTGTGGAGCAACTGAAGCAACAAGGGTTTACAAAATGATAAGGATCCCCCTTATATAGGAGGGGAATCCCAACATAGTACAAAATACATTAATGACAAAGAAGCGGAGATGGGACAACTAGATGACACCCTGATTTGGGTTTAGAGTAGCCCACTAGGTTCTGTCAGTCCTAGCCGTGTGCCTTGGGAACTCCCCATTTCTACCATAACCGTGGTCAACATTGTCCCAATGTCGGGCATCGACGAACCTCGAGGGAGGAAACTCGACCATAGCCTTATAGTCTCGAGGCGTCGAGATGATCTTCTGAGGTGCCTCGATGATAAGGAATTGGACCCTCTGATTTCACTGTATACAAATAGTCCCCACGTTTCTTAGAGAGGAGCGACAAAAAACGATTTTGATATCCAACTCTTCGGACTTCCCGCGATGATGTCACGTTGATGATATCATACTTATGACGTAAGCCTTTACGATAACCGGGACATCCCATGGACTTGTCTTTTCAGTGTCATTCAATGCGCCTTTGATACCCATTCTTCAAAGCAACAGTATCACCGTCGATCCAGTTTCCAAGGATGCATTGATTGCGCCTGCCGATCTGTCTTTCAAAGGCATTGATGACGTTGTTGGCCATACTATCGCCCCCTATAAATGAGGGCCTTCTGGTGCAATCTTCTTATCCAAGTGCCTTTCAACTCCTTTCTATCCCTTTCTTCTCACTATCCTCCTCCATTGCTACCCCCCAATGTTTGGGGTCTATGGCCTTAAGGGCTTAGGCGACATTCTCATCAGCAACGCCATGTCCTTTTACCTGGTCTTTCCTTTGCCGAGCAAGATCATACTGTCTTGTCACTATTGTTGTTGTTGTTATGGTTGTTACTGCTGTCATCATTGGTTCGAGGTGATGAGATATGGGAGCCGACTTCTTTCGACTTAGGAGAACATTTGGACTCTACACCGCTGCTCGGGAGAGCATTCGGACTATACACCGCTCCTCACTCTCCTACCCTGGCTTGGTGTGGCACTTCATCCCCTTGAGTTTCCAAGGGATAAAATGGCACAACCGGCCATTAGACTTGCATGGCACAATGTCCTAGAAGGTGGACCCGGAGTAGCTGTGCAAGTAGGGTTGATGCCCGCCAAACCTTCAACCTCTGGCTTCGGCAGGCTATTTCCCTTTTTTCTGCTTCTTCTGCGTTACTTTCCTCTTCTTCATCTTCCCCCTCGGAGATATTATTCTGGAGGACCGAGACGAAACTATAGAGGAGGTGGCAGTCGAAGATATTGTCACCGGGGATGCATGCCCGAAGAGATGGTGCTCGAAGATGTTGCTGCCAAGGATGCACCTTTGAGAGTAGGCTAGGCCCTAGGCTTTTTACTATATGTGTACCCTTTTGCTTCTTTGTT
Source organism: Nicotiana sylvestris (assembly GCF_000393655.2). NCBI lineage: Eukaryota > Viridiplantae > Streptophyta > Magnoliopsida > Solanales > Solanaceae > Nicotiana > Nicotiana sylvestris. Next base: position 68,691,034 of record NC_091061.1, on the reverse strand, counting down.
TCTGTGTAACGACCCTTCGTGGGCTTTTGTAATAATATGTTAGGACCCCTCATGGGATTTTGTAATCAAATTTTTATGAATGTAAAGACGTTTTCCCAAGTTTATCTTCGATGCTTGCTATATTTCCTTTCATTTGCACTTATGGAGACTCTAAATGCGTGAATCTATCGGCTACTGCCAATATTGAAACCAGATGCAAGTGTTTTTTCTGATCTTTGACTGATTAATACGGCTTCCTATAGAACTCTTTACGGTCTCTTGGATCGAGCCTTGATTGGGCCGATAAACTAGGGTAGTCGGGACCCTTACTTCTAGTTGAAGGAGAGTAATGTTTTTAGCCTTGAGATCGTGATTTATCATTTGGACCTCGCGGTAATCTTCGAGGAAATTTGCTCAGAGGTCCGAGGATAGGGACTGCCTTTAATCTTTCGAGAGCAGACCCCGAGTGGGGGTTTGTTCAAACCCGAGCCTCCTGGAAACCTGCTTTGAACTTGGCGTAGATAGACCTAAGGTGTTGTAGGTAGATCCCGAATGAGGGTCTACCCGAATTCAGATGGCACCTTGGGACCAAGCCCATGTGGGTGGAGCTTGAATGCTTATTTCAATGGAGCCTAACTCTTTTTTGACAATAGTCCCCGAGGTCGGGTACTACCTCGAGACTTGTAATGATATCATTGGCTTCGTGGAGCCTAAACTTTTTCCGATGGAGGTCCTCGAGGTCGGGTACCACCTCAGGACTTGTGATGATGCTGTTGGCTTTTAGGGCCTAACTTCTTTTTTGATGGAGGTCCTCGAGGTCGGGTACCACCTCGGGACTGGTGATGATGCCGTTGGCATTTTAGGGCCTAACTTCTTTTTTTATGGAGGTTCTCGAGGTCGAGTACCACCTCAGGACTAGCAGTTATAGCGTTGGCTTTTTAGGGCCTAACTTCTTTTTTGGTGGAGTTCCTCGAGGTTGGGTACCAACTCGGGACTGGCGATGATGCCGTTGGCCTTTTAGGCAGGCGGATCGTTGCCACTTTTTCCATATATAGGGTCGTTTCTGCTCCTTTGGAGATTCAACCATTCTAAGTATTTGCCCTTCTTTTTCTGCGTTAAGTCTTTCATTACATTAGTATTAACGTACTTGCACAGATTCCTGCTTTAGTTCTCTAATTTTGCCATAGCCAAGACTACTACATCGGGGTCTATTTGGCAGAGGGGGAGAGTTTCGCCTTCGGCATTAAGGACCAGCGAGAGTATACCTTGAAGATTACTTCTTTGATAGGAGAATAGCACCTTGAGTTAGTGAGAAAAGACTGCGGATGGGGGAGAAAGTAGTGTTATAGACATTTCCCCTGGATGAGGGCATCACAGATCGTGCCTATGGATTTTTGAATGTGTTCACGTATCCTTTCACAATGGGCTCCCTTGATAGGGTTGCGATCGACTTCTGTTTAAAGTATTGGGTTACCTTTGTGCAGATCCACCCATCATTTTGGCGAATAGTGTTGATGATGACATTTTTAGCAGAGAAGGCAGGGCTTGAACTTATGCTAAGTCATCTCATTAGGCTGTACCAGCCCTTTCACCATCGGGGTCTGCTAACCTTGAGATGCTGATCGACCACACCCTTTGTTGTTGATGATGAGGAAGATGGAGACTGGGAGTGGATGAGTCGCTTCGTCCGAGTGCGGACTATTGAAATTATTCCCGTGGAGCTTATGTCATTCCTTGAGGAATGGAACTATGCACGTAAGTGGTGCATTCTGTGCCTTCTCTTCTTTTTCTATAGCGGCTTCATGGGCACTGGGAGACATTCCTGATTTGCCGAATTGGGTATGGAAGATGGCGACCCACTCGACCTGTGATGAGTGCAAGTAGCGAGCTTTGTCCCGGGGTAGATGGGAAGCAAAACATCATGGTGCGTGTTGTGCTATTTTTTTTCCTTTCCCTTCCTTCATTTGGAGAGGCATTTTCCCTTTATACGTATTAATCTTGCTGTTGTAGACATCAGAGAGCCTTCCAAGGTGAGGCCGCACTCCTTTGGAAAGGGGGAAGGGTTGCCAGCTTTCGGGCTAAAGAACTACAACAATAAGCGAGAGATGCTTTTACAGGGCGATGACGCTCAAAGCAAGGTAAAACGAGACCAGGGCTTCGGAGCGGAAGCATCGTGCGAGCCTGCTACGTTCGTGGTTCCTGGTTCAGGAAAGATGGTTTCTCTGTTGCCGTCGCCTTTTTTTTTCTGTTGACATTACTTCGAGGGATACTAGAAATCCGGGGTCGCATACACCGAGCGACTGTGCCTCGACCGGAGTCGACCCTTTTGGAGCTAAGGGAACTAGGTTGGCAGATGTGCGTTCGGCCTTCGAGGAAGCCCAACGGCTTCACTTCGTGGTGAGTTTCGGCACAGGCCTTTCGAGCTTCACGCCTTCCCTTCCTTATTGGGTTTTCTTTTACAAGCCTTCGACAAGCTTAAGTAGGGGCGGCTTCATCGTGAAGCCAGGCTGCGGAAAGCTCTGGATAAGAAGAGATCTCTTAGGCTCCTTTGCGATGAAAAGGAAGTCGAGTTGGTACACTTGCGATATGAGGTGAGCCGGAGCTTGAATTATGAGAGCTATTTAAAGGAGTATGTAATTTTCTGTCCCGGATGAGCGTGCATTCTGCCTTCTAGCTTCTGAGGTTAACGTTTCATTTATTTTAGTTGAAAAAAAAAAGATGGAGGCCCTAGAGCGCCTCTGGGATGAAGCTGGCCGAGCCAGGCGTGAGCATGATGAGCTAAAAGCTCGGGCGGAGGCTCAGGCTTCAGAGGGGAAGGGTGCTTTGGATAAAGTTCCCACTTTTCGGGCTCAACTTCGCTTAGCTCGTGATAATGTTTTGATTTAAGTAGATGTGATTGCGAAGCTCGAGTCGAAGATTTCAAAGGTCAGGGTTGAGATCATTGATGCCCGGGCTGAAGCCGTAATGAGCCGAGCTAAGGCTGACCAGGAGATGGAGATCTATTTAAAGGACGCTATCGATGCTCAATCTGAGCTGAAAAGGATCCTCGACCACGAAGAGAGGATTGAAGAATATGCTCATTGCAAGTCTCGAAGAAAAACCCTCGAGGAGATCCGTGCTAGGGGTTTGCCCTTTTGGAAGAGTTGGAGCGAGTGAGGGAGGACGAGCATGATGCTCGGTTACTTTTTTCCGATGTTGAAGAAAGCAAAGACGAGGCCGGAAGGACATGGCTCCCAGGGGCATGGATTTTGTCGTCTGTATATAGCATTTTCAAAGTATGTTTTTAGATGGAGATTGCGTTTTTTCGTATATGTGTATAAAAGAAAACCTTGCGGCTTTATTTCTTCTATATCTCTTTCTGTCTCAAATTTGGCCAGGAGAACTGGTCTTTGAGTTGGTAGGAATCCTTAGATTCGTGATATGGCCCTGGGTCTCATTAGGCTGGCCCGTAGGCTCTTACGCGCTTGGTCGATGCGACCTTTTATGTAGGTTGGCGACAACAGCTCTTATGCCTTGATCTTAGGCATATTTAGTTAACTATTTTGGGTTCACTCTCCGAATCGGGTTTTGACTCGAGCTCATTCGACCCTCAAGTTTTGTATTTGTGCGGGCTGGCGACAATGGCTCTTACGCCTTGGGTCGAAGCGACCTTTTAGTGTGGGCTGGCGACAATGGCTCTTATGCCTTGGGTCAAAGTGACCTTTTATTGGCTTTATTTTTCCCTCGTTAAGGACTTTTTTAAATAATTTTTGCCTAACTCTTCGACAGTTTGATAAAAACTTCAATTACGAGTCGTTATGTGGTGATAATCGAGCACCTCAGAAGGTTTGGCTCGGAGGCTAAGTATCTCAAAGCCTGTGATTTGGAGCTGACATGGTCGAAGCTCTTTTGCCTATGTTAAGGGTAGCCTGTTTAACTGGTTCTTTTCGAAGTAGATTCGAAGTAATTGAAGGCCTGTGATTTGTAGCGATGGTCGGGCGTCCCCGAGTCGCGTTAGTTTGGCTGGTACAACCTTATGACCGTAGCCATTTATGCTTGGCAGGAGCTATTTTTGATCCCGAGTGAGGTAGGTTAGGCGTCTATATCGAGGGTATGCCTTTTAGGGGTCTTACAAGTTCGATATATAGACTTAACTTTGAGATCGGGTTTATGCCTTTAGTAAGGTCTTACAAAATGTTCATGCGCTTGAGGTCTTACAGTTTTTAGATACTTGGTACAAATATGGTTCATGCCTTGCTTGAGGTCATACAAATACTGTTGCTGCCTTATGTAGTCTTACAAGACCGAGTCTTCCCGCTTGCGTTCTTATGGCCTCGGGTTTTTTAATGAATGTGATTGGCGACAGTCCCCAAGTCATCGAGGGCATTCTGGCTCGGGAACCATTACATCGAAAACTTGGTATTGCCTTATTGAGGGCTTACAATTTCGAAGATTCCGTCCCTGAGGTCGTGTAATTTTTGAGATTTTGACGCCAGTCTCCGAGTGTTCGGGACACTTTCGGCCTTGGAGACATTTCGTTATTTTCATGTTCCCTCGCTGAAGGCTTATGAGTTTGGAGTCCCAACCTGGAGGTTTCTCAGGTGTTGAATTGTAGATGCCAATCCCCGGCTACACGAACACGATTCGTTCGACCATTTGGCCCGGTATATCATTTTCCTATTGGGACCTCATTCGGCGTTTCTTGGTTTTTCTGAGTTGATGGCCTTCTGGGGGGATGCACCCTAGTGTTTGAGGTTGATTGCAAAAGAAACCTTGAATACTTGTCGAGTCATCCTTAGGTAGCATGTGAATGTTGCCTCATTAAAAATCTTTTGTCGGTAAAACCCTTTTCGGGATAAAAACTCGGCCGAAGAAAAGAGTGCAACAGACGCTTTAAAACCTTAAGGTCTTCAGGTTGGGTTAGCGCTTTGACTGCTTCAGTCGGGTGCCTGTATAAGGGTTAGTGTGAAATATAAAATGAAAAGGTAGATGGTTATACCACGGTGGCGATGGCGCTTTTGATCCTTGGTATTCGCTCGAAGGACGCGGTATGGTCCATTGTTCGGCTAGTTGCAGCTATCTTAAAAGATCGTGTGGATGACATGTTGTGGTCGCTGAGGAATTCTCGAAGGTGACCATTGTCGAGTAACCGGGCAAATTCCTCCTGGAGTTGCCGGCAATCCTCGGTCTTGTGTCCGTGTGTGTTGTGAAATTCGCACAATAAGTTATGGTTCCTTTGTGAAGGATCCGATTGTACAGGCTTGGGCCATTTGACGTCTCTGATTTTACTGATGGAGAACACGAAGTCCGATGTATCAACATTGAAGTTGTATTCTAATAAGCGAGATACCTCTATTGGTCCGGCATTCCTATCGAACCCGGCTTTGTTGATGAGTCCCTGAGGATTCTGTCCTCGGTCTATCCTTCGATCGTTACGAGGTGGGTTGGGCCTCGGGGCGTTCCTTCTATCTTCGATGTATGGATGATATCTTTTTTTGTTTGGCTTTGGCTCCTTCTCCAAGAGCCTGCTTGGGTATACTGAGCTCGAGGGAGCTCCCAGCTGGTCATCTTTGACCCTGATTTTTGACTGGTATCGGTTATGGATGTCTGACCAGGTCACAGTAGGATACCTGACCAAATTCTATTTCAACTTCTTTGAAGCCACCGAGCTTCGTTCGTTTAGACCTTGAGTGAAGGCCTGCACTGCCTAGTCGTCGGAGACCGGTGGTAGTTCCATTCATTCCATTTGAAAGCGAGATATAAATTCTCGCAGCATGTCGTTCTCCCTTTGCTTAATTTTGAAGACGTCGAATTTCCTCGTGACCACCTTAGAATTTCATACGTTAGAATTTCATTTTCAGACTCGGGGATGAGATCATCTTGACGTTAACGTATTTACGCTATTTATAACAAGAGATAAATAAGTGTTATGAAGGATAAAGGGGTACACTGATTAAAGAAGACAACTTTCGTTGAAAGTGGCCAATTTGGAAAAATACGAGTCGAGCGATAATACCCGATAATTATGAACTAGTACCATCCAAGGTACCATATGACCACCGTAGTATAATATATAAAATATATATGAAGTATTTTAAAAATAAATAGAATTTTAAGTAATTTGTGGTAATTTTTAAATTATGCGGGTAATTGATTAATTACCGGGTAATAGGACATTACCCAATTAACTAATAAGTGGATAAAAATTTAATAAATTAACCACCCCCACGTGGCACAAAGCCACCATGATAAGAAAATGACTCTTATCTTAGTCATTATGCCATGTGGCCACTAAAGACCTAACTAAGTAAGACTTGATTTTAAGTCTTACCTAGTTAAGATAAGAACTTGGAAACCAAGTCTTAAAAACGTTGGAATCAAGAATTTGAAACCAAAATCATCTCATGTCCTTGGCTGGAAACCAAGAACTTTGAAACAGAAGCTTGAAGCAAAATGTTGGAACAAGTTTTAGCTTAAAACCATTCTTTGGTTCACAAAGCTTTAGAAGCAGAAGGCAAGTTCGTTTCAGTTTCAAGGAAATCCAAGTGTAGTTTCGTTCATATTTTGCAGAAGCAGATTCATTCAAATAATTCGAGAAATAGTTATGTTAAGGCCCTCCCTTATTTCTTTTGGCATGGTCCAATTATACTGAAGAAACAAGCAAATGCACAGTTTCCATAGATTACTCTATTCATAAAAATAGTAGGGGTGTCTATATTCTTAATTCCCCATGAAAAATATAATTAAAGTGTCTACATTTTTAATTCCCCATGAAAAATAATTAACTTCTGTTCATGGGTCTCAAAATAATACACAGTTTAAAAAGTTTATCCCGAAGGAATATTGAGATTATTACGTATTTTTCATGCATTTCACTCATTTATACATGTGCATTGACCCATGACAGATGTTATATGTAAATATATGTATATGGGATATGAAAAAAGGTTACGGCGTTATATACGCACCAATTTATCCCACCATCATGATTAACTAATTTATAACTTCCAACATCACATATATGACCATCCATCCATACCCAACCAACAAAAGTCCATCAAATAATCATCTTTCAATCTCTACAATAGTTATGTAATTAAGTTGGGAACTTATGGCTTCCAATCGCCATACCAAGAGTTCCAATACTTATTCAAACTCATATTCCCTTAATAAATCCATACATGTAAGTCTAAGGGTGTAGGATTACCTTTTTGGAAGAAATATTGCAAAACCCTCCTTTGAGTTCTTGAAGAAATCACTTGAAGATCTAAGTATTTTATGTGTAGATTTCATCAATACTAGTATAGAAATGATGGAATTAACACTAAGATAATGATGATTGATTACCTTTAATATGGGAGGAGTTGGAGGTCTTGAGAGAGTGTAGGAAAAACCTAAAATTCATCAAAAAGAAATAGGGGAATTGAACCTCCGAATTTGCTTCAAAGGGCCTTAGATGGTCCGCGCCCGGTCTGGCGAAGCGAGTCTCGCTTCGCTGTCCGCCAAAATAACTGGGTGGTATGATTTTGGTAATTTGATCATAAATTCTTATAGGAATGTCCAAAAGACGAACGGTTTGAAGCGTTAGAAAGTAGACTCGAAGATATTTTATTTGATAAGTTATGCATCAAATTACACCTTATATATCTGTAGGTATGCTCGTCCAAAGTGTGGTCTTCTGTGTACTCATTTGGAATTTTTGTCTATTATGTACTTTTCCAACTTAGGTTAGACTTAAGTCTCTCCTTGGACCCCAAATCATTATGATATGCCTCGTAAACTTATTATCATATCCAATTGATAATCATCACATTAATACTCATTTAGTGCCTCCACAACTGATTCAAATTTATGGGGTGTTACACTATATTCTTTGACCCCAACTTCCGAACCCCCCGATCCATAATAGCCACTGACTCCACATCATAAGTCAAATCCTCATCTAAGAGAATCGTGATGAAGTCCAAAATGTGTGACGAGTTAGGAATGACTGTGGCGAGCTAAGAGCTCAGGTTCATGGTCAAGTTTCAGAGGAGAAGGGTGCCTTGGCTAAAGTTCCTACCTTCGAAGTTCAACTCCGCTTGGCTCGTGACAAAGCTTCAGTTCATGTGGATATGATCACGAAGCTCGAGTCCGAACTTTCAAAGGTCAGGGCTGAGATCATTGATGCTCAGGTTGAAGCAACATTGAGCCGGACTAAGGCTGATCAGGAGATGGCGATTCAGTTGAAGGATGTTACTGATGTCCAGGCCGAGTTGAAGAGCGCCCTCGATCGTGAAGAGAGGATCAAAGAATACGTTCCTTGCAAATACCGAAGAGAGGTACTTGAATAGATCGGCGCCAGGGATTTTGTCCTCCCAGAATAGATGGCTCGAGTGAGGGCAGACGAGCGTGATGCCCTATCACTTCTCACCGATGCCACGAAGAGTGAAGATGAGGGTGGTAGGTCGTAGCCTTATGGAGAGGGGGGTAGACTTTGTCATTTTGTATGTGATATTTGTAGAGCGCGTTTGTAATGGAGAATGCACTTTTTGGTATATGTAATAAAAAAACTGAAGCTTTATTTCCTGTGTATCTCTTTCTACTTTGCTTCTATCCAGGTGGGCTGGTTTCGAGTTGGCGAGAATCCTTATATTCGTAATATGGCTCCGGGGCTCATCAAGCAAGCCCAGATGCTTTTATACGCTTGGTTGATGCGGCCTTTAGTACAAGCTAGCGTTAGAGCTCTTATGCTTTGTTAAACTGTTTTGGGTTTAGTCTCCGAGTCAGATTTCGACTCGAGCCTATTCGACCCTCAAGCATTCACATCTGTATTGGCGGGCGACAATGGCTCTTACGCCTTGCCCTTGGCCATTTATATTTTAACTATTTTGGGTTCAGTCTCTGAGTCAGGTTGCAACTCGAGCTTAATTGACCCTCAAGTTTTTTTTTGTGCTGGCGACTATGCTTCATATGCCTTGGGTCAAAGCGAACTTTTAGGTATGTGGCCCTGAATCTCATGAAGCTGGCGACGATGGCTCTTACGTTGTGCCCTTAGGCATGAATAGTTAACTATTTTGGATCCAGTCTCCGAATCGGGTTACGACTCGAGCTTATTTTAATCCTTAAGTTTTCTATTTTTATGCTTTTGGTCGTTGTGCCCTTTGAGTGTGTGGCCCTGAGGCTCATTTGGCTGGCGATAAGGGCTCTTACGCTTTTGCCCGTGGGCATACGTAGGCTTTTTTTTTCTCTTGTTAAGGACTTTTTGAAATGATTTTTCCTGACCCGTCGTCGATTCGGGAAGAACCACGATTTCAAGTCATTAGCAGCAATGTTCGAGCACCTCGGAAGGTTTAGCTCGTAGGCTGAGTAGCTCGAAGCCTTTGTGATTCGGAGCTGACATGGTCGAAGCTCGTTTGCTTGTTAAGGGTAGCCTGTTTTAACTGGTTCTTTTTGAAGTAGATTCGAAGTAATGGTTTGTGATTTTGTTAGCAACGATCGGGCGTCCTTGAGTCGCATTAATGGCTGGTGCAGCCGTTTTGACCATAGTCATATGTATTTGGCCGGAGCCATTTTTGATCCCGAGTGTGATAGTTTAGGTGTCTACATTGAGGGTATGCCCTTTCGGGAGTCTTACAAATATGACACATAGCTTTAACTTCGGGATTGTGTTTTATGCCTGTAGTAAGGTCTTACAAAATTTTCATTCCTGTTGATGTCTTACAGTTTTTTCATGCCTGTTGAGGTCTTACAATTTTTTCATGTATGTTGAGGTCTTACAGTTTTTTGATGTTATGTAAAATAGATTTGGCTAGACCGGGTCTGCCCGCTCGGGGTCTTACGACCTTGGGTTTTTCAGTGAATGGAGATTGATGATAGTATCCTAGTCATCGAGTTTGCTTAGGCTTGAAAGCCGTTACTCGTGAGCTCGAAATTGCCTCGTTGGGGCCTTATGAGCATAGAGTTCCGACCCTGAAGTCATGTGGGTGACAAATTATTGATGCTAAGTCTCCGAGTATTTTGAGACGTACTCGATGGAGGGATCCTTGCCATGAGTATGCCAAATTTTTCTTTTTTGTTTGGAGTACGAGATGCTTTTGGCAAAAGATATTCTTTGATTGCTTGGCATAAATACATGTTGTTTCCTTGCCGTGAGCTCGGCCTGCGCGGGCACGACTCTTTTGACTGTTTGGCCCGGTACATGATCTCCTATCGGAACTTAGTCTTTCATTCCCCGACCCTTCTGAACGGACGACGTCTTTAAGAGGGGTACCTCCCAACGTTCGGGGTTGATTGCAAAAGAAGCTCTACAAGGTTGTCGGATCCTCCTTAGGAGGCATGTCGCTCCGCTAAGAACCTTGCTTGCGAGACCCTCTTCAGGGCGAATGTTCGGCTGAAGGGAAAGAGTGCGACGGGTGTCGTTAAGGCCTTAGGATCTTCGGGTAGGGTTAACACTTCCGAATGCCCTGGCTGGGTGTCTGCATATAGGTTAGTATAAAATAACGAAGGAGGGAGGTAGTTTTACCTTACCGTGGGGTGTGCAGGCGATATTCCAAGGTCTCATACGTCCTTGCTATTTTGGAGCGATGACTTTGTACATCCCTACGCTATGTTTTAATCGGGCTTGGCTGAAGACATGGTTTGATTACCCTTCGACTCTTTCGAGAGTGGAGATACTGGTGTCGGCAATACGTTACGTGACGAGAACATTCCCCTTGCCGCGTGTTGCTCCCTACCGATGGTTTTACTTCCATCCTGTGCGGGGGGTTTCATCCTTTGGCGAAGAGGGGACGGCACTGCCTTCACGCAATGCGTCCATGGCCGTCTGAATAAGGCGTTCATGCCTTGCGCCTCCTTTGATGATACGGAACTTGGCATTCCAGTCTGCGCCAGCCATGCTGACTGAGAGAATGGTCGTTCTTCTCGTCGTCGCGATTGCCGTGTGGAATCCGCCAAAGATTCGAGAGGCGGACGTGATTTGACCCGGCGGTCTGAGCCGCCCTATCATCCTCGGCCCGATAATCTTGATCAAGTACCCTGAATTTATGAGCACATGTTGTTTACCGTGAAAATGGTAACAAAAATTAAATTTGTAAATGGGATTCTAAAAATACATGATCTATTCCCAAGTTAGTTTTTGGAGAAATTGATGCTAAGAATGTTAAGTTTAACGATGGAGCTCGAGTTAAAAAGAGGCAGTAACAAAACCGAAGGGGGGCTATTGCCCGAGTGCATAGATGGTCGATGGGACCTCGGGGTTGGCATTAGTATCGGTCTCGAACTATCAGGGGCAGTCGGGAATGGGATAACATGCAGGGATAAGATCGAGCAAGGCTCTATGTTACCAATATTGAGCAAAGTAGTGAAGAACAAATAAGAGAATGATAAATGCCAAAGCGGCCTCGCGCCAGTGAGAGCGCACATCTTAGAAGAAAAGGGAGAGAGAGATATTATTGCACTTATGGAGAGAATGGAGCAACATCAGCCCTTTACAAGGTAGGGCGAGTCCCCTTTATATAGGAGGGGAGACTCGGCTACAAGCAAGTGGAGATTAATTACAAAGTACGGCGATGGGATGGCTTGACGTGATGCCTCAGCATAGGCTCCGGATAGGCCGGCCCTGTCAGATGTAGCCATGTGCCTAGGGGGCTTCCCTCTCTATCCTGACTTCGTTCTTTGATTCCTTCGAGTCGGGCTTCGACGAGCCCCGAGGCCGAGAACTCGGTCACGGCCTCCCACCCTCGGGGTCCTGGGGCATGCTTCTGAAATGTCTTGATAGCGAGAAATTAAGTCTTCTGATTTCGCTGCGTATAGATAGTTTCCGCGTTTCCCACAATGAAGTGATGGGAAATGATTTTGACACTTGACTCCTCAAGCTTCTTTAGGCGACGCCATATCGATGATGTGACCCCTGGCGTAAGCTTCGCGGTGATTGGACATCCACGGGCTCGTGATTTTCGACCTCATTCATTGCACTCCGTGATTCTTGCTTCCCAAGGTGCAGGTAACGCTGTCAGTTCGGTTTTCCATGGACGCATTAACTGCGCCCGTCAGTCAGTCTTCCAAAGCCAAGATTATCGTCGTAATCCCTTATAAATGGGGGTGCCTTGGCTTTGTTTTTCCTATCTCAGTGACTTCGTTGGCTTGCTTGTCTTTTCCTTCTTATCATATTCTCTGGCGGGGATCCCTTGGGGGATTGAGCTGGGAACCTATGAGAGGTGAAGGTCGAAGGAATCATCCTCAAGGATATGTGCTCGAGGGTGCGGCACTCGAGGAAGCTAATACCGGAGATGAACTCTCGAGGGAGGACCGAGCGTCCGGGTTTCATTACATGTACATCCTTCCGTTCCTCCGTTTTACGTGTAGACTCATGTAGGCTTTTGTAATTGTATGTAACGACCCCTTGAGGGCTGCTTGTACGCAAATTTTTATGAATAAGAATATACTTTGCTGACTTCTGCTTTCCTTACTTTACTTTGTTTCTGTATGCTCTCATGCCCTTCGAGGCTCTTTGAATGCCTTCCTTTACTTGTTGACTGCTGATATCTGACATGAGCGCAAGCGTTCACTTTGGTTTTCTGCTGATCGACAAGGCTCTCCTCCGAATCCATCGTCGTGCTTCGGACCAATCTTGGATTGATCTGATAGGTTCGGGCTATCAAGGCCTTCCGAGTTGTTCGGAGACTGTGCATCGAATTCCGAGTCCTTCGGGAACGTTATCTTGGATGAAGGTTGTCTTCGGGTACTCGGGGGTCCCTATTGATCTTAATGTAGATAACCCTTTTAGAATGTATAAGATTGACTTCTGCTGAGGAGTTTCCTTATATTTGGGCGCTTCCTCGGACCTTCGTAGAGCTTTCGCGATCTGAACTTGTTGTGTTTATTCCTCTTTTCAGAAAGAGGGGATCACGAGACCAGGTGCTTGCCTTGCGTCGAGTGTCGGCATTTAAAGCCTACCGAGGTCCGACTTCTTTGGGTCAGGGGTTCTTGATGTAGAGTGCTTCCATGAGCTTAGAGATAATAAGAATGGCTCCTCGAGTCTTGACTTCTCGTAGAAGGGTGCTTTCTGGATCGGGTACCGATCCGTTGATCTATTTCGAGGCTGTTTGTTTCCCAGGGCTTGCCTCGGGCAAGCAAATTGTCGTTGCTTCTCGCATATATGTGGGGTGGCTTCAGCTCCTTCGCAAGACTTCACTATTTTTAGATAGCCGCCTTTCTGCTTTGGCACGGGGTACATCATCTCTTTATGCGCAAAAAGTGTTGGTGTACGCCCTTGCCTTGACCTGTTAGTTTTACCATAGTCATGGAAACCACTTCGGGGACCATCCGGCAGGGGATGGGGGGCGCTGCTCCTGATGCTCAGGAACCGAAGGATTTTGCTCTGGAGACGGCGTCCATGATAAGAGAGGAACACCTGGATATGGCGAGGAGGTACTGCAGGTGGAGCGGGGGGATAACACTGTAGGTGCTTTCCCCAGATGAGGGCATCGCGGACTCCACTGATGGATTTTTGAGTGCATACTTATACCCTTTCGCATTTGGCCCCCCTGATAGGGTTGTGCTTGATTTTTGCTCGAAGAATAAGGTTACCCTGGCACAGATTCATCCGTCGTTTTGGCGAACGGGGTTGATGATGAGATTCTTCGCGGAGAAAGCCGAGCTTGAATTCACACTTGACCATTTTGTCAGGCTATATCAGCCCTTTCATCATCGAGGCCTGCTAGCTCTGAGGTGTCGTTCGTCCATGCCCTTTGTTGTTGATGACGAGGAAGGCATGGATCGAGAGTGCGCCAATTGGCAGTATATGAAAGTGTTGGAATAAGACTTTAGTGGATAAGAGGTTTTCTACCGGTATTCAGTTATTGTGTGCAGTTGCTGTGAATGGAAGTTATCACTACATGTGCTTGAGTTATGTGGTATATCATATAATTGCACCTGAGGTTACAAGCACGAGTTATTATAGCAGGTTCGGGCCTATTCATAGTATAGATGTGGGGTTGTGATCGTATTTATGGCTTCAGAAGTGGTAATATGGTTCTATGGTTTATCGGCTAGATTGGGATTGTGTAATTTCAGTTACAAGGTGTTATCGGACCTATGTGAGATAGGGTGACGTGGGATTACCCCCGGGTATGTGCATGGTAAGGTTATTTAGCGATTGGTTGGCTTTTGGAACAACCCTGGGCACGTTCGAGGACGAACATATGTTTAAGTGGGGGATGATGTAATGACCCGACCGGTCATTTTGAGCTTTTGCACTTTGATCGCTAGCTCTCGGGCATGACTTGACCCGTGTGATGTATTATGACTTATGTAAATCGTTGGTTTTGGTTTTTAGGGTAATCGGAATGAATTTGGGAGAACAGTTCTCAGTTTAAAGCTCTAAATTTGAAAGGTTTGACCAAGATTTGACTAGTTTGTATATGATCTCGGATCAGGATTTTTATGAGTTAGTTAGCTCCGTTAGGTGATTTGGGACTTAGGAGTGTGATCGGAATGTATTTTGGAAGTCCGTGGAAGGTTTAGGCTTGAATTGGCGAAATTGAGATTTCGGCGTTTTCCGGTCAATAGGTGAGATTTTTATATAGAGGTCAAAATGAAATTCCGACAGTTTCAGTAGCTTCGTTGTGTCATTTGGGAGGTGTGTGTAAAATTTCAGGTCATTCGGACGTGGTTTGGTTGAGTTTTTGATCAAAATCGTATTTCGGAAGATTTTAGGAATTTAGGTTTGAATCCGATGTGTTTTGAGCGATTTGATGTTGTTTAAGGTGTCTTGATGATTGGAACAAGTTTGAATAAGGTTTTAGGATGTGTTGGTGCCTTTGGTTGAGGTCCCGGGGGCCTCGGGTGAGTTTCGGGTGGTCAATCCGACCATTTTGGAGTTTGGAAAATTGCAGATTTTTGTTCCAGCAGTTGCAGGTATTTTGGCCTTCGCATTCGCGAAGGGGAGCTCGCATTTGCTAAAAGCCGGGTTTTATAAGCTTCGTATTTACGAGGGTCCAGGCCGCGTTTGCGAAGGCTTATGAGGGGATTGCATCGCGTTCGCGAGTGAGAATACGCGATCGCGAAGGAGGTTTTGTGTCTGATGGGTCTGATGTCAGTTATTCATCGCGTTCGCGAAGGTCAAGGCGGAGGAAGCACCGCGTTTGCATAAGGTAAAAGTTGGTCAATGTAAATTTGTGTTACGCGAATGCGAGAGGTTGACCGCGTTCGCGGAGAAGGAAAGTCAGGCCTGGGCAGAATGTTTTAAGTTGTCTTGTCAGCGATTTTGGGTCTATTTTCACCCATATCTGCTCGTTTTTGAAGATTTTTGAAGGAGATTAACGAGGGATTCAAGGGAAATCGATTGGAAGTAAGAATTTTGAACCTAAAACTCGATTATATTGTGAAACCCACCTAGAAAATCATGGAATTTAAGCTAAAAATGGAAGAACTAGGGCTTGGAATTTTGGAATTCTAATTGGAAATTTGGAAGGCCATTTGGGGTCGGATTTGAGAACTTTTGGTATGTATGAACTCGTTGGGAGATAAGGAACCCGTTGATATAAAATTTTCTGAGTTTCGAGAAGTGGGCCCAGGGCTGGGGTTTTGCTAATTTTGGGATTTTCGATGTTTTTTCGATTGTTTTCGCTTGTGTTTTTATCCCTCAGCATATTGTGATGTATTCGTTCTGATTTTGGATAGATTCGACGTGCGTGGAGGCCAATTTGAGGGGCAAAGGTGTCGCGAGCTAGAGATTTCACCGATTCGAGGTGAGTAATGATTGTAAATGATGCTCTGAGGGTTTGAAACCCCGTATTGCACATCGTAGTGCTATATCGAGGTGAGACACGCGCTTGATGATGAGCGTGGGGTCATTTACTATTGAGGATTGTGACTTGGTCTGTCCCGATTGATGACTTTACCGCATATTTGATTGAAACTTGTTTGTTATCATCATGATTTAGGCTAATTGCCATATTTGGGCTTCGTGCCAACTATTTGAACCCACCGGGAATTTTTACCACTATTTCCTCACTGTATTGATTTATCACTTGAACTCAGTCTTGTTGATATTTACTGTTGTACAAACTCAACGACTTTTACTCATATTTGAAACTTAAATGATATTATAAAAGATATTTTGGGCTGAGAACTACTGATTTACTAATGCCCGAGGGGCTTGTGATGATTTTCGGACTGATTGAGGCCGAGGGCCATATGTGAGGATATGCTGACCTATATGAGGCCGAGGGCCTGAAATACTTTTATACGCCACGAGGTGGCTTGAGTGATGTGAAGTCGAGTGCCGAGAGATGATGCCACGAGGTGGCTTGATATAGCGCTTGGGCCGTAAGGGGCCCCTCCGGAGTCTGCACACCCACAGTGAGTGCGAGTACCCATTGTGATCTGAGAGTGAGCCCGAGGGACTGATATTGTTCTGAGAGTGAGCCCGAGGGGATGATATTATTCTAAGAGTGAGCCCGAGGGGCTGATACTATTCTGAGTGTGAGCCCGAGGGGTTGGTAATGTTCTGAGAGATTGCCAGAGGGGCAAACCTTTATGTGTTCATCTTTCACATTTACTTGTCATTTTACCTGTTATACCGTGGTATTTGTCCCCGAGGGGCGGATGTTCTGTGCTTATTGGCACTAACTGTTTTGCATTCATTTGCGTAACTGTTGAAAAAGTTATTTTCAAAATAAGTTTTAAACTGAGCTAAGATGTTTCTAAAGATTTCACAGCTTCATTGCTTTTCTCAAAGGTTTTACATTGCTTCTATACAACATGTTGATTTGCATTACGTGATTTCTTACTGCTCAGTTGTTATTTACCTTTATTACTCACTGAGTTGGAGTACTCACTTTACTCCCTGCATCTTGTGTGCAGATGCAGGTATTTATACACCTGGTAGCGGGTTTTGGCTAATCGATGACAGAGTTATCGGAGTTTAGCAATGTGGCTGCCAGCGTTCGCAGCACCGCTTTTCTCCCTTTTGCTCATCAGTCCTGTTTTGTATATTTTAGACCTTGTAGTTGTATTTATACTCTAATAGATGCTCGTGACTTGTGACACCCCGGTTTGGGCTGTGTCGGGATGGTTTTTACTGTTGTTATCGTAAATTTTACAAATTATGGTTATTATATCATGTTTTAGAACTATTTATGGTATTGAACTGTTTAAAAGAAGTGTTCTGTTTTGGTCTAGCTGGACTTGTCTTCACGAGAGATGCCATCACGACCGGGTTCGGGGTTAGGGTCGTGACACAACTTTTCTTGGATGAAATCAAACATTTTTAAAATAGGCATTTTTCTCCCTTTTAATAAAACGAAATTCATTGATTCTACCATGTTTGTTGTTAGCATATCATAACGTCACCGTGGGAACCACGATCAAGCCCATCTCTCTGGAGGCTCTTCCATTATGTAATTGTATGTTTTCTTGTCAACACTTTTGAGTTGGGACATGTCACGACCCCAGTTCGCCTTCCGTGAACTGTCATGACAGCACCTAGTCTCTACGACTAGGTAAGCCTAACACATGCGTAAAATAAACGAAACTTGCAGAAGAAATAATCAAAAGTCAAAATTAACCAAATAAAACAATATATAAAAGGCCGCTCGGCATAAACAACACAATTTCTCAGAATCTAATACACTATCCCATAAATTGGAAACTCACGGAACCACAAGCCTTTGGATATCTAACAATGTCTAACTCCAGAATATCTAACAAAAAAGTTAATACAGAAGGAAAAATGTTTAAAAGCTGGAATAGAAAGGGACTCCTTGGTCTTTGGACGCGGTAGATGTACCTCAAAGTCTCTAAAGCAGTCGCCTCGCCTCACGGGTGGTAGGACTGGGTCGACGTACCTGGATCTGCACATGAAAAACATGCACAGTAGGGGCATGAGTACACCACAACGGTACTCAGTAAGTGTCAAGCCTAGCCTCAGTTAGGTAGTGACGAGGAAGGTTAGGGCCCTACTGAGGTTAAATAAAATATAAAGTTTGACAGTGTAAAATAGGACAGTATAAATAAATATAGCGGTAAAAGTAACACATGATATAAAAAGGGCAACAACAACTATTACAGGAACAAGGCAAAACACGGAAAAGAAATGCGACTTAGCACCAAAATAACAACTGGGTATCTCCCAGGATACCATCCTGTAGTCCCATATGAACATATCCAATGGATCACCCGGGATCCTGTCCCGTAGTCCAACTCAAAGTGCACGGGGATCTACCGGAATCCCGTTCCGTAGTCCCAAATGTAAATACCCAGTACTGGGGGAATCTACCGGGTGCATTCCCGTAGTTCCATATAACTGTGCAGGGGGATCTACCGGAATCCCACATCCGTAGTAAAAAAATAAATAGGCAAGGGGGAGCTACCGGAATCCCGCATCCGTAGTCCCAAAATAAATACACAACAGCAAGAGAAAAATATATAGAAATGGCAAAATTTCATATTAAGGCAACAAGTGATTCTAGCCTAACATGCTGCACAGAATTCAGGTAAGGCAGACTGAGCAAATAAAGCAATTAAGTTACCTAGACATGCTTTCCTAAGCTAACAACAAGCTTAACAGTGCAAGTAATAAAAACAAGAAAGGAAACATACTAGTGATTACTTAATGAAAACCGGATTTCCAATAATTAGCACAAGTACATACTCGTCACCTCACGTGCAAGGCATTTCAATTACTAAATATACAAATCCTAAGGGGGAGGTCCCCTACATAAGGTTAGACAAGCCACTTACCTCGAACCGGCTCAATAATCAACCCGAGACCACGTTCTTGCCCAAACCTATTCAATTTAATTGTATAATATAAATAATACTTTAAGTAACTGATTCTACAAGAAAATTCTAAGCTAATACACGAAATTAGATAAAATGACCAAACGCCCCTCGGGCCCACGTCACTGAATCAGGTAAAATTTATATTTTCAGAATCCTCATATTCTCACGAGTTCATGCATACAAAAATTATCGAATTCTAAGGTCAAATTCCCAATCAAAAGTTGAATTTTAGGTCTAAGAACTTTCTTCAAACTTTTCCCCAATTTTCATATCCAATCAAAAATTAAATGATGAAACCAACTATAAATTGATGGAATATAACTAGAAAGGGTTAAAGAATCGTTACCCAATGATCTCCACTTCAATTTCCTCACAAAATCGCCCTCTCCCGAGCTCCAAATCGATTTTCTAACTTTTAAAACTAAACCCTCGAAATTTCATATTTCTGTCCAGCTGTTTCCGCATCTGCGGCCCCGCTTCTGCGGAACAAAGGTCGCATCTATGACTTCTCACTTAAGGGGCAGCTTCCGCATCTGCGACTCCCAATCCACAGATGCAGTACTGCTCATGCGGAATTACCACCACTTCTGCGATTCCTGAAGAAACTCCCCAATTCCGCTTTTGTGGCCACTGAGCCGCTTCTGCGGCACCACACCTGCGGAACCCAAACCGCAGGTGCGGTTATGACAGAACCAGCAGCTGAAGCTGCAACTCTAACTCCAAAAATCTCTCAGTCAACCATCCGAATTCATCCCGAGGCCCCTGAGACTCCAACCAAAGGCACTAGCAAGTCAAAAACCACTACCCAAACTTGTACCAATCCTTAAAACACCTAAAACAACATCAAAACCTCGAATTAATCATGGATTTAAGCCTAAGAGCTCCAAAATTCTCAAAATACGCTTTCGATAAAAAAGTCTACCAAACCTTGTCCGAATGACCTGAAATTTTGCTCGCACGTCACATTCAACACTATAAAGTTACTCAACTTCCGGAATTCTATTCCGTCCCTCGGATCAAAATCTCACTATCGAACTGGAAACTTCAAAAATTCATCTTTTTGGCATTTCAAGCCTAAATAGCTACGGACCTCCAAAAGACAATCCAAACACGCCCCTAAGCCCAAAATCACCCAACGGAGCTAACGGAACCATCTGATTTCCATTCTAAGGTCGTCTTCACACTGTTCCAACTACAGTCAATTTCCAACACTTAAGCTCTCATTTAGGGACTAAGTGTCCCAAAACTCTCCGAAACTCAAAACCCAACATCCCGGCAAATCAAAATGTCAGAAATAAACTCGGGGAAAGCAGTTAATAGGGGATCGGGGCGTAAATTCTTAAGATGACTGGCCAGGTCGTCACAGGACATTAACTGATTAAAATCTTCACGTTTGTATGACCTTGCAGCACTTTAAAAAAGAATTATTACCGTGGCTTTTGCATGTCTTTGCTTTAAATTTTTCTCAAAGTGATAGAGGCAGATACCATGGTGAGCTTCAGGAAAAACTTTTCTAATCCCATTTGCGATCGATTGGTTTCTATATGACAAGAAAACCAATTCACGACGGACTTGAATTGCTTTTCTCATTTCCCCGAAGAACCAAATGTATGCCTCATTGTTTTCTGAATCTGCTACACCAAAATATAGAGGAAAGATTTGATTGTTTTAATCCTTTGATACAGCAGCAAATAGAACACCACGATATTTTGACTTTAAAAACATTGCATCTACTGCAATAACGGGTCTACAGTAGGACAAACCAGCTACTGATACCGCAGGAGCAAAGAACATGTAAGCAAATCTGTACAGTGAAACACAAAAAAATAAATCATAAGGTGTGAAGTTTTTCAAATAGGAACATTTGAAACTTCAGGCTGATGGTTAGTATTATTTTGCTTACCTATTCTGCCCATCTCTTTTTATGCTTGTGTACGTTCCTGGATTTTTGCACACCATCATATGTAGGTATGAAGGAAGAATCTGGTAGTTCTCTTCAGGTGTTCCCCTTATGCAATCAATAGCTTTTTGAATAGTGCACCATGCCTTGTGATAACCAATGTCAATCCCAAATTTCTTTATCATTTCGTTTTTTACAAAGGCTGGTGTAACCTCTATATTTTTGTCTCAAATATGTTCTATAATTTGTTCACTTATAAATTTTGATGTAGCATGCTTCTGATCTGATTTTCTTACATCAACCGATCATTCATGGTTGTTATCATATTTTATCACCCTGAATACTGTGGAATTTTTTATTCTGGTAGCATATACATTCCAACCACATTTGTCCACGATGCATTTCAGCTCGTATCTCTTTGAACATGATCTAACAGCAGTGAATTCAACTTTCTGGTTTATCTCCAAGCTGCAGAAAATTTAGTCATATTTTGTTTGTTCTCAAAAATTGATCCGACTCTTACTTCCTCAGGCAACGCATCGTGCCTAAATATTTTACATGGTGGAGATTCTTTCAGCTTTCTCCTCACACTTTTTCTTGATTTCTGAGAAGCACTAGAAGTTTCAGCAATTTCTTCAATTTTATATGATGTTATCGGTATAAGCTCCATATTTACTTCATCTTCGTTGTTGCATATCGTTGAAGAAGGTAACAAAATACTTTCTTGGATTGTGTGTTGGTTGTTAATTTTCATTATTAGTTGTCCTTCTTCTTCTTGGTCATTGACAAACTGGTATGAATTTATTGGAGGAGCGAGTAATTATTGCAGCATTATATATTCTGAAGCAGCTGTAATGTTAGAAGGTTGTTGCTCGTTGTCTACTTCCATTATTGGATGTCCTACTTCATGTTGATAATCAGCAAAAGGTTCTGAATCTATTGCATATGCAATAAATTTTTTGAATGCTGCAGATTCGGAAGGTTGTATTTTTTCGATTACGAAATGACAATTCTTGTAGGCTGAATCAGTTGTAAGCAAATGTATACAGGTACTGAGTCCTTCATCTGATGTTACAAGCATTCCTTTGCTTGTATTTAGTTTGATATCAAACCATACTTTTAGTGAATAAATGGTTGAATCAATATTTGCAACTTCACTAATTTTCTTCAGGAAAGTATTGAATGATATGTGCTTATTAAGTAGAACAAGTTTTGTATCATGATCCAAGTATTTGAAATCAGGAGTCCACCTCCTATTGAAAGTTATAACAACCTATTGAAATCAAGATTTTTTCGCCTATATAAGCATGCTATACCTTGTGAGTTTATTCACTCAAACACAAATATTTTAGCAGACATAAAATACAAAACAGAGAAAAATGGATGTTGTCATCATGCAAATAGTTGACAAAATCAAGCAAGACATTTTAGAGGCTTTTGAGCTGAAGCTGGATGAGCTCATAGACAAGTACGATAGGGAGCTGGAAGAAATCAACAACGAGCTTGATACGCTTACGATGTTTGCAAGATTTGATAATCTTGTTGATGAAGATGCTCGTCCATCTAGTAGTGACAACGATGATGATGATATGGATGATTAGTTTTTGTTTTTTTCTATAATCCTTTTAGTTAAAGGATTATAATGTTATTTTGTTATTTATGTAATTTAATTTATCTTTTTTAATGTTTAATGAAATATTCAGATTTTGTTTTAAGTTATTTGTGCATTTTTTTAATATTAATTCTATTCAAACTCGAAAAATAACAGAAGAAATGAACTAAATAACTTCAGCAGGAATTAACAAAAACAAATCCGAAAATTAAGCATTTTGGTATGAAGTTTTTCCAAAAAATCATAATAAAATACACAGTGTTGGATGAAAACTTCAGCTCCCTTTGCTAAGTTTTCAAGCATGAACTAAAAATTCTTTTTAAACTTAGAAAATAACAGAGCAATTAACAAAAACTTATCTGAAAATTACATATTGCAGGCCAAAATATTAGGTTTTTTTAGCAGATGAACTAAAAAAACTTCAGCATACAAAAAATTATATAAAAAATATTTTACATATTCCTGAAAACATAAGTATTTTTTGGTATGAAGTTTTTCCGAAAAATGATAATAAAATACATAGTGCAGGAGGAAAACTTCAGCTCCATTTGCTGAAGTTTTTACAGATTAACTAAAAAACATCAGCACATGTGCTCAAGTTTTTGTGCAATATTAAATTTTAATTTATGTTTTATTTTTTACCCACTATAGGAGGAAAACTTCAGCTCTTTTTGCTGAAATTTTTAATGATTAACTAAAAAACTTCAGCACCTATGCTGAAGTTTTTTGTGCAATATGTAATTTTAATTTATGTTTTATTTTTTACCAAGTGTAGGAGGAAAACTTCAGCTCTTCTTGCTGAAGTTTTTAAAGATTCACTAAAAACTTCAGCACCTATGCTGAAGTTTTTTGTGCAATATGTAATTTTAATTTATGTTTTATTTTTTTCCCCCAGTGTAGGAGGAAAACTTCAGCTCGTATTGCTGAAGTTTCTAAAGAATAACTAAAACATTTCAGCACCTAATGCTGAAGTTTTTGTGCAATATTAAATTTTAATTTATGTTTTATTTTTTTACCCAGTGTAGGAGGAAAGCTTCAGCTCGTCTTGCTGAAGTTTTTAATGATTAACTAAAAAACATCAGCACCTCTGCTGAAGTTTTTTGTGCAATATGTAATTTTAATTTATGTTTTATTTTTTTTACCCAGTGTAGGAGGAAAACATCAGCTCGTATTGCTGAAGTTTTTAAAGATTAACTAAAAAACTTCATCGCCTAATGCTTATGTTTTTGTGCAATATTAAATCTTAATTTATATTTTATTTTTTATCTAGTGTTGGAGGAAAACTTCAGCTCGTTTTGCTGGATTTTTTAAATATGAACTAAATAACTTCAATTTGTTTAGTAAATAAACTATGATAACACTCATATAATCTTTCTCATGATTCATTCTCACAATATTATCTTTTCAAATATAATTTTTTCTTTGTTGTGTTATTTGCCAGCTCGTTTTGCTGAATTTTTTAAATATAAACTAAATAACTACGACTTGTTTAGCAAATAAACAAGACATATACTTCAGCATATGTAAAAAGTCAGCTTGTTTAGCAAATAAACCAAAAATTTCAGCATATTATGCAGTGGAAAACTTCAGCATATTTAAATTTGTTAGATTAGAATGTAGAATTCAACATCAAACAGATTTAGAATGCAAATTCAGCATATCAGTGAAGTTCATCAAACAACTTCAATCAATCAATCAGAAAACATATAATTCAAAAACTATTTTGAATTCTGAAGATGAATTTGAATACTTACAATGTATTTTGTAATTTTGAATTTGGAATTTGAATCTGGTTCAAATCTGGTTTGCGAGAGGCAATCTAAGGAGAGACGGAGTGATGGAGGAGATACGGAGTGATGGAGGAGATACAGAGGCAATCTGGAATTTTAATCTGGTATGCTTGATGCATCTTTTATATGTTTTGGAAGGGGTATAATGATCATATTATCTACGGATTTTTTGTTAGTTGATAACAAAATCAATAGTTTTTAAAAATAAGGTATAGATTAAAAGGTGGCATAAATATAGGGTACGACTGCAAATCAGATAGAAAAGAACATTAGTGATTCCATAAGAAGCCCACCAGAAATAAAGTTGTAACAAATAGACATGATTAGAGTAAAGACAAACAATTATTTGTATTAGTCCTAAGTGGATTAGTGAGAGTCAATGACCAAGATCTTGGGATAAAACCTTATTCATGGACAAGGTATATTTTGAATCCCTAACACTTTAGAGTCTCATGGACTCTGAGTAGTGCTAGTGTAAGTGAAGGGAATCTCAATCCACACTCTAGGTCACACCCCAAATACCCATAATCACTCACATTCACTCTTCCCTAATGGTTTAGATACAAATGAGATATTCACTTGATAGCTAGCGTTACAGCAGCAATGAACAAAAAAGGTTCAATACAAAGAGTTTAGAAGCTACAGGGCATGAACACTTTAGAGTTACACCATTATCTTCAATGTCAGAACCCAAACACAAGGAGGAAAACTACTGCATGCACTTATAGTGTCAGTGACCATTCATAGCATGTATCAGAAAACTTAAGGAGGTCATCACAAAGATGGTAATCAAAGAGAATTTGAAGCAAACTGTCTGTAAGCTAATTCATGTTCAAGTTACGTAATTGAGTGATCTGAAAATGGTTAGTGATAAAAGTAGATGCATGCACTAATTAGTTTTAGTGGCCTTCACATTTCACGACCTTTATCCAAGTCAAAAAAATACCAACACTCATTGCACTGATCTTCAAAAACAGTCAAGGGCAAACACACACATGATTAAGGTCTTACTACACCAAAGACCTATACTAATGGCCTTGTTTGACTAAGCAAATTCATCAAAGTAGGCCAAGTAGTTAGATTTAGCCTTAGTCCA
The DNA here is from genome assembly GCF_000393655.2 of Nicotiana sylvestris. Classification (NCBI taxonomy): domain Eukaryota; kingdom Viridiplantae; phylum Streptophyta; class Magnoliopsida; order Solanales; family Solanaceae; genus Nicotiana; species Nicotiana sylvestris. The sequence goes on along the minus strand of NC_091061.1, from coordinate 68,665,910 downwards.
AGCTTTGTAACATGATCACTAGTCTATCAGATCATCAATCAAACATCTTGATTCATAAATAAGTCTTTACAGACATAGGACATAAACCAAATATAGAACAATGTTCATTTTAATAGAATAAGCAGATATTAATGGATTTTTTTGAGGCTATGAGTGACAACCGTAAACTCCTCATCCCAAATTCTATATTACGCAGACTGTTGGGGTCACTGAGGCTGGCAGGAGTCAATTTCATTCTTGATAAAACGGTATCAACTGAAGAACATAGTAGTAGAAGCATGAAATTTCCCCAGATGAAACACATGCATAGATTCACAAGTATTTATTGAACAAACACAAACATAGAGGTTAACAGACATTATTCAAACCTATGCATAGTGAGGTTTCTAGAGACTTACATGATTACACGTTCAGTTAGCAGATAACATAATGATCATGAGTTTATTACATAAGTATATATTATGAGGACCTGTGAACTCTTAAGTGTATACAACAGATGTGGTTTAGTAATAGATTATCAAAGCAGACAGGCTAAGTGTGTGGCATGGACACTATGATAGAGATTATTTAATTAAGTTAAATCAACAAGTAATGTAGCCTTGCTAATCGAAGAGCCAATACAGCACAAATGTTACAAATATGAATTCGCAGCAAGACATCGGAAAAAGCATAAGGGCAAAACTTAATCCATGTAACTAAACATGGTAGTACAGCTGATAAAACACATACAAGATCATCAAAACACTACTAGATACTCTCTCCCTTTTTATATTAGATGATGTAGTTTGACTCGTCATAGAATTTAAGAAGAAAAAAAGAAACTTTTGAAACTTGTGGTCTTAAAAGCTTAAGAGTTAAAAGGTTTGTGGGGCCATGACATTTGTGTGGCTATAAAAGTTTCTCATTAAGGGTAAATGGGTAAAATAAAGAGTTTAAAGTTGAATTATTTCCAAATTTAGAAATGTGTCATTTGTTTTGGAACATACTAAAAAGAAAAGTACCCAATCTAATATGAAACGGAGGGAGTAATAACAAAGGTTGAGCAGAATTCGTATCATTTACAATGAAAAATATTTATCTAGGTAAATCACGAGGTTCATTAGCACAAATTACCGGTGATACTAAAACAATCATAGCTTATCAGGAAAAGGCGATCAACTATAATCAATGAGAACAACAGAACATAATGAACAACTACAAACTACAGACATATATCAAGAACTAAAAATAGTCGACATAGATCACATTGTAAACACAAAAACAACACAAATAATCAAAGAAAGAGGGAGGGTCAATGTTCACAGACCTTCTGCAAGGCAAGGCGTGATGGAGCCTATCACAAAATTAGGCAAGCCGACAATCACAATTCACTACGCAATTTATATATTGAAAATAAGATGAAACAAGTTTAATAGTAATAACTTTCACAAATAGTTGATAAGAAATATTGCGATTCAAATACAACATTCCCAAAATCTGGGTATCACTGAGTACATGAACATCTAAATGACAATACACTCTAACTACTAAAACAATTGTCTGAATAAGATAGAACAATGTTATAATTTGAAAAGAAGGAGAGACGAGGTTTGCGGGCGTCAAGGTAGCTACCTCAATAGTCTCCATAGAGGAAGCTCCAAATCTAGCAATCGTCGTGCCCAAAAGTACCTGGATCTGCACATAAAGTGCAGAGTGTAGTATGAGTACGACCATCCTAATATATACTCAATAAGTAACAGGACTAACCTTGGGCTGACAGTAATGACGAGCTTAAATAGGTACAGTCCAATTCTAGATTATAACACTACAAATATGACGGAAAAAGGACAATAATATCTTAGAGGAATCTCATAATCAGTGTGCATGCAGTACCGAAATATAGACATGCTTTCAAGTTTAACAGTTTAAATGGAATACGAATAAAATATTCCAAGTGTGACTGATATGAGGAATCTTACATCTCTATTTCTACATGTCAAATGTGCATGTCACATGTAATGCATGACAATGGTAATCTCATGTACTCACACTCTCAAAGTACTCAATCTATTTGTCATAATTGTCACTCATTACACTCAACCACTCAATACTGTATGTACCGACACTCACTACTAGTATGTCAGATTTCGGAGGGGCGGATCCTGCTCAAGTGCTAATAAAATATGATGTGGTGCGCAGCCCGATCCCATCATGTATCAATAATACCTTATGCAATGTGCAGCCCGATCCCATCATAAATTAATAAAATCCGCTGCACCGTGCAGTCCGACCACATAAATATCACTCACAATCAGACCCTCGGCCTCACTCAGTCATCAATTTCTCCAATATCTCGGGCTCAAACCACTCATGCCAATCATCCCAAAACAATGATACATGATGTAAAGTTAAATAGTAACAGAGACTGAAATATGATCGGCAAATGATGAATGCGACTGAGTAGATAACTGCAATTTAAGCAAATAACTCAACAATAAAAGAATGACCTATATGGGTCCCAACAGTACCAACATATAGCCTATGCATAATTTCTAACATGAATCACAACTCAATTTCTCTAACACATGGAGAATACAAGAATAATATCAGGATTTGATAAATACACAGTTGCACAGAATCAACCAAGTCACAATTACTACGGTGTACACCCATACGCCCGTCACCTAGCATATCCATCACCTCAACACCAACCACGTAATACGTAGTTCGGGGATTTATAACCCCCAGTAACCTAGCATATCCGTCACCTTTATCGTTGTGATGAAGCCATCGCGTTCGCGTAGTGTTATTGAGATGCAGGCAACATTTACTCTTCGCTTTTGCGAATAGGGGTTCACGTTTGCGAAGGTTGGAAGATCTTTGCCTATGAGTTCTCACTCAGTGGTCCTCGATCTCATAGAGGTAAGGCGGAATAGGGCATTCAACAACTTATCTTCGTGTTCACGAGTGCACAGACACATTCACGTAAGGTCCGGAGAATTGGTCACCGCGTTCGCGGGCTCGCTGTCGCGTTTGCGTAGCCCGTTTTGGGGAATCCTTCATTTTCCTTCTTCGCGATCACAACGGATATTTCGCTATCGCAGTGCATTAGTCACTGGGTAGAACATAAAAGTACTCTTTTTTGAGGGTTAGCCATTTTTATCATTTTTAGAGTTGTAGAGCTCGGTTTTGGGTGATTCTTTATAGGGTTTTCAAACAAATCAATGGGGTAAATGTTCTTCGCCCGGAATTTATCACATTTCATAATTCGATCTTTATTTTTATCATTTAATTAGTGCTTTTAGTTGAGGAAATATGGAGATTTTTGAAGAAAACTTTCAACATGTAAAATGATGATTTGAGGGATGAATTGGTATCGGAATTTGATAATTTTGGCATGATTGAACCCGTATCGGAATGGGTGTTCGGCTTTTGTGAAATTTGTCGGGTTCCGAGATGCAGGCCTGAGGGTCAACTTTTTGGTTGTCCTTTTTGTTTTTGATAAAGATTGATGCTTTATTATATGGAGTAGCTTCTTATGAGTTTTATTTATTCTTTGAAGTTACTTTGGCTAGATTTGAGCCGTCCGGAGGTTATTCACTCGAGAAATTCATGTTAGAGTAACGATCTATCTTTTTGAGGTAAATATCTTGCCTAACTTTGTGTGGGGGAATTACCCCTAAGGATTCGAGTCTTTTGTGTTAATTGTGTTACGTGAAGTCCGTGTACGCGAGGTGATAAGCACGTGATTGGGCTTAGTTATGGAAGGTTGACCTTTTAGGGCTCTTATGTTCTTAAGTTCATTAGATATGGAATTTTTTTTCTATGATTAAATTTCCCATTTACTGTTTTCATCTTTACATGATTTAATTGGAGTTAATTTCTTCATGATATTGCCTATTTGACTCATATGTGCCTTAACTGAAGTTTTTAACTATTCTATTGCCATACTATTCTTCCTAATTGCTTATTCTTAATTGAAATAATTATTATCTCTTCTGTAATTGTGTATCCATAATTGAGGTTATGATTATCTTTTCCATTGCCTCATCCTTATTTGGATTTATTGACTATTGTTATCTCCCTTGTTGTCGAATTGTACTTTTGTGGAATCATTTGTTACGTATTGTTTCTTCCTTGTTGAGCTATTCTTATTGAGACTAGTATTCTCTATTTTGTTTAATCTTTGTGAGCTCATTTTACTGCTTCTTGTGTTCTAAAGCTCTTGGGTTGATTTACTTGTCGTATTCTCGTGTATTGTTGTAGTTGTTGATGTTGTACTCATTTGTTGAGCTGAGGGCTATGCGCGGTTGTGGTATTGAAACTATATAGAGTAAATATTGTGGAATATAAGCACATGTTGTAAAGGACATTCTATTGTGTTGTTGTATTTTTGGCACGTGATATTGTTGGGAGGATTTGTTAGGGTGTTTGCACGAGATTTTTGCCGTGCTATTGTTACTAATGATATTTGCACATGCGGCATACAAGGTGGGCTATATATATGTGGGTTTGCGCATGTGGCGACACAAGGTGGGAACTTTACTATGCGCATACAACGAGACAAGATAGGCATTTACTTTATTATTGTGCACGTGGCGAGACAAGGTGGGCTATGTCGGGGATTGATTTGTGATGACTTGTGATGGACTTTGGCCATTGTTGTTGTTGTTGATATCTATGTAGTGGCATACCAGAACTGTGTGAGTTTTAACATGTGACAATTGTGTTGTTCTTACGTGCCGTTTATTTCTCTACTCTTACTAGTTGGCCTGAAATGTAATATAACACTTGCACAAGCATACACGTAGTTAATCACCCCTGTCAATTTAGGAAGATAGATCTTGATGTTATTTATCATTTCTATACCCCCTCCTCTACTTGCGTCTTATGTGAGAATCATTCTATTGGCACGTGAATTGTCCCTGTAGTTACTAGTTGTAATGAGGGCACAAGATGCTAAGTTATTAGGGTTTGAGAATTGGGACCTGTGAATTGTTAATATTTGAGGTTTGGCACCTTGTGGATATTAGTGGATAAACCTAGTGTAAAAGTGGTTATTCTTTCCAAGTTGCTTACTCTACTGTGTTGTTACTTGTCGTGTTCCACTACTAATTTGTAACCACCCGGCCGGTTATTTCATGCGTTACCACTCTGTTTTCCCCATTTCTGATTCTTATTGTCCTGTTCAGCTGTATTATGTGTTATCGGGTTGGTTAGCTCGGGTTCGGAGTGGTTTTGGTAAGGTTTGAGACACTTAGTCGCTTTTGTGTAAGCTTACGTTGGAAAAGTCAACTGGATGTTGACTTATGTGAAAAAGGGATCGGATATGAATTTCAATGGTTCGGATAGCTTCAGGAGGTGATTTGGAACTTAGGAGCATGATCGAAATATGTTTTGGAGGTCCGGAGTAGATTTAGGCTTGAATTGGCGAAAGTGGAATTTTGACATTTTTCGGTTGATAGGTGAAATTTTGATATAGGGGTTGGAATAGAATTCCGGAAGTTGGAGTAGGTCCGTTGTGTCATTTTTGACGTGTGCAAAATTTAAGGTCATTCGGACGAGGTTTGATAGACTTTTTATTGAAAGCGGAATTTGGAAGTTTTTGGAATTCTTAGGCTTGAATCCGATGTAAATTTGGCGTTTTGATGTTGTTTTGAGCGTTCCGAATGTTGGAACAAGTTTGAATGAGGTTATGGGATATGTTGTCATATTTGGTTGAGGTCCCCGAGGGCCTCGGGTGAGTTTAGGGTGGTTGAGCGGATCATTTCATGTTGGAAAAAGTTGCAGAAAAACTGTTGTTGGTGTTGCAGGCTTTTGGCCTTCGCGATGGATGTCCCGCATTCCCGAAGGGTTGGGATGTGAGGCAGTAGATTTGGCCTTCGCATTCGCGATGGTGGTCCCACATTCACGAAGGTCTGAGGTCAGTGGTCATCACATTCACGAGGGTTTTGCCGCGTTCGCGTAGAGGAAAGGTGAGCAGCTGGGGTCTTGGTGAATTATGCTTCGCGTTCGTGAGAGGGTCGTTGCATTCGCGATGCTTTGATGAGATGAAGCATCGCATTCGCGTTAGGTGTATCGCATTTGCAATGAAGGAATAAGTTGTCAACGTAAGCTTGTGCTTCGTGAACGCGAGGCGTTGACCGCGTTCGGGAAGAAGGATCGTGAATAGCTGGGCAGAATGTTTAAAAGACCATTTCCGCGATTTTGTGTCTAAGTTTCACCATTGTTGAGCGATTTTGCGGCTTTTTGAGGGAGATTGAAGAGTGAATCAAGGGGAAACACTTGGAGGTAAGATTCTAGGACTTAATACTCGATCCTAATGTGATTTCTACCTAATTAAACATGGAATTTGTGGAATCTAAAGCCAAGAAATGAAAGTTAGAGCTTGGAAATTGGAGACCTAAATCTAGGGATTTGAGGGGTCATTTGTGGTCAGATTTTGGTACTCTTGATATGTATAAACTCGTGAGAGTGTAAGGATTCTAGTTTCTGTAATTTTTGTCATAATTCGAGATGCGGGCCCGGGGGTCGAGTTTGACCAATTTCGAGATTTTTTATGTAAATTGGTTATTTTCGAGTGAGCTTTGTTCCCTTAGCATATTTTGATGGTATAAATCTGTTTTGGATGGATTTGGAGCTTCCGAAGGTCGATTCGAGGGGCAAAGGCATCACAGGTTAGAGCATGGACCGGATAGAGGTAAGTAATGATTGTAAATGCTGTCCTGAGGGTATGAAATCCCGAATTTTACATTGTTGTGCTACTTTGAGGTGACACACATGCTAGATGACGAGCGTAGGGTCGTGCACCGTTGGGGATTGTCACTTAGTCCGTCCTGTATGACAGTTAAATCGCGTATTTGATTGAAAACTGTTTGCTATCATTGTGTTTTGGAAAGTATCATCATGTTTTGGGATGAATGCCATATTTGTGCCGCGTGCCAACTATTTTGGACCCTAGATACCAATTTAAAAGAAAAACTACAAAAAATTCGAACTCAAAATTAAAAATGCAAACAGGAGTTATTTTTTGTGATTTTTTTTCATTTTTGTAAAACATACCAATTTACTAATTAATCTAAAAATATAAAATTAAATCGTAAATGCAAATGCAATGTATTTTGTATTTACTATGAATTAAATAAATTAAACATGCCAACAAACACAAAATCATGCAATAAATCCTAAAAAATCAAATAATTAAAAGAAAAAATCATAATTTTGGGAATTGTGTAGGAATAATTCACGCGAGGCAAAAATCACGTGTTCACACCACCTAACAGATTACAGTGCGTCAGGGCACCCAGAGTGATTAATCTTGGATTGGTTTGCATTACTAGAGATTAAGGTAAGGGCTCGAAATAACCTCGAGGGGAAGGTATTAGGCACCCTTCTTGGTCCACAACCGTGGGTGCCAGCCGAACTTATAGTCACGAATTAGTCCAAATAAGTACTTGAAACAAATAATTACAAATAAGGCATGTTTATATGACTCAAATAAGACAGAAGTTCTGGACAAGTTGTATAAGACAAAGGCTTAAACCAATAAAAGAATTACAGAATGGGGGAGTCCTAAGTTGATTAGCCTATAGGATCACCCCACACAATGTTCGGTAAACACTCCTCAGAGGGGCTACATGTGACATTAGCGCGTAGTCATCATATCTCATATCTACCCTTCCCATCCCCTTAGTGGTCATTCAAAGCGAGTGTTGGTCAACGACTTCTATTGTGTGCTGTTACCGTCCCTTCTTAATGGTCCTGGAGGGATTTAGGACCTCTACCTATAGGTGGTTCTAGACAGACCCCTAAGGTTCTAAAGGTGAAAATACTAAGGCGACAAGCAAAACAATTAGGACTTTAGAAACATAAGATAAAAGGGAGCAATTAGAGACTCAAAGTTTCCTCCTTAAACAAGGCACATAAATAGCACGACTCAAGCAAAAATAAGGGCCTTTTGTTAAACAGTATCCTAAGGCATGATGTCTAAGTGAATATACAGAAGCCAGGCAGTTTGCTTTATAAACTCAGAAGTAATGACCCTATCAGTTGCCTACTGATTTTAAAGCTTGTTTAAACCAGAAGAACATTAAGTCACAGGAACAGTTTCAGAATTGCATGTTTTGAAAATGCCCTACGGGCTTGCCTATACGCGGAATACTGATGACTACATTTTGTATAGTGAAACAAGGTAGGTTTTGAAACAGACTCTTTAATCCCTAGAGGCATGCTGTCTAGTAACAGATTAAGGAAGTTTTTAAAAAGAACTCGTTTCAGGGAAATATAAACCACTTAATTAAACCAGTTCAAAAGTGAACTAAAACGCAGACTGTGTTGATTTATTTAAACTAGTTTTCATCTATAGACAGAATTATGGTGTTGTCCCCTATAGACATGATATCTAATTATTTAACACTGATCTTAGAAGCTTGCAGGCATGAACACATGTAAACACTTGTTATGCCAGAATTTGGATTGCATTATATCCTATAGGCATGGCATCTACTTGTGAAGCTGATTTTAAGACTTGCAAACATGATTTCTGTTATGGCATCAATTGAGTCCTATAGGCATGGTTTCTACTTATAAAGACAAACAAAACAAATTGTAAAGTCTTATAGGCACGGTTTCTATATAAAGGCAAACATAACAAATTGTAAAGTCCTATAGGCATGGTTTCTACTTATAAAGGGAAACACAACAAATTGTAAAGTCCTATTGGCATGGTTCCTACCCGTATTACCCCACAAACATGTAACTACCCACCCTTTCACTAGTTACCCCAATATTCGTTTCAAATTATCACAGACCATATGAATGAATTACATAAGTAAATAAGAAAATAAGAAGTTATTCTATAGGGAGCCTATAGATAGGCCCAGATTTCCAAAGCCTCCAATAGCCTCAAGTGCCTCAATTCCATAGACAATGTCATAATCTAGGTGCATCAAAGTTCCCTAAGGATCTTAAGGATCCCGGGTAGTGCTTACACATAGACTTGGTAACCAAAATTGAATAAGTGCAGCGTGGAAGTGCCAGTCTCAGTATGACAGAGTTCAGAGGATTCTCAAGAGGATCCCAAGGCAGTACACATACTGGAGGGGGCAGAACTTATTGACTTAGAAGTAAAGTGAAAGTTCTTGACATAAGTTGAAAGGTTTTAGTGGGAAAACTGTATTAAAAAGAAGTTTGTTTGAAATAATTTAGTAAAACAACAGAGACAGTTTGAAAAGATAGTGGAGTAGTAAACAACAGTCCAAACACAACACCCTTAAGACAGGTTCATACACAGATAGGGGTCACAGAACCAAAGCAAGTTCAGTAGTCACAAACAAGGGTCAAGGGATTTGGGGATACATAGAACACATGATTATAAACAAATAACAAGCAAAGGTCTTATGAATTGGTACAAGCATGATCAGATACAACTGATCAGACATTGTCACATAACCAACAATTCTTAAGGGTGTTCAGTATAGGATCCACATGACTCAATCCCAGAACCATACTAGTTAGGAGTGCAGACTATTTAGGGGGGGGTAACATGCTCACACTGATTCTAATGAAGGGGGTTCATAACATGCTAATTATGCAAGCATATTAACTGCAGGTTTCACAGCAAAACCATAAGTAAAAGCAAACTAGAAACAGGATGAACAAAAGCAATAAAAGAACCATATAGTTTTTGGAACTTGAAATGATATTAGAACATACCAGTAAAGAATACAATAGGCAAGAGTGAAAGATTAGGAGAGCATAATAGTTAGCCTTGTCTTCTAACTGGCTAACTCAAAATAGTAGCAAGTAGCACAAAAGAGAGAGAGCAGAAAGTTTAAGTGCGTGAGAGAGAGCTTGTGGAACAAAGTGTTCGTGTCCTTGTGTTACTGAGAGAGTGTGTATATATAGTAGTTCGAAATTAGATAAAAATAAGGTAAGAATCATTGTAGCATAGTAATTATGGAACTCAGAATCAATTAGAGCAAAATCAGGACAAGTACTCCCTTAAGTTAAGGGAATCAATTCAAACGATAAGAATAAGTAGCATATAAGGAAAGAAATCAGTGTATGACTAATAAGGAAATAATCAAATCTAGTAAGTATAGGGTAAACAATTAGGTCTAAGTTTAGAAAAACTCTAATTAAGGAAATAGTTCAGTAAGAATAAAGTGCCACAGCAGACAACGTAGGCGCATCAGTTAATTTGAGTAGAAGAGGTAAATATTGAGGGTTTAAAGTAAGGTCATTCAATCAAAACCCCAAAAATAGGGAACCCGTAATCAATCAAAGAGGGAGTCATGATTCAATATTCAACATATAAATAGAGTAAGATAGGAATAACCAATCATAGCAAACATGCAGGTTAAACAGTATCGATAGAAAGAGGCAAGTCTGAACAATCAAGATGAACATAATCACATAGAGGTGATATAAGTTAGGCGAAAAATTCGATAAGAACATATTCGAGGCAAAATAATCACAGAAATGTAAACAAGAAACAAGCAATCATGCTAACACACAGAACCAAACAAAGAAATCTTAGAAATTTAGGGCTTTCAACATAGACGAGTTGAAAAGGTAGTAAAATCATAGAATCAGTCGTAATATGCAAGAGATAGATGTTTAATCATAAAGAATTGGTTTAAACAAGGTTTTAGAAGAAGTTCTAAAAACCCTAACTTTAGAAGAAGGTGAAAACACTTTGAAATCGATGATTCTTGTAAAGAGTTACAAGGATAGTGTAAAATATCAAAGAAACAGACTCAAATCATTTAAAAATTGTACAAATCTAGGAGATGTAAGAAAAATTAGGGTTTCAGAAGAAACCCAAGTAGAGATGAAAGAACTTGTCTAAAATCTCAAGGATCGTAACAAGTACAACATGATTTTGCTTGAAATCATACTGAAGTAGCCAAGAACAGACTAGATGGAAAACCCTAGATGCAAGTCGACGTGGCCCAGGGCCCTTGAAGGCCTCAGAGAAGGGGAGCATGGCAATAGAGGAGCCATTGGAGGCTTATGAGTTGAAGGGAGATCATCGGAGAAGACCGGAGAAAGGGAGGTCGGCAATTGGAGGAACTAGGGTTAGGTTGAGTGGTTGAGAGAGGATAGGAGATGAGAGAGTATAGAGGTGTCGATCTCTGAATAATGATCTAGGGTTAGGGGCCGTTTAGGATAAAAAAAGGAATGAACGGGCGAGGGTCGTTGTTCTTTTAGATGAGCGGCCAGGATTTGACGGGTTTTGGAGCGGGTAGGCGGGTTCAAGGTTTGGGGTCGGGTAATTTGGTTAGAAATTGGGTTGGAGTTGGGTTTAAATTGGGCTGAAATTGAAAGGCAAATCTGGCTATATTTTAAATAGCCAATTTCCCTATATAATTTATAATAAATGATAAATAATTTCTAAAAATAATTTCACGTGCTAAAATGATTTAAAATAGATTTTCAACATTTTAAAAATACAGAAGGTTGATTTTATGCAAATAAATGTAATTATACATTAATGGGGCTAATATTGTAATTATATGCAATTTAGCTTTTAAAAATACAAAAATGCAATTATAAAAATGTATAAAAAATATTTTAACCATATTTTAGCATAAATATAGAAATCAAATGACTAAATCACCACAACAATAATTTGAGGGATAATTATTGGGGATTTTGAATAAAAGGGAAGGAAATAAATCAATTTGAATCCTTAAAATTATGGAAAAATTTTTAAAAAACCTTGTGCATGCTTATATATGCATATGTATTCTATTTTAAAAGTATTTATGCTTATTAAAAATATATAGGGAAAAATTGGGTATCAACAGCTGCCCCTCTTTACCCGGGAAGGATGAAAGAGTTTTCGGGTAAAGAAATGATGACTAATTTTGACCGGATGGGATGTATTGAAAGATAGGGGTTGGACTCCGATTTTCGAGTTGCCTACATATCCCTGGTTTTACAGGAATCAGGTCATGTGTAGTTCTGGATTCGTCTACGGAGTATGCCGATGAAATTACTGCAAGAACGGACACACGATGCGGAAGCGGCTACGCTGAGCGGTTAAAGCTCGGGACGGTTGGAGGGAATTGGAGAAATATCGCTCCTTCTAGGATAGTGGTTGCTTTCCGGTTACCTGCAGATAAAAGATGCTACAAACATGCGCTTGCGAAAAATTTAAACATGATGCAAATTTCCTTTGGACCATGAAGGTTGTCTTCGGACGGTTAAAGATGACGTCCTGAGACCATGACGTCCTGGGCCATGAATTGTCCAGTGAGGGATTTGCAGGCTATGAAATAATGTTCTCGGGCCATGAAATTGGTTCCTCTGAACCATGACGCCTTTGAATAATGATATGCAAATTTGAGAGATCCTCCGGCCATGGCATGGTGTCTTCCGGATATGGGGATGATGCCTTTTAGACTATGACGCCTTTGGATAGGTTGGCGATATTTCAGCCCATGATGTGCAATAGTCATGATGTCATCAGGACAATGATTGATCTTATGAAATGGAGGGCAGAGCATGGCCCGATCGAAAAGAAAATAGATAGTGCTAGAAATAGAGCAATATTCGTATAGAGAGGGACAATGCTCAGTCCCATGTAGATGGGGAGGCAAGGATTAGTCCCATGCAGATGGGGAGGCAAGGATTAGCCTCATGCAGATGTGGAGGCAGGGATTGGCATCATGTAGATATGGAGGCAGGGATTAGCCTCATGCAAAAGGGAGGCAAGGATTAACCTCATGCAGATATGGACGCACAGATTAGCCTCATGCAAATATGGAGGTAATGATTAGCCTCATGCAGATATAGAAGCAGGGATTATTCTCATGCAAAATATAGAGGCAAGGATTAGCCTCATGCAGATGTGGAGGCAGGGATTAGCCTCACGTAGATATGGAGGCAAGGATTAGCCTCATGCAAGTGTGGAGTCAGGGATTAGACTCATGCAAATAGGGAGGCAAGGATTAGCCTCATGTAAATGTAGAGTTAGGGATTAGACTTATGCAAATAGGGAGGCAAGTATTAGCCTTATGCAAATGGGGAGTCGGGGATTAGACTCATGCAAATAGGGAGGCAAGGATTAGCCCCATGCAAATGTGGAGCCAGGGATTAGACTTATGTAAATTGGGAGGCAGGGATTAGCCTCATGCAAGTATGGAGACATGGATTAGCCTCATGGAATCAAGGATTAGACTCATGCAAGTATGGAGGCAAGGATTAACCTCATGCAAATGGGGAGGCAAGGATTAGCCTCATGCCAATATGGGGGACAGGGCTTAGTTCCATGCAAAGAGCGAGCATCAAATAAGAGTAGTGTATGTCTTAGCTGGAGATGTATTCGATGTCTGATGGCCTGATTGATAATGGATTATCTTTGTGTATGCATGTTTTGCGAGTGCTATCGTTACGTCAAATGTGCCTGCGTTCAAAGAAAAATTGTAAGTTTTGTGCGGGAAAGGCTGGTTCGTGCCAGCGCTATACTCCATTCTGAAAGCCCCTTTCGAGTTCCCTTAGGTAACACCTGACTGTTATGGAAATAGAGTTTTTCTGAAAGCCCCTTTCTGAAAGCCTCACCAGAATCGCCATGTTAGGTAAGCCCCTTTCTGAAAGCCTCACCAGAATCGCTTCTGAGTGGTATATAGATCAAGAAATTACTCATTGGCATGTGTGGGACGATATGGCTCAAGATTTTTTCTGTCAGTTCTAATATAATGTGGACATCGCTCCTGATAGAAACTCCTTGTCCAATTTGAAAAAGAAAACCGTGGAAAGCTTCTGTGAATATGCTGTCAAATGCCGTGAGCAAGCTGCCAGGTTAAATCCTGCACTAGACAAAACTGAAATAGTCATGATTATTCTACAGGTCCAAGAGGTTGACTTTTTCCGGAACATGATGTCTGTTGTGGGTAAGCCGTTTACTGAGTCTATCAAAATTGGGGAAATGGTTGAAAACGTTCTAAAAATGGGCTGAATCTTGAGTCATACTGCTTTTGAAGTCACATCACCAGATGTTCAAAATGGTTCGGAGGGTTTGATGAACAGAAATGGGAGTGAGGAGAGAGCCATGATGGTTTCAAGCTCGAGGGGGGCCCGTAAGTCATTCAGCCAGTCATATGTGCCTCTTATGATCCCATCACACTATTATCCCCTTCATGATGATGCTTATGATGTGGCACCGCCTCCCTATGCAGTGATGAGCGCGCAATCTTACACCCAACCACAACATTATCACAAAACCGAACTCCACCTCCCATAAATGCCCATCCTTACCAAGCTCTATATAATCCTCAACCAAATGATCCCCAATACATTCCTTGCACAAGAGAGCCTTTCAGAATGAATCAGTTCACCCCTATTGGTGAATCCTATTCAAGCTTGTTCCAAAAGCTAATCATGCTAGATCTATTGCAGCCAGTGGCCCTGAACCGGCATAACCCCAAGTCCCCCTCGCACTGAGCTGATGCTAGATGTGAATACCACTCTGGAGCAGTAGGACACAGTACAGAGGACTGCTAGACCCTCAAAGTGGTAGTTGAAGAATTGATTGAAGTTGAAAGAATCATTTTTTGCGATGAGGAAGTTCCTGATGTGATGAACACTCTGTTGCCTGCCCACAACAGCGGGCCAATAATCGGAATGATTTGTGAAGACAAGGAAGTTGATCCGGCACTAAAGGCCATTGCATCCATTGCCGAGATAGAAGAAAAGCCAAAAAACAGTGGCCAAGCCTGAAAGTTCCCAATCAGACGGGAGTCTTGGTAGCCAGTCTTGCTATCCTTTTGGCGTCCGAATTATCTCAAGGTGTGATCCAGATGTTTTACTTTATTGTCTTACTTTCCGATGAAAACTCTTCTATCTTCAAAAATTGAAAAAAAAAATCAAATAAAATTAATATTTCATTGTCCAGGAATATCTCTTTTCTTAGTCTTGTCACTTTTCTTATTTTTCTTTTCAGTTAAGTTAAATGCAAATTATAATAACATGACATGCTTGTGGACTTCATGCCTAGATCCTGAAAAGCTATCAGACCTCGAAATAATGAATCAAGAATTAGATCGCAATGAAGATAAGTTTAAAGAAATAAAACAAAGAGTTGGAACAACTGAAGGAAAATTGGCTCCAAATTGGAAAGAGCCATACATGGTAACAAGGGTACTGCCAAAGAAAGCATTGTACCTGGGAAACATCGAAAGAAATGTCCCTGGAACAACTGTCAATGCAAATGCAGTCAAAGGATACTATGATTGATCCTCCACGTAGTATTAATATTCTCCAGTTGTGATGACGAAGGCTTTCATTCTCGCTACCCAAACACCATTAACCCTTTTGTAAACCATTTGAGTCGGTTACTCTTTTTTGATTACCCTCTTTGGAACCTGAAAGTATTATTGAAAAAAAAAATGAATTGAGAAAATGAAAAAAAAATGAAAAGAGAGAGAAATAAAAATACAAAAAAAGGGGAAGAAAAGGGCAACAAGAAAATGAAATGAAAAATGAAAGAAAAAATGGAAAGGAAAAAGAAAGAGAAAACAAAACAAAACAGAAAAAACAAAAGAAAAATCAAAAACGAATTTCCTGAACTACGTTCGACTTGATTCCGAAAGGATACAATTATTTGGATCTGATACATCAAAATGAGAGAAATAAAATGAGAGAGTCTTATTGGTGAAAACCCACACAGGCACTGTAAGGCGATGGTATGCAGAGAATTGAAAATGAGAGAGTCTTGATAGTGAAAACTCGCAATAGCACTACAAGGCGATGGTGAGAAGAGAAATGAGAGAGGTCGGCTCGTGAAACCCGCAAAGGACAACACTGATCGAAAAAGAGGATCTTCAATCACTAAAATTGTGATGACCCAGCCGGTCGTCTTGAGAATTAACACCCCGATCCCTTATTAACTACTTTCCTCAAGTTTAATTCTGCTATTTTGATTTGCCGGGATATTCGGTGTTGAGTTTCAGAGAGTTTTGGGACACTTAGTCCCTAAATGAGAGCTTAAGTGTTGGAAAGTTAGCCGTAGTCGGAACAGTATGAAGACGGTCTCGGAATGGAAATCTGATGGTTCTATTAGCTCCGAAGGTTGAATTTTTTAAGTTTCCGGTTCGATAGCGAGATTTTTATCCGAGGGTCGAAATAAAATTACAAGAGTTGCAGTAGTTCCATTGTGTCATTTGGAATGTGTGTGCAAAATTCAGGTCATTCAGACGTGGTCTAGTTGGGTGTTTGATCAAAAGCGGAATTCGAAAGATTTTAGAAACTTAGGCTTGAATTCGATGTGTTTTGGTTGATTTGATGTTGTTTGAAGTATTTTGAAGATTGGTACAAGTTTGAATAAGGTATTAGGTTATGTTTGTGCTTTTGGTTGAGGTCCCGGGGGCCTCGGGGTGATTTCAGATGGTTAACAGAGAGTTTGGAATTTTTGAGGAAGCTTCAGATTTTCTGCTTCTGGTGTTTCCGCACCTACGGATTGGGGACCGTAGGTGCGATGCCGTAGATGTGGGGGAAAGGAGCGTAGAAGCGAAAAAGGGCCTGGGAAGGCTGGAACCACAGAAGCGGCTTAGGGGCCGCATCTGCGATGCTGTAGATGCCGAAAAATGGATCGCATAAGCGAAAGTTGGGACTTAAGTGAATAATCGCAGATGCAGTTCAAGGACGGCAAATGCGGCACTGCAGAAGCAGAAATTGGGCCGCAGATGCGAAAATGGCTGGGCCAGAACATATAAATAGTTGCCTTCGCGATAGTTATTCGTCCGGGTTTGAAGCTTTTGAGAGAGATTTTTGAGGAAATGAGATGAGAATCACTTGGAGGTAACATATTTGACTTCATAACTCATTTTTATGTGATTAAAGACCTAATTAGTGGTAAAATATTTAGGAAAATGGGTATTTAGGGCTTGAGTTTAATAGACCTTTAAATGAGGATTTGAGGGGTCATTTGGACTCCGATTTCAGTGTTCTTGTTATGCATAGACTCGTGAGAGTACGAGGTTTCTGAAAATGTAAATTCCACCCAATTCCGAGATGTGGGTTTGTAGGGCATTTTGGTTATTTTACATAATTTCGCAAATTAGCGTAGACTTTAATTGTAGAATCAGTTACTTGGAGTGTTATTTATATTATGCAATTGAATTGAATAGATCTGGGCCATTTGGAGTCGAGTACTCAGGGCAAAAACGTGGTGTCGGGTTGATTTTGAGCTAGTTCAAGGTATGTGGCTTGTCTAACCTTGTGTGGGGGACCTTCTCCTTAGGACTAGTATATTTGGTAATTGAAATGCCTTGTACGTGAGGTGACGAGTGCGTATTTGTGCTAATTATTGGAACCTTGGTTTTCCTTAAGTAATTACTAGCATGTTTCCTTTCCTGTTTCTACTACTTGCACTATTAAGCCTATTGTTAGCTTAGGAAAGCATGTCTAAGTGACTTAATTGCTTTATTTGCTCAATCTTCCTTACCTGAATTTTGTGCAACATGCTAGGCTAGAATCACTTGTTGCCTTCATATGAAATATTGCCATTTCTGTATATTTTTCTTGTTGTTGCCGTGTATTTAATTTGGTACTACGGATGTGGGATTCCAGTAGCTCCCCCTTGTCTTTTTATTTTGGGACTACGGATGTGAGATTCCGGTAACTCCCCCTTGCCTGTCTATTTTGGGACTACGGATGTGGGATTCCGATAGATCCCCCTGCACAGTTATATGGAACTACGGGAATGCACCCGATAGATTCCCCCAGTACTGGGTATTTATATTTGGGACTACATAACGGGATTCCGGTAGATCCCCGCGCACTATGAGTTGAACTATGGGACGGGATCGCGGGAGATCCATTGGATATGTACATATGGGACTATAGGATGGTATTCTGGGAGATCCTCGATTGTCACTATAGGTGTTGAGCTATATTTCCTTTCCGTGTTTACCTTGCTTCTATATAGTTGTTGTTGTCTTGTACAGCATGTGTTATTTTACTGATGTACTTATTTATACTATTCTGTTCTATACTATTGATCTTTATATTTTATTTAATCTCAGTAGGGCCATAACCTTCCTCGTCACTACCCAACCGAGGTTAGGCTTGGCACTTACTGAGTACCGTTGTGGTATACTCATGCCCTTTCTGTGAATGTTTTTCATGTGCAGATCCAGGTACCGCTACTCAGGCCTACAATCCTTTAGAGAGGCGACTGCTTTAGAGACTTCGAGGTATAGCTGCCGCGTGCGCAGACCAAGGAGTCCCTTTCTATTCTAGCTGTTAAACATTGCCCTTTTGTAGTTTCTTTCTTGTTAGATATTTTGGAGTTAGACTGTTAGATATTCCAAAGTCTTGTATTTCCGTGAGTGTCCGGGTTTTGGGATAGTGTACTTGGTTCTGAGAAATGTTGTGTTCTGTATGCCGAGCGGCAGTTTTTAACACTATTTTTATCACTCTTCATTCTGTTTTAATTTGTTTTTATTCCATATTTTGGTTATCTTCCACAATTTAGGCTTACCTACTCGTAGAGGACTAGGTGTCATCACAATGATTCATGGAGAAAGAACCAGGGTCGTGACAAGTTGGTATTAGAGCTCTAGGTTCATAGGAGTCATGGATCACAAGCCGGTTTATTAGAGTCTCGTTGATCAATACGGAGACGTCTGTTCTTATCTACGAGAGGTTATGTGACTGTTAGGAAAATTCCACTTCATTTGATTTCCTTGTCGTGCGATATTTTGACATGACAATTCTAAACGTCTGTCTTCTATTCTCTTGCAGATGGTGAGGACACGTGCTACCCGAGATGATCAGGCACCCACACCCCCTACTGCAGTCGTCAGAGGCCGGGACCATGGTAGAGGCCGAGAACGCGCACGTGGTGCAGCTAGAGCACCTGCGTGAGCTGTCGCTGAGGTACCACTAGTAGTTCTAGCCTGAGTCCAGGCACTTGACACGCCTACTGCAACTACTACTCCAACTCTTCAGGAGACTTTGGCAAAGTTCATGAGCATGTACACCACTCTGGCTCAGACAGGGTTGTTTCCCCTTACTGCAGCTACATCTCATGCTGGGGGAAGTGCATAGACTCCCGCCGCCCGCACTCCTGAGCAGCGAGTGCATGTTGAGCAGGTCCCTAAGATTATTCCTGTACCACCTGCATTGCCAATTTAGCCCGAGGATAGGGCATGGCTTCCGAGGAGGGACAGCTGAGGCTTGAGAGGTTCAAGAGGTACAAGCCTCCTATATTCAACGGTCTAGCATCGGATGATGCTCTGGGATTTCTAGATGAGAGTTACCGCATTCTTCGTACCATGGGTATATCAGGATCGAGCGGGGTTTCCTTTACTACCTTCCAGCTTCGAGGAGCCGCCTATGAGTGGTGGCACACCTATGAGTTAGAAAGTCCATATGAGGCTGCTTCACTGACTTGGACTCAATTTTCAGATATGTTCCTGAGAGAGTATGTTCGTAAAGCCTTAGGGACGTATGGCGCACAGAGTTTGAGCATTTGCGCTAGGGTGCTATGACTGTCTCACAGTATGCTGTCCGTTACACCAGTTTGGCTAGGTATGCACCAGCCTTGGTTTCTATTGTTCGTGAGAGGGTTCGCTAGTTTATTGAGGGCCTTATTCCTAGCATTAGATCTAGCATGGCTCGTAAGTTGGTGATGGATATTTCTTATCAGCAGATGGTGAACATTTCTAGGAGGATTGAGGGTATGCATGCTATAGAGAGAGAGAGAGAAAAGGGAGGCCAAGAGGTCTCAATAGTCAAGCCATCATTCAGCCCTTCCAACAGCCAGTAGTGCTCCAGCTCCTCCTAGGCCTTAGGAGCCTTATTATGCACCTCTGGTTTCTAGCGCGCCTCCTGCGCGGGGTGCTTTCAGAGGTGACCTGGCCCGAGCCAGTCACAGCCACCACGTTCTCCTAGAGCTTGTTTTGAGTATGGTGACACACGTCATATGGCAAGGGATTTCCCCAGACTTTGGAGGGGTGCACCTCCATAAACTTCTTAGCCACAACATGCCCCGCAGAGTTCTCAGGATATGGTTACAGCTCCAGCTGCTACCCCACCTGCTCAGCCAGCTAATGGTAGAGGTTGGGGAGGTAGAGGTCGCCCTAGAGGGGGAGGCCAGGCCAGATACTATGCTCTTCCTGCCTGTACCGAGGTTGTTGCCTCCGATTCTGTCATCACAGATATTATACTGGTTCGTCACAAAGATGCATCAGTTCTATTCAATCCAGGCTCCACTTATTCTTATGTGTCTTCTTATTTTGCTCCGCATTTGGGTGTATCTCGGGATTCTTTGAGTTTCCCTATTTATGTTTCTACTCATATGGTAGATTCTCTTGTTGTGGACCGCATTTATCGGTCGTGTTTCATTGCTCTTAGTGGTTTTGAGACTAGAGCCGATTTATTGTTGCTCAGCATGGTAGATTTTGACATTATCTTGGGCATGGACTGGTTGTCACCCCATTGTGCTATTCTTAATTTTCATGCCAAAATCGTGATGCTAGCTATGCAAGGTGTACCGCTTGTTGGGTGGAGGGGTACTTTAGATCACACTCCTAGTAGATTTATTTCTTTTCTTAAAGCTCAGCGTATGGTTGAGAAGGGGTGTGATGCGTATTTAGCTTATGTGAGAGATGTCAGTATTAATACCCTTTCAGTTGACTCATTTCCAGTAGTACGGGATTTTTTCGATGTGTTTCTTGCTGATCTTCTAGGCATGTCGCCTGATAGAGATATTGATTTTGGCATTGATCTATTGCCGGGCACTCAACCCATTTCTATTCCCCCGTATAGTATGGATCCTCCTGAGTTGAAGAAGTTGAAGGATCAGTTACAGGAATTGCTTAACAAGGGTTTTATTCAGCCTAGTGTATCATCTTGGGGGTGCTCCTGCCTTGTTTGTGAAGAAAAATGATGGTTCTATGCGTATGTGCATTGATTATCTCCAGTTGAACAAGGTTACAGTGAAGAACCGTTATCTTTTGCCTCGTATTGATGATCTGTTTGACCAGTTTCAGGGCGCATGAGTGTTTTCTAAGATTGATTTGCGCTCAGGTTACCATCAGTTGAAGATTCGGGAGCCAAATATCCCGAAGACTACTTTCAGGACTCGGTATGGTCATTACGAGTTTTGTGTTATGTCATTTGGGTTGACCAATGCCCTAGCAACCTTTATGCATTTGATGCACAGTATGTTCCGGCCGTATCTTGACTCATTCGTCATGGTCTTTATTAATGATATTTTGGTGTATTCCCGGAGTCGAGAAGATCATGAGCAGCACCTAAGGACTGTGCTTCAGACTCTGAGAGAAGAAGTTATATGCTAAGTTCTCGAAATGTGAGTTTTGGTTGGATTCAGTGGCATTCTTAGGCCACGTGGTATCAAGTGAGGGTATTCAGGTAGATCCAAAGAAGATAGAGGTCGTGCAGTGTTGGCCCAAACCATCCTCAGCTACCGAGATCCGTAGTTTCCTTGGTTTGGCAATCTACTACCATCGTTTTGTGGCGAGGTTTTCATCGATTGCAGTCCCTATGACCAGGTTGACCCAGAAGGGTGCTCCGTTCTAGTGAATGGAATAGTGTGAGGCGAGCTTTCAGAAGCTCAAGACAGCTTTGAGCATAACCCCAATTTTGATATTGCCTACAAGTTTGGGGTCTTATACGGTCTATTGTGATGCCTCGAGGGTTGGCCTCAGAGCAGTGTTGATGTAGGACAGTAGGGTGATTGCCTACACATCCAGACAATTGAAGATACATGAGAAGAACTACCCTGGTCATGACCTTGAGTTAGCTGCCATTGTTCACTCCCTGAACATTTGGCGCCATTACTTATACGGTGTGCCTTGTGAGATTTATACTGACCATCGGAGCTTGCAGCACCTGTTCAAGCAAAAGGATCTAAATTTGCACCATATGAGATTGTTATAGTTGCTGAAGGACTATGACATCACTATTCTGTATCACCCGGGCAAGGTCAATGTGGTGGCCGATACTTTGAGTTGCCGGGCGGAGAGTTTGGGGAGTTTGTCTTATTTACCAACAACTGAGAGGCCTATGGCGATGGATATTCAAAACTTAGCCAGCAGTTTGTGAAATTGGATCTTTCGAAGCCCAGCCAGGTTCTAACTTGCGTAGTTTCTTGGTCTTCCTTATTCGATCATATCAGGGAGCGGCAGTATGATGACCCTCATTTGCTTGTCCTCAAGGACAAGGTTCAGCACGGTGATGCTAGAGATGTGACTATTGGTGATGATGGGTATTAAGGATGCAAGGTCGGATTTGTGTATTCGAGAGTTGATTTTAGATGAGGCCCATAGTTCGCGATATTCCATCCATCCGGGTGCCGCGAAGATGTATCAGGATTTGAGACAACACTACTGGTGGAGGCGGATGAAGAAGGATATAATTGGATTTGTAGCTCGGTGCCTCAACTGTCAGTAGATGAATTTTGAGCACCAGAGACCGGATGGGTTGCTTCAGCAGATAGAGATTCCAGAGTGGAAGTGGGAGCGGATCACCATGGACATTGTAGTTGGGCTCCCAAAAACTTTTAGAATGTTCGATGCTATTTGGGTGATTATGGATCGGCTGACCAAGTCCGCTCACTTTATTCCCGTGTGTACTACTTATTCCTCGGAGCAGTTGGCGGAGATCTATATCCGAGAGATTGTTCACCTGCATGGTATTTCGGTTTCCATCATTTCAGATAGAGGTACTCAGTTTACATCACGGTTATGGAGAGGCGTTCAGCAAGAGTTGGGTACTCTGGTGGAGTTGAGTACAACATTTCACCCTTAGACGAACAGACAGTCCGAGCGCACTATTCAGATTCTTGAGGATATGCTCTGTGCGTGTGTGATTGAGTTTGGAGGGTCTTGGGATTAGTTCTTGCCATTGGCGGAGTTTGCTTACAAAACAGCTATCAGTCCAGCATTCAGATGGCACCGTATGAGGCTTTATATGGTAGGCAGCGTAGATCCCCAATGGGTTGGTTTGAGCCGGATGAGGCTACAATATTGGGCACAGACTTGGTTCAGGATGCTTTAGAGAAGGTTAAGGTGATTCAGGATAGACTCCGTACAGCCCAATCCAGATAGAAGAGTTACGCGGACCGGAAGGTTCGTGA
Organism: Nicotiana sylvestris; assembly: GCF_000393655.2. NCBI lineage: Eukaryota > Viridiplantae > Streptophyta > Magnoliopsida > Solanales > Solanaceae > Nicotiana > Nicotiana sylvestris. The sequence goes on along the minus strand of NC_091061.1, from coordinate 68,642,818 downwards.
AGTTTCCTATTTGGTTGGAGAGCGGGTTCTGCTTCGGGTTTCACCTATGAAGGGCGTTATGAGATTTGGGAAGATGGTAAAGTTGACTCCGAGGTTTATTGGCCCTTTTGAGATATTGAGGCGTGTTGGGGAAGTTACTTATGAGCTTGCCTTACCCCCCAAATTGGCCGGAGTTCATCCGGTATTTCATATTTTGATTCTCCAGAGGTAACATGGTGATCCGTCGCACGTGTTGGATTTTAGTTCAGTCCAGTTGGACAAGGATCTATCCTATGTTGAGGAGTTAGTGGCAATATTGGACAGGCAGGTTAGAAAGCTTAGGTCAAAGAACATTGCATCAATAAAGGTTCAGTGGCGGGGCCAGCCGGTCAAGGAGGAGACCGAGTAGGATATGCGCAACTGTTACCCTCATCTTTTCACTACTTTAGGTATGTCTTTATGCTCGTTCGAAGATGAACGAATGTTTAAGTGCATGAGGATGTGAGGACCCGACCGGTCGTCTTAAGAATTAATGCCCTGATCCCCTATTAACTGCTTTCCCCAAGTTTAATTCTGCTATTTTGATTTGCCGGGATGTTCGGTGTTGAATTTCGGAGAGTTTTGGGACACTTAGTCCCTAAATGAGAGCTTAAGTATTGGAAAATTGGCTGAAGTTGGAACAGTGTGAAGACGACCTCGGAATGGAAATCTGATGGTTTCGTTAGCTTCATTGGGTGATTTCGGAGTTAGGAGCGTGTTCGGATTGTGTTTTGGAGGTCCGTAGCTAATTTAGGCTTGAAATGCTGAAGGTTGAATTTTTGAAGTTTCTGGTTCGATAGTGAGATTTTGATCCAAGGGTCGGAATGGAATTTCCAGAGTTGCAGTAGTTCTGTTGTGTCATTTGGGATGTGTGTGCAAAATTTCAGGTCATTCGGATGTGGTTTGGTCGGGTTTTTGATCAAAAGCAGAATTTAGAAGATTTTAGAAACTTAGGCTTGAATCCGATGTGTTTTGGTTGATTTGATGTTGTTTGAAGTGTTTTGAAGATTGGACAAGTTTAAATAAGGTATTAGGTGATGTTTGTGCTTTTGGTAAGGTCCCGGGGACCTCGGGGTGATTTCGGATGGTTAACGGAGAGTTTTGAATTTTTGAGAAAGCTTCAGATTTTCTGCTTCTGGTGTTTCCACACCTGCGGATTGGGGACCACAGGTGCGATGCCACAGATACGGTGGAAAGGAGCGTAGAAGCGGAAAGGGACTAGGAAGGCTGGAACCGCAGAAGCGGCTTAGGGGTCACATTTGTGATGCTGCAAATGCGGAAAAAGGGATCGCATAAGCAAAAATTTGGACTTAAGTGAAAAATCGCAGATGCGGTTCAAGGACCGCAAATGCGGTACCGCAGAATCGAAAATTGGGCCGCAGATGCGTAAATGCCTTCGCGAATTTGAGCCATTCTTTCACCATTTTCATCCCGGCTTGAAATTTTTGAGAGAGATTTATGAGTAAAACAAAATGGGAATCCTTTGAAGGTAACATCCTTGACTGCATAACTCATTTTTATGTGATTAAAGACCTAATTAGTGGTGAAAAATTTGGGAAAAATGGGTATTTAGGGCTTGAGTTTAAGAGACATTTAAATGAGGATTTGAGGGGCCATTTGGACTCCGATTTCAATGTTCTTGTTATGCATAGACTCATGAGAGTACGAGGTTTCTGAAAATGTAAATTTCACCCAATTTTGAGACGTGGGCCCGAGGGGCATTTTTGTCATTTTACATAATTTCACGGATTAGCTTAGACTTTAATTGTAGAATCAGTTACCTGAAGTCTTATTTACATTATGCAATTGAATTCAATATATTTGGGCCATTTGGAGTCGAGTACTAGTGGCAAAGACGTGGTGTCGGGTTGATTTTGAGCTGGTTCGAGGTAAGTGGTTTGTCTAACATTGTGTGGGGGGCCTTCTCCTTAGGAGTGGTATATTTGGTAATTGAAATGTCTTGTACGTGAGGTGACGAGTGTGTACTTGTGCTAATTATTAGAACCCCGGTTTTCTTTAAGTAATTACTAGCATGTTTCCTTTCTTGTTTCTACTACTTGCACTATTATGCATGTTGTTAACTTAGGAAAGTATGTCTAAGTGACTTAATTGCTTTATTTGTTCAACCTGCCTTACTTAAATTTTGTGCAGTATGCTAGGATAGAACCACTTGTTGCCTTAATATGACATATTGCCATTTCTGTATATTTTTCTTGTTGCTGCCGTGTATTTATTTTGGGACTACGGATGTGGGATTCCGGTAGCTCCCCCTTGTCTGTTTATTTTGGGGCTACGGATGTGGGATTCCGGCAGCTCCCCCTTCCCTATTTATTTTGGGACTACAGATGTGGGATTCCGGTAGATCCACCTGCATAGTTATATGGAACTACGGGAATGCATCCGGTAGATTCCCCCAGTACTGGGTATTTATATTTGGTACTACGGAACGTGATTCTGGTAGATCCCCGCGCACTATGAGTTGGACTATGGGATGGGATCCCGGGAGATCCATTGGATATGTACATATGGGAATACAAGACGGTATCCTGGGAGGTCCCAGATTGTCACTCTTGGTGCTGAGTTGTATTTCCTTTTCGTGTTTCCCTTGCTTCTGTATAGTTGTTGCTGTCCTATACATCCTGTGTTATGTTACTGTTGTACTTATTTATACTGTTCTGTTCGATACTGCTGATCTTTATATTTTATTTAATCTCAGTAGGGCCCTGACATTCTTCGTCACTACCCAACCGAGATTAGACTTAGCACTTACTGAGTACCGTTGTGGTGTACTCATGCCCTTTCTGCGCATGTTTTTCATGTGCAGACCCAGGTACCGCTACTCAGGCCTACCATCCTTGAGGGAGGAGACTGCTCTAGAGACTTCGAGGTACAGTTGCCGCGTCCGCAGACCGAGGAGTCCCTTTCTATTCTAGCTGTTAAACATTGCCCTTCTGTAGTTTCTTTCTTGTTAGATATTCCAAAGGCTTGTGTTTCCGTGAGTTTCCAAGTTTTGGGATAGTGTACTTGGTTCTGAGAAATGTTGTGCTGTGTATGCCGAGCGACACTTTTAAACACTATTTTTATCACTCTTTATTCTGTTTTAATTTGTTTTTATTCAGCATTTTGGTTATATTCTGCAATTTAGGCTTACCTAGACTTAGAGGACTAGGTGTCGTCACGATGGTTCACGGAGGGCGAACTGGGGTCGTGACAGACATTGATACAGTCCTAGGAAAGGTTTCTCGGTTTCGAGGCATAAGCTGTGATGAATTTTTGAGAGTCGGACAGTTTGCATAGATCAGGCATCCAGTCCAAAGGGCATGTCATGTTTATTGAAGTCCGCATATACTCCAGATAAGTCCTTCTTTTCTTTTCCCGAACCGGACACTTCTTGTTTTAAACTCATTCTCCATTCTACTATTTGTTTTCTTTGAATCCCTTTCGGTCTAACTCTATTCCGAAACTAAGACAAAGAAGAGATAGCAAGATTGATTTATAGGGCTTTCGTTTGATACGAGCTCATGTGCATAAAGGCACCCGGCCTTGTCAGGGGCATCAAGTTGACCTCGGTTGGCCATGGCGGACGATGCTTCGAATTCAAAACTCTCAAAAGGAGAAAATCAAATTGAAGTGCCTATAAAGGCAAATGAAGTTGAAAAGGTTGAGTCTCACGTGGCTAACCATATCGGCAAAGGTTTGCAAAGCCAAGGTACCCAAATGATCTGAAATTGAAGTTGGAAGAAAGAAGCCAGAAATGAAAGGCCTATGAAAGAGAAATAAAGTTGGAAACGACTATGTCCCACGCGACTAGCCATTGCAGCAAAGGTTGAGGAGCCAAATGTTCCCCAATGCTCCGAAAAAAAAGTCAGAAGGGAAAGGCCTATAGAGGAAAAATAAAGTCGAAAAGGTTGAGTCCCATCAACCAATCGTCAGGGAATAATCTGAATAATCCAGAGTTTCTCCAGGGTCAGAAATGCAGTCGGTATTCAGGAAGCAACCAGTTGCGGTTGAAAGGGTCGAGATCAAGTGATTGAAATAATCAAGGCCACAAAACCAACCACCGTTTCAAACTACCAATTGTTCTTTGTTTGAAAACATGAAACATGTGCAATCTAAAGCAACCTTGCAAGAAGCAGGTGCAACCAAAGAGAAACGCGCAAGGGCTAGAAACAACTTTGCAGCAACAATCCATAAAGGGAAGTCCCCTCACAAATTCTTTCCCGCATTCGCTCATTCTATGAAATAAAAAAAAAGAAAAAAAAGAAGAAGAAAAATGAAAAAAAAGGAAAAAAAAGGATAAGAAGAAAAAAAAATTCAAAAACATGGTAGCCTAGGGTCCCCAATCTCTAGTTATGTTTTTTCCAACATAGGGTCTCCATCCCTAGTTGATTTTATTTTAGACATAGGGTCTCCACTCCCTAGTCGCTTTTCCAACATAAGGTTTCCACTCCCTAGTCGCCTTTCCAACACAGGGTCTCCACTCCCTAGTTGAGTTTATTTTAAACATAGGGTCTCCACTCTCTAGTCGCCTTTTCAACATAGGGTCTCCACTCCCTAGTTGAGTTTATTTTAGACATAGACTCTCCACTCCCTAGTCGCCTTTCCAACATAGGGTCTCCACTCCGTAGTTGAGTTTATTTTAGACATAGGGTCTCCACTCCCTAGTCGCCTTTCCAACATAGGGTCTCACTCCCTAGTTGAGTTTATTTTTAGATATAGGTCCTCCACTCCCTAGTCGCTTTTCCAACATAGGGTATCCACTCCCTAGTTGATTTTATTTTAGGCATAGGGTCTCCACTCCCTAGTCTGTTTTTCCAATAAAGGGTCTCCACTCCCTAGTTGATTTTATTTTAGGCATAGGTTTTTCACTCCCTAGTCTATTTTTCCAACATAGGGTCTCCACTCCCTAGTTGATTTTATTTTAGGCATAGGGTCTCCACTCCCTAGTCTGCTTTTCCAACATAGGGTTTCCATACTCTCGTTGATTTTATTTTAGGCATAGGGTCTCCACTCCCTAGTCTGCTTTTCCAATATAGGGTTTCCACACCCTCGTTAATTTTATTTTAGGCATAGGGTCTCCACTCCCTAGTCTATTTTTCCAACATATGGTCTTCACTGCCTAGTTGATTTTATTTTAGACATAGGGTCTCCACTCCCTAGTCTGCTTTTCCAACATAGGGTCTCCACTCCCTAGTTGATTTTATTGCTTTCAATAAAGAAATAGTTTAGATCTTTGTTACAAATAACTCACGAAATTTTCCTAGTGAAAACTGGGGCAGAAAATTTTATTCGTTTGTTTGCTTTGGTGCCTGAAAATGTTTTCACCGTGAGGCACAAGGTTCGAGATAACCAAAAGAAGAAGTCTCAAACCAAATAAAAGAAAATAAAAACAAGAAAAAAAAAAGTGAGCTCTAAGTGTAGAAGCGGAGAAAAGATGCGGACCGCCTAAGATAAGATTGAAGTCACAAGTTTTGCATGTCCCCCCTTGATCCGAAAAGCTGAAGAAAAATGAGCCAATGTTCGCAACTAACGAGCATCAAGATTCAGATCGGAGTCTGCAGGAAGAACCAACCAAAACTCAAGATCAAGCTTCAAAAGATTTACAGATGGGAATCTTGTAACTCGTAGTTGATAGGTTAAGTTAGTCTTTTTAATTTTGGTTTTGATGTAATAACGGGACTGCGTACCGGAACCTCGATGGAACGGCACTTCAATCAGCTCTCCACCTCAGTACTCCATCACTCTTCCTAATTCTGAACTACACGTGGCCTATTTCCTTTATAGCTAAGGATATGTAGGCAGCTCAGATACTAGGGCTCGACCACATTCTCCTTTCTCTTAGCATTTGGTCTCTATAAATAAGGGTCGGGTCAAAAAACTTGTCTTGTCGTTCTTTTTCTGAAAACTCTTCACGTTTCCAGTCAAAGAGGGGCAGCTATAGACATGTGATTTTTGACTCTCCCCAAGATTTTTTATATTTTAGCATGTAAATATTTAGTTTAGGTCTAATATAGTTATTTCAACTAGTTTTGACCTTATTACTTTATTTTATCATAAAATAAAAATTACAAAAATATTTCTTATTTTTAGTTGCTTTTAGTTTATTACTTTTCGTAAATCTAAATAAAAAAATATACAAAAAATAGCACCTTATTTTTATTTTCTTATAATCTTGAAATCACAAAAATAGTTTCAATATAGTTTAGTTCAATTAATTAAGACTAGTTTTATATTTTGTAGGAAGAGTTAGTCTTGGGTTAGTTTGTCCCATTTTAATCTTGTAGTCCATTTATTTTTAGTCTTTGGCCCAATAATACCAAACTCATACCCCTTAACCTAAAACCCTCTCTATATAACCAAAATTAGCCTAAAAAATACCTAGACTCTAGACCCTAGATCCCTAAGCACGCCGAGCGATAAACAGCCCACCAAACGGAACTGACCTTGAACTTCATCTTCAACAATAGAGCAGAACCCTTCTTCTTCACGAACCCTTCACCAGCCGCCCTTAACCTAACACCCCCTCATATCCTCCACCCAAAACCTTCAACGAAAAACCCCTTCACACAAAAAAAAATCACACGCACACACGGTCAGAGAACAAACGGACATGGGAGAAGAAACAAAAAGGAATTCAATTTCAACTCCATCTTTAGCTCAAAAACATACTTCTCCACCAAAGGCTCTTGTTGTTGAGATCTTGAAATTTGTTCGCATTAGAATCCACAATACGGACAAAGATAGAGATACAAAGCACCTGGAAAAAAGGGATTGGAAAACAAAAGAGTAAATATCGAGAGCTAAAGGAAGGAGCAAGCGAGCTTTTCTTCTTGGCTGCTTTTCCTCCACCATGACTAACATTTTTTCTTTACAAAAATAAACCATTGAAAGCCACTAAGCTTTACCAAAAATCAGTCCCTTCATAAGATTCATCATGAAGCTTTAGTTCAAAAAAAGTAAGACATCGCTTCTGTTTTCTTTTCCTAAACGGAGCAAAGATTCTATTTTGTGGTTTGAGTTTCGAAAGATTGCGGGCTTGCTCGAGTTTTTCACTGTCCGAGAATCGAGGTGCTGTTCGAGGTTATTTTCACGGTCCGCAGATCGATCTCCTGCTGCAATTTCATTTTTCGGTCAGATTCAATTTGTCAAAGTTTGATGTAACCAAGTTCTCGTTTAATACAAAAGGGTCAATTATCGAGGTCCATTTCTATTCTCATCTCATATTTGTTTCAAGTTGTGCTGTTTTTTTAATTACTTTTATTTTTGAGTATTTCAGGCTTTGTTTCGTTGTTTTGGCTTAATTTGTTTTATATTGGCTTCCTGTCTTCTTTCGGTATTATAGTTAATTTTTGATGGATAAATTTGAACCAATTAGGATTGAGTATGAAGGAAGAATGCAAATAGGTTACAATTTGATAGACAAGACAAATTTGAATTCGGCAAAGGGGGTCGATCTATTGCAAAATTGGACTTTAGATAATAAATGTAGACGGACCAAATCTTATAGGCTCTTGCACAAGATTTTTAAGGCTGAATTCTTCCATAATACTTTACATAACTCAAGGCCTTACAATAATCTCAAATTATTTTAGGAAAAAATACATAATTAATGAACATCATAGTTTGCTTTTAGGCACGCAATTAAACTATTACAATTACGGGTACGACTCCCGTGACGTGGTTGTGATAATTAGTTTTAATTTAGATCAGAAATATGAGCACCTTTAGTTTAACTTTGAAAAAATATATACCCCTTTTCTTTAAAATAATTTGAGGTGTGCCATGCTTAAAATTTATAATACATGGCCCTCACAAAATTAGATCAAGAGCTAACCTTTTTAGAAAATAATTTGAGGTATGTCATACACAAATAAAATTCTATAATTTATGGCCCTCATATAAATACATATTTAGTTTAGAAATTTCTTGAACCTTCGTAGTTTGCTTTAGGCTTGTTAATTAAAGAATTGGCATAGCTACCGGTACGGTTCCTGTGACGTAGTTGTGATGCCTAATTACTAAATCCGGGGGTACATTTATGTTACCCGACCATAATTTAATCTTTAAAAATTAAACATATTGTAGATCGTGAGTATGGTTCCCGTGACATGATTCACAATATGTAACAATAATTAATTAAAAGTGATTATAAAGCTAAAAAAGCATAATAGATTTAAAACATGTAATTAATCAGATAATTAGGCCAATTTTAATAGTTTAAGCGGTCGTGCTCGAACCACGGAATACCGGGAATGCCTAATACCTTCTCCCGGGTTAACAGAATTCCTTATCTAGAATTCTGGTTCGCAGACATTTAATGTAAAGTCGAAATTTCCTCGATTTGGGATTTTAAAATAAACCGGTGACTTGAGACACCAAATAAACTATTCCAAGTAGCGACTCTGATAAAATAAATAAATAATCTCATTTCGAATAATGTTACTTAAATTGGAAAAACTCCCTTATATCCCCCTCGGGTGGTAAAAAGGAGGTGTGACAGGAACCGAATGTACTCCTCCTTCTTTGTTTGTGACAAGTGAATGCTGATGCATGTTTCTTTGACGGTCTCAGCATCTCCCAAATTTACCTCTTCTGTCTCGTCCAGATTGGACTTAGGCTTATTCTCAAAATTCTCAACCTCCCTAACAATTTCCTCGGGTATCTCATCTTCTTCTCCTGATTCACTATGCTCATGTTGCGTTGCCTCATTACATGTCACAGTCACTAGTTCATCAGGAAAAGTAATAATAACACTGTGGAAAAAAGTGTAAAGATAGTAGTGAATAATAAAGAGCAAATGCATTTGATTTAAATTTGAAAAATTGTTCAGACAAAGCATGGCTCGATGAATCGAGCATTTATTTGAAACAAGTAAAGATTAAAATGAAACTATAGGAAATTATAAATTCCTAGAACGGCTATAGAAGTAAATTCTTCCAAGCTACCCAGGGACTCAGCGGGCTCGGGATGGTGTGGCGGTCCAGTTTTTGAGAACAACTCCGTTCGCCACAATCTGAATAGTGAAGCCTTCTTCCTCCTCCTCCTCAATTATGGCACCGCATTCCATGTCCTCATCATCCAAGAACAAATTCTTCAACCCAGCTAGTGCTTCTTCTTCTGCAGTTCCCCATATTGTGTCGGCCTGGTGGAAAGCTTGTTCCAAACGTGGAACCTATTGATCAAGAGGTTAATATGGTCCATGCTATGGAGGCGACCAATTCCTGTACTCTTGCCATGTGTACTGGTATCCGATCCTAAAAGTGGTACCATGACTTTTCAGTTGTACTGTCTTGGTGATACCTTGGAGGTTCTTTCCCAACCCTTTGCCGGATTCGTATCCGGACCATGCTAGTATGCTTTCTATTTTGTTACTCCACCACTTATCCTTCTCGACGGCATTGACTCGCTCGATGTGATGATAGGTTTCCCCTCATAACCTTCTTTTATGTCCAATGGCCAGGATGGTTTGACTAGTGTAGATGGGGTTACTTCCATCTCCGTGAATGATTACTTCCTGGCGGTTCCATTCAAACTTCACGACTTGATGTAGTGTGGAAGGAACGACTCCAGCATCATGGATCCATGGCCGGACCAACAGAAGATTATATGAGGCTGGTATGTCAAGCACCTGAAATTCAACGTCGAACCAAGTTGGCCCCATCTTCAAGCAAAGGTTGATTTCCCCGATCGTGGCCCTCTGGGACCCATTGGAAGCCTTCACATTCATGTTTCCTACCCGTATCTCATGGAAACCTTTGTCTAACCTTTTCATAGTGTCCAATGGACAAATATTTAGGCTTGAACCTCCATCAACCAGGACCCTAGCAATGAACTTCTCTTCAAATTTTACCGTGATATGCAGTGCCCGATTGTTATTCAAGCCCTCAGGCGGTAGCTCATCTTCGTGGAAGATAATCTTATGGCTCTCCAGCCCTTGCCCAACCATGTTGGCCATTTCTCCACCAGTGATGTTATTGGGTACATAAGCCTCGCTCAGCACTTTCATTAAGGTGTTCTTGTGTGCCTCAGAATTTTGCAATAGTAACAGGATAGATATCAGAGTAGGGACTTTGTTTAGATGGTCGACAACAGAATACTCCTTTGCCTGTACTTTCCTCCACAGGTCATCTGGCCTAATCTCAATAATAGGCTGCCTAGTGGTGGTCTCCTTACTTGAACCTCCCAGGTGTTCAGGCGTATAGACTCTTCCGGTTCTAGTCATTCCTTGTGCAGCGTCAAATTCCTCTCTCTTGGCATTCCTTTTTCGCCGAGCCTCGGCAACATAATCCCAGAGTATTGCTTTTGAGTTGAATGGGGGTGTGGTTGACACCATCACAGTAAAAGGTGTGACCACTTCTACTTCAAATAGAGCGAAGGTGGCTGCGGGCGGAGCTACTTCTACCTCAAATGGAACTAATGCAGTTACCTCAACATCAATAAGTGCCTGAGTCTGAACCACAATAGGAGTAAGTGTGACTGCAACCTTAAAGTCATCGCCTTCTCGAATAAGCCCGATCGACCCCTCAGGGTCCCATTCTTCGTTTGTCTCTATCACATGTACACCATCACCTTTGTGATCATAGAGGGGATTGTTGCGGACATTAGGTGCAGCTCTGAGCACGTGATTTTTGCCCTACATGAAGATAACTCCTAAAAAATAGACAAAAAATAATTTTTATTAATTTTAGGAATTTTTATTTATTTATTTGCATTTCATGCATTTTTAACATTTTTAAATCATAGAAAAATCCTAAAAAATATCATTTTTACATATTTATCTTTTAGTCTTTAAAATTAAAATTTCTCTTTAGTTTTAAGTTAATTAATTGTTTTAATGTTAAAAATAAATAAAGAATTTTAATTTCTACAAAAATAGATTAATTTATGACTTTAATTAATTAATGAAAAGAAAAAACGAGAAAGGAAATTAGAAAAGAGTTTAATTTGAATTTGGGTCAAACCCTATACCCAAATCTACCCAAGCCAAACACATTAGCCAATTTCCCTACCCAAACCCGCCTGACCCGACCCGTTACCCGACCGGATCCCCCTTCTTATAACACACCCTACCCCAAAAACCTAGCTAGAGCTCACCCTGGAATATCCCAGAACGGCGCAACTTTTCCCCTCCCATGTAGAACAACAGAAATGATGCTTTGCCTCTCCATCTTAAACAGAGACGAACCGGACAGACCCCATTCCTAACCTAAAATTCCTAGCCACTGCGGATTCACGACCTCCTAATTCCCTCATCTTTGAACGAACTCCATTTTCCCTCTCATTACCCAAAAAAATAACCTTAGCCATCTAGGATTAAAACCTGAAGTTATAGACATGAAGTAAAAGAATTTCAAAAAGAAGCAAAAAAAAAAAAACGAAAAATAAGGAGAAAACCGTGATTCTGCAATTGCCGAGCTACTGTCCATTGTTCTGGGTTTTACAAAGCTTTTTGATCCGAGGAAAGCTTCATTTCTGTTGTCCTTTTCTTTTTGTGGCTACATCTAAGAATTGAAAGTATGTTTTCTTTATTTTTTTTTGTATTTCTATTTTTTTTTTTATTTTTGAACTTGCATGTTCTTTACCTCATTAATGGAAATCGTTGCAACTCAATTTCGGGTGTGTCTTTTAGATCTTGGTAGTTGTTTTCTCGCGAATGAATCTGATAAGTTCTTGTAGACGCTCTCGGAATGTTAATGGCGACAGATGGGGTCTAATTTTTACTATTTAATATTTTTTGATTTAGTAATCTTATGGTGTTGATTTTTATATTTGCTTGTATCTGTACACTTCTTGGTTTGACAGAAATGCATGTTTTTACTTCATTTTTTTAGTAATTATTTTACTTACATATTTTTTTTGTGTATTTTGGCTTGAAAACATTTTATTTCAAGCATCTAAAATTTGGAGTACCTGCAAATAGGTGCTGAAATTTATATTTGTTATTGGAATGAAATGGCATGATAAAGTGTTGTTATGGTCTTCCTCTTTTAACATGAGCTTCAATTAAATTTCATTTAGGTTTTGGACGATGTAAATTGTTAATGTTGATGTTTTCATGGCCCTCACTTAATTAATTTTAATCCTTTAGAAATCGAGGTGTGCCATTTAGTTGAATTTTTCATGGCCCTCGCAAATTTGAAAGTGCGTAGTTGCTTTAGATGCGTAGTTTAAATTAATTTCCTTAAACTCTGGTGTGCATTTCATGTGACCCAAATTCAAATCTCAACAACGTTAAATAAAATGTGTCAAGGACTACGGGTGCATTTCATGTGGCGTGGTTCAAGACGTATTTTAGATAACATTGAATCTTCCTAAAAATAATTAAAAGTGGCTAATAAGTTAAAAATGTACCATAGGCTAAAACATGTAATAAATTAGATAATAGATCAATTATAATAGTTTAAGCGACTGTTATAGAACCACGAAATCTGGAGGTGCCTAAAACTTTCCCTCGGGTTAACAAAATTCCTTATTCAGAATTTCTGGTTCACAGACTTCAAAAGGAAAGTCGAATTTTCCTCGATTTGGGATTTTAAAATAAACCGGTGACTTGGGACCCCAGAAAACAAACCATCCCAAGTGGCGAATCTGAATTTAATAAATAAATAATCCTGTTTCAATTGTCACTTTAAGTTGGAAAAAACTCCCTTATATACCCCTTCTTGGGGTATAGTGAAAAAGGAGGTGTGACAGCTCTGGCGACTCTGCTGGGGATCGAACCCAGAACTTTGGTTTAGGGTTCAAGAATTCGAGCTTAGAATAACTGTTATACTTGGCTTTTATTTATTATCTGATTTTTTATATGTTTGAGCCTAATGTGTTAAATGTCGCTTTTACCGCTTTAATATTGTTACTGTATATAAATTGTTACGAAACCCTCTTCTCTCTGAGTCTTCTAAATCATCTGGGAAGTGTTCACTTCGTGTGACTTCTTTTCTGTTAGAGTCATATCCCAATTTTAGAACGAAGTTGCAAAGACAGTGAAGCTTCTGTATTCCCGGTACGCTGCCCCTCCTCAGCTCGAGCTGTCCACTCGGGTAAGCCAGGTCTAGAATAATACACCCAGGTTTTTAAACCTAGAATAAAATAGCCTCATGCCGGATCCCTAGTAGGAACGTTTGTTTGCATCACGTGCATTTGACTTTGGGGACTCAACAGAGGGGTTGGGTCCGTCTAGGACAAGTGTACCCAAATTAAAAGACCATCCTGATGCATCTTACGTGCTACTTGTGTATCTGTTTGTTTCGGCTTGCATGTTGACTGGCTTCTAGAATAGGAAAAGAAAATTGAAAAAAAAAAAGAAAAGAGAGTGAGAAGTAGGTATTTGAATTATCCTGAAACTCTGCCGAAATTTTGAAAAAAAGAGAAAAAGTCATTTCAAAATAAGTCATATTTTCCTATTGCATCAAAACATGTGAACTACGCGGGTCTGACTCTCACAGGATGTGAGATACGTAGACAAACCTCATCGGTTCCGGCCCATAATTTTCAAAAAATCCAAAAATATTTTCCATTACTTCTTCTCTAGAAAAGTCTTTTTTTTAGACCTCAATTTTCAAAAAATCCAAAAACATTTTCTGTTACTTGCTTTAGAAAGCCTTTCTTTTAAACCCTAATTATCTTAAAAGAATATACAAAATATTTTCTTTTAATTTCTTCCAAAAATCCAAAAATATTTTCATTCTTCTTTAAAAATTGAAAAGAAAATTCAAAATTCAAAAATATTTTCTTTTTTTTTGAAGAATTTCTTTCATAAATTCAAAATAAAATTCCAAAAATATTTTCTTTCTTCTTTAGAAGTTTTTCTTTCAAAATTCCAGAAAAAAAATTCAAAATAATTCTTTCTTTTTAGAAGTATTTCTTTGCAAAAATGCTGAAGGAAAATCAAAATCCAAAAATATTCCTTTTCTTTTTTTTTATAAGTCTTTCTTTCGAAAAAATAAAATAAAAAATTCAAAAAAAGTTAGTTTATTTACTTTATTCATGATCTTTCTGAACTATGCAAGATCTGATTCATGTTTCCACATGATATGTAGGCAACCCACATCAGGTTTGATCACCATTAAAAAGAAATGAACAAAAATAAAAAAAATGAAAAAATATTGATAATAATAAGGACCGACTGAGTCCATTCTAACATGTTTTGTTTTAAATTGTGAAGAAAGTTGAGGTGGTCGGTTTGTAGTAAGCTGGAAACACAAGATCCAAGGTAAAATGATAACTGACATCGAAGTTGTTACAAGTGCTCAAGAGACTCAGGGTCAAAGGGTTCAACCATTGACTACTGTGTTTGAGAAAAATAGAATAATGAAACAACAAATGACCGAAATGTGTCAAGCATGGGCCAGTGGTCAAGGACAGCCTCGTCATGAGTCACAATTTGCTACATAGCAAGAGCAATACCACTCTCCTGAGTACCACTCATACTCGTTTGATCTTCCTGCAAACATTAAGAAGTCTGCCCGAAAGATGGTACAGGAAGAAATGACCCAAAAAGTGAAAAGCTTAGAACAACGGTTGAAAAACATGCAAGGGTTGGTAGGTCAAAAGAGTGTTGCCTTCAAAGATCTATGCATGTTCCCTGATGTCCACATGTCGCCTGGTTTCAAGACTCCCAAATTTGAAAAGTATGATGGACATGGAGACCCCATATCCCACCTGAAAAGCCTTACGGGAGTAGCCTCCGAATGGCTTATGGATCAAGACACGTCTCGCTAGTATGTCTGGGATGACATGGCATAGGCCTTTGTCAAACAGTTCCAATACAACATTGATATTGCCCCAGACCGCAATTCCCTTTCAAACCTGAAGAAGAAACCAAGTGAAAGTTTCAAGGAATATGCAATTAAGTGGAGAGAGCAAGCAGCTCGAGTTAAGCCACCCATGGATGACCACGAACTAATCACTGTCTTCCTTTAAGCGCAAGAGCCAGATTACTTTTAAAACATGATGTCTGCAGTTGGCAAATCCTTCTCGGAAGCAATCAAAATGGGAGAAATGGTAGAGAATGGTCTTAAGACAGGCAAAATTATAAGTCAAACAGTTTTTAAAGCTGCAACTCAGGCTGTCCGGGTTGAATGTGATAATTATAGCGACACAAATAAGAAGGTTGAAGAAATCATGATGACATCAGGGTCGAGAAGAGGTCCCAGGAAAACATCTCGAAGGTATGAGCAGCCTCCTCAAGTTTTCCATGACTCCCCTAAGCAGTATTATCCACCTCAGAACCCTCAATACTCTGTCGCTCCACCTCAGTATGTTGTCCAGCCACCAAAACACCCCAGAAGGCGAGCACGAGCATCACGAAATCTCCAACAGCCTCCACAAAATTCTCAAGTGCCCTATAACCGACATCCAAGGCAGAGGTATAAAGGGGAACAAAGGTTGAAAGATAATTTTACACCAATAAGAGAGTCCTATGCAAGCTTATTTGAGAAGTTAAAGCATTATGACATGATTGCACCTATTCCTCCAAATCATGTGGACACACGTGTGAGAAGCTTTAACCCTTCTAAAAGGTTTGAATACCATTCCAATGCCCAGGGGCAAAATGTTGAAAGCTATCAGGATTTGAAAAGAGAAATAGAAAGGATGATCCAGGAAAACCTGATTGTGATCCAAGACAGTGACATACAGAATATCACACAGAATCCTTTACCAGCACATCATGATGCACATTTTGTGGGGATGATGCCTGGCGACATGGAGTATAAGAATCCTCTTGGGAACTTGCTAACTGAAGTTAATGATGTTGAAATTGGAGAAGGCTCTGCTGATTCTGACGAGAAAATTTGTGGCTAAATGCCAAGCCTAGCAATTGAAAAGTCATTCCCTCCTCACTAGGAATGAATCTTGGTAGCTTGTTTTGATGTTTTTTCTATTATCTGGTTTATTTCAGGGTTGTGATCCAGATTTTATTTGTTTTATTGAGTCAAATCCGTCTATCGCTCCATTCTATTTGTGTAAGTCTTGTCTGTCTGTTCTGTTGCTATTTTCACTAGCTGGGTTATTTAGGGTTGTAACTCGGATTTTAGGTTGTTTGTCTTGTTGTTTATTCAATGAAATGCAGTTTGTCCTTTTGTGTAATTCCATGCTTAGTTCTTTTCCCGCTAGTTTTAATGACATGACATGCATTCAGAATTTTTGGCAGATCTTAGAAAATTGATTTAAGTTTGAATTGGACAACTGAGGAAAAGACATTTTTAAGGATGAATAAAGAGTTGAAATACTTTAGAACTAAGGTCGAGTAAAATTTACCTTCAAATCATTGTGAAGGTCGGGCTTGAGGATGTTTAATCAATTGAAGTTTGTTGGAAAGTTTGACATTAAGGGATGGAAAGTGTCTTGTGACCACGACACACCAAGAAGACAGTCATGTAAATCAATGTTGTGATCGCGAAAATATACTATGTTTGGCGTTCTCGAGGGTGGGAGGCCCTTTTTCTACTACCTAAATACTTTATATCCTTCGCTGCCCCTTTTGAGTCTGTGTTATTTTTCTTTGACCACCTCTTTTGGAATCAAGTTTAGAGTCAAGAGTCAAAAAAAAAGTCCATGTCCCAAGAGTACAAACTGGGGAAATTTTCAAGTGAAAAAAAATGAAGAAGAAAAGAACTGGTAAAGGTCCATACCCCCATAAAATAGAAGCTGGGGCAACTTGTTTTAAAAAAAAGGAAAAGAAATAAAATATAAATGAAAAAAAAGGTCAGATGATTGAACTACGTTCGACCTTATTCCTTAAAAAAGGATACGTAGGCAGCCTCATGGTTCGGTCCAACCAAATAAGAATTTAAAAGAAAAAAAAAATCAAAAAAATCCCTCAATAGCTGAAACTAGGGAAAAGATTTTATTTTATTTTTAAAAGAATCGATTCCAAAAGATGTAAGTATACAACCCCGTCATCTTTAGTCTATTTTGAGCCTCATGTCGGCCTTTTTTCCAACCCTATCCAAAAACCTTCCAAATAAAGATCTCCCAATATGCCTTCAAGAATGCCAAGAGAAGCATGCAATGAGCAACGGTTGTCACACGACATATAACACTGTCAAGTTGCTCGCACAAGAAAGTAAAAGAAAAATAAAAATAAGGAAAATGAAAAAGTCTTACTAGTGAAAACCTTCACGGGCACTGTAAGGCGACGATAAGCAGAGATGAATAAATAAGAGAGACTTGTTGGTGAAAACCCCTCGGGCACTACTTGTCGAAAGTGAGTCGTGAAGCTGATGCGAAGAATTGGCATAAACAAGCCCGACTTTAAAGGTCATAAGAATGGTAAAATGGAAGTTTGGATTAGTTTGGTAGATCGGTCGTTAAGTCCAAAATGCATATCATGATCATTAAAGCTAGTTATTGACAAAAAAAGAAAAAAAAAGAAAAAATGAACTCTTCCTTCTGTCATTCTGACAGGGGCATTTCTTGTTAATACTTGTTTCTTTGCATCATTGTGTCCTTCACTCCGAATCGGTCCTTGTCAAAAGAAGGAAGAAAAGATTTCAAAATCTGCTACCAGCTTTTCAATTTCATAAAGCAAATTTGGTCAACACTAAGTTGTTTCTGTCAATATACCTTGAGGATTCACGCAAAGGCTACCCCAAAAAGACTCTTGTCAGCCTACTTGAACCAAGCAAAGATAACTGGTGATTCTCTCTGACAGACAAGTTGCTCAAAAGCAGGAAGTCATTCAAGATATCGGAAAAGGTCACCTAAGCAAAAATCTTCAATTGGGATAAGGCTGTTTGAGCTGCAAATACAAATGGTACTGGTGTGAAACAATCAGAGTTGGTGCAGAACAAAAGTCTTTTGAGACCGACTCAAGCTGATTGAAGCAGAAGCCAAGCTGCCCAAGACTCAAGGCCACAAACCGACCACCATTTTCAAAACTGACCAATTTTTCTTTGTGTGAAACAGGAACAAAGCAGTTCAAGGAAAGTGGTTCAAAAAAAAAGAAAAAAAGAAGAAAAAGAAAAGAAAAAAAAACAAAAAAAAGAGAAGGAAAATAAAAGAAGAGAAGAGCCGACAAAGGGAAGTTTCTCAACTCTTTGTCTTTATTTGTCTTACTAATTATGCATAAAATCTTGCCATTGATCTTCGCATTTTTCCTCCTAGGATAAAAGTCCTAGTCTGATGGATTTTTCTCCAAATATCTTAGTCTGATGAATCTTTCTCCTAAGATAGAAAACCTAGTCTGATGAATTTTCTGCTAGGATAGAAATCTTAGTCTGATGAATCTTTCTCCTAAGATAACAAAAATAGACCTAGTCTGATGAATCTTCTCCTAGGATCAAAATCTTAGTCTGATGAATTTTTCTTCTAAGATAGAAGACCTAGTCTGATGGACTTTCTCCTAGGATAAACGTCTTAGTCTGATGAATCTTTCTCTTAAGATAGAAAACCTAGTTTGACAAATTTTCTCCTAGGATAATTTGAAAAAAGGGAAATCTCGATTTGAAAAAAAAACGGGTCAATTTTTAGTTTTCTTAAGTAATCAATGTTTAGTTTTTTTGAAATCAAGGGTCCTACCTGCAGAATAAGGTCAGTTTTTACTTTAGTCTAGCTTAGTTCATAGTTTTCCGCAAGCTCAATCACGTTTAGGAGACGCACATCCTAGTCGATTCATTAATTTTACTCTCATCATTGCATCCTTCATCAACAGCGCAGGTGATTTATAGTTTTGTTAACACTCATAGATGTTCCCGATATCAAACTGGGGCAGGAGAATTTCTTTTGTTTTGTCTGTTTTGTTGTAATCAGGCGCCCACCTGGAGAACAGGGGAAGATAACTCATGTTTCAAGGGAAAGCAGTTTGGAAGGAAGACAATTCAAGTTTCAAGGGAAAATGGTTCAAGGTGCAAGGGAAAACAGTGTCAAGTAACAAGAGAGGACGGTTAAAGTTTTGGCAATCTAGCGACCGCCCGGAGAGCAAGGGAGAACAACATCAGTTTTAAGGAAGGGAAACAATTTAAGTGTCGGTAATCAGGCGTCCACCTGGAAAAAAGGTAAGCATCTCAGATTATAATTTGAGTTCAGCAATAAGGCGTCCACCTGAAGAAAAGGGAAGCATCGCAGATTACAATTTAAGTCGGCAACAAAGAAACTTCACCTGGGAGGTACAAGTCAACAAGGCAACATGAATCACAAGAGCAAGTTTGAAGATATAGATAGGAATTTTGTAATGCACAGATCATAGTTTAGTCTAGCTTATTTTTGTTTTGTCTTGGGGAAATAAGGAGCTCAGCAAGCAGTAGTAGCAGCGGCAACAGTATAATCATAGCTTTTTGGTAGTCCCAGCTACCAAAATTTCTCGAACTGCACTGACATGATTCCTTTATAGCCAAAGATATGTAGGCAACCTCGGGAGTAGAGTGCGGTCAAATCTTTCAAAAATGCTTCCCACGGAGTAAAAATTAAGAGAGACAGCTGTGAGCACGTGATTTTTGCCCTACATGAAAATAACTCCTAAAAAATAGAACAAAAAATAATTTTTATTAATTTTAGGAATTTTTCATTATTTATTTGCATTTCATGCATTTTTAAATCATAGAAAAATCCTTAAAAATTGTCATTTTTACAATTTATCTTTTAGTCTTTAAAATTACCATTTTTCTTTAGTTTTAAGTTAATTAGTTGTTTTAATGTTAAATATAAATAGAGAATTTTAATTTCTACAAAAATAGATTAATTTAGGATTTTAATTAATTAAAGAAAAAAGAAGAAGAAAGGAAATTAGAAAAGAGTTTAATTTGAATTTGGGCCAAACCCTATACCCAAATCTACCAAAGCCCAAACACACTACCCAATCTCCCTACCCAATCCCGCCTGACCCGACCCGTTACCTGACCGGATCCCCCTTCTTATAATACACCCTACCCCAAAAACCTAGCTAGAGCTCACCCTGGAAAATCCCAGAGCGGCGCTATTTTTCCCCTCCCATGGAGAACAACAGAAATGACGTTTTGCCTCTCCATCTTAAACAGAGATGAACCGGACAAACCCCATTCCTAACCCAAAAATCCTAGCCGTTGCGGATTCACGACCTCCTAATTCCCTCATCATTGAGCGAACTCCATTTTCCCTCTCATTACCCAAAAAAAAACCTTAGCCATCTAGAATTAAGACCTCAAGTTATAGACATGAAGTAAAAGAATTTGAAAAAGAAGCAAAAAAAAAAAAAATGAAAAATTAGGAGAAAATCGTGATTCTGCAATTGCCGAGTTACTGTCCATTGTTCTGGGTTTTACAAAGCTTTTTGATCCGAGGAATGCTTTATTTCTGCTGTCCTTTTCTTGTTGTGGCTACATCTAAGAATTGAAAGTATGTTTTCTTTATTTTTTTTTGTATTTCTATTTTTTTATATATTTTTGAACTTGCATGTTCTTTACCTCATTAATGAAAATCTTTGCAACTCAATTTCGGGTGTGTCTTTTAGATCGTGGTAGTTGTTTTCTCGCGAATGAATCTGATAAGTTCTTGTAAAGGCTCTCGGAATGCTAATGGCGACAGATGGGGTTTAATTTTTACTATTTAATATTTTTTTGATTTAGTAATCTTATGGTGTTGATTTTTATATATGCTTGTATCTGTACACTTCTTGGTTTGACAGAAATGCATGTTTTTACTTCATTATTTTAGTAATTATTTTACTTTCATATTTTTCTGTGTATTTTGGCTTGAAAACATTTTATTTCAAGCATCTAAAATTTGGAGTACCTGCAAATAGGTGCTGAAATTTATATTTGTTATTGGAATGAAATGGCGTGATAAAGTGTTGTTATGGTCTTCCTCTTTTAACATGAGCTTCAATTGAATTTCTTTTAGATTTTGGACGATGTAAATTGTTAATGTTGATGTTTTCATGGTCCTCACTTAATTAATTTTAATCCTTTAGAAATCAAGGTGTGCCATTTTGTTGAATTTTCCATGGCCCTCGCAAACTTGAAAGTGCGTAGTTGCTTTAGGTGCGTAGTTTAAATTAATTTCCTTAAACTCGGGTGTGCATTTCATGTGACCCAAATCCAAATCTCAACAATGTTAAATAAAATATGTCAAGGACTGCGGGTGCATTTCATGTGGCGTGGTTCAAGACGTGTTTTAGATAACGTTGAATCTTCCTAAAATAAATTAAAAGCGGCTAATAAGTTAAAAATGTACCATAGGCTAAAACATGTAATAAATCAGTTAATAGACCAATTATAATAGTTTAAGCGACCGTTCTAGAACCACAGAATCCGGGGGTGCCTAAAACCTTCCCTCGGGTTAACAGAATTCCTTATTCAGAATTTCTGGTTCACAGACTTCAAAAGGAAAGTCGAATTTTCCTCAATTTGGAATTTTAAAATAAACCGGTGACTTGGGACGCCAGAAAACAAACCATCCCAAGTGGCGACTCTGAATTTAATAAATAAATAATCCCATTTCAATTATCACTTTAAGTTGGAAAAAACTCTCTTATATACCCCTTCTCGGGGTGTAGTGAAAAAGGAGGTGTGACAGCAACTTCGTTTGCTTGTATGACCTTGTTGTTAATTAGCGTCTGGATCTTATCCTTCAATGTTCGGCACTCAGCAGTTGTGTGCCCTCTCATACCAGAATGGTACGCACAGATTTTGTTCGGATTGACCCCTTGGGATGAATTTTCTAATGCCACAGTGGGATCAAGAGTGACGTAACCTGCAGCTTTTAACCTTTCATACAGTTGGTCGATGGGCTCAGCAATGGCGGTGTATTGTCTGGGTGGCTTGTGGTTGAAATTGGGTCTTGGTCTTGGATAGTTTTTGGTAGCTGGTGGTGATTGGAAGTGGGATGGTTGGGAGTTATAGGTGTGATGGACAATGGCTGGTTGAGAATATCTGTGAGATGAAGGTTGATATGTAGGAAGTGATGCTTGGTATGTGGGTGGAGGTGTTTGATATGGAGGTGGGGCTGTTTGACAGGTAAGCGGAGGTGTTTGATAGGTTAGTGGAGATTTTGGGCCCTGGGCCACCATTACTTCCCCAACATCTCTTTTTTGGATATGTCACCTAATTGTAGTGCCTTATTCGTGGTTTACAGTGCCTCGAAATTCGTTACCATCCCGCTCTTGATTCCTTCCTCGATCCTTTCCCCGAGCTTGATGATATCATAGAATTTGTGATTTTCGATGACCATCAACCTCTCATAATATTATGGATCCTGTGCCCTGACGAAGAATTTATTCATCTGTTCTTCGTCCAAAGCGGGCCTAACCTTGGATGATTCCGACCTCCAACGAGTAGTGTACTCACGAAAAGTCTTGGTAGGTTTCTTCTTAAGATTCTGAATGTAGAAGACATCCGGTGCATTCTCTATG
Source organism: Nicotiana sylvestris (assembly GCF_000393655.2). NCBI lineage: Eukaryota > Viridiplantae > Streptophyta > Magnoliopsida > Solanales > Solanaceae > Nicotiana > Nicotiana sylvestris. Next base: position 68,620,476 of record NC_091061.1, on the reverse strand, counting down.
TTGAACCTGAATCGGTCCATGAAATATGATGCTATGCTTACCCAATTGGGCCATTTCTTGGGATTTTGGCTGATATACCAAGACAAAGCATCCCAAGTAATGCTCCTCAAAAGGAGCTTCATCCGGATCTTTTCATCTTTCCCACCCCGACAAGCTTGTCACAATAGGTCCTTAAATGAACCCAGGGATCACCTGTACCATCGAACATTTCGAACTTCGGAGGTTTGTACCCCTCTAGCAGTTCGACATCCGGCTATATGCACAGATCTTCATAGTTCAAACCCTATATTCCTTTGTTGCCTTCAACACCTTGAACTCAACTTTTCAACTTCTTGAGTTCTTCAGCCATGTTCTTAATGAGCATGTCCTTCTCAGAGGATTCCGGTACACAGGAGATTGGTTAGGTAGAATGAGGTATAGTTTCCGCATATATGGGGTTGCTTTGATGGGTGCCAGGAACCTGGGTGTAGTTATGGTCATTTCTGGAGTTTCGGGGATCGAAAATGGGTTGTGGTGTGTTTTGGGCAGCGGATTGATATTTTGGGGTGGGGTTGCATATTGATTTTGTGCGGTAGGATTTTGTGGTTGCTGGTTTTGTGTGTTCTGAGGAGGCGTCGGGTTCTTTGAGTTTTGTTGATGGATATCGGGGACATTGAGGGTGAGTGACAAATTTTCCAAGTTATGAACCTGCTCAAATTCTCCTTGCAATTCCAGTATCTTTTGTTCCAGTCTCAAAACCAGATAATTTGGGCCAGAGTACTACGGCCATCTGAAGTCTCTGCATTCTCAATATTTTCCTTTCGGATTCCACTTAAGTCATCCATCTTTGATTTTCCTCTACCTTTTGTGTTTCTAGGAGAAGGAGGTGGAGGGCCTCTAGATCTGGTATGATATGCTGACGAGGCCGGTATGAGTGAACCAACCTAAGGGGATGAGAATAATAATAAAAATAAGCAAAAATAAAAAGGTAACAAGTCAGTGAGGATTCTGAAATGTTTGTAGTATTTAAACACATATTACAGAAATATAAATTTGTGTCCTACTTTGGGAACCTCTTTGTGCCCGAGGTAGGTCTAGCGACAAATAAATTTGGAGAACTTTTAATGCCAATAAATGCTTCATTTCATAATATAAAAATAGATGGATCCCAAAACGACACTAAGAAAATAATAAAATAAGTCACTACTGGCACTTGGCCTTATTACATTTTTAGGAAAAGCAAGTAAATCTAGCCTATTTGGTCCCAGAAGGACCTTCCCTAGATTTGATCTTTCGGACTCCATCATATAGATCCCCCAGCCCGCGCAGCCCCAGCAGCAAGTAGGCTCTGTCCAAATGTCCTCCTTCAACTCCTTCGGTGTTCTGGCAATTTTCAATCCTCTTTATGGCTTTGCCTTCCAGCTACACTATTCCTCGCTCTAGATATTCCAGTTTCCTATTGGAAGTGATTTCCTTCTCTTTCCACTCCTCGATCAACCTCACATTCCTCTCATGTATTTTCTGGTGCTCATTCTCAGAGTCGTGGACCCTCTTGCGCAGCCTGTTGTATTTGACTTGAGCTTCAGCTTCCTCATCTATGATTCTGTTCCCTCGACCGGCCCCTGGTATCACCATTCCTTTTAAATTGTCCTCCAACCATGCCGAGTAGAGAGGCTCGCATCCTGTATGATACCTGTCTGGGTCAATGGTGTTTTTCTCCATAATGATTTTCTAGTGCCACTTGTGCTGAGCTTGGCACTTGTAAGGGACATCTTCATCTTGAAAGTCTGCCCTAAAATGACTCATCTTGACAACCCTTGGTACAACCTGTTTTCTGCCTGCTTGCCTCATAACTCGCATAGGGACATATGGGTATATCCATCTCAACCTGATCAGCACAAAGTGCGGAGCATCCCTGAACCTGATAATAAACTCGTCTGTTGGGAACCATTCAAACTTCCACTGCACCTATTCCTTGGTCAGACTGTCGAAGAACTTTACCCATTCTCTGGCACTTTCTGGCTAAGCAAATCTATCTGGAATGTAAGTTATCTGCTTAGGGTGATGGAAGGAAATATGGTCGTTCTAAGCCCTTTGCGGAAATTCTTGGCAATAACGACCCTTTTGGAAATGCTCCAGCAACCATAACTGCAGCAACAAATTACAACCCTCGAAATGCTTGACCCCTCTTTGACAGCTCTCCAGAGCCCTGTAGATGTCGGCTATGATTATGGGGACTATGGTATATGTCTGTCCATTAATCCCTTCCATCAGAGTCTTGGCGACCATGGCCAACTTAGTGTAGATTATTCCCTTTTTCATTGGGAACACTATCAGTCCTAGAAAACATACAATGAATACAAACACTCTGTGGTGGATATGACCCAGAGAAGTGAGAGAGATCTCATCATGGTAAGTGCGTAAAGACTTGCTATGGCCATACCTCTCGTACAGGTATTTGAAAGGTATGTAGGAGTCCTTCAAACACACTAGGTCGACATTTTTCTTCAGCCCCAATCATTTTAAAAAATCCTTTACCTATACGGTTTTCTAGTACCAATAGCCCGGGACTGTCCCAAGTCAATCCTGCAAGCCCTCCAATTCCTCTAGAAGAGGTGTCATTTCTATGTCACCGAAACGAAACACAGCTCTTTCACTATGCCAGAATAAAGTGGCAGCCTCGATCAGTTTGTTATCTGGCTCAATATCTAGCAAGGAGGGCAGGTCACCCAGGTACTTTTTCACATATTTCCTGTTACTTGAGGAAAGGTCCTCCCACCAATCTAGCAACAATGGTGGGATGTTGCTAACCATACCAAATCTGGGGACCTCGTGCCTCATTTTTTGCAAAACAAAAGGATTAGACCTTACCCCCACCAGACTCGACTATTTATACATTTATGATCAACATACCAGCATTTAGTTCTCCAAATTAATGCACAGAATATGGTGGTGTCCGTTAGGATTATGGAAAACCCGATGGACTTTAGATAAGGCTTATCTTAAAGGATCATCATGTGGACAACATAACTGATCCGACTAGGTTTGACCATGATGCATGAACAATTTTAACTAGAGAAAGGATTCTTGGGGTTTTAAACTGGTACCCTCAAGTAGACAACTCGAGGGGGAAGGCACAAAACTGTCAACTGCACCGTTGATCGACTGGTTTTACCGCAAATAAGGCTTTTCGAATTTAAGGGTAGTAAATAGGAAGAGCACAACCACTCATTAAAGCGTTGCTATAGAATTTGATACGCACGAGTGGAATATGATGTGGAGCATGATTTATGCAGCAATTAATAACATGTAGTCAAGTATTTTCACGTAGGAAAAATAATTACAACATTTAAATAATTGAAAGACAGTTACAGGAAAAAGAAAACAAAGAGACAAGTCAGTTTCAGAAAAAAACCCATAAATGCTTAACAAATGGACAGTTAAATTCAAATAAGCGAGAAGGGTATGGGATAAAGCATGCTTGGACTAATTAGTAAAAAGATAAGTTCGTTATAGTAAAAGCGTAAAGGTATCCCGAACAGAGTCGCCATGCTGTCGCGCCACCTTTTTTCCCTCTGCGGAGAAAGGTCTTGGTTTCGACATTCCATGGGGTGTTATAACTCATTTCCTTTTGGGAATTGAGTATTTGAAAAGTCGCCACCTAACGGATTATGGTGCGTTAGGGCACCTAGAGTGATTAACTCTTGGATTGGTTTGCATTACCAGAGATTAGGGTAAGGGCTCGAAATGACCTCAAGGGGAATGTATTAGGCACTCCTCTTGGTCCACAATTGTGTGTCTCGACCGAACTTATAGTCACAAATTAGTCCAAATAAGTACTTGAAACAAATAATTACAAATAAGGCATGTTTATATGACTCAAATAAGACAAAAGTTCTAGACAAGTTGTATAAGACAAAGTCTTAAAAAAAATTCGGGAAGGGGGAGTCCTAGGTCTATTAGCCTATTGGATCACCCCACACAATGTCCATTAAACACTCCTCAATGACGGGCTACACGTCACATTAACGCGTAGTCATCATATCCCATATAGACCATTCCCATCCCCTTATTGAGGAGAAGCGAGTGTTGGTCAGCGATCTCTATTGTGTGCTATTACCCATCCCTTATTAATGGTCCTAGAGGGATTTAGGACCTCTACCTATAGGTGGTTCTAGACAGACCCCTAAGGTATTAAAGGTGAAAATACTAAGGTGACAAGAAAAACAATTAGGACTTTAGATATGACGACCAGGCCAGTCGTCTTAAGAATTAACGCCCTGATCCCCTATTAACTGTTTTCCCCAAGTTTATTCTGCTATTTTTTATTTGCTGGAATTTTCAGTTTTGAGTTTTGGAGAGTTTTGGGACAATTAGTCCCTAAATGAGAGCTTAAGTGTTGAAATGTTTACCGTAGTCGAAACAGTGTGAAGACGGCCTCAAAATGGAAATATCATGGTTCTGTTAGCTCCGTTGGGTGATTTCGGGCTTAGGGGCGTGTTTGGATTGTGTTTTGGAGGTCCGTAGCTAATTTAGGCTTGAAATGCCAAAGTTGAATTTTTGAAGTTTCCGGTCCGATAGTGAGATTTTGATCTGAGGGTTGGAATGGAATTCCGGAAGTTGGAGTAGCTCCGTAGTGTTGAATGTGATGTGTGTGCAAAATTTCAGGTCATTCAGACGAGGTTTGATAGACTTTTTGATCGAAAGCGTATTTTTAGAGTTTTGGAATTCTTAGGCTTGAATTCGATGAAAAATAGGTGTTTTGATGTTGTTTTGAGCGTTCCGAAGGTTGGAACAAGTTTGAATGATGTTTTAGGATTGGTTGGTATGTTTGGTTGAGGTCTTGTAGGCCTCAGAATGAATTTGGATAGTTGACGGAAAGATTTTGGAGTTAGAGTTGCAGCTTCAGCTGCTGGTTCTGTCATAACCGCACCTGCGGTTTGGGTTCCGCAGGTGCGGTGCCACAGAAGCGGTTCAGTGGCCGCAGAAGAGGAATTTGGTCATTCTTCAAGAACCGCAGAAGCGGTGGTAATACTGTAGAAGCGGTACCGCATCTGCAGATTGGGAGTCGCAGATGCGAAAGTCAACCTTTAAGTGAAAAGTCGCAGGTGCGACCTTGGCTCGTGAATTGGAGATGGATATTTCTTATCAGCAGGTGGTGAGCATTTCTAGGAGGATTGAGGGTATGCATGCTAGGGAGAGAGAGGAGAGGTAGGCCTAGAGGTCTCGAGAGTTGGGCCATTTCTCTGGTGCCCGAGCCCCAGTAGTAGGTCATCATGGTAGGGGTTATATGAGTCGCCCTGTTCATTCAGCTCTTCTAGTAGCCAGTGGTATTCCAGCTCCTCCTAGACCTTTGGAGCCTTATTATGCACCTCTAGCATCTAGCGCGCCTCCTGCGCGGGGTGCTTTTAGAGGTCAGTCCAGCAGACCTGGCCCGAGCCATTCACAGCCACCACATCTTCCCATAGCTTGTTTTGAGTGTGGTGACACATGCCATATGGTGAGGGATTGCCCCATACTTGGGAGGGTTTCACCTCTACAGACTTCTCAGCCAAAGCGTGCCCCACAGGGTTCTCAGGCTATGGTTACAGCTCCAGTTGCTACCCCACCTGCTCAGCCAGCTAGAGGCGGAGGTCGGGGAGGTAGAGGTCGCCCTAGAAGGGGAGGCCAGGCCAGATAATATGCCCTTCCTACCTGTACCGAGGTTGTTGCCTCCGATTCTATCATCACATGAATTATACTGGTTTGTTACAGAGATGCATCTGTTCTATTCGATCCAGGATCTACTAACTCTTATATATCTTCTTATTTTGCTCCGCATTTAGATGTATCTCGGGATTCTTTGAGTTCCCCTATTTATATTTCTACTCATGTGGGAGATTCTCTTATTGTTGACCGCATCTATCGGTCGTGTTTGGTTGCTCTTACTGGTTTTAAGACCTGAACCGATTTATTGTTGCTCAGCATGGTAGATTTTGATATTATCTTGGGCATGGACTGGTTGTTGCCCCAATATGCTATTCTTGATTGTCACACCAAATCCGTGACGCTGGCTATGCCAGGTGTACTGCGTGTTGAGTGGAGGAGTACTTTAGATCACACTCCCAGTAGAGTTATTTCTTTTCTTAAATCTCAGTGTATGGTTGAGAAGGGGTGTGACGCGTATTTAGCTTATGTGAGAGATGTCAGTATTGATACCCCTTCAGTTGATTCAGTCCCAATAGTATGGGATTTTCCCGATGTGTTTCCAGCTGACCTTCCAGGCATGTTTCCTGATAGTTATATTGATTTTGGCATTGATCTGTTGCCGGGCACTGAGCCCATTTCTATTCCTCTGTATCATATGGCTCCTCTTGAGTTGTAAGAGTTGAAGGATCAATTACAGGAATTGCTGGATAAGGGTTTTATTTAGCCCAGTGTATCACCTTGGGGTGCTCCTATCTTGTTTGTGAAGAAAAAGGATGGTTCTATGCATATGTGTATTGATTATCTCCAGTTGAACAAAGTGACAGTTAAGAATCGTTATCCTTTGCCTAGTATTGATGATCTGTTTGACCAGGTTTAGGGCGCACTAGTGTTTTCTAAGATTTATTTGCGCTCAGGTTACCATCTGTTGAAGATTCAGAACCAGATATCTCGAAGAGTGCTTTCAGGACTCGGTATGGTCATTACGAGTTCCTTGTTATGTCATTTCGGCTGACCAATGCCACAACAACCTTTATGCATTTGATGCACTGTGTGTTTTGGTCGTATCTTGAATCATTCGTCATTGTCTTTATTGATGATATTCTTGTGTTTTCCCGAAGTCGGGAAGATCATGAGCAACACCTGAGGAATGTGCTTCAAACTCTGAGAGAGAAGAAGATGTTATATGCTAAGTTCTCGAAATGTTTTGGTTGGATTCAGTGGCATTCCTAGGCCATGTGGTATCGAGTAAGGGTATTCAGGTGGATCCGAAGAAGATAGAAGCCGTGCAGAGTTGGCCCAGACCATCCTCAGCTATAGATATCCGCAGTTTCCTTGGCTTGGCGGGTTACTACCGTCTTTTTGTTGAGGGGTTTTCATCGATTGCAACCCCTATAAAAAAACCAAACTGACCTATAAGTTTGCTCTATTCCAGTGGACGGAGGAGTGTGAGGCGAGCTTTTAGAAGCTCAAGACATCTTTGACTACACCCATAGTTTTTATATCATACTGCATCGGTTCTAAAAATTTGGCGCCATTATTTATACAGGGTTCCTTGTGAGATTTATACTGACCATCAGAGCTTGTAGCGTCTGTTTAAGCAAAAGGATCTATATTTGTGCCAGAGGAGTGGGTTAGAGTTGTCGAAAAACTATGATATCGCTATTTTGTATCACCTGGGCAAAGACAATGTGGTGGCCGATGCTTTGAGTCATCGGGCGGAGAGTTTGGGGAGTTTGGCTTATTTACCAACATCGGAGAGACCTATGGCAATGGATGTTCAGGCCTTAGCCATCTAGTTTGTGAGATTGGATCTTTCGGAGCCCAGTCGGGTTGTAGCCTGCGTGGTTTCTCGGTCTTCCTTATTTGATCGTAATAGGGAGCGGCAGTATGATGACCCTCATTTTCTTGTCCTCAAGGACAAGGTTCAACACGGTGATGCTAGAGATGTGACTATTGGTGATGATGGGTTATTGAGGATGCAGGGTCAGATTTGTGTACGCAATGTTGATGGGCTTCGAGAGTTGATTCTAGAGGAGGCCCAAAGCTCGCAGTATTCCATTTATCTGAGTGCCGCAAAGATGTATTAGGATTTAAGGCTGCACTATTGGTGGAGGCGGATGAAGAAAAATATAGTTGGATTTGTAGCTCGGTGCCTCAACTGTCAGCACGTGAAGTATGAGCACCAGAGACCGGGTGGGTTACTTCAGCAGATAGAGATCCCATAGTGGAAGTGGGAGTGGATCACCATGGACTTTGTAGTTGGGCTCCCACGGACTTTGAGAAAGTTCGATGCTATTTGGGTGATTGTGGATCAACTGACCAAGTCCGCTCACTTTATTCCTGAGTGTACTACTTATTCCTTGGAGCGGTTGGCGGAGATTTATATCCGGGAGATTGTTCCTCTGCATGGTATTCCAGTGTCCATCATTTCAGATAGAGGTACACAGTTCATATCACGGTTCTGGAGGGCCGTTCAGCATGAGTTGGGTACTTGGGTGGAGTTGAGTACAACATTTCACCCTCAAAAAGACGGACATTCTGAGTGCACTATTCAAGTTCTTGAGGATATGCTCCGTTCATGTGTGATTGAGTTTGGAGGGTCTTGGGATTAGTTCTTGCCATTGGCGTGATTGGCTTACAACAACAACTATCAGTCCAGCATTCAGATGGCACCGTATGAGGCTTTATATAGGAGACGGTGTAGATCCCCGGTGGGTTGGTTTGAGCCGAGTGAGGGTAGATTGTTGGGCACAAACCTGGTTCAGGATGCTTTGGAGAAGATTAAGGTGATTCAGGATAGACTCCGTATAGCCCAGTCCAAAAAGAAGAGTTACGCGGACCGGAAGGTTCGTGATGTTTCCTATATGGTTGGAGAGCGGGTTCTGCTTTGGGTTTCACCGATGAAGGGCATTATGAGATTCGGGAAGAAAGTAAAGTTGAGTCCGAGATTTATTTACCCTTTTGAGATATTAAGGCGTGATGGGGAGGTTGCTTATGAGCTTGCCTTACCTCCGAGCTTGGTCAGAGTTCATCCGGTATTCCATGTGTCGATGCTCCAGAGGTATCACGGTGATTTGACGCATGTGTTGGATTTTAGTTCAGTCTAGTTGGACAAGGATCTATCCTATGTTAAGGAGCCAATGGCAATATTTGATAGGCATGTTAGAAAGCTGAGGTCAAAGAATATTGCATCAGTAAAGGTTTAGTAGCGGGGCCAGCCAGTCGAGGAGGCGACCTGGGAGACCGAGCATGATATGCGCAGCCGTTACCCTCATTTTTTCACTACTTCAGGTATGTCTCTATGCTCGTTCGATAATGAATGAATGTTTAAGTGTAGGAGGATGTGACGACCCGGCCGGTCGTCTTAAGAATTAACGCCCCGATCCCCTATTAACTATTTTTCCCAAGATTATTTCTGCTATTTTTGAATTGCCGGAATGTTCGATTTTGAGTTTCAGAGAGTTTTGGGACACTTAGTCCCTAAATGAGAGCTAAGTGTTGGAAAGTTGACCGTAGTCGGAACAGTGTGAAGATAGCCTCGGAATAGAATTCCGATGATTCTGTTAGCTCCGTTGGGTGATTTCGGGCTTAGGGGTGTGTTCTGATTGTGTTTTGGAGGTCCGTAGCTAATTTAGGTTTGAAATGCCGAAAGTTGAATTTTTGAAGTTTCTGGTCCGATAGTGAGATTTTAATCTGAGGGTCGGAATGGAATTAAGGAAGTTGGAGTAGCTCCATAGTGTTGAATGTGACGTTTGCGCAAAATGTCAAGTCATTCGGACGAGGTTTGATAGACCTTTTGATCGAAAGCGTATTTTTTAAAGTTTTTGGAATTCTTAGGCTTGAATTCGATGAAAAATAGGTGTTTTGATGTTGTTTTGAGCATTCTGAAGGTTGGAACAAGTTTGAATGATGTTTTAGGATTGGTTGGTATGTTTGGTTGAGGTCTCGGAGGCCTCGAGATGAATTCGGATGGTTGATGGAAAGATTTTGGAGTTAGAGTTGCAGCTTCAGCTGCTGGTTCTATCATAACCGCACCTGCAATTTGTGTTCCGCAGGTGCGGTGCCGTAGAAGCGGTTCAGTGGCCGCAGAAGAGGAATTTATTCATTCTTCAGGAACCGCAGAAGAGGTGGTAATACCGCTGAAGCGGTACCGCATCTGCGGATTGGGAGTCGCAAATGCGGAAGTCAACCTTTAAGTGAAAAGTCGCGGGTGCAACCTTGGCTCCGCAGATGCGGTCCTAGGGCCGCAAATGCGGAAATTGCTGGGCAGAACATATAAATTCTTGCCTTCGCGAAATTTTGTCATTTTTCATCTTTTCAAAATGGGAAGAAGCTTGGGGAGCACCTTTCAAGAGGGATTTTCAGTGGATTTCATTGGGGTAAGGTCTTTAGTCCCTAAACTCGTTATTGCAATGATTTTTATCAATTTAAGCATGAAAAAATAAGGAAAATCAGTGGTAATTGGGGGGTTAGGGCTTGTATAATTGGAGACATTTGAGTGATGATTTGAGGGACAAATTGAGGTATGATTTTTATACTTTTGATATGACTGAACTCATGAGAGTGCGAGGTTTCCGGAAATATAAATTTTACCCGATTCCAAGACGTGGGCCGAAGGGGTGTTTTGGTCATTTTACATACTTTCGCGTATTAGCTTAGAATTTAATTGTAGAATCATTGCTTCAAGTGTTATTTACATTATGAAATTGAATTGAATAAATTTGGGCCATTTGGAGTCGAGTACTCGTGGTAAGAGCGTGGTTTTGAATTGATTATTCAGTCGGTTCGAGGTAAGTGGCTTGTCTAACCTTGCGTGGGGAACCTTCCCCTTAGGATTAGTATATTTGGTAATTGAAATGCCTTGTACGTGAGGTGAGGAGTACGTACTTGTGCTAATTGTTAGAAATTCGGTTTTCTTTAAGTAATTACTAGTATGTTTCCTTTTCATGTCTCTATTACTTGCACTATTAAGCCTTTTGTTAGCTTAGGAAAGCATGTCTAAGTGACTTAATTTCTTTATTTGCTCAATCTGCCTATTCTGTGCAGCATGCTAGGCTAGAATCACTTGTTGCCTTATTATGAAGTTTGCCATTTCTGTATATTTTCCTGTTGTTGCTGTGTATTTATTTTGACACTACGGATGTGGGATATCGGTATCTCCCCCTTGTCTGTTTATTTTGGGGCTACGGATGTGGGATTCCGGTAGATCCCCCTGCATAGTTATATGGAACTACGGGAATGCACCCGGTAGATTCCCCCAGTGTTGGTTATTTACATTTGGGACTACGGAATGAGATTCCGGTAGATCCCCACGCACTATGAGTTGGAGTACGGGACGGGATCCTGGGAGATCCATTGGATATGTACACATGGGACTACAGGACGATATCCTTGGAGATCCCCGATCGTTATTATTGGTGCTGAGCTGTATTTCCTTTCTGTGATTACCTTGTTTCTGCAGAGTTGTTGTTGTCCTGTACATCATGTATTATTTTTACTGATGTACTTATTTATATTGTTCTGTTCTATACTATTAATCTTTATATTTTATTTAACCTCAGTAAGGCCCTGACCTTCCTCGTCACTACCCAACCGAGGTTAGGCTTGCCACTTACTGAGTATTGTTGTGGTGCACTCATGCCCCTTCTGCGCATGTTTTTCATGTGCAGATCCAGGTACCGCTACTCAGGCTTATCATCCTTGAGGAGGCGACTGCTCTAGAGACTTCGATGTACATCTGCCGCGTCCACATACCGAGAAGTCCCTTTCTATTCCTGCTTTTAGTATTTAGCCCTTCCGTATTTTTCTGTTCTTATTAGACATTCCAGAGTTAGAGCTATGTAATATTTATCTTAGGTTGTGATTTATGGGTTTTCGGGTCTTGGATTTATCTATTGGTGTTGAGAGTTAAACATGGTGTATGCCAAGAGACACATTTAAACACTATTATTACTTTATTCATGTTTTAAATTGTTTTACTTCCGCAAATTTTTGCTTTTCTTCCGCAATTCAGGCTTACCTAGTCGTAGAGACTAGGTGCCGTCACGATGGTTCACGGAGGGCGAACCGGGGTCGTGACAAATTGGTATCATAGCTCTAGGTTCATAGGAGTCATGAATCACAAGCCGATTTATTAGAGTCTCGATGATCCGTACGAAGGCATCTGTACTTATCTACGAGAGGCTATGTAACCGTTAGGAAAATTTCACTTCATTTGATTTCCCTATCGTGCGAGATTTTTTGACATCACGAATCCTAAACCTTTGTCTTCCATTCTCTCATAGATGGTGAGGACACGTGCTACCAAAGATGATCAGACACTCGCTCCCTCTACGAGAGCCGTCAGAGGTTGGAGCCGGGGTAGAGGCCGAGGATGTGCATGCGGTGCAGCTAGAGCACCCATGCGAACAACCACCGAGGAGCCACCAGCAGTTCCATACAGAGTGCAGGCACCGAATGCGCCTACTGCTACTACTGCTCCAGCACTTCAGGAGACATTAGCACAGTTCCTGAGCATATTTGGTACGTTAGTTCAGGCGGGGTTGATTCAGGTTGTACCAACTACTTCACAGATCGGGGAAAGGACCTAGACTTCCGCCACCCCCACTCCAGAGCAGCGAGTTCTCATTGGTCGGGTTCTGGGTGTCATAGCGACACAGCCTGTGGTCCTAGTTCAGCGGGTGGTGAGGACCTCTCGCCGAGTAGAAGACAGGTGGGTCTAGGAGAGAGAGGACAGACGAGGTCAGGAGAGAGAATATAGGGAAGTGAGGAGGCCTCGTGGACTGGAGAGACCCACTGGTCCTTATTTTGGAGGAAGAGTACGGCATGGTAGAGGTTTTGTGGGTCAGCCAGCTCAATTTGCATCTCATATTTCACAGTGTTCCAGGTGTAGAGGGGTCTTGGAGTACCCGTACCTCATAGTTTCCACTGCCACATCCTCCCAGAGTTTGTTTTGAGTGTGGTGACACATGCTATATGGTGAGGGCTTGCCCTAGACTTGGGAGGAGTGCACCTCCAAAGACTTCTCAGCCACAATGCGCTCCGCAGAGTTCTCAGGCTATAATCACCGCACCAGTTGCTACCCCACCTGCCCAGCCAGCTAGAGGGGAAGGCCAGGCCAGATATTATGGCTTTCCTACCCTTACCGAGGCTGTCGCCTCCGATTCTATCATCACAGGTATTGTCCTGGTTTGTCATAGAGATGCATCAGTTTTATTCGATCTAGGCTTAGCCTATCCTTATGTGTCTTCTTATTTTGCTCCGTGTTTGGGTGTACCTCAGGATTCTTTGAGTTCCCATGTTTTTGTTTCTACTCATGTGGGAGATTTTCTAGTTATAAACATCATTTATCTGTCGTGTTTGGTCACTCTTATTGGTTTTGAGACCAGAGTCGATTTATTGTTGTTCAGCATGGTAGATTTTGATATTATCTTGGGCATGGACTAGTTGTCACCCCATTATACTATTCTTGATTGTCACTCTAAAATCGTGACACTGGCTATGCCAGGTGTACTGCGTGTTGAGTGTAGGCGTACTTTAGATCGCACTACCAGTAGAGTTATTTCTTTTCTTAAAGCTCAGCGTATGGTAGAGAAGGGGTGTGACGCGTATTTAGCTTATGTGAGAGATGTCAGTGTTGATACCCCTTCTATTGATTCAGTCCCAGTAGTACAGGATTTTCCCGATGTGTTTCCAGCTGATCTTCCGGGCATGCCCGCCTGATAGATATGTTGATTTTGGCATTGATCTGCTGTCGGGCGCTTAGCCCATTTCTATTACTCCTTACCATATGGCTCCTCCTGAGTTAAAAGAGTTGAAGGATTAGTTACAGGAATTGCTTGATAAGGGTTTTATTCGGCCTAGTGTAACACATTGCGGTGCTCATGTCTTGTTTGTGAAGAAAAATGATGGTTTTATGTGTCTGTGTATTGATTATCACCAGTTGAACAAGGTTACATTGAAGAACCGTTATCTTTTGTCTCGTATTGATGATCTGTTTGACCAGCTTCAGGGCGCACGGGTGTTTTCTAAGATTGATTTGCGCTCAGGTTACCATCAGTTAAAGATTTGGGAGCCAGATATCCCGAAGACTGCTTTCTAGACTCGGTATGGTCATTATGAGTTCCTTGTTATGTCATTTGGGTTGACCAATGACCAGGAGATTTTATGCATCTGATACATAGTGTGTTCCGGCCGTATCTTGACTGGTTCGTCATTGTCTTTATTGATGATATTCTGGTGTATTCCCAGTGTCGGGAAGATCATGAGCAACACCTGAGGACTGTGCTTCAGACTCTAAGAGAGAAGAATTTATATGCTATGTTCTCGAAATGTGAGTTTTGGTTGGATTCAGTGGCATTCTTAGGCCACGTGGTATCGAGTGTGGGCATTCAGGTGGATCCGAAAAAAATAGAGGTCATGCAGAGTTGGCCCAGGCTATCCTCAGCTACAGAGATCCGTAGTTTCCTTGGCTTGGCGGGTTACTACCGTTGTTTTGTTGAGGGGTTTTCATCGATTAAAGCCCCTATGACTAGGTTGACCTAGAAGGGTGCTCCGTTCCAGTGGACGGAGGAGTGTGAGGCGAGCTTCCAGAAGCTCAAGAAAGCTTTGACTACAACCCCAATTTTGATACTGCCTATAGGTTCGGAGTCTTATACGATCTATTGTGATGCCTCGAGGGTTGGCCTCAGAGCGATGTTGATGCAGGACGGTAGGGTGATTGCCTAAGCGTCTAGATAGTTGAAGATAAATGAGAAGAATTACCCTATTCACGACCTTGAGTTAGCTGCCATTGTTCACGCCTTGAATATTTGGCGCCATTATTTATACGAGGTTCCCTGTGAGATTTATACTGACCATTGGAGCTTGCAGCACCTGTTCAAGCAAAAGAATTTAAATTTGTGCCAGCAGAGGTGGTTAGAGTTGCTAAAAGACTATGATATCACCATTTTGTATCACCTGGGCAAGGCCAATGTGGTGGCCGATGCTTTGAGTCGTCGGGCAGAGAGATTGGGGAGTTTGGCTTATTTACCAGCATCAGATAGGCCTATGGTGATGGATATCCAGGCGTTAGCCAACTATTTTGTGAGATTGGATCTTTTAGAGCCCAGTCGGGTTCTAGCTTGCGTGGTTTCTCGGTCTTTCTTATTTGATCGTATCAGGGAGTGGCAGTATGATGACCCTCATTTGCTTGCCCTCAAGGATAAGGTTCAGCACAGTGATGCCAGAGATGTGACTATTTGTGATGATGGGGTATTGAGGATGCAAGGTCGAATTTGTGTATCCAATGTTGATAGGCTTCGAGAGTTGATTCTAGAGGAGGCCCATAGTTCGCAGTATTCCATCTATCCGGGTGCCGCGAAGATGTACCAAGACTTGGGACAGCACTATTGGCGGAGGCGAATGAAGAAAGATATTGTTGGATTCGTAGCTCAGTGTCTCAACTGTCAGCAGGTGAAGTATGAGCACCAATGACCGGGTGGGTTGCTTCAGTAGATAGAGATTCTGTAGTGGAAGTGGGAGCGGATAACCATGGACTTTATAGTTGGGCTCCCACGAACTTTGAGGAAGTTTGATGCTATTTGGGTGATTGTGGATTGGCTGACAAAGTCCGCTCATTTCATTCATGTGTGTACTACTTATTCCTCGGAGCGGTTGGCGGAGATTTATATCCGGGAGATTGTTCGTCTGCATGGTATTCTAGTGTCTATCATTTCAGATAGAGGTACTCAGTTCACATCGCAGTTCTAGAGGGCCGTTCAGCATGAGTTAGGTACTCGGGTGGAGTTGAGTACAACATTTCACCCTCAGACGGATGGACAGTCCAAACGCACTATTCAGATTCTTGAGGATATGCTCCATGCATGTGTGATTGAGTTTGGAGTGTCTTGGGATCAGTTCTTGCCATTGACGGAGTTTGCTTACAACAACAGCTATTAGTCCAGCATTCAGATGGCACCGTATGAGGCTTTATATACGAGACTGTGTAGAACCCTGGTAGGTTGGTTTGAGCCGGGTGAGGCTAGACTATTGGGCACAGACTTGGTTCAGGATGCTTTAGAGAAAGTCATGGTGATTTAGGATAGACTCTATACAGCCCAGTCCCGACAAAAGAGTTATGCGGGTCGGAAGTTTCATGATGTTTTCTATATGGTTGGAGAGCGGGTTCTGCTTCAGGTATCGCATATGAAGGGCGTTATCAGATTTGGGAAGAAAGGGAAATTGAGTTCGAGGTTTATTGGACCTTTTGAGATATTGAGGCATTATGGGGAGGTTGCTTATGAGCTTGCCTTACCTCCCCGCTTGGCAGGATTTCATCCGGTATTCCATGTTTCGATGCTTCGGAGGTATCATAGTGATCCGTCGCACGTGTTAGATTTCAGTTCGGTCCAGTTGGACACGGATCTATCTTATATTGAGAAGCTAGTGGCAATTGGACAAGCAGGTTAGAAAGGTGAGGTCAAAGAACATTGCATCGGTAAAGGTTCAGTGTCAGGGTCAGCCGATCGAGGAGGTAACCTGGGAGACCGAGCAAGATATACGCAGTCGTTACCCACATCTTTTCAATACTTCAGGTATATCTTTATGCTCGTTCAAGGATGAACGAATGTTTAAGTGTAGGAGGATGTGACGACCTGGCCGGTCGTCTTATGAATTTATGCCCCTATCCCTTATTAACTGCTTTCCTCGAGTTTATTTCTGCTATTTTGATTTGCTAGAATGTTCGGTTTTGAGTCTCGGGGAGTTTTGGGACACTTAGTCCCTAAATGAGAGCTTAAGTGTTGGAAAGTTGAACGTATTCGGAACAGTGTGAAGACGGCCTCGGGATGGAAATCCAATGATTCTGTTAGCTCCTTTAGGTGAATTCGGGCTTAGGGACGTGTTCGGATTATATTTTGGAGGTCCGTAGCTAATTTAGGATTGAAATGCTGAAAGTTGAATTTTTGAAGTTTCTGGTCCTATAGTGATATTTTGATTCGAGGGTCGGAATGAAATTTCGGAAGTTGGAGTAGCTCCGTAGTGTTGAATGTGATGTGTGTGCAAAATTTCAGGTCATTCAGAAAAAGGTTTGCTAGACTTTTTGATCGAAAGCATATTTTGAGAAATTTTGGAGTTCTTAGGCTTAAATCCTTGGTTAATTCAAGGTCCCGATGTTGTTGTAGGTGTTTTAAGGATTGGTACAGGTTTGGGTAGTGTTTTATGACTTGTTGGTGCCTTTAGTTGAGGTCCCAAGGGCCTCGGGATGAATTCGGATGGTTGACGGAGGAAATGTTGGAGTTTAAGTTGCAGTTTTAGTTGCTGGTGCTGCCATAATCGCACCTGTGGTTTGGGTTCCGCAGGTGTGGCACCGCAGATGCGGCTTAGCGATCACAGGAGCGGAGTTGTGTAGAAGCAGCAGGTTCTGTAGATGCGAGTAGTTTAACCGCAGTAGCGGTACCGCACCTGCAGACGGGAAATCGCAGGTGCGGAAATTGGACGTTAAGTGTACGTCGCAGATGTGACCCCTTGTTCCGCACATGTGGTCCCAAGGAAGCGGTCCCAAGGCTGTAGATGCGTAAACTGCTGGGGCAGATTATTTTAAAAGGGGTTCCGCGACTTTGGGGTTTATTTCACCATTTTTATCACGACTTGGGAGCTTTTGGGACGATTTGAAAGAGGGATTTCAAGGGAACTTCATTAAGGTAACGAATTTGGACCTAAAACACGTTCTTATGCTATTATTTCACGGATTAGATCTAGAAATCATGGAAATTAAGGGTGAAAATTTGGGGACACTAGGGCTTAGCATTGGAGACCTTTGAGTAATGATTTAAGGGATCATTTGATGTTCGATTTTGGTATGCATGAACTCGTGAGAGTGTGAGGATTCTGAAAATATAAATTTTACCCGCTTCCGAGATGTGGGCCCGAGGGGTATTTTTTTGAATTTTACATAATTTCGCGTATTAGCTTAGACTTTAATTAGAGAATCAGTTACTTGAAGTGTTATTTACATTATGCAATTTAATTGAATAGATTTGGGCCATTTGGAGTCGAGTACTCGTGGCAAAGACGTGGTGTCGGGTTGATTTTGAGCTGGTTCGAGGTAAATGGCTTGTCTAACCTTGTGTGGGGGGACTTCCCCTTAGGATATGATATATTTGATAATTGAAATGCCTTGTACGTGAGGTGACGAGCGCGTACTTGAGCTAATTGTTGAAAATCCGATTTTTCCTTAAGTATTTCAATTGAAATCTTTTTTTCCTGTTTTATTCTACTTGTGAATTTAGCCCGTTGCTAGTTTAGAAAAGCATGTTTAGTTGACTTAGTTGCCTATTTGCTTAAACTGCCTTAATTGAATTACATGTAGCATGTTAGTCTATGATTAACTGTTTACTTCGTACGAAATTTAGCTTAATTAGGTATTCTTGTGTTGCTACTGTGTGTTTTACTTTGGGAATACGGTACGGCATCCTGGGATATCCCCTGTACGTATTTATGATCTGAACTGAGGTGCGATATACCAAGAGATCCTGGAACGTATATTGAGGATACCAAGAGATCCCTAGTATATATTGAGGATACCAAGAGATCCTCGGGATACCAAGAGATCCCTAACATATATTGAGTATACCAAGAGATCCTCGGGATACCAAGAGATCCCCGGTTATCATCCTTGTTATGAGTGGTACTTCCTTGTTGTTTGCCTTCATCTCTGTTTCCATTATTATACTCTTATTATCTTGTGTAGATTCTTACTGTAGATTTTCAATTGTACTGCTTATCTTATTCTGTCATCTTTATATTATTTAATCTCAGTAGGGCCCTGACCTTCCTCGTCACTACCAAACAAAGGTTAGGCTTGGCACTTACTGAGTACCGCTGTGGTGTACTCATGGCCCTTCTGCGCATGTTTTTCATGTGCATATCCAGGTACCGCTACTCAGGCCTATCATCCTTGAGGAGGCGACTGCTCTAGAGATTTCAAGGTACATCTGCCGCGTCCACAAACCGAGAAGTCGCTTTCTATTCCTGCTTTTAGTATTTAGCCCTTCTATATTTTTCTATTCTTATTAGACATTCTAGAGTTAGAGCTATGTAGTATTGATCTTAACTTGTGATTCATTGGTTTTTGGGTCTTGGATTTGCGTATTGGTGTTGAAAGTTAAACATGGTGTATGCTGAGCGGCACATTTAAACACTATTATTACTTTATTCCTATTTTAAATTGTTTTACTTTCACAAATTTTAGTTTTTCTTCCGCAATTCAGGCTTACCTAGTCATAGAGACTTGGTACCATCATGATGGTTTACGGAGGGCGAACTGGGGTCGTGACAATAAAGTTGAAAAGGGGGTACATGTTGCGGGGATATATCAGTATCCACAGTAAATCAAGAAAAAGGCATAAAGACAACTTAGAATTTTCAACAAAACAATAAGGAACTTGTAACAAATCCATAAACACTTTATATTATCAATTGTTGCGGTGTGCAACCCGATCCCAACACATAACAACACTGTTGCGATGTGCAACCCGATCCATATCATTTATCACTATTGCGGCGTGCCACCCGATCCAATTATATCATTGTTGCGGCGTGTAACCCGATCCAATTATATCATTGTTGCGGCATGCAACCCGATCCATATATAATATTGTTGTGGCGTACAACCCGATCCAAATATATCATTGTTGTGGCGCGCAACCCGATCCACATACACAATCAACAACAATCATAACAAGAGTCCCGTCAAGGGATCAATAAAGAACTACACTATCCCGGCAAGAGAATCGACAATATAAGTAACTACGTCTCGGCAAGGGAGAAACAACTATAACCAAACTTGTTCCAACATCTAACTACCTCAGCTAACACCAATACTCAGTCATACATAATTTCCACAAGAATAATCATAATCCTTGCCCAATACAGATAATCATCAACTTAAGCATCCGTAGTATTATTTCAGAACACAATAATTTCAATTTAAGACTTACGGTTATGCTTGACACCAACGTATAGATACTTGTCACCATTTCTATACGTCGTACTCAACAAGAAGAAAGTAGCAAATAGGACACAACTCCTAATCCCTCAAGCTAAAGTTAGGCCAAACACTTACCTCGAACTTCCACGACCAACTCAAGCCTCAAACACCGCTTTTCCTTTTGAATTCATCTCCAAACCAATTGTATCTAGACATAATCGACTTAATAACATCAATAAACGCTAAACAATCCAATTCCAATGCTTAATTATAGCTTTCCCATCATTCTTCCCAAAAAGTCAAAAAATTGACCCCGGGCCCGCTTGGTCAAAACACGAGGTTCAGACCAAAACCCGATTACCCTTTCAGCCATGAGCCCGAATATATAATTAGTCCCAAAATTCAACCCCAAAACGAGGTCTAAATCACAATTATACAAAAAGCCCTAATTCTACCCAAATCCTTAATTTTCTACCCTTAAGAACATGATTTAAGCCTAGAAATCTAATGGGTGTTAATGGAAATTGAAGAAAATGAGTCTAAGATTACATAACTATGAATTGGTGGTGAATTACTCTTTCAAAAATCGCCCAATTTGGAGTTTGGAAGAAGAAGTTATGAAATTTTGATTAAGTCCCGTTTTTGCTTCTGTTTTAAAATTACTGGACAGGCCTTCATCGCTTTGGCGATAGGCCTGTCGCGTTTGTGAAGAGTTGGGCCTAAGTGACCTTCGCGTTCGCGACATTGGGCTTGAGTTCGCGTAGCTTTGACCCCTCGAGCCTTCGCGTTTGCGGGCCAATGGCCGCGTTCGCGTAGAACAAAATGTGAGCCCGTCCCCCAGGCCTTTAACCTTACGCGTTCACGAGTGCTTGGACGCGTTCGCGAAGGGTATTCCCCCCTCAACCTTGCATTTGCATCTCAGGCTTCGCGTTCGCGAAGAAGAAATATGGTACCTAGGATATTTGCCTTACGCGTTCGCGAGTGGGACCATGCAAACGCGAAGAACAAAATCCATGGGCACTGAACAACCAAAAACTTGCAACTTTTTATGAGTTCAAAACTTTTCAAAACCCATCCGAAACTCACTCAAGCCCTCGGGGCTCCCAACCAAACATACGCACTAACTCAAAAGCATCATATGTACTTATTCGTGCGATCAAATTGCCAAAATAACCTCTTAAACAACGAATTTAGCATAGAAATCTAAGAAAAACCTCAAAACTTTCAAAGCATGAATTTTCACAACTACGGGTCCGAATCACCTCAAACGACTTCCATTTCTTACCAAATTTCACAGACTCATCTTATTTCACATATATGACCTGTACCGGGTCCGGAACCAAAATATGGGCCCGATACCATCAAATTCTATATGCATTTCATTTCCAAAACATATAGAAATTTCCAGTAAATAATTTTCTTTAAAAATTCATTTCTTGGGCTTGGGACCTCGGAATTCGATTCCGGGCACATGTCAAGTCCCATATTTTTCCACGGACCCTCCGAGAACGTCAAATCACGGGTTCGGGTCCGGGTCCGTTAACCCAAAATGTTGACCGAAGTCAACTTAAATACATTCTAAGTTAAAATTTCAACATTTTCACAGATTTTTACATAATAGCTTTTCGGCTATGCGCCCGGACTGCGCATGCAAATCGAGGTGATGCTGAAAGAGGTTTTAAGGCCTTGGAATGCAGAATTCATTTTAAAAACAAGTGACGACCTTTTGGGTCATCACATAATTACACAATTCGGCATATTTGTCTGGCCAAGTAATTACTTGGTCAACATGAATTCTACATTCCGAGGCCTTAAAAACCACTCTTAGTATCACCTCGATTTGTGTGTACAGTTCGGGCGCGTAGCCAGAAATCCTAAATGTGAAAATCTGTGAAAAATGATAAATTTGACTATAAAATGAATCAATTTGACTTTGGTCAATATTTTGGGTAAACAGATGCGGACCCATGATTTGATGGTCCCGGAGGGTCCGTAGAAAAATATGGGACTTGGGTGTATGCCCGGAATCAAAATCCGAGGTCCCAAGCCCGAGAAATGTATTCTTGAAGAAAATTATTTTCTGAAAGTGTTTACAAGGGTTGGAAATGAATTTTGATTAGAACATGTTGGTATCGGGCCCGTATTTTGGTTCTGGCGCCCGGTACAGGTCTTATATATGATTTAAGATAATTGTGTGATGTTTGGTAAGAAATGGAATTCGTTTGACGTGATTCGAACCTTAAATGCAAATTGATGTTTAAAGGAGTTTTAAGAAATTTCATTGATCTTGAGGTTTAATTCGATGTTCATAATATTATTTTGGTGATTTGAGTACACGAATAAGTCCGTAGTATGTTTTTGAGGTTGTGTGTATATTTGATTTGGAGCCCCGAGGGCTCGAGTGAGTTTTGGATAGGCCACGGGGTGCATTTTGAACTTAGAAATATTGTAGAAATTTTGCTGGTATGATCAGGCCTGCATTGCGATATCGCAAATTCGAGGGCTTGGTCGCAAATGTGAACCAGCCCAGGCCTGCCTTATCTCGCAAATGCGAGCTATGTTTCGCAAATGCGACCTTGCAAATACGAGGATCCTCTTCACAAATGCGACGTATGCTGGGAAGGCTTGAAGTCGCAAATGCGACTTATTGTCCGCAAATGCAAAAAGCCTAGATTTCCTAAGAGTTCGCAAATGCGAGCTTCCCTTCGCAATTCCCAACCTAGCGGAGGTCGAGATTTGCAATTGCGAACCCCTGTTCGCAATTCCCACATCTGAGACCTGCAACTTTTTTACTTAGACGATTTTAAACTCATTTTTCACATCTTTTCAAAACACAAACTCCTTTGGGCGATTTTCCAAGAACAACTCTTCTTCCAAATCAATTGTAAGTTAATTTTTACTCATTTATCTCAATCATTAACATCTTTTAACAAGATTTCAACTCAAAATCAATGATTTTCATGGTGGAAATTGGGTGTTTGGGTAGAACCTAGATTTTTCAAAATTTGGGGATTTGGACCTTGATTTGAGGTCCGATTTCAACACAAATTATATATTTGGGTTCATAGGGGAATGGGTAATCGAGTTTTGGTTTGAACCTAGAGTTTTGACCATGTGGGCCCGGGGGCGATTTTTGACTTTTTGGGCAAAACTTTGGAAAACTCATTTTTATGCATTCAAATCGATTCATTTGGTGTTTATTGATGTAATTAAGTAATTTGTGACTAGATACGAGCGAATTGGTGGTGGAATCAAAGGGTAAAGCTATAATTGAATCATGAATTGTGTTTGTGGCATCGAGGTAAGTGTTTGGTCTAACCTTAGCTTGAGGGATTAGGAATTGAGTCCTATTTGCTATGTGGTAATTTTTGAGTACGACGTATAGGCATGGTGACGAGTATCTATACATTGGTGTCTAGCATGCTTGTGAGTCTTTATATTGTGATTATCATGACTTCGTTGTATCATTCATGCCTTAGTGGGAGCTTCTATTTGTTGTACAAAGATTGTGGAAGGAAATTGTGACCTACGTACATTGAGGAGCATTGGCTCAAGTTGCATAACGAATTGTGAACGTGTAAGAGATAGTTGAACCTCTAGAGCATTGGCTCGAGTTGTGAAGTGAAATGCGAAGTAAAAGTGAGAAAAAGAAGGGATTATTATGTTGCCACCCTTGCCGGGATATTGTTGACTTATTTGTTATCTCCATTGCCGGGATGTTGATGTTATTGATGTTGTTCCCTTGCCGGGATTTAATTGTTGACTTGTTGCTCCCTTGCCGGGATTCTTATTGCAAATTTCCTTTATTCCCTTGCCCTATTGTTTGTGATTGTTGTTTGGATGAGGGAGAGAGTTAAAGCACGAAGGGTGATGCCGTGTATGATTGTAAGGATAGAGTGTAAAGCACGAAAGGTGATGTTGTGCCGCACGATGTACCATTCCGAGCCGATTATATTGATTATATGGTGAGGATGAGAGTAAAAGCACGAAGGGTGATGTCGTGCATTTATTGATTTCTGATTCTTTGTTAATATCCGAGTTATGTTGTTTTCCTTCGTTTGTTTGATGTTCCTTCTATTCGGAATTGTTATCTTCCCCACAGCATGATCCCCCTCCCATACTTAGCTGGTTATTTCTGTATTACTTTTCCGTTGTATATATATTGAAACTGCACATGTTTATTTGGTAGTCTAGTCCTAGCATCGTTACTTCTTCGCTGAGGTTAGGCTGGACACTTACTAGCACATGGGATCGGTTGTGCTGATACTACACTCTACACTATGTGCAGATCCCGGAGCAGCATTTGGACAGTAGCTTGGAGGCTTCCTTAAGTCCATTCGGAGACCCAAGGTAGACCTGCAGGCATCCGCAGGCCCTGGCATCTCTCTCTGTCCCTATTTCCTATTTCATTTTCCTTTTATTTAGAAACAGTGTACTGTTGTTTCTTCAGACTTTGTATGTAGCAATCTTAGACAGTCTGTGACACTGTGACACTAGGTTTTAGGTGGTTAAGACTTAAGTATTTGTAATAGATGCAGTTTTCATATATTTTATGGTTGTCTTCTACTTAAATTTGAATTTCCGCTGTCACCACGTTATCGTCTTATATTTGTTAAAAAGAAATAATTGTTAATAAAGTAATTATATTAAATGTTTGGCTTGCCTATCTCACATCAGTAGGCACCATCACGACTACCGAAGGTAGGAAATTCGGATCGTGACAAGTTGGTATCAGAGCTCTAGGTTACATGGGTCTCACAGTTTACAGACAAGCTTAGTAGAGTATGAGGGATCGGTTCGGAGAAGTCTGTATTTATCACTCAGAGCCTACAAAATTGGGAACAACTTCACATTTATTCTCTTCTGTCATGCGGTTTGGTTTCTCAATGCTACTTGAATTTCTACTTTGTTCTTTCGTAGATGGAGAGAACACGCGCTTCCTCATCCACTAACCAGCAGCCCGAGCCCCCAGCAGCAGCTCCCACAAGGGGCAGAGGGCAAAGGCGAGGCTGTGCTAGAGGACGAGGTAGGGGCAGGGCTCAGCCCCGAGCAGCAGCATCAGTGGCGGAGCCTCAGGTTGACTTTGATGATGAGGTTTTGGCCCCAGCAGTTTCGGTGGGCCCCGCTCAGGTCCCATAGGGGTTTATTGTTACCCTAGTTCTTCAAGATGATCTGGTCCGTCTAGTGGGCCTCATGGATAGTGTCACCCGAGCAGGCTTGATTCATGTAGCACCAGCCGTTTCTCAGGCTGGAGGAGGAGCCTAGACTCTTGCTACTCGCACTCCGGAGCAGGTAGCTCCCCAGATTCAGACTCCAACAGTTCAGCCGGGTGTGGTAGCTCAGACCGGTGATGGAGCGGCTATGTCTGCTGATGCTTTGTGGAGGTTGGATAGGTTCACCAAGCTCTTTACTACTACTTTCAATAGTGCATCTACTGGGGATCCCCAGGATTATCTAGACAGCTGTTATGAAGTTCTTAGGAACATGGGGATAGTTGAGACCAATGGGGTCGATTTTGCTATTTGTTGCTTGTCTGGATCTGCTAAGACTTGGTGGAGGGATTTCTGTTTAGCTAGACCAGCCAGATCGCCAACTTTGACTTGGGAGCAGTTTACGCAGCTATTTCTGGAGAAGTTTCTCCCTATCACTCAGAGAGAGGTCTATCTGAGGTAGTTTGAGCATCTCTAGCAGGGTTCTATGACTGTTACCTAGTATGAGACAAGATTCATCGACTTGGCTCGGCATGCTCTTATCATACTTCCCACCAAGAGAGAGAGAGGGTGAGGAGGTTTATTGATGGACTTATTCATCCGATTCGTCTCCAAATGGCTAGGGAGGCTGTGAGTGAGATATCTTTCCAGGAGACGGCCAACGTAGCCAGGAGAGTGGAGATGGTTTTGTCATAGGGAGGTGGTCATGGGTTAGACAAGAGGCCCCGTCATTCAGGCTGATTCAGTGGTACCTCGTCTTGGAGGTAGGGGTTCATATGGTAGAGGCCATCCTCATAGGCCTTTTCAGTCGGCACTTCAGGTTTCTCACGATGCTTTAGGTGGTCGTGGTCCTCAGATGCAGTATTCTGATCAGCATTCCTACAGTGGACCACCTGCTCCTATTAGTGCACCGCCACTTCAGAGTTTCCGGGGTGGTCATTCAGGTCGTCAGGGCCAGCAGTCTTAGCAGCCGAGGGCTTGTTACACTTGTGGTGATATGGGTCACATTGCTTGGTTTTGCCCTCAAGCACCAACTAGCTCTCAGCATAAGGGTTCCCGTGCCATGGTTTAAGCAGCAGGTGTTCCACAGCCCGCCCAGCCAGCTAGAGGTGGGGGTAGAGGTG
The DNA here is from genome assembly GCF_000393655.2 of Nicotiana sylvestris. Lineage (NCBI taxonomy): Eukaryota > Viridiplantae > Streptophyta > Magnoliopsida > Solanales > Solanaceae > Nicotiana > Nicotiana sylvestris. The sequence continues at coordinate 68,594,506 of NC_091061.1, read as the reverse complement.
CTAGAGGTGGAGGTAGAGGTATTAGAGGTGGAGGCCAGCCAGCAGCAGGCCATCCCAGAGATGTAGTTTAGGGTGGTGGCGCCCAGCACTAATTTTATGCTCTTCCAGCCAGGCCCGAGGCTGAGGCTTCAGATGCAGTTATTACAGATACGGTTCTGGTTTGTGATAGAGATGCTTCAGTGTTATTCGATCCAGGGTCTACGTACTCGTATGCGTCATCTTATTTTGCACCGTATTTGGTCATGCCTAGTGATTCTTTAAGTGCCCCGACTTATGTGTCTACACTGGTTAGTGAATCTATTGTGGTAGATCGAGTTCATCGTTCATGTATAGTTGTGATTAGGGGTCTTGAGACTCGCATAGATTTGCTTCTTCTAGACATGGTTGATTTCGATGTCATATTGGGGATGGATTGGTTATCACCTTAGCACGCTATCTTGGACTGTCATGCCAAGACTGTGACCTTAGCTTTGCCGGGTTTGCCTTATTTAGAGTGGATAGGGACTCCTAGTCATTCTACTCATAGTGTTATCTCTTATGTGAAGGCTCGGCGTATGGTCAAGAAGGGGTGTTTGGCCTATTTGGCATATGTTCGTGATTCTAGCGCTGAGGTTCCTTTTATTGATTCTACACCCATTGTTCGTGAGTTTACTAAGGTTTTTCCTTCAGACCTGCTGGGTATGCCACCCGATAGAGATATTGACTTTTGCATTGATTTGGCTCCGGGCACCTAGTCCATTTCTATTCCACCGTATCATATGGCCCCGCAGAGTTGAAAGAGTTGATGGAGCAGTTGCAAGATGTGCTTGAGAATGGTTTCATTAGGCCGAGCATTTCGCCTTGGGGTGCGCCGGTGTTGTTTGTTAAGAAGAAGGACGGATCGATGAGAATGTGTATTGATTACCGACAGTTGAATAAGGTTACAATCAAGAATAAGTATCCATTACTGAGGATTGATGTTTTGTTTAATCAGCTTCAGGGTGCCAAGGTATTTTCAAAGATTGACTTGAGATTTGGCTACCATCAATTGAGGATTAGGGCATTCGATGTCCCTAAGATAAATTTCCGTACTCGGTACGGGCATTATGAGTTCTTGGTCATGTCATTCGGGTTGACAAATGCCCCAGCAACTTTTAGGTATCTAATGAACTGAGTGTTCAGGCCTTACATGGATTTGTTCATGATAGTTTTCATTGATGATATTTTCATTTATTCTCGCAGCCGGGAGGAGCACGAGCATCATCTTCGAGTAGTTCTTCAGACCTTGAGGGATAGTTAGTTATATGCTAAGTTCTTGAAGTGTGAGTTCTGGTTGAATTCAGTTGCATTCTTAGGTCATGTCGTATCAGCAGAGGGTATTCAGGTTGATCCGAAGAAGATTGGGGCAGTCAAGAACTAGCCTAGACTAGCATCAGCTACAGAGATTCGGAGTTTCTTGGGATTGGCAGGCTACTATCGTCGGTTCCTGGAGGGGTTTTCATCCATTACGGCCCTGATGACCAGGTTAACCCAAAAGGGTTACCAGTTCAAATGGTCAGACGAGTGTGAGGTGAGCTTTCAGAAGCTCAAGACAGCCCTAACTACAACACTGATGTTGGTTTTGCCCACAGGTTCAGGGCCTAACATAGTTTATTGTGATGCATCTCGTATTGGACGTGGTGCAGTGTTGATGCAGGATGGCAAGGTCATTGCCTATGCTTCACGGCAGTTGAAGATTCATCAGAAGAACTATCCGGTTCATGATTTGGAGTTGGCAGCCATTGTTCACGCGTTGAAGATTTGGAGGCATTATCTATATGGCATGACATGTGAGTTGTTCACGGATCACAAGAGTCTTCAGTATTTTTCAAGCAAAAGGAGTTGAATTTGAGGCAGAGGAGGTGGTTGGAGTTGTTGAAAGATTATGATGTCACTATCTTATATCACCTGGGAAAGGCCAATATCTGAGTTATGTTGAATTTCAGATTCTTTGTTAATATCCGAGTTATGTTGTTTTCCTTCGTTTATTTGATATTCCTTTTATTCGGAATTGTTATCTTCCCCACAGCATGCTCCCCCTCCCATACTTAGCTGGTTATTTCTGTATTACTTTTCCGCTGTATATATATTGAAACTGCACAGGTTTATTTGGTAGTCTGGTCCTAGCATCGTCACTACTTCTCTGAGGTTAGGCTGGATACTTACCAGCACATAGGGCCGGTTGTACTGATACTACACTCTGCACTATGTGCAGATCCCGGAGTAGCTTTTGGACAGTAGCTTGGAGGCTTCCTTTAGTCCATCCGGAGACCCTAGGTAGACCTCCAGGCTTCCGCAGGCCCTGGCGTCTCCCTCTGTCACTATTTACTGTTTCATTTTCCTTTTATTAAGAAACAGTTACTGTTATTTCTTCAGACTTTGTATGTAGCAATCTTAGACAGTCTGTGACACTGTGACACTAGGTTTTGGGTGGTTAAGGCTTAAGTATTTGTAATAGATGCAGTTTTCATATATTTTTATGGTTGTCTTCCGCTTAAATTTGAATTTCCGCTGTCACCACGTTATCGTCATATATTTGTTAAAAAGAAATAATTGGTTAATGAAGTAATTAGATTAAAGGTTTGGCTTGCCTAGATCACATCAGTAGGCGTCATCATAACTACCGAGGGTGGAAAATTCTGGTTGTGACAATGAGAATTTGGTGTAACACAGTTTAATACTTTTAAAATTAAAAATTAAAAATAAAATAATTAAAATTGTAGAGATGTAATTACACTCTCTAATTCTTAAGGAGGAGGTGAGAGGTGGTAATTACACTATGTTATTACAAGGTTACTTTTTAATTTCTTTCCTTTTTGTTTTATTTTAATTTTTTTGTAACTTTTTATTTCTAGTATTTTATTTTTTATTTTTTTTAATTTTAAAATATATATTTTTGTAAAGTATTTATCATTTATTTCTCTACTTTTACTTCTTGTGATTCCATGTAATTGTTCGCATATATTATTTCTTATTTGTTTTATTTTCTTCATTTAATGTAGCTGCGTTATTATTCTAGCTTTTGAAACTATACCTCCTAATATTATAAATAATGAGTCATTAATAGTTTTGGCATATAATGAGTGATGTCACTAAAGTAGAATTTCGTTGTTGAATGAAGTTATAAACTTATTATGTTTTCTAATCTTAAGTTGTATTAGAACTTATTTTTATTATGTTGAAATTTGATATATGTTTAAGTAATTTTTTTTTTTGGAATTTTGAAATTGTGCTATATTATGGTTCCAATTTAGTTGTTTTAGTAGTATTGGCTTATTATTTTACATTGCATTCTATTTATTTTTAGTTAGAATTGATAGATTAATTTTGTCAAACATTTGCATAATGTTATGATATTATATTTGTAAATATTAAATTATTTTATCAAACATACATTCCATGATGTTTTTATTAAATAAACTAAATATTATTTTGTTCCTTCCAATAAATTCTCTAGGTCCACAATATATAGCATTTTTTGTACTTTTTTATTTTATTGTTGTTTTTCAAGTTGTTTGCTTTTTAATAAAATTGTATACGGTAAAATCGGAGGGTCCAATTTCCGGTCATTACGACGCTTCATGAGCACATTTCCATAGACTCGATATTATGGTGGAGATTTACACCCGAGGGGTCATCGACGACCAGCCTCGAGGCAGTGTAGATCGATAGTTATGGTGAAAAAGTGGGAGGATCCCAAGGCATGTGACTAAAGGTGACCTAGTCTATTTGGCTAGTTCAAGCCTGTACCGTGACATTAAATAGCTGTACTAACCATGTATCTTTGTAATAAATGCACTTGTACTATATTAGGATTCCCCCTCATATTTAAAGGGGACCCTTGTCATTTTACAAAGGATCTTATACTCAATATTAAAAATACAAGAACATTCTCTCTACTTTCTAACAAATTCTCTTGATTCCACTACTTACATGTATTGTGTCCTATTTATTGTTCTTCATTTTATTGCTTATTGGCCATAAAGATGTGATGACCCGAAGGGTCATCACCGTAGTTCTTCTTTGTCCTGCACTTTCGAGGCCTTGAAAACCTCGCTTTTAGTTGCCTCGATTGGTGTGCGCAGTTCGGGCGCGTAGCCGGAAAGTTTTTATGTTAGAATATGTGAATTATGTGAAACATTTGATGAATTTTGGTATTAATATGCATAATGTTGACTTCGGTCAACATTTTGGGTAAACGGACCCGGACCTGTGATTCGACGGTCCCGGAGGGTCCGTAGAAAAATATGGGACTTGGGCGTGTGCCCGGAATCAAATTCTGAGGTCCCAAGCCCGAGAAATGAATTTTTGAAAGAAATTATTTTTCTGAAATTTGATATGAAAATTTGAAATGAAAAAGGAGTTAGAAAATATAGGTATCGGGCTCGTATTTTGGTTCGGACGCCCGGTACAAGTCTTAAATATGTGTTAAGCACTATCTGTAAAGTTTGACTAAAAACGGATGTCATATGACGTGTTTCGGACTAAAAATGGAGAATTTGAGTTATGAAAGTTGAAGAAGGAAAATCATGTGTTTGAGGCTTGATCCTATGTATAGATGTTATTTTGGCGATTTGATTGCACGAGTAAGTCCGTAAGATGTTTTTAAGGTTATGTGCATGTTTGGTTTGGAGCCCCGAGGGCTCGAGTGAGTTTTGAACGGGATCCGGGAGGTCTTGGACTAAGAAAATGCAGGTTCAGGTGTTGCAGACACCACCGCGGCCGCGGTCATTTCCGCGCGGTCCGCGCTGGAGCCGCGCGGCCGCGATGCCTTTCTATGCGGTCCGCATGGCTGAGTCTGAGGGCTAGGGTTTCAGGTCAACCAGCGCGGCCGCACACCAAAACAGTGCGGTCCGCACTGGAAGGGTTCAGAGAAGCCCCATTGTTTTTTTTTCTCCCAATCGGCGCGGCCGCAACACATTTTTGTGCGGTCCGCGCCAGGTCCTCAGAAAGGTATACAAGTTCGGAAAATCTCAGTCATTTTTCACTTTTCAAAAACCCAAAACCTAAGAGGCGATTTTCCAAACAACTTTTCTTCTCCAAAACGATTGGTAAGTGATTTCTAACTTAATTTCTTTATTCCTTAACATCTTTTAACATAATTTCAACTTCAAATCAAAGATTTTCATGGGGAAAATTGGGTGTTTTGGGTAGAACCTAGGTTTTCTACAAATTGAGAAGTTGGACCTCAATTTGGGGTCCGATTTAAAAACAAATCATATATTTGGATTCATGGGGGAATGGGTAACCGGGTTTTGGTCCGAACCTCGAGTTTCGACCACGTGGGTCCGGGGGTATTTTTGACCTTTTTGGGAAAAACCTTGAAAAATCTATTTTCATGCATTGGGGATGATTCATTTAGTAATTATTAATGTGATTAAGTAACTTATGACTAGATTCGAGCGGATTGGTGGTGGAATCAAGAGGTAAAGCTATACTAGAAGCGTGAGTTGAGTTTGGAGCATTCGAGGTAAGTGTTTGTTCTAACTTTGGCTTGAGGGAATAGGATTAGGATGATATTTGCTACTTGCTAATGTGGAGTACGGTGTATAGGCATGGTGACGGTTATCTATGCACCGGAGTCTAGCATGACCGTGAGTCTTGATTGCTTTTAATTCGAATAATGTGACACAAGCTCCTTGTTTATTTGATAAGTTTCATATAATGTGAACGGTTGAGGAAGAATGATTTAAAAGGAGAATGTGTTGTGAATACTCCCTTGCCGGGATGTGTAGACTGATATATATATTCTCCCTTGTCGGGATATTTTGGGCTGTTAGCTGTACCCTTGCCGGGTTAAAGGTATTGAGTTGTTATTCTCCCCTGAAGGGGTCTACTATATGAAGTCAGATATTATGAACTATATTATGGGATCGTGTGGCACGCCGTCCACTTATATATGATATTATGGGATCGTGTGGCACGCCGTCCACTTATATATGATATTATGGGATCGTGTGGCACGCCGTCCACTTATATATGATATTATGGGATCGTGTGGCACGCCGTCCACTTATATATGATATTATGGGATCGTGTGGCACGCCGTCCACTTATATATGATATTATGGGATCGTGTGGCACGCCGTCCACTATATATATATATATATATCATGGAAACCGGAGTTTCTTCTATTTATTTTCGATATTTCTTTTTTATCTGTTACTCCCCGATAGCATGTCCCCTCCCAGTTTTACTTTGTATTATCTTGTTATTGTTTTCTTGCACTTGTTGTATATATATCTGTACAAGTTAATTGTGGTAGGTACTGTCTAGCCTCGTCACTACTTCGCCGGGGTTAGGCCAGGCACTTACCAGCACATGGGGTCGGTTGTGCTGATGCTACACTCTGTGCATTTTTGGTGCACAGATCAGGGAGCAGCTTACGGACCGCAGCAGTAGGACTTCTGGGAGCTATCTTCAGTTCAGGGACTCTCGAGGTAGCCTAGTTGGCGTTCGCTGGCCGAAGTCCCTTTCCATGTTTTTTTGTTTGTTTATCTTGTATCAGACAAACATGATGTATTTTCCCTTCAGACATTGATTGTAGTATTCTGTAGTAGTCCGTGAGCTAGTGACACCATACTCTGGGTAGCATTTTGGTTCAAACTTCCGCACTTTTGGTTTTCAGTTGCTTTAGATTTAAAGTCTTCCGCTTAGATTTTGTCTCGTTTATTATATTGTTTGAAATAAAGCACGAAAGGTGTTTTAAATATTTGGCTTGCCTAGCTTCGATAGTAGGCGCCATCACGACACTCGATGGTGGGAAATCCGGGTCGTGACAAGTTGGTATCAGAGCACTAGGTTACTTAGGTCTCACAACTCACGGACAAGTTCAGTAAAGTATGAGGGATCGGTATGGAGACGTTTGTATTTATCCCGCAGAGGCTACTGAGTTAGGAAAATATCACCTTGTTTATTCTTGTCGTGCGATTCTGTTTCTTAAGTATTGATTGTCTTTCCACTCTATTCTTTCGCAGATGGCGAGGACACGTGCTTCCTCTTCTACCGCGCAACAGCCTGAGCCCCCAGCAGCAGCCCCTATTAGGGGCAAAGGGCGAGGCCGAGGCCGTGCCAGAGGCCGAGGCCGGGGCAGAGCTCAGCCCCGAGCAGCATTTCCAGCGACGGAGCCTCAGGTAGATTTTGAGGAGGAGGTTCCGGCCCCAGATGTTCCAGTGGGCCCAGCTCAGGTCCCAGAGGGTTTCTAGCCACTCCAGTGCTTCAGGATGCTTTGGTCCGACTGGTAGGCTTTATGGAGGGCATTTCTAGAGCGGGTTTGCTTCCCGTAGCTCCAGCCACATCTCAGTCTGGGGGAGGAGTTCAGACTCCCGATATTCGTACTCCAGAGCCGGTAGCTCCTCAGGCTCAGGTTCCAGCAGTTTAGCCAGCCGTGGCAGTTCAGCCAGCTGCGTCAGCCCAGCCAGGTATTGCGGCTCAGTCCAGCGATGATGCGGCTATGTCCGCGGATGCTTTGTGGAGGCTTGATCTTTTCACCAAGCTCTTCAAAACTACATATAGTGGCACCCCCTCAGAGGATGCTCAGGATTTCATATTCAGCTGTCACGAGGTTCTACGGACTATAGGCATTGTAGAGACCAATGGGGTCGACTTCACCACTTTTCGCCTGGCAGGATCCGCCAAGACTTGGTGGAGGGATTTCTGTTTAGCCAGGCCAGCAGGGTCGCCATCATTGACCTGGGATCAATTTTCAGAGTTATTTCTGGGGAAGTTTCTTCCAGTTACTCAGCGAGATGCTCTTCGTAGGCAGTTTGAGCATCTTCAGTAGGGTCCTATGACGGTCACCCAGTATGAGACCTGGTTCATTGATCTTGCTCGTCATGCTATTGTGATACTCCCCACCGATAGAGAGAGGGTGTGGAGGTTTATTGATGGGTTAGCACAGCCGATCCGTGTTCAGATGGCCATGAGTGCCGGTAGTGAGATTTCATTTCAGGAGGCGGCAGATGGTGCCCGCCGGATAGAGATGGCACTTGCTCAGGGAGGTGGTCATGGGTCTGATAAGAGGCCCCGTCATTCTGGTAGATTCAGTGGTACCTCGTCTGGAGGTAGGGATTCTTATGGTAGAGGCCATCCTTCGAGGCCCTTTCAGTCAGCTCTCTAGGCTTCTCATGGTACACCTGGTGGTCGTGTTTCTCAGCCACAGTATTCTGACCAGCAGCTCTTCAAATCACCATCAACACCTATCAGTGCACCACCACTTCGTTTTTCTCAGCAGCCGAGGGCTTGTTATACTTGCGGCGATGTGAGTCACATTGCCAGATATTGCCCTCGAGCTTCCAGCAGCTCGCAGCTGCAGGGTTCTCACCCAATGATCCAGGCACCAGTTGCCCCACCTCCTGCGCAGCCGGCTAGAGGCAGGGGTAGAGGACATAGAGGTGGAGGTAGAGGTTTTAGAGGTGGAGCTTAGACCGCTAGAGGTAGGGGTCAGCCAGCAGCAGATCGTCCCAGCGATATGATTCAGGGAGGTGGGTCCCAGCCCCATTGTTATGCTTTGCCAGCCAGGCCAGAGGCTGCGTCATCAGATGCTCTGATTACAGGTACCATTCTGGTTGGTGATAGGGATGCTTCTGTGCTATTTGATCCCGGATCTACGTATTCATATCTGTCGTCCTATTTTGCACCCTATTCGATTATGCCTAGTGACTCGTTGAGTATTCCTATTTATGTGTCAACACCGGTGGGTGATTCTATTGTGGTCGACCAAGTTCATCGTTCTTGTATAGTAGTGTTTGGGGGTCTTGAGACCCGTGTTGATTTGTTGCTTTTGGACATGGTCGACTTCGATGTTATATTGGGGATGGATTGGTTATCCCCGTACCATGCTATCTTGGATTGCCATGCCATGACCATAACCTTAGCCTTACCGGATTTACCCCGTTTAGAGTGGAGGGGGATTTCTGGTCATTGTACCCGCAGTGTTATCTCGTATGTGAAAGCTCGGCGTATGGTCGAGAAGGGATGTTTGGCCTACTTGGCGTATGTTCGCGATTCTAGCGCGGAGGCCCCTTCTATTTATTCTGTGCCTGTTGTTCGGGAGTTTCCTGATGTTTTCCTTTCAGACTTGCCGGGTATGCCGCCCGATAGGGATATCGACTTTTGTATTTATTTGGCCCCGAGCACTTAGCCCATTTCTATCCCGCCAAATCGTATGGCCCTACCGGAGTTGAAAGAGTTGAAGGAACAGCTGTAGGATTTTCTTGAGAAAGGTTTTATTAGACCTAGTGTTTCGCCTTGGGGTGCGCCGGTGTTGTTTGTTAAGAAAAAGGATGGTTCGATGAGAATGTGCATCGATTACCGGCAATTGAACAAGGTTACAATTAAGAATAAGTATCCACTACTGAGGATCGACGATTTATTCGACCAACTTCAGGGTGCGAGGGTGTTTTCAAAGATAGATTTGAGATCTGGCTACCACCAGCTGAGGATTAGGGCGTCTGATGTCCCTAAGACAGCATTTCGCACTCGGTATGGGCACTATGAGTTTTTGGTCATGTCATTTGGATTGACTAATGCCCCAGCAGCGTTCATGGAGTTGATGAACCGAGTGTTCAGACCTTATTTGGACTTGTTCGTGATAGTCTTCATTGACGATATTCTTATATACTCCCGCAGTCAGGAGGAGCATGAGCAGCACCTCAGAGTGGTCCTTCAGACCCTAAAGGATAGTCAGTTGTATGCTAAGTTCTCAAAGTGCGAGTTTTGGTTGAGTTCGGTCGCATTCCTGGGTCATGTCGTATCAGCAGCAGGTATTCAGGTAGACCCGAAGAAGATAGAGGCAGTCAAGAACTGGCCTCGACCAGCTTCAGCTACGGATATTCGGAGTTTCCTGGGGTTAGCAGGTTACTACTGTCGGTTCGTGGAGGGGTTTTCATCCATTGCAGCCCCTATGACCAGATTGACCCAGAAGGGTGCCCAGTTCAGGTGGTCGGACGAGTGTGAGGCGAGCTTCCAGAAGCTCAAGACGGCTCTGACTACGGCACCGGTATTGGTTCTGCCCACAGGTTTAGGGCCATATACGGTCTATTGTGATGCGTCTCGTATTGTGCTTGGCGCAGTGTTGATGCAGGAAGGCAAAGTCATTGCTTATGCTTTGAGGCAGTTGAAGATCCACGATAAGAATTATCCGGTTCATGATCTCGAGTTGGCAGCCATTGTTCATGCCTTGAAGATCTGGAGGCATTACTTATATGGCGTGACGTGTGAGGTTTACACTGATCACAAGAGTCTTCAGTATCTGTTCAAGCAGAAAGAGTTGAATTTGAGGCAGAGGAGGTGGTTAGAGTTGCTAAAGGATTATGATGTTACTATCTTATACCACCCGGGGAAGGCCAATGTGGTGGCCGATGCATTGAGCAGGAAGTCCGCCAGCATGGGTAGTCTTGCTTATATTCCAGTCAGCCAGAGATCGCTTGCTTTGGATGTTCAGGCCTTGGCCAATCGTCTTGTGAGGTTGGATATTTCTGAGCCTAGCAGAGTGTTAGCTTGCACGGTTGCTCGTTCCTCACTATTAGAGCGTATCCGCGAGCGGCAGTTTGAGGATCCCCATTTGTGTGTCTTGAGAGACACGGTGCAGCGTGGAGGTGCCAAGAAAGTAACCTTAGATGATGATGGTGTATTGAGATTGCAGGGGCGAGTTTGTATGCCCAATGTTGATGGGATTTGAGAGTTGATCTTAGCGGAGGCCCACAGTTCTTGGTATTCTATTCACCCGGGCGCCGCGAAGATGTATCAGGATCTGAGGCAGCACTATTGGTGGCGTAAGATGAAGAAAGACATCGTTGCGCACGTGGCTCGGTGTTTGAATTGTTAGCAGGTTAAGTATGAGCATCAAAGACCCGGTGGTCTATTTCAGAGGATTGCACTTCCCGAGTGGAAGTGGGAGAGGATTACGATGGATTTAGTTACTGGACTCCCGATGACTCGGAAAAAGTTTGATGTAGTTTGGGTCATTGTTGATAGGCTGACCAAGTCAGCGCATTTTGTTCCTATTGCAGCCACCTATTCGTCCGAAAGGTTAGCCGAGATTTATATCAGGGAGATTGTTCGCCTTCATGGGGTGCCACTATCTATCATTTCGGATCGGGGTACACAGTTTACCTCGCATTTCTGGAGAGTGGTTCAGCGAGAGTTGGGCACCCAGGTTGAGTTGAGTACAACATTTCATCCCCAGACGGACGGTCAGTCCGAGAGGACTATTCAGATTCTTGAGGACATGCTCCGAGCCTGTGTCATTGATTTTGGAGGCTCGTGGGACCAGTTTTTGCCTTTAGAAGAGTTCGTCTACAACAACAGCTACCAGTCCAACATTCAGATGGCTCCGTTTGAGGTGTTGTATGGTAGGCGATATCGGTCTCCAGTTGGATTGTTTAAGCCGGGAGAGGCTCGATTATTGGGTAAGGATCTAGTTCAGGAGGCCTTGGACAAGGTCAGGATTATTCAGGATAGACTTCGTACAGCTCAGTCCAGACAGAAGAGTTATGCAGACCGCAAGGTCAGAGATGTTGCTTTCATGGCCGGTGAGCGGGTATTGCTCTATGTATCGCCTATGAAGGGCGTGATGAGATTTGGGAAGAAGGGCAAGCTCAACCCTAGGTTCATCGGTCCATTTGAGATTCTTGATCGTGTGGGAGAGGTGGCTTATAGACTTGCCTTGCCACCTCGCTTGTCAGCCGTACATCCCGTGTTTTATGTATCTATGCTCCGAAAGTATCGCGGAGATCCATCGCACGTGTTGGATTTCAGCACTGTCCAATTGGACAAGGATCTGTCATATGAGGAGGAGCCGGTGGCTATTCTTGACCGGCAGGTTCGACAGTTGAGGTCGAAGAGTTTTCTTCGGTGCGTGTTCAGTGGAGAGGTCAGCCTCCTGAGGCATCGACCTGGGAGTCCGAGTCCGATATGCGGAGCCGTTATCCTCATTTATTTCCTGACTCAGGTACTTCTTTCTTTTGTCCGTTCGAGGACGAACGATTGTTTTAGAGGTGGAGATATGACGACCCGAAGGGTCATCACCGTAGTTCTTCCTTGTCCCGCGCTTTCGAGGCCTTGAAAACCTCGCTTTTAGTTTCCTCGATTGGCATGCACAGTTCGGGCGCGTAGCCGGAAACTTTTTATGTTAGAATATATGAATTATGTGAAACATTTGATGAGTTTTTGTATTAATATGCATAATGTTGACTTCGGTCAACATTTTGGGTAAACGAACCCAGACCTGTGATTCGATAGCCCCGGAGGGTCCGTAGAAATATATGGGACTTGTGCGTGTGCCCGGAATCAAATTCTGAGGTCCCAAGTCCGAGAACTGAATTTTTGAAAGAAATTGTTTTTCTGAAATTTGATATGAAAATTTGAAATGAAAAAGGGGTTAGAAAATATAGGTATCGGACTCGTATTTTGGTTCCGACGCCCGGTACAAGTCTTAAATATGTGTTAAGCAATATCTGTAAAGTTTGGCTAAAAGCGGACGTCATATGATGTGTTTCGGACTAAAAATGGAGAATTTGAGTTATGAAAGTTGAAGAAGGAAAATCATGTGTTTGAGGCTTGATCCTATGTATATGATGTTATTTTGGCGATTTGATCGCACGAGTAAGTCTGTATGATGTTTTTAAGGTTGTGTGCATGTTTGGTTTGGAGCCCCGAGGGCTCGGGTGAGTTTTGAACGGGACCCGGGAGGTCTTGGACTAAGAAAATGCAGGTTCAGGTGTTGCAGACACCAGCGCGTCCGCGGTCATTTCCGCGCGGTCCGCGCTGGAGCCGCGCGGCCGCGATGCCTTTCTGTGCGGTCCACGTGGCTGAGTCTAGGGGCTAGGGTTTCAGGTCAACCAGCGCGGCCGCGCACCAAAACAGTGCGGTCCGCGCTGGAAGGGTTCAGAGAAGCCCCAATTTTTTTTATTTTTTTTTCTCCCACTCTGCGCGGCCGTAACACATTTTTTGTGCGGTCCGCGCCAGGTCCTCAGAAAAGTATACGAGTTCGGAAAATCTCAGTCATTTTTCACTTTTCAAAAACCCAAAACCTAAGAGGCGATTTCCCAAACAACTTTTTTCCTCCAAAACGATTGGTAAGTGATTTCTAACTTAATTTCTTTATTCCTTAACATCTTTTAACATAATTTCAACTTCAAATCAAAGATTTTTATGGGGAAAATTGGGTGTTTTGGGTAGAACCTAGGTTTTCTACAAATTGCGAAGTTGTACCTCAATTTGGGGTCCGATTTAAAAACAAATCATATATTGGGATTCATGGGGGAATGGGTAACCGGGTTTTGGTCCGAACCTCGAGTTTCAAACACGTGGGTCCGGGGGTATTTTTGACCTTTTTGGGAAAAACCTTGAAAAAAAGTCTATTTTCATGCATTGGGGATGATTCATTTAGTAATTATTAATGTGATTAAGTAACTTATGACTAGATTCAAGCGGATTGGTGGTGGAATCAAGAGGTAAACCTATACTAGAAGCATGAGTTGAGTTTGGAGCATTCGAGGTAAGTGTTTGTTCTAACTTTGGCTTGAGGGAATAGGATTAGGATGATATTTGCTACTTGCTAATGTGGAGTACGGTGTATAGGCATGGTGACGGTTATCTATGCACCGGAGTCTAGCATGACCGTGAGTCTTGATTGCTTTTAATTCGAATAATGTGACACAAGCTCCTTGTTTATTTGATAAGTTTCATATAATGTGAACGGTTGAGGAAGAATGATTTAAAAGGAAAATGTGTTGTGAATACTCCCTTGCCGGGATGTGTAGACTGATATATATATTCTCCCTTGTCGGGATATTTTGGGTTGTTAGCTGTACCCTTGCCGGGTTAAAGGTATTGAGTTGTTATTCTCCCCTGAAGGGGTCTACTATATGAAGTCAGATATTACGATCTATATTATGGGATCGTGTGGCACGCCGTCCACTTATATATGATATTATGGGATCGTGTGGCACGCCGTCCACTTATATATGATATTATGGGATCGTGTGGCACGCCGTCCACTTATATATGATATTATGGGATCGTGTGGCACGCCGTCCACTTATATATTATATTATGGGATCGTGTGGCACACCGTCCACTTATATATGATATTATGGGATCGTGTGGCACGCCGTCCACTTATATATGATATTATGGGATCGTGTGGCACGCCGTCCACTATATATATATATATCATGGAAACTGGAGTTTCTTCTATTTATTTCCGATATTTCATTTTTATCTGTTACTCCCCGATAGCATGTCCCCTCCCTGTTTTACTTTGTATTATCTTGTTATTGTTTTCTTGCACTTGTTGTATATATATCTGTACAGGTTAATTGTGGTAGGTACTGTCTAGCCTCGTCACTACTTCGTCGGGGTTAGGCCAGACACTTACCAGCATATGGGGTCAGTTGTGCTGATGCTACACTCTGTGCATTTTTGGTGCACAGATCAGGGAGCAGCTTACGGACCGCAGCAGTAGGACTTCTGGGAGCTATCTTCAGTCCAGGGACGCTTGAGGTAGCCTAGCTGGCGTTCGTAGGCCGAAGTCCCTTTCCATGTTTTTTTGTTTGTTTATCTTTTATCAGACAAACATGATGTATTTTCCCTTCAGACATTGATTGTAGTATTCTATAGTAGTCCGTGAGCTAGTGACACCAAACTCTGGGTAGCATTTTTGTTCAAACTTCCGCACTTTTGGTTTTCAGTTGCTTTAGATTTAAAGTCTTCCGCTTAGATTTTGTCTTGTTTATTATATTGTTTGAAAGAAAGCAGGAAAGGTGTTTTAAATATTTGGCTTGCCTAGCTCTAATAGTAGGTGCCATCACGACACCCGATGGTGGGAAATCCGGGTCGTGACAAAAGAGCTGCCATTGAATTCATCATTACTGTTAACCCTTCATCGACAACCTTTAGCGAGGCATCCGACTCGACCTCGAGGCCCCGTGTGCGTCAGCTCGAGGCCCTGATTTCTGATCATTCAGTTTGGTTATTACATTATTTACAAGCTTCTACCTTATTTTCCAGTCTTTCACTTAGCATCAATTGCCTAACAATATGTCACGACCCTAAACCCGGACCCGATCGTAATGGCGCCTCTCGTGAAGACAAGGCCAGCCGACACTTCCAATTTTTCAATTATTAACAATTAAGCATTTAGGAACAGTCTAAGCATGAATAATTAAACCAAAGTTTAAGCAAATGATAGCATAATATGCGGATACAGGCCAAACACAGCCTGATATCGGGGTGTCACTAGTCACGAGCATCTATAAAACCTAATACAAGTCTGAAAAGTCTACAAGCTATTACAAATGTCTGATAAGAGATAGAAATGATAAAGAGGGAGATACACGGGACTGCAGACATCAACAACTACCTCGTGGACTCCGATATCTACCGGGAGCTCTCAACTCACACTGGCAGGATCCGCAACACCTAAATCTGCACATGGGGTGTAGGGAGTAAAGTGAGTACTCCAACTTAGTGAGTAACAAATGTAAATAAAGACTGAAAGCAAGAAATCACGTAAAGCACAAAGCATTCTATAATGAAGCAGTAAAACCATTTAAAAATCAGTGAATCGTTGAAAGATAGGCAAAAATTCTTTTTATCAAATGTACTTTCATAAAAAGCCTTTTTCAACAATTAAGCAGGTAATGGACAGTCAATTAAGAAAATAAACACATAAAGGTTCTCCCCTCAGGCACAGTATCCACAATTCCGCCCCTCGGGCAACATCTCAGAACAATACTAGCCCACCGGGCTCAATCTCACATCACAATGGGTACCTGCACTCACTAGGGGTGTACAGACTCTTGGAGGGGCCCCTTACGTCCCAAGCGCAATATCAAGCCACCTCGAGGCATCATCACTAGGCCCTCGACCACATATCAATATGTCATGACCCCAAATACCCGGTCGTGATGGCGCCTATTATATTACTAGGCAAGCCAACCCAACCATCAATCACATCGAATCTCTTTTATAAAACCATCTTTCCAACATAGGTTTAGATACCAGTTTTCATAAGATGTTTTTAAAACAGCTAAAATGATGTGGAAACCAATAAAATATAAGATAACACAACCCCAAATATCTGGTGTCACGAGTCTAGAGCCTCTACTACATAACTAACTTTCTGATACAACAAGAGTCTAGCAAAATATGGAAAAATAAGAAGATAAGAAGGTGATAACAGGGTTGCGGACGCCAGGCAGCTACCTTGAAATCTTCGGCAACCATTGAATCAGCTGAGGACCCTTACTCTGCCACTCGGGCACCAGGATCTGCACACAAGGTGGAGGGAGTAACGTGAGTACGCCAACTCAATAAGTAACTAAAGTAAATAAGGTCTAAAAGCAGTGACGAGTAGTTAAAAATCATATAACTGAATAAACAATAGGATAACAAATCCAATTCAAAATTTAAAACCAGTTTCGTTGTAAAATTATCAACTTCAGTTTAAAAACTTGAAATCATATACTTAGCAATTTTTCCAACGGAGGCTATTTTTAAACAAAGAGTGAAATTAGTGAAAATATCAAAATTGGGCCCCTCGGGCAAGGTATCACTCAGAATATGGCCTCTTGAGCAGCCTCTCAATCACTCGTGACTCAACTCTCGTCACTCGATACCCACTCTTAGCACTCAGGCTCATTAATATCTCATAGTAATAGAAATCATAGTAACCGTTGTGACATGCAGCTCGATCCGTAATTTATAGTCGACTACGCTCACTGGGGGTGTACAGATACCGGAAGGGCTCCTACAGCCCAAGCGTCATATCGCTGCTGCGCGCAGCCTGATTCAATATACATATCGCTGCGGCGTGCAGTCCGATCCATAATGTATATATACATATAATATCCTCACTATTAGGTTCTCAACCTCTCTCAGCCATTAACCTCACAGCCTCTCGGCACAATTATAGAAATTAGGGAACTCAGCCCAAACAGTCCTCACAATTTGAAGTGGAGTGATAAAACCAGTTTTAAACATTTAAACAGGTAAAAAACATGACTAAGGATAAGCTTTCAACAAGTAAAGTGAGGAAAAATAGTAAAAATGCCCCTAAGGGTCTCAACAGGTCGGCACTAGGCTCAAAGCACGGATACAACCCATAATATAGTATAAATAGCTAAAGCATGGAATATCATGAGGTTCCAAATCAATTACGCGGCTTAATAGTCGCTACAGGACGGACCAAGTCACAATCCCTACTAGTGCACGCCCACACGCTCGTCACCTAGCATGTGCGTCACCGCATTTATCAAAACAAGTCAAATACTGGGGTTTGTAGCCTCAGTTCCAGATTTACAATGATTACTTACCTCAAACCGTTGAAAATACTACTCCGCGACGCCTTTGCCCCTCGAATCGGCCTCCACTCGCATCGAATCTAACAAAAATCAGAATGAGGATGTCAAAATATGCCAAGGGAATGAAGCCCAAGCGAAAAAAACAATAAATGGCAAAAATATCGAAATTACCAAAACCCGACCCCCGGGCCCATATCTCGGAATTCAATAATTTTTACATCAACGGAATCCTTATCCTCCTACGAGTATATATATATCAAGAACACTGAAATCGGAGTCCAAATGGCCCCTCAAATCCCCATTTAAAGGCCTCTAAAACTCAAGCCCTAATCCCTAATTTTTTTTCGTTATCTCTACTAAAACCATGATTAAACAATGGAAACATGACCTTAAACCCAAATAAATAAGATTAGGGAACTTACCCAACTGATATCATTTGATTCCCCTTGAAATCCTAGCCTTATCCTCTTTCTCGTCTTCAGAAAATGATGAACTTAGCAATATTTCGCGAATAAGACAATATATACCTTCTGGCCAGGGGTTTTCGCATCTGCGATCCTTTAACCACTTCTGCGGTACGGCATATGCGGCCAAACCACCGCTTCTGTGGTCCATCACTTAAAATCCCACTGCCGCTTCTCCGCTCAACCTTCCGCACCTGCGACTCCGCAAGTGCGGTCCCACACCGCATCTACGGTTCCTGGCAAATCCTCAATAATCTGCTTCTGCAGCTCCTCTCCCGCACGTGCGGTGCCGCACGTGCGCTCCCCAATCCGCAGGTGCGAAAATATCAGAAGCAGCAAATTCTGCAGCTGCAACAAAAATCTAACTTCTCCGTTAACCATCCGAAATCACCCCGAGGCCCCCGGGACCTCAACCAAAAGCACAAACATATCCTAATACCTTATCCAAACTTGTTCCGATCATCAAATCACTTCAAACAACATCAAATCACCCAAAACACATCGGATTCAAGCCAAACTTTCCAAAATCTTCCAAATTCCGCTTTTGATCAAAAACCCAACCAAAGTACATCTGAATGACCTGAAAATTTGTACTCACATCCCAAATGACCCAACAAAAGTAGTGCAACTCTCGGAATTCCATTCCGACCCCTATATCATAATCTCGCCTGCCAACCGGAAATCGCCAAAATCTCAAATTCGCCAATTCAAGCGTAAACCTACTCCGAACCTCCAAAACCCATTCCTATCACACTCCTAAGTCCCAAATCACCTGTTGAAGCTAACTGAACCATTGGAACTCACATCCGAGTGCTCTAACATATAAGTCAACATCCAATTGACTTTTCCAACTTAACCTTTCTTAAAAGAGACTAAGTGTCTCAAACCTTACCAAATCCTTTCCGAACCCTAACCAATCAACCCAATCAAATATAAAACCATAATACGAAGCAATTAGAAGCAGAAATGGGGGATATGGAGCGATAACTCATGAGACGACTGGCTGAGTCGTCACATCCTCCCCACTTGAACAAACGTTCGTCCTCAAACGAGTCAAGAAACATACCTGAAGCCTCAAATAGGTGAGGATATCTGCTCCGCATCTACCGCTCGGTCTCCCAGGTAGCCTCATCCACGGGATGACTTCTCCACTGCACTTTCACTGAAGCTATAATCTTTGACCTCAACTTTAGAACCTGACGACCCAAAATAGCTACTGGCTCCACATCATAAGTCAAATCGTCATCCAACTGAACCGTGTTGAAATCCAAAATATGAGACAGATCCCCAATGTATTTCCAAAGCATGGAAACATGAAATACCGGATGCACACTGGACAAGCTGGGTGGCAAAGCAAGCTCATAAGCCACCTCCCCAATCCTCCGAAGCACCTCAAATGGTCCAATGAACCGTAGACTCAATTTCCCTTTATTCCCGAATCTCATAACAACCTTCATGGGCGAAACTTTCAGCAGAACCTTTTCACCAACCTTGTAGGATGCATCCCAAACCTTCCTGTCAACATAACTTTTTTTCCTCGACTGCGCTATACGAAGCCTCTCCTGAATCACCTTCACCTTTTCTAAAGCATCCTGTACCAAGTATGTCCCCAATAGTCTAGCATCATCGGGCTCAAACCAACCAATTGGAGATCTACACTGCCTCCCATACAAAGCCTCATACGGAACCATCTGAATACTCGACTAGTAGCTGTTGTTATAAGCAAACTCTGCAAGCGATAGAAACTGATCACATGACCCTCCGAAATCAATGACACAAGCACGCAACATGTCCTCCAATATCTGAATCGTGCGCTCGGACTGCCCGTCCGTCTGAGGGTGAAAGGCTGTGCTCAAGTCAACCTGAGTACCCAACTCTCGCTGCACAGACCTCCAAAACAGCGAGGTAAACTGAGTGCCCCTATCTGAAATGATGGAAACTAGGATACCATGCAAACGGACAATCTCTCAGATATAGATCCCTGCCAACCGCTCTGAAAAATAGGTAGTACACATCGGAATAAAGTGCACGGACTTGGTCAGCCGATCCATAGTCACCCAAATAGCATCGAACTTCTTCAAAGTCCGTGGAAGTCCAACTACAAAGTCCATAGTGATCCTCTCCCACTTCCACTCAGGAATAACCATCTGCTGAAGCAAACCACCCGGTCTCTGATGCTCATATTTCACTTGCTGACAATTGAGACACCGAGCTACAAATCCCATAATATCTCTCTTCATTCTTCTCCACCAATAGTGCTGC
Source organism: Nicotiana sylvestris (assembly GCF_000393655.2). Classification (NCBI taxonomy): domain Eukaryota; kingdom Viridiplantae; phylum Streptophyta; class Magnoliopsida; order Solanales; family Solanaceae; genus Nicotiana; species Nicotiana sylvestris. Next base: position 68,574,452 of record NC_091061.1, on the reverse strand, counting down.
CTCAAATCCTGATACATCTTCGCGACACCTAGATGAATGGAATACCGTGAGCTATGAGCCTCCTATAGAATCATCTCCCTAAGCCCATCCACATTGGGCACACAAATCTGGCCCTGCATCCTCATCACCCCATCATCACCAATGGTCACATCTCTAGCATCATCATGCTGAACTCTGTCCTTAAGGAAAAGCAAGTGTGGATCATAATACTGGCGCTCTCTGATGCAATCATATAAGGAAGACCGAGAAACCACACAAGCCAATACCGGACTGGGATCCGAAAAATCCAACCTCACGAACTGATTGGCCAAAGCCTTAACATCAACTGCTAGAAGTCTCTCCCCAACTAGAATATATGCCAACCTCCCCATAGTCACTGCCTTTTGGCTCAATGCATCGGCCACTACATTGGCCTTTCCTGGATGGTACAATATAGTGATATCATAATCCTTAAGCAACTCCAACCATCTCCGCTGCCTCAAATTAAGATCCTTTTTCTTGAAAAAATGCTGAAGACTGCGATGATCAGTGAACACCTCACAAGATACGCCATACAAGTAATGCCTCCAAATTTTCAATGCGTGAAATATGGCAGCCAACTCCAAATCTTGAACGAGGTAGTTCTTCTCATAGGGCTTCAACTGACGATAAACATAAGCAATAACTCTACCCTCCAGCATCAACACACAACCAATCCCAACTCTCGAAGCATCACAATACACGGTATATGAACTTGAAGATGATGGCAAAACTAGAACATGAGCTGTGGTCAAAGCTGTCTTGAGCTTCAATGAGCTCTCCTCACACTCATCCGACCACACAAATAAAGCACCCTTTTGAGTCAACTTGGTCAAGGGCGATGCGATAGATGAGAATCCCAGAACAAACCAGTAATAATAGCCTGCCAAACTAAGAAAACTGCGAATCTCTGTAGCTGAGGATGGTTTGGGCCAACTCTGAACCACCTCTAACTTCTTCGGATCAACCTAAATACCCTTGTTGGACACCATGTGCCCCAAGAAAGCTACTAAACTGAGCCAAAACTCACACTTGGAGAATTTTGCATAAAGCTTCTCCTCCCTCGATCATTGCAACACAACTCTCAAATGTTCCACATGTTCCTCCTGACTACGTGAATATACCAGAATATCATCAATGAAGACTATGAGAAACGAATCAAGATAAGGCCGGAACACGCTGTTCATTAAATGCATGAACGCTGCTGGGGCATTGGTCGGCCCAAAAGACATCACCAAGAACTCATAATGATAGTATCGGCTCCTGAAAGTTGTCTTAAGAATATCCGAGTCCCTGATCTTCAATTGGTGATAACCTGAACGGAAATCAATCTTGGAGAACACTCTCGCTCCCTAAAGCTGGTCGAATAAATCGTCGATGCGAGGAAAAGGATACTTGTTCTTAATTATTACCTTGTTCAATTGCCTATAATCAATGAATATTCTCATAGTGCCATCCTTCATCTCCACGAATAGAACAAGCACACCCCAAGGTGACACACTAGGCCGAATGAACCCTTTATCAAGGAGTTACTCTAGTTGTTCTTTTAATTCCTTCAACTCTGCTGGTGCCATACGACACGACGGAATAGAAATTGGCTGAGTGCCCAGAACCAGGTCAATACCAAAATCAATGTTCCTGTCTGGTGGCATGCCCGGCAGATCTGCAGGAAACACATCAGGAAAATCCCTCACAACTGGAACAGAATCAATACTGGGAGTCTCAACACCGACATACCTCACGAAGACTAGATACGAAAGACATCCCTTCCCAACCATACGTTGAGCCTTCAAGAATGATATCACTCTACTGGGAACATAGTCAGTCAAGCCTCGACACTCAATCCGTGGCACACCCGGTATAGCCAATATGACCATCTTGGCATGACAGTCCAGAATAGCACGACACGGAGATAACCAGTCCATGCCCAAAATGATATCGTAATCCACCATACACAGTAATAATAGATCCATTGGGGTCTTCAGACCTCCAATAGTCACCACACATGATCGGTACACACGGTCTAAGACAACAGTATCGCCCACTAGGGTAGATACATGAATAGGTGAAAGAAGAGACACACAGGGCGTATCCAGATAACGGGCAAAGTATGATGACACATAAGAAAAGGTGGAACTGGGATCAAATAATATAGAGACATCTCTGTGGCACACTGAAACAATACCTGAAATCATGACATCTAAAGCAGCAACATCTGATCTACCCGGAAGAGCATAGAAATAGGCCTGACTACTACCTGATCGACCTCCCCCTCTAGGGCAACCCTTGGCTGACTGACCTCCACCCCTAGCTGGCTGGGCGGGTGGTGAAGTAACTGGAGTAGAAGTTGAGGGTTGATCCCTCTTCTGAGACTGACCATCACGAAGACGAGGACAATGCCTCCTCATATGCACAAACTCTCTACACTCATAACAACTCCCCGGTGCTGGAGATCGGGACTGAAGAGAACCCTTGGCACCAGAATGACCAGTAGAAGGGCCTGGCATGGAAGAACCTTGCACTGATGGAGCACGGGATGAACTTTGGGCTGGGAGGGCACTGAGTTATGAGTGTCCCTAATGAGAACTGTGGGAACCATGACCCGATGATGCCCCATGATACCCTGGGCAAGTTGAATGAGCCTATCTAAAGGGACGGCCTCTACCCTGCTGGAACTGACCCCTCAAAGGAGCACCACTAAAGCTACCAGATCCCCGAGGCCTATTGGCCTCCCTCTCCTCTCTCTCCTAGCAGCGAACCGACTCAATCTCACGGGCGATGTCAACAACCTCCTCGAAAGTAGCACCTATCACCCTCTCCCTAGTCATGAGAATCTGAAGCTGAATGTGAGACCATCAACAAACCTCATAATCCTTTCTCGATCTGTGGGAACCAACCAAATCGCATGACGGGCTAACTCGGAGACCTGCATCTTATACTGTGTCACAGTCATCTCTCCTTGACGCAACTACTCAAACTGCCTGCGAAGCTCCTCTCAGCGAGACTGTGGCACATACTTCTCCAGAAAGAGAACAGAAAACTACTGCCAAGTAAGGGGCGCTGCACCAAAAGGCTTACGCCTCGCATACGCCTCCCACCAAGTGAAGGCAGCCGCGGAAAACTGAAAGGTGGTAAAAGCTGATCCCCGGTGAACGAAGCATCCTCTGGAATTTATCCAAGAAACCCTAGTCATCCTCGCCCTCTGCACCGCTGAAGGTCGGAGGCTGGAGTCTACCAAACCTCTCAAGTCGACACTGCTCGTCGTCCGGCATAACTGGTACTACAAACTCCTGAGCTGGTGCAACCGGCTGGGCTGGAGGTGCCCCCGATGTCTGGAGTCGCTGCACAACCTGCTCAGGTGTGCGAGCAATGGGAGTCTGGGTGCCTCCCCTGGCCTGATAAGTAGCTGCGGCCGTAGTAACTGAAACCGCATGAGCCAAACCGGTACACACTGATAAGATTTGAGCTAAAGCCTCCTGAAGGCTTGGAATCACAATGAGCACAGCTGGTGCCTGAGCTAGTGCTTTTGTAGCGTCCACAACTGGGATCAGATCCTGAACTGGAGCAACTGGTGGATCCGTAGGTGCTGCCCTAGCTGCTCTGCCCCCACCACGGCCTCAACCTCTGGTGGCCCCAACTGGTGGAACCGGTGGTTGTCCACCATGCTTGGTAGCGCGTGTCTTCACTGTCTGTGAGAGAATGGAATAACAGAAGTTTAGTATTCAGATAAATAAGTTTGCACGACAAGAATTTTAAGAATATGAAGATTTTCCTAAAGGTTCTGTAGCCTCTCGAGGATAAATACAGGCATCTCCGTACTGATCCGCGAGACTCTATGAAACCAGCTTATGACTCGCGAGACCTATGTAACCTAGGCTCTAATACCAACTTGTCACGACCCCAAGTACCTGGTCGTGATGTCGCTTATCACATTACTAGCCAACCCAACCCAACCATCAATCACATCGAATCTCTTTTATAAAACCATCTTTCCAACAAAGGTTTAGATGCCAGTTTTCATAAGAAGTGTTTAAAACAGCTAAAATGATGCGGAAACCAATAAAACATAAGACAATACAGCCCCAAATATCTAGTGTCACGAGTCTAGAGCCTCTACTACATAACTGACTGTCTGATACAACAAAAGTCTAGCAAAATGGAGAAAAAGAACAAGATAAGAAGGAGATAACAGCGCTGCGGATGCCATGCAGCTACCTTGAAATCTCCGGCAACCTCTGAATCAATTGAGGACCCTCAATCTGCCACTCGGGCACCTAGATCTGCATATAAGATGTAGGGAGTAACGTGAGTACACTAACTTAGTAAGTAACTAAAGTAAATAAGGTCTGAAAGCAGTGACGAGCAGTTAAAAATCATATAAATGAATAAACAACAGGATAACAAATCCAATTCACAGTTTAAAACCAGTTTCGTCATAAAATTATCAACTTCAGTTTAAAAACTTGAAATCATATACTTAGCAATTTTTCCAATAAAGGTTATTTTTAAAAGAAGAGTGAAATCATAGAAAATATCATAACTAGGCCCCTCGGGCAAGGTATCACTCATAATATGGCCTCTCGGGTAGCCTCCCAGTCACTCGTGACTCAACTCTCGTCACTCGATACCCACTCTCATCACTCAGGCTCATTAATATCTCATAGTAATAGAAATCATAGTAATCGCTCCGCCGCAGCCCGATCCATAATTTATAGTCGACTACGCTCGGGTGTTCAGACTCTGGAGGGGCTCCTACAACCCAAGCTTCATATCGTTGCGGCGCGCAGCCCGATCCAATATACATATCGCTGCGGCGTACAGCCCGATCCAATATACATATCGTTGCGGCGTGCAGCCCGATCCATAATGCATAAATACATATAATATACTCACTATTAGGTTCTCAACCTTTCTCAGCCATTGACCTCACAGCCTCTTGGCACAACAATAGAAATTAGGGAACTCAGCCCAAATAGTCCTCACAATTAGAAGTGGAGTGATAAAACCAGTTATAAACATTTAAATAGGTAAAAAAAACATGATTGAGTATAAGCTTTCAACAAGTAAAGTGAGGAAAAATAATAAAAATGCCCCTAAGGGTTTCAACAGGTTGGCACAAGGCCCCAAGCATGACATACAACCCATAATATAGTATAAATAGCTAAAGCACGGAATATCATGGGGTTCTAAATCAATTACGCGTCTTAATAATCGCCACGGGACAGTGAAAATACTACTTCACAATGCCTTTGCCCCTCGAATCGGCCTCCACTCACGTCGAATCTAACCAAATCAGAACGAGGACGTCAAAATATGCCAAGAGAACGAAGCCCAAGCAAAAACAATCAATAAATGGCACAAATCCCTAAATTACCAAAACCCGACCCCCGGGACCACATCTCGGAATTCGATATTTTTTACATTAACGGAATCCTTATCCTCCGAAGAGTCTATACATATCAAGAACACTAAAATCGGAGTCTAAACGACCCCCCAAATCCCCATTTAAAAGTGTCTTAAACTCAAGCCCTAATCCCCAATTTTTCTTCCTTAATCTACACAAAAACCATGATTAAACAATGGAAAAATGACCTTAAACCCAAATAAATAAGCTTAGGGAACTTACCCAACTGATATCCTTTGATTCCCCTTGAAATCTTATGCCTTAGCCTCTTTTCCGTCTTCAAAAATGATGAACTTAGCAAAATTTTGCGAAGACAATATATACCTTCTGGCTAGGGGTTTTTGCATCTGCGATCCTTTAACCGCTTCTGCGGTACCACATATGCGGCCAAACCGCCGCTTCTGCGGTCATTCACTTAAAAGCCCACTGCCGCTTCTGCACTCAGCCTTCCGCACATGCGATTCCACCGGTGCGGTCCCACACCGCATCTGCGGTTCCTGGCATATCCTCAAAATTCCGCGTCTGCGGCTCCTCTCCCGCACGTGCGGCGCCGCACCTATGCTCCCCAATCCACAGGTGCAAAAATATTAGAAGCAGCAAATTAAGTAGCTGCAACAAAAATCTAACTTCTTTGTTAACCATCCGAAATCACCCTGAGGCCCTCGGGACTTCAACCAAAAGCACAAACATATCCTAATACCTTATCCAAACTTGTTCCGATATTCAAATCACTTCAAACAACATCAAATCACCCAAAATACATCGGATTCAAGTCAAACGTTCTAAAATCTTCCAAATTCCGATTTTGATCAACAACCCAACCAAACTACGTCCGAATGACCTGAAAATTTGCACTCACATCCCAAATGACCCAACAGAACTACTGCAACTCTCAGAATGTCATTCTGACCCCTATATCAAAATCTCACCTACTAACCGGAAATCGCCAAAATCTTAACTTCGCCAATTCAAGCCTAAACCTACTCTGAACCTCCAAAACCCATTCTGATCACACTCCTAAGTCCCAAATCACCTCCCGAAGCTAACCGAACCATCGGAACTCACATCCGATCCCTCTAACACATCAGTCAACATCCAATTGACTTTTCCAGCTTAACCTTTCTTAAAAGAGACTAAGTGTCTCAAACCTTACCAAATCCTTTCTGAACCCTAACCAATCAACCCGATCACATATAGAACTATCATACAAAGCAATTAGAAGCATAAATGGGAGAAATGGAGCGGTAACTCATGAGACAACTGACCGGGTCGTCACACAATCAAGCCACCTCGTGACATACATATCTTAGGCCCTCGACCTCATAATCAGTATCAAGTGTTTCCTCACAACATAGGCCCTCAGCCTTACTCAGTCAAAATCCTCACAAGCAACTCGGGCAATAGTAAAACATGATTCTCAACCCAAAAATATCATTTAAAAGATCATATAAGTGTTAAAATAGAGTAAACATGGCTGAGTGAAAGATAACATGACTGATAACATGACTGAGTTCGAGTAAAAAGTCAAACATTGAGGAAATACTAGTAAAAATCCCCGAAGGGTTCAAATAGTTGGCATAAGGCCCAATTATGGCATTCAGCCTAAATCACAATGATAGCAAATAGATGTCAGTCAAATACGTGGTAAAATCATCATTCGGGACGGACTAAGTCACAATCCCCAATAGTACACGACCCCACGCTCGTCATCCAGCGTGTGACTCACCTCAATATAGCACTACGATGTGCAATCCGGAGTTTCAAACCCTCAGAACATCATTTGCAATGATTACTCACTTTGAACCGGACAAATATCTAGCTCGTGACGCCTTTGCCCCTCGAATCGGCCTCCACTCGCATCGAATCTATCCAAAAATCAGAACTAGGACGTCAAAATATGCTAAGGGAATGAAGCCCAAGCGAAAATAATCAAAATACGACACAAATCCCAGAATTACCAAAACCCGACACAAATCCCTTAATTTCCATAATTTCTAGCTCTAATCTATGAAATAATAGCATAGGAATGAGTTTTAGCTCCAAATTCCTTACCTCAATGAAGTTCCCTTGAAATCCCTCTATCAAATAGTCCAAAAAGCTCCAAAGCCGAAATCAAAAATGGTGAAATAGCTCAAAATCGCGAAGGCCACAATTTATACCTTCTGCCCAGACCTTTTCACATATGCAATCCAATACCCGCTTCTGTGGTATCGTATATGCGTTTCTTCTTCCGCTTCTGCAGAAATCATTTAACGCCCCATTACCGCATCTGCGACTTCGTAGATGCGGTCCTCTTAGCCGCTTCTGCAGTTCATGATCCTCAAGTCCTTTTTTGCTTCTATGGCAGATCTCCCGCACGTGCGGCGTCGCACCTGCGGTCCCCAATCTGCAGGTGCGGAAATACCAGAAGCAGCAAAGTTCAGCAGCTGCAACAAGTCTCAAACCTTTCCGTCAACCATCCGAAATCAACCCGAGGCCCCCGGGACCTCAACCAAAAGCAAAAACATATCCCAATATCTTATCCAAACTTGTTCCAATCTTCAAAACACCTCAAACAATATAAAATTAACCAAAATATATCGGATTCAAGCCTAACTTTCTAAAATCTTCTGAATTCCGCTTTTGATCAAAAACCCAACCAAACCACGTCCGAATGACCTAAAATTTTGTACACACATCCCAAATGACACCACGATACTACTGCAACTCCCGGAATTCCATTCCAACCCCTATATCAAAATCTCGCCTACCAACCGGAAATCGCCAAAATATCAACTTCACCAATTCAAGCCTAAATCTACTTCGAACCTCCAAAACTCATTCTGATCACGCTTCTAAGTCACAAATCCCCTCCCGAAGCTAACCGAACCATCAAAACTCACATCTGATCCCTCTAACATGTAATTCAACATCCGGTTGACTTTTCCAACTTAAGCTTCCTTAAAAGAGACTAAGTGTCTCAAACCTTACCAAAATCATTTCGAATTCGATCCGACCAACCCGATATCATAAAACACAGATAACAAAGCATAAAGAAGTAGAAATGGGGAAAAACGGCAGTAACTCATGAGACGACTAGCCGGGTCATCACACAACTAGCATAAAAATAGATCACTTATTTTTAGAACCACAAAATCAAATCTAATTGTAATTACCATTTTCAAGGTAAACAGTTTGGCGCCCACCGTGGGGCTAAAAATAATAGTGACTATTTTCTTGTTGGTTTACTACATAACGCAAGTTACCTTTCACACTTTTTCTTGTCCAAGATCTTTGATTTCAGGTCAAAATATATAACTTAGTAAATGCACATGAAAACAACAATCTTGAGGACCATGGAGAGAATGGTGTGGATGTTCCAGGTGTTGGTGTACCACCACAAAACCCTGAGAACACACCAGAACCAATACCCATGGACGTGGTCTCGCGCAAAGCACAACACGTCGAAATAAGCTCCCACACCAACAGGAGCATACACCAGGAAGATCACAAGAAGCTCAAAAAACCCCATCTTAGGAAGAACAAGGGGTTAGCCTTCATGTCAACTTCGAAATGTTACAAGCACACATCTGGCGATTGCTCAGCTGCAAAGCCACCGAAAGATTCCCAGCACGGTAGCTCGGGAAATGGCTCCCCGAGCCGAGCAGGTACTAGAAAGATCAAGCAACAACGGGTCGGCAGCCTACCCCGCAATCATAAAGATGCTAAAGGACCTCACAAAGAGGATCGAGTCAGGCAAGAAGAAGATAGAATCCAAAGACAAGAAGGTAGAGCCCTACAATTCTAGGGTCGATCAAATTTCGGGCGCACCCCCGATTCTGAAAGGTATAGATTCGAAGAAGTTTGTACAAAAGTTGTTCCCATATAATGCCCGACCTTCCGAAGTACAATGGAACCTCAGACCCTAACGAGCACGTCACTGCTTACACTTGTGCAGTGAAGGGCAACGACCTGAAGGACGGCGAGATCGAGTCCATCCTACTGAAAAAGTTCGGAGAAATGCTTTCAAAAAGGGCAATGATCTGGTATCACAACCTAGCCCCAAACTCAATAGATTCATTTGCCATGCTGGCAGATTCTTTCATAAAGGCAGATGCTGGTGCCATCAAAGTAGCTACAAGGAAATTCGACATCTTCAAAATCAAGCAAAGGGAGAACAAGATGGTGCGAGAGTTCGTATCTCGCTTTCAGATGGAATGAATGGAACTACCACCGGTTTCCGATGATTGGCCAGTGCAAGCCTTCACTCAAGGTTTGAACGAGCGAAACTCGATAGCTTTGAAGCAGCTAAAGCAGAACTTAGTCGAATATCCCATCGTGACTTGGCTGGACGTCCACAACCGATACCAATCAAAGATTAGGGTCAAAGATGTCCAACCAGGAGCCCCATCGGGCTCGGTATATCCTACCAGGCTTCCAGAAAAGGAGTCAAAGCCGAATAAAAAGAGATACCAACCATACACTGAAGGTAGAAGAAATACCCCAAGGCGCAACATACCCCGCAACGACCGGAGGATGGATCGAGGCCAGAATCCTCAGGGACTTGTTAGCAGAGCTGGATTCGATAGGCATATAGGGCTTACGGAGGCGCCCCGCTATTCGGAAGACAACTTCAACGTTTCAGACATCGTATTGGCCAACAGTAAAATCAGAGAAACCAAGTGGCCAAAGCCTGTACAATCAGATCATTCGCAAAGAAACCATAACTTAGTGTGTGAATTTCATAACACGCACGGTCACAGGACCAAAGATTGCCGGCAACTTTGGGATAAAGTAGCTCGACTACTCAGCAAAGGTCACCTCCGAGAATTCCTCAACGACCAGGCCAAAAATCAGTTCTGGGAAAGAGAGGTGGCGAAGAAGAATGAAACAAATGAGCCATAACATGTCATCCACATGATCTTAGGAGGCATTGATGCTCCACAATAACCCATGCTCAGAAGAACAAGAATATCTATCATTAGAGAAAAGTGAACTCGAGGTTACATACCCGAAGACGCTCTCACATTCAGCAATGAGGACATCGAGACCCTGTCCCAGCCTCACAACGATGCACTGGTATTCTCCTTTCTTGTAAATACATTTCAAATTAAACGTGTACTTGTGGATCCAGGTAGCTCGGCCAATATTATCAAATAGAGGATGGTAGAGCAGCTCAGACTGCTTAACCAAATTGTGCCTACCTCTCGAGTCCTCAACGGGTTCAATATGGAGAGCAAAACAACGAAAGGGGAAATCACCCTCCCAGTTAACGTGGCCGGTACTATCCAAAATACCAAATTCCATGATATTGAAGGAGACATGAGGTACAATGCATTACTCGGAAGGCCGTGGATACACTGCATGAAATCAGTACCATCTACCCTCCAGCAAATGATGAAGTTTCCGACAAAGGACAGAATAAAAACTGTTCGTAGTGAATAACATGCAGGGAGGTAGATGTTCGCAGTACACGATGTAGCACCGGTACCAATGCCTTTGACGTCGAATGAACCTCAAGACAAACAAATAGTGAAATAACAATCACGAACATCTCGGTTATACCCGAAACGAAGGACCGTACCATGTCTTCAGAGCAAATATTGAATACCTACCGAGTCTCAAAGTGCCATTGCCACTAAGGTATAACAGTCTCCCTTTTTACTTACATTTAACACTAACCTTTATGCAGGTATTCGATCAAAAATAGCCGAAGCGCTTTTCAACTGGAAGGCCTTAGGTTCCAAAAGCATACGCTGCACTCTTTTCATTCGACCGGGTTTTTATCCCAAGAAGGGTTTTACCGGCACGATTTTTAACGAGGCAACATCCATATGCTACCTACGGAAGACTCAACAAGTATTCAAGACTTCTTTTCAATCAACCTCGAATACTAGGGGTCATCCCCCCCGAAGAACACCTCCTCGGAGAAGCCAAAATGCACTAAATGGGGTCTCGATAAGAAAATGATGTACCGGGACAAACAGTCGAATGAACCGTGTCCGTATAAAATAACTGAGCCCTTAATAACAAGAACGTGTATACTTGTACCAAGTAATCGAAGAATACTTTCCCCTCCGTCAAAGCATTTTGTGTTTCTAAGGAGTTCGATATTTTCTACAAAAATGGCTCCAAAGCCAAAAATGTCCCAAACACTCGGGGAGAGGCATCAAAACAATTGAAGCTAAGCCCTTAATGAGGCAACATCAAGTTTACAAAATGGCTTTAGAGCCAAAAAACGTCCCGAGCACTCAGGGACTGGCGTCAAAAACTCGAGGACATATGACCTATGGGTTAGAAGATTAGAACTTGTAAGCCCTCGATGAGGCAATACCAAGTTTTCAAGGAATTGCTCCCGAGCCAAGAAACTTTCGAAATTCGGGGACTGCCGCCAATCGCCACCCCCATCGACTTATTGAAAATCCGAGGCCATAAGACTCCATATGGGCAGCCTAGGTCTCGTAAGATCTATATAAGTCAATAACAATATCGGTAAGACCTCAAGCAAGGCATGAACCATACTTGTACCAAGTAACCAAAGAACTGTAAGACCTTAAACAAAGCATGAACCGTACTTGTACCAAAAAACCAAAACAGTAAGACCTCAAAGGCATGCAAAAAATTTATAAGACCTTACAAAAGGCATAATCCCGATCTTAAAGTAAGGCTATATATCTAACTTGTAAGACCCCTAAAAAGGCATACCCTCGATATAGACGCTGAAGCTACTTCACTCGGGAATTGAAAGGCTCCGGCCAAACACAATGACTACGGTCACAAGGCTATACCAGCCAAACTAACGTGACTCGGGGATGCCCAACCGTCGCTATAAAATCACAGGCCTTCAATTACTTCGAAAGTACTTCAAAAAGAACCAACTAAACAAACTACCCTTGACATAGGCAAAAGATCTTCGATCATGTTAGCTCTAAACTATAGGCTTCGAGATACTCACCCACCGAGCCAAACTTCCCGAGGTGCTCGATCATCGCCATATAATGACTCACATTTGAGGTTTTTATCAAACCATCGAAGAGTCAGGCAAACACAATTTCAAAAGTCCTTAACGAGGGGAAAATAAAGCCTACTAGAGGTCGTACCGACCCAATGCATAAGAGCCACTACCGCCAGCCCATACTAGAGGTCATACCGACCCAATGCATAAGATCCATTGCCGCCAGACCATATAAAAGGTCATACCAACCAAAAGCATAAGAGCCACTGCCACCAAACCATATAAAAGGTCATACCGACCAAACACGTAAGAGCCTAAGGGCCAGCTTTAAATTCAAAAACTTAAGGGTCAAACGAGCTCGAGTCGAAACCTGTCTCGGAGATTGAACCCGAAACTGTTAACTAACTATGCCTAAGAGCAAAATCATAAGAGCTTAAACGCCGGCTTATACTAAAAGGTTGATGCCGACCAAGCCCGTAAGAGCCTACGGGCCAGCCCAATGAGCCCCAGGGCCATACTATGAATCTAAGGATTCCTTTTAACTTGAAGACCAATTCATCTGGCTAATGAGGAACAAAAATCAAGGCAAAAGGAAATGCATGAAAAATAAAACCACGAGGCTTCCTTTTATACATATATGTGAGAGAATACAAGCTTCATTTACAAAGTTCTTTGAAAGCACTATACACAAAACAAGAAAGGAAAGGCCTAATCTACGTCCCCCTCGGGGACTATGGCTATTGGCCTCTTTCTCACTATCTTCGGCATTGTACTGAAGAAACTTAGCGTTATATTCTTCCGCCTTTGCCTGCTTTACCTCTTTCGAGAGATCGAAGCCCCTGGCATGAATTTCCTTGAGGATTTCCCTCCGAGATTTACACCTCACGTACTCTTTATTCTTACTCTCCTGGTCGAGAGCCCCCCTAGCTTAGCGCGAGCATTGACATCATCCTTCAAATAGATAGCCATCTTCTTATTAGCCTTAGTTCGGATTACTTTGGCTTCAGTCCGGGCATCCATGACTCCAACCTTCATCTTCAGGATCTTAGACTCGAGCCTTGAAATCATGTCCGTTCGGACCAAGCTGTTCTCATGAGCGTTGCAAAGTTGCACTTCGAGAGTGGAAGTCTTGGACAAAGCATCTTTATTAGCCCATATCTGGGTGTCCACCCGAGCTTTTAGCTCATCACGCTCGCACTTGGCTTGACCAACTTTGCTCCTACAGCATTTCAGGTCCTCTGTCTTTTTCTGTAACTGAAGTAAATAAGACATTACACTCAGAAGGTAGAAGAAGAAACACGTACTCCCTCGAAACAAACATTACCTACTCCTCGAGGTAACTTTCGTAGTTCAGACTTCAGCTCACCTCATACCTCAAGTGTGCCAACTCGTCTTCCCTTTCATTGCAATGAAGCTTGAGGGATTTCTCCGCATCCACAGCTTCTCGCAACCTGGTCTCACGACAGAGCAACTTTGATTTGAGCTTGTTAAAAGCCTATGAAAGAGGAACTCGATAAGAGAGCAAAAATTACAAAGTTATAAAGCCAATACGAATGGACAAAACTCACCTCAGAGTAGAGCCGCTGAGCTTCCTCGAAAGTTGAGCACACATCTACTAGTCTGGCTCCATCTACCTCGGTAGAACCGCCCCGGGTTGGGATACGATCGCCCGATATATGCGGCCCCTGGCATCTAACATCTCTCAAAGTGCCTTCGACGGGAGAAAAAGTCAGTGCCAGAGAACCCTTGTTCCTCGAAAAGATAAAATGCCCATAAAAAGAGCAAATCACATAGCACATACCATGGTATTTTGCCTCCCATCTTCCCTTAGAAAAAGCTCGCCACTTACGCTCATTATAAGTTGAGTGAGTCGCCAACTTTTGAGCCCAATCCCTCAGGTCGGGGACCATGCACGACATCCTTGAAATTGCTACAGAAAGGTAAAGGAATGCGCATTTACGGAGCCCGTCTCCACTATGAGCAAAACTACAAAGGCCCAAGTGTACCACTTACGTGTAAAATTCCATTCCTCAGGAAATGGCAAAAACTCCACAGGAATAATATCGATAGTCCATACTCGGACGAATCGGCTCATCCACCCCCATCCCCATCTTTTTCATCATCAACAACAAAAAGCATGGTGGATCAGCATCGTAGGGTTAGTAGACTTCGATGGTGAAAAAGACGGCACAAACTGATGAGATGACTAAGAGTGAATTCAAGCCCTGCTTCTTCCGCAAAGAACCTCATCATCAATACTATCCTCGAAAATTACGGGTGAACCTGCGCCAAGGTAACCTGGTACTTTTGACAGAAGTCGAGCACAACCTTATCAGGGGGGCCCAACGTAAAGGGGTATGTGTAAACATTCAAAACCCTCGGCGTGATCCATGATGCTCTCTTACGGGGAAGGTACCCGCAATACTACCTTTTCCCCCATCCATAATCTTTCCTCACTGACTCAAGGGGCCCCTCTCCTATTAAAGAAATAAACTTTGAGGCATACTCCCAATGACCCCGAACGTTGGGAGGCTTTCCTGACGGAAACCCCCCCAAACAAAATTCCCAGAGGATGACTCGCCTAGCACCAACGGCACACCGCCAACAAGGCAAGAACCAGAGGCAGAACTTCCTTCTCCTTGCCGAACGGACCCTAACGTAGCAGCCATGACTATGGTAAAACCAGGGAATTGAAGCGGGAATTTGAACAAGGGCTTCAAAGTTGAAATGGTGAAGGGCGTAATGCAGAAAAGAAGAACCCTATAAAGGAGGATAACTACTAAAAATAGCGGAATTTTCAAAAGAGGGAAGACAACCTTATATATGGAGAAAGTAGCGACTATCAGCCTGCCTTAAAGGCCAATTAAAAATGCTGACTAAGCCATTTTTCGCTTAAGGAAGATGTACCAGTGGGTTTGCCTCTATTGTTTCATAGCCATGTCATACAATTAATGCTGGTGTGCGGCGCTTTGGGGATCAAAGACCCCCGCATCATTACAAGCCTCGAGATAGTAATCGATCTCGAGGATTACTGTCAAAAAAGAAGAAAGGCTCTAAGGAGCCATCAAAACCATTACAAGCCTCGAGATAGTACCCGATCTCGAGAACCTCCGTCAAAAAGAGGATAGGCTCCAAGAAACCATTAAGATCATTACAAGCCTCGAGATGGTACCCGATCTCGAGGACCTCTGTCAAGAAGAAGATGGGATCTAAGGAGCCATTAATAGCATTACAAACCTCGAGATGGTACCCAATCTCGAGGACCTCTGTCAAGAAGAAGATAGGCTCTAAGAAGCCATTAATATCATTACAAGCCTCGAGATGGTACCCAATCTCGAGGACCTCTGTCAAGAAGAAGATATGCTCTAAGGAGCCATTAATATCATTACAAGCCTCGAGATGGTACCTATCACGACCCGGATTTCCCACACTCGGGAGTCGTGATGGTGCCTACTAGTGAAAGCTAGGCAAGCCAACTATTCCGATTTAATTACCCTTTTCAAGTCTTTAAGTCCTTATAATTACAAAATAACATATCAAAACAACAGAAATAATAATATCAATAAAAATGTGGAAGAGGAAATCTGATAATTTAACATAATACAAACTGCAGAAGTCTAAATACAACTCTACCCAGAATTTGGTGTTACAATTTCATAGACTGTCTAAGAGTAGTACAGATAAAGTCTGAATAGAAATACAAGAATCTGTCTCTGAATAAGTAAAAACAGAATGAAATGACAGAAGGAGACGCCAAGGCCGCGGACGTCTGCAGGACTACCTCGGCTCGCCTGTTGGACTGAAGGCAGCAACCTTACTATGGTACAAACGCTCCGGTACCAGTATTTGCACACAGTTCAGAGTATAGTATCAGCAAAATCGACACCATGTGCTGGTAAGTGCCTAGCCTAACCTCGGTGAAGAAGTGACGAGGCTAGGACCAGACTACCAAATAAACCTGTGCAGTTAAATCATATATAGCAAAAAATAAAAGCAGATATTCACGGTAAAGATGGGAGGGGAAAAATCAAGCTGCGGGGAGTATCAGATAACAACAGAATACCAAAGAGGAGTGTAAAGAAAAAAAATATCAATTACTAAAAAGAATAAGAAAACAAACAGGATTCGCTTTCATCAATTTCTTGTTGCAGGCGTGCAACCCGATCCCATTTCAATGTATTACCATGGAGGCACGCCACCCGATACCATTTCATATATCTTGTTGCAGGCGTACAACCCAATCCTATTTCATATATCTCGTTGCAGGCATGCAACCTGATCCCATTTTGAATATTAACGTGGCGGCGTGCCACCCTCTCCCATTTCAAATATCTTGTTGCAAACGTGCAACCCGATCCCATTTCTAATGTTACCGTGGTGGCGTGCCACCCGCACCCATTTACAAATCAACATCAATCACAAAAGAAGCCCAGCAAGGGCACAAATTACACAACAATATCTCGGCGAGGGAGACAATATCATAAAAATTAACATCCCGGCAAGGGAGACAATGTCATAACAATAACATCCCGGCAAGGGAGACAATATCATAAACCATAACATCCTGGCAAGGGAACTAACAATAATAATCAACCTTTTAAGCATGAACAAATCACAACGAAGTCACAACAATTACAATATGAGACTTGCGGACATGCTTGACACCGACGTATAGATACTCGTCACCATGCCTATACGTCGTACTCCACAAATTAACACATAGCAAATAAGACACAACTCCTAATCCCTCAAGCTAAGGTTACACCAAACACTTACCTCAAACTTTCACGGCTAACTCAAGCCTCAAACACCGCTTTTCCTTTAGAATTTGACTCCAAATTACTTGTATCTAGCCCAAATTAATTTAACAACATCAATAAATGCTAAAGAATTCATACCCAATGATTAATTATAGGTTTCTATCATTTTCCCCAAAAAGTCAAAAATCGACCCCGGGCCCACTTGGTCGAAACTTGAGGTTCGGACCAAAACCCGATAACCCATTCACCCACGAGCCCAAATATGCAATTAGTTCCGAAAATCGACTCCAAAACGAGGTCTAAATCCCAATTAATCAAAAATCCCTAACTCTACCCAAATTCCTAATTTCTACCATAAAAACCCTAGATATTTGGATGAAGATTGATGAAATGCAATGGGAAATCGAAAGAAAAAGGTTTAGAATCATATACCAATGCTTTGGGGAAGAACTTGTTCTTTGAAACTCGCCTCAATGCTCTCTAGTTTTGAAAATATGAGATTATGGACTCAATACAAATTTTGATACTATTTTTAATTCACTGGACAGGCCATCTTCGCGATCGCGAAGGTCCTGTCGCATTCGCGAAGGGTCAGAGCTAGTTGCCTTTGCGTTCGCGTTCAGTGGCTCGCATTTGCAGAGCTTTAGCTCCTCAAGGCTTCATGTTCGTGGGCCAGTGGCTGCGTTCGCGTAGAACAAAAATCCCTTTCCCCCTATCCCAGCCAAAAGGCCTTCGTGTTCGCGATAGCAGGTCCGCGTTCGCAAAGGGTAGCACCCCCAAGGCTTCACGTTCGCATCCTGGTTCTCGCATTCGCCTAGAAGGAATTGTCCTTCAGCCTAACCTACCCTTTGCGTTCGCGAGAGTCCTTCTGCGAATGCGAAGAACAAAACTCCAGAATATAGAAATTGAAAACCTGCAACTTTTCTAAGTGTAAAAATATCCCGAAACCTATACGAGACTGACCCGAGTCCTCGGGGTTCCAAACCAAACATGCATACTAGCTCAAAAACATCATATGGACTTACTCGTGCGATTTAATCGCCAAATTAACATCTTAAACAACGAATTTAGCATCAAAATCAAAGAAAAATCTCAAGAACACCTAAGTTTCAAATTTCACAACCAAGGGTCAGATTCACGTCATTTCAAGTCCGCTTCTTACAAAATTTTATAGGCTCGATCTAAACACCATCTAAGACCTGTATGGGGCTCCGGAACCAAGACACGGGCCTGATACTATCAATTTCAAATACATTCAAATTTCCAAAAACTCTAAAAAAAATTAGTTAAACAATTTTCTTCAAAAATTCATTTATCGGGCTTGGGACCTCGGAATTCAAATCCGGGCATACGCCCAAGTCCAATATTTTCCTATGGACCCTCCAGGACAATCAAATTACGAGTCCGGCTCCGTTCACCTAAAATATTGACCGAAGTCAACTTAAATTCATTTTAAAGCAAAACTTATCATTTTTCACAGATTTCCACATAATGGCTTTCCGGAGACACGCCAAGACTATGCATGCAAATCGAGGTGAGATAAAGGGAGGTTTAAGGCCTCGAAGCGCAGAATTTATTTCTAAAACAAGTGATGACCTTTTGGGTCATAATATTCTCTACCTCTAAAACAACCGTTCGTCCTCGAACGAACATAAGAAGGAAGTACCTGAGTCGGAGAAAAGATGGGGATATCAGCTCTGCATATCGAACTCGGACCCCGAGGTCGGTGCCTCAACAGGCTGACCTCTTCACTGAACACGAACATAAAGGAAACTCTTCGATCTCAACTGACAAACCTGCCAGTCTAGAATAGCTACCGGCTCCTCCCCATAAGACAAATCCTTGTCAAATTGGACAGTGTTGAAATCCAATACGTGGGATGGATCGCCGTGATACTTTCGAAGCAGGGACACATAAAATACTGGATGCACGGCTGATAAGCTCAGCGGCAATGCAAGTTTGTAAGCCACCTCTCCCACTCGATCAAGAATCTCAAACGGGCCAATAAACCTAGGGTTAAGCTTTCCCCTTTTCCCAAATCTCATTACGCCCTTCATAGGCGACACCTGAAGCAAGACCCACTCACCTACCATGAATGCCACATCACGAACCTTACGATCGGCATAACTCATTTGCCTAGACTGAGCTGTACGAAGCCTATCCTGAATAATTCGGACCTTGTCCAAGACATACTTTACTAGATCTGTACCCAACAACCGAGCCTCTCCCGACTCAAACCATCCAACCGGTGACCGACACCGCCTACCATATAAAGCCTTAAAAGGAGTCATCTAGATGCTCGACTGGTAGCTGTTATTGTAGGCAAACTCCGCTAAAGGCAAAAATTGATCCCACAAGCCTCCAAAGTCAATGACACAAGCTCGGAGCATATCCTCCAAAATCCGAATAGTGTTCTCGGACAGCCCATCCGTCTGAGAATGAAATGTTGTGCTCAACTCGACCTGCGTGCCCAACTCACGCTGAACTACTCTCTAGAAAGGTAGGCAAGCCAATTGTTCTAATTTAATTAACATTTTCAAGTCTTTAAGTCCTTATAATTTCAAAACAACAAAAATAATAATATCAATAACAATGCGGAAGACGAAATCTAATAATTTAACTTAATACAAACTGCGGAAGTCTAAATACAACTCTACCCAGAATTTGGTGTCACAATTTCACAGACTGTCTAAGAGTACTACAGATAAAGTCTGAATAGAAATACACGAATTTGTCTCTGAATAAGTAATAACAGAAAGAAATGATAGAAGGAGACGCCAAGGCCTACGGACGTCTGCAGGACTACCTAGGGTCGCCTGTTGGACTGAAGGTAGCAACCTCACTGCGGTCCAAATGCTCTAGTACCAGTATATGCACACAGTGCAGAGTGTAGTATCAGCACAATCGACCTCATGTGATAGTAAGTGCCTAGCCTAACCTCGGCGAAGTAGCGATGAGGCTAGGACCAGACTACCAAATAAACCTGTGCAGTTAAATCATATATAGCGGAAAATAAAAGCAGATATTCACGGTAAAGATGAGAGGGGGAAAATATGGAGCGGGGAGTATTAGATAACAATAGAATACCAAAGAGGAGTGTAAGAAAACAAAATTCAATTACTAACAAGAATAAGAAAACAAGCACAGTATTCACTTTCATCTCTTTCTTTTTGCAGGCGTGCAACCCGATCCGATTTTAATGTATTAACTTGGCGGCGTGCCACCCGATCCCATTTTAATGTATTACTGTGGCGGTATGCCACCCAATCCCATTTCATATATCATGTTGTAGGCATGCAACCCGATCCCATTTCATATATCTCGTTGCATACATGCAACCCGATCCCATTTTGAATATCACTATGGCGGTGTGCCACCCGCTCCCATTTCAAATATCTTGTCGCAGGCGTGCAACCCGATCACATTTCCAATGTTACCGTGGCGGCATGCCACCCACTCCCATTACCATGGCGGCGTGCCACCCACTTCTATTTACAAATCAACATCAATCACAAAAGAATCCCAACAAAGGCACAAGAGTACACAACAATATCCTGGCAAGGGAGACAATATCGTAAAAATTAATATCCCGACAATGGAGACAATGTAATAATAATAACATCCCAACAGGGGAGACAATATCATAAACCATAACATCCCGGCAAGGGAACCAATAATAATAATCAACATTTTAAGCATGAACAAATCACAACATAGTCACAACAATTACAATACGAGACTCACGGGCATGCTTGACACCGACTGATAGATACTCGTCACCATGCCTATACGTCATACTACAAAAATTAACACATAACAAATAAGACATAACTCCTAATCCCTCAAGCTAAGGTTAGACCAAACACTTACCTCAAACTTCCACGACCAACTCAACCTCAAACACCGCTTTTCCTTTAGAATTTGCCTCCAAATTACTTGTATCTAGCCCAAATTAATTTAACACCATCAATAAATGCTAAAATATTCATACTCAATGTTTAATTATAGGTTTTCTATCATTTTCCCCAAAAATTCAAAAATCAACCTCGGACCCGCTTGGTCGAAACTCGAGGTTCAGACCAAAACCCGATCACCCATTCACCCACAAGCCCAAATATGCAATTAGTTTCGAAATTCGACCCCAAAACGAAGTCTAAATCCCAATTAATCAAAAAGCCCTAACTCTACCCAAATTCCTAATTTCTACCATAAAAACCCTTGATTTTTGGATGAAGATTGATTAAATGCAATGGGAAATAGAAAGAAAAAAGTTTAGAATCATATACCAATGCTTTTGGGAAGAACTTGTTCTTTGAAAATCGCCTCAATGCTCTCTAGTTTTTAAAATATGAAATTATGGGCTCAATCCCGATTTTGCTACTGTTTTTAATTCACTGGACATGCCTTCTTCGCGTTTGCGAAAGTCCTGTCGCGTTCGCAATGGGTCAGGCCCCGTTGCCTTCGCATTCGCATTTAGTGGCTCACGTTCGCGGAGCTTTAGCTCCTCAAGCCTTCGCGTTCGCGGATGGTGACCTGCAGAAGTTGTTGGATAGATGGACCAGACTTTACCCTCTTGTCTTCTGGGGTGAGCGTCATGAGGATTCCCAGGACTGCATAGACAGGTGTAGGGACAGACTACACAATATGAGGATATTGAAGTTTCATGGGGTGGACTTTACTACTTTTCAGCTAGAGGGCAGGGCCCGTAGATGGGGGAAGTCTTATGTTTTTGGCAGGTCGGCATGTTTCCATCCCCTCACTTGGGGTCAGTTCGCACAGTTATTCTTCGATAGGTACATTCCACCCTCTAAGAGAGAGTGCGAAGATTTGTTGGAGGGTTGCACCCCGGTATTCGAGCTAGCATGGCCCGAGAGGTGGAGATGGGTACTGAGTATCAGCTAGTGGTAGAGATTGCTCGCAGGATTGAGGGATATCTCCAGAAGTGTAGATAGCAGATTCAGCAAGATAAGAGGGCTTGATTTTCAGGAGAGTTCAGAGGTGCCCCAGCTAGGGGTAGAGGTCACTTCGGGAGGGGTCAGCCCAGTAGACCCCCGTATTCAGCACCACCACCACCTCCCCGAGGTGCTCCAATGAGATCATATTTCAGTGCGATACCGGAGAGTTCTTACCGCCCACCAGCTATTCAGGGTTCCTCCGACAGTTATTCAGGTCCACAAGGTTCTTCTGATTCTTATTTTAGTGCTATGCCGGAGAGTCCATACCATCCACCGGCTATTTAGGCTTCTTCCACTAGGTCTACAGGCCATCAGGGCAGCAGGCCATTGCACCATGGGGTTGTTTCGAGTGCGGAGAACTTAGTCATATGAGGAGATACTGCCCCAGGTAAGGCAGTGCAGCAGGGTCAGCAGCCTATGATTTCAGCACCGGCTACCCCGCCACCTATAGGTAGAGAGAAGACTGGTAGGGGCTGTCCTAGAGGTGGAAGCCAGACAGGGAGAGGTCAACCAGCTACTGCTCAGTCTGGTGGAGGCCAAGCAGCCGGCGGTCCAGCCAGATTCTATGCCCTTCTGGCCACGCCAAATGCATTGGCCTCAGATGCCGTCATCACAGGTATTATTTTCGTCGATGGTAGAGATGCTTCGGTATTATTTGATCCAAGGTCTATTTATTCATATGTATCATCTTTGTTTGCTCGTTTCTTGGTTATTTCTCCTGAGCCTTTGGGCACTCCTATTCATGTGTCAACTCCTGTGTGTGATTCCGTGGTTGTGGATCGGATCTACCGGTCCTGTGTGGTCACCTTTTGTAGTTTCAAGACTAGAGCGGATCTTCTGTTGCTTGGCATGATCTACTTTAAAGTCATCCTGGGCATGGATTGGTTATCTCCCTATCACGCCGTCCTAGATTGCCATGCCAAGACTGTTACTTTAGCTATGCCAGGGTTGGAGTGTAAGGGTTCCACGGTTGATACGTCTAGCCGGGTTATCTATTTCCTATAAGCTCGGCAAATGGTCGAGAAGGGGTGTTTGGCCTATTTGGCTTATGTTCG
The DNA here is from genome assembly GCF_000393655.2 of Nicotiana sylvestris. NCBI lineage: Eukaryota > Viridiplantae > Streptophyta > Magnoliopsida > Solanales > Solanaceae > Nicotiana > Nicotiana sylvestris. The sequence continues at coordinate 68,551,326 of NC_091061.1, read as the reverse complement.
GGACCCCACGCAGAGTCTCCAAAGATTGATTCAGTTCCAGTAGTTCGAGAATTCACCGATGTGTTTCCTTCTGATCTTCATGGCATGCCACCGGATCGTGATATTGATTTCTGTATTGATTTGGCTCCAAGCACCAAGCCTGTATCAACCCCACCTACCGTATGGCTCCGTAGGAGTTTTAGGAATTGAAGGAGCAACTTGAGGAGTTGTTAGCAAAGGGGTTTGTTAGACCCAGTGTATCTCCTTGAGGTGCACTAGTGTTATTTGTGAAGAATAATGATGGGACTATGCAGATGTGCATTGATTACCGCCAGTTGAACAAAGTCACCATCAAGAACAAGTATTTGTTGCCTCATATCGATGTCGTGTTTGACTAGTTGCAGGGTGCTAGGTTGTTCTCCAAGATTGACTTGAGGTTAGGGTATCATCAGCTGAAGATTCGGGGCTCGGATGTTCCGAAGACTGCATTCCGGACTAGATATGGCCATTATGAGTTCCTGGTGATATCTTTTGGCTTTAATAATGCCCCAGCAACATTCATGGAGTTGATGAACAGGGTATTCAGGCCTTCCATTGATTCATTTGTCGTCGTCTTCATTAACAACATCTTGATATACTCTCGTAGCCTGGGGGAGCACGAGTAGCATTTGAGGGTAGTGCTTCAGACCTTGCGAGAGCAGAAACTATATGCTAAGTTCTATAAGTGTGAGTTTTGGTTGGAGTCAGTGGTATTCTTGGGGCATGTTATGTCAGGAGAGGTTATTAAGGTAGACCCCAAGAAGATTGAGGCAGTTCAGAGTTGGCCACGTCCTACCTTGGTGACCTAGATTAGGAGTTTCCTGGGGTTAGCAGGTTATTACAGACGATTCGTGTAGGGCTTTTCATCTATTGCATCACCTCTGACTAGATTGACCCAGAAGAGTGCTCCTTTCCATTGGTCCGATGATTGTGAGGCGAGCTTTCAGAAGCTCAAGACAACCTTGACTACAACACCAGTTCTTGTGTTGCCTTCTGGTTCAGGGATGTATACGGTATATTGTGATGCTTCACCCATTGGATTGAGATGTGTATTGATGCAGGAGTGGCGAGTTATTGCCTATGATTCATGCTAGATGAAGGTTCATGAGAAGAATTATCCTGTGCATGATCTAGAGTTGGCTGCAATCGTTCATGCTCTTAAGATATAGAGGCATTATCTGTATGGGGTGCCATGTGAGATTTATACGGATCATCGCAGCTTACAACATTTGTTCAAACAGAGGGATCTTAATTTGAGGCAGCGTAGGTGGCTTGAGTTACTGAAGGATTATGACATCACCATTCTTTATCATCCGGGCAAGGCAAATATGGTCGTGGATGCCTTAAGCAGAAAGGCAGAGAGTATGGGTAGCTTGGCATTCATTCCAGCAAAGGAGAGACCATTAGCTTTGGAAATTCAGTCCTTGGCTAACAGACTTGTGAGGTTGGACATTTCGGAGCCCAGCTGAGTTCTTGCGTGTGTTGAAGCAGAATCTAATCGAATATCCAGTCGTGACCTGGTCGGACGTTCACAACCAATACCAGTCAAATATCAGGGCCGAGGATGACCAGTTGGGAGCCCCTTCGGGCTTAGTATACCCAAATAGACTCCTGGCAAAAGGGTCAAAACCAAGCAAAGAAAGGTACCAACCGTACTATGAAGACAGAAGGAACGGCCAGAGGTGCAACCTACCCTGCAACGAACCAAGTTCGATAGGAACATGGTGCCGACAAACGCGCCCCACTTATCGGAATGCAACTTCAGCATCGACATATCAGACATCGTGTTCGCTATTGGCAAAATCAGGGATGCCAAGTGGCCCAAACCAATACAGTCAAACCCTTCACAGAGAAATTACAACTTAGTGTATGAGTTCCACAACACACACGGTCACATGACCGAGGATTGCCATCAACTACAAGAAGAAGTTTCCCAACTACTCAACAAAGGGCACCTTTGGGAATTCCTTAGCGATTGGGCCAAAAATCAGTTTCGAGACAGGGAGGCAACCAAGAAGAACGGGGCAAACAAACTGCAATACGTCATCCACATGATCATGGGTGGTGACGATGCCTCGCAGGAACCCGTGATGAGGGGAACAAAAATATCCATCACCAGGGAAAAACAGACTCGGGGATATATCCCCGAAGACGCCCTCACATTCAGTGAAGAAGATTTTGATGCCCTTTCTCAACCCTACAATGATGCCCTGGTAATCTCCTTTCTTGTAAATTCTTTTTAGATAAAACGTGTACTCATGGATCTAGGTAGATCGGCCAATATTATCAGGTCGAGGGTGATAGAATAGCTCAGACTGCTCGAACGGATTGTGCTCGCCACTCGGGTCCTCAATGGGTTCAACATGGCGAGCGAAACAATGAAAGGAGAAATCGTCCTTCCGATTACCATGGCCAGCACAACCCAAGACACCAAATTCCATGTCATCAAGGGAGATATGAGGTATCACGCCTTGTTTGGGAGACCGTGGATACACTGCATGAGAGTAGTACCATCCACCCTCCACCAGATGATAAAATTCCCAACGAAGGACGAGGTCAAAACCATCTATGGGGAACATGTGGAAAGGGAAATGTTAGCAATACACGACATGTTATCAGCGCCCATACCCCCGCTCCCGAATAAGCCTGTAGGCGATTCAGGTCTCAACCCCGGTTGGGTTTGACAACACAAAGTAGAAATCTACATCGCATGTCCGCCCTCCGGCGGTCATAATAAGCAAATCTCAAGGCGCCACCAGCATATCTCATTTCAAGGTACAACCATTCCTTTTGTTTCATTTCGGATTAAGAACTAACCCTCGTGCAGGCACTCGACCGGAGATACCAGAATGCTAACACTATCAGGAGGCCTCAAGACCCCCAAAAAGTGTGCCTGTTGCACTCTTTTCCTTCGACCGAGTTTTTATCCCACAAAAGAAGGGTTTTTACTGGCAAGGTTTTTAATGAAGCAACGTCTGCAAAACTGCCTGAAGGGGAAACTCCACGAATTGGTCGAAGCCACCCTTAAGGCCAACTTTCAAGCGGCAAAGGGCATTCTTCCTAGAAGCCACCTGTCACACCTCCTTTTTGTGCGCCCGCCCCGAAGGGTTAAATGCGCGAGGGGAGTTTTTCCAATTTAAGTGACAATATTCGAAATGAGATTATTTACTTAATTCAGAGTCGCCACTTGGGAAAGGTTTGGCTTTTGGTGTCCCAAGTCACCGGTTTATCTTGAATCCCAAATCGAGGAAGTTTTCGACTTTTCCAAATGAAGTCTGCGAACCAGAAATTCTAAGTAAGGAATTTTGTTGACCCGAGGGAAGGTGTTAGGCACCCTCGAATCCCGTGGTTCTAGCATGGTCGCTTAAATTGTTATAATGGCTAAATATCCGATTTAAATACATGTTGTGACTTATGTGCTTTTATTAAGTTTAAACCGCTTTTATTATTGTCATTTTTATTTTTTAGAATTGCAACGTCGTGAAAGTGCATCTCGAACCACGTCACAATCAATGCACCCGTGGTCGTCGACACATTTAGAATTCGTTGAGATATGGATTTGGGTCACATCAACGTGCACCCGAATTTAAGAATGTAATTTAATTAAGTCGCGCCTAAAGCAACTAACGTATTGTTATTTTGGGAAGGCCGTAAAATTCGCTAAACGGCCTGTCCCGAATTCTAAGTATTTTAGTATATACATTTAGAGGGCCCCGCAGCTTGTTCATTTTTTTTGTTTGTCGAGGCTCGTCTCAATTTTATTTAAAGGATAAACCTATAGCGACTATATTTTCTATTACGTTTGTCACTAAAAGATAAAAGAAAGAAGATACCAAATTTACTTGTTTAAGCAACTACAGGCTAAATTTTAATATGTTTGCCGAATCCGAATTTTTGTATTATTACGTGATTGGTTGTTTATGAGGTGAGAATTACCTCATGCCTTGTCTCCAAGGAGTGAATACGCTTGTTAATTTGCTAAGGGAGATTGCAAGCAAACTAACAACATATACTAAATTTACATAAAACGACCTTCAAGTTTGAATTTTAAAACTAGCTTATTTGGGCTTGATAAATGAAATCGACTGTTTATTAGGAAAACTACTACTAATTGAACTCAAAAATGCCTATTAGTTTTCCTCAAAAGTCATCGCATTATTTCAAAACAGTGAATCTATATCGAAACCCATATCGAACCTATATAGGAACAAGTAATCTAACAAGAGGGTTGGCATACATGGCCACCCTGTTAACGTAACACCACATGAGAATTAGCTTGTGGTACATTTATCTTGAAATCAAATGGGACCAAATATAACAGATTTGACAGTTCAGAGGTCTAGACAAAAATACATACAGATGCTTGCCATGATTCTATGTTATACTGTCATAACTAAATCGAAACCTAATGGTTATACACATTGAAAATACGTCTGATCTAACAAACAATACTATCTAATATGTCAATCAGGATGTGTTTAATTCATACAGAGCAATTGCAGTTGGAACTAACTTAAACAAATACAGGCCAACTACCATTCAACCTATTTGAACACAAGTATTGTGAAGTAAACAAACGTTCATTTCTTTATTTCTGCTTCAAACTTCAAACTTTCAACAAACATGGTTTTGAAAGTGTGTTCCTGGAAGTGCTTACAGAAGAAGAAGAGAAGTCAGTAGAGTAACAATGGAAACAAATACAGCAGCAGTAACAACAGATAACAACAGGACAAATCCCAGAACAAAGTGAAGCTATAGCCGATAGAACAAGTAGTAACAACACAACAGCAACACCCAGTGCAGTAGAAACAAATGCTTCAAGACAAAACCAAGTCCAGGAGAACAAACAATGCAACCCAAACAATAGACTTAGTCGAGACTTGGAAGAAATCAGGATTGATTGAACAGGTTGAACAAATGAAACCCAAACAACAGTAGGAAGAAACAGTTTCTGATTTTTTGTATGTTTTTCTCTCTTGTTTATGTGTCTGTATATGCCTCTCTATGATATCCCTCTCACTATATCTCTCTTCTTTTCAAAATTCAGTCTTAAAAATCAGTCCGAGTCCTTTTTCTAATGGAAGTTCTCCTGTTTTATAAGCCTAGCATCAGCCCTTTAACAGCCTGTTAGACAAATCAGAACCCCTCCCATGTGATCTGTTTTCTTTCCACTCAACTACTTAAAATAAGACCCTCCCATGATATTCCCTGACAAACCCCTTTTAATCACCTTATTAAACTAAAAAGCAGACATGGACAGCAGGAATATAACCTGACAGCACATGCTGTCAAGTTATTCCTCATCTCAAAAGGGCCTTTATGCACATGTTGTGCACAAATGCACATGCCGCCAATTTAGATGGCAGCTAACAATCCAATCTTTTTCATTTTCAGATTCAAATATAGCAACTATAAGTAGCTATACTCGATTCTCAATTTTGATTCAAACAATGTTCAGCAAGAATAGATCAAATTGTTATCATTCAACAACTGAAACTATTTGACGACATGTATCAAACAGACTATACTAATTATAACATATACAATCAAAACCAATAATCAGGAATCCAACAGTATCAACAAAAGGGGGTTCAGATTGCACTGTCAAAACAAAAATGACCAATTTCAAATTCAATCGACTATGCAATTTACACACACATACATTATCAGTAAATAAGGAAAAGAATTGAACAAATACAGAAGTCTGGGCAAGGTGGGCAACAACAGTTGATAAAAATTCGATACACAAACTAAACAAGACGTTTCGGCCATACGAACGAACCTTTAACAAACACATGACATGAATAAAGAAAAGAGAAACAAACTTACCTTAAAATCCTTGGAAAAATCAGAAAACCAAACTCGTATTTGAAGAGAACCTTCTTGGGGTTGAACGGACTTTAATCGAAGTGTTCTCAACTGAGAACACTTCGATTAAGGTCCATTAGACCCTAATCAATTGGCTCAAACGGACACAAACCAGTCATCAGAACTTCTAGGGTTCTTAAGGGTAGATTTGGGATCTAGGTTTCCCTGGTTAGATTCGGACCGTACCAAGCATGGTTTGGTCACGAGGGAGGTCCGGGGACTGCCTGGTATGAAACTGGGGTAGATCGGTGTGGATCGGAGTTCTGCTCGAATCTTCAAATGAAGATTCGAGAAGATGGGGGAAGGTTCGAGATCAATGGTTTGCAGATCCATGTTCAGGGTGTCAAGGTGGTCCTAGGGTGTTAAGATGGGGGTCACCGGCGTCCATGCCGCCGGGTTTTTGGTGAGGGGAAAGGGGGCGGCTAGGGTTCCGTGGTTTGGGGTCTGTGAAGGGGACGACCTAAGGCAGGGGGTTTGGTTTAGGCGCGGGGTGAAAAGGGGAAGGGTTTATATACGGGGGTGAGTAATGGATGTTGGCCGTTGGATTGCTGGTGATCAATGGCTGTGATCTATGTACTAAAGGGAAAACGGCGTCGTTTCAAATACATGGGGCTGGGTTAGACCAAGGTTGAATGGGTCGGGTTTGTTTGTGGATATGGGGGATGTGATCTTGGCCGTTGATCATTCTGAGATCAACGGCCCAGATCGAACCAGATCAGAACTACGGCGTTTCGACACTCCTGAGGTCAGCTGGTCTGGACCGGGGCAACACGTGTTTTGGGCTCGAGTTGGGCATCAGATTTAAAAATGGGAATAGGCCCAATCTTAATTTCAGTCCAATTTTGCACTCTTTTCTTTTATTATTATTTTTTTTATATATTTTTCATTTTAAAACAAAACAAAATGAAAACCCATTAATTAAATACTTAATACAATTATTTACACATATTAAAATGTTAAAAGTAGGTAAAATTAAACAAGGCAACAATTGGGACAAAATGCATATTTTATGATTTTCCATTTAATAACCGGATTACGGTTCAAACTACGCATGACACACATTTTTTGTATTTTGTTTTTAATAAAAAATAAAAATGGGGAAAAATCATAAATAATTAACAACATGCCACGTAAAAATCCAAAAAAATTGTACAGCAAGACCAATTGCTATTATTTTTGTTTCTTTTGGAGCGATTATCGCGTAAAACAAAAATCACGTGTTCACAGCTGCCCCTCTTTGTTCGGAAATACGAAGAGTTTTCGTGCAAAGATAAAGTGAGCGGACATGAGCGATTTTTGCCTATTGGACTACTCCGTGTGAAGCATGTTTTGAAAGATCTGACCGAATCTTCGCTTCAAAGATTTCCTACATATCCTAGGCTAAACAGGAATCAGGTCAATGTAGTTCGGGGAATTTTGGCAGCTGGGACTACCATGGGATTGCAATTCTTGTCGTTACTGATGTTGCCGCTGTTGTTGCTGCTTACCGACTCCCTTATTACAAACAAAGGAAAATTGAAACTGCACTAACTATGTATGCATGTCAACCGCTAGTTACAAGATTCCTATCTATGATCCTTTGGCGACTTGATCTTGGGTCTTAGCTGATTCTGCTTGTAGACTCCGATCTGAATCTTGATGCTTGCAAGTTGTAGGCGCCTATTTATTTCTGCGACACTGAGTAAGACGGGGTTGGTAGAACTCGGGACCTTGATCAAACCTTTGAACGATCCGCCCTTTGCCTTTCCGAATATCTCGGCACATCTTCTTTTTGTCTTTTTCTTCTTTTATTCTGAGTTGAGACTCATCTTGTGGGTCATCTCCATCCATGTGTCTCGAGGTCAGAACTGCGGGGAAAAACAAACGAACGAAATTTTCTGCCCCAGTTCTACTAGGAAAATTTCGTGAGTTAGTTGTCGGGAAGTCTACAAAGTTGATGAAGGGATTGGACCACAAAATACAACTTCGGGATTGGATCCCTAATATTACCATAAGGTAAAAATGCTCAGTTCAGGGTTGGAGCCCTAATACTGACTAGCTGGGGCGAAGTTCAGTTTAGAGTTGAAACCCTAATACTGACTAACTGGGGAAAAGTTCAGTTTAGAGTTGGGGCCCTAATATTGACTGAATGGAAAAGTTCAGTTTAGGGTTTAAAACCCTAATACTGACTGACTGGAAAAGTTCAGTTTAGGGTTTAAAACCCTAATGTTGGCTAAAGGAAAAGTTCAGTTTAGGGTTTAAAACCCTAATACTGACTGGATGGAAAAAGTTCAGGTTAGGGTTTAAAACCCTAATGCTGACTAAATGGAAAAAGTTCAGTTTAGGGTTTAAAACCCTAATGTTGGCTAAAGGAAAAGTTCAGTTTAGGGTTTAAAACCCTAATACTGACTGGATGGAAAAAGATCAGTTTAGGGTTTAAAACCCTAATGCTGACTAAATGGAAAAAGTTCATTTTAGGGTTTAAAACCCTAATGCTAACTAAAGGAAAGAGTTCAGTTTAGGGTTTAAAACCCTAATGCTGACTAAAGGGAAAGTTCAGTTTAGGGTTTAAACCCTAATGCTGACTAAAGGAAAGAGTTCAGTTTAGGGTTTAAAATCCTAATGCTGACTAAAGGGAAAGTTCAGTTTAGGGTTTAAAACCCTATTGCTGACTAAAGGAAAGAGTTCAGTTTAGGGTTTAAAACCCTAATGCTAACTGAATGGAAAAAATTCAGTTTAGGGTTTAAAACCCTAATGTTGACTAAAGGAAAGAGTTCAGTTTAGGGTTTAAAACCCTAATGCTGACAAAAGGAAAAGTTCAGTTTAGGGTTTAAAACCCTAATGCTGACTAAAGGAAAGAGTTCAGTTTAGGGTTTAAAACCCTAATGCTGACTAAATGAAAGAGTTCAGTTTAGGGTTTAAAACCCTAATGCTGACTGAATGGAAAAAGTTCAGTTTAGGGTTTAAAACCCTAATGCTGACTAAAGGAAAGAGTTCAGTTTAGGGTTTAAAACCCTAATGCTGACTAAAGGGAAAGTTCAGTTTAGGGTTTAAAACCCTAATGCTGACTAAAGGAAAGAGTTCAGTTTAGGGTTTAAAACCCTAATGCTGACTGAATGGAAAAAGTTCAGTTTAGGGTTTAAAACCCTAATGCTGACTAAAGGAAAGAGTTCAGTTTAGGGTTTAAAACCCTAATGCTGACTGAATGAAAAAGTTCAGTTTAGGGTTTAAAACCCTAATGCTGACTGAATGGAAAAAGTTCAGTTTAGGGTTTAAAACCCTAATGCTGACTGAATGGAAAAAGTTCAGTTTAGGGTTTAAAACCCTAATGCTGACTAAAGGAAAGAGTTCAGTTTAGGGTTTAAAACCCTAATGCTGACTAAAGGGAAAGTTCAGTTTAGGGTTTAAAACCCTAATGCTGACTAAAGGAAAGAGTTCAGTTTAGGGTTTAAAACCCTAATGCTGACTGAATGGAAAAAGTTCAGTTTAGGGTTTAAAACCCTAAAGCTGACTAAAGGAAAGAGTTCAGTTTAGGGTTTAAAACCCTAATGCTGACTAAAGGAAAGAGTTCAGTTTAGGGTTTAAAACCCTAATGCTGACTAAAGGGAAAGTTCAGTTTAGGGTTTAAAGCCCTAATACTGACTGGTTGGAAAGTTCAGTTCAGGATTTAAAGCCCTAATGCTGACTAAAGGAAAAGTTCAGTTGAGGGTTTAAAACCCTAATGCTGACTGAATGGAAAAGTTCAGTTTAGGGTTTAAAACCCTAATGTTGACTGAATAGAAAAGTTCAGTTTAGGGTTTAAAACCCTAATGCTGACTAAAGGAAAAGTGTTCAGTTTAGGGTTCAAAACCCTAATGCTGACCGAATGGGAAAAGTTCAGTTTAAGGTTTAAAACCCTAATGCTCACTGAATGGAAAAAAGTTCAGTTTAGGGTTTAAAACCCTAATGGTGACTAAAGGAAAAGTTTAGTTTAGGGTTTAAAACCCTAATGCTGACTGAATGGAAAAGTTCAGTTTAGGGTTTAAAACCCTAATGCTGACTGAATGGAAAAGTTCAGTTTAGGGTTTAAAACCCTAATACTGACTAAAGGAAAAGTGTTCAGTTTAGGGTTTAAAACCCTAATGCTGACCGAATGGAAAAAGTTCAGTTTAAGGTTTAAAACCCTAATGATGTCTGAATGGAAAAAAGTTCAGTTTAGGGTTTAAAACCCTAATGCTGACTAAAGGAAAAGTTCAGTTTAGGGTTTAAAACCCTAATGCTGACTAAATGGAAAAGAGTTCAGTTTAGGGTTTAAAACCCTAATGCTGACTAAAGGAAAAGTTCAGTTTAGGGTTTAAAACCCTAATGCTGACTGAATGAAAAAGTTTAGTTTAGGGTTTAAAACCCTAATGCTGACTAAAGGAAAAGTTCAGTTTAGGGTTTAAAACCCTAATGCTGACTCTGGGGACAAAGTTCGAGGATACTAACTGACCTCTTTTTTTTGAATTTTCTTATTTTAGTGGAAGATAAAAGGGAATCTCGTGGAAACATACCTTTCGAGTGGATTCCTTATTGCCAACTTTTTCTTGTACTCATGTACCTTCTTCGTTGGGTGACACCTGCTTCTTGCACGGTTGTCTTGGATTATACCTGTTTCAACTTCTCAAACAAAGAACAATTGTTAGTTCAGAAATGGCGGTTAGTTTGGTGACCTTGATTGTTCCCATTGCTTTGTTGCGTCCTTATTTCTGTTGAGAAATCCTGCCATTGATTGGATTCAAATGGCGAAACCTTTTTGGACTGCTCAGGCTTGTATTTCCAAATTCCGTGATGATTTTCCTTGTGAGGCTCTTTTTTTTGTCCCGGTTTGCTTGGAGATTATCAACGGGGATTTGATTAGGGATACTCTGTGGGGATTTGTACAAGGCGGACTTGTCGGGGATTTGTTGCAAAGTGGACTTGCCAGGATTTGTTGGGAAAGCTCGCTGGGGAATTTTTACAAAGGGAGGCTCTGTGGGGATTTGTACAAAGGGAAGTTTTGTGGGGGAATATTTACAAAGTGGATTCTTTATGTGGATTTTTGTACAACGGGAACATGCTGGGGATTTGTTTCAAAGCGGACTTTCCAGGATTTGTTGGGGTAAGCTCGCTGGGGAATTTTTACAAAGGGACTCGCTGGGGATTTGCTGGGGAAATCCTCTTTTTTTATTATTATTAACAAAGGGAAGACCTTGTGGGGATCTGTACAAGAGAGAAAATCTGTGTGGATTTCGTTGGGGCAGACTCTTTGGGGAATATTTACGCAGTGGATTCTTTGTGCGGATTTGTACAAAGGGAAACCCTGTGGGGATTTGTACGAGACGGACTTGCTGGGGAAATTTCTCTCTTTCCCTTTTACTTCGAACGCAGTCAAACATCATGATTCATCGGGTTTGGACAAACGTACCAACGAAACGAGGTGTTTTCCTTCATGAAACGGAATTCCGTGAAACCAAACCTGCCACCTGCCCTTTCCGGTATATCTGGAACTTGGGGTTAAACATGAAAGGGATTCGAAGAAAAACAAAGAAAGGAGAAAGCAAATTTCAGAAAAGGAGTGTCCCTTTCGGGATGAGAAAGACTTATCTGAGGAAGACAATGCTGGCTCTAAATGGACATGACATGCTCTTTGGACTGGACTCCTGACCTTCAATGAACTTGTGTTTCCCCGAACCAAAACGGATCTGTGATCCCAAACCGGTGGAACTGTGCCAAGACCTCCTTGGGTGGAGTCATTATTTCGGCCAACAGTGCCCTTTGCGGGTTTTCGCTGGCTGACCTCTCTCATTTCTCTTCCTGTCATCGCTTGATAGCACTCTTTACGAGTTTTTACTAAACAAGCTCTCTCATTTTTGTTTCTCTACTCCCGTCGCCTCGCGGTGCCCGAAGGTTTTCACCGACGAGACTCTCTCATTTTATCTCTCTCAATTTAGAGTGTGCCAGCATCCATTGGTGACGCTTCTTGGCTTCCCGCTATCTTTGGTAATTGATCTGAAGGCTTGTGCTTGGTAAAGAGAGGTAGATGATACTAACTTCTAAACCGCTTGACGTGCCCCGGTTTCAATTTCAGGGTAAATGGGATTTTATTGGTGGTGTGACTGAACCTCAGGGAGAGGCTGCCTACGTATCCTTTCAGAATCAAGTCAAACGTAGTTCAGGCCTCGATCAATGTTTTGTTTTGTTTGTTTTTGTTTATTTTTTTTTGTAACCGGCTCAAAGGCCTGTAGAGAGAGTTGATAGTGAGAATAAAACTTTCAGCATTCCAAATGTGTCAGGACCGCTGGGATGTCACTCAGACATAGTATCTTTTGACCGCGTCTGTATTTACTGCTGTTTCGGGATCATTTCCTTCAATGTCACCTAGGTACAATGCTCCTCTCGGCAATATTTTCCTTATGATGTATGGGCCTTTCCAATTTGGAGCAAATTTCCCTTTTGCTTCCTGGTGATGTGGCAGAATACGCCTTAGTACCAGCTGACCTACTTCGAAATTCCTGGGTCGAACTTTCTTGTTGTAAGCGCGGGCCATTCTTCGTTGGTACAACTGTCCGTGACAAACCGCGGCCATTCGTTTTTCATCAATCAAAGTCAACTGCTCCAATCGAGTCTTAACCTATTCGCTGTCCTCGATTTCTGCTTCAACAATGGTTCGAAGCGAAGGGATTTCTAATACGCAGCCTCGGTCCCATAAACCAAAAGATAAGGAGTTGCTCCTACTGACGTGCGTACCGTAGTGCGATATCCCAAAAATGAAAATGGTAACTGCTCATGCCACTATCGGGAACTTTGGATCGTTTTCCTCAAAATCTTCTTGATGTTTTTGTTCGCCGCTTCTACAGCGCCATTGGCCTTTGGCCGATAAGGAGTAGAATTCCTATGCGTTATTTTGAATTGCTCGCATACATCTCCCATCAAGTGACTGTTCAAGTTTGCTGCGTTATCTGTAATGATAGTCGCAGGAATACCGAAACGACAGATAAGATTTGAGTGTACAAAATCCACTACAGCTTTTTTAGTGACCGACTTGAGAGTGACAGCCTCTACCCATTTTGTGAAGTAGTCGATGGCAACCAGTATAAATCTGTGTCCATTTGAAGCCTTTGGCTCGATTGGTCCAATGACGTCCATGCCCCAGGCGACAAATGGCCAAGGTGCAGACATGGGATGCAGTTCCGTGGGAGGTGCATGAATCAAATCACCGTGCACCTGACACTGATGACACTTCCGAACGAAGCTAAAACAGTCCTTTTCCATAGTCATCCAGTAATAACCTGCTCGAAGGATTTTCTTCGCTAAGACATACCCGTTCATGTGAGGTCCGCACAGACCTGCGTGTACTTCGTGCATGATATTTCTCGCCTCCTCGGCGTCGACACATCTTAGTAGGTTGAGGTTTGGGGTCCTCTTGTACAACAATTCACCGCTCAGAAAGAAACCACTTGCATGCCGCCTAATGGTTCTCTTTTGATCTCCAGTAGCATGCTCGGGGTATTCTTGCGTCTTCAAGAACCTCTTGATGTCATGGTACCAAGGCTGCGTATTTGATCCCGCCTCGATTATGTTGCAGTAACCGTGTCTTTCCCTGATTTGGATTTCCAAAGGATCGACGTGGGCGTTGCCCGGGTAGGGTAGCGTTGAAGCCAGAGTAGCAAGTGCATCCGCCAGTTCATTGTGACACCTCGGGATATACCTGAACTCTATTGATTTAAAACGCTTGCCGAGGTCCTCCACGTGCTGTCGGTAAGGGATAAGTTTGATATCCCGAGTTTCCCATTCACCTTGGGCTTACCGGATAATAAGGTCAGAATCTCCCATAATCAGTAAGTCTTCGACATCCTGATCGATCGCCATATGCATGCCCATAATGCAGGCTTCATACTCAGCCGTATTGTTTGTGCAAAAGAAACGCAGTCTAGCTGTGGCGGGATAATGCTGACCAGAAGGCGAAATCAAAATTGCCCCGATCCCTACACCTTTGGCATTCACGGCTCCATCAAAGAACATCTTCCAAACATGAGCGTCCTCCGAGACCACTTCTACGGTGTTTACTTCTTCATCTGGAAAGTAGGTACTCAATGGCTGGTATTCCTCATCGACCGGATTTTCGGCCAAGTGATCTGCTAGGCTTTCATTGTCGTGCGAGTAACATAGACTATGTCGAATTCAGTAAGAAAGATTTGCCACTTAGCTAGTCTTCCAGTAGGCATTGGTTTCTGAAATATATACTTCAAAGGATCTAACCTGCTTATGAGGAAGGTAGTGTGAGTTTGAAGATAATGTCTCAGTTTTTGAGCAACCCATGTCAAAGCGCAACACGTTCTTTCCAAAAGAGCATACATGGCCTTATAGTCGGTGAATTTCTTTCTCAAATAGTAGATCGCTTGTTCTTTCTTTCCGGTTATGTCATGTTGCCCGAGGACGCAACCGAAAGAGTTTTCCAAGACTGTCAGATACAAGAACAGCGGTCTCCCTGGCTCTGGAGGGACCAAAACTGGGGGATTCGAAAGGTATTCTTTGACTTTATCAAAGGCTTCTTGACACTCAGCCGTCCATTTGATCGCCGCATCTTTCCTTAACAGCCTGAATATAGGCTCACACGTGCTTGTCAGCTGGGCAATAAATCGACTGATATAGTTTAATCTGCCCAACAGACTCATCACGTCTTTCTTCATTCTTGGGGGAGGTAGATCCCTGATAGATTTTATCTTTGTTGGGTCTAATTCGATACCTCTCCTGCTCACTATAAAGCCCAAAAGCTTGCCCGATGGAACTCCGAAAGCACATTTGGCTGGGTTCAGCTTCAAGTCATACTTCCTCAGTCTCTCGAAGAACTTCCTCAAGTCTTGGATGTGATTATCCTGCGTCCTGGACTTGACTATCACGTCGTCCACGTACACCTCTATTTCCTGATGCATCATGTCATGAAAAATGGCAGTCATGGCCCTCATGTAAGTAGCCCCAGCATTCTTCAGACCAAATGGCATGACCCGATAACAGTAAGTGCCCCAAGGCGTGGTGAAGGCAGTTTTCTCAGCGTCTTCTTCATCCATCAATACCTGATGATATCCAGCGTAACAATCTACGAAAGACTGTATCTCGTGTTTGGCGCAATTATCAACGAGGATGTGGATGTTGGGCAGTGGGAAATTATCTTTGGGACTTGCTCTATTCAAATCTCGGTAATCTACACATACCCGAGTTTTCCCGTCCTTTTTCGGTACTGGAACCACATTTGCCAACCATGTTGTATATTGGACTACCCGAATCACTCCCGTTTTCAGTTGTTTGGTGATCTCCTCTTTAATCTTGTCACTGACCTCAGTTTTGAACTTTCGTTGCTTTTGTTGAACTGGAGGACAATCAGGATGAATCGGCAATTTATGAACCACTAGATCAACACCTAGACCCGGCATGTCATCATATGACCAAGCAAACACGTCTTTAAATTCAAAAAGAAGTTGAATTATCGCCTCTCGCGTTTTCTTGTCCGTGTGAATGCTTATTTTGGTCTCCCGGATTTCTTCAGGAGTTCCTAAATTAACCGGTTCGGTGTCATTCAGATTTGGCTTAGGTTTATTCTCAAAATGTTCCAACTCTCGGTTTATTTCCCTAAAAGCTTCTTCTTCATCATATTCTGGTTCTGGGTTCATTAATTCACAGTTAAATAGCTCGTTGTGATCTGGGCGTGAAGTCCGCAAGCATGTCATATTTAAAGCCGCATTATTATAACTGAAAGGAAAGATAAAAGGAAAAATAACAAAAATCAGAACAAAAGAAAAAATGGGAAAACAATGATGATTTTTTTTCTTTGGGAAGTTGGAAGACAACAATGTTTACAACTTAGGAATTCAAAACAACAATTGAAAGGAAGAAAACGTTCAAGTTATGTCCTGGAGATAACTTGTGACACAGGAAAGGTGGCAGGACAGGTCTACCCGGACTTCCGTCTAGTCGGGAATGGCGTGGCCTCCCAGTTTCGAAGTTTGGCATTCGGCCCCACGTACAGCATCTCAGTAGTGCTTGTGCCTTCACCTGGTTGAACCATGTGAGTCTCGTAGAGCATTTCTCTCATTGCCCCACATATCTCCTCGATTTCCTCAGCCGTGAAGATCTCATCGTCTTCTTCTTCGGTGTACCTTGGTCTGATGAAAGTTTCATATAAATCCGGCAATGGTCGAGATAATTTCCAACCCTCATTTTTCCTTTTCTTTGCCCACTCTTCATCTCCTGGAGTGGGTTTGAAACCTAGTCCAAAAGGTTTCTTGGTGGTCGGCAAGGTGATGGGTTCTGTTATTCCCTGCAGGGTTCGTCCAAGCCCTTTCCCTGGCCTAAATCCGTGTCGGATCATCTCTTTGGCCACCATAACCGAGGCGTTAGACAAGAAAGGCTGGGGTAAGGTATTCCCTCTTCATGCTGCTCTACTAGTACAATCTTGAAAGCTTGATAGACCGTATGTTCGCTCCCTTCTCTTGGTTCAAGATATGGGATGGATGGGTCCCGATAAATAGCATGCTCGTCTTCTCCATGGACCACGATCTCTCGGTCTTCGTACTCAAACTTCACCATCTGGTGAAGAGTGGAAGGCACAGCTCCTGCCGCATGGATCCAAGGTCTGCCGAGGAGAAAATTGTAGGATGTATCCATGTCGAGCACCTGGAAGGTTACTTCAAACTCGACTGGTCCTATGACCAACAACAGGTCTATTTCCCCCATGGTATCTCTCTTGATGCCGTCGAAAGCCCTTACGCAGACATTATTGGGTCGGATTCTTCCGGTCCCAATTTCCATTCTTTGTAGCGTGGAGAGCGGGCAAATGTCAACACCTGAACCTCCGTCCAACATCACCCTCTTGACATAGTAGTCTTCGCATTTAACTGTTAGATGCAGGGCTTTGTTGTGAGCTGCTCCCTCTGGAGGTAAGTCATTCTTGCTGAAAGAGATCTGGTTAATGGCGAAGAACCTCTCCGTCATCCGTTCCAGTTGTTCAACTGAGGTTTCAACTGGTACGTATGCTTCATTCAAGGTCTTGAGCAAGATCTTTTGGTGCTCGGCTGACCTCATCAATAGCGATAGCATGGACATTTGCTCGGGCATTGGCGTAGTTGGTCTACCACTTAGTAGTCTGGCATTTTTATTTGTTGGAAGAAAACTTCTGCTTCTTCAACGCTTACAGGCTTCATTGGTGGGAAGCGTCTCCGTGTGGCGTTGCTCAGCTCTTGGGTGTTTGAATACCTTCCAATGAGAGTACTTTCTGGAAGTTCCCCCATGACTTCTTTACCTTTGTATGTTACCAACGTCCTCTGATAGTTCCACGGTACTGTGGACGGGTTTGTCATCGCCTTTTGTGGCACGCGTCCGATAACCACTGGCTCATTCAGTCGACGTGGTTGAATCGTCCCCCGGACCACATAGGCCCCTTTTGGTACGTACATAGGTTTTGCCTTTTTGACCTCGAAGTTCTATGGCTTCTCTGCTCGACCTCGTTGGATGTAAAGAACTCCATCCTTTACCGGTATCGCTTTTTTCTCCACCTTCTTTTCTGGCTCGCGCTTCGCAGTATTGGCCTTTTCCCCTTTTTCTGGTTTCTGGGCTATTTCAGGCTTTTTCCCTGCGTCGACAATGGCGATTATAGCTTTCAAAGCAGGGTCAAATTCTTTGTCTTCGCAAATCATCCCGATCAGCGGCCCGTTATTATGAGCAGGTAATGGATTGTTAGTCACATTTGGGACCTCCTCGTCCCTTAGCACTATTTTCCCTTGCTCTATCAAATTCTCGACCACTCTTTTCAACAACCAGCAGTCATTTGTATTGTGCCCCTCGGCCCCTGAATGATAGGCTCATCTGACTCCAGCTTTGTAAGAAGGTGACGTCGGGTTTTGCCTTGTTTGAGGGACTGGTTGCAGGAAGCCCAACAGGACTAGCTTCGGGAACAAAGTAGAGTATGGTTCACTGATGGGCGTGAAAGTCCGCCTTCTAGGCGGCTCCTGAGGGCGGAAGTTATTCTGCGGAGGTTGTGGGTTATAGTGGTTGCGGTAAGGAGGCTGATTTCTGGGAGGTGGAGCTTGGCCTCGGTTGGCTTGTTGCGGCGGATGGACATAAGGCTGGGCATTCATGACCATATAGGGTTGATGAGCATATGCCAGATTTGAGTGGGGGTAGTAGTGTTGTGGGGTTCTTTCCGGAAAACGGGGTCGGGGATTACGATATTCCCTTGTTCCTGAGGCTGCCATGGCTGTTTCTTCCTTTTTCTGCCCTTTTGCCATTCCTCCGGACCCGCTTTGGACGGCTTGGGAGGTCGCCCTTATGGCTGCTTGATTCAAAATCCTACCTGTTTTCATACCATTCTCCACCATCTCTCCAATCTTAATTGCTTCTGCAAACGGCTTTCCCATGGCTGACATCATGTTTTGGAAATAGTCAGACTCTTGAGCCTGGAGAAAGGTAGTGACCATTTCCACTTCATCCATGGGAGGCTTCACCCTCGACGCCTGCTCGCGCCACTTAATAGCATACTCTCTGAAGCTTTCTGAAGGTTTCTTTTTCAAGTTCGACAGAGAATTTCGGTCTGGTGCGATGTCGATGTTATACTGGAATTGTCTCACAAAATCTCTAGCGAGATCATCCCAGACATGCCATCGGGACATGTCCTGGTCCATGTACCATTCCGAGGCTATTCCTACCAGACTTTCCCCGAAATATGCCATTAGCAATTCCTCTTTTCCGCCGGCTCCCCTTAATTGGTTGCAATATTTCTTTAGGTGAGCAATGGGGTCACCGTGCCCGTCGTACTTCTCAAACTTTAGGGTCTTGAAACCCAGTGGTAGGTGTACGTGAGGGAACATGCATAGGTCGGCGTAAGAGATACTTTTCTGTCCGCTCAAACCTTGCATATTCTTCAAACTCTGTTCAAGGATTCTCATTCTTTTGGCCATCTCATTTTGTTCCGCAATTTTGGGGTTCTGATCCTGCCCAGGTGCAAGCTCGCACTGAGGCTGTGGAGGATTAGTGTTGTTAGCGAACATAGTTGGTTCCATCGAGAAAGATGGGGCTTGGAATGTAAATGAGGACGAGTTAAAAGTCGGCTTGTATGCAGCAGGTTGTGCTGTGATCGGGCAAGGTGGTGCAGTAAAGATATTGGTGTTTACATCCGTCGTTGACACCCGAGGATGAGACTCAGAGGGCGATCCAGCAGAGAAGGGTGAAAAGGCTGGGTATCCGAATGGGGTAGCAGGATAACTTATGGGGACATTAGAAGTCCCGCTTGTCCTGGAAAATAACTCAGGGAATCCAGGGACGATGCTTGGTGGCTCTTTTCCATTATTCCAGTCATCAAGCATTTAGAGCATGCGAAGCTGCAAGATTCTATTTTCCTCCGCAGTTGCGGATTCAGGCGTGGGGACGGCCGAGATAGAACTTTCCTCGGAAACAGGGATTGTTGGCAACGGAATCTCTGAAGACATTTCTACACTTCCTTTTGACCTTGTGAAGTAAGTGTGAGCACTGCCTCCTGTCTTAACAATAGGTAATTGAACACTCCTTTTCGATCTCGTGAAATACGGGTGCGAGGCCAGACTTTCACCAAACCAACCACCATTTCCAAAAACCTGGAAGGAAATCAATGACAAACGGACGGTTAATTCGAATCAAATAACAGATAAGCAATCTCACGTTGGGGCATGATGCACCTATACAGTTAAATGGATTCCTATATGTTTGCGACGAAAGCATACGTTATTCCGGCATTCTTTTAGGCTTGTTATTATTTTCCCTTTTTTTTCAATTTTTCTCTTTGGTTAAACCGCGGCCGGATCCGATGAGGATTGCCTACGTATCACGATGCCACGTGAATCAGATCATTACGTAGTTCAAAAACACAAATGAGCGTAAAAGAAACACGCCTTTTATTGTTGAAACGATCTATTACAAACTCCATTTTGCAAAAGAAAGAACAAACCTTGAAAATAAGCCTAGACTCAACGTAGACTAAAACAAACTGATGGGAAAATAGGCAGAAGATGCTAAGATATAGACTCGACTTATGAGTACATTATGGTTTTGAAAATTGGTGCCCGCGGGGCATCATTCGGCCTCGCCGCTGTCTTAGGTGTGAGATCCCTCTCAAGTTGCTACAGCTCATGCATGGTCTGTTTGACATAACCCATCACTGCCGAGAGGACGGTAACACTAGTCATGTCCTCACATCGTAGACATCGTCTGGTGATGGCATGGGCAATGGCCTTGATCCTATCTCTGGTTTGCTTCTTCTCTATGAGTAGGCATTTTATCTGATCGCTACACATCTTGAATACGTGAGAATCCTGTATATGCTGATTCTTCAGTCGCCGTACTTATAACTTCATTTGGGTTAACAAGTCGTACCAGTATCTGCTCTCAATTTGGAAATCCTTGGCCTGATTAGCTGCTTTGATCTCAAGTATAGCCATCTCTCTCTTCATTTTGGCAACAGTTTTCTCGTGGTCGCGTTTCAATTGGTTCAAGTATCGGCGAAGCTTCTCTACTCTTATTCCCCACTGTGCCTTGAGCTTTGCCATAATCTTTCCCGATTCTTCTAATCCATCTCGCCATTCCGTGACTTCTCTTTTTAAACCCTTAATCAACTGCTGGTCTAATCGACTTCTGAGATGTTCATCAAGAGACAATCTCAATTTCTGGATTTGGGCCTTAAGTTCTTCATTCTCTTGGACCAATTTATTCTTTTCGCTTCGATCCGCCGCAATTTGTATGCTGCTATTGAATTTCAGACTGTCAATTTGTAGCTTCAAATCACCGATCTCTGCCCGATACCCCTTCTCTTTTGCTAACCAGTTCCATTGCCCTTGGGATGATTCTACAAAATCTTTGAGATGCGGTCTTTTAGCTGGTCTTTCGCAAGACAAGTCGCCTCTGAACCAAGCGTGATACCCTGGGGCAACTTCCCCTTTTGCTATATCCATCACACAAGTGCTTTCTGTCAGATGTTGGCACTCACTCCAGATTTGGCGAACTTCTTCTTCGGGGAAACGATCGTCTGGACTGATTTCAATCACTTGGGTACTCAGATCTTCATCTTTCGGCACCACTTGATATCTCCCAAGTTGCCTCAAAATCCGATATGGTGCGTAGAGTTGGATGATTTTAAGTCCCATCAACAGAAAGTGGGGCCTGGTTGCCGGCATGTAAATGATTTTCTCAATAGGCGACCATCCGAGCGTCCACTGGATTTGGCTAGCAATGAGAGTTCGGAAAAATGAGGTCCATGATGTGACGCCCTCAGGTAGATTGAAACCTTTGATTCTAGTGTAGAATTCTCCAATACAAGTTTTTTCGGGCGAACCGTAACCCAAGAGCGGGGAGCGGTGGCATAAATGATCGGTCATCCATATTTGCAACAGTAGGTTACATCCTTCGAAAAAGTCGCCCCTAGCTCGACAAGCAGTGAGAGCCCGGAAAATGTCAGCCATAATCATAGGCGCTAGAGTACTTTTATCTTGGGTAAGCAAAGTACTGACAACCCCAGTTATTTTTAGATCGATGTTTCCGTCCTTCCTTGGGAACACTATAAGACCCAAGAAGGCCGTCATAAAAGCTAACAGCCTGTGTTCGTCCCACTTCTGTCGGTTGCCTTTACTACACAGTTTGAAATCCGGCTTATTGAACCCGCCCTCGTGACCGTATCTAGCATACATGAGGTGTAGACTGCAAAAACCTTTGGCAAGATCTGGATGGTGAAATGTTCGGGGTATTTTCAGAAAATCCAGAAACCGGTGTACCGTGACGGCCCTAGGTGCAATCAAGTATTTGAACCTTAACGGAGCTTCATCACCCCCAATGTATCCCGCTATTTCTTCCAAAGTCGGGGTGAGCTCGAAGTCTGAGAAATGAAATACATTGTGCGCCGAATCCCAGTAAGTGACCAATGATCTGATAATATCGCCCCGAGGCTGAATGTCTAGTAAATCCGGGAGATTTTTCAGATATTTCCTCACTTTGCCTTGCCCCTCCTTGCCTAAGTCGTTCCACCATAATCGCAACTCAAAAGGGATCTCGGTCATCATTGAAAAAGGTTCGTTTTGTATCGTGCTCATCCTGCACATTTATTTAGGGTGATTAAAAAAATTTTTACTAGACTCAAAAATTAAAATTATCTAGAATTTTTTTTTTTTAAAGAATTTTTTTTTTTTTGCAAAACGGGAGGTTGGACCCACTGAGAGTTGTCTACGTATCTCACACCGTGTGAGAATCAAACCAGCGTAGTTCGGTCGGATCAAAATAGGGGAAACAAAAATAAAATCCTTTAATGAAAAGAAGAATAACTGTTTTTTTTTCTGGAATTTTGTTATATATATTTTTTTATTATAGTATTTCTTTTTGAAAAGAGACCAAGGAAATACTTATACATTTTAAACTTCTTTTTTTTCATTTTTTCGAAGTTTCGAAAATCTTTTAAAGAGGTACTACCAATGAAACAATAAATTTTTTTTTTTGATTTTTGTTTTATTTATATGTATTTTGGATTTTGAAAGTGATTAAAAGGAATAGTCAAACTGAAAGACAAGCTTTGTTTTTCATTTTTTTTATATATATATTGTTTTTAAAAGAAAATTCCGGTGAGGTTTTGACATTACTTGGACATTGGTTTTTTTTTTCAAAAGAATAAGTAATTATCTCCCTACCCCGCTATTCTCTTTTTTTTTTTTTGAAAATTTTTTGGAAACCGATCGACATGCAGATCAGAAGCAAATAGATGCGCAAAAAAAATGGGATGCAGCAGGATGATATTTTCAGTCCAGGTTGCCTATCCTAGATGGACCCAACCCCTATGTTCAGTCCCCTATGTCAAATGCAACATGATGCAGATAAGCATTCCTACTAGGGATCCGGCATGAGGTTTCGTTATACTAGGTTTATAACCTGGGTAGATGTTCTAGACTGTGTACCCGAGCGGACAACTCGAGTCGAGGAGGGGCAACTTACCGGGAACCAAAAGGCCGTCCGGCTTCGTAACTTATCCGTCCTCTTTCTTATTTCAGGTATCGACAATAACAGAATAGGGAGCCTCGACCAGCGAGCTTCTCCCCGGAGGTGAAGAGAGAAGGGTTCGGCACAGTTTATATACAGTTCAGATAATATCAAAGCAGTAAAAAAACAAACGTTGCAGCACGTTATGTCAAAACATGTAATAAATATCAGATAATAAAGCCAAAATATAACAATTATTCTAAGCTCGAATTCTTGAACCCTGAACCGGAGGTTCTAGGTATAAATCCCCAGCAGAGTCGCCAGAGCTGTCACACCTCCTTTTTGCGCGCCCGCCCCGAAGGGTTAAATGCGCGAGGGGAGTTTTTCCAATTTAAGTGACAATATTCGAAATGGGATTATTTATTTAATTCAGAGTCGCCACTTGGGAAAGGTTTGGCTTTTGGTGTCCCAAGTCACCGGTTTATCTTGAATCCCAAATCGAGGAAGTTTTCGACTTTTCCAAATGAAGTCTGCGAACCAGAAATTCTAAGTAAGGAATTCTGTTGACCCGAGGGAAGGTGTTAGGCACCCTCGAATCCCGTGGTTCTAGCACGGTCGCTTTAATTGTTATAATGGCTAAATATCCGATTTAAATACATGTTGTGACTTATGTGCTTTTATTAAGTTTAAACCGCTTTTATTATTGTCATTTTTATTTTTTATAATTGCAACGTCGTGAAAGTGCATCTCGAACCACGTCACAATCAATGCACCCGTGGTCGTCGACACATTTAGACTTCGTTGAGATTTTGATTTGGGTCACATCAATGTGCACCCGAATTTAAGAATGTAATTTAATTATGTGGCGCCTAAAGCAACTAACGTATTGTTATTTTGGGAAGGCCGTAAAATTCGCTAAACGGCCTGTCCCGAATTCTAAGTATTTTAGTATATACATTTAGAGGGCCCCACAGCTTGTTCATTTTTTTTGTTTGTCGAGGCTCGTCTCAATTTTATTTAAAGGATAAACCTATAGCGACTATATTTTCTATTACGTTTGTCACTATAAGATAAAAGAAAGAAGATACCAAATTTACTTATTTAAGCAACTACAGGCTAAATTTTAATATGTTTGCCGAATCCGAATTTTTGTATTATTACGTGATTGGTTGTTTATGAGGTGAGAATTACCTCATGCCTTGTCTTCAAGGAGTGAATACGCTTGTTAATTTGCTAAGGGAGATTGGAAGCAAACTAACAACATATACTAAATTTACATTAAACGACCTTCAAGTTTGAATTTTAAAACTAGCTTATTTGGGCTTCATAAATGAAATCGGTTGTTTATTAGGAAAACTACTACTAATTGAACTCAAAAATGCTTATTAGTTTTCCTCAAAAGTCATCGCATTATTTCGAAACAGTGAATCTATATCGAAAACCATATCGAACCTATATAAGAACAAGTAATCTAACAAGAGGGTTGGCATACATGGCCACCCTGTTAACGTAACACCACATGAGAATTAGCTTGGGGTACATTTATCTTGAAATCAAATGGGACCAAATATAACAGATTTGACAGTTCAGAGGTCTAGACAAAAATACATACAGATGCTTGCCATGATTCTATGTTATACTGTCATAACTAAATCGAAACCTAATGGTTATACACATTGAAAATACGTCTGATCTAACAAACAATACTATCTAATATGTCAATCAAGGATGTGTTTAATTCATACAGAGCAATTGCAGTTGGAACTAACTTAAACAAATACAGGCCAACTACCATTCAACCTATTTTGAACACAAGTATTGTGAAGTAAACAAACGTTCATTTCTTTATTTCTGCTTCAAACTTCAAACTTTCAACAAACATGGTTTCGAAAGTGTGTACCTGGAAGTGCTTACAGAAGAAGAAGAGAAGTCAGTAGAGTAACAATGGCAACAAATACAGCAGCAGTAACAGCAGATAACAACAGGACAAATCCCAGAACAAAGTGCAGTTATAGCCTATAGAACAAGTAGTAACAACACAACAACAACACCCAGTGCAGTAGAAACAAATGCTTCAAGACAAAACCAAGTCCAGGAGAACAAACAATGCAACCCAAACAATAGACTTAGTCGAGACTTGGAAGAAATCAGGATTGATTGAACAGGTTGAACAAATGAAACCCAAACAACAGTAGGAAGAAATAGTTTCAGATCTTTTGTATGTTTTTCTCTCTTGTTTATGTGTCTGTATATGCCTCTCTATGATATTCCTCTCACTATATCTCTCTTCTTTTCAAAATTCAGTCTCAAAAATCAGTCCGAGTCCTTTTTCTAATGGAAGTTCTCCTGTTTTATAAGCCTAGCATCAGCCCTTTAACAGCCTGTTAGACAAATCAGAACCCTTCCCATGTGATCTATTTTCTTTCCACTCAACTACTTAAAATAAGACCCTCCCATGATATTCCATGACAAACCCCTTTTAATCACCTTATTAAACTAAAAAGCAGACATGGACAGCAGGAATATAACCTGACAGCGCATGCTGTCAAGTTATTCCTCATCTCAAAAGGGCCTTTATGCACATGTTGTGCACAAATGCACATGCCACCAATTCAGATGGCAGCTAACAATCCAATCTTTTTCATTTTCAGATTCAAATATAGCAACTATAAGTAGCTATACTCGATTCTCAATTTTGATTCAAACAATGTTTAGCAAGAACAAATCAAATTGTTATCATTCAACAACTGAAACTATTTGACGACATGTATCAAATCGACTATACTAATTATAACATATACAATCAAAACCAATAATCAGGAATCCAACAGTATCAACAAAAAGGGGTTCAGATTGCACTGTCAAAACAAAAATGACCCTGGGAACTAATTAAATGACCAATTTCAAATTCAATCGACTATGCAATTTACACACACATACATCATCAGTAAATAAGGAAAAGACTTGAACAAATACAGAAGTCTGGGCAAGGTGGGCAACAACAGTTGATAAAAATTCGAAACACAAACTAAACAAGACGTTTCGGCCATACGAACAGACCTTTAACAAACACATGACATGAATAAAGAAAAGAGAAACAAACTTACCTTAAAATCCTTGGAAAAATCAGAAAACCAAACTCGTATTTGAAGAGAACCTTCTTGGGGTTGAATGGACTTTAATCGAAGTGTTCTCAACTGAGAACACTTCGATTAAGGTCCATTAGACCCTAATCACTTGGCTCAAATGGACACAAACCAGGCATCAGAACTTCTAGGGTTCTTAAGGGTAGATTTGGGATCTAGTTTTCCCTGGTTAGATTCAGACCGAACCAAGCATGGTTTGGTCACGAGGGAGATCCGGGGACTGCCTGGTATGAAACTGGGGTAGATCGGTGTGGATCGGAGTTCTGCTCGAATCTTCAAATGAAGATTCGAGAAGATGGGGGAAGGTTCGAGATCAATGGTTTGCAGATCAATGTTCAGGGTGTCAAGGTGGTCCTAGGGTGTTAAGGTGGGGGTCACCGGCGTCCATGCCGCCGGGTTTTTGGTGAGTGGAAAGGGGGGCGTCTAGGGTTCCGTGGTTTGGGGTCTGTGAAAGGACGACCTAAGGCAGGGGGGGTTTGGTTTAGGCGCGGGGTGAAAAGGGGAAGAGTTTATATACGGGGGTGAGTAATGGATGTTGGCCGTTGGATTGCTGGTGATCAACGGCTGTGATCTATGTACTAAAGGGAAAACGGCGTCATTTCAAATACACGGGGCTGGGTTGGACCAAGGTTGAATGGGTCGGGTTTGTTTGTGGATATGAGGGATGTGATCTTGGCCGTTGATCATTCTGCGATCAACGGTCCAGATCGAACCAGATCAGAACTACGTCGTTTGGACACTCCTGAGGTCAGCTGGTCTGGACCGGGGCAACACGTGTTTTGGGCTCGAGTTGGGCATCAGATTTAAAAATGGGAATAGGCCCAATCTTAATTTCAGTCCAATTTTTCACTCTTTTCTTTTATTATTATTATTATTATTATTTTATATTTTTCATTTTAAAACAAAACAAAATTAAAACTCATTAATTAAATACTTAATACAATTATTTACACATATTAAAATGTTAAAAGTAGGTAAAATTAAACAAGGCAACAATCGGGACAAAATGCATATTTTATGATTTTCCATTTAATAACCGGATTATGGGTCAAACTACGCATGGCACACATTTTTTGTATTTTGTTTTTAATAAAATATAAAAATGGGCAAAAATCATAAATAATTAATAACATGCCACGTAAAAATCCAAAAAAATTGTACAGCAAGACCAATTGGTATTATTTTTGTTTCTTTTGGAGCGATTATCGCGTAAAACAAAAATCACGTGCTCACACCACCCGATTCGAAGAAGGTGAGGAAACGCCAAGCAAAGGTTCCTATAGGGAGACGATGTATCGGGCCAAACGGTCGATGTAATTAGACCTCGCCAAAGCGGGAGCATGTACTATTATATCGGGTAATCAAAAAATACCCCTTTCCCACAAAAAAAGAAAGGCTCATTCTCAGACTACGGCAACGTGAAAATCATCGGAGCAACCAAACTCGACCTAAAAATAGATCGACTCAACACAACAACACGTGTATTGTGCCAATGGATGAGAGAATATCTTCAAAACATCTCATTCTCCAAAAGGGAAAATCACTGTATACTCTCGACAGAAGCCTCTCCGCCAAATATGTCCCGAGATACTCGGAGACTTGAACGATTCAGCGCCAACACGACCCCAGGGTCGGGACCCCGGGCTCACAAAGCCCTCACAATTCAACTCCGAGTTTGCGAGAAGCGGTTTTCAAGCTAAAACAAACTCGATGACTCGGAAACTATTGCCAATTGCCTTGCACTGAAAAATCCCAAACTATAAGACCCTAGTGGGCAGACTCGGCATAACCAGAATTATTCTACATCACACAAACTGTAAGACCTCAATAGGCATGGCAAACTGTAAGACCTTAACAGACATAAAAATCCCGAAGTTTAGGCTATACATCACATTTGTAAGAATCCTTAAAGGGCATACTCTCGGTGTAGACGCCTAAACTATCACTTGGGATCAAAAATGACTATAGCCAAATGCACATGACTACTGTCAAAATGGCTGATACAGCCAAAATAACGTGACTCGAGGACGCCTGACTATCGCTAAAAATTGCATGCCACCACTTCGAATATACTTCGGAAAGAACCGGTTAAAACATGTTTCCCTCAACAGGCAAAAATGAGCTCCAACCACATAGGCTCCAAACCGCAAGAGCGTCGATCTACTCGACCTACGAGCTATGAACCTTATGAGGTGCTCAAAACATCGCCAACAATGACTTGAAATCGAGGTTCCTCTATAACCGACGACAGGTCAGGCAAAAATACTCTAAAAAGACCTTAACAAGCAGAAAAAAATCCTACAAAAAAGCCCACGGGCAAAAATAGCGTAAGAGCCATTGTCTCCAGCTAAGCAAGCCTACAGGCCTCATAGTGAAAGGTCTCTACGACCACACAGCATAAGATCCATTGTCGCTAGCTAAAAAATTTTGACAACTTGAGGTTAAAATGAGCTCGAATCGTAACCCTATTCGGAGACCGGATCCAAAATAGTTAACTATACAAGCCTCCAGGCCACATATTGAAAGGTCTCAACGACCAAATGGCATAAGTGCCACTATCGCCGTCCAGGAAATCGAGGAAGTTTATGGGTCGATTACAACTCGAATTGCAACGCGACTCGGAGACTGGACCCGAAAACTGCAATACGCCTAAGGGCATGGCATAAGTTCCACTATCGCCGGCCGAGTAAACCGCTGGCCACAAGCCCGTAAGGTCACTTTGACCCAGAGCATAAAGGGCCATCATCATCAGCCCATATAGGCAGGAAAGAGCTTGAGGGTCAATTAAAGCTCGAATCAAAATGCGACTCGAAGACTGGAACTAAAAAAATTGGAACGGAAAATGCCTAAGGGCAAGAGATAAAAACGATTACTACCTGCCCGCACGGGCACACAAAATTCGAGGACAAGAAGGCTCGAGCCGGAGTCCGACTCGGAGACTAAGCCTAAACAGCTGGGCCAAGCACGGAGGCCCCAGCACCTGCTCGCGCGAAATATCGCGCTTAAAAGCCCCTGGGTCTGTCCAATCTATTTCGGACCTATGAGGACCCCGCCAAACACCAAAACCAACATGCCCGATCAAAAAGCAACAACAGAAATAAAGGTCCAGAAGAAATAAAGACTCAAGTTTCTTCTTATATATTACATGCGCAAAAAATGCATTCTCCATCTACAAGCATACCATACGTATATCAGAGGCAAAGTGACAAAATGGCAAAATCTAAAGCGACAAAATGGCAAAATGTAGAGCGATAAAATGGCAACGTCTACGCTCAGCGCTAAAGGGCTACAGCTTGTCAAATTCGCCCTCCACAACGTCAATAAGAAATAACCGAGCATCACGCTCGTCTGACCTTGCTCGAGCCAATTCCTCCGAGAGGACGAAGCCCCTTGCACCGACCTCCTCGAGTATCTCTTCGGGATCTATAGCGAGCATATTCCTCGATCCTCTTCCCTCGGTCCAGGGATCTCTTCAGCTCGGCTTGGGCATCGACCACATCCTTCATACGAATCGCCATCTCACGATCAGCCTTGGTTCGACTTAGTGTCGCTTCTGCCCGGGCATCAATTATCTCAGCTCTAACCTTCGAGAGATCAGATTCGAGTTTCCCAATCATATCTGCTTGAACTTTGGCATTGTCATGATTTAAACGGAGTTGGACCTCGAAGGCAGGAACCTTAGCCGAGGCACTCATCTCCTCAAAAGTTTGAGCCTGCACTTGAGCTTTTAGCTCCCCGCAAGAAACTCTGACACGGTTGACGTCGCCTTTGAGGTACTCCAAGGCCTCTGCCTTTCTCTACAAATGATACGGCAAAAGGGGTTAGCCTTAAAGGTTATAAAGGAGTGAAGCACGTACTACAGAAAGTTACCTGCTCCATCAAATAGCTCTCATAGTTTGAGCTCCGGCAATGCTGCAGCTCAACTTCCTTCTCCTCGCTAAGGAGCCTAAGGGATTTGCCCTCATCAAGAATTTTCTGAAGCTTGGCCTTTTGACGGAGCAGCTGACACCTAAGACTATCACATGCCTGCACAAGGAAGGTTCAATAGAGGGAGGAGGGAACGGAGCATATGGAAACTGTACATGAACTCACCACAAAGTGAAGCCGACAGACTTCCTCGAAGTAGGAACACACTCATGTTTATCTTGCCCATGCGGACCCAGAAGAACCGACCTCGGGCACGGCATATTCACTCAAAGGAACCGCCGGCTGGGAATCAGGCGCTCCGGAAAGAGCAGCGGACCTAGGGGACGCCGATTCCTCGAAAATGTGAGCCCAACCAGCACCACTAAAGGCTCCATCACACCGCGGATGCCCCATCCTAAGGAACCGCCCGATATCTGCAAATGGCGAATCCACCACAAATGGAAGGGTAAAATATTACCTCGGGTATACGAAGGCAAGGCAAAGGCAACATACACACATACCTTGGTACTGTACTCCCTATCCAGTACGAAGTACAGCTCGCCACATTCGCTCGTCACAGGACAAATGGGTGACCAGCTTCCGAACACAGCCGGGCAGATCATGGACTTCACCCGGCGTCCACAAAGTTGCTGCAACAAGGGAGACAACATTATTACTGAGCTGATTTTTGCTATAGGCGAAATCTGAAAAAGCACCAAATGCCTCACTCACGTGCATAATTCCACCCTTCAAAAAATGGCAAAAACTCCACAAGGATAATGTCGGTCGTCCGGAACCGGATAAACCAACTGGACCACTCTCGATCCCCGATTTCCTCATCATCAATAACATAGGGAGTGGAGGAGCGACATCTCAGAGTTAGCGGGCCTCGACGATGAAAGGGCCGATATAGCCTGACAAGGTGATCAAGCACGAATTCAAGCCCGACCTTCCGCGCAAAAAACCTCATCATCAACGCCGTTCACCAAAATGACAAATGAATTTGTGCTAGGGTAACCCGATACTTCAAGCAAAAATCAAGCACGGCCCTATCAGGGGGGGCAAATGCAAAAAGGTATAGGTATATGCTCAAGAATCCATCGGTAGAGTCAGCAATGCCCTCATATGGGGAAAGCATCTGTAGTGTTATCCCCTCGCTCCACCTACAGTATCTCCTCGCCATATACATGTGTTACTCTCTTATCAAGGATACAGTCTCTAGAGCAAACTCCCTCGGTTCTTGAGCAATAGGAGCAACATCCTCCGTCCCTGCCGGATCGGCCCCGAAGTGGTTTCCATGACTATGGTGAAACTAACAGGTCAAAGCAAGCGCGCGCACCAACACTTTTTGTGCCTAAAGAGATGAAGTACCCTATGACAAATAAGAAATGAGGCTATCTAAAAATAGTGAAGTCTTGCGAAAAAGCCGAAGCCTCCCCACATATATGCGAGAAGCATCAATGATTCACTTGCCCAAGGCAAGCCCCGGGAAGCCAACAGCCTCGATACAGATTGACGGGTCAATACCCGATCCAGAAAGCATCCTTCAACGAGGAGTCAAGACTAGAGGGGCCGTTTGTATTATCTCCGAGCTCAAGATAGCACTCTACGTCAAGAACCTCCAGCCCAAAGAAGTCAGACTTCGGGAAGCTTTAAACACCAACACTTGACGCATGGCAAGTACCTGATCTCGTGATGCCCTCTTTTTGAAAAGAGGAATAAACACAGGAATCTCCGATTGCGAAAGCTCCATGAAGGTCTGAGGAAGTGCCCGAATACAGGCAAACTCCTCAGCAAAAGTTGATCCTATACATTCTAAAGGGACTATCTACATCAAGATCAATAGGGGCCCTCGGGTACCCAAAGATGACCTTCATCCAGGGTAACATTCCCGAAGGCCCAAGAATTCGATGCATGATCTCCATACAACTCGGAGGGCCTCGATACCCTGGACATATCAGATCAATCCAAGATTGGTCCGAAGTATGACGATCTATTCGGATGAGAGCTATGCCGATCAGCAGAAGACCGGGACTGACGCCTGTGCCCAAGCCCGATATCAGCAGCCAGTAAACAAAAGAAAGCATTCAAAGGGCCCTGAAAGGAATGAGAGCACACAGAAACAAAGCAAAGTTCGAAAGCAAAAATCAACGAGGTATATTCTTATTGATAAAAGTTTGTGTACATGTAGCCCTTGAGGGGTCATTACATACAACTTGCAAAAGCCTACAGGAGTCTACGCCCAAAGTGGAGGAACAAAAGGATGTACATGCAATGAATGAAGTTGAAAAGCACGAGCCCGTGGATGTCCAATCACTACAAAGCTCAGTCCAGGAGTCGCATCATCGGTACATCATCGCCGAAAGAAGCTTAAGGAGTCAAGTGTCAGAATCATTTTCCATCCTTTCATTATGGGAAACGCGGAGACTATCTGTATGCGACAAATTAAAAGACTTGATTTCTCGCTGTCGGGACATTTTGGTAGCATGCCTCAAGACCCCGAGGGCGGGAGGCTACGACCAAGTATCCGACCTCGGGGCTCGTCGGAGCTCGACTTGGAGGAAACGAAGACCGAAGACAGGACGTAGGGGGAATCCCCCAAGGCACATGGCTACATATGATAGGCCTGGCCTATCTGGAGCCTATGTTGAGGCATCACGTCAAACCATCCCATCTCCGTACTTTGTGTTTAATCTCCACATATTTGTACCATACCGTGTTCCCTCGCCTATATATGGGGAACCCATGCAACTTTGTAAAGGGCTAATGTTGCTACATTTCTCTACCAAAGCAATAATATCTATTTCTCCTATTTTGTTCATTCTCACTGGCTCAAGGACGCTTTAACATATATTGTCTTCTTACTTATTTCATGCTATATTGCGCAACTTTGGCCATAAAGAGCCTTGCTTGATCGTATCCTTAATTGTTATCCTATTCCCAGTTTCCCCTGATAGCTCGAGCTCGATTCGAGTCCCCACCCCGAGGTTCTTATCGACCGGATTGGATTCGGGCAACAGGTCCCTTTGGTTTGATTACTGTCTTCTTTTAGCTCGCATTTTATTATTAAGCTTCACGTTCTTGGCATCAACTGCTCTAACAATTAGCTCGAGAATAGATCACATATTTATAGAATATCATTTACAAATTTAATTGTTGTTACCATTTTCACGTTAAATTATCCGTGTTTTGTAGTATCGGGTTGGTCGGATCGAGTCCGAAATGATATTGGTAAGGTTTGAGACACTTAGTCTCTTTTAAGGAAGTTTAAGTTGGAAAAGTCAACTGGATGTTGATTTATGTATTAGAGGGATCGGATGTGAGTTCC
Organism: Nicotiana sylvestris; assembly: GCF_000393655.2. NCBI lineage: Eukaryota > Viridiplantae > Streptophyta > Magnoliopsida > Solanales > Solanaceae > Nicotiana > Nicotiana sylvestris. Next base: position 68,518,104 of record NC_091061.1, on the reverse strand, counting down.
GATGGTTCGGATAGCTTTGGGAGGTGATTTACGACTTAGGAGCGCGATCAGAATGAGTTTTGGAGTTTCTGAGTAGATTTAGGCTTGAATTGGCGAAATTGATATTTTGGCGATTTCTGGTTGGTACGCGTGATTTTGATATAGGGGTCGAAATGGTATTTTTGAGAGTTGTAGTAGTTCTGTTGTGTCATTTGGGATGTGTGTGCAAAATTTCAGGTCAATAGGACGTGGTTTGGTTGGATTTTTGATCAAAAGCGGAAATTGGAAGATTTTAGAAAGTTTGGCTTGAATGCGATGTGTTTTGGTTGATTTGATGTTGTTTGAGGTGTTTTTAAGATTGGAACAAGTTTGACAAAGGTATTAGGATATGTTTGTGCTTTTGGTTGAGGTCCCGGGGCCTCAGGGTGATTTCGGATGGTTGACGAAAAGGTTTGAGACTTGTGAAGTTGCAGAATCTCAGCTGCTTCTGGTATTTTTGCACCTGCGGATTGGGGACCGCAAATGCAACGCTACACGTGCGGAAGAGGAGCCGCAGGAGTGGATTATGGAGGAATTGTCAGGGACCGCAGATGCGGTATAGTGACCGCACCTGCAAAGGTGCAAGTGCGGAAAGTTGACCGCAGAAGCGGATGAATGACCACAAATGTGGTACCATAGAAGCAGGTATTAGGCCGCAAATGAGAAAATGTCCGTGCAGAAAGTATAAATTGTGGCCTTTGCGAATTTTGAGCTATTTCACCATTTTATCTCGACTTTGGAGCTTTTTGGGCGATTTGAGAGAGGGATTTCAAGGGAACTTCATTGAGATAAGGAATTTGGACCTAAAACTCGTTCATATGGTATTATTTCATGGATTAGAGCTAGAAATCATAGAAATTAAGGGTAAAAATTGGGGAAACTAGGGCTTGGGAACTTAGGCCTTTAATTGAGGATTTGAAGGACCATTTGAGGTCGGATTTCAGAACTTTTGATATGTATAAACTCGTGGGGAGATAAGGAATCTATTGATGTAAAAATTATTGAATTTCGAGATGTGGGCCCGGGGGTCGGGGTTTGGTAATTTCGTGATTTGTATAGTATTTTGATTACTTTCGCTTAGGCTTCGTTCCCTTAGCCTATTTTGACGTCCTCGTTCTGATTTTGGATAGTTTCGACGCGAGTGGAGGATAATTCGAGGGCAAAGGCATTGCGAGCTAGAGATTTGACTGGTTCGAGATGAGTAATGATTGTAAATGATGTTCTAAGGGTTTGAAACCCCGGATTGCACATCGTAGTGTTATATTAAGGTGAGGCACACAATTGGTGACGAGCGTGGGGCCGTGCACTATTGAGGATTGAGACTTGGTCCGTCCCGGTTGATGATTTTACCACGGATTTGACTGAAATCTATTTGCTATCATCATTATTTGGGCTGAATGCCATATTTGGGCTTCGTGCCAACTATTTGAACCCTTCGGAGATTTTTATTGATATTTCCTCACTGTTTTGACTTTATACTTGAACTTAGTCATGTTATTTTCCATTGTTTTAGTGCTCATCCATGTTTACTCAGTTTTATTACTTAAATGATATTTTTAAATGATGTTTGGGCTGGGAAACACTGTTTTACTGTTGCACGAAAAGCTTGTGAGGATTTTTGACTGAGTGAGGCCGAGGGCCTATGTTGTGAGGAAACATTTGATATTGATTATGAGGCCGAGGGCTTGAGATGCGTACTCCATGAGGTGTCTTGATTTATATAAAGCCGAGGGCCAAGTGATGATGCCACACGGTGGCTTAATATTGCGCTTGGGCCGTAAGGGGCCCCTGTAGGAGTCTTCACACCCCCAGTGAGCGCGGGTACCCATTATGATGTGAGATTGAGCCCGAGGGGCTGGTATTATTCTGAGATGTTGCCCGAGGGGTAGTTTTGTTGATACAGTGCCCGAGGGGCAAACCTTTATATGTTTATTTTTCTTTAATTGCCGGTCAATTATGTGTTTATTTGTTGAAACAGGATGTTACTTATCTTTTAATTGGTTTTACTATTTTTAAATGGTTTTACTGCTTCATTATAGAATGCCTTGTGCCTTATGTTTTTTCTTGCTCTCAGTCTTTATTTACATTTGTTAGTCACTGAGTTGGAGTACTCACTTTACTCCCTGCACCCCTGTGTGCAGATTCAGGCGTTGCTGGTTCCGCTCCCGAATGATGTCCTTCCAGCTTTAGGCGGATATTTGGAGTTCACGAGGTAGCTACTTGATGTCCGCAGTCCCGTGTTCCTCCTCCTTTATCATTTCTATCTCTTTTCAGAGAGCTGTACTAGTTTATAGACTTAGCAGATTCGTATTATGACTTATAGATGCTCATGACTTGTGACACCCCGGTTAGGGCGTGTTGGGTTGTACTTCCGTATTTTATTGATATTACCTGCTACTTAGTATTATTACATCATGTTTTAGACTGTTTTCTTGTTGTTTAACTATTTCACGTCGAATTGGGAATAGTTGGCTCGCCTTGCCTTCACAAGAGGTGCCATCACGACCGGGTCTGGGTTAGGGTCGTGACAAGTTGGTATCAGAGCCTAGGGTACATAGGTCTCACGAGTGATGAGCAGGTTTAGTAGAGTCTTGTGGATCGGTACAGAGACGTCTGTATTTAACCTCAAGAGGCTGCAGAACCTTTAGGAAAAACTTCATATACTTGAAATTCTTGTCGTGCGCATTTGTTGATCCGAGTACTAAACTTCTGTTATTCTATTCTCTCACAGATAGTGAAGACATGCGCTACCGTTCAGGATGGACGACTACCAGTACCACCAACTGTGGCCACCAGAGGGTAAAGACGCCGTCGTGGTAGGGGCAGAGCGGCTAGGGCATCACCTTCAGATCCACCAGCTGCCCAGTTCAAGACCAGGTTCCAGTTATGGACGATCTAGCAGCACCAGCTCAGGCACCAGTTGTGCCCATTGTGATTTCATGTCTTCAGGAGGCCTTGGCTCAGATCTTGTCAATTTGCACTGGCCTATCTTAGGCAGTTTCAGCCACTACAGCCACAACTACTTCTCAGGCCGGGGGAGGAAATCAGACTCCCACCGCTCGCACACCTGAGCAGGTCATGCAGGGACTTCAAATGCCGGGGGCACATCCAGCCCAGCTGGTTGCAGCTGCTCAGAACTATGTAGTTCCTGCCATGCCGGAGGATGAGCAGCGTAGGTTGGAGAGATTTGGTAGACTTTAGCCTCCGACCTTTAGTGGTATAGAGGGCGAGGATGCCCAGGGCTTTTTGGACAAGTGTTAGAGGATGCTTCGTATAGCAGGTATTCTGTAGACCAGCGGGGTCGCTTTCACTAGCTATCAGTTTTCAGGAGTTGCGTTTACTTGGTGGGAGGATTTGGAGAGGCGTAGGCCTACTGCTGCAGCACCCCTTTCCTGGAAGCAGTTCTCCATTCTCTTTATGGAGAAGTATGTGCCACAGTCTCGCAGAGAGGAGCTGAGTAAGGAGTTTGAGTGGTTGCGTCAGGGAGAGACGGATGTGACGCAGTACGAGATGAGGTTCTCCGAGTTAGCTTATCATGCTATTTGGATGGTTCCGACAGATAGAGAGAGGATTAGGAGGTTTGTTCATGGCCTCACTTATCAGCTTTGTATTCTCATGACCAGAGAGAGGGTGATTGGTGCTACGTTTGAGGAGGTTGTGGATATTGCCCGTGAGATTGATTCTGTTCGTCGCCAGGAGCGCGAGGAGAGGGAGGCCAAGAGGCCTTGAGGATCTGGTAGTTATAGTGGTACTCCTTTGAGAGGTTAGCTTCAGCACGACAGAGACTGTCCATTCAGGCATGCTCAGCCAGCTCGCCCAGGTTATTGTGGGGCGTTATCGGGTCATGGTTCTCACAGTTCTCATCAGGGCCAGTCATCACTTACTGCCCTTCAGCTCAGAGTTCGTCCCGTGCTCCATCAGTCCACGACTCTTCTATGCCGAGCGCATCTGCTAGTCACTCCGGTGCAAGGGGTTCCCTTCAGTCCCCTTCTCCAGCACCTGGAGCTGTTATGAGTGTGGTGAGATGGGTCATATGTGGAGGCAGTGCCTTCGTCGTCTTGCGAGTTCATCTCAACAGAAGGGTCAGTCATCGGCTTCAGTGCCAGTTACTTTACCACCACCCGCCCAGCCAGCTAGGGGTGAAGGTCAGTCAGCTAGGAGTCGCTCCAGAGGGGGAGGTCGATCAAGTGGCAGTCAGGCTCGTTTCTAAGCACTTCCAAGCAGACTTGATTTATTGATTCAGATGCTGTTATTATAGGTATTGTTTCAGTCTGCCACAGAGATGACTTTGTATTATTTGATCCCAGCTCAACCTTTTCTTATGTGTCATCATACTTTGCTCGTTATTTGGGTATGCCCCGTGAGTTTCTTGCTTTACCTGTTCATGTATCTACCCCGGTGGGCAATACTATTGTTGTATACCGTGTGTACCAGTCGTGTGTGGTGATAATTGGGGGTTTGGAGACCCGTGTAGATCTTTTATTATTGTGTATGGTGGATTTCGATGTCATTTTGGGCATGGATTGACTATCTCAGTGTCGTGCTATTCTTGACTGTCATGCTAAGACAATCACATTGGCTATACCGGGTATGCTACGGATCGAGTGGCAAGGTGTGACTAATTATGTTCCTAGTAGAGTGATCTCTTTCTTGAAGGCCCAGCATATGGTTGGGAAGGGTTGTCTTTCGTATCTAGCCTTTGTGAGGGATGTCGGAGCTGAGATTCCTAGTATTGAATATGTTCCAGTTGTGAGGGATTTTCCCGATGTGTTTCCTGCAGACCTGCCACTAGATAGGAATATTGATTTTGGTATTGACCTGGTGCAGGGAACTTAGCCCATTTCTATTCCGCCGTATCGTATGGCACCAGCGGAGTTGAAGAAATAAAAGGAGCAGCTTTAGGAACTCTTTAATAAAGGGCTCATTCAGCCTACTGTGTCACCTAGGGGTGCACCGGTTCTATTTGTGAAGAATAAGGGTGGCACTATGAGAATTTGCATTGATTATAGGCAATTGAACAAAGTAGCAATTAAGAACAAGCAACCTTTACCTCCCATTGATGATTTATTCGACCAGCTTCAGGGAGCGAGAGTATTCTCCAAGATTGATCTCCGTTCAGGTTATCACCAGTTGAAGATCAGGGACTCAGATATTCTTAAGATAGCTTTCAGGACCCGATAGTCATTATATGTTCTTGGTGATGTCTTTTGGGATGAGTAATGCCCCAGCAGCATTCATGCATTTGATGAGTTGTGTTTTCCAGCCTTATCTTGACTCGTTTGTCATAGTCTTCATTGATGATATTATGGTATATTCGCATAGTCAGGAGGAGCACGCGGAGCATTTGTGTCACGACCCGAATTTCCCACCCTCTGGAATCATAATGGCGCCTACTAATGTGAGGTAGGCAAGCCTATCCGTTAAACTAATTACTTCATTACCCATTTATATCTTTTTAACAAACATAAAGCGAAAACGTATAAACAACAAAAAATTAATTTAAGCGGAAGAAAACAATAAAATATCTGAAATCTGTATCTATTACAACTGCTTAGGCCTTAATCACCCAAAACTTGGTGTCACAGTATCACAGACGGTCTAAGATTGCTATATACAAGGTTTGAAAATAAAAGACACACTATTTCTGAAGCAAAAAAGATGAAACAGGAAATTAAAGATAGAGGAGACGCCAGGGCCTGTGGATTCCTGCAGGTCTAACTTGGGTCTCCACGTGGACTGAAGGTAGCCTCTAAACTACGGTCCAAGATCTGCACATAGTGCAGAGTATAGTATCAGCACAACCGACCCCATGTGCTGGTAAGTGCCTAGCCTAACCTCGGCGAAGTAGTGACGACGCTAGGCGTAGACCACCAAATAAACCTGTGCAGTTATATATAAAGTGTTGAAATGAACTTTAGTTGATAAGAGGCTTTCTACCGGTATTCGGGCATTGTGTGCAGTTGCTGTGAATGGAAGTTATCACTACATGTGTTTGAGTTATGTGCTATGTCGGATAATTGCACCTGAGGTTGCAGGCATGGGTTACTACAGCTAGTTTGGGCATATACAGAGTATAGGTGTGAGGTTTTGATCGTATTGATGGTTTCAGAAGTGAAAATGTGATTCTATGGTTTATGGGATAGATTGGGTTGTGTAATTTCAGTTACAATGCATTATCGGACCTATATGAGATAGGGTGACATGGGATCACCCCCCGGGTATATGCATGGTAAAGTTATTCAGCAATTGGTTGGCTTCAAGAAGAACTCTGGGCACGTTCATGGACGAACGTATGTTTAAGTGGGAGAGGATGTAACGACCTGACCAGTCGTTTTGAGCTTTTGCACTTTGATCGTCAGTTCTCAGGCATGACTTGCACCGTGTGATGTATTATGACATATATAAATTGTTGAATTTGGAAGAACAATTCTCAGGTTGAAGCTTTAAATTTGAAAGGTTTGACTAAGATTTGACTTGATTGTATATGGTCTCTGATTGGAATTTTTATGATTTGGGTAGCCGCGTTAGGTGATTTGGGACTTAGGAGCGTGATCGGAATGCATTTTGGAAGTCTGTGGAAGGTTTAGACTTGAATTCGCGAAATTGAAATTTCGGCATTTTTTGGTTGATAGGTGAGATTTTGATATAGAGGTCGGAATGGAATTCAGAGAGTTGCAGTAGCTTCGTAGTGTCATTTGGGATGTGTGTGCAAAATTTCAGGTCATTCTGACATGGTTTGGTTGGGTTTTTGATCGAAAGCGTATTTTGGAAGATTTTTAGAAACGTAGGCTTGAATTCGATGTGTTTTGGGTAATTTGATGTTGTTTGAGGTGTTTCGGTGATTGGAGCAAGCTTGAATAAGGTTTTAGGATGTGTTGGTTCCTTTGGTTGAGGTCCCGGGGGCCTCAGGTGAGTTTCATATGGTCATTCGGGTCATTTTTGGAGTTTGGGAGTTGCAGAAAAATCTGATCAGGTGTTGCAGAGATTATTTCTTCGCATTCTCGAAGAAGGAAGTGAGGAAGGTCATGATTTAGCCTTCACGATTGCGGGATGGGCTTCGCATTCGCGGAAGGCTGGGGTTGAATGCATCGCGTTCGCAAGTGGGTGTACGCAATCGCGAAGAAGGATTTGAATCAGATGGGTCCAAGGTCTTTTATTCATCGCGTTCGCATAAGGGTGTTGCGTTCGTGAAGGTGTAGGAGGAGAAAGCATCGTGTTTGTGACTGGTGTATCGCGTTCGCGTAGAGGAAAGTCTTGTAAACGCAAATTTGTGCATCGCGATCGCGAGGTGTTGATCGCGATCACAAAGAAGGGGGAGACAGACCTGGGCAGAATGTTTTAATTCATTTTATCCGCGATTTTAGAGCTCATTTACTCCATAGTTGGTATTTTTGAGAGCTTTTTGAAGGAAATTGAAGAGGGATTTAAGGAGAAACGTTTGGAGGTAAGAATTCAGACCTAAAACTCGAATCTATTGTGAAATCCACCTAGAAATCATGGAATCGTAAGCTAAAAATGGAAGAACTAGGGCTTGGAATTTTGGACTTTTGATTTGGGGATTTGGAGGACCATTTGGGGTCGGATTTGAGAACTTTTGGTGTATGAACTCATGGGGAGATAAGGAACCCATTGATGTAAAAATTTCTGAGTTTTGAGAAGTGGGCCCGGGCTTGGGTTTTGCTAATTTCGGGATATTTAGTATTTTTCGATTGTTTTCGCTTGGGCTTTGTTCCCTTAGCATATTGTGACATATTTGTTCTGTTTTGGATAGATTCGACGCGCGTGGAGGCCGATTCGAGAGGCAAAGGCATTGCGAGCTAGAGATTTAGCCGGTTCTAGGTCCGTAATGATTGTAAATGATGCTCTGAGAGTTTGAAACCCCGGATTTCACATCGTAGTGCTATATGAAGGTAAGACACACGCCCGGTGACGAGCGTGGGGTCGTGCACTATTGGGGATTGTGACTTGGTCTGTCCCAATTGATGATTTTTACCACGTATTTGATTGTAAACTGTTTGTTGTCATCCCTATTTTAGTTGAATGCCATATTTGGGCTTCGTGCCAACTATTTGAACCCTTCGGGGATTTTTATTGCTATTTCCTCACTATTTTGATTTATTACTTGAGCTCAGTCATGATAATTTCCACTGTTTTAATATTCCGCCATTCTTTCTCAGTTTTTAAGACTTAAATGATATTTTAAATGAAGTTTGGGTTGAAAACACTATTTTTTTTTACTATTGCTCGAGGGGCTTGTGATGATTTTTGGATTGAGTAAGGCTGAGAGCCTATATTATGAGGAATATTGATACTTATTTGAGGCCGAGGGACTGAGATACATATACGCCACGAGGTGGCTTGATTGATATGAGGCCGAGGGCCTAGATTTGATGCCACGAGATGGCTTGTTATTGCGCTTGGGCAGTAAGAGGCCCCTCTCGGAGTCTGCACACCCCTAGTGAGCGCGGATACCCATTGTGATGTGGGATTAAGCCCGAGCGACAGAGATTGTTGATATTGTGCCTGAGTGGCGAACTTCTATGTGTTTACTTTATCTTAATTATCTGTCAATTACCTGTTTAATTGTTGTAGAAGTATTTTATTCTACTTTTCATTGGTTTTCTTCTTGGAAATTTCTTATTTAACTGCTTCATTATAGAATACCTTTTGTATACGTGTTTTCTTACTTTCAATCATTATTTATATTTATTACTGACTGGGTCGGAGTACTCACATTACTCCCTGCACCATGTGTGCAGATTCGAGCGTCGCTGGTTCCGCTCCCGAGTGCTGATTCATTCTAGCTTCAAGCGGATCTTCGAGGAGTCTTTAGGTAGCCGTTGGCGTTCGTAGCCTGGAACTCCTCTCTATCTATTTTTGTTACATTTCTAGCTCAGTACTTGAAACTCTGTAGTTACATTTGAGGATTTAGTATCATAGATGCTCGTGACTTGTGACACCCCGGTTTGGGCTGTGTTGGGTTGTACTTCCGCTAATAATTATCATTAAATCATGTATAGTCTGCTTATTTAATGTTTAACTGCTTAAAAGGGCGAATTGTGTTAAATTGGCTGGCCTTGTCTTCACGAGAGGCACCATCACGACCGGGTTCGGGGTTAGAGTCGTGACAACAGGTGCGACGCCGCACGTGCGGAAGAGGAGCCGCAGAAGCGGATTATGGAGGAATCGTCAGGAACCACAGATACGGTAGAGTGACCGCACCTGCGAAGGTACAGGTGCGGAGAGTTGACCACAGATTCGGATTGGGCCTTTTAAGTAAAGAACCGCAGAAGGGGATGATTGACCGCAAATGCGGTACCGTAGAAGTGGGTATTGGGCCACAAATGCGAAAATGTCTAGGCAGAAAGTATAATTGTAGCCTTCATGAATTTTGAGCTATTTCACCATTTTTATCTCGGCATGGAGCTTTTTGGACGATTTGAGAGAGGGATTTCAAGGGAACCTCATTGAGGTAAGCAATTTGGACCTAAAACTCATTCCTATGCTATTATTTCATGGATTAGAGCTAGAAATCATGGAAATAAAGGGTGAAAATTGGGGAAACTAGGGCTTGGGAACTTAGGCCTTTAATTGATGATTTGAAGGACCATTTGAGGTCGAATTTCAGAACTTTTGATATGTATGAACTCGTGGGGAGATAAGGAACCTATTGATGTAAAAATTATTGAATTTCGAGACGTGTACCTGGGGGTCGGGTTTTGGTAATTTTGGGATTGGTGTAGTATTTTGATTACTTTTGCTTGGGCTTTGTTCCCTTAGCCTATTTTGATGTCCTCATTCTGATTTTGGATATATTCAACACGAGTGGAGGCCGATTCGAGTGGCAAAGGCGTCGCGAGCTAGAGATTTGACCGGTTTGAGGTGAGTAATGATCGTAAATGATGTTCTAAGGGTTTGAAACCCCGGATTGCACATCGTAGTGATATATTGAGGTGAGGCACACGTTTGGTGGCGAGCGTGTCATCAAGCACTATTGGGGATTGAGACTTTGTCCGTCTCGATTGATGATTTTACCGCGTATTTGTCTAAAATCTATTTGCTATCATCATTATTTGGGCCGAATGCAATATTTGGGCTTCGTGCCAACTATTTGAACCCTTCAGGGATTTTTATTGATACTTCCTCACTATTTTAACTTTATACTTGAACTCGGTCATGTTATTTTCCATTATTTTAGTACTCAGCCATGTTTACTCAGTTTTTATACTTAAATGATATTTTTAAATGATGTTTGGGCTGGGAAACACTGTTTTACTATTGTCCGAGTGGCTTGTGAGGATTTTTGACTGAGTGAGGCCGAGGGCCTATGTTGCAAGGAAACATTTGATACTAATTATGAGACCGAGGGACTGAGATGTGTACTCCACGAGGTGGCTTGATTGATATGAGGACGAGGGCCTATTGATGATGCCATGAGGTGGCTTGATATTGCGTTTGGGCCGTAAGGGGCTCCTCTAGGAGTGTGTGCACCCCAGTGAGTGCGCGTACCTATTGTGATGTGAGATTGAGTCTAAGGGGCTGGTATTGTCCTGAGATGTTGCCCGAAGGGCGGTTTTTGTTGATACAATGCCCAAGGGGTGAACCCTTACGTGTTTATTTTTCCTTAATTGCCGGTCAATTATATGCTTATTTGTTGAAACATGATTTTACTTATCTTTTAACTGGTTTTACTGTTTCTAAATAGTTTTACTGCTTCATTATAAAATGCCTTGTGCCTTACGTGTTTTCTTGCTTTCAGCCTTTATTTACATTTGTTACTCACTTTACACCCTGCACCCCTGTGTGCAGATTCAGGCGTAGCTGGTTTCGTTCCCGAGTGCTGATCCTTCCAGCTTTAGGAGGATATTTGGAGTTCATGAGGTAGCTGCTTGACGTCCGCAGTTTCGTGTTCCTCTTCCTTTATCATTTCTATCTCTTTTCAGGCAGTTGTACTAGTTTATAGACTTAGTAGATTCGTATTATGACTTATAGATGCCCATGACTTGTGACACTCCGGTTAGGGCTGTGTTGGGTTGTACTTCGTGTTGCTTTAACTACATACATAGCATGTTATAGTATATGATATTGTATTAATTATTTGTATTATAACAGAGTTGATGAATTATATTCATTCATCACTAGGTTATAAGTCGATGAATCAATTATAATAGATTAATTGATATAGGTCGAGACGTTTTGTTTTAAATATTCAACGATGCATCTGAGTAGGTTATAAGTCGATGAATCAATTTACACACATATATATTTGATAGAAAATTATATATACTAATTAGGATCTTGACAACTCAATCAATCCCTAAAAGAACTCGAGGTAGGGTTCTTTTAGAGATTGATAGACTTGTCAAGATCTTAATTAATATATATATATATATATATAATTTTTCATCAAATATACATGTATGTAATTCATTACCTTTGTTATAATATAAATAATGAATACAATGTCATATACTATAACATGCTATATATGTAGTTAAAGGAGCACGAAGTGTGTGTGTTATAGATATACACACACTAACATATACTATAACAAGTTATATATACGTTATAGTATTACAGTGAAGTGTCTATGTGTTTGTGTCTATATACATATATATAAGAACATGAAGCGCTAGTCACACATTGTCGGGTTATTTTAGGGATTTATACACTTGTAAATTGATTCATCGACTTACAATCTATTCAGATGCATCATTGAATATTAAAAATAAAATGTCTCGACTTATATCAAGTAATATGTTGTAATTGATTCATCGACTTATAACCTAGTGATGAATGAATGTAATTCATTAACTCTGTTACAATACAAATAACGAATACTATTATATCAATTAATAAAAATAATATTGTATTGGTTTATCAATTCATTAATTATTCGTACGTAGTAATGTATTGATCATTATCATCAATTACAATATAGTTCATGCGTGTGCATGAAATTACTCATATACTTAAATATAACTTAAAAAATTACTTTACATAGATGTTATTATAATCTATTAAAAGTAATTACATAGCTAATAATTATTTATAATAATTGCGGTTAAATAAAATAAATATTTATCGCTAAAAATAATTTTTTTATAGCTTATAATATTTAAAAACCAAAAAAAAAACAATCTAATATTTTTAAAAATAGCAACCAACTTTGGTTGCTATTTTCAATTTAATTGTTTTTTTTAAATAGCAATCAACGTTGGTCGCTTTTCCTATTCTAAAGACAAAAACGGGTTCCCCCCCCCCATTTCTCTTATTTCCTTCCTCAAAATTTCCCCAACTCTCTCTTTCCCTCCCCTTCTCTATTTCACTCACCCAAATCCCATCCCCTACCCTGCGCCACCACTTCCCCACTTGCTCGCTGCCACCTCGCCGCCCACTGCTAGCCGGCCCCCACCATTGCCCCCCCTCTCTCTCTCCTTCTCCACCTAAAACAACCAAGGTTAGAATTATAACCTTCAATCATTGTTATTTCTAGTGTGTGTGTTAAAATATTTGATGTATTGTAGTTTATTGTTTCAATTAGTGTTTCAATTCTTTGAACATTGTATTTTATTGTGACGACCCGGCCAGTCGTCTCACAAATTACCGCTCTGTTTTTCCCATTTCTACTTCTTTATGCTTTGTTCATCCATGTTTTGTGGTATCAGATTGGTCGGATCGAATCCGGAATTATTTTGGTAAGATTTGAGACTTTAAGGAAGTTTAAGGAAGTTTGGTTTTCCTTTAAGAAAGTTTAAGTTGGAAAAGTCAACCGGATGTTGACTTCTATATTAGAGGGCTGGGAAGTGAGTTCCGGTGGTTAGGTTAGCTTAGGAGTGCGATCGGAATGGGTTTTGGAGGTCCGGAGTAGATTAAGGCTTGAATTGGCGAAGTTGATACTTTGGTGATTTTCGGTTGGTAGGCGAGATTTTGATATAGGGGTCAGAATGGAATTCCGAGAGTTGCATTAGTTCCGTTGTGTCATTTGGGATGTGTGTGCAATGTTTCAGGTCATTCAGACGTGGTTTTGTTTGGTTTTTGATCAAAAACGAAATTCGGAAGATTTTAGAAAGTTTGGCTTGAATCCGATGTGTTTTGGGTGATTTGATGTTGTTTGACGTGTTTTGACGATTGGAACAAGTTCGAATAAGGTATTAGGATATGTTTTGTGCTTTTGGTTGAGGTCCCGGGGGCCTCGGAAAGATTTGGATGGTTGATGGGAAGTTTGCATTGTTGTTGTAGCTGCTGAATTGCTGCTTCTAGTATTTTCGCACCTGCGGATTGGGGTCCACAGGTGCGGCACCGCACGTGCGGGAGATATATCGCAGAAGCGAAAAAGGGTCAGTATTTAGGCTGGATAAGTGATTTACGCAGAAGCGGAGGATTTAACCGCAAATGCGGTACTGCACAAGTGGGTATTGTGCCGCAGATGCGAAAAGGTCTGGGCAGAACATATAAGTTATTTCATTTCGCGAATTTGAGCTATTTCACCATTTGTTGACTTCGGTTTGACAGTTTTTTGGGCGATTTGAAAGACGGATTTCAATGGAACTTCATTGAGGTAAGGAATTTGGACCTAAAACTCGTTCCTATGCTATTATTACATGGATTAGAGCTAGAAATAATGGAAATTAAGGATGAAAATTGGGGAAACTAGGGCTTGGAACTTAGACCTTTAATCGAGGATTTGAAGGACCATTTGGGGTCGGATTTGAGAACTTTTAATATGTATGGACTCGTGGGGAGATAAGGAATCTATTGATATAAAATTTATTGAATTCCGAGACGTGGGCCCGGGAAATGGGTCTTGATAATTTCGGGATTTGTGTCATATATTGATTGTTTTTGCTTGGGATTCGTTACTCTAGCATATTTTAACGTCCTTTTTCTGAATTTGGATAGATTTGACGCGAGTGGAGGCCGATTCGAGGGGCAAAGCCGTCGCGAGCTAGAGATTTGACCGGTTCGAGGTGAGTAATGATTGTAAATGATGTTCTGAGGGTTTGAAACCTCGGATTTGCACATCATGGTGCTATATTGAGGTTAGGGATACGCTCGATGATGAGTGTGGGGTCATGCACTATTGGGGATTGTGAGTTGATCCATCCCGACTGATGATTTTACCGCGTATTTGACTGAAATCTATTTGTTATCATCATTATTTGGGCCGAATGCCATATTTGGGCCTTGTGCCAACTATTTGAACCCTTCAGGGATTTTTATTGGTATTTCCTTACTGTTTTGACTTTATACTTGAACTCGATCATGTTATATTTCACTGTTTTCGTAATCAGCCATGTTTACTTTGTTTTAACACTTATATGATCTTTTAAATGATATCTTGGGCTGAGAAACATGTTTTACTACTGCCCGAGTGGCTTGTGAGGATTTTTGACTGAGTAAGGCCGAGGGCTTATGTTGTGAGGAAACATTTGATATTGATTATGAGGCCGTGGGCCTAAGATATGTACGCAACAAGGTGGCTTGATTTATATGAGGCCGATGGCCTAGTGATGATGCCACAAGGTGGTTTGATATTGCGCTCGGGCCGTAAGGGGCCCTTCTAGGAGTCTGTACACCCCCAGTGAGCGTGAGTACCCATTGTGATGTGAGATTGAGCCCGAGGGGCTGGTATGGACTGGTACTATTCCGAGATGTTGCCCGAAAGGCGGATTTGTTGAAACTGTGCCCGAGGGGCGAACTTCTATTTGTTTACTTTACCTTAACTACCTGTCAATTACCTGTTTACTTGTTGAAAAAGGATTGTTACTTAACTTTCATTGGTTTACGGCTTTTAAATGGTTTTACTACTTCATTATAGAATGCCTTGTGCCTTGCATGTTTTCTTACTTTTAGTTGTTATTTACATTTGTTACTCACTGAGTTGGAATACTCACTTTACTCCCTGCACCCTGCATGCAGATTCTGGCGTAACTGGTTCCGCCCCGAGTACTGATCCCTCTAGCTTCAGGCGGACATTCGGAGTTTATGAGGTATCTGTTGGCACCCGCAGCCCCATGTGTCTACTCCTTTATCATTTCTATCTATTTTCAGATAGTTGTACTAGTTTATGGACTTAGCGAATTTGTATTATGACTTACAAATGCTCATGACAAGTGACACCCCGGTTAGGGATGTGTATGGCTGTTCTTCCACGTATTTATTTTATCGTTGTTATTTCGGATTTATTTTATCATGTTTAGACCATCTCTTAAATGCTTAATTGTTAATAATTGGAAAATAGGAAGTGTCGGTTGGCCTTGTCTTCACGAGAGGCGCTATCACGACTGGGTCAGGGTTAGGTTCGTGATAAGTTGGTATCTGAGCATAGGTTACATAGGTCTCACGAGTCATGAGAAGGTTTAGTAGAGTCTCATGGATCGGTACAGAGACGTTTGTATTTATCCTCGAGAGGCTGCAGAACCTTTAGGAATAACTTCATATTCTTGAAATCATTGTCGTGCGAATTTGTTGATTCGAGTACTAAACTTTTGTTGTTCTATTCTCTCACAAATGGTGAGGACACGCACTACCGGTCAGGATGGGCGACCACCGGCACCACCAGCTATGGTCACCAGAGGCTGAGGACGCGGCCGTGGTCGTTGTAGGGGCAGAGCAGCTAGGGCAGCACCTGCAGATCCACCAGCTGCCCCAAATCAAAATCAAGTCCCAGTTATGGACGCTCCTGTAGCACCAGCTCAGGCACCAGCTCTGCCAATTGTGATTCCGGGTCTTTAGGAGGCCTTGGCTCAGATCTTATCAATTTGCACTGGCCTGGCTCAAGCGGTTTCAGCCACAGCTACTTCTTAGGCTAGGGGAGGCAATCAGACTTCCGCCGCTCGCACACCTGAGCAGGTCGTGTAGGGACTTCAGACACCGGGGGCACATCCAGCCCAGCCGATTGCAACTGCTCAGGACTATGTAGTTCCTGCTATGCCGGAGGATAAGCAACGTAGGTTGGAGAGGTTTGGTAGACTGCAGCCTCCGACCTTCAGTGGTGCAGAGGGCGAGGATGCCTAGGGCTTCTTAGATAAGTGCCAGAGGATGCTTCGAACAACGGGTATTCTGGAGACCAGCGGGGTCGCTTTCACTACTTATCAGTTTTCTGGAGATGCCTTTACTTGGTGGGAGGCTTTTGAGAGGCGTAGGCCGGTTGGTATAGCACCCCTTACCTGGCAGCAGTTCTCGATTCTCTTTTTGGAGAAGTATATGCCGCAGTCCCGCAGAGAGGAGCTGTGTAGGGAGTTTGAGTGGTTGCGTCAAGGAGAGATGACTATGACGCAGCACGCGATGAGGTTCTCCAAGTTAGCTCATCATTCTATTTGGATGTTTCCGACATATAGAAAGAGGATTAGGAGGTTTGTTGATGGTCTCACTTATCAGCTTCATATTCTCATGACCAAGGAGAGGGTCATTGGTGCTACTTTCGAGGAGGTTATGGATATTGCCCGTGAGATTTAGTCTGTTCGTCGCTAGGAGAGCGAGGAAAGGGAGTCAAAGAGGCCTCGAGGATCTAGTATTACAGTGGTACTCCTTCGAGGGGTCAGTTTCAGCACGGTAGAGGCCGTCCATTCAGGCATGCTTAGCCAGCTCGCCCAGGTTATCGTGGGGCGTCGTTGGGTCATGGTTCTCACAATTCTCATCAGGGCCAATCATCACTTAGTGCCCTTCCAGCTCAGAGTTTTTCCCGTGCTCCATCAGTCCAAGGCTCTTCTATGTCGAGTGCATCTACTAGTCACTCCGGTGCAGGGGGTTCCCTTTTGTCCCCTTCTCCAGCACCTGGGAGTTGTTATGAGTGTGGTGAGATGTGTTATATATAGAGGAAGTGCCCTCATTGTCTTGAGAGTTCATCTCAGCAGAGGGGCCAGTCATCGGTTCAACCCGTTTCTTCACCACCACCCGCCCAGCCAGCTAGGGGTGGAGGTCAGTCAGCTAGGGGTCATCCAAGAGGAGGAGGTCGATCAGGTGGAGTTCATGCCCATTTCTATGCACTTCCAGGCAGACCCGATGCTATTGCTTCAGATGTTGTCATTACAGGTATTGTTTCAGTGTGCCATAGAGATTCCTCTATATTATTTGATCTCGGTTCCACCTTTTCTTATGTGGCATCATACTTTGCTCGTTATTTAGGTACGCCCCGTGAGTTTCTTGCTTTACCATAGTCTTCATTGATGATATTTTGGTATATTCGCGTAGTCAGGAGTAGCACACGGAGCATTTGAGAGTTGTGTAGTAGAGATTGAAGGAGGAGAAGCTTTATGCAAAATTCTCCAAGTGTGTGTTTTGGCTCAGTTCAGTGGCTTTCTTGGGGTACGTGGTGTCTACCGATGGTATTCAGGTTGATCCGAACAAGATAGAGGTGGTTCAGAGTTGGTCCAGACCATCCTCAGCCACAGAGATTCGCAGCTTTCTTGGTTTGGCAGGTTATTATCACCAGTTTGTTCAGGATTCTCATATATCATATCGCCCTTGACCAAGTTGACTTAGAAGGGTGCTTCATTTGTATGGTAGGACGAGTGTGAGGAGAGCTTTCAGAAGCTCAAGACATCTTTGACCACAACTCCAGTGTTAGTTTTGCCATCAGCTTCAGGTTCATATACCGTGTATTGTGATGCTTCGAGAGTTGGAATTGGTTTTGTATTGATGCAGTAGGGTAGAGTTATTACATATGTTTCTCGTCAGTGAAGCCCCATAAGAAGAACTGCCCCGTTCATGATTTGGAATTAGCTGCCATAGTTCACGAATTGAAGATTTGGAGGCATTACTTGTATGGCGTATCTTGTGAGGTGTTCACATATCATCGCAGTCTTCAGCATTTAATCAAGCAAAAGGATCTTAATTTGAGACAGTGGAGATGGTTGGAGTTTCTTAAGGATTATGATATCACTATATTGTTCCATCCGGGAAAGGCCAATGTGGTGGCCGATGCTTTGAGCCGAAAGGCAGTGAGTATGGGGAGTTAGGCATATGTTCCAGTTAGGGAGAGACCTCTTGTAGTTGATGTTCAGGCCTTGGCCAATCGGTTCGTGAGGCTAGATATTTCGGAGCCCAGTCGGGTATTGGCTTGTATGGTTTCTCGGTCTTCCTTATATGATTGCATCAGAGAGCGCCAGTATGATGATCCGCACTTTCTTGTCCTTAAGGACAGAGTTCAGCATGATGATGCTAGAGATGTAACCATTGGTGATGATGGGGTGTTGAGGATGCAGGGTCGGATCTGTGTGCCCAATATGGATAGGCTTCGGGAGTTGATTCTTAAAGAGGCCCAGAGCTTGCGGTATTCCATTCATCAGGGTGCCACAAAGAGTTGTCAGGATCTGAGACAGCACTATTGGTGGCGGAGAATGAAGAAAGACATTTTGGGATTTGTAGCTTGGTGTCTCAATTGTCAATAGATGAAATATGAGCATCAGAGACCGGGTGGCTTGCTTCAGCAGATGGATATTGCCGACTGGAAGTGGGAGAGGATCACTATGGACTTTGTTGTTGGACTTCCACAAACATTGAGAAAGTTTGATGTTATTTGGGTGATTGTGTATCAGCTGACCAAATCCACGCACTTCATTCCTGTATGTACTACCTATTCTTCAGAGCGGTTGGTAGAGATATATATCCGAGAGATTGTTCGTTTGCATGGTGTCCTAGTTTCCATCATTTCAGATAGGGGCACTCAGTTTACTTCGCAGTTTTGGAGGTCTGTGTAGCGAGAGTTAGGTACTCAAGTTCAGTTGAGCACAACTTTTCAGATCAGACGTACGGGCAGTCCGAGCGCACTATTCAAATATTGGAGGACATGTTGCGTGCTTGTGTCATTGATTTCGGAGGGTCGTAGGATCGGTTTCTACCACTTGAAGAGTTTGCTTATAACAACATCTACCAGTCGAGTATTCAGATGACTCCATATGAGGCTTGTACGGGAGGCGGTATAGATCTCCAGTTGGTTGGTTCGAGCCCAATGAGGCTAGTCTATTGGGGACAGACTTGGTGCATGATACTTTAGAAAAGGTGAAGGTCATTCAGGAGAGGCTTCATACAACGTAGTCGAGACAAAAGAGTTATGCTGACAGGAAGGTTCGAGATGTGTCCTACATGGTTGGCGAGAAGGTTCTGTTGAAGGTTTCACCCATGAAGGGTGTTATGAGATTTGTGAAGAAAGGGAAATTGAGTCCTCAGTTCATTGGGCCTTTTGAGGTGCTTTAGAGGATTGGGGAGGTGGCTTATCAGCTTGCTTTGCCACTCAGTTTGTCGAGTGTGCATCCGGTATTTCATGTTTCTATGCTCCGGAAGTATATTAGGGATTCGTCTCATGTTATGGATATCAGCACGGTTCAGTTGGATGATGATCTGACCTATGATGTAAAGCTAGTAGCTATTTTGGGTCATCAGGTTCGAAAGTTGAGGTCAAAGGATATAGCTTCAGTGAAAGTGCAGTGGTCAGGTCGGCACATGGAGGAGGCTACCTGGGAGACAGAGCGGGAGATGCGAAGCAAATATCCTCACCTGTTTGAGGCTTCAGGTATGTTTCTTGACTCGTTCGAGGATGAACATTTGTTTAAGTTGGGGAGGATGTGACGACTCGGCCAGTCGTCTCATGAATTACCACTCCGTTTTCCTTATTTCTGCTTCTTTATGCTTTGTTCATTCTTGTTTTGTGGTATCGGGTTGGTCGGATGGCATCTGGAATGATTTTGGTAAGATTTGAAGAACTTAATCTAAAACACTTAATCGGTTAGCTTTGGTATCTGATTTGGGACTTAGGAGTGCGATCGGAATGGGTTTTGGAGGTTCGGAGTAGATTTAGGCTTGAATTGACGAAGTTGAAATTTTGGCGATTTCCGGTTGGTAGGCGAGATTTTGATATAGGGGTCAGAATGGAATTCTGAGAGTTGCATTTGTTTCGTTGTGTCATTTGGGATATGTGTGGAAAATTTTAGGTCACTCGGACGTGGTTTGGTTGGGTTTTTGATCAAAAGTGAAATTCAGAAGATATTAGAAAGTTTGGCTTGAATCCGATGTGTTTTGGGTGATTTGATGTTGTTTGAGGTGTTTTGATGATTAGAACAAGTTCGAATAAGGTATTAGGATATGTTTTGTGCTTTTTGTTGATGTCCCGGGGGCCTCGGGAAGATTTCAGATGGTTGATGGGAAGTTTGGATTTTTGTTGCAGCAGCTGAATTGCTGCTTCTGGCATTTTTGCACCTGCGGATTGGGGACCGCAAGTGCAGTGCCACACGTGCGGGAGATCTATCGCAAAAGTAAAAAAGGGTCAGGTGAGCAGAGACCGCAGAAGCGGTAAGGTGACCGTATCTGCGATGTCGCAGATGCGATTTAGGCTGGATAAGTGATTTCCGCAAAAATGAAGGATTTAACCGCAAATGCTGTACCGCAAAAGCGGGTATTGTGTCGCAGATGCGAAAAGGTCTGGGCAGAACATATAAGTTATTTCATTTCGCGAATTTGAGCTATTTCACCATTTTTTTGACTTCGGCTTAAGAGCGTTTTGGGCGATTTGAAAGTGGGATTTCAAGGGAACTTCATTGAGGTAAGGAATTTGGACCTAAAACTCGTTCCTATGCTATTATTACATGGATTAGAGGTAGAAATTATGGAAATTAAGGGTGAAAATTGGGGAAACTAGGGCTTGGAAACTTAGACCTTTAATAGTGGATTTGAAGGACCATTTGGGGTCGGATTTGAGAACTTTTGATATGTATGAACTCGTGGCAAGATAAGGAATCTATTGATGTAAAAATTATTGAATTCCTAGATGTGGTCCCGGGGGTCAGGTTTTGGTAATTTCGGGATTTGTGTCATATATTGATTGTTTTCGCTTGGGCTTCGTTCCCTTAGCATATTTTAACGTCCTCGTTCTGATTTTAGATAGATTCGACGCGAGTGGAGGCCGATTCGAGGGACAAAGGCATCGCGAGCTAGAGATTTGACCGGTTTGTGGTGAGTAATGATTGTAAATGATGTTTTGAGTGTTTGAAACCCCGAATTTGCACCCGAATTTGCACATCGTAGTGCTATATTAAGGTGAGGCAAAAGCTCGATGATGAGTGTGTGGTCGTGTACTATTGGGGATTGTGACTTGGTCGATCCCGACTGATGATTTTACTGCGTATTTGACTGAAATCTATTTGTTATCATCATTATTTGGGCCGAATGCTATATTTGGTCCTTGTTCCAACTATTTGAACCCTTCGGTATTTTTACTAGTATTTCCTCATTGTTCTGACTTTATACTTGAACTCAGTCATGTAATATTTCACTGTTTTTGTACTCAACCATGTTTACTCTGTTTTAACACATATATGATCTTTTAAATGATATTTTGGGCTAAGAAACATGTTTTACTACTGCCCGAGAGGCTTGTGAGGATTTTTGACTGAGTAAGGCCGAGGGCCTATGTTGTGAGGAAATATTTGATATTGATTATGAGGCCGAGGGCTTGAGATATGTATGCCACAAGGTTACTTGATTGATATGAGGCCGAGGGCCTAGTGATGATGCTACGGGGTGGTTTGATATTGCGCTTGGGCCGTAAGGGGACCTTACAGGAGTTTGTACACCCCAGTAAACACGGGTACCCATTGTGATGTGAGATTAAGCCCGAGGGACTGGAATTGTTCTATGTGATATCTCGAAGGGCTGGTACTGTTCTGAGATGTTGCCCGAGGGGAGGATTTGTTGATACTGTGCCCGAGGGGCGAATTTCTATTTGTTTACTTTACCTAAACTGCCTATCAATTACCTGTTTACTTGTTGAAAAAGGATTGTTACTTAACTTTTCACTAGTTTACTGCTTTTAAATGGTTTTACTACTTCATTATAGAATTCCTTGTACCTTGTGCGTTTTCTTACTTTCAGTCATTATTTACATTTGTTACTCACTGAGTTGGAGTACTCACTTTACTCCCTGCACCCTGCGTGTAGATTCAGGCGTAGCTGGTTCCGCTCTTGAGTGCTGATCCCTCCAGCTTCAGGCGGACATTCGGAGTTCACGAGGTAGCTGTTGGCATCCGCAGCCCCGTGTCTCTACTCATTTATCACTTCTATCTCTTTTCAGACAGTTGTACTAGTTTATGGACTTAGCGGATTTGTATTATGACTTATAGATGCTCATGACTAGTGACACCCCGGTTAGGGCTATGTATGGGTGTTCTTCCGCGTATTTATGTTATCGTTGTTATTTTAGATTTATTTTATCATGTTTAGACTGTCTCTTAATTGCTTAACTGTTAATAATTGGAAAATGGGAAGTATCGGCTGGCCTTGTCTTCACGAGATGCGCCATCACAACCGGGTCCGGGTCCGGGTTAGGGTCGTGACATTTATTCAGGATTAGGGTTTAGGTCTTGTTTCAATTAGTTTTGTTAATTAATTTTATTAACTAATTAGTTTATTTAGTGTTGAATTTAGTTTAGTTAGATTTGAATTATACTATGTATTGTCTTGATAGTTTAGTTAGAATTTAGGGTTTAGGATATGAATTGAAATTTTTGGATATGAATTGGAATTTTAGTTTATGAATTGAAATTTTAGGATATGAATTGGACATTTAGTTTATGTATTGTAATTTTAGTTTATGTATTTTAATTTTAGTTAATCAAATTGGAATTTTTGGATATGAATTAAAGTTTTGTGGATATCAATTGAAATTTTAGGATATGAATTGAAATTTTTGTGTATGAATTGAAATTTTCGGATATGAATTGAGCCTTTAGGATAAGAATGGAACCTTTAGGATATGAATTGGACTTTTATTTTATGTATTGGAATTTTAGTTTATAAATTGAAATAATAGGATATGAATTGAACTTTTGTGGATATGAATTGAAATTTTAGGATATGAATTGAACCTTTAGGATATGAATTGAAATTTTTGTGTATGAATTTAAATTTTAGGATATGAATTGAACATTTAGGATATGAATTGGAATTTTAGTTTATGTATTGGAATTTCAGTTTATAAATTGAAATTTTAGGATATGAATTAAACTTTTGTGGATATGAACTGATATTTTAGGTTATGAATTGAATCTTTAGGATATGAATTGAAATTTTTGTGTATGAATTGAAATTTTAGGATATGAATTGGACTTTTAGTTTATGTATTGGAATTTTAGTTTATAAATTAAAATTTTAGGATATGAATTGAACTTTTGTGTATATGAATTGAAATTTTAGGATATGAATTTGTAATGACCTGACCGGTCGTTTTGAACTTTTGCACTTTGATCTCCAGTTCCCGGGCATGACGTGCCTCGTGTAACGTATTATGACTGATGTAGATCGTTGGTTTTGGTTTTCAGGAAAAATCGGAATGAATTTGAAGGAACAGTCTTAGTTGAAAGGTTTGAATTTGAAAGGTTTGACTAAGAGTTGGCTTGTTTGAATATGAGCTCGGATCAGAAATTTTATGATATGGTTTGACTGATGTGTGTGCAAAATTTCAGGTCATTTGGACGTCGTTTGGTCGACCTTTTGATCGAATTCGGATTTCAGAAGTTTTGGATTTCTTAGGCTTGAATCTGAGGGTGATTTTATGCTTTGATGTTGTTTTGAGCATTCTGAAGGTTGGAACAAGTTTGAATTATGTTATGGGGTGTGTTGGCATATTTGGTCAGGGTCCCATGAGGCTCGGATATGTTTTGGAAGAGTTTTTGGATGATTTTGGCATTTTGATTATAAGCATGTAATGATCCAAAGGTCCATATTTAGTTCTAGACATCGAAATTTGATTTTGAGACTTCTAAAATTTTGATAATGAATTATAGGACTGATCTGGAAAGTAAGGTCTAATTTTATCAAGTCGCGATTGGGTTTTTGACACGAAACATGAGTTAATTGTTTAACGAGCAAAATGGGTATTGAACTGAGCAAATGAGCTCTGAATTGAGTTTCAACTGAAGGGCTATGTTCATATTATTATCCGTGACTCATAGGAACAAGAATCATCAAATTCCGAGTTCGTATGATGGAGTTAGAGCCTTTTTAGTGAAAAGAAAAGCTGCTGCAATTTTCTGGGCAGTTTCTGGATTTTCCGCACGTGTGAACAGTAATCGCACCTGCGTGAACAATATCCGTGTACAGTACCATGTACAGTAAACATGAACAATATCCTTGTATAGTACCTGTGTATAGTACATACGAATAGTACCCCGTATACAGTACCCATGAACAGTAAATGCATGAACAGTAACCGCGAAAATTTCTGGACAATGTATGATTCGGGCAGTCCAAGAGTTTTCTCATTTTTGGAGCTATGGAGCTCGGATGGAAGCGATTTTCGAAGCGATTTTCCCCATATGGATTGGGTAAGTGTTCTATATCCAAAAGTGATTATATTTAATGATTTCATGGTTATTTTCATGAAGAATTAGTGAATCAAATGGAAGAAATTGGAGAAAACTTGTAAACTTTTCAAAAACGAAAATTCTTGATTTGGAGGCCGAATTGTTGTCGGATTTTGCTAATTTCGGGATTTTCGATACTTTTCGATTGTTTTCGCTTGGGCTTTGCTCCCTTAGCATATTGTGATGTATTCGTTATGACTTTGGATAGAATCGACGCGTGTGGAGGCCAATTTGAGGGGAAAAGGCATCGCGAGCTAGAGATTTCGCCGGTTCGAGGTAAGTAATTATTGTAAATACTGTCCTGAGGGTTTGAAACCCCGGATTATACGTCGTCGTGTTACTTTGAGATGACTGGCACGCTGGATGACGAGCGTGGGGTAGAGTACCGCTGGGGATTGTGACCTAGTCCATCCCGAACGAATATTTTAATGCGTATTTGATAGTTAATTATTTGACATTATTATATTTTTAGGTTGTATGCCATGTTTGGGGCCTTGTGCCGACTTGTTGAGACCCTTAGGGGCATTTTTACTATCTTTCCTCACTCTATTGGTTTGAAAGCATATTCTATGTCATGTTTTACCTGTTTATTGCTCAAATCTGGCTTTATCACTATATTCTTAACATGTGGAAATTGTTTTGGGCTGAGTTACCTGTTTTACTGAGATAGACCGAGGGTCTGATTGTGAGATTGATGACTAAGATAGACTGAGAGTCTGATGGTGAGGTTAATGACTGAGAGAGGCCGAGGGCCTAGTTGTGAGGATTATATATCTATGGATCGGGCTGAGCTCCGCAACAATGTATATATATATGTATATGGATCGGGCTGCACGCCGCAGCGATACTTATATGGATCGGGCTGCGCGCCGCAGCAATATAGCGCTTGGGTTGTAGGAGCCCCTCCGGAGTCTGCACCCCCCCAGTGAGCGCAGTCGACTATTTATATGGATCAGGCTATGCGCCGCAGCGATGCATGGATCGGGCTGCACACTGTAGCGGTTACTTTGATTTCAGTTATTGTGAGAGTTATACGGATCGGGCTGCACGCCGCAGCGGTTACTATATGGTACCAATTGAGCGTGAATGCTTAGTGCGAGTACTGATTGGTAAGAGTTGAGTCACGATCGACAGAGAGGCTATCCCGAGGGACGATAGATATATACATGCATATGAGTGGTGTTTTGCCTGAGAGGCCTGTTTATGGACTTATCGATTTCACTCCTCTTAAAATGAGTTTCTATCGAATATGTTGATTTATTGACTGTTTTCACTCATCTTTATATTGAGCCTCTGTCGGAAAGTTGCACAAATATTTTAAAACAAATTTTATTTAAACTAGGGTTTATGAGATGTTTAGAAATTAATCACTGAGTTGACATTGGTTATTTCCACTGAGATTTTCAAGTTTTGAAGTGTTTGTGATTACTGTTTTGCCCGAGGGGCTATTTTACAAACTATGCTTTGCCCGAGGGGCCGATTATGATTAGCTCAAGTACGCGCTCGTCACCTCACGTACAAGACATTTAAATTATCAAATATATCATATCTTAAGGGGAAGGTCCCCCACACAAGGTTAGACAAGCCACTTACCTCGAACCGGCTCAAAAATCAACCTGTAACCACGTTCTTGCCACGCGTACTTGACTCCAAATGGGCCAAATCTATTAAATTTAATTGCATAATGTAAATAACACTTCAAGTAACTGATTCTACAATTAAATTCTATGCTAATACGTGAAATTATGTAAAATGACGAAAATGCCCCTGGACCACGTCTCGGAATCAGGTAAAATTTATATTTTCAAAAACCTCGCACTCTCACAAGTTCAGTCATATCAAGAGTACCAAAATTGGATCTCAATTTGTCACTCAAATCATCACTCAAAGGTCTCCAATTATACAAGCCCTAACCCCCCAATTACCACTGATTTTCCTTAATTTTTCATGCTTAAATTGATAAAAATCACTCCAATAATGAGTTTAGGGACCAAAGTCTTTACCCCAATGAACTCCTCCTAAAAAGTGCTCCCCAAGATTTTTCTCGTTTTGAAAAGATGAAAAATGGCTAAATTTCGCGAAGGCAAGAATTTATATGTTATACCCAGCGATTTCCGCATTTGCTGCCCTCAGACCGCATCTGCGGTCCTGATTCTGCGGATCCTAGGTCGCATCTGTGAATTTCACTTAAAGACCCATTTCTGCATCTGCGGTTACCTTCCGCTGGTGCGGTACCGCTTTTGCGGTGGATTACCCGCATCTGCGGTTCCTGAAGAGATGGCCAAATTCCGCTTCTGCGGTCTCTAAATCTCAGATGCGGTTCTGCTTCTGCGGAAAATCTCTTGAATCTGTGGAACCTGCTGACCTCCCTCAATTTCACTTTTGTGGCCTGTTAGCCGCTTATGCGGCGCCGCACCTGCGGAACCCGAACCGCAGGTGCGGTTATGACAGAACCAGCAGCTGAAGCTGAAACTTAAATTCCAAAATCTTTCCGTCAACCATCCGAAATTATCCCAATGCCTCCGAGACCTCAACCAAAGGCACCAACAACTGACAAATCGGTACCCAAACTTGTACCAATCCTTAAAATACCTAAAACAAAATCGAAACCTTAAATTAACCATGGATTCAAGCCTAAGAACTCCAAAATTCTCAAAATATGCTTTCGATCAATAAGTCTATCAAACCTCGTCCGAATGACCTGAAATTTTGCACGCACGTCACATTCAACACTACGGAACTACTCCAACTTCTGGAATTCCATTCCAACCCTCGGATCAAAATCTCAATATCAGACCGGAACTTCAAAAATTCAACTTTCGATATTTCAAGCCTAATTTAACTAGGGACCTCCAAAACACAATCCGTACACGCACCTAAGCCTGAAATCTCCCAACAGAGCTAACAGATCCATCGGGTTTCCATTTCGAGGCCATCCTCACACTGTTCCGACTACACTCAACTTTCCAACACTTAAGCTCTCATTTAGGGACTATGTGTTGTAAAACTTTCTGTAACTCGAGACCGAACATCCCGGCAAGTCAAAATAGCAGAATTAAACTTAGGGAAAACAATTAATAGGGGATCGGGGCATTAATTCTTAAGACGGCCGGCCGGGTCATCACTCCTAGTTCGTTCATCCTCGAACGAGCATAAAAACATACCTGAAGTAGTGAAAAGATGAGGGTAACGGCTACGCATATCCTGCTCGGTCTCCTAGGTCGCCTTCTCGGCTGGCTGACCTCGCCACTGAACCTTCACAGATGCAATGTTCTTTGACCTCAGCTTTCTAACCTGCCTGTCCAATATTTCAACTGGCTCCTCATCATAGGTTATATCCTTGTCCAACGGGACTAAACTAAAATCCAACATGTGTTACGGGTCACTATGATACCTCCAGAGCATTGAAATATGAAATACTGGATGAATTCTTGCCAAGCTGGGAGGTAAGGCAAGCTCATAAGCAACCTCCCCAACACGCCTCAATATCTCAAAAGGGCCAATAAATATAGGACTCAACTTTCCTCTCTTCCCGAATCTCATAACTCCCTTTATAGGTGAGACCCGAAGCATAACCCGCTCTCCAACCATATAGGAAACATAACGAATCTTTTGGTCCGCATAACTCTTCTATCTGGACTGGGCTATGCAGAGTCTATCCTGAATCACCTTAACCTTCTCCAACGCATCTTGAACTAAGTCTGTGCCCAATAATCTAACCTCACCCGGCTCAAACCAACCCACCGGGGATCTACACCGTCTCCCATATAAAGCCTCATATGGTGCCATATGAATGCTAGACTGATAGCTGTTATTACAAGCAAACTCTGCTAATGGCAAGAACTGATCCCAAGACCCTCCAAACTCAATCACACACGCACAGAGCATATCTTCAAGAACCTGAATAGTGCGCTCGGACTGTCCGTCCGTCTGAGGGTGAAATGTTGTACTCAACTCCACCCGAGTACCCAACTCATGCTGAATGGCCCTCCAGAACCGTGATGTGAACTGAGTACCTCTATCTGAAATGATGGACACTGGAATACCATGTAGTCGAACAATCGCCCGAATATAAATCTCTACCAACCGCTCCGAAGAATAAGTAGTACACACAGGAATAAATTGAGCGGACTTGGGCAGCCGATCCACAATCACCGAAATAGCATCGAACTATCTCAAAGTCCGTGGGAGCCCAACTACAAAGTCCATGGTGATCTGCTCCCACTTCCACTCCGTAATCTCTATCTGCTGAAGTAACCCACCCGGTCTCTAGTGCTCATACTTCACCTGCTACTTGTTAAGGCACTGAGCTACGAATCCAACTATATCGTTATTCATCCATCTCTACCAATAGTGTTGTCTCAAATCCTGATACATCTTCGTGGCACTCGGATGAATGGAATACCGCGAGCTATGGGCCTCCTCCAGAATCAACTCTCAAAGCCCATCAACATTTGGAACACAAATCCGACCTTGTATCTTCAATACCCCATCATCACCAATAGTCACATCTCTGGCATCACCGCGTTGAACCTTATTCTTGAGGACAAGCAAATGAGGGTCATCATACTATCGCTTCCTGATACGATCAAATAAGGAAGACCGAGAAACTACGCAAGCTAGAACCTGACTGGGCTCCGAAAGATCTAATCTCACAAACTGGCTGGCTAATGCCTAAATAACCATCGCCATAGGCCTCTCCGATGTTGGTAAATAAGCCAAACTCCCTAACTCTCCGCCCGATGACTCAAAGCATTAGCCACCATATTGGCCTTGCTCGGGTGATACAAAATAGTGATGTCATAGTCCTTCAGCAACTCTAACCACTTCCTCTGGCGCATATTTAGATCCTTTTGCTTGAATAGGTGCTACAAGCTCTGATGGTTAGTATAAATCTCACAAGGCACACCGTATAAGTAATGGCGCTAAATCTTCAGGGTGTGAATAATGATAGCTAACTCATGGTCGTGAACATGGTAGTTCTTCTCATGTATATTCAATTGTTTGGACGAGTAGGCAATCACCCTACCGTCCTACATCAACACCGCTCCGAGTCCAACCCTCGAGGCATCACAATAGACCATATAAGACCCCGAACTTGTAGGCAATATCAAAATTGGGGCTGTGGTCAAAGCTGTCTTAAGCTTTTGAAAGCTCGCCTCACACTCCTTCGTCCACTGGAACGGAACACCCTTTCTGGTCAACCTGGTCATGGGGGCTGCAATCGATGAAAACCCCTCCACAAAATGACGGTAGTAACCTGCCAAAAGAAGGAAATTGCTGATCTTTATAGCTGAGCATGGTCTAGGCCAACTCTGCACGACCTCTATTTTCTTCGGATCCATCTGAATTCCCTCACTCGATACCACATGGCCTAAGAATGCCACTAAATCCAACCAAAACTCACATTTCGAGAACTTAGCATATAACTTCTTCTCTTTCAGTGTCTAAAGCATAGTCCTCAGGTGTTGCTCATGATCTTCCTGACTCCGGGAATACACCAGAATATCATCAATAAAGACAATGACGAACGAGTCAAGATACGGCCAGAACACACTGTGCATCAAATGCATAAAGGCTGTTGGGGCATTGGTCAGCCCAAATGACATAACAAGGAACTCGTAAAGACCATACCAAGTCCTGAAAGAAGTCTTCGGGATATCTGGTTCCCGAATATTCAACTGATGGTAGCATGAGCGCAAATCAATCTTAGAAAACACCCATGAACCCTGGAGCTGGTTAAATAGATCATCAATACGAGGCAAGGGATAATGGTTCTTAACTGTCATTTTGTTCAATTGGCAATAATCAATACACATACGCATAGAACCATCCTTTTTCCTTACAAAAAGAATAGGAGCACCCCAGGGTGATACACTGGGCCGAATAAAACCCTTATCAAGCAATTCCTGTAACTGATCCTTCAACTCCTTCAACTCAAGAGGAGCCATACGATACGGAAGAATAGAAATAGGTTGAGTGCCAAGCAACAGATCGATGCCAAAATCAATATCTATATCAGGCGGCATGCCTGGAAGATCAGTTGGAAACACATCAAAACAATCCTGTACTACTGGGACTGAATCAACTAAAGATGTATCAATACTGACATCTCTCACATAAGCTAAGTACGCGTCACACCCCGTCTAAACCATATGTTGAGCTTTAAGAAAAGAAATAACTCTACTAGCAGTGTGATCTAAAGTACCCCTTCACTCAACACGTGATACACATGGCATAGCCAGCGTCACGATTTTTGCATGACAATCAAGAATAGCATAATGGGATGAAAACCAGTCCATGCCCAAGATAATATCAAAATCTACCATGCTGAGCAACAATAAATTGGCTATAGTCTTAAAACCACCAAAAGCAACAAAACACGATCGATTGACGCGGTCCACAACAAGAGAATCTCCCACAAGAGTAGAAACATAAATAGAGGAACTCAAAGAATCCCCAAATACACCCAAATGCGATGAAAAATCAGAAGACACATATGAGTAAGTAGAGTCTGGATCGAATAGAACTGATTTATCTCTATGGAAAACCAATATAATACCTATGATGATAGAATCTGAGGCAAAGCCTCGGTACAAGCAGGAAGGGCATTGTATTTGGCCTGGCCTCTCCCTCTAGGGCGACCTCTACCTTCCCAACCTCCACCTTTAGCTGGCTGAGTAGGTGGGGTAGCAACTGGAGTTGTATTCATAGCCTATGAACTCTGCGGGTCACGATGTGGCTGAGACATCTGTGGAGGTGCACTCCTCCTAAGTCTAGGGCAATCCCTCACCATGTGGCGTGTGTCACCACAATCAAAACAAGCTCTGGGATGATGTGGCGGTTGTGACTGGCTTGGACTAGGTCTGCTGGACTGACCTCTGAAAGCACCCGGCGCAAGAGGCGCGCTAGAAATCGGAGGTGCATAATAAAGCTCATGAGGCCTAGGAGGAGCCAGAGCACTACTAGATACTGGAAGAGCTGAATGAATAGGATGACTCATATAACCCCAACCATGATGTCCTGCAACTGGGTTATGGGCACCAGAATAATGGCCCGACTCTCGAGACCTCTTGGCCTCCCTCTCATCTCTCTCCCTAGCATGCATTCCCTCAATCCTCCTAGCAATTCTCACCACCTACTGATAAGAAATATCCATCTCCAACTCACGATCCATGCTAGACCTAATGTTGGGAATAAGGCTCTCAATAAATCGGCGAACTCTCTCGCGAACAGTACAAACCAAGGCTGGTGCATGCCTAGCCAAACTAGTGTAATGGATAGCATACTCTGAGAAAGTCATATCACCCTGGTGAAAATGCTCAAACTCTGCACGCCATGCATCCCTGAGGCTCTGAGGAACATACTCTCTCAGGAACATATCTAATAATTGAGTCCAAGTCAGTGAAGCAGCCTCATCCGGACTGTCTAACTCATAGGTGCGCCACAACTCCTCGAAGCTGGAAGGTAGTGAAGGAAACCCCACTCGATCCTGATATACCCATGGTACAGAGTATGTGGTAGCTCTCATCTAGAAATATAGAGCATCCTCCGATGCTAGAGCACTGAATACAGGAGGCTTGTACTTCTTGAACCTCTCAAGCCTCAACTACTCCTCCTCGGAAGCCGCTGCCTTTTCCTCGGGCTGAACTGGCAGTGTAGGCGGTCCAGGATTAATCTCAAGGACCTGCTCAACATGCACTCACTGCTCAGGAGTGCGGGCGATGGGACTCTGTGCTCCTCCCCCGACCTGAGATATGGTTGCAGCAAGGGGAAGCAACCCTGCTTGAGCTAAGGTGGTGTACATGCTCATGAACTGTGCCAAAGTCTCCTGAAGGGCTTGAGTAGTAGTAGTAGTAGTAAGCACATTAGGTGCCTGGACTCCGGCTGGAAATGCGGATGGTACCTCGTCGGTAGCTCGCGCAGGTGCTCTAGCTGCACCACGTGTGCGTCCTCAGCCTTTACCCCGACCCCAACCTTTGACGGCTGCAGTAGGGGGTGCGGGTGCCTGATCATCTCAGGTAGCACATGTCGTCACCATCTGTGACTGAATAGAAGATAGAAGTTTAGAATTCTGATTTCAAAATATCACACGACAATGAATCAAATGAAGTGGAAATTTTCCTAACAGTTACATAGCCTCTCGTTGATAAGTATAGACGTCTCTGTACCAATCAATGAGACTCTAATAAACCTGCTTGTGATCCATGACTCCTATGAACCTAGAGCTATGATACCAACCTATCACGACCCCGGTTCGCCCTCTGTGAACCATCGTGATGGCACCTAGTCTGTACGACTAGGTAAGCCTAATTTGTGGAAGTAAAATAATTTAAAACTGAAATAAAGTAGTAACTGTGTTTAAATGTGCCGCTCGGCTCACACCATGTTTAACTCTCAATACCAATACATAAATCCAACACCCAGAAACCCACGAATAAAAAGCTAAGATCAATACTACATAGCTCTAACTCCGGAATGTCTAATAAGAACAGAAAAAAATACAAAAGGGCTAAATACTAAAAGCAGGAATAGAAAGGGACTTCTCGATCTACGGACATGACAGATGTACCTCGAAGTCTCTAGAGCAGTCATATCCTCAAGGATGATAGGCCTAAGTAACGGTACCTAGATCTGCATATGAAAAACTTGCGCAGAAGAGGCATGAGTACACCACAACGGTACTCAGTAAGTGCCAAGCCTAACCTCGGTTGTGTAGTGACGAGAAAGGTCAGGGCCCTACTGAGATTAAATATATATAAAGATGACAGGATAAGATAAGCAGTACAATTAGGAATCTACAGTTAGAATCTACATAGGATAATAAAAGTACAATAATGGAAACAGAGATGAAGGCAAACCACAAGGAAGTACCACACATAACAAGGATGATAATCGGGAATCTCTCTTGGTATCCTCAACATATGCTAGGGATTTCTTGGTATTCTCAATATATGATAGGGATCTCTCGGTAACCCGAGGATTTCTTGGTATCCTGAATATATGCTAGGGATCTCTTGGTATCCCGGGGATCTCTTGGCATCCTCAATATATGCTAGGGATCTCTCGGTATCCCGAGGATCTCTTGGTATCCTCAATATACGTTCCAGGGATCTCTTGGTATCCCACACCTTAGTTCAGATCATAAATACATACAGGGGATCTCCTGGGATGCTGTCCCGTAGTCCCAAAGTAAAAACACACAGCAACAACACAAGAATACCCAATTAAGCTAAAGTTCGTACTAAGTAAACAATTAATTCTAGCCTAACATGCTTCACGTAATGCAATTAAGGCAGTTTAAGCAAATAGGCAATTAAGTCAACTAAACATGCTTTTCTAAACTAGCAACAGGCTAAATTCACAAGTAGAATAAAACAGGAAAAAGAACTCAATTGAAATACTTAAGGAAAACCGGATTTTTAACAATTAGCTCAAGTACGCGCTCGTCACCTCACTTACAAGGCATTTCAATCATCAAATATATCATATCCTAAGGGGAAGGTCCCCTACACAAGGTTAGACAAGCCACTTACCTCAAACCGGCTCAAAAATCAACCCGTAACCACGCTCTTACCACGAGTATTTGACTCCAAATGGCGCAAATCTATTCAATTTAATTGCATATTGTAAATAACACTTCTAGTAACTGATTCTACAATTAAATTCTAAGCTAATACACAAAATTATGTAAAATGACCAAATCGCCCCCAGGCCCACATCTCGGAATCGGGTAAAATTTATATTTTCAGAAACCGCGCACTCTCACGAGTTTAGTCATATCAAGAGTACCAAAATTCGATCTCAAGTTGTCCTACAAATCATCACTCAAATGTCTCTAATTATACAAGCCCTAACCCCCCAATTACCACTGATTTTCCTTAATTTTTCATGCTTAAATTGATAAAAAATCACTCCAATAAAGAGTTTTGGGACCAAAGACCTTAGCCCAATGAAGTCCTTTGAAAATCCCTCTTGTAAAGTGCTCCCCAAGCTTCTTCCCGTTTTGAAAAGATGAAAAATGGCTAAATTTCGGGAAGGCAAGAATTTATATGTTCTGCCCAGCGATTTCCGCATTTGCAGCCCTGGGACCGCATTTGCGGTCCCGCTTGTACGGAGCCTAGGTCGCATGCGACTTTCACTTAAAGACCCATTTCCGCATATGTGGCTACCCTTCCGCAGGTGCGGTACCGCTTCTAAGGTGGACTACCCACATCTGCGGTTCCTGAAGAGATGGCCAAATTCCTCTTCTGCGGTCTCCAACTCGATGCGGTTCCACTTCTGTAGAAAATCTCCCGCATCTACGGAACCTGCTGACCTCCCTCAATTTTGCTTCTCTCAATCGTCTCATGAGTTACCGCTCCATTTTCCCCTATTTTAGTTTCTTTACGCTTCGTTATCTGTGTTTTATGTGATCGGGTTGATTAGTTCGAGTTCGGAGAGGATTTGGTATATGAGACACTTAGTCTCTTTTAAGAAGGATTAATTTGGAAAAGTCAACCGGATGTTGACTTATGTGTTAGAAGGCTCAGAAGTGAGTTCCCATGGTTTGGTTAGCTTTGGGAGGTGATTTGTGACTTAGGAGCGCGATCGGAATGGGTTTTGGAGTTGTAGAGAAGATTTAGGCTTAAATTGGCAAAGTTGATATTTTGGCGGTTCTGGATGATAGGCGAGATTTTGATATAGGGTTCAGAATGGAATTCTAAGAGTGGCAGTAGCTTCGTTGTGTCATTTGGAATGTGTGTGAAAAATTTTAGGTCATTCGGATGAGATTTGATAGACTTTTTGATCGAAAGTATAATTTAAGAGTTCTTGGAGTTCTTGGGCTTGAATCCTATGTTAAATTGGTGATTAATGTTGTTGTGAGCGTTCCGAAGTTTTGAACAAGTTTGAACGATGTCATGGGATGTGTTGGTACAATTGGTTTGAAGTTCCGGGAGTTTCGGGTAGGTTGCAGGATGTTTTAGGCCAAAATCATAGCTGTAGCAGGTCCAGAAGGGTTGCAGGCCTTGGAACCCACCTGCGCGGACCGCACAAGAGGTAGTGCGGCCGCGGTATGTGCGGTGCAAACCGCACAAAATGAAGTGCGGCCGCGGTGATTTTCTGCGGCCTGCGGTGGTTTTGTGCGGACCGCAGTGCTTTTGCGCGGACCGCGGTGGTTCTGTGCAGACTGCGGAGGCTGAGATCTGAGGGGTACTCTATAAATACAAGGTTTTGAATTTTATTTAATATTTTGACCTAGAGAGCTCAGAATTTGGCGATATTTCGAAGGTTTTTCAAGAAATTCATCGGGTTAAGTGATTCTAACTCAGATTTGGCTAGAGTACATGAATCTATCATTGAATTCATGATTTTGCATGGAATTTGGGAAGAAAATTGTGAAACCTTTCAAAAATATAAAATGATGATTTGAAGGATCAAATGGTATCGGAATTGGAAAACTTTGGTATGGTTAGACTCGTGAGGGTATGAGGATTCTGGAAATGTAAATTTTACCCGATTTCGAGACGTGGGCCCGTGGCTCGGGTTTTGCTAATTTCGAGATTTTTGATATTTTTCAAATGTTTTTGCTTGGGCTTAGTTCGCTTAGCATATTGTGACGTATTCGTTCTAATTTTGGATAGATTCGACGCGCGTGGAGACCAATTCGAGCGGCAAAGGCGTCGCGATCTAGAGAATTAGCCGGTTCGAGGTGAGTAATGATTGTAAATGATGTCGTGAAGGTTTGAAACCTCGGATTGCACATCGTAGTACTATATTGAGGTGAGACACGCGCTAGATGATGAGCGTGGGGTCTTTTACTACTGGGGATTGTGACTTGTTCCATCCCGACTGATGATTTTACCGCGTATTTGACCGAATTTTTTTTTTATCATCACGATTTGAGGTGATTGCCATATTTGGGCTTTGTGCCAACTATTTGAACCCTTCGGGGATTTTTATCACTATTTCCTCACTGCTTTGACTTATTATTTGAACTCAGTCCTGTTGATGTCTACTTTTTTACAAACTCAGTCACTTTTACTCAGATTTGAAAACTTATATGATATTTCTAAATGATGCTTTGGGCTGAGAACTACTGTTTTACGAATGGCTGAGGGCTTGTGATGATTTTCGTACTAAGTGGGACTAAGGCCATATATGAGGATATGTTGAGTGACGTGAGGCCGAGTGCCGAGTGATGATGCGACGAGGTGGCTTGATATAGCGCTTGGGCCGTAAGGGGCCCCTCCGGAGTCTGCACACTCACAGTGAGTGCGGGTACCCATTATGATCTGAGAGTGAGCCCGAGAGGCTGATACTGTTCTAAGCGATTGATACCGAGCCCGAGGGGCTGATACAGTACTAAGAGTGAGCCCGAAGGGCTGATACTGTTTTGAGCAATTGATATTGTGCTCGAGGGGCGGATTTCTACTTGTTATTTACCTGTTAAATTACCTGTTTTACTTGTTTTAAAAAGGGATATCATTTGATTTATTCACTGATTTACTGCTTTAAGTGATTTTACTGCTTGATATGGAATTGCTTTGTGCCTTTACGTGTTTTCATAATTTCAACCATTATTTATAATTGTTACTCACTGAGTCCGAGTACTCACATTACTCACTGCACTATGTGTGTAGATTCAGGCATCGCAGAGTCCGCTCCTGAGTGTTGTTATCCTAGTCCAAGTAGTGATTCGGAGACTACGAGGTAGTTGTTGGCGTTCGCAGCCCCATACCTCCCTTTTCTTATCATTTTCATGTTTGTTAGAACTATTGTATCAGATTTAGTGTTCAGTAGACTTGTATCCGGATTTCTTAGTTGCTCATGACTTGTGACACCCCGGTTTGGGCTGTGTCGGAATGGTTCATATTGAGGTTATCATTAATTCCGCAAATTATGGATATTATATCATGATTTAGAACTATTTATGATATTTAACTGTTTAAAAGAGGTGTTATATTTGGTCTGGATAGCCTTGTCTTCACGAGAGGCGCCATCATGACCGGGTTCGGGAATTGGGTCGTGACGAGTTGGTATCAGAGCCTAGGTTACATAGGTCTCACGAGTCATGAGCGGGTTTAGTAGAGTCTCCGGATCGGTACGGAGATGTCTGTATCTATCCTCGAGAGGCTGCAGAACCTTTTTAGGAAAAACTTCATATTCTTGAAACTCTTGTCGTGCGAACTTGTTGGTCTGAGTACTAAACTTTTGTTATTCCATTCTCTCACAGATGGTGAGGACGCGAGCTACCGGACAAGGTGGACGACCACCAGTTCCACCCACTGAGGCCACCAGAGGCCGTGGATGCAGTCTTGGTCGTGGCAGAGGTAGAGCAGCGAGGGCATCATTTGTAGATCTACCAGTTGCCCTAGCCCCGGATCAGGCTCCAGCTATGGATGCTCCAGCAGCACCAGTTCAGGCACTAGCTGTGCCCATCGTGATTTCGGGTCTTTAGGAGGCCTAGGCACAAATCTTATCAGTTTGCACTGGCTTAGCTCAGGCAGTTTCAGCCACTATAGCAGCAGCTACTTCACAGGTCGAGGGAGGCAATCAAACCCCCGCTTCTCGCACACCTGAGCAGGTAGTGCAGGCACTTCAGACGCCGGGGGCACCTCCAGCTTAGCCGGTTGCACCAGCTCAGGAGTTTGTTGTGCCAGTAATGCTGGATGATAAGCACCGTCGTCTTGAGAGGTTTGGTAGACTCCAGCCTCCGACATTTAGTGGAGCAGAGGGCGAGGATGCCCAGGGTTTTTGGGATAAGTTCCAGCAGATGCTCCGTACAACAGGGATTCTTGAGTCTAGTGGTGTGGCATTTACTACCTTTCAGTTTTCTGGGGCTGCCTTCACATGGTGGGAGGCGTATGTGAGGCGTAGGCCGGTTGGAGCAGTGCCCCTTACTTGGCATGAGTTCTCTACTCTCTTCTTGGAAAAGTATGTACCGCGGTCTCGCAAAGAGGAGCTGTGTAGGCAGTTTGAGTGGTTGCGAAAGGGGGATATGACTGTGTCGCAATATGAGTCGAGGTTGCCTAAGTTGGCTCATCATGGCGTTTGGATGGTCCCGACAGATCGTGAGAGGATCAGGAGATTTGTTGATGGCCTTAACTATCATCTCTATATTCTTATGAACCGAGAGAGCGTGTTGGGTGCTACATTCGAGGAGTTGGTCAATATTGCTCGCGAGATTGAGACGGTTCGCCGTCAGGATCGAGAGGAGAGGGAGGCCAAGAGGCCTCAGGGATCGGGCAGTTATAGTGGTGCTCCTTTGAGGGGCCAGTTTCAGCATGGTAGAGGTCGTTCTTTCAGTCCTGCTCAGTCAGCCCGCCCAGGTTATTGTGGGGCATCTTCGAGTCATGGTTATCACGGTAATCAGCAGGGCCAGTCATCACTTAGTGCCCTTCCAGCCTAGAGTTCATCTCGTGCCCCTTCAGCTCAGGGTTCTTCTATGCCGAGTGCATCAGCTGGTCACTCCACTGCGAGGGGTTCCCTTCAGTCCCCTTCTCCAACACCTAGGAGTTGTTTTGAGCGTGGAGAGTTTGGGCATGTGTGGAGGCATTGTCCTCATCGTATTGCTAGTTCATCTTAGCAAAGGGGTCAGCCCTCGACTTCTGCTCCAGTTACCTCACCACCCGCCCAGCTAGCTAGGGGTGGAGGTCAGGCAGCCAGGGGTCAACCCAGAGAGGGAGGTCGATCAGGGGGCGGTCAGGCCCGTTTCTATGCACTTCCAGGCAGCCAGATGTTATTGTTTCAGATGCTGTGATTACAGGTATTGTTTTAGTCGGCCACAGAGATGCCTCTGTATTATTTGATCCAGGTTCCACCTTTTCTTATGTGTCATCATACTTTACTCGTTATTTGGGTACGCCCCGTGAGTTTATTACTTTATCTGTTCATGTATCTACCCCGGTGGGCGATACTGTTGTTGTAAACCGTGTGTACCGGTCATGTGTGGTGACTATTGGGGGTCTGGAGACCAAGTAGATCTATTGCTATTATGCATGGTGGATTTTGATGTCATTTTGGGCATGGATTGGCTATCTCTGTGTCGTGATATTCTAGACTATCATGCGAAGACAATCACTTTGGCTATGCCGGGTGTACCGCGAATCGAGTGGTGTGGTGTGACTGATTATGTTCCTAGTAGAGTGATATCTTTCTTGAAGGCCCAACGTATGGTTGGGAAAGGTTGTCTTTCATATCTAGCGTTTGTGAGGGATGTTGGAGCTGAGACTCCCAGTATCGATTCTGTCCTAGTTGTGAGGGATTTTCTCGATGTGTTTCCTGCAGACCTGTCGGGCATGCCACCAGACAGGGATATTGATTTTGGTATTGACCTAGTGTCGGGCACTCATCCCATTTCTATTCCGCCATTTCGTATGGCACTAGCAGAGTTGAAGGAATTGAAAAACAGCTTCAGGACCTCCTAGATAAGGGGTTCATTCGGCTTAGTGTGTCACCTTGGGGTGAACCAGTTTTGTTTGTGAAGAAGAAGGATGGCACGATGAGAATGTGCATTGGTTATAGGCAATTGAACAAAGTAACAATTTAGAACAAGTATCCTTTGCCTCGCATTGATGATTTATTTGATCAGCTTCAGGGAGCGAGAGTGTTCTCGAAGATTGATCTCCGTTCTGGTTATCACCAGTTGAAGATCAGGGATTCAAATATTCTTAAGACTGCCTTCAGGACCAGATATGATCATTATGAGTTCCTTGTGATGTCTTTCGGGCTAACCAATGCCCCAGCGGCATTCATTCATTTGATGAACAGTGTGTTCCGGCCTTATCTAGATTCATTCGTTATTGTATTCATTGATGATATTCTGGTGTACTCGCATAGTCAGGAGGAGCACGCGTAGCATTTGAGAGTTGCGTTGCAGAGATTGAGGGAGGAGAAGCTTTATGCAAAATTCTCTAAGTGTGAGTTTTGGCTCGTTTCAGTGGTTTTCTTGGGACACATGGAGTCCAGCGAGGGTATTCAGGTTGATCCGAAGAAGATAGAGGTAGTTCAGAGTTTACCTAGACCGTCCTCAGCCACAGAGATTCGTAGATTTCTTGGGTTGGCAGGCTATTATCGCCGGTTTGTTCAGGGATTCTCATTCATTGCATCGCCCTTGACCAAGTTGACTCAGAAGGGTGCTCCATTTGTATGGTCAGATGAGTGTGAGGAGAGCTTTCGGAGGCTCAAGACAGTTTTGACCATAGCTCCAGTATTGGTTTTGCCATCATCTTCTGGTTCATATACCGTATACTGTGATGCTTTGAGAGTTGGGATTGGTTGTGTATTGATGCATGAGGGTAGAGTTATTGCTTATGCTTCTCGTCAATTAAAGCCCCATGAGAAGAACTACCCAGTTCATGATTTGGAGTTGGCCTCTATAGTTCACGCATTGAAAATTTGGAGCATTACTTGTATGGCGTATCTTGTGAGGTATTCACTGATCATCGCAGTATTTAGCATTTGTTCAAGCAGAAAGATCTTAATTTGAGGCAGCGGAGATGGTTAGAGTTGCTTAAGGATTATGATATCACTATATTGCACCATCCGGAAAAGGCCAATGTGGTGGCCGATGCTTTGAGCCGAAAGGCAGTGAGTATGGGGAGTTTGGCATACATCCCAGTTGGGGAGAGACCTCTTGCAGTTGATGTTCAGGCCTTGGCCAATCGGTTCGTGAGGTTGGATATTTCAGAGCCTAGTCGGGTGTTGTCATGTGTGGTTTCTCAGTCTTCCTTATATGATCGCATCAGAGAGTGCCAGTATGATGATCTGCATTTGCTTGTCCTTTAAGGACAGAGTTCATCATGATAATGCCAGAGGTGTGACCATCGGTGATGATGGTGTGCTGAGGATGCAGGGCCGGATTTGTGTTCCCAATGTGGATGGGCTTAGAGAGTTGATTCTGGAGGAGTCCCAGAGCTCGCGGTATTCTATCCATCCGGGTGCCACGAAGATGTACTAAGATTTGAGGCAACACTATTGGTGGAGAAGAATGAAGAAAGATATTGTAGGATTTGTAGCTCGGTGTCTCAACTATCAGCAGGTAAAATATGAGCATCAGAGACCGGGTGGCTTGCTTCAGCAAATGGTTATTCCTGAGTGGAAGTGGGAGAGAATCACTATGGACTTTGTGGTTGGACTTCCTCGGACATTGAAGAAGTGTGATGCTATTTGGGTGATTGTGGATCGGCTGATCAAGTCTGCGCACTTCATACCAGTGTGTACTACCTATTCTTCAGAGCAGTTGGCAGGGATTTATATCCGAGAGATTGTTCGGTTGCATGGTGTTCCAGTTTCCATCATCTCAGATAGAGGTACTCAGTTTACTTCCTAGTTTTGGAAATCTGTTCAGCGAGAGTTGGGTACTCAGGTGGAGTTGAGCACAACTTTTCATCCTCATACGGACGGACAGTCCGAGCGTACGATTCAGATATTGGAGGACACGTTGCGTGCTTGTGTTATTGACTTTAAAGGTTCTTGGGATGTATTTCTACCGCTTGCAGAGTTTGCTTTCAACAACAGCTACTAGTCGAGTATTCAGATGGCTCCGTACGAGGCTTTGTACGGGAGGCATTGTATATCTCCAGTTAGTTGATTCGAGCCCGGTGAGGCTAGACTATTGGGGAGAGATTTCGTTCAGGAAGCCTTAGAGAAGGTGAAGGTGATTCAGGAGAGTCTTCGTACAACGCAGTCGTGTCAGAAGAGTTATGCGGACCGGAAGGTTCGAGATGTGTCCTACATGGTCAATGAGAAGGTCTTGCTAAAGGTTTCGCCCATAAAGGGTGTTATGAGGTTTGGGAAGAAAGGGAAGTTGAGTCCGCGGTTTATTGGGTCTTTTGAGGTGCTTCGGAGTATTGGGGAGGTGGCTTATGAGCTTGCTTTGCCACCCAGCTTGTCGAGTGTGCATCCGGTATTTCATGTTTCTATGCTCCGGAAGTATATTGGGGATCCGTCTCATGTTTTGGACTTCAGCAAGGTTCAATTGGATAATGATTTAACCTATGATGTGGATCCAGTAGCTATTTTGGGTCGTCAGGTTCGGAAGTTGAGGTCAAAGAATATAGCTTCAGTGAAAGTGCAGTGTAGAGGTCGGCTCATGGAGAAGGCTACCTAGGAGGCCGAGTAGGAGATGCGAAGAAGATATCCTCACCTGTTTGAGGCTTCAGGTATGTTTCTTGACTCGTTCGAAGACGAACGTTTGTTTAAGTTGGGGAGGATGTGATGACTCGGCCACTACATTTTCCACTATTTTAGCTTCTTTACGCTTCGTTATCCGTGTTTTATGTGATCAGGTTGATTAGTTCGAGTTCGGAGAGGATTTGGTAAGAAATAAGACACTTTAAGAAGGCTTAAGATGGAAAAGTCGGCCGGATGTTGACTTATGTGTTAGAAGGCTCGAAAGTGACTTCCGATGGTTCGGTTAGCTTCGGGAGGTGATTTGTGACTTAGGAGCGCGATCAAAATGGGTTTTGGAGTTGTAGAGAAGATTTAGGCTTAAATTGATGAAGTTGATATTTTGGCGGTTCCGGTTGATAGGCGAGACTTTTATATAGGGGTCGGAATGGAATTCTGAGAGTGGCAATAGCTTCGTTTGTCATTTGTGATGTGTGTGCAAAATTTTAGGTCATTTGGACGAGATTTGATAGACATTTTGATCGAAAGCATAATTTAAGAGTTTTTGGAGTTCTTAGGCTTGAATCCTATGTTAAATTGGTGATTAATGTTGTTGTGAGCGTTCCGAAGTTTTGAACATGTTTGAACAATGTCATGGGATGTGTTGGTACAATTGGTTTGAAGTTCCGGGAGTTCCGGGTAGGTTCCGGGATGTTTTAGGCCAAAATCATAGCTGTAGCAGGTCCAGAAGGGTTGCAGGCCTTGAAACCCACCCGCGCGGACTGCACAAAAGGAAGTGTGGCCGCGGTATGTGCGGCGTAGATCACACAAAATGAAGTGAGGCCGCGGTGGTTTTGTGCGGGCCACGGTGGTTTTGTGCGGACCGTGGTGCTTTTGCGCGGCCGCAGTGGTTCTATGCGGACCGCGGAGGATGAGATCTGAGGGGTACTCTATAAATACGAGGTTTTGGGTTTTATTTAATATTTTGACCTAGAGAGCTCGGATTTTGGCGATTTTTCAAAGGTTTTTCAAGAAATTCATCGGGGTAAGTGATTCTAACTTAGATTTGGCTAGAGTACATGAATCTATCATTGAATTCATCATTTAATTCATGATTTGGGATGGAATTTGGGAAGAAAAGTGTGAAACCATTCAAAAATATAAAATGATGATTTGAAGGACCAAATAGTATCGGAATTGAATAATTTTGGTATGGTTAGACTCGTGAGGGTATGAGGATTCTGGAAATGTAAATTTTACCCGATTCCGAGACGTGGGTCCGGTGCTTGGGTTTTGCTAATTTCGGAATTTTTGATATTTTTCGAATGTTTTCGCTTGGGATTTGTTCCCTTAGCATATTGTGACGTATTCGTTCTGATTTTGGATAGATTCGACGCACGTGGAGGCCAATTCGAGGGGCAAAGGCGTCGCGAGCTAGAGAATTAGCTGGTTCGAGGTGAGTAATAATTGTAAATGATGTCCTGAGGGTTTGAAACCCCGGATTGCACATCGTAGTGCTATATTGAGGTGAGACACGCACTGGATGATGAGCATGGGGTCTTTTACTACTGGGGATAGTGACTTGGTCCGTCCTGATTGATGATTTTACCGCGTATTTGACCGAAATTTATTTGTTATCATCACGATTTGAGCTGATTGCCATATTTGGGCTTCGTGCCAACTATTTAAACCCTTCGGGGAGTTTTATCACTATTTCCTCACTGCTTTGACTTATTATTTGAACTCAGTCCTGTTAATGTCTACTGTTTTATAAACTCAGCCATTTTTACTCATATTTGAAAACTTATATGATATTTCTAAATGATGCTTTGGGCTGAGAACTATTGTTTTACTAATGCCCGAGGGGATTGTGATGATTTTCGTACTGAGTGAAGTCGAGGGTCATATATGAGAATATGTTGAGTGATGTGAGGCCGAGTGCCGAGCGATATGAGGTCGAGCGTCGAGTGATGATGTCACGAGGTGGCTTGATATAGCGCTTGGGCCGTAAGGGGCCCCTCCGGAGTCTGCACACCTACAGTGAGCGCGGGTACCCATTATGATCTAAGAGTGAGCCTGAGGGGCTGATACTGTTCTGAGTGATTGATAATGAGCCCGAGGGGCTGATACTGTTCTGAGCGATTGATGTTGTGCCCGAGGGTCGTATTTCTACTTGTTATTTACTTGTTAAATTTCCTGTTTTACTTGTTTTAAAAAAGGATATCATTTGATTTCTTCACTGATTTACTGCTTTAAGTGATTTTACTGCTTGATATGGAATTGCTTTGTGCCTTTACGTGTTTTCATATTTTCAGTCATTATTTATAATTGTTACTCACTGAGTTGGAGTACTCATATTACTCCCTG
The DNA here is from genome assembly GCF_000393655.2 of Nicotiana sylvestris. Lineage (NCBI taxonomy): Eukaryota > Viridiplantae > Streptophyta > Magnoliopsida > Solanales > Solanaceae > Nicotiana > Nicotiana sylvestris. Next base: position 68,473,267 of record NC_091061.1, on the reverse strand, counting down.
CACCATGTGTGCAGATTCAGGCATCGCAGAGTCCGCTCTTGAGTGCTGATTCTCCCAGACCAGGCAGTGATTCGGAGACTACGAGGTAACTGTTGGCGTTCCCAGCCCCGTGCCTCCCTTATCTTATCATTTTCATGTTTGTTAGAACTATTGTATCGAATTTAGTGTTCAGTAGACTTGTTTCCGAATTTCTTAGTTGCTCATGACTTGTGACACCCTGGTTTTGGGCTGTGTCAGAATGGTTCGTACTGAGGTTATCGTTAATTCCGCAAATTATGGATATTATATCATGCTTTAGAACTATTTATGATATTTAACTATTTAAAAGAGGTGTTCTGTTTGGTCTGGCTGTCATTGTCTTCACTTGAGGCGCCATCACGACCGGGTTCGGGAATTGGGTCGTGACAGCGGTTCCGCACCTGCGGAACCCAAACCGCAGGTGCGGTTATGACAGAACCAGCAACTGAAGCTGAAACTTAAATTCCAAAATCTTTTTATCAACCATCCGAAATCATCCCGAGGCCTCCGGGACCTTAACCAAAGGCACCAACAAGTACAAATCGCTACCCAAACTTGTACCAATCCATAAAACACCTAAAACAACATCGAAACCTCGAATTAACCATGGATTCAAGCCTAAGAACTCCAAAATTCTCAAAATACACTTTCGATCAAAAAGTCTATCAAACCTCGTTCGAATGACCTGAAATTTTGCAAAAACGTCACATTCAACACTACGGAACTACTCCAACTTCCGGAATTCCATTCGGACCCTCAGATCAAAATCTCACTATCGGACCGGAACTTCAAAAATTCAACTTTCGGCATTTCAAGCCTAATTTAGCTACGAATCTCCAAAACACAATCCAAAGATTCCCCTAAGCCCGAAATAACCCAACGGAGCTAACAAAATCATTGGATTTCCATTCTGAGGCTGTCTTCACACTGTTCCGACTACGGTCAACTTTCCAATACTTAAGCTCTCATTTAGGGACTAAGTGTCCCAGAACTCTCCGAAACTCGACACCAAACATCCCAGCAAATCAAAATAGCAGAATTAAACTTGGGGAAAGAAGTTAATAGGGGATCGGGGCGTTAATTCTTAAGACGACCAGCCTGGTCGTCACAGAATTGGACTTTTAGGATATGAATTGGATTTTAGTTTATGTGTTGGAATTTTAGTTTATAAATTGAAATGTTAGGATATAAATTGAACTTTTGTGGATACGAATTGAAATTTTATGATATGAATTGAACTTTTAGGATATGAATTAAAATTTTTGTGTAAGAATTGAAATTTTAGGATATGAATTGAACCTTTAGGATATGAATTGGACTTTTAGTTTATTTATTGGAATTTTAGTTTATAAATTAAAATTTTAGGATATGAATTGAACTTTTGTGGATATGAATTGAAATTTTAGAATATGAATTGAAATTTTTGTGTATGAATTGAACTTTTAGGTAGCTGTTTGACGTCCGCAGTCCCGTGTTCCTCTTCTTTTATCATTTTTATCTCTTTCCAGATAGTTGTACTAGTTTATAGACTTAGCAGATTCGTATTATCACTTATAGATGCTCATGACTTGTGACACCCTGGTTAAGGCTGTGTTGGGTTGTACTTCCGCATTGTATTGATATTACCTGCTACTTAGTATTATTACATCATGTTTTAGACTATTTTCTTGTTGTTTAACTATTTAACGTCGAATTGGGAATAGTTGGATGGCCTTGTCTTCACGAGAGGTGACATCACGACCGGGTCCGGGTTAGGGTCGTGACAATATATATATATATATATATATATATATATATATATATATATATATATATATAGACACACACACAGGCACTTCACTGTGATACTATAATGTATATATAACTTGTTATAATATATGTTAGTGTGTATATATATAACACACACACACTTCGTGTTGCTTTAACTACATATATAGCATGTTATAGTATATGATACTATATTCATTAATTATAATATAACAGAGTTAATGAATTACATTCATTCATCACTAGGTTATAAGTCGATGAACCAATTATAACAGATTAATTGATATAGGTTGAGACGTTTTGTTTTAAAAATTCAACGATGCATCTGAGTAGGTTATATGTCGATGAATAAATTTACACACATGTATATTTGATGAAAAATTATATATATTAATTAGGATCTTGACAAGTCTGTCAATCCCTAAAAGAACCCGAGGTACCAAGAGATTCTCGGGATACCAAGAGATCCCTATCATACATTGAGGAAACCAAGAGATCCTCGGGATACCAAGAGATCCCTATCTTACATTGAGGATACAAAGAGATCCTCGGGATACCAAGAGGTCCCTATTATACATTGAGGATACCGAGAGATCCTCGGGATACCAAGAGATTCCTAGCATATATTGAGGATACCGAGAGATCCTTGGGATACCAAGAGATCCCTAGCATATATTGAGGATACCGAGAGATCCTCGTGATACCAAGAGATCCCTGGCATATATTGAGGGTACTAAGAGATCCTCGGGATACTGAGAGATCCCCGGTTACTTCCTTGTGGTTTGCCTTCATCACTGTTTTCCGTTATTGTACTCTTATTATCCTGTATAGATTCTTACTGTAGATTCTCAATTATTCTGCTTATCTTATCCTGTCATCTTTATATTTATTTAGTCTCAGTAGGGCCCTGATCTTCCTCGTCACTACCCAACCGAGGTTAGGCTTGACACTTACTAAGTACCGTTGTGGTGTACTCATGCCCCTTCTACGCACGTTTTTCATGTGTAGATCCAGGTACCATTACTCAGGCCTATCATCCTTGAGGAGGCGACTACTCTAGAGACTTCGAGGTACATCTGTCGCGTCCGCATACCGAGAAGTCCCTTTCTATTCCTACTTTAGTATTTAGCCCTTCTGTATTTTTGTGTTCTTATTAGACATTCCTGAGTTAGAGCTATGTAGTATTGATCTTAGTTTGTGATTCGTGGGTTTTCGGGTCTTGAATTTATGTATTAGTATTGAGAGTTAAACATGGTGTGAGCCGAGCGGCACATTTAAACATTATTACTACTTTATTTCTGTTTTAAATTGTTTTACTTCCGCAAATTTTGGTTTTCCTTCCGCAAATTAGGCTTACCTAGTCGTAGAGGCTAGGTGCCATCACGATAGTTCACGGAAGGCGAATTGGGGTCGTGACAAGTTCGTATTAGAGCTCTAGGTTCATAGGAGTCATGAATCAGAAGCCGGTTTATTAGAGTCTTGCTGATTGGTACGGAGATATCTGTACTTATCTACGAGAGGCTATGTAACCGTTAGGAAAATTCCACTTAATTTGATTTCCCTGTCGTGCGAGATTTTTTTTTTGACATCACGAATCCTAAACCTCTGTCTTCCATTCTCTTACAGATGGTGAGGACACGTTCTACCAGAGGTGATCAGACACCCGCGCCCCCTACAAGAGCCGTCAGAGGTCGAGGCCGAGGTAGAGGTAGAGGACGCGCACGCAGTGCAGCTATAGCACCCACGCGAGCTGCCACCGAGGAGCCACCAGTAGTTCCAGCCAGAGCGCAGGCACCGGATGCGCCTACTACTACTACTGCTCCAGCACTTCAGGAGACATTAGCACAGTTCCTGATCATGTTTGGTCGATTAGTTTAGGCGGGGTTGATTTAGGTTGTACCAACTACTTCACAGATCGGGGAAGGGAACCAGACTTCTGCCACCCCCACTCCAGAGCAGTGAGTTCTCATTGGTCGGGTTTCGGGTGTCAAAGCGACACAGCCTGTGGTCCCAGTTCAGCGGGTGGTGAGGACCTCTCACCGAGTAGAAGACAGGTGGGTCCATGAGATAGAGGACAAACGAGGCCAGGAGAGAGAATATAAGGAAGTGAAAAGGCCTCGTGGTCTGTAGAGACCCACTAGTCCTTATTTTGGAGGAAGAGTATGACATGGTAGAGGTTTTATGGGTCAGCCAACTTAGTTTGCATCTCGGATTTCACATAGTGTTTCAGGTGTTCAGGGGTCTTGGAGTACCCGTACCGCACAATTTCCACTGCCACATCCTCCCAAAGCTTGTTTTGAGTGTGGTGACACACGCCATGTGTGGAGGTATTGCCCTAGACTTGGGAGGAGTAAACCTTCATAGACTTCTCAGCCACAACACGCTCTTCAGAGTTCTCAAGCTATGATCATCGCACCAGCTGCTACCCCACCTGCCCATCCAGCTAGAGGGGAAGGCCATGCCAGATATTATGCCCTTCCTGCCTGTACTGAGGTTGTTGCCTCTGATTCTATCATCATAGCAATTGTCATGGTTTGTCATAGAGATGCATCGGTTTTATTCGATCTAGGCTCCGCCTATCCTTATGTGTCTTCTTATTTTGCTCTGCATTTGGGTGTACCTCGGGATTCTTTGAGTTCCCCTATTTATGTTTCTACTCTTGTGGGAGATTCTCTTATTGTGGACCGCATTTATCGGTCGTGTTTGGTCGCTCTTAGTGGTTTTGAGACCAGAGTCGATTTATTGTTGCTCAGCATGGTAGATTTTGATATTATCTTAGGCATGGACTAGTTGTCGCCCAATTATGCTATTCTTGATTGTCATGCAAAAATCGTGTTGCTGGCTATGCCAAGCGTACCGCGTGTTGAGTGGAGGGGTACTTTAGATCACACTCCCAGTAGAGTTATTTCTTTTCTTAAAGCTCAGTGTATGGTTGAGAAGGGGTGTGACACATATTTAGCTTATATGAGAGATGTCAGTATTGATACTCCTTCGGTTGATTCAGTTCCAGTAGTACGGGATTTTCCCGATGTATTTCAAGCTGATCTTCCAGGCATGCTGCCTGATAGAGATATTGATTTTGGCATTGATCTGTTGTCGGGCACTCAGCCCATTTCTATTTCTCTGTATCGTATGGCTCCTCCTGAGTTGAAGACGTTGAATGATTAGTTATAGGAATTGCTTGATAAAGGTTTTATCTAGACCAGTGTATCACCTTGGGGTGCTCCTGTCTTGTTTGTGAAGAAAAAGAATGGTTCTATGCATATGTGTATTGACTCTCGCTAGTTGAACAAGGCTATAGTTAAAAACCACTATCCTTTGCCTCGTATTGATGATCTGTTTGACCAGCTTCAGGGGGCACGGGTGTTTTTCTAAGATTGATTTGCGCTCAAGTTACCATCAGTTGAAGATTCTGGAGCTAGATATCCCGAAGACTACTTTCAGGACTCGGTATGGTCAATACGAGTTCCTTGTTATGTCATTTGGGCTGACCAATGCCCCAGCAGCCTTTATGCATTTGATGCATAGTGTGTTCCGGCCGTATCTTGACACGTTCGTCATTGTCTTTATTGATGATATTCTGGTGTATTCCCGGATTCGGGAAGATCATGAGCAGCACCTGAGGACTGTGCTTCAGACTCTGAAAGAGAAGAAGTTATATTCTAAGTTCTCGAAATGTGAGTTTTGGTTTGATTCAGTGGCATTCTTAGGCCACGTGGTATCGAGTGAGGGTATTCGGGTAGATCCGAAAAAGATAGAGGTTGTGCAGAGTTGGCCCAGACCATCCTCAGCTACTGAGATCTGCAGTTTCCTTGGTTTGGCGGGTTACTACCGTCAATTTGTGAAGGGTTTTCATCGATTGTAGCCCCCATGACCTGGTTGACCCAGAAGGGTGCTCTATTCCAATGGACGAAGGAGTGTAAGTCGAGCTTTCAGAAGCTCAAAATAGCTTTGACCACAGCCCCAATTTTAATATTGCCTACAAGTTCGGGGTCTTATACGATCTATTATGATGCCTCTAGGATTAGCCTCAGAGCGGTGTTGATGCTTGACGGTAAGGTGATTGCCTACACGTCCAAACAGTTGAGGATACATGAGAAGAACCACCCTGTCCACGACCTTGAGTTAGCTGCCATTGATCACGCCCTGAAGATTTGGCTCCATTACTTATACGGTGTGCCTTGTGAGATTTATACTGACCATCGGAGCTTGCAGCACCTGTTGAAGCAAAAAAATCTAAATTTGCAACAGAGAAGGTGGTTAGAGTTGCTAAAGGACTATGATATCACTATTTTGTATCACCCGGGCAAGGACAATGTGGTGGCCAATGCTTTGAGTCGCCAGGCAGAGTGTTTGGGGAGTTTGGCTTATTTACCAGCATCGGAGAGGCCTATGGCAATGGATATCCAGTCCTTAGCCAGCCAGTTTGTAAGATTGGATCTTTCAGAGCCCAGTAGGGTTTTAGCTTGCATGGTTTCTCGGTCTTCATTATTTGATCGTATTAGGGAGCAGCAGTAAGATGACCCTCATTTTGCTTTCCCTCAAGGACAAGGTTCAGGGTGGTGATGCTAGAGATGTGACTATTGGTGATGATGGGGTATTAGGGATGCAGGGTCGTATTTGTGTACCCAGTGTTGATGGGCTTCAAGAGTTGATTCTAGAGGAGGCCCATAGCTCGCGGTATTCCATCCATCCGGGTGCCGCGAAGATGTACCAGGATTTGGGACAGCACTACTGGTGGAGGCAGATGAAGAAAGATATAGTTGGATTCGTAGCTCGGTGCCTTAAATGTCAGTAGGTGAAGTATGAGCACCAGAAACCGGGTGGGTTGCTTCCGCAGATAGAGATTCCGGTGTGGAAGTGGGAGCGGATCACCATGGACTTTGTAGTTGGGCTCCCACTGACTTTGAGAAAATTTGATGCTATTTGGGTGATTGTGGATCGGCTGACCAAGTCCGCACATTTCATTTTTGTGTGTACTACTTATTCTTTGGAGCGGTTGATGGAGATTTATATCCGGGAGATTGTTCGTCTGCATGGTATTCCAGTGTCCATCATTTCAGATAGAGGTACTTAGTTCACATCACAGTTCTGGAGGGCCGTTCAGCATGAGTTGGGTACTCGGGTGGAGTTGAGTACAACATTTCACCCTCAGACGGACGGACAGTCCGAGTGCACTATTCAATTTCTTGAGGATATGCTCTATGCATGTGTGATTGAGTTTGGAGGGTCTTGGGATTAGTTCTTGCCATTGGCGGGGTTTGCTTATAACAACACCTATCAATCCAGCATTCAGATGGCACCGTATGAGGCTCTATATGGGAGACGGTGTAGATGCCCGATGGGTTGGTTTGAGCCGGGTGAGGCCATATTATTGGGCACAAACTTAGTTCAGTATGCTTTGGAGAAGGTTAAGGTGATTTAGGATAGACTTCGTACAGCCCAGTCCAGATAGAAGAGTTACGCAGACCGGAAGGTTCGTGATGTTTCCTATATGGTTGGAGAGTGGGTTCTTCTTCGGGTTTCGCCAATGAAGGGCGTTATGAGATTCGAGAAGAAAGGGAAGTTGAGTCCGAGTTTTATTGGCCCTTTTGAGATATTGAACCGTGTTGGAGAGGTTGCTTACGAGTTTGCTTTACCACCCAGTTTGGCAGGAGTTCATCCGGTATTTCATGTTTCGATGCTCCAGAGATATCATGATGATCTGTCGCACGCGTTGGATTTCAGTTCAGTCCAGTTGCATAGGGATCTATCCTATGTTGAGGAGCCAGAGGCAATATTGGACAGGCAGATTAGAAAGCTGAGGTCAAAGAATATTGCATCCGTGAAGGTTTAGTAGCGGGGCCAGCCGGTCGAGGAGGCGACCTGGGAGGCCGAGTAGGATATGCACAGTCGTTACCCTCATCTTTTCACTACTTCAGGTATGTCTCTATGCTCGTTCGAGGACAAACAAATGTTTAAGTGTAGGAGGATGTGACGACCTGGCCGGTCGTCTTAAAAATTAATGCCCCAATCCCCTGTTAACTGCTTTCCCCGAGTTTATTTCTGCTATTTTGATTTGCCGGGATGTTCAGTATTGAGTTTCGGAGAGTATTGGGACACTTAGTCCTCGGATTATGAGGCTGGAGTTCAGTATGAGGCTGGAGTAGTGTGAAGACGACCTCGAAATGGAAATTTTATGGTTCCGTTAGCTCTGTTTGGTGATTTCGAGCTTAGGGGTGTGTTCGGATTATGTTTTGGAGGTCCGTAGCTAATTTAGGCTTGAAATGCCGAAAGTTAAATTTTTTAAGTTTCCGGTCCGATAGTGAGATTTTCATCCGAGGGTCGGAATGGAATTCCGAAGGTTGGAGTAGCTTCGTAGTGTTGAATGTGACCTGTGTGCAAATTCAGGTCATTTGGATGAGGTTTGATAGACTTTCTGATCGAAAGCGTGTTTTTAGAGTTTTTAGAATTCTTAGGCTTGAATCCGATTAAAAATAGGTGTTTTGATGTTGTTTTGAGCGTTCCGAAGGTTGGAACAAGTTTGAATGATGTTTTAGGATAGGTTGGCAGGTGTTGAGGTCCAGGGGGCCTCGGGTGTGTTCCGGATGCTCAACGGACCATTTTTGGACTTGAAAAGATTGCATATTTTCTGCTGTTGTGTTGCAGAGAAAACCTTCATCGTGTTCGCGAAGGTAAGGACCCATTGGTCTTCGCATTCGCGACATGGTCCTCGCGTTCGCGTAGGGTCTGCCCGTGTAAGCTACGAATTCGCGAGTGGACTTCGCGTTCGCGAAAGAGGAATTTGGCTAGCAGGACTTTTGTGCATCGCGTTCGCGATAGTAGCCTCGTGTTCGTCGAAGAAGGAATTACCTGGGCAGCTATAGGATTTCAAAATTGAGGGTTTAGCCATTTTTATCGAAACTTAAGCTTGAGAGCTCGGATTTGAGCAAGATTTTGAGGGATTTTCAGAGATATCGATTGGGTAACGATTCTACACGTCTTTTTGGTTGTAACCTATTAATCTAAACATGAATTCATCCTTTTAATTTCGAAATTTGTATGAAAATTAGGGAAAAGTTCTTAGACTAAGAAATTAAGTTTTGATTGGGGATTTGACATCGGATTTGTATAATTTTGGTATGGTTAGACTCGTGAGAGTTTGTGGATACTGAAACTATAAATTTTACCCGATTTCGAGATGTGGGCTTGAGGGGCGTTTTGGTCATTTTACATAATTTCACGTATTAGCTTATACATTAATTGTAGAATCAGTTACTTGAAGTGTTATTTACATTATGAAATTGAATTGAATAGATTTGGGACATTTGGAGTCGAGTACTCGTGGCAAAAATGTGGTTTTAGATTGATTTTTGAACCAGTTCGAGGTAAATGGCTTGTCTAACCTTGTGTGGGGAACTTTCCCCTTATGATTGGTATTGTGATAATTGAAATGCCTTGTACGTGAGGTGATGAGTGCGTACTTGTGCTAATTGTTGAAAATTTGATTTTCATTAAGTAACTTTAATTGTATTTTTTCCTTCTATTTATTCTACTTGCACTTTTAAACTAGTTGTTAGTTAGAGAACATGTCTAATTGACTTAATTGTTTTAATTGCTTTAACTGCCTTATTTATATTACGTGAAGCATGCTATGCTAGAATTGTCTGTGTCACCTCGTTATGAAGTTGAGTTTATTTGAGTACTCCTTGTGCCATTGTTATGTGTTTTACTTTGGGACTACGGGACGACATCCTTGGAGATCTCTTGTATCCCTTTACGATTTGAGCTTAAGTGTGGGATACCGAGAGATCCCAGCACGTAAATTGAGGATACCAAGAGATCTTCGGGATACCAAGAGATCAATATCATACATTGAGGATACCAAGAGATCCTCATGGATACCGAGAGATCCCTATCATACATTGAGGATACCAAGAGATCCTCGGGATACCAAGAGATCCCTATCATACATTGAGGATACCAAGAGATCCTTGGGATACCAAGAGATCCCTATCATACATTGAGGATACCGAGAGATCCTCGGGATAGCAAGAGGTCCCTAGCATATATTGAGGATACCGAGAGATCCTCGGGATACCAAGAGGTCCCTAGCATATATTAAGGATACCGAGAGATCCTCGGGATACCAAGAGATCACTAGCATATATTGAGGATACCGAGAGATCCTCGGGATACCAAGAGATTCATGACATATATTGAGGATACCGAGAGATAACATTGAGGGTACTAAAAGATCCTCGGGATACTGAGAGATCCCCGGTTACTTCCTTGTGGTTTGCCTTCATCACTGTTTTCCGTTATTGTACTCTTATTATCCTGTATAGATTCTTACTGTAGATTCTCAATTATTCTGCTTATCTTATCCTGTCATCTTTATATTTATTTAGTCTTAGTAGGGCCCTGATCTTCCTCGTCACTACCCAACCGAGGTTAGGCTTGACACTTACTGAGTACCGTTGTGGTGTACTCATGCCCCTTCCGCACATGTTTTTCATGTGCAGATCCAGGTACCGCTACTCAGGCCTATCGTCCTTGAGGAGATGACTGCTCTAGAGACTTCGAGGTACATCTGTCGCATCCGCAGACCGAGAAGTCCCTTTCTATTCTTGCTTTAGTATTTAGCCCTTCTGTATTTTTCTATTCTTATTAGACATTCCAGAGTTAAAGCTATGTAGTATTGATCTTAGCTTGTGATTCGTGAGTTTCCGGGTCTTGGATTTACGTTTTGGTTTTGAGAGTTGAATATGGTGTATGCCGAGTGTCACATTTAAACATTGTTATTACTTTATTACTGTTTAAAGTCATTTTACTTCCGCAAATTTTAGTTTTTCTTCTGCAATTTAGGCTTACCCAGTCGTAAAGACTAGGTGCCGTCACGATTGTTCACGGAAGGCAAACCGGGGTCATGACAGTTTACGTATTCAAATTTTAGTTTATAAATTGAAATTTTAGGATATGAATTGAACTTTTGTGGATATGAATTGAAATTTTAGGATATGAATTGAACCTTTAGGATATGAATTGAAATTTTTGTGTATGAATTGAAATTTTAGGATATGAATTGAGCCTTTAGGATATGAATTGGACTTTTAGGATATGAATTGAGTCTTTAGGATATATATTGAAATTTTAGGATATGAATTGGACTTTTAGTTTATGTATTGGAATTTTAGTTTATAAATTAAAATTTTAGGATATGAATTGAACTTTTAATTTATGAATTGAAATTTTAGGATATGAATTGAAATTGTAGAGTATGAATTGAACTTTTAGGTTATGAATTGGGCCTTTAGGATATGAATTGAACTTTTAGGATATGAATTGAACCTTTAGTTTGTAACGACCCGACCGGTTGTTTTGAGCTTTAGCGCGTTCTTCGGCGGTTTGAGGCAATGAGCAGCTTCACTTCAGGCATTATGACTTGTACGCATGGTCGGAATTGAATTTTGGGAAGTTCAGAGTTGATTTGGAAAGAAAATTCTCAATTCGGAAGCTTTAAGATGAAATAATGGACTAAGATTGGATTTTTGAGTAGACGACCTTGGAATTGGGATTTGAAGGTCCCAACTGGTTCGTATATGATTTTGGACTTGGGTGTATGTTCGGATCGGGTTTTGGAAGACCCGGGAATGTTTCTGCACCTATTATGGAAGTTGTCATTTATGAAAGAATTTCATAAGTTTGGGGTGAAGTGCATTTCACTGTTATCAATGTTTGTTTGGGATTCTGAGTCTGGGAAAAGCTCCGTATGGTGATTCTAGTGTTGGGAGCGCGATCGGAAGTGAATTTGGAGGTCTGTGGGTCATTTTGGAGTCATTTGGCTAAAGATAGAAATTTGAAGGTTTTTGAGGAGTTTGACCGGAAAGTCGGAATCCAATTCCGGAAGTTATAGTAGGTTTGTAATGTCAAATATGACATGTGTGAAAAATTTGAGGTCAATCGGGCATCATTTGATAGGATTCGACATAGAATGTAGAAGTTTGAAATTCTAAAGTTCATTAAGCTTGAATTGGAGTGTGATTCATGATTTCGATGTTGTTTGATGTGATTTGAGGCCTCGAGCAGGTCCATGTCATGTTATGCGATTGGATGGTTTGATTGGATAGGGTCCTGGGGCGTCGGGTGTGTTTCGGGGTGGTTTTGGATCATTTTGGGCTATTTTGCTATAGCTGTTGCTGGTGTCTGGTGTTGTTCTTCGCATTCGCGAGGATATTCTCACATTCGCAAAGAAGGTTTGGGCTTTAGGGATTTCTTCCTTCGCGTTCGCGAAGAAGAAAATCTTTGTTGCTGTCATGACCCTAACCCCGAACCCGGTCGTGATGGCGCCTCTAGTGAAGACAAGGCCAGCCAATTAGACCCAATTCACTTTTTAAAATAGTTAAATAATATAAGAGCAGTCTAAACATGATTTAATGATAATAAGCGGCGGATATACCACCCAACACAGCCTTAACCGGGGTGTCACAAGTCACGAGCATCTACTAGGGTATAAATACAACTGAAAGCTTGGAGTGTACAAATACACACTAATGAAATGAAGAGAGAGAAAAGCAGTGATGTGAACACCAGCATCTACCTTACTAAACTCTGATGACTCTGCCTCCGATCAGCTAAAACATACATGAATCTGCACACAACGTGCAGGGATTAATGTGAATACTCCGACTCGGTAAGTAATAAGCATAAAGAATAACTGAGAATAAGAAATCACGGAAAAACACAGAGTAATCTATAATACGACAGTTTAAACAAGTACTATGAAAGAAATGAACCAATGGAAACAAAATATGGTAATGCTACAACCAATAAGCAGTTAAATGACAGACATAAAAAGAAAAAAAAATCAACACATAGAACGGTACCCTATAGTACCTGCTGCGGCGTGCAGCCCGATCCATTTATTTATCGTCGACGACGCTCACTAGGGGTGTGCAGACTCCGGGAGGGGCCCCTTACGGCCCAAGCGCAATATCAAGCCATCTCGTGGCATCAAATCTAGGCACTCGGCCTCATATCAATATCAGTATAACACTGCTATGGCACGCAGCCCAATCTCATGGTATCCTCACATCTGGCCCTTGGCCGTACTCAGTCCGGAAATCATATAAGCCCCTCGAGCAATAGTAAAACAATATTTCTGAGACCAAAACATCATTTAATATATCATTTTAGTTTGAAAACCGAGTAAAAGTGGCTGAGTTGTAAAACAGTGAAAAACGATACAACTGAGTTCAAGTAGTAATTCAAAACAATGAGGAAATAGTGATAAAAACTCCCCGAAGGGTTCAAATAGTTGGCACGAAGCTCAAATATGACAATCAGTCCAAACCATGATAATAACAAATAAGCTTTGATCTATTACGTGGTAAAACATCACTCGGGACGGACCAAGTCACAATTCCCAGTAGTAAACGACCCCGCGCTCATCATCAAGCGCGTGTCTCACCTTGATATAGCACTACGATGTGCAAATCCGGGGTTTCAAACCCTCAGGACATCATTTACATTCATTACTCACCTCGAACTGGCTAACACTCTAGCCCGCAATGCCTTTGCCCCTCAAATTGGCCTCCACGTGCGTCGAATCTATTTAAAATCAGAACGAATACGTCACAATATGCTAAGGGAACAAGGCCCAAGCAAAAACAGTCGAAAAGCACCAAAAATCTCGAAATTAGCAAAACCCGAGCCCCGGGCCCACTTCTCAAAACTCAGAAATTTTTACATCAACGGGTTCCTTATCTCCCCACGATTTCAACCATACCAATTTTACCAAAATCCGACATCAACTCGACCCTCAAATCTTCAAATTAAACGAAGAGGGTTTTCAAGATTATTACAACCTAAAATCACCAATTAAATGTTAAAACAACAATGGATTCGTGTAATCTAACCAAAATTGAGTTAAGGGCACTTACCCTGATATTTTCCTTGAAAATCTCTCGAAAAATCGCCTCACCCGAGCTCCCCCAACTCTATTTTTGTCAAAAATGGTCAAAAACCCCGTTTTATAACATTTTTCCGATTCGGGCACCACAGGTGGAGCCGGGCGCTGCCTGTGGCACTGGTTCCAGTGGCCAAAATAAATCCAGGCGCCATGGATGGCGCCCCGCGCTACCCTGGGCGCTGGCGATGGGAAATTATTTTTCCCCGACACGAAAATGGGCATAACTTTCTCATTCGATGTTCGAATTGGACGATTGTTTTTGCTATGGCTCCGAAATTTCGATACGGATCTAATGCTTCAATAAAAACTGAATTTGGAGCTCATTTGCATAATATGATACCACTTATTCTTGAAGAACGACATCAAAACATTCTTGAAATGCCCAAGTTAAACTCCAATAACCATCCAAACTCCACCCGAGGCCCTAGGGACCTCAAACAAATATATAAACAAGTCCTAAAATATCATGCAGACTTACTCGGAGTTTCAAATCATGCCAAGCAACGTCGAAACTACAATTTACACCTCAATTCGGACTTATGAGTTTCAACTTTTCCTTTTACAAAGCGCGTGCCGAAACATATAAAATGAATCCGGAATGACTTCAAATTTTGCACACAAGTCATTAATGACATAATGGAGCTACTGCAACTTCCGGAATTTCATTCCGACCTCTATATCAAAATCTCACCTATCAATCGGAAAATGCCGAAATCTCCATTTCGCCAATTCAAGCCTAAATCTTCCACGGACCTCCAAAATGCATTCCGATCACGCTTCTAAGTCCCAAACCACCTAACGGAGCTAACCAAATCATAAAAATTCCGATCCGAGATTATATACAAACAAGTCAAATCTTGGTCAAAACTTTCAAACTTTAAGTTTCAACTGAGAACTGTTTTCTTCCAAATTCGTTTCGATTACCCTGAAAACCAAAACAAATGATTTACATAAGTCATAATAAATCACACGGGGCAAGTCATGCCCGAGAACTGGCAATCAAAGTGCAAAAGCTCAAAACGACCGGTCGGGTCGTTACATCCTCCCCTACTTAAACATACTTTCGCCCCCTCGAACGTGCCCAGAGTTGTTCCAGAAGCCAACCAAATCGCTAAATAACCTTACCATGTATATACCCGGGGTGATCCTACGTCACCCTATCTCATATAGGTCCGATAACATAATAAAACTGCATTTCCACATTCCCACCTAGCCCATAAGCCTTAGAATCACATTTCTACTTCTGAAATAATTCACAAGATCAGAATCTCACATCTATTTTCAGAAAAAGCCTGAACAAGCTGTAATCACCCATACTTGCAATCTTAGGTGCAATCACCTTATATGCCACATAAATCAAACACTCATAGTGATAACTTCTAATTATAGCAGCTACACACAACAACCGAATACTAATAGAAAAACTCTTATCAACTAGAGTCTCACCCCAACACTTTTATATACTGCCAATGATCACTAAAACACACGGTAAGCTATAACCATTTCCCAGATCAACCATTCAAGATGCCACTCCTCCTTTGGCAAATACCACAGCAAATTTCTAAGCTGAAGCTCGATATTATCCTTCCAATATGCTGAAATTAAACCCGTTCGTATTCATTAATGATCTCAACGATCTCCACTAATTCAACACACTACTCTGGTGACATGACACATCAGTACAGGCCTAAGCCACCACTTGCATAATACGCGCACCAATAAGCAACAATCCGAACATACCTCCAATCATGAAAATGACTCAAATGAAAGAGTTGTACCTCAATCTCACCAGTACCGCCGCAACACAAGGCTGAGAACCCGTCTTGCATCGTAGGAACATAACCAACACACCATTCACCGAGCAACACCCAATTTCTCTTCCCGCTTAATTTCCACTATGAAACCACAATCGAACCGCACCATAGGTTCGTATAACCAACAAATCACAACACCTCTCCCAGCAATACAATTTGGAGCCAACCAAGCCAACTCAAGTTAGAACACGCATCCACATTGGCTTGCCAATGAACTCCTCATCAAGGATATCCTAAGGCTGTTCCTTCACTCCTCTAACTCTGTCGGTGCTATACGATACGGTGTCCGGTATCAAATCGATACTGAAATTAATAACCTTGCTCGGCGGCATGCCCGGCCACAAGAAACACATCCAAAAATCTAACATACCCAGCAACGAAAGATCCGCTCGGGTCTCCAAACCGCGATAGTCACTAAACAGTGTCGATACACACGACTCACAATTACAATATAGCCTAAAAATTTTATGACCTTCCTTTCGAAACCGAACCGCAACCTTACACACGCAATTCCCAATCATTTACAACATACCGCATAACCTATACCATCCTAGGATAACCATGCGAACATCATATCCCTTCCGAACCGCAAGCAACTATGCATTCCACTAGCTAAAAACTTCCCATTGATCCCATCTAGAAGAGAACCACTATACATCCCATGCTCCTCATGCCAATAAGAAAAATATACCTCTCTAACTGTGGTGGAAACCATCTAGAACTCCCCGAATTCCATTTGCACAACACTAACTCATCAGGACTGAATCCTTCTAACTCAACCGAGCTACGCATGCCACAAAACCCCAAAAGAATTGACGTGATACACCTGTAGAGACTCATTACCCTGCAAGCATTCAAAGAGCTAATCATACCCTTACCATACCGATCCGACCCACTACCAAGCTATACCATCTGCCGAGTTTCCTTCTGATTTGCCTTCAACTTGATACTTCTTCTTGCTATAACATCACAATTCCTCAACCCAGACTTACCACATGGGACCCAAGCATAAAACCATATTGTCTAAGGCTCATAAGCCACTAAATACTCTCTTAAATATTCCCAAAAATACCACATTCAAAATACTTTACTCTGAGGAAACTTCCTGGCAATCTAAATCCGTTACCTTTACCTTCTTGATACTGATACATGGAATCCCATAATTAATATAGAAAATACCACAAATCTTGACATCTTCCCATGAAAACTCAGTTTCTAACCACATATACAACTTGAAGATACCCAATTGTTACATGTAAAGTCTTGAACCATTAGAACCATTTAGTCATCCACTCTACTCGAATTGCAATTAGCCTGATCAAATGAACTGAACAACCCGTGCCTCGTTGGCACTCCGACACCGAAGAATGTAACCTCATTCTAGTACAACCAAGCAACTTCCTGCTCTATGCACCGAGCATCCTTTACCAATAACAACTCAATACATTCCGTGATTCTCACACACCTATGAAGCGTACTATAACCTTTGTTAAGAATTTTTATTATACCTGAGCCATCCTCGGTCTCAATTGTTACACCCCATATTTTCGTACATGAAAATACGCCATAAATAATTTAATGAGAGCCCGGAAGTGAGATGTGACGTCCCACAGTATTACATTACCGTGATGTTATGCTTTGCAATATTAAGTTACGACGATGTTGCACCCTGAAGTATCGTACGTTAAAATTTCGTTTTCAAATAACCGACGTAGACTCGGGGATGAGATCATCTTGACGTTAACGTACTTATGCTATTTATAACAGGCGATAAATAAGTGTTATGAAGGATAAAGGGGTACACAAATTAAAGAAAACGAGTTTCGTTGGAAGTGATCAATTTGGAATAAAATATGGGTCGAGCGATATTACTCGATAATTATGAACTAGTACCATGCAAGGTACCATATGACCACGGTAGTATAATATATAAAGTATATATGAAGTATTTTTAAAAATAAATAGAATTTTAAGTAATTTGTGATAATTCTTAAATTATGCGGGTAATAGATTAATTACCGGGTAACGAAATATTACCCTAACTAATAAGTGGATAAAAATTAACATAATTCTCACTCCAAAAACGTGGCACAAATGCCACAAGGCTAAGAATGACTCATAAGTCATCTATGCCATGTGGCTACTTATAGTAAAATAAAATTCCATCTAACATAAGACTTGGATAAGCCTTATCTTTATTCAATTCATTTGAAGACTTAGCATTTTAATTGACTTAGTAACAACAAGAACGTTCTTTCTGATTGGAAAACAAAGTTCCATCCTTCCATTTCTAATACAAACAATAGCAAGATTTGTAGGAAAGTCTTGTTCAAATAACTCCAAGAAAACGTGAAGAATAGTAGTCACTTGGTAAAAGTCTGATTCTTAGATTAAGTTTCAAAGATATCTTGTTGTCTTTGAGAAAAACGTGAAGGAACAGAATTAAAATTCTTCCAAAATTTCAAATCCAAAACAAGTTCGTTCCAATTTCCAGGAAATCTAGTGTAAATTTCGTAGAAGCAGATTCATTCAAGTAATTCAACAAAACAGGTATGTTAGGGCTATCCCTTCTTTCTTTTGGCATGATCCATATGATATGAACGAAACGTGCAAATGCACAAATTCCATAAGTGACTCTACTCATAGAAGTAATAGAAATATCTATGTTCTTTAATTCTCATGTGTCATAATATTTTATCATCTGTTCATGGGTCTCAAAAAAATACGAAAGTTGAAAAATGTTACTTTATGATATTGCTCAAGAGGCAAAGTGGTCTTATGACCTTCCGAATAATTTTATTAACGTACTTTTCATGCATTGCATTCATGTGCATTGACCCATGACCAGATGGCGTTATATACGCGTATATATGTAAATATATTTATATGGAATGGGAAAAGGTTGCGTCGTTATATACACACCACCACCTGATCAGCTGGTATATGATGATGATGTTTCCCACAGTGGTCGAAATATGATTCAAACAGCATTATATACGCGTATATATGTATGTATATATGTATATGGGATATGGGAAAGGTTATGGCGTTATATACGCACCACCACCTGATCAGCTGGTATACGATGATGATTTTGCCCACAGTGCCCGATATGATATGATGGGATGCCCTTAGAGGCTGATGATGTTATGAAATATGTACCTATGCACGACATGGAATTCATACACATATGCACGACGCTAAAAGTAATTTATGATTTACAAAGTTATTCAGACTTACAGGTTAAGCCATGTACTCTATATGTCTTTCATGCCTCTTAAGTTTTTATTTATGTGCCTTACATACTCGGTACATTATTCGTACTGACGTCCCTTTTGCTTGGGGATGCTGCATTTTATGCCCACATGTCCCGATAGACAGGTTGAGAGCCCTCCAAGTAGGCTATCAGCTCAGCGAAAGATGTTGGTGCGCTCCATTTACTTCGAAGTTGCTCGTTTGTTTAGTATGATTTAGACGTGTATTGTTTGGTAAGGCGGGACTCTGTCCCGACCTTTATGACATTTATGTACTCTTAGAGGCTTGTAGACATATGTCGTGTATATAAAAGATTGTACGGCCTTGTCATCCTTTCTTTTGAGTTTGTAAATAATAATGTTGGCCTATTAGGCCCGTATGTCACGTGTATATGATGATGTAATATGAAAGATACGTTACGTTGGTACTCGGTTGAGTAAGGTACCAGGTGTCCGTCGCGGCCCATCGGTTTGGGTCGGGACAAAAGTGGTATCATAGCAGTTCTTTCCTAGGGAGTCTACAAGTCGTGTCTAGTAGAGTCTTTTTTATGGGTGTGTCGTGCACCACACTTATAAGCAGAAGGGTACAAGGAATTTAAGACTATCACTCTTTCTTCTTACTCTAGATCGTATGGTAGAGCTCACTTATAAGAATTCAAGTCCCGAGCTTCTATTTTTTATTCGTAATAATATGTTGCCTACGTTCAGAAAGATGATCAATAAGAGATATAGCTGTGGAAGTGCTAAATTAGAGGAACTCGACTTTGTATCATGCTTATGATAAGTAAATATGAGGTCTTCAGCAGATCATGTGTGTACTGAAAGGTGTAAGCCTCTTGATAAGGAGCCTTAAGGTAAGAATTCCTATCCACCTTTATGGTGAAAGACAATGAGAGCTTTAGAAGGTAAATACAAGTGTTAATAAGTAAAAGAAGTAAGATGAAGAAAAGTACGAGGCGCCCAGTTAATGAAGATTAACGGTGTTTATAATTCAAGTAGAGGAATGTAAGCTTTTTGAGTTATATTCAATGGTAACAGAGGTATGTATAATTGGTCATACCCATCTCAGTTATGCCCTGTGGGAGGCTAACAAACATAGTTTAAGAAAAGGACGAGTTATCAGGATCCGGCTAGGGATATAGTAACCCAAAATAGTGGATGGATTGGTAGAGTTAGTTGACATTTCTGAAGGATAGTGCAAACGTGGTAATGGATCTCCCTGTGAGACACCTCGATGGTACACCCTAAAATAGTACAGCTAGATATGAGTACTACAAGGATATGCACTATAAGCCTTGAAGGGATAAATATTACCTTAGTGTGGCTCGCGGCCCTAGTAAAGTGAGAACGTTAAGAAATTTGAAGAGCCACTGGATGGAACAAAGGAAAGCTAAAAGCGAAAGAATGTCGTATTGAAGTTTTCACAAGGAAAGGGATATGCAGAAATATTAGTATAGTAATGAGAAGAGAGATAAGGAAGCATTATGAATAAGGTGTGATACATGGATAAAAATGGTAGAATGTTACAGAACCTATAGTCAAGTGAAGGAAGAGACGAAAGGTGATGGTCCTTAAGACAACGAAAGAGTATAGGCCATAAGGTTATATCCTCATTTCGAGAAATAAGTTCGTGACTCCAACGCGACTACCAGAGGGGAGAGTTAATCCCCAAAGTAACATAAATCAGTATGAACTGGTAAACAAGATAAACTAAATATGAATTAGGGACTGAATGATTGGAAAGTACTCGGCATCATGAGAATTTCATATTTCATTCTGGTGGTAATAGAATGAACCACAGAAGAAGAGTCATGATGAATTCAGAGAATAGTCATTCAGGGAGACGCTTCCCTAAAGCAAGCAATGTGAGAAAAATTAAGCTTAAGAGACTGTATGTGCCAGTTACGCTAAGTGACGCCCTCGCGAGTAAGGAAATTTGTCATCCTTGGTACAGAAGAATTGACGCAAGGCGAGTAAGGATCATTGATGTTGAAAAATGACTCCAAAGATGAAGAGGTAAAACATCTATAGGTAGATCCTCGTGGATTCAACTTTTAGTACGCCCCTAAAGGGGGGAATATAGAGTAATGCGACATGAAGTCAGAATTAAGTGGTTCTAGTGACCATGGAATGGTAAAGGAAGAATGTGATAAATGAAAGAGGAATGATATGGTACTTATCCAAATCTTACATATACACTACGATTCAAGAATATTGTGCAAGCACGACGTCTAGGAGAGGAAGTAAGGGTTCCTGCCCGAGGTGTTATTAATACATAAGGAGCCAGTGCGAGACATAAGTTAAAACAACGTAAATAACCCAAGAAAGATTACGAGGAATATTGATATGAGAATGGGCCAACGAGTAGTTAGTAATTGGTCAGGAAGATCTCAGTTATGGCTAAACAGGAGGTTACAAACGAGTCATCAGATCATGTAAGATAAACATAGTAGAACCCAACATGGAGAATTCAGCCTCGGAGAATATCATTATAATACTTGAGATATATTCAAACAAGAGTCGGGGTAGTGAAAGGTATCGTATGAGTGTTACATGGATAAAAAAAAAGGTGCCACTGGGAAGGCAGTCAAAATATCAGTTCAGAAGCAACCATATAAGCATAAGGGCATGGAAGTAACCAACTACAGATGATTATAAGCAAGTAAGGACATCAGAAAAGGTCCGTAATAAGCTTACAGCTTTATGAGAGTCAAGGGTTCTCCCTAAGTACTACAACGAAAGACTAGCTGAGGAAATAAGAAACAAGGCTTCGACCTAAGCACAATGACCTAAAGAGGAAATGGTCGTGCACCAACAATCTCGCAACAACATTGTAAGCATTCCAAAGGAAACTGGCACCTACAATGGCTAATGAACGAGAAATAAAAAATTAAAAGTAATATTCAAGATCATATGAGTTGTATAAAAATTCTAGCAAGTGTGGGCACTAAGATAAGCTAAGTATGGATACAACAAGGGGGTAGAAAGACCAGGAAAACTAATAGCTCACATTGAAAGAAAACTAAGATGGAACGGAAGAGTTATTCGATCAATGATTCAGAGTTAGTACATTATGGATACACTCAAGATTTTGGAGCATTATCCAGGCATCATATTTGTTGACAATCATACAGCCACAAAAGGCTCCGGTATAAGTTAAATGAAAGAATTGAGCCTAGGGCATAGACAAAGGATTGAATTGTTAGAAGATTGTATCATGAATATTCCATAACGCCCATGAAAGGCTAAGGTAATAACTAATACCATGAGCCACATATTGGAAGATAGCTTAAGCCTATATAAAGACTGATCAGAATGAAGAGGAAACTAAAAGAGTTACATTAACGAAGTAAATCAGGAATCCGATTATTGGACCCAGAAGTTATAGGAATCATGATTGAGAACATAACATAATCACTCTTAATATTAGAGGTGCAAGAGAGATAACAAAACAACTATATTCTATAACGGCTATACGATAAAGCAAGTTAGAAGAAGTACCAGCCTCATAAGAAGTCAATATGGAACTCCCATCGGATTGTATAGGCACCAGAGGTGCAAGTATTTTAATAGAGTTTTAAATTGTGGATGTGAATTCTACCCATGCGGAAGGGAGGTTATGAAAGAAAGATAGAAGAATGTGAGTCAATATTTTAAGGTAACTAAGGAAAATGTAAAACAACATACAAGACACCCAAATACAGAAGGTTATGAATAGTCCACACTACGGATAATGGGCTAGAAGCACGGGGATTCAGTATCCAGGAATGATAGCAGCGTTGTCGGTGGCATACCCTCCAGCCTATAGTTTTTAGGTACCGAAAGGTCTAATTAGAGAGTGAAAGGAGAGTTAGAGACGATGTGATATCTCGATGTTCTAGAAAAGCATAAGGAAATCGGTCGCAAGCTAAAGTATGGTAGAACAACAAGGTTTTTTAAAGACAGGAGTAAGGATAAGAAAAGGGCAAGCGAGAAGATGATGAAAATAGATAAATCCTCGGGATTAAGCCCGTGAAATCAAGGGAGTTGATGGGTTATCTAAATTATATAAAGCCCAGTATAGCGTGAATGAGCTCAAAGGAGACTATGAATAGTATCATTTAAAAGTAATGGAATGCTGACCTGGTAATAAAATGAGGGTATAATTGTGACAGCTAAAAGATGACGTTTGGGCCGTTGATTGAATAATGATTTGAAGGAAAAAAAATAAAGGGGAGGAAGAGAAAAGATTTTGCGGACGACACAGGATTAGAATACCCTCATAAGGTGAATCACAATGAGATACTATGAAATACGATTATGGGAATCACTTCATGTATTTATCGATGAAACGTAAGCCCTAGTAGCAAGATATTACGTAAGAGGTTTAAATTATCAGTGGTGGATTGTAGATAGATATTGAGGTGAATCAATAATGGATGGATAAAAGTTACAAAGTATGAAATGAGGTTAGGTCATCGCTCTTAAGATGAACGGTAATGAGGAAGCATTAAAGGACTTAGACTTATACATATGGGATAAGCAATGAGAGCAAGCTGGGATATGGTAACAGACCTCGGCAATGATAATTAAAGTAAGAGTTATGGCAGTAAATTCATACGGATGGCTAAACGGACCTATGCGATGAGATACATATTCATGAATTCAGCAAAGTACCAAGCAAAGAACTTCAGTATACTCATAGATGCCTAAAGGGACATCTTATCAAGCTCTACATATGAAGCCTAGAGATTGGGAACACTTACAAGGTCAAAATTGTACATGTTGCATGATGAAAGGTAGAAACAGTTACGAGATTGAATGGATTCCGACTACAAGTTGTGATGTGAGAAGGATGCCTAAGGGGGGAATGACATAGACTTTGGACTTATTCACAGAACAATTGCCTAGATGGCAAGAGGACTACTAAAGTATTCGTAAGAGCTATGGGATATGAGAACGATAAGTGCATCAGTCAACATTCGAGGACGAATGTTCCAAAGGGGGAATGATGTTACACCCCATATTTTCGTACATGAAAATAAGCCATAAATAAATTAATGAGAGCCCGGAAGTGAGATGTCACGTCCCGCAGTATTACATTACGGTGATGTTACGCTTTGCAGTATTAAGTTACGGCGATGTTGCACCCTGAAGTATTGTACGTTAAAATTTCGGTTTCAGATAACCGACGTAGACTCGGGGATGAGATCATCGTGACATTAACGTACTTATGCTATTTATAACAGGCGATAAATAAGTGTTATGAAGGATAAAGGGGTACACAGATTAAAGAAAACGAGTTTCGTTGGAAGTGATCAATTTGGAATAAAATAAGGGTCGAGCGATATTACTCGATAATTATGAACTAGTATCATGCAAGGTATCATATGACCACGGTAGTATAATATATAAAGTATATATGAAGTATTTTTAAAAATAAATAAAATTTTAAGTAATTTGTGATAATTCTTAAATTATGCGGGTAATAGATTAATTACCGAGTAACGAAACATTACCCAGTTAACTAATAAGTGGATAAACATTAACAAAATTCTCACTCCAAAAACGTGGCACAAATGCCACAAGGCTAAGACTGACTCATAAGTCATCTATGTCATGTGGCTACTTATAGTAAAATAAAAATCCATCTAACATAAGACTTGAATAAGTCTTATCTTTATTCAATTCATTTGAAGACTTAGCATTTTAATTGACTTAGTAACAACAAGAACATTCTTTCTAATTGGAAAACAAAGTTCCATCCTTCCATTTCTAATACAAACAATAGCAAGATTTGTAGGAAAGTTTTGTTCAAATAACTCCAAGAAAACGTGAAGAATAGTAGTCGCTTGGTAAGAGTCTGATTCTTAGATTAAGTTTCAAAGATATCTTGTTGTCTTTGAGAAAAACGTGAAGGAACAGAATTAAAATTATTCCAAAATTTCAAATCCAAAACAAGTTCGTTCCAATTTCCAGGAAATTCAGTGTATATTTCGCAGAAGCAGATTCATCCAAGTAATTCAACAAAACAGGTATGTTAAGGCTATCACTTCTTTCTTTTGGCATGATCCACACGATATGAACGAAACGTGCAAATGCACAAATTCCATAAGTGACTCTACTCATAGAAGTAATAGAAATATCTATGTTCTTTAATTCTCATGTATCATAATATTTTATCATCTGTTCATGGGTCTCAGAAAAATACGAAAGTTGAAAAGATTTTACTTTATGATATTGCTTAAGAGGCAAAGTGGTCTTATGACCTTCCGAATGATTTTATTGACGTACTTTTCATGCATTTCATTCATGTGCATTGACCCATGACTAGATGGCATTATATACGCATATATATGTAAATATATGTATATGGACTGGGAAAAGGTTACGGCGTTATATACGCACCACCACCTAATTAGCTGGTATATGATGATGATATTGCCCACAGTGGCTGAAATATGATTCAAACGGCGTTATATATGTAAGTATGATTCAAACGGCGTTATATACGCGTATATATGTATGTATATATGTATATGGGATATGGGAAAGGTTATGGCGTTATATACGCAGCACCACTTGATCAGCTGGTATACGATGATGATTTTGCCCATAGTGGTCGATATGATATGATGGGATGCCCTCAGAGGCTGATGATATTATGAAATATGTACATATGCACGACATGGCATTCATACGCATATGCACGACGCTAAAAGTAATTTATGATTTACAAAGTTATTTAGACTTACAGGTTAAGCCATGTACATTATATGTCTTTCATGTCTCTTATGTATTTATTTATGTGCCTTACATACTCGGTACATTATTCGTACTGACGTCCCTTTTGCTTGGGGGTGCTACATTTCATGCCCGCATGTCCCGATAGACAGGTCAAGAGCCCTCCAAGTAGGCTATCAGCTCAACAAAGAAGTTGGTGCGCTCCATTTACATCGGAGTTACTCGTTTGGTTAGTATGATTTAGACGTGTATTGTTTGGTAAGGCGGGACTCTATCCCGACCTTGATAACATTTATGTACTCTTAGAGGCTTGTAGACATATGTCGTGTATATAAAAGATTGTACGGCCTTGTCGTCCTTTGTTTTGAGTTTGTAAATGATAATGTTGGCCTATTAGGCCCGTATGTCACGTGTATATGATGATGTAATATGAAAGATACATTACGTTGGTACTCGGTTGAGTAAGGTACCGGGTGCCTGTCGCGGCCCATCGGTTTGGGTCATGACATCAATTACCGCAAGCCATAAATGATTCACCAGCACGCCTCAAACTGGAACCAACATAGCACTTAACCGTGCAATCGCCTAATCAATAGCAGACTCCCCCACTTGGCTCGAAGCCATAGATCAACACACACTCAATAACTCATAATGCTTATACTCTATTGATGCGATAATACCATAGTGAGGTTAAACTCAACTCCTTTATAAGGTTGTGAAAACACAGATTATCTAGAATTTTAACGCTTTTGCAAATATCATATTCGCTCTCGCAACAGTTACACCCACTCTCTAAATGACCCAATTTAAATTTCAACACATATCTTTCACTCGCAAATGAGATCTTCTAACATACACATAAGTATCGCACCACCTCAGAACACTTCGCAGGAAATAACCCACCTGCTTTGCCTCCAACTAACATTCCCGTATACCTTCCACCGCCATAAACTGTACGTAGTCACTTAGTCTTACTAAGTCTGAATTCATACTGCAACATGAAATTTACTTCACTCTCAACTAGGAAACACGAAAAGATCCTTCACACGCCCATAACTCGGGGTTATACCTCAAATCACGATGGAATTAAAGCACATAATAGTTCTTCTATCCTCCCGCAGACCTTTCTCATCGCTTCCAAATCATATGGATACATCTCGCAGCACCAACATACTCATCACATAGTTATCAGCCATCACTTCCACTAATAGGGACAATACCGCACATATAAGTTCAAAAACACTTGCTCACACAATCAACACCTCGGTGCTCAAGCTATCGGCAAAAATCCGGCCTCAAGTCCTCCATACTGGCCCAATATCAACTCATAGAGATCACATCTCGCCCCTCGATCGGTGAATCCCAAGCCATCGATACTCATCTGATATTGGCGCTCATGCGCGCATATGAACGCGTGGAAGGAATTCAAAGAGTTACATTTCAAGCTGAATCAAAGGACGCACGATAAGAATTCAAGAGTGTGAAGTTTTCCTAAAGGTTCTGCAGCCTCTCGAGGATAAATACAGACGACTACATACCGATCCGCGAGACTCTACTAAACCTGCTCATGACTCGTGAGACCTATGTAACCTAGGCTCTGATACCAACTTGTCACGACCCTAACCCCAAACCCAGTTGTGATGGTGCCTCTCGTGAAGACAAGGCCAGCCAATTAGACCCAATTCACTTTTTAAAGCAGTTAAACAATATAAGAGCAGTCTAAACATGATTTAATGATAATAATCTGCGGATATACTACCCAACACAGCCTTAATCGGGGTGTCACAAGTCCTGAGCATTTACTAGGGTATAAATACAACTGAAAGTCTGGAGTGTACAAATACATACTAATGAAATGGAGAGAGAGAAAAGCAGTGATGCGAACACCGTCATCTACCTTACTAAACTCTAATGACTCTGCCTCCGATCAGCCAAACATACTTGAATCTGCCCACAAGGTGTAGGAAGTAATGTGAGTACTCCGACTCAGTGAGTAATAAGCATAAATAATGACTGAGAATAAGAAATCACGGAAAAACATAGAGTAATCTATAATACGGCAGTTTAAACAAGTACTATGAAAGCAATGAACCAATAGAAACAAAAATTGGTAATGCTACAACCAATAAGCAATTAAATGACAGACATAAAAAGAAAAAAAAAATCAACACATAGAACGGTATGCTATAGTACCCACTGCAGCGTGCAGCCTGATCCATTTATTTATTGTTGACGACGCTCACTAGGGTGTGCAGACTCCGGGAGGGGCCCCTTACGGCCCAAGCGCAATATCAAGCCATCTCGTGGCATCAAATCTAGGCACTCGGCCTCATAACAATATCAGTATAACACTGTTGCGGCGCGCAGCCCGATCCCATGGCATCCTCACATCTGGCCCTTGGCCGTACTCAGTCCAGAAATCATATAAGCCCCTCGGGCAATAGTAAAACAATATTTCTCAACCAAAACATCATTTAATATATCATTTTAGTTTCAAAACCGAGTAAAAGTGGCTGAGTTGTAAAATAGTGAAAAACGATACAACTGAGTTCAAGTAGTAATTCAAAACAGTGAGGAAATAGTGATAAAAACTCCCCGAAGGGTTCAAATAGTTGGCACGAAGCCCAAATATGACAATCAGTCCAAACCATGATAATAACAAATAAGCTTCGATCAATTACGTGGTAAAACATCACTCGGGACGGACCAAGTCACAATCCCCAATAGTAAACGACCCCGCGCTCATCATCAAGCGCGTGTCTCACCTCGATATAGCACTATGATATGCAAATCCGGGGTTTCAAACCCTCAGGACATCATTTACATTCATTACTCACCTCGAACTGGCTAAAACTCTAGCCCGCGATGCCTTTGCCCCTCATATTGGCCTCCACGCTAGTCGAATCTATTTAAAATCAGAACGAATACGTCACAATATGCTAAGGGAACAAGGCCCAAGCAAAAACAATCGAAAAGCACCAAAAATCTCGAAATTAGCAAAACCCGAGCCCTGGGCCTACTTCTCAAAACTCAGAATATTTTACATCAACGGGTTCCTTATCTCCCCACGATTTCAACCATACCAATTTTACCAAAATCCAACATCAACTCGACCCTCAAATCTTCAAATTAAACGAAGAGAGTTTTCAAGATTATTACCAACTAAAATCACAAATTAAATGTTAAAACAAGAATGGATTCGAGTAATCTAACCAAAATTGAGTTAAGAACACTTACCCTGATGTTTTCCTTGAAAATCTCTCGAAAAATCGCCTCACCCGAGCTCCCCCAACTCTATTTTTGTCAAAAATGGCCAAAAACCCTGTTTTATAACATTTTTCCGAAAATGGGCATAACTTTCTCATACGATGTCCGAATTGGACGATTCTTTTTGTTATGGCTCCAAAATTTTGATATGGATCTAATGATTCAATAAAAACTTAATTTGGAGCTCATTTTCATAATATGATACCACTTATTCTTGAAGAACGACATCAAAACATTCTTGAAATGCCCAAGTTAAACTCCAATAACCATCCAAACTCCACCCGAGGCCCTAGGGACCTCAAACAAATATATAAACAAGTCCTAAAATATCATGCAGACTTACTCGAAGTTTCAAATCATGCCAAGCAATGTCAAAACTACAATTCACACCTCAATTCGGACTTATGAGTTTCAACTTTTCCTTTTACAAAGCGCGTGCCGAAACGTATAAAATGAATCTGGAATAACTTCAAATTTTGCACACAAGTCATTAATGACATAATGGAGCAACTACAACTTCCGGAATTTCATTCCGACCTCTATATCAAAATCTCACCTATCAATCGGAAAACGCCGAAATCTCCATTTCACCAATTCAATCCTAAACCTTCCACGGACCTCCAAAATGCATTCTGATCACACTCCTAAGTCCCAAACCACCTAACGGAGCTAACCAAATCATAAAAATTCTGATCCGAGATTATATACAAACAAGTCAAATCTTGGTCAAACCTTTCAAACTTTAAGCTTCAACTGAGAACTGTTTTCTTCCAAATTCGTTCCGATTACCCTGAAAACCAAAACCAATGATTTACATAAGCCATAATACATCACACGCGGCAAGTCATGCCCGAGAACTGGCGATCAAAGTGCAAAGGCTCAAAACGACCGGTCGGGTCGTTACAGTTGCACAGGTCTAACTTCAGAGGCTCATATCTCACAATCTATAAGGAATTTGGAAATAATCCAAAAAAGAAAGTTGTAGCTCTTTCTGTCTAGTTTTAATAAAAGTAAACTTTTTAGCATTTGTATTTGTGTACCAAAAGTTATGACTAGTACACTATAGGCTGTCCGGGAAGATGAAGAAGAAATTTGTATTGCACATGGATGACTTTGGAGGCTTATATATCTCGATATCTATGAGGAATTGGGAGATGACCAAAGCATGAAAGTTGTAAATCTTGGTGTCTAGTTTTCAAAATATTAAACCATTTGTCATTTGGAGGACTGTATCAAATGTTATGGCCATTATACTAGAGGATTTCTGAGAAGAGTTTCGAAAAATGGATTTGGGAATTTTTTTCCTTGCGAATGTGATGGGGGTCTCGCGAACACGACAAAGAGTCGAAAAGGCAGTGTATAAGTGTAAAGAAATGGATTTTGCTCATTTCATCTCATCCCTCCATGGGAGCCGACCTAGGAGCGATTTTGGAGCTCCATTTTCATCATCCATGTCAAGGTAAGTGATTTCCACCTATTGCAAGTAAATTACTTGGATTATATCTAGATTTTAACATGGAAAATCATGTAAATTAGTAGAATTTTTGGGATTTTGAAGAAAACCTAGGAAATTTGTATTCTTGGATTTTGACCACGAATTTAAACATGAAATTGAGAGCCAATTATATATTTGAGTTCGTGAGGTTGTGGGTGAAATTTATTTTCGAAAAAATTTAGAATCCGGGCACTTGGGCCCAAGGGCAATTTTGTCAACTTTTTGAGTTGATTTGGGATTTTATATAAATTGAATTGTTATAAGTATTCTGGTGTATTTTTATTGGTTTGCCCGTTATTTTGCTAGTTTTTTAGCGTTGGGGCATCGGTTTGAGTCGTTTGAAGGGGCTTGGAAGCTGGTTATTGGACTTCGGAGCGAGGTGAGTCTCCTTTATAACCTTGTAAGAGGGAATTGTCCCCATAGGTGAATTAATTTAATATGTGTTGTTAATTGTGGGGGCTACGTACGCACGAGGTGACGAGCGTCCGTGCGTAGCTACTATTATGCTTATGTCCGGGTAGTCAAGGACCCAAAAGCATGCTTACTTGTAATAAGTACAACCTTATTGATAGTTTAAATTGCTTAAATCATATCGAAGTGGCAAATAATTTTCTAAAAGAGTTAGACTTCATTTTCATGATTTGTAAGAAAAGGGAAATTTACACCTCCTTGAATAATAGTCTCCTCGATGAATGTCTTGATTGACTATTGAGTATGTGTTTCTATGTTTACCTGCGTCGCATGTATGATTCGCGAACGGGGTAATAGAGCATCTATGGTTCGCGCCGTTCGACCCTAGGCAGTGCACATTTTACATTTATGTTGGATCGGGCCGTACGACCTCGGCATGATATGTGCATGCTTATATTGCTTGCCTGAGAATTTTAAATGTTGATACTTGCCTTTCCTGGCCATAGATAAAATGATAAAGATAATGAAAAGTAAATCTTTGGAATTCCTTCATTATTTGAGAAGTTATTTACCTGCTTTCTAGCTTTATGAGTTTATTTTTGCTTTATCAAATCCATGATTTTCTCATATTTTTACTATATTATCATTGGACTACTAGTAAGTGACGAAATCGACCTCTCATCTCTATTTCTTCGAGATTAGACGAGATACTCATTGGGTACAATATTGTATTTACTTTCTATCCAATATTGTATTCCGGACGGTTGTTGTATTACATTATTTCCTAGAAATTGCTCATGCACTTGTGACACCAGGTTCTGGGATGATTATGGGGTATTCTGTATTTACTTCTAAACATTTATTTATTTATTTATTTTGGCAAAGATTATCTTTTTACTCTCCGAATTTAAGGAAAATTTTAGTTTTCAAAATTATTAAGATAATAATTAAAATAAGTATTTTGGTTGGCTTGCCTGATAGCGGTATCTGGCACCATCACGACCCTTAGTGGATTTCGGGTCGTGACAACATGGTATCGGAGCACTAGGTTCCCTTAGGTCTCACGAGTCTTGAGAGAGTCTAGTAGAGTCTTGTGGATCGGTACGGAGACGTCTGTACATATCTTCGAGAGGCTACAGGGTTGTTAGGAGAACCTCCCATCTTGATTCCTCATCGTGCGATTTGATTCCTTGAGGCTTATGCCCTTGTTTCCTTCCAACAATCTTACGCGATGCGTATCGCATGTTATAAATCGAGAATTGAAGAATTATAATGGTGCTACAGATGTGGTGTGGGATGTTTTTCTCGGTATAGTTTGTTGGGCTATTATTGTCGCCTTGCGGAAGGATTTTTCTATCATTTCGGCTCGGTAGTTGTGCTTCTAAGAGCTTGGAGGCTATGCACAGGTTGCTATGATGCTCACGATTGGTTATCGCATAGTATTGACTTGATGGTAGGATACTTGCCTATGTGTTGGGGCGGTGAATGATTTGAAAGGAATTCTACTCGATGCACAATTTAGAGGTCTGATATTTCATTTCTGCCGGAGGAAAAGCAATTGGCCTATGAATGTCCAGATTTAGGGTGATGGAGTAACGAGACTTGGTATTTTTGAGCGTGGTAAAATTTTCATCTGTGTTGTAGTGTCATCGTCCTCGATTGTATGTATTAAGTTCGCCGGTGTTATGGTCTTCTGCAATTCGCCTTTGGGGTAAGATATTGTGAAATAATATTGGAGAAATGACTGTTAGATATCGCGGGGTGCGGTGGTTCAGGATTGAATCGGCGTTTCTAATGCTGATAGCTCAAGAAAGATGATCTTTGGAAAGGTTTAAAGTTAGTAACGATTTGTGTGTTCAAGTGCTACGAAGATAGATTTCATTAAGGCAACAACTGAGCAGCAAAGGATGAGGAAGGACATGTGGGGAGTTTCAGGCGATGGTTAAAATTTCTAGAAGGCCAGGTATAAGAAGGAAAGGTCGAGTGGTCGATTAGAAGGGTAAGTTTTGCCAAAGTGTGACAGTGGCGGAGTTGCATATGGGCTTTGTGTTAGGATGACTCTGCACCTTAAGGAGAGTTTGGAACGACTTGGGAATTTTATTGATTGATGATTGGGGTCTACGGATCTAATTTGAAGTATGAGCTATTATGCGGTACGAGATTTGATTTAACAGAAATGAGCTACTTGAAATAAAGAAGGATACAACGTAACTTTGAATTGGAAGGATGTTGCCACACATTTAATTGATGTCCATGAGGAGTGAATGGACTTGTGCAGCTAGTAAGTGAGCATAGGCTCTGGATGGGTTACTGATTTCATAGTAGTTGGACAGTGCAACTTCGTTGGGAGATGTCAGCATGTAATTTCCACAGGTGGGTTATCTCCTGTGAACAGGTCAGTGGTCGCGTGGTTGGCAAAGTTTCTACGAAGGATTTTACTGGCTATCCACTAAGAGGTCGAATATGTTGATGTTGCTAGAGATTCAGAGTGTTCATGAAATGCTAACGGAAGGATTTCGAGGAATTTGGCGGTTTGATTGCGCAAGATCATGTCAATAAGAGATAAAGGACCTTGTGGGTTCCAGGGTTGTATAATAGTAGCTTCAAGCTAAGTGGGAGAGTCCCACCGCCTATGATTGGGTTGCATAGTCGTCTATTTATGAGATTTCTGGTTATTGGTATATTGGCGAGATATTATGACTATAGAAGAGGGTCATCAGTAGTGGTTTGAGCAAAGAATTTAAGGAATGCATGCTATAATTGGTCTTATTGATTATATTCGTGACCAAGTCAGAGTGGGTGGCTCTCAATAACGATCCTAGTGGATTCAAAGGTTAAAGTGTGGTGCCTAAGGATTTCGAGTCCATAAGTATGGTTAAGAATCAAGCTTTTGTAGAAGATTATGATAAGAGGCTCGGAATGTTCTATGATATTTTTGACTTGCAGTGTAGCATTGGGAGGAAAATGAGAAAAAGACTTCGCATTCGTAGAGGAATTATCAAATGGGTTTATCAGTTGAAGATGCGAATGTGCGTGCAAGAATGGTGTGAAACGGTTCATGGGTTTGGATACGATGTGGTCTCGTGGAATGGGGTTACTCAAGATGAGTGCGGATTTAGGTTGGTGATGTAAGGAATGGAGCTATTATTATCTCTAAGGCAAGTTAAAGATGAATTAGAAGAATTTAGATTGATTAGCCATGGTTGAATTGGCGTAATGGTGGCGGTGATCAGTTACTTCAGTGTGATTAAGTCATCCATGTGATTTGTGGCGGTACGTGCTAGGCTTGACGGCCACCGTAATTAATTTTATTTGGAATTATTCAAGTATTATAGACTGTTATGTATAGGCGGATCCCGGAAGGTTTATGGTGGTTTAGACCACTACTTGAGGATTTGAATGTTCTACGGTCATGAGAATTCACTCGTGTGTTGCTATGGTTCTCTTGGAATGAGTTAAGTAAAAAATTTCCATGTAATGAAGTGTTTACCATATTATTGGTTCAGGAGTTATGATGAAGCATGTCGGCTTGTTAGGTGTAGTAAGGTATGAAATTTGAAAGTGAGGATCAGGTTGTAGTTCGGTGTTGACAAGGATGTCATGAGCTCGGATGAGCAGGAAAGGAGCTTGGGAGTTTAAAGTAAGTTTGTATTGTCTTCGACATATGAGATTGGTGTTTTGTGAAAAAGGTTATGCATCTTGGTTATGGATTCTTGATTTGCCCTACATCGCTAGTGGTGTGGATATGCAAACTTGTTATCTGGTGTGGAAGGTCGTGGGAGCATGTCTCACGGGAAGATTGTATAAGTGTGGCATGTAGTCTCTTGATTGATTGAGTATTTAAACCAAGTATGAAGATTGTGGTGATATCATTGAAATGAGAATTTATGCCTGGAGGGCACTCGGTTAATTGGGTTGTGGACTTGGAGGATTGCTCTGGTCATGATGATTGTTCTGGTGTGTTATGGGAAAAAGTGGGTCATTATGGACCCAGGAAAGATTTTTCACCTAGTTCGGTACGATCAAAACTGGCTTGAGGTTTGTGATTTAAATATGAATATCGGCTCTATATCAGGCTGGATGTGTTCATTCCAGCATAGCGCTCCTCAAGGAGGAGTATTCGGACGTTGGATGTTGTTTCATCGATGGTTATTTCATGTAATATTATTGTGCCGTATGAGCTGCGAGACGGCTTGGTGAATTTCTTATGTGTTGAGATTCCGCATAGAGATGATGTTATATAAGCTGGATGGCTCTTGAGATTCAGATCGTATATCGCACCTCAATTGTGCTTGAGTTTTGTAGCTTATGGCGCTATATGTCTCCCCAGGGATGGTATTATGCACTTAGCATGCCTATGACTAATATTTGGTATTTTGTTGCAATGAGCAATCTAGCTCGGTGTGTATCTCCTTACATAAATTTTATGTGTGGATCAGGTGGCACGCTGCCATGGGCATGTTGTTTGGATCGGGTTGCGCGCCACAACAGTGTGATGTTGAGTATAGTTTCCTATATCTTTTTTATGTGTTTTGTTTCCCATTTTCTGAGAAAAGCTCATATTAGTTGCGTAAGTTGAGTAGTCCCTTCCAGAATTCGTTTTCCTTATGTATCATGTTTGAGTATGTAGCCTATTGGCACATTGTGGCATCATGTGAGACTTTTTGGTCGTGTTTGGGGTGGCTTATTTCCTGAGCAGTTCGTACTAGGAAAGACGAGATCTTTGGATTTTGGATCAGTGCAACCTGATTATATGAAGTATATTAAGGAGCAAAGACCATTACTTGGCTCAGAATGAGGTGATGGTTCTTGTCAGGAGTATAGACCCAATGGTTTGTTGACTCAGCAATTGGTTATAAGTTTCTACACACCTCTTCCGTCGTGGCAGTGTTGCAAGAGTTGGAACAGGACTTATATGTGGCATGAGATGTGTTGTCAACGTCAGATTCGTAGAATTTTGGCGGTTATTATTAGAGGATATATTTATGGTCATGTGGGTTATGCAATGCATAGTGTGGATTAAGCAAAGGTATGCAATCATGTATGGGTGCCTTGTGTGGTGATTGATACGGTGTTCGTATGTTGGAAGCAGGCCTGGCAGAGAATTCCGGATGTTGAAATTTGGCTCTAAGGCTTATTTTCCTAAATGAAAGAGAATATCTTCAGATTTGATCGAGTTAATATGCTCAACTGAGTTGTGGTAGCACGGGTAGGTGCACGAGGTGTTAAACAGTGATTTCGGACAACTGCTGTGCAGTTCTTATCACGTTCGAGGACGAACGTATGTTTAGGTGGGAGAGAATGTAACGACACGACCGGTCATTTTGAGCTTTAGCGCGTTCTTCAGCGGTTTAAGTCCATGAGCAGCTTCACTTCAGGCATTATGACTTGTCGCATGGTTGGAATTGAATTTTGGGAAATTCAGAGTTGATTTGGGAAGAAAATTCTCAATTCAGAAGCTTTAAGGTGAAAGAATGGACTATGATTGGATTTTTTAGTAAACAACCTTGGAATCGGGATTCGAAGGTTCCAACATGTCCGTATGATGATTTCGGACTTTGGCGTATGTCCGGATCGGGTTTTGGAAGACCCGGGAACATTTCGGCGCATATTATGGAAGTTGGCATTTTTGAAAGAATTTCATACGTTTGGGTTTAAGTGTATTTCAATGTTATCCATGCCTATTTTGGATTCTGAGTCTGGGAATAGCTCCGTATGGTGATTCTGGTGTTGGGAGCGTGATCAGAAGTGAATTCGGAGGTCTGTGGGTCATTTTGGAGTCATTTGGCTAAAGATAGAAATTTGATGGTTTTTTAGGAGTTTGACCGGAAGTGGACTTTTTTATATCAGGATCAGAATCGAATTCCAGAAGTTGGAGTGGGTCTGTAACGTCAAATATGACTTGTGTGCAAAATTTGAGGTCAATCGGACGTCATTTGATAGATTTCGACATCGAATGTAGAAGTTTGAAATTCTAAAGTTCATTTGTGACGACCTGGCCAGTCGTCTCATGAGTTACCGCTCTGTTTTCCCTATTTCTGCTTTTTTATGCTTCGTTATCCGTGTTTTATGGTATCGGGTTGGTCGGATCAAATCCGGAATGATTTTGGTAAGGTTTGAGACACTTAGTCTCTTTTAAGGGAGTTTGAGTTGGAAAAGTCAACCGGATGTGATTTTGTAGATTTGTTCTTGTTTAAGGTATTTTGATAATTGGAACAAGTTTGAATAAGGTATTGGGTCCTATTTGTGCTTTTAGTTGAGGTCCCGGGGGCCTCGGGATGATTTCGGATGGTTAACGGAGAGGTTGAGTTATTTTGGAGATGCTGAAGTTTTTGCTGCTTCTGGTGTTTTCGCACCTGCAGTTTGGGGACCGCAGGTGCGGCGTCGCAGGTGCGATGAGTGAGTCGCTGAAGCGGAGAGGTTGAGGGAGTCAGGGACTGTAGAAGCGGTGAGTTGGACCACATCTGCGAGGTCGCAGATGCGGAAGGTGATCGCAGAAGCGGGTTTGGCTGTTTAAGTGAGTTCCGCAGAAGCGGAGGTATGACCGCAAATGTAGTATTGCAGAAGAGGTTTGTGAGTCGCAGAAGCGAAAATGTCTGGCAGATCATATAAATTATTTCATTTCGCGAGTTTGAGTTATTCCACCATTTTTGGACTTCGGCTTCGGAACTTTTGAACATTTTGGAAGAGGGATTTCAAGGGAACTTCGCTAAGATTCGATGTGCGTAGAGGCCTATTCGAGAGGCAAAGGCGTCGCGACCTAGATATTTAGCCAGTTCGAGGTGAGTAATGATTGTAAATGATGTTCTGAGGGTTTGAAACCCCAGATTGCACATCGTAGTGCTATATTAAGGTGAGGCACACGCTTGATGACGAGCGCGGGGTCGTGTACTATTGGGGATTGTGACTTGGTCCATACCGATTGATGATTTTACCGCGTATTTGATTGAAACCTATTTGCTATCATCATTATTTGGTTTGAATGCCATATTTGGGCCTAGTGCCAACTACTTGAACCCTTCGGGGATTTTTGTTGATATTTCCTTACTGTTTTGACTTTATACTTGAACTCAGTCATGTTATTTCCCACTGTTTTACTACTCAGTCATGTTTACTTGGTTTTAATACTTAAAAAATATTTGAAATGATGTTTGGGCTGAGAAACACTGTTTTACTATTGCCCGAGGGGCTTGTGAGGATTTTTGACTGAGTAAGGCCGAGAGCCTATGTTGTGAGGAAACACTGATACTGATTTCAGGCCGAGGGCCTGAGATATGTACGCCACGAGGTGGCTTGATTGATATGAGGCCGAGGGCCTAGTTTTGATGCCACGAGATGGCTTGTTATTGCGCTTGGGTCGTAAGGGGCCCCTTTAGGAGTCTGCAAACCCCCAGTGAGCGCGGGTACCCACTGTGATGTGAGATTGAGTCCGAGGGGATGGTATTGTTCTATGTGATTGAGCCCAAGGGGCTGGTATTGTTCTATGTGATTGCCTGAGGGGCTGGTACTGATCTGAGATGTTGCCCGAGGAGCGGATTTGTCGATACTGTGCCCGAGGGGCGAGCCTTTATGTGTTTACTTTTCATAATTGACTGTCAATTACCTGCTAAATTATTGAAAAGGGCTCCTTCATGAAGTTAAATTTTGAGTTAAGGATTTTACCTATCTTTCACTGTTTTACTGTTTTGAAATGGTTTTACTGCTTAATTATTGAATGCTTTGTGTGAGCACGTGATTTTTACGCTACATGAATTACTCCCACAAATTCAAAACAAATTAATTTTTTCCATTATTTGCAATTTCGTAGATTTTCGTAGCATTTTTTGTTATTGTTTGCATTTGTCTGTGCATGTTTATAATATCTTCCATTATTTGCAATTTCCAATCACAAAACCTTAATACACTGCATTTGCATTTAGGATCTAATTTTTTCATTCTTGAATTAATTAGTAATTTAGTATTTTATAAAAATGGAAAAAAATAACTTATTTTTGCATTTTTAATTTTTTGTTTCGAATTTTGGTAGTTTTTCTTTAATTTGGTATTTAATTAGTTGTGGTAATTATCATTTAGAGTTAGTTAATTTAATTTGATAGGATAATTTGATTAGGAATTAATTTAGGTTTTATTTTTAATTATTTTTTAAAAGAAATTAGAAAAAAAATGAAAAGAAAAAGAAAAGAAAGAAGAGGGAAATCAGTTTGGGCCAATTCCAATTCTATTCATCCAGGCCCAAACAATTTGGCCTATACTCGGCCAAAAACTCGTTCCAGAACCGGCCTGCCCCACCAATGAGCCAAATGACTCCATTTTAATCGAGTTGATCAAGACCGTTGATATCTTTTGACCTAATGGTCCGGAACAGAGTCATAAGACAGTATTTAACTGTCTGAATCTACATACCCCTCCCCCCCAAAACCCTGTCTCTCTCACTCCACCCATCACAAGAGATATTATCCAAAACCCTAGAACGCCATCCTGATTTTTCCACTGCCTCGAGCCCGGCGGCGCCACCACCAAACCACCCCAAATCAACACCCCGAACTCCCCTTCATCTCCTCATTCTAATTCTTCACTTTGTTTACCTCGAATCTTCCTTGAACCTCTTAAATCTTGAATCAAAGTTCGAACCCTAAAATGCCAAAACTTCCAAATCAAGATTAATATCAGATTGAGCCAGAGTTTGGGAGATTTGAAGAATCAACTTCAGTTCTTTGTTGTCCAAGTTTTGTAGGTACTTCCCCTACTCTTTTGTTTAATCTTTTTCTCATTGTCTTTTTCATCAGTTTTCCTATCATTTGTCTCTTTCGTTCTTCTGGATTTTTTCTGCTATTTTTGTTAATTCTTTAGGGGTCATTTTTTATGCATGTTAATATTAATTTGTTACTTAGCATATTTCCATTGTTGTGTTAGATTTGTTCGAACTTCATTTTGTTTTTTCTTTAAGCCCAACACCTCATGAGTCTTTGTGATTCAGTAGGTCATTTAGGCTGATAAATCTGTTTGTTGATTTGGAATCTGGGTTTGACAGAATTCAAAATGGATTTGGACCTTGAAAATTTGAAGCCCAAGACCTGGGTTATACAGACCCACACCAAATTGATTTGGGTCAATTTGACCCATGTTTTGGTTTGATTTCTGAAGTAATTAGCAGGGGTTTAAGGGGGTATTCTGGGTAATTGGCTCAAGGAATCTTGATGTAACTGCCTAAGGAAGCTTCCTAGAAGCTGGGTTGGGGACTATTTTGAAGTTCTGAAAATTAAACTAGTGGTACTTAAGCTAAAATGAAAATTGCAAAAGGGTCTAGGTGCAAATCTGATCCTCATCTAACTACCCTAAATGCCTTGCCTATAAAGGCTCTCTAACTTGGCATTCAAGGCAGGGATTTTGAGATAAAAATTAAGAAAAAAGCAAAATGACTGGAAATTTTAATGTTCTATTAAACTTTTTTGTGATCTTGAAGTTTTTTTGAATTACTGAAGCAAGTTCTGGTTCATTTGGTATTTAGATGGATTGAATTTTAGTTTTTTTAAGCATTGATTGAAAGTCTGCTGGGTTACTACTCATTCGAAGTTGTTTTCTGGGCTGCTTAACCCGACTCTTGGGTCTGAATTTGGTTTCATTGGTTATTCCTGATTGCTGAGTTATGTTGCTTTGCTGCTTGGCTACTGACCCTCCCGTGCTTTCTTTCATTTCATATTCCAGGTACAAATCCTAAATCCTTCATGATGTAAACTTCAATTTAAAGATGGGAATAAAGGCAGTGTTGAAATTTTGGCAGCAGTTCTACTTGTGCCACAACTCTACTTCTCTCAATGATGTTTATACTTTTAGTCACTTTGAATCAAGTTTGTATTAAAATCACGCATGTCTAGTTATGTTTTAGTATGAAGTTCGAATAAGATCTGAATTCTATAGCCTATCCTGTTTGAGTGATTGTTAGATATTTGTGCTTTTTCACCAAATTTCGAAATTGCCTTTCAAGAGTGTTAATGGTTTTTCTTCATACTGTAGTCTAGCAGGTTCCTGTTTGATTAGCTGAGTTTTCATGTTGTATTTAAATTATGGACTATTGGAACGTTGCATTAAGGGATTTAAGTAAGTTAAAAATGCAGTAAAGTTGCTTCAGTCTTGTTCAAAGTGAATAATCGTTGCTTTGGGTGTTGGTTTCATATTTAAACTGGGATTAGAGCTGCTAAGGGTAATCATGATATTGCTTGATGTATTGTCAAATGGCATGTGATTGATTTTAGTTTAGAAATGGTGTAGAAGTTGAAATGCTTATTCAGATTGGTTTAAATGTGAATATTGAAGAATGAGTGATTGTTTAGTCTCATAGGTTTCAGTAGTTGCAACTTATAGTATTTCGTTGATTAGCATAAGAATGTATTTGAATTTGAAAAGAATGGTTTGGAACAATTGTCAATTAATTCCAATCAAGGCTCCAATGTCTAATAATCGTTAGTTTAGTTTTGTGGTTCCTTAATGTCACGTTTCCAAATTTGTTAATGTGTAAATCCCTGTGGCATTTTTCTTTTCTTAACAAATGGAGGAACAAAAAATCTGAGTGCTTTTCTGCAATTGCACGGGTTCGATACGCGAACCCTCTTGGCATCCAGCTTTGCGCGTGCTTCAAAGTGGGATTCTTGTTTGGGCTCACATGGAATCTGATGTCGGAGCTCACAACCTTGCAGCCGAGGACTCTACTGGCCCGGGCCTCACGTTAGGCTAAGCCCAAGTTTCGAAACAAAATGAAGTAGTTTTCACTTAGTCGTATCCCTTTAGATTCACAATTTAAATTCAACTGTGTTTTAAAAAGTAGCTATAATTCCCTTAAATCTTATTTAGTTAGTTTAATTAGTGGAGGTGTGCCATATTAAACAAAAATAGTTTATGGCCCTCTTGTTTTAATTTAGAAACCTTTGAGTTATTTGAGGTTTGTCGTGCCGAACAAAATCTCAATTGCATGGCCCTCGTTTTAATCAATTTTGTTTTATCCTTAGGAATTGAGGCATGCCATTTAGCGAATTTTCATGGCCCTCAAAAAGTTGCAAACGCGTAGTTGCTTTAGGAGCATTATTTTAATAACTTACCTTCCTAAACTCGGGTGCACATTTATGTGACCCAAATCCAATTCTCAACAATGTTAGATAAAATATATCGAGGGTCGTGGGTGCATTTATGTGACGTGGTTCAAGACGTATTTTAAATGACATTGCATTTCTCCTTAAAATAATTGAATAAAAGCAGCTATAAAGTTCAAAATTGCACCATAGGCTAAAACATGTACTAAAATCATATAATAGGCCAATTGTGACAGCTCTGGCGACTCTACTGGGGATCGAACCTAGAATCCCTGGTTCAGGGTTCAAGAATTCGAGCTTAGATGAATTGTTATATTTGGCTTTATCTATTATATGATTTTATTACATGTTTGGGCCTAATGTGCTAAATGTTTCTTTTACCACTTTGATACTAGATGAACTATATATAAATTGTTCCGAAACCCTTCTCTTCTCATCTTCGGGGATGTGCTCGCTGGTCGAGACTCCCTATTCTATTAGTGTCATACCTTGAAATAAGAAAGAGGCTCGGACAAGTTACTAAGCCGGATGGCCTTTTGGTTCCCGGTATGTAGCCCCCTCCTCGGCTCGAGTCGTCCGCTCGGGTACACAAGTCTAGAACAAATACCCAGGTTTTGAACCTAGAATAACTCAGCTTCATGCCGGATCCCTAGTAGGAATATCTGTTTGCATCATGTGCATTTAACATTGGAGACTCAACACAGGGGTTGGGTCTGTCTAGGACAGGTGTACCCGAAATGAAAAGACCATCCTGATGCATCTTACTTGCTACTTGTGCATTCATTTGCTTCAGATTTGCATGTTGACCGGCTTGTAGGGGAAAAAACTTAGGAAAAGTCAATGAGAAAGTTGAGAGAGATAATTTCCTGTTTTGAAAAATCGATGTCCCAAAATATACTGAAACTCTGCCGAAATTTTGAAAAAAAAAATTGTTTTGTTTTGAAAAAAAAAAGAGAAAAAAAAGAGTTGGTTTTTGTTTTGTCAAAATTGCCTGAACTACGCCAGTTTGATTCTCACCGGATGTGGGATACGTAGGCAACCCCCATCGAGTCCAACTTCCCTTTTGAAAAAATAGCCCAAAAAGAACAAAAGTTTTCTTTTATTTTAAATAAGCAGGGTGATGCCACTTTTGTCTAAGATAGCCGAATATCCCTAAAAGGACGCCGGAAGGCCGTTTTAGCAAGAACAGCCACCTTTGGTCTCTTTTTCGAATTGTTGGCCAGTTAGCAAGCACAGCCTTAAAATCTGCTCCCCGCAAGTGTTGAAATGCCGTATTTGCAAAGCCGAGTTTTATTTTGAAATGACAAATTTAAAAATAAACCTTTCTTGAGGCACATGAGTCATGATTTTGCTTAATCACCCTAATAAATGTGCAGAATGAGAACGAGTCAAAATTTGCCAATAATATTCATGAACAAAATCCCTTTGGAGCTGCATATGTGGTGGGATGATCTGGGTAAATCAGGGCAAGATATGGTCAATCAATACATGGGAGGTCTCACCGAGTTGTTGAAGATTAGGCCTAGAGGAGACATCATAAAGGTGTTGGTTACATTCTGGGACCCGGCCCACAACGTGTTTCATTTCTCAGATTTTGAACTCACCCCAACTTTGGAAGAAATAGCCGAATATATTGGGAGCGCCGAGGTTCCTCTAAGACACAAGTATCTGGTTGCTCCAAGAGTCGTCGTTGTGCACAGATTCCTAGATTCCTTAAAGATACGCAGGGGGTCCATAACCCAGATTTGGCAGCCAGTTTTTCCACTCCATAGTTTATATACCAGAGATACGGTCATATAGGGGGGTTTAACAATCCAGAAAAAAAAATTGTAGCAAAGGGAATCGCCTCAAATGGGAAGAACATATGTGTTTTGCTTTTATGGTGGTCTTCTTGGGACTTCTGGTGTTTCCTAGGAAAGATGGAAATATCGATATACGGATAGCTGGGATTGTCAGCACTTTGCTTACTCAGGCCAAAAGCAGCCTCGCACCCATGATAGTAGCTGAAATCTTCCACGCTCTCACAACCTGCAAAGCCGGAGGAGAACTTTTTTGATGGGTGCAACTTGTTGCTGCAAATATGGATGATTGAACATCTATGTCATCGTCCTCAATTCATGAGTTATGGGTCGACAGAGAAAACCTGCATAGAGGAATTCTATACAAGGGTTGATGGGATCAGCTTGCCAGAAGGAGTCACAGAATGGGTATCACACCTCCGTTCCATCACTGCAAACCAAATAGAGTGGACTTTGGGTGGCTTCTTGTAGATGAGATCACATACATGCCAGCTACCGGGCCTTATTTTCTCTTGATGGGTCTTAGGAGTATCCAGCCTTATGCCCCATACCAGGTTTTGAGATAGCTGGGGATATTCCAAA
Organism: Nicotiana sylvestris; assembly: GCF_000393655.2. Taxonomy (NCBI): domain Eukaryota; kingdom Viridiplantae; phylum Streptophyta; class Magnoliopsida; order Solanales; family Solanaceae; genus Nicotiana; species Nicotiana sylvestris. Next base: position 68,429,103 of record NC_091061.1, on the reverse strand, counting down.
TAATTCCAAAAGATGAAGATCTTAGTGCTCAAATAGTCGAGATTGGTCCTGATGGTTAGTTTCATGAAGCAACAGTCCGCCAGATTTGGAGCGAGTGTCAATACTTGACGGCAAATACCAGTGTACATGATCGATCCAAAGGTGAAGTTTCACCAGGGTACCTTGCTTGGTATAAAAGGGAAATTGAGTTTGGTAGGCCGGCCAAAAGACCCCATCTTCAGGAATTTGTCGAGGCGTCACATGAACAGTGGGCTTGTTTGGCCAAGGAGAATAAGTACAGGGTTACCATAAGCAAGCTAGAGAAGCAAGTCAAGGATCTTCAATTCGAGAATGGTTTGCATGCCGCGGCGGATGAGGGTGAAAAGAAAAAGCTAGCCAAAGAAAATGAGGACCTTCGAGCCCAGATTCAGAAAATGAAAATGGCGGTAGAAAATCCTGCCAGAAGCGCAAAAGATGGAAAACTTATAAATAATCTTAGGCAAAAGGTGAGTGAGTATGGTTTTGATCTAAATAAGGCCAAGGGTGAACTAGCAAGGGCTCGAACAAAATTGGCTAAGAATGCAGAGGAACGCGCTTGGTTAAGTAATTTAAAGAGAAATATGACAATAAGGTTGTGGGGTTGAAGAAAAGGGTCACCATCTTTAAGAACAAAATGATCAAGCAAGCAAAAGACTTTAAGGCAGAAAGGGAACACTGTTACGCAGCGATGGCACAGTTTGAAAGAGATTTTACAACAACTCAAAGAACAGAATCAAGTAGCCAAACAAACTTTGGAAGCCAGGGCCCAGCAGATTGGGCAATTGTTGCAAGAAAAGGGTGTCGTAAGAGAGAGAGTCAGAAAGATCGCCGACTACAGCGCGATGAAGTGCAGTAGTTGTTAGGATATGACTAGATCCATGTTCTTTTCCACTGTGATGACCTTTGTCCGCCAGATAATGGAAGATCTCTACCACGTCCAAGGGGATTTAGTGCGTAGGCCCGTGGCGAGACCGAATGATGTCCCGCGGGCCCCAGGAGTAGTCGAGGCGTTGATGTATTCGTGATTTTCATCGAAGTCTGTTAGTCTGTTTTCGAGTCTTTATTTTCACCTTTCTGTTGGAGTCTGTTAGTTTGTTTTTGAGTCTGTATTTTCATCTTTTCATCAAAGTCTGTTAGTGTCTTTTTGAGTCTGCTAGTTTTTGAGTCATTGTAATCAACGCATTTTTCTTTTTATGAAAGTTTGAAAATTCCAAAATATTTTATTTTTACACTTATACCCCAAGAAATACGCTCGGTCTGATTCATGCGGGGTCATGATATGTAGGCAATCTCCATAGGATTCGACCATAACCAAAAAAAAGAAAAAAAAAAGAAAAGAAGAAAAAAAGATAGAGGAAAATAAGAGAGAAAGAAAAGGAAAAGAGAGAGAAAATAAGAAACCGTGAGAAGGGAACAATGGGAAAACAAGAAATAGACATGAGAGAATAAAAACAAAGAGAGATCAAGCAAGGAAAGGCAAAAATGGAAAAGAGAAACAAAAGAGTGAAAAGAGAAGTTGCAAATGGAAATAAGGAAAAGCCGGGATGACGCAAGCAACTGATCAAATGCATAATAGAAACGGTTAACTGCTTAGGTGCATTCACTCCTCAAATATGTGGTTGCCTATCTGTTAAAGCCCTAATCGCTAATAAGTTTATTATTGATGAAATTCCAGTTCAGGCAGGTGGTTAGTTTGATTGGCATTCTGGCAACTCACTCCTACAACACCCGGTCCAAAAACAAGCTAAACATGGCCAACCAGGAACTTGAGGCAAGTATTGTCGATCTGTCAAAAGAGATGGAAGAATCAGAGGTCAATCTGAAAGATGAGTTGTATAAGCTGAAGCAGCAGATGGCTGAAATGTGCCAAGCATGGGCAAAAGGGCACCCACCGCCAGTTTACCCCGCCAACCCTGCTTTTATCCTGCCATTTGCTCAGCCCTAGGAACCTACCACTATGAACTCATCTCCGGACTTTCCCCTCTATCAACAATGTCACGGCACCACTTCCCATACATCACAAGCTCCACCACCCAAACAAGTCTCATATCCTCCACCACCAGTCCCTTCTATTTTGGTGGAACCCCCACCTGCTGCATTATACCGATCCTACAGTGAGCCTCTGTTCCAGACTCACGATAGCCAGTATTAACCCCCGGAGCCCACTTTCAAGGTTCCCGAATCCTATTCCTACACTCCTTATTTTGACCTCCCTGCGGAAACTGAAAAACCATCTAAAAATCCCGAACAGGAGGAGATGTTCAAGAAAGTTAAAACCCTGGAATAGTCTTTCACAGACATACGGGGGTTGGGAGGTCAAGTAAGTGTGGCCTACAAAGACCTATGTCTGTTTCCAAATGTGCAATTGCTGGCAGGGTTTAAGATGCCCAAGTTTGATTTGTATGATGGGCACGGTGATCCAGTGGCACATTTGAGAGGTTTTGTAGCAAAATTAAGGGAGATGGTGGGAAAGACGAGCTGCTAATGGCGTATTTCAGTCAGAGTCTGAGTGATTCAGCACTGGAATGGTATACTCGGCAGGATCACGGAAGATGGTACACATGGGATGATCTGGCCCAGGCATTTGCTTGTCACTTCCAGTACAATCTCGAGATTATTCTGGATCGTCTGTCTTTGACGAAAATTGAGAAAAAGCACAATGAAGTTTCAGAGAATATGGTTTTCATTGGAGAGAGCAAGCAGTGAGGGTTGACCCTCCAATGAAAGAAACTGAAATGGTGGATTATTTTCTGCAGGCCTTAGAACCGACTTATTACGGACATCTGGTAATGGCTATAGGCAAGTCCTTCAATGAAGTGGTAAAAATGGGCGGTATGGTGGAAGAAGGGCTCAAGACAAACAAAATCATGAGCTATTCGGCGATCAAGGCAACCACCCAGGCCATTCAAAGTGGAACTGGGGGAGCAATTGGAAAGAAGAAGATGTTGCAATGATCGAGTCAGGAGCTTGGTTCGGACCCAGGGGCCCATCAAATTAATATAACCAGCCCCGACCCTACCACCAAACCTACCCTCATACCCCATATAGCTCACCACAACACTACTACCCACCACCAGACCCTCATTTTTCTGTCCACCATGCCCAAACATACACTCAACCTCCTACCCATGTGCAATGGCGTACGCCAACCCTACAAAATACCTACCCAGCTCCACAAAAGCCTATCCACCCCCAAGAGCCTACTGAAATCCCCCTGGAACAGGTTTACAGCCTAATCAAGCATTCAATAACGAGAGGTTGTAGAGGAAGAAAACCTTCACTCCACTAGGAGAGTCCTATACTAGTCTATTCCATAGGCTGAGACAATTGGGTATGCTAAATCCAATTGAGCCAAAACTGCCAAATCCTCCCCCGAGAAATCTTGATCACTCTATGAGTTGCAAATATTGTTCTGGTGCTCCGGGGCACGACATAGAGAAATGCTGGCAATTGAAAACAGCTATTCAAGAGCTCATTGATACCAGCCGGATTGAGGTCCAAGCTCCGGAGGCGCCCAATATCAACCAGAATCCGTTGCCGGCCTATCATAAGACAAATATGATCGAGATAGTGCATAAGGTAGGGAAGCCCAAGAAGCCTTCACAGACCATCATGATGATTCGAGCCAGCGAGGTCAGGCCGGGTGAAAAGTCAACAAGTGAGAAGTTAGTGATCAGGTTGAGCGGGGCAAATAGTGAACCATCTGTGGTAGTCAAGAAAGGGTTTTTAAGTCGTGTTGCAGTGAAACAAGAAAAAGCAAAAGTGGTGGTGCCAGGGATGGCGAACAAGCCTGTCATAATTATGGAGGGTGCTCGCATAGATACTGTAATTATCAAATCTAAAACCCAATTACCAATAGTCAACAGCAAGGCTGTCCCGTGGAATTATGAACGAGTGACAGTGACTTACAAAGGGAAAGAGGTTAAAGAAGAAGTTTGTGAGACCCATGGTTTGACTCGATCGGGGAGATGCTTTGCCCCCGAAGAGTTGAGAAAAGCTAAGATCTCCAAAAATAACCCGGTGCTGGTGAAGAAAGATGTGACCGAGGAAGAAGCAGAGGAATTTTTGAGAAAGATGAAAGTGCAGGACTATTCCATTGTGGAGTAGTTGAGGAAGACACCTGCTCAGATTTCACTATTATCATTATTGATCCAATCAGACGAGCATCGTTGGGCTTTGATGAAAATCCTGAATGAGGCCCATATTCCTAACAAAATCTTAGTAAACCACTTGGAAAAGATAGCTAACAAGATATTTGAGGTAAACAGAGTCACTTTTTCTGATGATGAGTTGCCCATGGAGGGCACTGATCACAATAGAGTCCTCTATCTTACGGTGAAGTGTGAAGATTCCGTGGTTACTCGAGTATTGATTGACAATGGTTCCAATGGCAACATTTTCCCTCTCTCCACCTTAAATAACTTGAAAGTGCGGATGAGAGAATTCACAAGAATAGTATCTGCGTTCGAGGATTTGATGGTGGAGGCAAAGATTCAGTCGGTGATATAATACTGGAGCTGACGACAGGGCCAATTGAATTTACCATGGAATTCCAAGTGCTGGATGTGCTTGTTTCCTACAATCTGCTATTGGGATGACCTTGGATCCATGCTGCCAAGGCGGTCCCATCTACCCTACATCAGATGGTCAAATTTGAATGGGATAGATAGGAAATAGTTGAGCACCGTGAGGATAATCGGTGTGCTCATAGTGATGCCATTGTGCCATTCATTGAGGTTGAGGACGACAAGGGGCCAAGGGTCTATCAGGTCTTTGACACAGTGCCATTTGAGAAATTCCTGAGGGAAAATGTGTTCCAGTTCCAAAGGTAACTGCCGCATCAGTCATGGTAGCTTTCGAAATGTTGAAGAATGGTTTTGTACCTGGTAAGGGTTTGGGTGCATCTCTACAGGGCATCGTGCGGTTGGTGTCTCTTCCTAAAAACTTATATATATTTGGTCTGGGATTCAAGCCCACGGCCGTAGATGTGAGAAGAGCCAGAAAAATGAAACAGAGGGCATGGGCCCTTCCAAAGCCAGTCCCGCGTCTTTCTAGATCATTTGTCAGGCCTAGTACCAGAAAGCGCCCAGTGACGATGGTTCCCAGTTCAGTGGTTGATGTGGATGGAGATTTGATTGAAATGTTCGAGAGAATATTCGCCGATGTGAACATGTTGGAAGTTGGAGAGGGTTCGAGTAAAGTGGATGTGCAGTTTGTTGGGCCTAGTGCAAAGATTAACAATTGGGAAGCTACTCCTCTTCCTACTCGGAGGGTGTTTTGGTAGTTTGCTTTGATTTTCTTTCAGTTTATCTAGATTATTCCAGATTTCTAATTCAGATTCTATGTTCCATCCGTTTGGATGTATAAACCTTGTTATCTTTGCGCCAAACATGAGATTGGGTCTTTTGTGGATTGCTATGCGGGCTATTATCAGATCTTAATGGATGAGGAAGATGTACAAAAGACGTCATTCATTACACCATGGGGTACGTACTGCTATCGGGTCATGCCATTCGGTTTGAAAAATGCTGGGGCAACTTACATGAGGGCGATCATGACCATATTTCACAGCATGATACATAGGGAGATCGAGGTTTATGTGGACGATGTGATCATAAAGTCCAAAAAGCAGTCTGACCACGTCGGAGATCTGAGGAAGTTCCTCCAAAGGCTCCGCAGGTACAATCTTAAGCTCAATCCTACAAAGTGCGCATTCGGTGTTTCTTCTGGAAAGTTGTTGGGATTCATAGTCAGGCATCGAGGTATTGAATTGGACCCGTCAATGATCAAAGCTATCCAAGAGTTGCCACCCCCGAGGAACAAGACTGAGGTGATAAGTCTGTTGGGGAGGTTGAATTACATCAGTAGGTTTATTACTCAGCTTACGACGACTTGTGAGCCTATCTTCAAGCTGTTAAAGAGGGATGTTGCGGTTAGGTGGATAGATGAGTGTCAAGAAGCATTTGATAAGATAAAGGGGTACTTGTCAAACCCACCTGTGTTGGTCCCGCCAGAACCGGGGAGACCTTTGATTCTGTATTTGACGGTTTTGGACAATTCATTCGGTTGCGTATTGGGCCAGCATGACATCACCGGTAGGAAGGAGCAGGCTATATATTATCTCAGCAAGAAGTTCACATCTTATGAAGTTAAGTACACTCACTTTGAGAGGATATGTTGCACCCTAACTTGGGTAGCACAGAAGTTGAAGCATTATTTGTCATCTTACACCACTTACCTCATCTCTCGCTTGGATCTGTTGAAGTATATCTATCAGAAGCCTATGCCCACAGGGAGGCTCGCAAAATGGAAGATCTTACTAACAGAATTCGACATCGTCTATGTGACTCGGACTGTGATGAAAGCACAAGCATTGGCGGACCATTTGGCCGAGAACCTGGTGGATGAAGGATATGAACCTTTGAAAACTTACTTCACTGATGATGAGGTGATGCACATTGGTGAGGTGGAACAGGTCGAAAAGCCAGGATGGAAACTTTTCTTCGACGGGGCTGATAACATGAAAGGCATTGGTATAGGAGCAGTACTTATTTCTGAAACAAGGCATCACTACCCTGTTACGGCTCAGCTTCGTTTCTACTGTACTAACAACATGGCTGAGTATGAGGCATGTATCCTGGGTTTGAGTTTAGCTGTAGACATGGGTGTCCAGGAAGTCTTGGTCTTGGGGGACTCGGACCTTCTGGTGCACCAAATTCAAGGAGAATGGGAGACACTGGATTTAAAACTTACATCGCACCGGCAATGTTTACATGATCTTTGTCAACGGTTTCGGCCAGTAGAGTTCAGGCATATTCCAAGGATCCATAATGAGGTTGTTGATGCTTTAGCTACCTTCGCGTCAATGTTACATCATCCAGATAAGGCCTATGTTGACCCGTAGCATATTCAGGTCCACGATCAATATGCTTACTACAATGTGGTAGAATAAAAACTTGATGGTGAGCTTTGGTTTCACGATATCAAGGAATATATCAGGATGGGGTGTATCCGGTACAAGCCACAGGTGATCAAAAGAAAATAATTCAGCGGTTGGAAAGCGGATTTTTTTTCAGTGGATGGGTGTTGTACAAAAGAACTCCAGATCTTGGATTGTTAAGATGCATAGATGCTAGACAGGCCACGACTATCATGACTGAAGTGCATTCCGGAGTCTGTGGACCGCATATGAGTGGGTATGTTCTGGCAAAGAAGATCCTACGAGCACGTTATTATTGGCTCACTATGGAGCGAGATTGTATCGATTTTGTGCGCAAGTGTCATAAATGCCAGGTGCACGGAGATTTGATTCATTCTCCACCATCTAAATTGCACACAATGTATGCACCATGGCCTTTTGTTCCATAGGGCATGGATGTCATTGGACCAATTGAGCCAGCAGCGTCCAATGGGCACAGGTTCATTATGGTGGCCATCGATTATTTCACCAAGTGGGTTGAAGTTAAAACTTTCAAGTCTGTGACCAAAAAGCAATGGTCGATTTTGTGCATTCAAATATCATTGGTCGGTTCGGGATCCCAAAGGTGATCATCACAGATAATGGTGCTAATCTCAATAGTCATTTGATGAAAGAGGTATGTCGACAGTTTAAGATTACACATCGCAATTCCACCCCATACCGCCCTAAGGCGAATGGAGCAGTCGAGTCAGCTAACAAGAACATAAAAAGATACTTTGGAAAATGGTAGAAGGTTCCAGGCAATGGAATGAAAAGTTTCCCTTTGCATTGTTGGGTTATCTCACTACTGTTCGCACTTCAGTAGGGGCAACTCCTTATTTGTTGGTATATGGCACCGAAGCAGTAATACTCGCGGAAGTTGAATTCCCATCCCTTCGGATTGTTGCTAAGGCCGGAATTGATGATGATGAATGGTTCAAAACCTGCATGGAGCAACTGAGTTTGATTGATGAGAAAAGATTAGCAGCAGTGTGTCATGGCCAATTGTATCAACAGAGAATGGCAAGAGCATATAATAAGAAAGTGCATCCACGGAAGTTTGAAGTGGGTCGGTTAGTATTGAAACGCATCCTCCCTCATCAGGCTGAAGCAAAAGGCAAGTTCGCCCCAAACTGGTAGGGGTTGTTCGTCGTAACAAGAGTGTTGTCCAATAGTGCTTTGTATTTAACAGATATAGAAGGCAAATGTGTAGAAATGACTATCAATTCTAATGCAGCCAAAAGATATTATGTATGATTTCTATGGTTAAATTGTATTTGTTTGTACTTGGCATATTTTGAAGATTGGAATGATGAAGGCATTTTGTTCTGCTATCTAAACACTTTATCCTTTGTTACCCCTTTTTGAGTCTTATTTATTTCCTTTCATTCTCCTCTTTTGGAATTAGTGGCAAAACTCGGAAACGTGAGAGAAAAAGATAAGTAAAAGAAAAGAATGAAAAGAGAAAGAAAAGAGAAAAAAAAGAAAAGAAAAAGAAGAAGAAAAGGAAAAGAAGAAAAAAAAAGGAAAAGTCACAACAACAAAGCAACTTATATGTCATGAACTACGTTTGACCTGATTCCTTTTAAGGATACGTAGGCAGCCTCACGGTTCGGTCCCATCAAAAAAAATCCCAAAAGTCCCCAAGCAAAGAAACTGGGGTAGAAGTTGTGGTTATTGCAAGAAATCTGATTCCAAAAGTTATAATTTTGAACTCATTTGAATTGTTTTGAGCCTTTGATACCCTTTTTTTCTAACCCTATCCAAAAGACCACATTACGGTCCAAAGAAAGACCTTCCAATCAGTCTTCGAGAAATGCCAAGTCAAGCAAGGAGAGGTAATTCATATCAGGGGCAACACTCTGGTCCAAGTAGAAAAAGGTTGAAAATGAGAGAGTCTCATTAGTAAAAACCCTCACGGGCACCATAAGGCGACGAGAGCTGAGAGAAAAAAAAAGAGAGAGTCTTATTGGTAAAAACCCTCACGGGCACCGTAAGGCGAAAGTGATTCGAGAGATGAACAAATGAGAGAGGCTTGTTGGTGAAAACCCTTCAGGGAACCGCAGGCCGAATAAGGTCAAGGTTTTGGCGAAGAAGTCTGGTTATGGAATCTCGGGGCAACAAAGTATGGCAACTGAAAGTTGATTGGTTGGACAGATTGGGCCGATTAATCCGAAATGCATGTCATGATCATTGGTACCAGATGTTCCACTCAGATAAGTCTTTTTCCTTTTTCCTTTTTAGAAAGTTATCCAGTTTTGGATTTTCTTTATCCTTAACTCTCAGGGTCATTGCATTTAAGTTCTTTTGGGTTTCGTTTCTCTAAGTTGTTTCAATGTCAGTCTTGGTCAAGCAAATAAGAAAGGATTTCAAAGCTGACTACCAACTTCAAAAATTACAAAGCATAGTGTGGCCAGAACATACCAAAGATAGTATGATGTAAAGTGGGATATAAAGCGCCAGTGAAAGTTCCATCGGCTGGATGATTTAGAAATTTCATGGGAGATGCAGAGGTTCAGTTAAAGGGGTCAGAGGTGTAAAACAATGGTTCGGGTATAGAACACTCGGGTCATCCGAGGTCATGTGGGTTAAAAGTCAGTGAGAAAGTCAAGCGGTTCAGGGCTAGTTCGGGGAAGCCAGTCAAAACAAAGCACGGCAGCGGAGAGACCTTTAGCAAGAATGCCACAAACTAACCACCACAATTTTAAACTGAGAAGATTTTTCTTTGATTGAAACAGGAGCAGAAAATTTTGTTTGTTTCGAAGAAATCCTTTGTAGGGGAAAAGCGAGCACCAGACAGGTTTGACCGTAAATTTTCAGGACCCTACTGGATAATGGGACCTAGTTTAAAATTCAAAACAATCATGAGTAGCATAATCTAGCATAAATGTACACCAAAGGAATATAAGTTGCCTTCAAAGTTTGCATGTTTAAGATAGGATGCAATTAGGAGTTTTCAGGACCCTCCTGGATAATGGGATTTAATTTTAAAATTTCAGGGCCCTCCTGGATAATGGGATTTAATCATAAAAATTCTTAGGACCCTCCTAGACAATGAGACTTAGTTAAAATTCAAAACATTCATGAGTAACAAGTTCTAGCATAGCCTCTACCTTGAGGAAATATAAGTTTGGCTTTGAAGTTTTCATGCTTTGGATAAGATTCAATTTGAAATTTTTAGGACCCTCCTGAATAATGGGACTTAGTTTAGTACCTCCCTTAGATGCTAAGATTTAGCATAAGTTTCACCGTTAGGAAGTTGAATTTAGCTCTGAAATTTTCACTCTTAAGATGAGATTTGATTTTAAATTTCAGGACCCTCCTGGATAATGGCATTTAGTTTTAAGGTCTTCATAGATAACAAGATTTAGCGAAAGTCGTACCTTTAGGAAATATAACTTAGCTTTAAAACTGTCATTTAACTAGGAGTTTTCAGGACCCTCCTGGATAATGGAATTTAGCTTTCAAATTCTTAGAGAAATGTGGTAACATGATTTAATTTACACTCACAGATGCACCCAACACCAAATTGGGGCAGGAAAATTTCTTTTGTTTTGTTTGTTTTGTTGTAATCAGGCTCAAAGGCAACAGTTTCAGAGGAACAGTTCATGTTTTGGCAATCAGGTGTCCACCTGGAGAGCACGGGAATATAGTTCAAGTTTGGTAATCAGGCGCCCAGCTAGAGAGCACGAGAATACAATTCAAGTTCAGTAGTCAGGCTCCCACCTGAAGAGCACAGGAATACAGTTCAAGTTCAGCAGTCAGGCACCCACCTGGAGAGCACGGGAATACGGTTCAAGTTCAGTAGTTAGGCGCCCACCTGGAGAGCACAGGAATACAATTCAAGTTCAGCAGTCAGGCGCCCACCTGGAGAGCACGGGAATACAATTCAATTTCGGCAGTCAGGCGCCCACCTAGAGAGCCCAGGAATACAATTCAAGTTCAGCAGTCAGGCGCCCACTCGGAGAGCATGGGAATATAGTTCAAGTTCAGCAGTCAGACGCCCACCTGGAAAGTACAGGAATATAGTTCAAAGTTCAGTAATCAGGCGTCTACTTGGAGAAAAGGGAAAGCATCTCATATTACAATTCAAATCGGCAACAAAAGTACTTCACCGGGAGAATACAAGTCAACGAGGCAACAAGAACCACAAGATAAAGTTTGAAGATACGGACAGGATTTTTGTAATAGGTCATAGTTTAGTCTAGCTTCTTTGTATTTTGACATGGTGTAATAAGGGGGTCATTAAGAAGTAGTAGCAGCAACAACAACAACAGTGAAATCATCAGCTTCATGGTAGTCCCAGCTACCAAAACTTCCCGAACTACACTAACCTGATTCCTTTATAGCCAAGGATATATAGGAAACCTCGGAAACAGGGTGCGGTCAAATTTTTCAAAAAAAAAATGATTCCCACAGAGTATTCAAACGGGCAAAAATCGCTCGTATCCGCTAACTTTATCTTTGCACAAAAACTCTTTGTGTTTCCGGGCAAAGAGGGGCAGCTGTGAGCACGTGATTTTTGCCCTATATGAATTACTCCCATAAATTCAAAACATATTAATTTTTTACATTATTTGCAATTTCGTAGATTTTCGTAGCATTTTTTGTTATTATTTGCATTTGTCTGTGCATGTTTATAATTTTTTCCATTATTTGCAATTTCGAATCACAAAACTTTAATACACTGCATTTGCATTTAGGATCTAATTTTTGCATTCTTGAATTAATTAGTAATTTAGTGTTTTATAAAAATGGAAAAAAACTTATTTTTGCATTTTTAATTTTTAGTTTCAAATTTTGGTAGTTTTTCTTTAATTTGGTATTTAATTAGTTGTGGTAATTATCATTTAGAGTTAGTTAATTTAATTTGATAGGATAATTTGATTATGAATTAATTTAGGTTTTATTTTTAATTTTAATTTAAAAGAAATTAAAAAAAAAAAAATGAAAAGAAAAAGAAAAGAAAGAAGAGGGAAATTAGTTTGGGCCAATTCCAATTCAATTCATCCAGGCCCAAACAATTTGGCCTATACCCGGCCCAAAAACCCGTTCCAGAATCGGCCTGCCCCACCAATGAGCCAAACGACGTCGTTTCAATCGAGTGGATCAGGACCGTTGATCTCTTTTGATCTAACGGTCCGGAACTGAGGCATAAGACAGTATTTAACTGTCTGAATCTACATACCCCCTCCCCTCCCAAAACCCCATCTCTCTCACTCCACCCATCATCAGAGATATTATCCCAAACCCTAGAATGTCGCCTTGATTTTCCACCGCCTCGAGCCCGGCGGCACCACCACCAAACCACCCCAAATCAACACCCCGAACTACCCTTCAGCCCCTCATTCTAAATCTTCACTCTGTTTCCCTCGAATGTTCCTTGAACCTCTCGAATCTTAAATCAAAGTTCGAACCCTAAAATGCCAAAACTTCCAAATCAAGATTTCGTTCCATTTTGATTTTATTCATGTGTTCTTGATAAAGAACACACGATTAATATCAGATTGAGCCAAAGTTTGAGAGATTTGAAGAATCAATTTCAGTTCTTTACTGTCCGAGTTTTGTAGGTACTTCCCCTTCTCTTTTGTTTAATCTTTTTCTCATTGTCTTTTTCATCAGTTTTCCTATATTTTGTCTCTTTCGTTCTTCTGTATTTTTTCTCGTGCTTTTGTTAATTCTTCAGGGGTCATTTTTTATGCATGTTAATATTAATTTGTTACTTAGCATATTTCTATTGTTGTATTAGATTTGTTCGAACTTCATTTTGTTTTCTCTTTAAGCACAAAACCTCACGAGTCTTTGTGATTCAGTAGGTCATTTAGGCTATTAAATCTGTTTGTTGATTTGGAATCTGGTTTTGATAGAATTCAAAATGGATTTGGACCCTGAAAATTTGAAGCCCAAGACCTGGGTTATACAGATCCACACCAAATTGATTTGGGTCAATTTGATCCATGTTTTGGTTTAATTTCTGAGGTAATTAGCAGGGGTTTAAGGGGGTATTCTGGGTAATTGTCTTAAGGAATCTTGATGTAACTGCCTAAGGAATCTTCCTAGAAGCTGGGTTGGGGACTATTTTGAAGTTCTGAAAATTAAACTAGGGATACTTAAGCTAAAATAAAAATTGCAAAAGGGTCTAGGTGCAAATCTGATCCTCATCAAGCTGCCCTAAATGCCTTGCCTATAAAGGCTCTCTAACTTGGCATTCAAGGCAGGGATTTTGAGATAAAAATCCAGAAAAAAGCAAAATGGCTTGAAATTTTACTGTTCTATTAAACCTTTCTGTGATCTAGAAGTTTTTTTGAATTACCGAAGCAAGTTCTGGTTCATTTAGTGTTGAGATGGATTGAATTTTAGGTTTTTTAAGCATTGGTTGAAAGTCTGCTTGGTTACTACTCATTCGAAGTTGTTTTCTAGGCTGCTTAACCTCACTCTTGTGTCTGAATTTGGTTTCATTGGTTATTCTTGATTGTTGAGTTCTGCTGCTTTGCTGCTTGGCTACTAACCCTCCCTTGCTTTCTTTCATTTCATATTCCAGGTACAAATCCTAAATCCTTCATGATGTAAACTTCAATTTAAAGATGGGAATAAAGGCAGTGTTGAAATTTTGGCAGTAGTTCTACTTGTGCCACAACTCTACTTCTCTCAATGATGTTTATACTTTTAGTCACTTTGAATCAAGTTTGTATTAAAATCACTCATGTCTAGTTATGTTTTAGTATGAAGTTCGAATAAGATCTGAATTCTATAGCCTATCCCGTTTGAGTGATTGTTAGATATTTGTGCTTATTCACCAAATTTCGAAATTGCCTTTCAAGAGTGTTAATGGTTTTTCTTTATACTGTAGTCTAGCAGGTTCCTGTTTGATTAGCTGAGTTTTCATGTTATATTTAAATTATGGACTATTGGAATGTTGTATTAAGGGCTTTAAGTAAGTTAAAAATGCAGTAAAGTTGCTTTAGTCTTGGTCAAAGTGAATAATCATTGCTTTGGTGTTGGTTTCATGTTTGAACTGGGATTAGAGTTGTTAAGGGTAATCATGATATTGCTTGATGTATTGTCAAATGGCATGTGAGTGATTTTAGTTTAGAAATGGTGCAGAAGTTGAAATGCTTATTCAGATTGGCTTAAATGTGAATATTGAAGAATGAGTGATTGTTTAATCTCATAGGTTTCAGTAGTTGCAAACTTATAGTGTTTCGTTGATTAGCATAAGAATGTGTTTGAATTTTAAAAGAATGGTTTGGAACAATTGTTAGTTAATTCCAATCAAGGCTCCAATGTCTAATAATTGTTAGTTTAGTTTTGTGGTTCCTTAATGTCATGTTTCCAGATCTGTTAATGTGTAAATCCCTGTGGCATTTTTCTTTTCTTAACAAATGGAGGAACAAAAAATCTGAGTGCTTTTCTTCAACTGCACGGGTTCGATACGCGAACCCTCTTGGCATCCAGCTTTGCGCGTGCTTCAAAGTGGGCTTCTTGTTTGGGCTCACATGGAATCTGACGTTGGAGCTCACAACTTTGCAGCCGAGGACTCTACTGGGCCACTGGGCCTCACGTTAGGCCAAGCCCAAGTTCCGAAACAAAATGAAGTAGTTTTCACTTAGTCTTAGCCATTTAGATTCACAATTTAAATTCAACTGTGTTTTAAAAAGTAGCTATAATTCCCTTAAATCTTATTTAGTTAGTTTAATTAGTAGAGGTGTGCAATATTAAACAAAAATAGTTTATGGCCCTCTTGTTTTAATTTAGAAACCTTTGGGTTATTCGAGGTGTGTCGTGCCGAACAAAAACTCAATTGCATGGCCCTCATTTTAATCAATTTTTTTTTATCCTTAGGAATCCAGGCATGCCATTTAGCGAATTTCCATGGCCCTCGTAAAGTTGCAAATGCGTAGTTGCTTTAGGCTCATTATATTAATAACTTACCTTCCTAAACTCGGGTGCGCATTTATGTGACCCAAATCCAATTCTCAACAATATTAGATAAAATATGTCGAGGACCGCGGGTGCATTTATGTGACGTGGTTCAAGATGTATTTTAAATGACGTTGCATTTCTCCTTAAAATAATTGAATAAAAGTGGCTATAAAGTTCAAAATAGCACCATAGGCTAAAACATGTACCAAAACTAGATAATAGGCCAATTGTGACACTTTGTGCCCTACGTGATTTTCTGCTTTCAGTCTTTATTTACATTCGTTACTCACTGAGTTGGAGTACTCACTTTACTCCCTGCACCTCGTGTGGAGATTTAGGTGTAGTTGGTCCCGCTCCCGAGTGCTGATTCATTCCAGCTTCAGGCGGATCTTCGAGGAGTCTTTAGGTAGCTGTTGGCGTTCGCAGCCTGGAGCTCCTCGCTATCTCTTTCCTTTATGTCCTTAGTTCAGTATTTAAATCTTTGTAGTTACATTTGATGACTTCGTATTGTTAGATGCTCGTGACTTGTGACACCCCGGTTCGGGCTGTGTTGGGTTGTAGTTCCGCATTTTATTGTTATGATCTGCTACTTCGTATTATTAATTATGGTTTAGGCTATTTATTGTTAATTAACTTTTTAACATTGAATTGGGAATAGTTGGCTGGCCTTGTCTTCACGAGAGGTGCCATCACGACTGGGTTCGGGTTAGAGTTGTGGCATCATTAAGCTTGAATTGGAGTGTGATTCATGATTTCGATGTTGTTTGTTGTGATTTGAGGCCTCGATCAGGTCTGTGTCATGTTATGGGACTGGTTGGTGTGATTGGATGGGGTCCCGGGGGCCTCGGGTGTGTTTCGGGATAGTTTCTGATCATTTCGGGCTGTTTTGCTATAGCTGTTGCTGGTGTCTGGTGTTGTTCTTCGAGTTCGCGAAGAAGGTTTGGGCTTCAGGGATTTTGTCCTTCGCATTCGCGAAGAAGAAAATCTCTGTTGCGCAAGTCTCACTTTGGAGGCTCATATCTCACAATTTATAAGGAATTTGGAGATGATCCAAATACGAAAGTTGTACCTCTTTGTGTTTAGTTTTCAATAAAGTAATCTTTTTAGCATTTGGATTTGTGTACCAAAAGTTATGGCTGGTACACTATAGACTGTCCGGGAAGATGAAGAAGAAATTTGTGTTGCGTAGGGCTATATCTCGAAATTTATAAGGAATTGGGAGATGAACAAAGCATAAAAAATGTATATCTTGGTGTCTAGTTTTCAAAAAGTTAAACCATTTGTCCTTTGGAGTTTTGTATCAAATGTTATGGCCATTATACTAGAGGTTGTCTGAGAAGAGTTTGGAAAAATGGTTTTGGGAATTTTCTTCTTCGCGAACGCAATGGGGGTCACGCGAACATGAAGAAGAGTCGTCTGGGCAGTGTATAAGTGTAAAGAAATGGGTTTGGATCTTTACATCTCATTTCCTCCATGGGAACCGACCTAGGAGCGATTTTGGAGTTCCATTTTCATCATCTATGTCAAGGCAAGCGATTTCCACCTATTGCAAGTTTTACTTGGATTATATCTAGATTTTAACATGGAAAATCATATAAATTAGTGGAAATTTTGGGATTTTGAAGAAAACCTAGGAAATTTGTATTCTTGGATTTTGATCACGATTTTGGACATGAAATTGAGAGCCAATTATATATTTGAGTTTGTGAGGTTGTGAGTGAAATTTATCTTCGAAAAAATTCGGAATCCAGCACGTGGGCCCAAGGGAGATTTTGTCAACTTTTCGAGTGGAGTTGGGATTTTATATAAATTGAATTGTTATGAGTATTAGGGTGTATTTTTATTGGTTTGCCCATTATTTGGCTAGTTTTGGAGCGTTAGGCCATCGGTTTGAGTCGTCGGAAGGGGCTTGGAAACCAGTTATTGGACTTCGGAGCAAGGTGAGTCTCCTTTCTAACCTTGTAAGAGGGAATTGTCCCCATAGGTGAATTAATTGAATATGTGTATCTAATTGTGGGGGATACATACACACGAGGTGACGAGAGTCCGTGCGTAGCTACTATTATGCTTATGTTCGGGTAGTCTAGGACTCAAAAACATGCTTACTTGTAATAAGTACAACCTTATTGATAGTTTAAATTTCTTAAATCATATTGAAGTGGCAAATAATTTTCTAAAAGAGTTAAACTTCATTTTCATGACTTGTAAGAAAAGGGAAATTTACACCTCCTTGAATAATTGTCTCCTTGATGAATGTCTTGATTGACTGTTGAGTATATGTTTCTATATGTACCTATCTCACATGTATGATTCGCGAGCAGGGTGATTTTTTATTTATATTTGACCGTGTCGCATGTATGATCCGCGAGCGGGGTAATAGATGCATCTATGGTTCGCGTCGTTCGACCCTCGGCAGTGCACATTTAACATTTATGTTGGATCGGGTCGTACGACCTCGACATGATATGCGCATGCTTATATTGCTTGCCTGAGAATTTTAAATGTTGATACTTGCCTTTCCTGGCCAGAGAAAAAATGATAAAGATAATGAAAAGTAAATCTTTGGAAATCATTTATTATTTGAGAAGTTATTTACCTGTTTTCCGGCTTTATGAGTTTATTCTTGCTTTATGAAATCCATGATTTTCTCATATTTTTACTATATTATCATTGGACTACTAGTAAGTGTTGAAGTCGACCTCTCGTCTCTACTTCTTCGAGATTAGATGGGATACTCATTGGGTACACGTTATTTTCGTATTCATACTACACTTGCTGTGCATTTTTGTTGCACAGGAACATGCATATCTAGTGGCCTAGTGGTCATAGCAGCATGATTGATATGGAGACTTAGGTGAGTTGCACTTCTCGAGACGACCCGCAGCCAGCATATTCTCTTTCATATTACTGCATTTACTTTCTGTCCAATATTGTATTCTGGATGGTTGTTGTATTACTTTATTTCCTAGAAATTGCTCATGCACTTGTGACACCGGGTTCTGGGATGATTTTGGGGTATTCTGTATTTACTTCTAAACAATTTTTTTATTTATTTATTTTTGCAAAGATTTCTTTTTACTAGCCAAATTGAAGGAAATTTCAGTTTTCAAAATTATTAAGATAAGAATTAAATTAAGTATTTTGGTTGGCTTGACTAACAGCGGTGTCTGGCGCCATCACGACCCTTAGTGGATTTCGGGTCGTGACATAGTTTATGTATTTGAATTTTAGTTTATAAATTGAAATTTTAGGATATGAATTCAACTTTTATGGATATGAATTGAAATTTTAGGATATGAATTGAAAT